>NC_092139.1:96300863-97684863 GCF_043159975.1 Macaca nemestrina | reverse complement strand
GGACCCACCAAAGAAAAAAATAATTACCTCTGGTCCCTTCCTTGAGTTTTCATTAACTGAACTTGTATTGCAGGAAGAAAGACTGAAGTCTATCAACACAGCTGGACAGACTTTTGTCACAAACCATTGTCTGCTCTGTGGGCCCAACGGACTTTGTTCCAGGTCATTATATGTTCTTCAAGTCCATTGAAGTCCCTTAAAAATCATTTACTATCCCCCCAACATCATCCACACTTCCTCATCTCCCTTTCCCGTGGTGTGGTGATCACTCTGTGTTTCTCCCGATGCATGCTAACAGATTTGTTTGCCTTTTCTGCTATTAATCTGCCTTTAGTTAGTTGATTTTCAGTAAACATTCAGAGGGGAAAGGGGAAGTTTCCCTTGGCCCCTACATATTCTGTTTGAAGATGTCCACTTAAGGTTCATCTTTGTAGGCTGAGGTATATTTATGACATATTTTTTAAATCTTTATTTTGCTACCACATGTCAGATGGGCCAATAATAATAATCACATTTTAAGCATGCTTTCCCATACATGTTTTCAGATGATCAGCATAACCACCCTCAGAGACAGGCAACGCACAGATTGCTTTTTTTTTTTTTTTTTTTTTTGCGATGGAGTCTCGCTCTATTGCCCAGGCTGGAGGGCAGTGGCGCGATCTTGGCTCACTGCAACCTTCCCCTCCTGGGTTCACGCGATTCTCCTGCCTCAGTCCCCACAAGTAGCTGGGATTACAAGCATGCACCAACACACCTAGCTAGTTTTTGTATTTTTAGTAGAGATGGAGTTTCACCATGTTGGCCAGGCTGGTCTTGAACTCCTGACCTCAGGCAATCCGCCTGCCTCGGCCTCCCAAAGTGCTAGGATTGCACGTGTTAGCCACCATGCCTAGCCTGCTTTTGCTTTTTCACAAATGAGAAAATACTTACAAGTTTATGGACCAGGCCGGGCACGGTGGCTCACGACTGTAATCCCAGCATTTTGGGAGGCCAAGGCAGGCAGATCACGAGGTCAGGAGTTCAAGACCAGCCTCACCAACATGGTGAAACCCTGTCTCTACTAAAAATACAAAAATTAGCTGGACATGGTGGCATGCACCTGTAATCCCAGCTACTTGAGAGCTGAGGCAGGAGAATCATGTGAACCCAGGAGGCGGAGGTTGCGGTGAGCCAAGCTGGCACCATTGCACTCCAGCCTGGGCAACAGAGAAAGACTCCATCTCAAAAAAAAAGAAAAAAAAGTTTATGGACCAGTGCAGACTACACATTATGTATAGCAAATCCAGAACTCAATCAAGTTTTACAATCTTGGTTTAATGTTCTAAGTTCTGCTCTTTGTAACATGAGCATTAACAACTGTAAGAAGAGAACAGTCCTTCTGGGTAAGAAATTCTGTTTTCTGGGCCAGGCACAGTGGCTCAGGCCTGTAATCCCATCACTTTGGGAGGCCGAGGCGGGGGGATCACCTGAGGTCAGAAGTTCCAGACTAGCCTACCAACTTGGAGAAACCCCGTCTCCACTAAAAATACAAAATTAGCCGGACATGGTGGTGCATGCCTGTAATCCCAGCTATTTGGGAGGCTGAGGCAGGAGAATCGCTTGAGCCTGGGAGGCGGAGGTTGTGGTGAGCTGAGATCGTGCTATTGCACTCCAGCCTGGGGAACAAGAGTGAAACTCTGTCTCAAAGAAAAAGAAAAGAAAAAAGAAATTCTATTTTCCAGCTGCAACATATGACATAGAGAACCTGAGCAATAATCACAATTAGGGTGAAAGTAAGAGCTGAAATGCAGCAGAGAGGGCAAAGAATAGTGACAATTCAAGCCTTCCAATTTATAAGGTCCCATTTAATGTGTTATTTCATTTGATCCTACAACAATCTTATGAGGAAATTATGATTATGCCCATTTTTAAACCGGCTAGGAAACAATTGCTGAGAGCTTGCAATATTTGTCTAAGGACACACAACCGGTAAGTGGTAAAGTTGGCGATTCAAACTCAGGTCAACTTATTACAAATCTCATTCTTTTCACTAAACTTGGTCATCCTTGGAATCATTGGCCAGATTCTTGATCTTTTTTATTTTCATTTGTCTCAAGGTATTTTCTAATTTCCCTGGTGAATGCTTCCTTGATCCATTGGTTATTCCAATGTGTTGTTTAATTTCCACATACTTAGGAATTTTTCAGTTTTCCTTTTGCTATTGATTTCTAGTTTTATTTCATTGTCGTCAGAAAAGATACGTGGTATGACTATAGTCTTCTGAAACTTGTTAAGGCTTGTTTTGTGGCTTAGTAAGTGATCTGTCTTGGAGAATGTTTCCTGTATGCTTGAGAAAAATGGGTATTCACCATTATCACTGTTATTGGGCGGACTGTTCTGTATAGGTCCAATTGGTATAAGTGTTGTTCAAATCTTTCATTTCCTTATTGATCTTATGTCTGGTTGTTCTACCCATTGTTGAATATGGGTTATTGAAATCTACTATTTTTGTGTTACTATTTCTCCTTCAATTCCGTTAATGTTTGCTATATTTGGATGTGCTTATGTTAGGCACATATATATTTATAATTGTTACGTCTTCTTGGTGAATTAATGCCTTTGTCATTATGTGATGTTCTTCTTTGTCTCTTGTGACAGTTTTTGAATTAAAGTCTATTTTGTTGGATATAAGTGTGGCCCCTTTGCTCTCTTTTGGTTACTATATGTATGGAATATATTTTTCCATCCTTTCATTTTCAGCCTTTGTGCGTCCTTATGTCTAAAGTGAGCCAGTAGACAGCATATAGTTGGATCTTGTTTTTAAAATCCATTCAGTCACTCTATGTCTGTTGATTTGAGAGTTTAATCTATATACATTTAAAGCAGTTACTGATAGAGGACTGCCTATTGCCATTTCTTTCTCTTTTTTAATGTCTTATAGTTAATTTGTCCCCTTTTTCTTCTCTTGGTGTCTTCCTTTGTGTTTCATTAATTTTTTATAGTGACATGCTTAGATTCCTTTCTCAGTTTTTTTTTTTTTTTTGAGACGGAGTCTCACTCTGTGGCCCCGGCTGGAGTGCAGTGGCCAGATCTCAGCTCACTGCAAGATCCGCCTCCCAGGTTTACGCCATTCTCCTGCCTCCGCCTCCCGAGTAGCCGGGACTACAGATGCCTGCCACCACGCCCGGCTAGGTTTTTGTATTTTTTAGTAGAGACGGGGTTTCACCGTGTTAGCCAGGATGATCTTGATCTCCTGACCTCGTGATCTGCCCGTCTCGGCCTCCCAAAGTGCTGGGATTACAGGCTTGAGCCACCGCACCCGGCCAGTTTTTTTTTTTTTTTAATCTTGTATAGGTATTTCCTCTGTGGTTACCATGGGTTTTACATAAGACATCTTATAACAATCTATTTTAAACTGACAACAACTTAACTTCAATTGCATATGAAACTCTACTCATTTACATCCCTTTTTCATAAATTATATCTTTTTATATTTGTATCATTAATATAGTTTTAAAGTTATGATTTAAATTCTTATGATTTTATGATTTTACCTTTTTAATTCTTATGATTTTATGATTTTACCTTTTTAATTCTGTACCAGAATTAAATGTTATTTATATGCCACCATTGCAGTATTATAGGATTTTGTATTTGTCTATATATTTACTAGACAGCTTTATATTTTTATATGTTTTTGTGTTGCTATCTAGTATCCTTTAGTTTCAACTTGAAGGAATTCCTTTAGCATTTCTTATAAGGCAGGTCTAGTGGTGAGTACTCTCTAAGCTTTTGTTTATTTGGGAAGGTCTTTAGTTCCTTTCATTTTTGAAAAATAGTTTTGCTAGATATAGTGTTCTTGGTTACTAGTTTTTCTTTTTTATTCTTTTTTTGAGACAGGGTCTTACTCTGTCACCCAGATTGGAGTGCAGTGGCACAATCATGACTTATTGCAACTGCAACCTCTCAGGCTCAAGCAATCCTGCCTCAGTCACGTAAGTAATCAGGACTACAGGCACATGCCAACATGCCCAGCTGATTTTTATTTAAAAAAAAAATGTATAGAGATGGGTCTCCCTATATGTTGCCCAAGCTAGTCCTGAACTTCTGGGTTCAAATGATCCTCTCACCTCAGTCTCCCAAAGTGCTTGGATTATAGGTACGAGCCACCATGCCCACCCTTTTGGGTTTTTTCTTTCAGCACTTGGAAAGTGTCATCCAATTCATCCACTCCCTTCTGGTCTGTAAGGTTTCTGCTAAGAAATCCACTGATAATATTATGGGAGCTCTCTTGTATGTGATGAGTTGCCTTTCTCTTGCTGCTTTCAAGATTTTCTTTTGGTCTTTGACTTTTGACAGTTTTATTATAACACATCTCTTGTGGGTCCATTTGGGTTCATTCTGATTAGAATATTCTGGGCTTCTTCAATTTTTTTTTTTTTTTTTTTTTTTTTGGGACAGGATCTTGCTCTGTTGCCCGGGCTGAAGTGCAGTGATGTTGATCACAGCTCACTGCCGCCTCAACCTCCTGGGCTTGAGGGATCCTCCCACCTCAGCCTCCCAAGTAGCTGGGACTATAGGTGTGAACCACTACACTTGGCTAATTTTTGTATTTTTTGTAGAGATGGGGTTGCCCAGGCTGGTCTCAAACTGCTAGGCTCAAGCGATCTGCTTGCCTGCCTTGGCCTCCCAATGTGCTGGGATTACAGGTATGAGCCACTGCACCTGGCTGAGCTTCTTGAATTTGGATGTCCATTTTCTTTCTCAGATTTGGGAAGTTTTAGGCCATTATTTCTTCAGATAAGCTCTTTGTGCTCTTTTCTCTCCCTTTTCCTTCTGGAACTTCCATAACGCATATATTGGCCTACTTGATGGTGTTCCATAAGTTTCTTAGGCTTTCTTCATTTTCCTTTATTCTTTTCCTCTTTTGCTCCTCTCACTTGATCGTTTCAAATGACCTGTGTTTAACTTTGCTGATTCTTGCTTCTGCTTGATCAAGTCTGCTGCTGAACTTTTCTAGTGAATTATTTTCTTTATTTATTATATCTCTTTTTTTTTTTTTTTTTTTTTTTTGAGACAGGGTCTCACTCTGTTGCCCAAGCTGGAGTGCAGTGGCATGATCTTGGCTCACTGCAACCTGTGCCTCCCAGGCTCAAGGGATCCTCCCACCTCAGCCTCTCAAGTAGCTGGGACTATAGGTGTGCGCCACCACACACAGCTGGCTTCTATTTCTTTAGGATCAGTTTCTGGTGATTTACTTTGATCCTTTGATTGGGCCATGTTTCCCTGTTTCTTCATATGCCTTATTAATTCTTGTTGGAATTTGAGCATTTGCAAAAACAGCAACTTCTCCCAGTCTTTACAGACTGACTTCATACAGCAGAAGAACTTCATCAATCAGTCCAGCTAGAGATTCTGTGGGCCTCTCAGACCTTCTCTGGGGATGCGTCTCTCTGGGCTTGTGCATGTGATTTCCCAATTAGAAGAGTTTGCTGGTTTTTATCAGGAGCTCGTAATTTCTTGCTGCTTCCATTGGGTTTGCAGTACTGCAGGTTTTCCGGTGCTGCAACAAGCTGCGGAGCTGTCTCGAGGGCCCCCATGTATCCAAAGTATGCTGGTTCTCTGTCAGCATTCGGAGTCACACAAAACAGAAACCAGTCCCTTGGGAAGTATCCCAAAAAAACTGGAACATTAGATATATATTCCATTCTTTTCATTCCCTCCCATGGGAGAAGCCATGAGTTGGGCATTTTTTTATGATTACACTGAGCTGTGCTGGCTTGTGAAGAAAGGACTATCATGAGTGAAGGCAATGGCTTCTTACCTGTTTCCGTGCAGCTGTTTTTGGCTTTGCACTTGCATGGGGTACTGTGACTTTTTTTTTTTTTTTCTTTTTTTTTGAGATGGAGTCTCGCTCCCGTCACATAGGCTGGAGTGCAGTGGCGCGATCTTGGCTCACTGCAATCTCCACCTCCTGGGTTCAAGCGATTCTTCTTCCTCAGCTTCCCGAGTAGCTGGGATTACAGGCATGCGCCACCACGCCCAGCTAATTTTTGTATTTTTAGTAGAGATGGGGTTTCGCCATGTTGGCCAGACTGGTCTTGAACTCCTGACCTCAGGTGATCCAGCCACCTCAGCCTCCTGAAGTGCTAGGATTACAGGTGTGAGTGACTGTGCCCGGCCTCAGTGACTTCTTACTTGGTTTTTGGAGCTCTCATAAAGGCTTTTTAAACTGCATGTTATTGTTAAGTAATTGTCTATTTTTTAGTGACAGGGTCTCACTCTGTCACCCAGGCTGGAGTGCAATGGCACAATCATAGCTCACTGCATCCTCGAACTCCTGGGCTCAAGCGATTCTCCTCCCTCAGCCTCACAAATAGCTAGGACTACAGGTATTCACCACCATGCCTGGCTAGTTTATTTTTCATTTTTAAATTTTTTTGTAGAGATGAGTCTCACTGTGTTGTCCAGGCCAGTCTTGAACTTCTGGGCTCAAGCAATCCTCCCATGTCAGCCTCTCAAAGTCCTGGGATTACAGGTGTGAACTGCCATGCCCAGCCCAGTGTTTCTTTAGGGTACCAAGGTCTGTAGCTTCCTATTCTACTCTCTTGCTGACATCCCTCCAGATTCTTAATCTTTCTGAGTTGTGGGATATTTGATAATCTGTCAAAAGCTGTGAAACATCTTTTACCTAGAAAAAATATACAAACAGAAATTATGAGATATGAATTTTGAGAGAATTATATGCCCTCACATGCACAGGAATATATCACATGCACATGAATATATAGCTATTCACAAAGCCTGGTTTAAAAATCTTGATACAGTCTGTGCAATAAAGCATTAAATCAGCAGGCTTGGGTTACTCAAGCCCTGCATATTCCAAATAATGGACTGGCCCTTGACCAGCTTCTGGGAGATAACTTCTGAAGCTTGGAATATCCTGCCTGATAAGAGCGTCTTTGTATGCCTGAGGCCTTGGGCCACACTGCATCTGTTTGTCCAGGTAGATTATGCTAACAATGTGATTTATGGTGAGTGCCTGTTTTTGTATGTCTGAAATCCTGGTCCACACAGTATCAGTTTGACCTGTGCAGTTGGAGACTGATAGCTAAGGTCATTGACACAGGGGCTGCATACCTGTATGACTGCCTCGGTTAAAATCCTGAACACCGCGACTCAGGTGAGCTTCCTTGGTTGGCAGCAATTTGCACGTGTCACACATCATTACTCAGAGCATTCAACACTGTCTGTGAGACTAGTAGAGGACAGCTGAAAGTTTATGCCTGGTTTCTCCTGGGCTTTGCCTTACATGCCTTTTCCCTTTGCTAATTCGAATCTGTATCCTTTCATTATAATAAACCATAACCATAAGTTTAACAGAGTCCTGTGACTCCTAGTGAATTACTGAACCTGAGGGTGGTCTTGGGGACTCTTGACATAGTTCAAATCACTCACATGGAACTAGCCAAATTGTCATAACCACTATAGCAATTAGGCCACATGACTCTCAGCAGCCAAAACAAAAGTTCATTCGAACAAATATTTCATGAATGCTTATCGTTTGCTAAGTGCTAGGAAAGCACAAAGACTCGAAGATAAATATGTTCATGCGTAGAGCTATAGTCTTGGCATAGGTCTCTCCAGCCTTCAAAATATAAGTGGGACTTCATGTACCTAGGAGGTATTCCTTTCTTCTTGTTGCTTCCAGTTTCTCTCACTGAACACATCATTCTGTGTCAGGCCGTGCTTAAAAGGAATTATTTTTGTTTGCAAGGTAATGACTTTTGGAGGGGTTTTGTCTTAGTTTTTGAAATGTTTGTTTTTAAAAGTCAGGTCTATTGAGGCATAATTTATATATAGTAAAATTTACCCTTTATAAGTATATAATTCTGTGAGTTTTGGCAAGTGTATACAATCACCACCATGTCAAGATACAGAACATTTCTGTCACCCTGAAAAGTTTCCTCATGTTCCTTTATAGTCAAGTCTCCTCTCTTCACCCATAGTCCCTGAAAACCATTGATCTGTTTTCTGTCCCTATAGTTTTGCCTTTTCTAGAATGTCATATAAGTGGAATCATATGGTATGTACTCCTTTGTGTTTTCTTTTTTTTTTTTTTTTCAACTGACCACAGTGCATTCATCCATGTTGTTGCATGGATCACTTGTTTGTTCCTTTCCATTGCTGGGTAGCTTTCCATTATGTGGATGTGCCATAGTTTGTTTGTCCATGCACCAGTTGGTAGACATTTGGATTGTTTCTAGTTTGGGGCTACTTTGAATTAGGCTACTATGAGCATTCACATTCGGGTGTTTGTATGGATATGCTTTCATTTCTCTTGGATAAATACCTAAAAATAGGATTGCTATGTCAAATGGATGAGTATGTTTATAAGAGATTGCCTATTATTTTTCCAAATGGCTTTACCATTTTGTATTTCTACCAGCAATGTATGAGATTTCCAATTGTTACTCATGCTCATCACCACTTAGTATTATCGATCTTTCCTTTTTCTTTTTTTTTCCAAGACAGAGTCTCACTCTGTTGCCCAGGCTGGAGTGCAGTGGCGCAAGCTCAGCTCACTGCAACCTCTGCCTCCCGGGTTTAAGCAACTCTCCTGCCTCAGCCTCTGGAGTAGCTGGGATTACAGGTGTGTGCTACCACACCCAGCTAATTTTTGCATTGTTAGTAGAGATGGGGTTTCACCATGTTGGTCAGGCTGGTCTCAAACTCCTGACCTCAGGCGATCCGCCCGCCTCAGCTTCCTAAAGTGCTGGGATTACAGGCGTGAGCCACCGCGCCTGGCCTTTGTTTTGTTTTGTTTGTTTGTTTGTTTTTTGAGACATGGTTTCACTCTGTCACCCAGGCTGCAGTGTAGTGGTGCAATCTCAGCTTAATGCAACCTCCACCTCCCGGGTTCAAGTGATTCTTGTGCCTCAGCCTCTCGAGTAGCTGAGATTACAGGAGCGTACCACCATGCCCAGCTAATTTTTGTATTATTAGTAGAGACGGGGTTTCACCATGTTTGCCAGGCTGGTCTCAAACTCCTGAGCTCAAGTGATCCACCTGCCTTGGCCTCCCAAAGTGCTAGGATTACAGGCGTGAGCCACCGCGTCTGGCCAGCAGTTTCTTACAAAGCCAAACTCTAGGACCCAGCAATTCCACATCCAGGAATATGCTCAAGAAAAATTAGTTTATATGTCCACCAAAAGTCTTGTACAAGAATGTTCATAGCCACTTAATTTCTATAGCCAAAAACTTGACAAAATCCAAATATCCATCAAGAAAAACATAAAACAATTTGGGATATAATCTTACAATGGAATACCACCAGCAATAATAAAAGTAAAAAAATATAGTAATATGCAGAACAGCATGGATGAATCTCAAAAACAGTATGCTGAGATTAAAAAAAAAAAAGCCAAATGAAGTAAGAAGTATATGATTCCATTTATATGACATTCAAAATCAAGCAAAATTATCTATGGTGGTAGAAATCAAAATAATGGGCCGGGCGCGGTGGCTCAAGCCTATAATCCCAGCACTTTGGGAGGCCGAGACGGGCGGATCATGAGGTCAGGAGATCGAGACCATCCTGGCTAACACGGTGAAACCCCGTCTCTACTAAAAATTACAAAAAACTAGCCGGGCGAGGTGGCAGGCGCCTGTAGTCCTAGCTACTCGGGAGGCTGAGGCAGGAGAATGACGTAAACCCGGGAGGCGGAGCTTGCAGTGAGCTGAGATCCGGCCACTGCACCCCAGCCTGGGCAGCAGAGTGAGACTCCGTCTCAAAAAAAAAAAAAAAAAAAAAAAAAGAAATCAAAATAATGGTTACCTCTGGTGGACTAGGTATTGATTCAGTAAGGTGCAAGGGGTCCTTCCAGGGTGAAGGAAATGGTCTATCTGTTGAAGTGGGTGAAGGTTTCATGGTGTATACATATGTAAAAATTAGTTGAATTGTACATTTAAGACTTGTGCATTTGACTGGGTGCGGTGGCTCACACCTGTAATCTCAGCACTTTGGGAGGCGGAGGCGGGCGAATCACGAGGTCAGGAGATTGAGACCATCTTGGCTAACATGGTGAAATGCCATCTCTACTAAAAAATACAAAAAATTAGCTGGGTGTTGTGGTGGGCGCCTGTGGTCCCAGCTACTTGGGAGGCTGAGGCAGGAGAATGGTTTGAAACTGGGAGGCGGAGGTTGCAGTGAGCCAAGATCGCGCCATTGCACTCCAGCCTGGTGACAGAGTGAGACTCTGTCTCAAAAAAAAAAGACTTGTGCATTTTACTGTATGTAAATTCTACCTCACTTTTAAAACACTTTTAATTAAAAAAATTACTATGGACTCCTAAAGATCCTGTGTTTATTTAACAGCTATCAGATTTTATCATATTAGACAGGCACAGTGGCTCACACCTCTAATCCCAGTACTTTGGGAGGCTGAAGCAGGAAGATCACTTGAGCCCGGGAATTCAAGACTAGCCTATCAACATAGTGAAAGCCCATCTCTACAAAAAATGTAAAAATTAGCCAGGCACGATGGTGTGTGCCTATACCCCAAGCTAGTCAGGAGGCTGAGGCAGGAGAATCATTTGAGCCCAGGGGTTTGAGACTGCACTGAGCTCTGATCACACCACTGTACTTTAGCCTGAGTGACAGAGTAAGACCCTGTTTCTTAAAAAAATAAAATAAAATAAAATAAAATAAAAATTAGCATATTATAAATTGAGATGGACAAACTTTATTTTTATTTATTTTTATTTTTTTGAGATAGAGTCTTGCTCTTTCACCCAGGCTGGAGTGCAATGGTGCGATCTCAGCTCACTGCAATCTCTACCTCCTGGGCTCAAGCAATTCTTCTGCCTCAGCCTCCCAAGTAGCTGGGATTACAGGCGTGTGGCACCACACCTGGCTGATTTTTGTATTTTTAGTAGAGACAGGGTTTCGCATGTTGGCCAGGCTGGTCTTGAACTCCTGACCTCAAGTGATACACTCACCTTGGCCTCCCAACATGCTGGGATTACAGGCGTGAGCCACCACACCCAGACCAAAATAGAGAAACTTTAAAATATTTAACTCATTTAGAAATAACAATAATAAACTCATTACACATTAACATAACATTTTATTGAAAAACAACTATATTGTCTACAACAAAAAAATAATGAGAAGAGTGTCATTGTTTTACATCTTTGCAAATTTCTTTAATATGTGGCTTAAAAGAAGATGGCTGGATTTTTAAACCAACTTCTGCATTTAATTTTTTAAGCTCTCACATGTCACTCAGTGTTTGGAAACTCCACTGTACACTTGAAAGAGAAAATAAGTGAAAAGACAAATAACCCGTTATTATTATTATTATTATTTTCCTTTTTTTTTTTTTTTGACATGGAGTCTCACTCTGTCACCCAGGCTGGAGTGCAGTGGTGCCATCTCAGCTCACTGCAAGCTCTGCCTCCCAGGTTCAAGCTGTTCTCCTGCCTCAGCCTCCCTAGTAGCTGGGACTACAGGCGCCCGCCACCACGCCTGGCTAATTTTCATATTTTGAGTAGAGACGAGGTGTCATCACGTTGGCCAGGCTGGTCTCGAACTCCTGACCTCAAGTGATCCTCCTACCTCGGCCTCCCAAAGTGATGGGATACAATAGTGAGCTACCGCACCCGGCCTATTATTATTATTAAAATAATTTAGACCTCATGACCATCTGAATGAGTCTCAGAGCCTGTAGGGTCCCTCCTCACCACACATTGGGAACTGTGGCTCTGATCTGCTCCCCCAGGCTAATTTTTTAGCATTTTTCTAGAAAAGAAATAAAATACCCACATATAGAATGGGGTTTATGTTAGCTACTATTTTTTATATGCTTCCTAGTACCTTTCTCATTTTCCACAGTTCTACCTTGCCTCCCCTGTGTCTTCCAGGTTCAGCAGCTTCAGAGAGCAGAACATCTTTTCCTCTCAGCCTGGCCCTCTGCAATGGAGGCCATAAAGAGGCCAGTAGTGAAAGCTACAGAACACGTGAGCATGGCAGGGGCTGAGCTCCATTTCAGGGTAACCTCCATCACTGTCTACTTGCTTACATATAATATCACCATAATTTGCTGCTGGAATTAGTCTTTGTCTTGACAAATGTATTCACATATGTATCTTGCATCCAAGTTTTGTTTTTGTTTTTTTTTTGAGACAGGGTCTTGCTCTGTCGCCCAAGCTGTAGTGCAGTGGTGCAATCTCAGCTCACTGCAACCTCCGCCTTCCAGGTTCAAGCGATTCTCCTGCCTCAGCTTCCCCAGTAGCTGGGATTATAGGTGTGCGCCACCATGCCTGGCTAATTTTTGTATTTTTTGTAGAGACAGGGTTTCACCATATTGGCCAAGCTAGTCTTGAACTCCTGACCTCAGGTGATCTGCCCTCCTTGGCCTCCCAAAGTGCTGGGATTACAGGCGTGAGCCACCCTGCCCAGCCCCTGCATCCAATTATAAAATATGACTGTCACTACAGAAAGTTCTCTCATGTTTCTTTTCTCTTTCTCTTTTTTTTTTTTTTTTTTTTTTTTTTTGAGACAGAGTCTTGCTCTGTCGCCCAGGCTGGAGTACAGTGGAGTGATCTTGGCTCGCTGCAAGCTCCGCCTCTTGGGTTCACGCCATTCTCCTGCCTCAGCCTCCTAAGTAGCTGGGACTACAGGTGCCCACCACCATGCCCAGCTAATTTTTTGTATTTTTAGTAGAGACGGGGTTTTACCATGTTAGCCAGGATGGTCTCAATCTCCTGACCTCGTGATCCGCCTGCCTCAGCCTCCCAAAGTGCTGGGATTACAGGCGTGAGCCACCTCACCCAACTGTTTCTTTTCAATCGAACTCTGTCCCCACCACACCACCAGAGGCAGTGTGGTAGAATAATAATAATAAATTAGGAAAAATTAATCCCAGAATATTTAAACTAATCCCCAGTGAAATTCTTTTTAAATTTATTTGGGACCAGGCATGGTGGCTCAGGTCTGTAATCCCAGCACTTTGGGAGGCCAAGGCAGGAGGACTGCTTGAACCCAGGAGTTCAAGACCAGCCTGGGCAACATGGCAACCCCCCATCTCTACCAAAACAAATTTTTTAATTAGCCAGGTGTGGTGGTGTGCACCTGTAGCTGTGGTCCCAGCTACTTGGGAAGCTGAGGCAGGAGGATCACTTGAGCCCAAGGGGTCAAGGCTGTGGTGAGCCATGTTCATGCTATTGCACTCAAGCCTAGGTGACAAAGTGAGACCCTGTCTCAAAAAAAAAAAAAATTATTTGAGAAGTCTCTGGATATCTTAGGTCTACTGTTCTTGGTTATGGACTCTATAGAAATCACAAAAATTTTCCAGTCTTTTCATAGATAATAATAGGTATTTTGGTTTTTTTCTTCAAGTTATTCTAAATTATGAAAACAGGAGAACTGCTCTTCAAACTGTAGAACAGGTATTCAACAAAAGCTTTTTATTTCCATAATACTGAATTGCTTGGATCTAAGGAAGAATATATTTAATGGGCAAAAGTCTCAAAAGAAAATGCAGGTCACTATTGCTCTTTCCCATTTATCAATAGTGCAGCTCGGCAAAGCTCACATCGTATTGTGCAAGGTGAAAAGAACCCTCTCAGGTTCCAAGTTGTAGGATATGATTAAAGCCTAGTGACAATAAACCAAGCTGGCCTCAGGGCCTGTTTCCTAGACAGTCCTTTTCAACATCAGTACTCAAGGCAGATCAGAACCTTTCAGAGCTAGGGGAAATACATCTGCAGTGCTTAATTGTACACCCCTTGAGGCTTGCAGATAAACTCCCTTATCAAAAGAAGGCTTGAGTCCCCAACAAGTATTGAGTGGCTCAATTATTTCTTCCTCTGTCCCACGAAAATGGTTTTTCAGTGCAGAGGATAATTCTGCACACATTTATCAGTCCTGGCATAGACCTAGCCTGGTGGAGCACATGTGGATGAAACGTGTGATGTCCAATTTCAAGGTGTTTACAGTATATGTAGTTCTCTGTTTTATGGGGAGCGCCAGGTAGACAATGACTCCAACTAAGAGGTTAGGCAGGGTGGGGAGGGGACTTGTGGAAGAGGGAAAATGTGAACCAAGCCTTGAAAGAGCCAACTATTTTTTAATACCACAGCCCAAGTGATGTTTCTGAAGTACAAATCTAATTATTTCATTTCCCTCTTTAAAGCCATCGGGGATGAGAAATATCAACACCTACTTTGTTTTGTGAGATAATGGTGCCCAGCACACAGTGAGTAAGGAAACTGAGGCTCAGGATGGGACCATGCTATCTCCAAAGCCAGCTAGTTAATGGCAGAATCATACTAGAACTCAGGGCCCCTGGGGTCACTGCTCCCTAGCACCTCAACAGCCATTCTTGGCTGAACTCACTGAGCAAAATCAAGGTGCCAGCAGGACTGTGTTCCTTTCTGGAGGCCCTTGGAGAGAATCCATTTTCTTGCCTTTTCCAGCTTCTAGAGGCTGCCCACATTCTTTGGCTTATCGTTCCTCTTTTCCTCTTTAATGGCTGATTGAATCCTTCACACATCACATCACTCTGACACTGACCCTTCTGCCCTCCTCTTACATTTGTTAGGACCCTTGTGATTACATTGGTCCTACCCAGATTACCTAGGATAATCTCCCGTCTCAAAGTCCTCATCTTAATCCCATCTGCAAGGTCCCTTTTGCAATTTAAGATAACATATTCAACAGGTTCCAGGAATAAGAATGTGGATGTCTTTGGAGAGCCATTATTCTGCCTACCACAGATATAACCTAGCTGTTACCACCAAGGGTTGGAATGAGGATCATTCTGGGACTGCTGCAAGAGGCTGGAAACTGGAACCAAGTGCTCCCTTCATGGTAAGAAGCCAATGCTGGAACAACACTGACTGGAGCATCAAGCAAAACAGGAAGGAGCAACTCCTTCTACCCTCCTCCTGGCTTCGAGTCTCTCTCTAGCTCCCCTTGTTGGCAGGACCTATCAGAAGGCCAGCTGGCTACGGAGGACTGTAGTTTCGCAGTTTCAGTTCCAGCATCCCAGAGCTGAATATAGAAGGGTGGGTTGGAAGCCGAGAGACAGTAGCTTAGTAACTGACAAAGATGCCACTAAAAAATTCAGTTTAAACAAGCCTATGATTACATTGCATTTAATAAAAAGTTCAAAGCTCCAATATATAATGGTTTTTATAAACCAGTAAGAAAAAGCAACCCAGTAAAAGTGGGTAGATAAGAACAAAAGATTCACAGGTACTGTCCCATCCTGTCCAGTCCTATCCCACCGCCGCGTCTGCCAGTCATGAGCTCCACGCAGTTCAACAAGGGCACCTCCTCATACGGGCTGTTGGCTGAGGTCAAGAACTGGCTTCTGTCCAAATATGACCCCCAGAAGGAGGCAGAGCTCCGCAGCTGGGTTGAGGGACTCACTGGCCTCTCCATCAGCCCCAACTTCCAGAAGGGCCTGAAGGATGGACGGGATGCTCTTATGCACACTCATGAACAAGCTACAGCTGGGCTCAGTCCCCAAGCCCAACCACTCCATGCAGAACTGGCACCAGCTAGAAAACCTCTCCAACTTCATCAAGACCATGGTCAGCTACGGCATGAACCCTGTGGACCTGTTCGAGGCCAACGACCTGTTTGAGGTTGCAGCTGCAGGTGTCTCTTCTTGCCCTGGCAGGGAAGGCCAAGACTAAGGAGCTGCAGAGCGGGGTGGATGCTGGCATCAAGTACTGGAGAAGCAGGAGCGGAACTTCAGCAGCCCCCCGTGAAGGCTGGCCAGTGCATCCTCAGGCTGCAGATGGGCACCAACAAATGCGCCAGCCAGTCAGGGATGACTGCATATGGCACGAGGAGGCATTTCTATGACCCCAAAAACTAAATCCTGCCCCCCATGGACCACTCGATCATCAGTGTCCAGATGGGTACAAACAAGTGTGTCAGCCAGGTGTGCATGATGGCTCCCGGGCCACAGCGGCACATCTATGACCCCAAGCTGGGAAATGACAAGTGTGAGAACTCTTCCATGTCCCTGCAGAAGGGTTACACACAGGGCGCCAACCAGAGTGGCCAGGTCTTGGCCTGGGCCAGCAGATATACGACCCCAAGTACTGCCCACAAGGCACAGTGGCGGATGGGGCTCCCTCAGGTGCTGGCGACTGCCTGGGCCCGGGGGAGGTCCCTGAATATCCCCCTTACTACCAGGAGGAGGCTGGCTACTAAGTCTCGCAGCATGCTCTCTCCCCACATCATCTCCCCGTCTGGGTTTTTGGGTTTTTCTGTGTTTTCATCTCTTTTTTTCTTAACGTGTTCAGTGCTGACAATCAACTGAGGGTCTGTGAGTGGTGGCATGGGATCAGGCAGCAGGGCTTTTGTCTCCCTTGCCTTGGTCCTTCGCAGGACTGAGCCACCCGGCTGTGGGGGAAGGGGTTAAGGCCATATCCCGCTAAGTGTTGGGTGAGGGTCCTTGTTGGCACCTCCAGGCTGTGGGCCGAGCTGTGCTGGGGAGAAGAGACCTGGGCTTGGAGGGAACTGGTCCCCAAAGCTTTCCGCTTGCCTCACCTTTTCCCCCTTTTGTCAGCTGATCAGTTTGTGGTTTCTGTACCCACTAAAGTTTCAGGATGTATTAACAAAAGAAACATACATTTTTTTTTCCCCCTAGGAATGGGGCGGGGACAGTGGAGAGGGTGCTGGGAAATGAGTCCCTTGGGAAACGGGGCCTGGCCACAATGCTAAATATCTCAGGCTCCCAAGTGGCTGGGTTTCCCTAGTAACCTCAGACCAACAGATCTCAGACCCTCAGACCTGCCCTGGGGCCCGGTGGGGAAAGTGAGGCCCGTACAAGGAAGTGGAATTCTGAGGTGTGAGGGCTAAGCTTGACCCCCTGTCCATGCTAACTCCCCACACTGTGGCCTCAGTAGGTTTTGTTGTTGTTGCTTTAGGCTGGAGTGCAGTGGCGTGATCTCAGCTCACCGCACCTCCACCTCCTGGGCTCAAGGGATTCTCCTGCCTCAGCCTCCCAAGTAGCTGGGACTGCAGGTGCTCCACCACACCTGGCTAAATTTTGTATTTTTAGTAGAGACGGGGTTTCGCCATGTTGGCCAGGCTGGTCTCGAACTCCTGGCCTCAGGCGATCTGCCCGCCGCAGCCTCCCCAAGTGCTGGGATTATAGGCGTGAGCCACTGCGCCCAGCCCCTCAGTAGGTTTTAAGGAGCCTCCAGCCCTCCTTCCCCGCTTCTTGGCTTGACCAGCTATACTGCTGCATCTCCCCCTGCCACATGCCCCGCCAAGTACTGCACAAGGACCAACACCCAGGGGCCCTGCTCCATGAGATAATGTGAAATACAACTGTGGACCAAATGCAATAATACCTCTGTTTGTAAGAAGAGAAAAAAAAAAAAAGAAAAATTCACAATGGCCAATAAACATATGAAAATACTCTTGATCCCATTAGTGAGCAGGGAAATGCCTTAGGGTCTAGACGCAGGAGAAGGAGGTCATCCTTTTTGTTTAGAAGATAATCCTAAACCTTAATTTTGGCACAGCTGAAACACAAATTAGCACACCAAGAATGAATGGATCAATGAAGAGCAAAAGTTCTCCAGGTAGGAAATAGGAAGACTGGAACATGAGCATACAAACCATGCTAAAGGAAAAGCCTTCTTGGGCCATGTCCAGATACATGGAATTAAATCTTCAGAAGAACAGTGCATGTAGTGTCTGCTCATTGTAAAGCTCTCAGTTCAGAAACAATAGCCACTTTCGAGAGCACTGCTAGAGAGGTAGCTCCGCCCACTCTAGAGAGCCCCAGGCCAGTCCCATTTCCCACAAGCCAGCTGTAACAAGGAGGAGGAGTAAGTCTGGGGTGTGGGGTATTGAGAAGGGCGCAGGGCCAGGAAAAACAAGTTAGAGAATCTCTAGGCACCGGTGAGTCATGTTGATCATATCATAGATCAATGTCAAATGAGGTAAAATAAATGACTAAAGTGGCCAGGGTACTTCTGGGCTAGCACATAGTTGTGGAAAGAGGAGTTTGTCTTCTTTTATCTTATTCCCAAACCAGCACAATTTGTCTTCAGTACCCTTACAGCATTCTTGGTGCTGACAGTGAGTGGGTCAGCTTGGTCTTTTCTGGAGGAAAGATAGAAGAGCAAAAAGTATCCAAAAGAAACCAGATAACGAAAACCTGAAGCCTGAAGACGTTTTTCTTGTATGTCAAAGTCCTAATTTTAGACCCAGTGGAAGGCTCATTATCCAACATATTACAGTATGGAATTGTAACTCTGCCGCGTCTAGAAGGAACTGTCCATTACCAGAAAGAAAACAGCCTGCTCAGTCAGTCTTCAACATTCATGGATTACGGTGATGGCAAAAGTGTTTCTTGACTTTCAGTCAGTTGCTTTTTGATCTCTTTCGAGTCACCCTCAGAGGATACCTGGGTACCCATTTTTCTTCCTGGTTACTCTCCTCTTTCTCCATCCACTACCCACCCCACCCCTACCCTGAGTCCTCGTTCCAGTCTAGACTGTAGGAACAGTCCTGGGCCTTCTTCTAAATGTAGCATAAACCAGACCAACAAACCTTTCTCTTGAGGGTTCTGATAGTCCCCAGTCATCCTTCCATGACTTATGCTAAGCGGCTCTCTCTCTCTGGGTAGAAAGGGTGAGGAACAAAAGGATTCTGTGAAATAGGAAATCCTTTTCTTCCACAAAGTCAAACCAGATACTAGACCTTTGGGTTGGACATAAGTTTATTTGCATGCTTGGATGCTGCTATGCTTTTATGCTTCAGAAGCCAGGCTGAGATTACAGGTTGAGTGTCCCTTATCCAAAATGCTGGGACCAGAAGTGTTCTGGATTTTGGATTTTTTCGGATTTTGGAATATTTGCATTATACTTAATAGTTCAGCATCCCTAATCTGAAAATCTGAGATCCAAAATGCTCCAATGAGCATTTCCTTTGAGCATGTCGGTTCTCAAAACGTTTCAGGTTCTGGACTGGGGATGCCGAGCCTGCACTAAATGGCTTCTCCCTTCGTCTCCCCATGGGCCCTATGTTGGCCCTATGTTGTAGTTAAGCAGCCCCTCCCTTCTGGAACTGTGAGTGCCAGAGTAACTCAGATGTGCCTCCACTCTAAGCCATAAAGAAATAATTAGCCACAGTTAATGGCCCATAATTTGTTATCTCTGTATCCTGTTCCTCAGGGTTCCCTCCTAAATTATTATCCAGGAAGAAACATAAAACTACACATAAAACTGTATTTCATAGAAACAGAAGAATTGAGCTTCTTTTTTTGCTTTGTCTCCCTGTGATTTGAAGCAGTTGGACTTCCTAGATGGAAATGAGGTTCATTGCCACAGATGGGAAAGGCTGCCGCACGTTGGTTTGCCTCATTATGATGCAGACATATGTACAGGACCCGCTATATAATTTGTGGGACCTAGTGCAAAAGGAAAGTGTGCGGCCCTTTGTTTAATATGTTAGGAACTTCAAGATGGCAACAGAGGAGCATTAAACTGAAGGTGGGCCCTTCTGAGTGTGGGGCCCTGTGTAACTGCAGAGGCTGCACACCTATAGACCAGCTCTGCACGCAGAGAATGGTCTCAGGACTAGAAAGATGAAGGGAATTCTGCCCTGAGAAGGAGAAAGCACGGGTGAGGTGGTGAATGGTGTGGCCAAGGACAGTGTCCTCTAGGTGGTTCTCTCGAACGCAATCTGCTTGGCATTGGATATTGGAGGGCCCCAGGTTCAGAAAGGACAGGTATACATGAGGACGCTGGAAGGAAGCAGGGCGAAGGGTGTGAGAATGTTGGGATTGAAGGAGGGGTGGCATACAGTGGGAGTTCTAGGCATGGAATCATCTTGTTTTGTTTTCATTTAATCAACCCATTTCTTTCTCTCTTTTTTTGTTTTTTTTTTTTTTTTACTGAAGTAGAATGTATCAAATTTAGATGAATGATTTTTTTCCCTCCAAATCTGCTTTTCCCGTTTCTTCATCTTGGTGAATGTGAATCACTGTCCACCTAGTTGATCAAGGCTGAAGCTGGGAGTTGTCTCTGATCCCTCCCCAAGTCCGTGGAACATCAGTTCTATCATCAGTGCCTCTCCTGAGCCCACACATCTCCTTGCTCCATAACCAGTGAAACCACCATCATTCCTGACCATGGCTGTGGCAGCAGCCTCCTCACTGACAGCTTCTGAATCATGGAGACGGGAGTGTAAGTCCTCATTCTGCCACATGTTAGCTGAGTGAGCTTGGGCTGGGCTCTTTACCCCTCTGTGCCTCGGTTCCCACCTCTGTAAAATGAGAATCATAATACCTATCACAAAGCATGTTGTCAGGGCTAAAGGAAATGAAGACATAGCTGAGCATCTTCCCTCTTGTTCCCTCTCCATCCCTCAGGCCTTCAGTGAAACATTTCTTTCCTTTCCTGACTTGCTCATGGCAGGTTCCCACAGGCCACCAGCCTGCTCTGCAGCCCTCATCACACTTCCCTGTCTTCTCTCAGCACTCCTCTCCATGAGGACAAGGAGCCTGGTTTCCATGGCCAGGGTGCCTCTGACATGGAGTAGGAGTTCACCTTGCTGTGTGACTGACATTCTCACAAAGAATCAAACGTTCCCAGACATGGACTCCCTGTAAGCTTTCCCCTAAGTAAGTAAGTGAGCAGGTGACCACGTGACAGAAAAAAATGACGAAGACCAAGACTATCCCACCAGATATTACGTTAAGCTGGGGCACTGGAATGGCTCATCAGAGCAGGTCCCTCTGTAAGAAACAGACCTAGGTCAGGTAAGGCCACCCAAGGAAGCCAGGAGACTGGGTGCTCCAGGTCAACACAGCCAAACTCCCCAGAGAACACAGTGGGGCTGGGGCTGGGATGTGACAGCCTGGGACAGGGAGACACCCCAGAGGAAGGAATAAAGGTGGGACTCCTGAGTGGTGGGTCACCCTTTGTCCTTAGGCCCTGGAAGCTCCCCATCCAATGCTCCCCACTGAGGCCAACAGGGTAAGAGGTGTGCACACTAGCGGGTTCGTGCCCTGAGCCGGTCAAGGCAGAGCAGAGGGACGGGGTGCGAGGGTTTTTTTCATGAAATAACATATATGTAGAAAAGCACATATATCTGTAGGGGTTGCTGAATTATAAACCCACTACTCCAAGACCTGGAGCATCCCTAGCACTCTAGATCCTCCCCAACCTGTTTTCCACATCCTCCTAGAGACCACCGGGACCTCGGCTTTTGTAGTTACCATGTCCTCACACCCCCAAAGAATAGTTTCGTTTTGCCTGGTTTTGAACTTCTCAAAAATGGAATCATACAGCATATATTTTATTCTTTTTTCTACTCAATATTCTGTGAAATTCATCCATGTGGCTGTATGTAACTACTTTATTGATTCGTTGCTATGTTGTTTGTGGATAACTTTCACAAGTTCCTTATTCCTTGCCCTGTGGATGGACAGTTGTGCTGTTTCTGGCTTGTGCATTTTCCATGACTTAGTGTGAGACTTCTTCTGGATGGCTTGCAGGGGAGTGGGAGTCTGGGCTGGAAGGGAAGGTGGGGGAGCAACAGAAGCAGCCCTGGGCATGGGGGGCACAGCAGGTGGGAGGGATCTGTGGGTCAAGCAGGACTACTGAAGTGCAGAGCAGGGTTGAGGGTACTACAGAGGAAAGGGCCCTGGAGGAATCCTTGGACGTGTGCTCCTACTCTGAGACTGGACGGGGAACGCTCCCCGCAAGGCCATAACCGGGCTGTTTAGTAGGCATGGGCACAGCGCCTCTATCCTCTGGACCTGCCGCCTGACCCCAATTCCCTGTGGGGTATAGACCAGTTATATGCAAGAGAGGCCAGACAAGACAGCTTATTGCAGAATACTGCCCTTGGGACTCAGAGGAAACACTAGAAATTGACCAGGGAGTCAACCTCTGGCGCCACTTCTTTCCCAGGATGGGCATCCATCAAGAGGTTTGTATTTGGGAAATTCAGGGATCACTGGCTGCACATCCAGACACTGGCCCACATGGAGGTAAGGTGGCTGGAGCCCTGAAGGGAGGGGGTCTGCACTGCTGACCACTTGCCTAGATCTCGCCTGTGCTAGAAGCAAGGCCACCCATGGAGCCCATCTCTCAGAGCTCAGCAGCCAAGGGCAGAGCTTCCTATCCTTGCCAGAAAACCTGTCCCTGGCAACACCCCAACCCCAGTATTTCTTGTTGGGGACTGTCCTGGCTGGAGATGGCCAAGAGTCCTTCCCACACTCTGAGAGACCTGACGTATTTCCCTCTTCTCTTGGGTTTGGCAGATATGGGTAACAGGAGAGATGCTGTTGCCTTGGAGCTGGCAGGTTGTGTGGCAGACAAGCAGGGTTCCCGCCGCCTCCCATGGAGACCACAGGTGAGGTGCTGGGAATCAGTCACAAATGTTCAAGTGCCAGCTTTGGCAGGACCGTTCTTTCTGCTGTAGATCAGCCAGACTTTGAAAACATGATCTACTTCCTCACTGGATCCTCAACAGTCCCCTCAACAGTCCCATGGGCAGATCGGACAAAAATCCCCATAGGTGAGAAATTAAAGCAGAGTAGAGTGGTCAACTCCCACCCCGTAAGTGATTGTAGGCTAGAACACAGGTCTCACAACACTGGGTCAGGGCTTTGCCTGCTGGGTGGCACAGAGCTGTGCACAAGCAGGCACTTGCCTAGGCAGACCCTATGCTCTAGCTTCATCATTTCATGTTTGATTTTCTATAGTGTAATCAGTCACAGGATCATTAACCCCCCTGGTGTCTGCTGCAAATTTATCTTAAGTGCCAATTTGTCCCTGCATTAGAAGGGAAGCTGTTTAGTTGAGGGAGCTCCTCCTGAGAAACAGTGAATTTTATGTTACTTTTTATTTTATTTATTTATTTATTTTTATTTTTATTTATTTTTATTTATTTATTTACTTTTTATTTTTTTATGTTACTTTTTATTTTATTTTATTTTTTTACTTTTTATTTTTACTTTTTATTTTTATGTTACTTTTTATTTTTATGTTACTTTTTATTTATTTTACTTTTTATTTTTTATGTTACTTTTTATTTATTTATTTTATGTTACTTTTTATTTTTTAACAACATTCTTGTTGCCCAGGCTGGAGTGTAATGATGCGATCTCTGCTCACTACAACCTCCGCCTCCCATGTTCAAGCAATTCTTCTGCCTCAGCCTCCCGAGTAGCTGGGATCACAGGTGCCTGCCACCACGCCCGGCTAATTTTTGTATTTTTAGTAGGGACACGGTTTAACCATGTTGGTCAGGCTGGTCTCGAACTCCTGACCCCAGGTGATCCACCTTCCTCAGCCTCCCAAAATGCCGGGATTACAGGCATGAGCCACCATGCCTGGCTGAAACAGTGAATTTTAGTGAGCAGCTGATTCCTTCTTGCAATGGTGATTGCTTCATGCATGATTTACTGAGTTTTGGAAAGAAACAGTCCTGTGTAAACCCAATGAAACAGCACTAGTACTTTAACATGCAGTGTTCTTTGGAATTGCTCTTGAACTCTTCCCTGCCCTGGTTTAGGCCTTTTATCATGCAGGTGGCCTCTTACCGCTCTTTCCACCTCAACTTGCCTCACCTCACCTCCCAGCACACACTTCCAGTCAGCCTGGGCCCAGGAGAGCCTGGGTAGCGCAGCGGTTGAAAGCGTGATCTCAGGAGGCAGAGGGTCCAGATTCAGAAAACCGTGGCTCTGCTGCTTCAACTTTCGGGGTGATCTTGGGCAAGGGGCTTAACAGCTCTACTGGCTCAGTCATATTAGTTTCAAATGAGGCTATGACAGTACCTCGCCAGGTTAACAGGAGAATTAAGTGTGTTATTCGTGGAAAGTACTCGAACAGTCCTAGCCCATAATAAATACTATTACCATCTCGTTCCATTCTCTGTTCAGAAACCTCAAATACCTATAGAATTGGGACCAGTGTTTGGCCTGACATAGGAGACTTTTTTGGCCTAAGCTTTTAACAAATATTTCCTGCCTTTCCTGTTCACTAACCCATGTACTCTGGCTCAGATCCTGAAACCCACCCTCTTGTCTTGACTCACCTTGACCTCATCATATTGCCATGTGTTGATGTCACTGCTATCCCCCCAGGGGCAGGTTCCTTGCTCAGACGTGCATGTACTCTCTTCTTCCTCTGAGCTATAACTCCAACTAGTCAGTATCCAAGTTCCTGTAGCCACTAGTTGTGGAGAAAGCTAAAGTCATCAGACATGAAAAGTATTCTCTACACAACTCAACCACTTAGAAAAATCACTCTCCACTTAAACATCTCTCCCTCCTTAACATACTCTCCATCCACCATAGCCCAACTTTCCTCTCTGTTATGGATTGTGAGATGTTGAAAATACAACAAAACAGGTATCAAAGTACAATTTAAGTTTTGTAAAATATGCAGAATTTCACATAGTTGATGAATGTGTTGTTAGCCAAATGCTCAGATGAGTGTAGCCATTGGCAAATAAGGATCTCAGAGAGTAGGTCCATTAACAAATGAAGGGGAAAGTGACATGTCTAACCAATTAGGTGCTTCCTAGGGGGACGATGTGAATATTAAAACTAAAGGATTTAAGAGGGAAACTGAGGAAGCCCTTGACTAACTTTTCCTAAAATGATCCCGTGATTGGTTACACTGTAGAAAATCAAACATGAAATGATGTCCTATTGTGTAATCATATAATTTGGGGAGGGAAATACACCTAAAATATTATTTTTAAGAATTAGCCTGGTCGGGAGTGGTGGCTCATGCCTGTAATCCCAGCACTTTGGGAGGTCAAGGCAGGTAGATCACTTAAGGTGAGAAGTTTGAGACCAGCCTGGCCAACATGGCAAAACCCCACCTCTACTAAAACTACAAAAATTAGCTGGGCGTAGTGGCACATGCCTACAATCCCAGCTACTCAGGAGGCTGAGGCACGAGAATCTCTTGAACCCGGGAGGCAGAGGTTGTAGTGAGCCAAGATCGTGCCACTGCACTCCAGCCTGGCGACAGAGGGAGACTGACCCTGTCTCAATAACAACAACAACAAAGAATTAGCCTATAGTTGCAATTACCTTGTGTTAAAACATACTTTTTAACAAAACAGTGGGAGATACGGGTTAAAGGATACAGCATTTCAGTTAAATAGGATTAGGTGAAAGGGCTCTATTGTACCACAAGGTGACTTAGTTAATAACAATGTATTATATTCTTGAAAATCCCTAAGAGGGTAGATGTTAAGTGTTTCTCATCATAAAAAAAAAGTACGTGAGGTAACGCGTATGTTAATTAGATCAATTTAACCGTTCCACAATGTATACATATTTCAAAACATACTGTATATTATATATAATTTTTGTCAATTCAAAAAAGATACTTATTTCAGTAATATTTTCATTTTGCAAGATTAAATTCAGATCAAACCTTTTTCACTATGTGCTGTATGAAATGCTGGTCTCCATTTTCAATGGGCTGTCTCTAAGAGGCTTTTTCAGGTCCTGTTCTTTTTGGATGAGGGTATGTATTTATCTCCCTGATCATCTTCCCTAACAGGCAGCACATTCGTGAGAGCAAACAGTGCCTGAGACAGAAGTGCCATGTCATTTCATGGAATGGTGGAGGGGGACATGTGTGAGTCACCAGTGAAGCCTGTATAGATACTTACCTTCAATGACTTACTACATGAAGGCATCACAGGACATATCCAGAGCTGTCAGAAGCCAAGACCCCCTCTGTACATATTGGTTACAGTCCTCAGCAATGAGGGGTGACACAGTACCAAGGCAGAACAGGGCAGAGGGTTCCTGAACAGACAGCCAGGCTCTTGCTCTCAGCTTGATCTGGGCTTTTCAGGCATCAGCAGGGCCCTCTGAGGGCATGAGGTGCCTTGGAGGGCAGCAGGGTGACCCGGAAGACATGTGACTGGCATGGGTGATCTGGTAGTCCCAGGTAAGGAGAGGCAGAGGCCCCTCTGCCCTCACCTGGGGCAGCACACAGAAGCCATGCCCAGTGGCTTTGGGTGCTCTGGCCCATTCCTGTCTAACCAAGGTCAGAGCTTCCTACGACTGAGTGTCATAAACAGACTGACGATGGAGCTTCCCCTAGTCCCAGGAAGGGCTGGTGGGGTGTCGGAATTCAATTACAATATGGAAATAAGAGGTGAACTTCCTACTTGGGGTTGAGGGATAGGAGGGCAAACTTGGCATCAGCGTTCACCCCTGCACTAGGTGCTGACTGCATCCTGAAACAGAGGGTAAACGCAAAGAGCAGACGCTGTGGCCTCTCGGTTCAGGGGAAGCCCCAAGGCATCTCTGGCTGACAAGGCTGAGCTCAGTCTTCAGGCCCAGAACTAGTCCCCAGGTTAATGCCACCAAGCTGTGTGGGGGTGCAGGTGAAGCATGGCCACATAGACAGGTCCAGGTGGGGACACCTGATGCTTTCACAGTCTCCCCAGGTGCCTGAAGGAGGCCTCTAGAGACTTAGAACTGTGGTATATAACAGGCCTCCATTTTCAGCACTTTAATTTCTGCACGTCCAAGGAAGCGTGTGTGGAAGGAAGGCAGAGCGCTGAACCTCAGAGCAGTAATGCCGAGGAAGTAGGTGAGAGGGCTGCCTGCAAAGTCTCACAAGCCAATTACAGAGACAGAAGAACCAGCAGGAGGGTTAGCAAGGTTGCAGGTTGCAGAATGGTTGCAAGAAGGAATGCTTTGGAGTGGGTCTAGAGTGTGTGGCTGATCCTTGGGGACACCCAGTGTTGGGACGGCGGGGGGCAGCAGAAGCAGGAGGAGGAGGAAGGGGTGGTGAAACAAAGACCATATAGAGCTGGCCACTCTTTCTATTCGTTTCACAGTGAAGGGAAGGAGCAAGACAGGGTACTTGCTGGAGGCAGAGACTTGAAAGAATTTGCTTTGCAGGTGGAGGACTGGACAGCTTTAGGGACAGAGGAAGGAGCCAGCCAAACAAGGTTGAAAGAAAAAGGCTGAGGCCATGGTGGATGTGTGACAAAGCCCCAGGCCATCTATTCTGGCTGTCATTTTGTCACTTACTGAACCATTTCTGTTCCCTAACTTCGGAAGTGTGAGAATTTCTGGCAGAAGAACCTACACCATGGTTTACTCTGTAACAGACAACAAAAACAAGTAAAGCTTTGTTGCAGAGTATTTTAAAAAACAAAACCAAGACAACTCACTAAAGGTGGTGAGTCAGTTACCTCTCGCAAGTGGGAATTTCACTTGTAATTGTGTACACTTTTTTTTTTCTTGAGACGGTGTCTTGCTCTGTCACCTAGGCTGGAGTGCAGTGGCACGACCTTGGCTCACTGCAACCTCTGCCTCTCAGGTTCAAACGATTCTCCTGCCTCAGCCTCCCGAGTAGCTGGGACTACAGGCACCGCCACCATGCCTGGCTAATTTTTTGTAGAGTTTCGCCATGTTGGCCAGGCTGGTCTTGAACTCCTGACCTAAAGTGATCCGCCTCCCTCGGCCTTTCAAAATGCTGGGATTACAGGCATGAGCCACTGTGCCCGGCCTTGTGTATATTTTTATATTATGTTAATGAACAGTATATTTTAAAATGCAAAATACAATTGGAAAGTTCTATAGAACCTTTTGTATAGTGAAAACAGCCTCCAAAATGCTTCTGTAAATGAAGAGGTTCACGTACTGGGTTGCTCTAAGTCCCTTGCTGTCCCCACTTCTTGGTAGGACAAGGGAGTGCCAGGAGAGCACTTCCTGCAGCACTGCAAGCGCTCAGATGCTAGGGGTCTGGCCTGTGCCCACTTCAGCAAAAGGAATGGTGTTTTCTTTTTTCTTTTTTTGACGGAGTCTCACTCTGTGGCCCAGGCTGGAGTATAGTGGCATGATCTCAACTCACTGTGTCCGCCTCTCAGGTTCAAGCAATTCTTCTGCCTCAGCCTCCTGAGTAGCTGGGACTACAGGTGCACGCTGCCACGCCTAGTTACAGCTTTCTTTTGTATTTTAGTAGTGACGGAGTTTCACCGTGTTGCCCAGGCTGGTTTCGAACTCCTGAGCTCAGGCAATCCACCCCGCCTCGGCCTCCCAAAGTGCTGGATTACAGGTGTGAGCCACCGCGCCCAGCTGTGTGCTTCTTTTTCAGAAGGAAAACAATTTCCTTGGAGTCATTCAACACTGGCATCTCCAGCTAGTGCCTGCAGGATGGCCTCTTGGGCATTGCCACCTCCGGTGGCTGCATGGGCCTGACCTGTTTACTGGCCTGAATGTGCAGTGGTGCCCAGGGTCTCCAACGCCAGGAGATCACATTAAAACTATTTGGAAAGGGGAAGAGAAAGTGGGGGTGTGGGACAGGAGGAAGAGCAGCACTACTGGTAACAGCTGTGTTCCCACCTCCACCAAGCTTCCAAGATGTTGGTGCAGCAGGGAGAGGAAGCACTGCTCCGGGGCTTTTCCCCGACTCCTCCCACAGCTTCCCTCCCTGAATCAACCTAAGGAGGGTGCTGCAAGAGGGGCTCTTAGGATGTACATGGTTTCCAGAGGCAGCTGCTCCCTTTTGTGAGTTGTGAAGTATCCTCTCCGTGGATAGGCACTAGCTCAGGCTGCTTAGCCCAGGGAGTGACCTCTCAGCTCCTTGGAGGGATGCTGCTGCTCCAAAAGTAAGGGGGCAGAGAGAGTTCAAGACCATCCCCCTTCTCCCAACCAACTAGGATTCCTCTCCAGGGGTCAGTGGCAACTGTCGAGAGGCATACCATTCTCATGGTTTCCATTTCCATCTCCTCATCCCAGTAAGAGAGGCTGGCAAGCTGACATCTTACTGTCTTTACAACACTAGGAGTCTCTAGTTAGGCAGTAATAAGGCAGCAGCTAACATTACTGAATCCGATGAAAGAGAATGGAAAGAATCAGACCACCCCCAAGGGGCCAGGGGATGCAGGTTATGTCCCAAGGGCTGACAGGGACTTCTAAAGTGTATGCCAGCGGTTATCAGCACTTTCTGGGGGACTTGAAAGAACCTCCAGTTCTAAGGCTTGATCTTCCAACTGGCAAAGTGCAGCAACCACTTACTACTAACTCATGTCTATTTGAACTTGGGTGACATGGTCTTAAATACGTTCGGCAACCTTGGGCTCCTCTGTCATTGAAGAGGGTAGGGAGGGCCATCTGAACTCCAAGGCCTCCACTTCCTCTTCCAACCTTGGGCTCTGGGATTTATTATTAAAGAGATGCTAAGAGCATCATAGCCTGGACCCAGGCCTCTGTGATGCAGAGGTGAGGCCCACCTGGCTCCACCTTCCCCACTCCTCAGCTGTGAAGCTAGTCTGCAGCTTCTGGCTTCATCTTTAGTCATGAACTTAAACTCATCAGTTTAACAAAGTGAGGTCCTGTCTGTCTGCAGGATTGCTGCCATGGCAGGACTCAGGCGTTCTTAGATGCTGCCTCAACCCCAACAGTTTCTCTCCACACTCCCTTCCCATTGGCTCCATACACTCGTACAGCATCGGGGCACATGCAGACCACCATCTGTTTACAAAATGTTAATTTCAAAACAAAACACATATATGAGGCCAGGCACAGTGGTTCACGCTTGTAATCCCAGCACTTTGAGAGGCTGAGGCGGGCAGATCACCTGAAGTCAGGAGTTCAACCAGCCCGGCCAACATGGTAAAGCCCTGTCTCTACAAAAATACAAAAATTAGCTGGACATGATGGCAGGTGCCTGTAATTCCAGCTACTTAGGAGGCTGAGGTGGGAGAATCACTTGAATCTGGGTAGCAAAGGTTGCAGTGAGTCCAGATCACGCCACTGCACTCCAGCCTGGGTAATAAAGTGAGGCACTGTCTCAACATAAAAAAAAAATAAAACACATATATGAACTTTAGTTTGTCTTCTTCGGCTAGTGATTCATTTGTAACTTAGTACAAAACTCAGATTGGAATGCTTCAAAGTCAAATGTTTTCCCCGTAAGGTGGAAGCCAGAGCAGGGTCTAGTTTCCACACACAGTGGAATGGAAGTGCTGCCTGGCTCTGATTGTTCCAAATGCCAGCTAGAAGCCAGAGACAGAAATGCTATCTCATTCCATGGGACAGTGGGGAGGAGAGCATTTGCTAGGCCCCCACCTTCCCACTCCATTTATATGCCAAGTGCTCTGCTACAGATGAGGAAATGTCTCCGAGTTCCTCATCATACACCAACGAGCAACTCGGCTGTTGCTGCAGGGCTAGGATCCCACTCCAGGTCTGTGGGCTCTAAAACACAGGTGCTTTCCACCAAACTGGTGGTTTTCAAACCAACTTTTGTGGCAGTGCTTCCGCAGAATTTGTCCTGATGATATTAATAACGTCATAAATATTAATAACCATCTTTTAAACTATATACACTCAAAGGTTTAAAACACATCCAATGAGGCTGCTTGGGACTTCACTGTACAGTCTGCATTGCTGTGTGTGTGTGGCCTTTGCAGGGGTCACTGACTGGGAGGGCACTAGCTTAGTGCTGTGATCATTAGGCCCAGGGCCAACTCAATCCTGGTGGCCCTGAGCATAGAGTAATTCTAGTGCTTATAAATCCTTGGGTGTCTCTTATCTGATATATGGACGATAAAGACTGAAAGCAGGTTTTGGATATTCTATTAATCCCTTTTTTCAGGCATCTACTTCAGTTTTGTCAACAAGAGATTGCAGGCAAGCTGTGACTACTACCATTTGCAACCACTTACCTATAAAACTCAAATTTTTAAAAATAAAACTCCCCCATATAACTAAAAATCCAGAAATAAATTGGATGCTGGGACAGTTCACAATGAACCTATCTGCACTGATAAAAAATGCTCCCTCCCCGAGCCCACTGATTTAAGATGTTATGACTTAAACTTTGATGATTCATGCTAATAACGTATCATTTGTTTTTGTTTTTATGTATTTGAAAAGTTAAAAAAAACACTGGATTAGACTCACAACATTCTGATTTTGATTAAGAGGGAGAAGGGCTCACAATTCAAGCCTTGTGATGGCAACTACCTTAGCTCCTCACCAAGATTTCAACGAGAACCAATACAGCTATTTACGTAAGGCTTTCTGGAGGCCCAAGAGCACAAGAGGAGGATTAGGAGTCGGGAAAGTATTTTCCCTTTTTTTTTTTGGGGGTGCGGTAGGGGGGTGGGGGACAGTCTCCCTCTGTTGCCCAGGCTGGAGTGCAGTGACGTAATCATGGCTCACCACAGCCTGGAACTCCTAGGCTCAAGAGATCCTCACCCCTTAGGCTCCCAAGTAGCTGGGACTACAGGAGTGCACCACATGCTTGGCTGGTTTATTCATATTTTTTGTAGAGACAGGTTTGTTTTATATTTTCTTGTAGAGATGGGTCTCAACATATTGCCCAAGCTGGTCTTGAATTCTTGGGCTCAAGTGATCCTCCCACCTCGGCCTCCCAAAGTGCTGGGATTACAGGGATGAACCACCGTGCCTGGCCAAGAATGACTTTAACTCATTGGTAATCTGGATGTCTTTGGCCCTCTCTGAGCCTCAGTTTCCTCAATGAAAAAGGAGGAGATTGGATTAGTGATTTTCAGACATTTTAAGAAACAAAACCTTTCTTCATACCAGATCTTACTTTTAAATCTAATAAAGCTTTAAATGGGTCTGGAGGCTCCCTCTCCCTGATGGCCCCACAGAACAGTATGAAAACCATGGAAGTAGATGATCTAAGGTCCCTTCCACCTCTAAACATCAGGAATTCATGTACCCTGCCTCTGGAAGACAGAGTGACCCCCCTCACTGTCCCCTCCTCACTGACAGCCCCTCTCCTAAGAGGCTAAGCTGATTTATGATTTATACTCTGCACCTAAGACACTGGATTACAGCGCTGGCAGGAGAACCACAGTGACAACCCAAATCCAGGTGCTCAGCAACTGTTTGTGGGTGAAAATGACGGATTTATTCAACTTAAATGTTCATCGAGGCTACAGCAGAATCAATGCTGTTACAATAGGCAAGCACTACTGTCAGCAGCAACATACTGTTTATTTCTTCAACAGCATCTGAGCCTCATGGGTTATGTTTTCATTAAAAAAAAATCTTATAAGCCAGTTGGGAAGCTGTTAAAGGCCAATTTTTAAATGCCAATGTAAAACAAATTTCACTGAAAATACAATTCAAATACAACTGCTATGAGCACTGTAAGAAAAGCTGACTAGTAACCTAGATATGATAGAAAAGACCTTAAATGGTAAATAAAAGGATAGCAGCATTTAAAAACCTGGTAACTCGCATTTCAGAAGATGCCCTTCCCCTGCCCAGAACTTCATGCCTGTGAACACCTGCCTAGCCTAGGAGAGGCCTGTTCAAGCAGGGAGGCAACTGGTATCTGCACAGAGCATGCAGCAGATGAACTCTCCAACAGCCGAGAGGAACGAGGCTTCAGTGCAGTTGTGTGCTGGGGACAGCAGGACTCGTGTTTAAGTGTCAGAGGCTTAGACGGGTCAGCTCTGATTTAGAAGTCTCTCACATATCTGGTCCTGCCCTTGAGAAATCTTGTCAGAAACCTCAACTTAGAACAACTTTCTTGAAAATGTGACTAGAAATTAAACAGCTGGGACTCCTGCCACGTTATACAGAACTCCAAATGGATAGTCACTTTGCTCCACAGCCCAGGGCCCACTTTAAATTCTGCTGTTAGCCCTCACCTCATGCAATCAGGTGGATACAGCTGCAGTCCTTGGGACAGGTCACTTGAACGGGGAGCAGCTAAATGAAATCCTGCAACAGCACCTTCAAATCAGACCTCATTCTTAAAAGATCAACAGAGGTCAGGGCTAGAGTTAACTTCAACAGGCATGGGATCTCCTAGCCTCATGTGCAAGCAGCCAAGTATATCAGGATATACCCTTAATTCTCATCTTGATGTTTTTTAACAGCCAGAGATCATTTAACAGGTCCTCCAGCACCTTCTGTTCATTCTCCTTTAGATCTACCACAGTAACATTCTAACTCATATTCTTTGCTAACATGAAAAGAGCATATAAGCAAACTAGAGGAAAACTTTTCTGCACCCCCTCATAGAGAATCTCAGTGGATTAAGGCAGCTGTAACTTGTTTTGGACTGCAGTTACTGAGGCCAATGTATAGAAGAAAGGTAACTAGAGTGCCAGGATAGGAAAGTTCTGAGATGAAGACAACCTGGCAGCTCAAAGTGACAGTTTGTGCCCTGTTGCTTCAGACCAAATTCCCCCTACAGCCTGAAGCAAGCTGGCCTTGCCCACAGAGATCTCCCTTTCTCCATATGCAGCCACCTCTCTCAGGGCAATTCCTTGCCTTGGATCCTCACTGCACCTGCCTCACCAGCATCTTGGCTCTTCATCTTCCTACCATCAGAGAAGTTTTCTATTTAGGAGCTCATAACGGCCTTGCTGGGCCGTGCCAGTGTTTTAATTTGCTGGGGGCTAGCCCACAGGAACAATAGTGGCTGTGTGTAGACACGCTGGCCATGGCACACACTCATGTTTTTCACAATTTCATCTGAATACACAGACTGGGCTCCCTGGCGGAGTGAGGGTGGCTGAGATGGCACCTTCTCCTTCCACAGAAGAATTATTTCTTGTTTTCAAATGCCTGCTGGGTGGCACTTACAGCTTTCATACTAGAACCAGCTTAGCTGGCTTTATGTGTTTGTGTACTTTAGGTAGAAGGTACATTCAGAAAGTGACCCTAGAGAGACTGCCCCAAAGAGTGAAGGCCTCTGGGGAGCTCTGAGCAGGCCACTCTCTGGATCCTAGCCAACTCACCACAGATGCTGGGCTGGTGACTCTGGAGCCAGGCAACCCTCAATACCAACCTTCCCGAGGGAGGAACAGCAGAATATATCTCACCCACAGACCCATGTGATGGAAGGGATGCCCAACAGCGCTGTAGGGGATAGAAAAATCTCTGTGAAGAGCAAGAACTAGTACTGAAGTGACTAGATGCCACAGCCCTGCTGTAAGAGCTAAGGAGCAGAGGTTCCTCTGTGTGGAGAGGGTGGGAAGGAGACCTCTAGTTGACTGCGTAACCCAATCACATCTAATTCCATTTCTGTCCCCAGTTCTCTCTGCCCATCCATAGTCTATCCTTCAAGAACAACAGGCAGAAGCATTTTCTCACCCCTACCCCACACCTCCTTCCACTCCCCCACCGAAGGGGCCAGAGTACTGGCTGCCCTGAAATCAGAGCAGCAGCTAAAAATGGAGCCTAGAGGCGAGAGGTAGTTGTAATGACTACTGATGTGCCACTCTTCAGAGGAGGAGGAACAGCTGCCAGGTCAGACGCCTGACTGCTTTGCCCTCTTTTAGCCTGGGAGATTTTAGGAGCAAAATCACTGAGGAAATGCGTTCAGTGCTTGGACATCATGGTGAGGCTCCTTGACAAGGTCTAGAGACGGAAGGCTATCTGTAGCTTTCCTTTGCCAAAGGTCAGTTTCCCAGCAGGCCCTCAAACACTTCTGTGTAAGAGGGAAAAGGGATGAAGAGGGGATAAACCACAGGGCGAAGAATTAGGAAGTGTTAGCAAATGCTACCATGTGGAACACTCAACTTTATTCACTTTATTTATATATTTAACAATTCTAAAGTATTTACTTCTTGCTTTGACAAAAAATGAAAAATATAGGAGCACTGACTCCTCTTTAGGAGAAAAGGGTTATATGTACAGCTATGGAGAGTTACGGTTCCTCCTTTAACAAAGGAAAATATTAATAAAAAAGTGCTTCATTGATCAAAAAAGAGCTAAGAGCTGCAAGCATTTATTCACACTGTACATCAGACCCAAGAAACCCGTATCATAACCTCTTGGCACCTGTAACTGGGAACTGCACAATCTTCAATTAGACCAACTTTTCCCCTACCTGCACAACCAGATGACACAGAATGTGGTAAAGAACTACACCCTGTTTCACCACACACACACTCTGAGCAACCTGTTGCCACTGGAAGTCAGAGACGTGCTCATATGCTCTGGGCTTTGCCTGAACTGAGAACACCAGGGAAGCCTTCTGGGCTACGCCATAACACACCCAGGCACGCACAGAAGCCACCTTCCTGAGACACAGCTTGCCCTTGGTCAGGGAACTGCTACCAAAGCAGAAGAGCAATACAGGGCAAGGCCAGAGCTTAAGCATTCCCTGACCTTACCCCTAGTCCTCACCATGATCCACCCTGTCACCAGTTAGCAGCTTTCAGCAGAGCCAAGCATGGCCTCCCCAAGAGGGAGGGCAGGCACAAAAACATGGATGCCAAAATTACAAAGCACAAACCTACCTCTTCTCCAACCTTCCCCACACCCACCTCCACAAATATTCTTGATTTAAGGCTGTTTTCGGACCATATCAAAGCTCACTGAGAAAAGGTGCCCCAAATCTCCTCAAGGCCATGTCACTTCTCTAAGGAACCCTACAAAGTCACCAAGTGGCCCTTCACTGCTGGATAGCAGCCAGACAAGTGCCCACTCAGCCAGCCAGGAGTGGGGAAGGGGGAATGCTCAGCCCTTCTTCCTGTTCCGAGAAGGAGAAAGGCTGATTGTATGAGGACCTGCTCCCTTTTCCAGGGGCTTGTAACTCTAAAGGCTGATTCTACCCCTTAAAGGGAAGATCCATGATTGGTTTGGTTTGGGAATGGGGGATTTCTGGAACCCTGAGTCTGGATTTCCCTGTGCTGGCTGAGGAAGAGATTGTTTAAGGGACCAGGCCCCAGAATGAGGACCCAGGTGTATCTGGGCTCAGGGCAGGCTTTGGCCTTGAGTGCATAACTATTTTGGCCAGTCTGTACTCATGCCTGAGGGTGGGAAGTGCTACACAGCCTGGCCCAGGGAAGCAGCCCCCTGAAAGCAAAGGGGGCCCAAGACAATCTGGGTCAAGTTAAAAATGGAATCCCATGGGGGATAACATGATGGCTACCCAACTCTCAGCCCCTCGCCTGCCTCAAAGGAGCATCCACTTTCCTTTCCCAAAGAGGGGCCTAAGGGGATGCCATTTACCGTGTGCCCCTCCCTCCAAACATCAGCCTCATTTATCCATCTGTGAGAGGACTGGCTCAGCTCCTTGCAGGAGGGAGATGATGCCCAGGGCAGTGCTCTTGGGGAATATGCTTCCAGCCTCCCCAGCAGCAAAGGGTTCCCAACCAGCTCTGATGTGGCGGTGGCGTGAGGAATGGTTGTATGTTAGCACTGGCTTTCTTCCCTGCTCACGGTCTCAGATCCCCATACTCCTGGCTCTGACCACCATCCTCCCACCCAGGAGAAACAAGCCATCCCTCGGTGTCACCTGACAGCAGACAGCAGGCCTGGCAACCCCTGGTCTTCCATCAAAAAAAAATTAAGACAACCAAGGGAGAGTTTCCTTTTTTGAAGGCAAAGAAAGAGGATGGAAAAGGTAGGGAGAGAGTGGTAAGGACAGGAAATAAAAATCAATCTACAATCCAGTGGTGCATCCCAAATTTCTGTCACTCTGTACAGGTGGTTCCATGCCCCCATTCCAAAGTGCACGGGCCTCTTGGTCTGCCCAGGCTGTGTGGGCCTGTCATAGGAACAGCAGCTTGGCCACTGCCCACCCAGGTCACTGAGCTTCAGTTGGAAGTGGCAGCAATGGGCTTATCCAGTTCAAGGTCAATGCTGGAGCTCGTGGGACGTAGGCTGCTATAGCAAGACTTGCATACTCGACTGGGTTCAAAGAGCTGCTGGCTGGGAACTGGAACCTTCTGGTTACAACAACTGGAGCAGAATACGTTCCCACAATTCCTTGAGATGAGAAGAAACAGAACAATGTTAGTTTTGGCCAGCAGGTATGCGGTAGGGAAACCAACTTCAAAAGACAAAGTTTGCTGTGTGTAATTTGCATGTGCTGGAGCTCCTTGAGATCAAATCCTTTCATCTCTCTAGCCCAGGAACAAGCTGGGTAGGGAGGGTGTCCCTACCTAGCAGAGTCACATGTCATTTTCACTTTAGGGACAAGGATACTTGGCTGCCTCACCACTGACTCAAGGGTACCAGGTATACAGAAGAATGCTGCTCAAGAGAGATCTGTGAGAATACATAGGCCTAACAATGGGTTAAGTCCTGATCCAGGAAAACCCAGTGGCCACACCAACCTAGTCAATGCCCCTGTGTAGCTTGTGATCACAAAGGCCAGGCTCCTCAAATGAGAGAAACAACTACCCAGCCTCACTGGGGAGTAAGGAACCTTGCCCAACGGCCACTTCTCCAGAGAATCAAAGGCAGAAACATGGTAGATAGACTGTTGCCATTTTGGACTGCTCTGCTGGCAGCATGCAAAGCCAGGGACAAGCAGCCTGTGATGCATGCTCAGAGGGTGAAAGAGGAGAGATGGGAGGACAAGAACACAGATGAACACACGTGCACACACACCCCCTTATTAGATAGGTGTCAGTCAATTATGGCTCACTCCCCAACCCATGCATCTCCAGGGAAAACCAGAGTTCTACCAGAAGGCCAGAATATACTCAGGCCCCAGGCCTCCCTCTCCTCCTCCCCTGAAAGCTGGATTCTGAGGCATCTGTGCAGCACAGGCCTGCACCCCCAGACGGATGCCCATCAGAGCCAACAGGAAAGGGAATTGTTTCTGCCCACCTTACAACTCTACTTTTCCTGGGCCCTGAGGTACAAATCAATCCCAATGAGCCTAAGAACAAGAAATCCCAAGAAGCCTGACACAGCCCACCAAAGACTGAGGGAAGGCAGCTTCTTAGCCAGGATCACTAACTTTTCATTTATGCTGTTCGGAATGCAAACCCACTGTTGGATTAAGGATCACTTAGGCACAGGAGAGAAGACTGAAGACCAGTTGGGAACAAAAGAATACCACAAAATGAAAGGGGGGACATGGGGCAATGCAAAGACAGAAAAGAAAAACACAAAATTCATCTTCTAGAATGTTGTAAGTACTTCATAACTAGTTCTAAAAAGCATGAGTCAGCAAAAACCTGTAGTTACACAAAAAATTTCTGAACAGCTACACTTCTTTAACATCCCTGCTGGAGTTCAGCTCAAAAGCCTGACATGAATTTGATGCTTTTCTTTTCTGAGATGGAGTTTTGCTCTTATTGCCTAGGCTAGAGTGCAATGGCACGATCTTGGCTCACTGCAACCTCTACCTCCCAGGTTCAGGCGATTTTCCTGCCTCAGCCTTCCAAGAAGCGGGGATTACAGGTATGCACCACCATGCCCGGCTAATTTTGTATTTTTAGTAGAAGTGGAGTTTCTTTTTTTTTTTTTTTTTTTTTTTTGAGACAGAGTCTGGCTCTGCCGCCCAGGCTGGAGTGTAGTGGCCGGATCTCAGCTCACTGCAAGCTCCGCCTCCCGGGTTCACGCCATTCTCCTGCCTCAGCCTCCCGAGTAGTTGGGACTACAGGCGCCCGCCACCGCGCCCGGCTAGTTTTTTTTTGTATTTTTTAGCAGAGACGGGGTTTCACCGTGTTAGCCAGGATGGTGTCGATCTCCTGACCTCGTGATCCGCCCGTCTCGGCCTCCCAAAGTGCTGGGATTACAGGCTTGAGCCACCGCGCCCGGCCTAGAAGTGGAGTTTCACAATGTTGGGCAGGCTGCTCTTGAACTCCTGACTTCAGGTGATCCGCCTACCTCGGTCTCCCAAAGTGCTGGAATTACAGGCGTGAGCCACTGCACCTGGCTGATGCTTTTCTATCTGACTTCTTTCAGAGGACCCTGAAAGACGCTAAGTGGAGTCTTTCCTTAAAGTCTTCCATGCTAAAACAATTCTCTGGAAAGACCACCTCTGTTCAGTCCTGGTCTCTTTAAAAAAAGGTGGGGGTGGGGGGGAGCAGCAGTGATGCTGTTTGACCTGGAAATTACTAGCATTATTCTGGCATCTCAATGAATCACTGACCCAAAATAAATAGCTCTGAAAACCCAATTGGCTCCCCTACAAGACCAGAAGACAAGAAGCACTACTTCTTGTCACAAGCAAGACGGCCTGGCTGACCTCTGTGATCAGGAGGGGAGCACATGGCTACAGCCTGACCCACCCTTGATGGCCTCTCCTCAGCTGCTTTGAATCCATCCCCTCAAGTCCACGTCTGCCTGCCCGTGCACCCCAGGCCCCAGGCTTCACCCCAGTGAGTGCAGAGAGGGGGAAATGATAAGAGTTAGTGTGGAGAAGTTATTGTAGATGTGCAGACATCACAGGCAGGTTGTTGCAAATGCTCACCACGTTTGATCAACACGGTCAGTGTCCCTGCAAGGAGGGGAGAAAAAGCTCAGAAGAGAAGCCAACCAAAGATATCTGGGCTTGGGGTGCAGGGTGGGGAGATACATGTCCTAGAAGCATCATTGCTAGCCAAAGAGGTTGTTCCATTTTCAATCCAGGTTCACTCATGTGGGTGAGCTATGGCACGATTCAGATAAACTTCCAAGAACACTGAACATCCGCCAGACGGTCAACACCCTAGCTGGGACAAAGCATCCCTAGTAACTCACTACCCCAACCCAGAAGGAAAAAGAAGTCAGGAACCTTAATGATTGGAAGACTGTCCTCAGCTGTCCCTACTACTGCCCAAGCTATGACTGCTCACCAATGGCACAAGGGAAAACAAGGGTGGGGTCAGGGAGCAGGAAAGGAATAGGAAAATAGTTCCCTCCCTATCACAGGAAAACTGGTTTTGCTCATAGTAGCCATGGTGAATGGGAAGAAATGTTATGCTGAGAATGAGAAATGGTGGTTTCGGTGGTGGCTGTTGTTCCACCAATCTGGGAGACAAAACCAAATGCTACCATTTGCACATTTCAGAATTTAATAGTGATTCCTCTCAATTTCAACAAAGATGCCAAATGCAGTTTTGCAAACACCAATTTCAGAGGCACAAGAAGATGAGACCATTGGTCTGCCTCAGACAGAACACTGAGATGCCCACAACCCTCTACTCTGCAGGCTCTGTGGGCCAACCCTCAGCCTCCACACCCAGCCCACCCTATCATACCCCCTTCAATGGTACCTGCAGTGGTGCTTCCTACTGGCAAGCCAGAAGGCACTGTCACACGCATAGCAGTGGGCGGCCAGGTGGTCAGGAAGCCAACGGGTCATCTGCAAAACAGATGGGGCCAGGTTACTGACAGGAGATGGGTCATCCAGCTGGAGCCAGCAGAGCCATGCTGGGGGCAGCAAGAGTCACAAGGACCTCATTGGCTCTGGTGGCACCAGCCCAGATCTGATGTCAACAGTACAAGAAAGGCGTCCAAATCGTTTCCCTGGAGGGGACTCCAATCTCCCCTGAGATAAAGTAGCAGGCAGCAGCACCCTGGGTCACTGTGAGAGCTGGCAAGGCTCCAGTTCATAGAGGCAATGAAGAGGGAGGGCCAGCTTGCTGAGTCTCCCTGGCTCAGAAATCCTAGGCTTCATGTGGGTTCCCAGGAGCTGAGGTGCCAGAGGCTCAAGCCTAGCTGTGCTGTGAGGTGCTTTCTTGGCCAGGGGTATGGGGTGGGAATGGGGGTGGAGAAGAACCACAAAACAGTTAAATGGACGGCACTCAGAGCAGGGGCTGAGCCTGTACCTCCGTGTCCTGTTTATCCACCTGCTCCCAGCTGGCTTCAGAGAAAATCTCTGTGCTGCAGCGAGACAAACAGTTCTGATCCAGATTGCTTTCCGAGTCGGGGATTGAAGTCTGTTGGCAAACAAACACAGCTGAACAGAATGAACCTCGTCTCCTCCCAAAAGAAGAAAAGGCCTGGTGAAGAGGGGAGCACTGAGGACTCTGGGTGGGGCCGAGTGCTAGGACTGCCGAATCTGCAGATGCATCAGCCATCAAGAACTGGGTGAAGAAGTGCAGTGTGGGCCTGGGCTCAGCTGGGAGACGGATACAGAGGTTGTGTGCAGTGACTCTGGAGTGGAAAGACAGGCCTCAGGGTTCCAGAAAGTGAGAGAGAAGTGACCCAAATGGAATGAGAATTCTGTATGTCAGCTGCTACAGTGGGCCTGTCAATCCAAACCTGCCTGCCACTTAGTTAAAGCTGAGTGCTTTCCAGATGCCCTCCTTTTTTTGGAAGGACTCTCTGGGAACATGAGAAACTCATTAGCATGAAGGAAAAGCCAAGTCACTCTGAACTGAAAGTCATTGGATGTGCCCGCCTTTAATGCACGCTGACCACTTGAGAGCCAGGCTCACAATTGTACTTGAGCTGCCTGAATCAACTCTACCCAGAGAAGAAAGCATCTCCTTGAGAACCTCCCCTCTGGAACCCCTTTCCAGCCACCAACCCCCATCAGAGCTAACTCCTCAACAGTGCTAGAAACCAGTCCCTTCTCTCCATTTCTACTGCCAGCATCTGCCACAGGGTGGGGTATAAATATTTGTTTAAAAAGAACTGAACCTTCAAAGTCATAGCCTACATCTGGAAGGGCTAATACTTTGCAGTTACTAAGGTAGAACAGGCACTAAAATCTGACAGGAATAACTTGGCATTGCCCTACAGATGTCATTCTGCCCACGGGTTCAAGCCCTTCTGAAGACTTATGATCCTGTGTCTGAGAGATCTGACCAACCATGTAGTGCATGCTAAGTCTCTTCCTCTCCAACGGCCTCAATAGGACATCTGTGGAAAGTAAGCAAAGCAGAAAACAGGCAGACTGCCATTGCTGTGGCAGAGGCTCATCTCCAGCCTCTCTTAACAGGGCTACTCTGGACCTTTCCAATCCTTGTAACAACCTGTACCAATCACCATGCTCTTGGCACAAAAGGCACCCAGCCTTAGTGTGCCCTGTCTCCTTAGGCAGCTATGGAGGAATACCACAGCCTACTCACCACCTCATCCCCAAAGTCTCCATTAAAGTGTAGGGAGCTGGTCAGGTACTGGCTCTCCAGGCGACTCTTCAGCTCCTGGACTTGTTTCTTCAAAGTTTCTACTTCCTGCTGGTGGCCTGACTCAATCTGACGCAGGCGCTGTTGGATTGTGTCCGTGTACACTGACATGCCATCATCATCCAGGTGGCTGCGGGAAGGCTGGTCGGGGCTACTGGTTGCAGATGGCCTCCCTGAGTGGCTATGGAGCCACTTGTGGTGCAAGTTCCTTGAGTGTAAGTGGGCAGAGCTGCAGCTCATAGCAGACAGCTGACGGCTCAGTGAGTCCTTGCTCCTACCAGCCTCCCCATTGGCGAAATGCCCATTGGGTGTGGCGTACATCTGGAGGGTGCTAAGACCTGGGGGCTGCTCTGAGGCCCTGTTTTCAGTCTCTGGGGCACCGTTGCACACAAGCCCCTCTTTACATTCAGCTAAAGGCAAGGCACAAGGGGAACGTGTCAGGCTGAGAGTGCTGCCAGGGGAAGTCCTATGCACCACAGACCCCACTTGGGGCCTCTCAACCAGGCTTGTCTCTGAAGGGCTGGGTTCCATGGTCTGGGGAAGCCTGTCCTTGCCACTATTAACAAGGCAAGGTCTATGATGGACTTGGGGCCCACTTCCTGATTCCACCTTATCTTCCACTAACATGTCTGTAGAACTGTCCACATTTGGTCCTCTGGTCTCAAAAGGGACTTGGGAAGGTAGCAGAGAACATGATTGTGAGGTACCATAGCCAACTTTTGCATCTACTGGGATTGGAAGAACTGCTTCCTCCCTACCCTCTGCCTTCTCTTCTATTCGAAACTGCTCCACAGGGACCTCCAGGGAATCCTCATCCCTCGGGGGGAACTGGAGAGAACTGAGGAGAACACTGAGCCCACCCTGCTGTTCAGAAATACCCTGTGAAAACAGAGGCCGGCTCATGTCCAGATGGCTCCTCAGAGCAGCATCACCCAGTTCTAGGTCTTGGTGAAGTCCAATGGCTGAGGCCTCAGGCGTCTTCCTCCTGCTCTCCTTTTCTAAGAGAGGGTTCTCTTTATCCTCCTGCATCTCAATGCCTGCCCTGTGGGCAGGCTCCTCTACTCCACTCTCCTCTTTGGTGGCCTCCTGCAAGATGTTCTCCATCTGCCCCTCGGCTACTCCAGCTGCAACGGAAAGCTCGGCACCCCCCGGCACTCTGGTGGGCTTCCCTAGGCTGTCGGCAGAAAGGGGATCCTCTCCAGGGCCAGCCAGGCTGCTCAGCTCTAGCGAGCGCCGGTGTTCCTGCCACTTCTCGTTCAGGCTGGGGTCGCTGCAGCGCCGGCTGGCTAGAGGCACTGTGTTGTCACAGGCTGTGCTCAGATTGTCATACGATCTAGTCTTTGGTAGCCTACAGGAAAGAAATTTGGGGGAAATGAAAATCTTGGAAGCTGTCTGGAGGGAAGTAGGAGACAATAGGTTTTAACAAGCAGTTGCTTTATAACTGGGTCCGTTACAGCTACTCATGGAGCTATAGCATCTCTGGAGCGAGGCCCAGACTGCTGGAGCGGCAAAGCTCCGGAACAAGTCCTCCTCCTAGTGTGCAGATTTCCTTTCACCCTCCCAAAACCCCATGCCCCATACATACAAATGAGCTAACAGCAAATGCCTTTTTTTTTTTTTTTTTTTTTTGAGACGGATTCTCACTCTGTCACCCAGGCTGGAGTGCAGTGGCGCAATCTCAGCTCACTACAACCTCCTCCTCCCAGGTTCAAGCGATTCTGCCTCAGCCTCCCGAGTAGCTGGGATTATAGGTACCTGCCACCACGGCCAGCTAATTTTTGTTGTATTTTCAGTAGAGATGGGAGTTTCACCATTTTGGCCAGGCTGGTCTTGAACTCCTTATCCCAGGTGATTTGCCCACTTTGGCCTCCCAAAGTGCTGGGATTACAGGCGTGAGCCACTGTGCCCAGCCTGCAAATGCTATTTCCAAAACACATTCTTCATGATGCTGCTGTGTTTCTCAGTGGGTGGCAAAGTAGCACTGGTGTTTCTTGATATTACAGTATTTTAAATTAATGCGTTATCTATCAGTCTGTATTTAATAAAGCTAACTCTCAAGTGACAGAGCCAAATTTTTTCTTTTTTTTTTTTTTCTTTTTCCTGAGACAGGTCTTGCCCTGTCATCCAGGCTGGAGTGCAATGGATCTTGGATCATTGCAACCTCCACCTCCCAGGCTCAAGCGATCCTCCTGCCTCAGCCTCCCAAGTAGCTGGGACTACAGATATGTGCCACCACGCTTGGTTAGTTTTTGCATTTTGGGTAGAAGCGGGGTTTCACCATGTTGCCTAGGCTGGTCTGGAACTCCTGGGCTCAAGTGATCCTCCCGCCTTGGCCTCCCAAAGTGCTGGGATTACAGGCATGAGCCACCAAGCCTGGCCCCAAAGCAAAATTTTCTGTCATCTGACAGCATCTGCCTTTTACGCCTCAGAAGACAAATCATGGCAAATAGGCAGGGGCACAGAGCACTGGGGAAAACACAAACCAGGGGGTCACAGAAAACCTGGAGGATTTGCTCTATCACTGAGGAGCTGCTCAGTGCATGCAAAACAACATGAAGCAACAGGGCCCAACTCACTCCCAGAAACAAGGCTCTTACAGCCTTGAAACCCAGAAATCCCTATAACTTCCCTGAAAAAACTGCAGAGATCTAAGAAAGATATTGTGGAGGCAGATAACATTATGATCTCTAACCATCCCTGGACATGTCCCAACACAGGAATACACCACACAGGCTGTCAGGCCCGTGGCATCACCCTGGGCTCACCGGCTCAGGGGTGGATCATCAGGGCTGGTGCCTGGGGCTGGGTATGGTGCACAGCTGTCATCCACAGGGGTGGTTGGGGATGGGCAGGGCAGGTACACTGCACTCCACAGCATCAGGTTACGCACATGGCACACAGGGTACAGCACCTGAGGAGGGGGGAGGACACAGGTTTAAATAGGTCCCAATAAGTCTTCTAGGATGTCTGGAAATGAGGATCAAGAGCAAGCACCCAGCTGGAATACCAAACAGGGCTGACCGGATCTCCACAAAGCAGCAGCACCAATGGATACAGGTCTATCCCAAGAGGACCAATACAGGACTAGACATTTTACATGGCCAATATTTTTCACCTAAGAGCCTCTTGAGAGCATGAAAATCTAAAATATTTTTTTAGATCCCTTTCTCATTATAGCTATTTCTTGGGTCACCTTCAATGTCTGACTTTCATCAGCTTGATTTGTTGCTTTTACTGCCTAAGAAAGTGAGTCATTCTATTAGATGCTGATTGTCCATCCCGCTGGCACAAAAGCTTGGCTTCAAGAAACACTGTCAAACCCATTTTATAGGATCATTTAAATTAATCATGTGAAAAGGAAATTTTTCTGCTGTATTGTTACTTCCTCAGAAGGCACACTGAAGGGGAGAAACAAGCAGTCAGCTTAAATCTTTTCTGTGATTACTTAAATGTAATAAGAACCATATAAATAATCCAGGAAATCAATATAAACTCTGATTAGCCTCCTTTTGACTTCTTTAGGGTTTAAGATACATTCTGACAAAGACAATATTACTATGAAACTGACACATATGTCTATGTGCCTCCTTTTCTCTGCTTAACAGAAGGTATTCATTTCTTTGGGGAACAAAGTCTTAAAGGGCCTGCCAGCTCTTCATGTGAGCAGAGAATCACACAGACACACACACACACACCAATGTCAAACACAGTTTACTGTTCTGAGAGAAGCTATGGTGGGTATCATTGTTTATTGACACTGGGAGAGTGCTGGGGGCCTGGTGGCAGCTCCTTCTGAGCTATCAGTGCATCAGGAAGCAACTTAAGTGCCTCTCCCATAAGACAGAACATGCTAGAAATAAGCTCTGGAGGCAGTGCCAAAAAAGATTCATGTCTAGGGTGGCAAAGTAGAGATCTGTGTTAAACCAAACCACCCTCAGCAAGTAGTCATCAGAAACAGGTCAGAGTACCATCAGAAGCAGGACTTCCTCAGGACAGAATCATAGGGGAAAAATGGAATCAGTCCATCCAGAGATAGAGATGCCCTCACAAAAACAGTCACTACTCAAAAAGGCTCTCATATGTAACCAACCCCAAATTCCTTCTGCTGATCACAGTGGAAAGGCTGAAGGATACATACGGCTTCTGACTGAGAGGAATACAGTAGGTTTTTGAAAGCCTTGTTGCCAGCCCGAAGAAGTGACCACACGGAACATGTCCGTTCCTGAGTATGCTTCTCCCCTCTCTCCTTGGCATTGTTGCACAGGAATGTTCCAAAGAGGCAGGAATAGGTATGCTGTACCAGTTTCACCTATGGGATTCCAATAAAGCATAAATTAAGCAATCAGGCATGCATACTCTGAGAAATCAGCTCAGCCGAGCCACCTTATCCTGACATCCCTAAGAACACTTCAATTTACTCTGTTAGGACGGGGAACCCAGTGAGCCATGCAGTAGCCTCCTCCTCCTCACACCACCAATTCCAGGACCCAACCACCTGAGTCAGACAGGTTGTTGGTACCCCCATTCCTCTTAGCTTCCCTGATAAATAGTCTGAGATTCTGAATTAACAGCCACTCTCACAAGCGCCAGAGCGTATGAACAGGGTACAGGAGCATGTCCGTGTACAACTCAAGTCTGAGCTGAGAGTATACTTGTAAAACTATTTGTTCATTCGACAAATTATTGAGCATTTCACATGCCCCAAATATGACTAAGGTGCTAGACATGCAGCAATGACCAGCAAATTCTTCTGCCCTGATGGAGCTTGCTCTAGTCATAGGTGAAGAGTGACCAGTGCTATGGAGAACAAGGCAGACTGAGATGGACAGGACATGTATGACGCAGTACAGGATGGCCTCACTGGCTGGTACCCAATGGACATGAAAGAGCAGGCATGTGGGTATCTGAGGGGAAGCACTCCAGGCAGAGGCAACCACATGTGCAATGGCTTTGAGGTAAGCACATGCTTGCAATTTCTGAGGTACAGCAAGGAGGCCAGTGTGACTAAACGAGATTGCACAAGAGGGAGAATGGTAGGAAATAAACCTAGAGAGGTAGCCTCTAGGAAGGCCCTGGAAGGCCACTTTAAGGACTTTGGCTTTTACTTTGTGTAAAATGTAACTAGAGGTTTTTAAGCAAAGGAAAGACACAGCCTGTCTTATGTTTTAGAAGAGACTCTATGCTGGGATGACTCAACTGGGGCAGATGATGGTGGCTTCAACCAGTGTGGTACCAGTAAAGGTGGCAATAATCATGTTTTAGATATATTTTGAAAGCAGAGCTGCAGAATCTGACTAAATGTGAAAGAGGGAGGGAGTGAGGGAGGAAAGGAGGAAGGGAGGGAGGGAGGGAAGGAAAGAGGAAGGGAGGGAAGGAAGGAGGAAGGGAGGGAGGGAGGAAGGGAGGGAGGGAGGAAAGGAGGGAGAAAAGGAAGGAGGAAGGGAGGGAAGGAGGGAAGAAAGGGAGGGAAGAAAGAAGGGAGGCAGGGAGGGAGGCAGGGAGGGAGGCAGGGAGGGAGGCAGGGAGGGAGGCAGGCAGGGAGGCAGGCAGGGAGGGAGGCAGGGAGGGAGGCAGGGAGGGAGGAGACTTGACGATGACAAAGAATTTTGCCCCAAACAAAAGGAGGGATGGAAATACCATATGGTGAGAGAGAAGACTTCTGGAAGATCAAGTTTGGAAGATCAAGTTTTATGGTGAGGAAACACAGAAATCAAGAATTAAGTTTTGGACAGGCATGGTGACTCATGCCTGTAATACCAGCATTTTGGGAGGCTGGGGTGGGAGGATATTGTTTGAGCCCAGGTGTTTGAGACCTGCCTGGGCAACAAAGCAAGATCCCATCTCTTAGGAGGAAAAAAAAAAAAAAAAAAAACATCAGTCAGGCACAGTGGTGCGCACCTGCAGTCCCAACTACTCAGGAAACTAAGGCGAGAAGATCACTTGATCCTGGGAGTTCAAGGCTGCAGTGAGCTGTGTTTGCACCACTATACTCCAGCCTGGGGGACAGAGTGAGATGCTGTCTCCAAAAAGAAGAATCAAGTTTTGAATTTATTAAGTCTGAAATAACATTAAGACAGCCAAGTAGAGATACCTAGTAGTCACAGATAGATATGTGACTCCGAAATGACGAGGTCTAAGCTGAAGGTGTATAAATGTGGGACTCATGAGCACACCATCTGTAGATGGCAATTAAAGCCACGAGAATGGATGAAATACTTAGAAGTGTAGATGGAGAAGCAGCCTGGAGGCTGAGCAATGGGGCATTCCAACATTTAGAACTGGGGAGAGGAGGCTGGGTGTCGAAGCTTACGCCTGTAATTCTTTGGGTAACCAAGGTGGGAGGATCACTTATCAGGAGGTTTGAGACCAGCCTGAGCAACACAGCGAGACTCCATGTCTATTTACAAAAAATTTTTAAAACTAGCCAGGCATGTTGGCATGTGCCTGTGGTCCCAGCTACTGGGGAGGCTAAGGCCCATGGGAGAATCCCTTGATCCCAGGAGTTTGAGGATGCAGTGAGTTATGATCACACTGCTGCACTCCAGTCTGGTTGACACAGTGAGACACTATCTCAAAAAAAAAAAAAAAAAAAAAAAAAACAAAAAAACTGGAGGGATTAAGAGGAATCAGCAAAGGAGGCAGAAACAACCCAGTAAGGTAAAAGGAGAACTAAGAGCAAGGAAGTACTAGAAGTCAACTGAAGAAAGCATTTCAAGGGAGTGGTTAAACTGTGCCAAATGGTAACGATGGATCGAAGAGATGAAGACTGAGAACTTATCACTGGATTGGTGACATGAAGGTCACTGGTCATTTTAACAAGAGCAGCTTTGGTAAAGCAGTAGGGTGAATGCCTGATTGAAGTGGGTTTAAGAGAATGGAAAGAGGAATTTGAGATAGCAAGGGTAGAAAACTTGAGGAGCTCTGCTATAAAGGGGAATAAGAGCAATGGGATGATAGTTAGAGATAAACGCAGGACCAAGAATGGGTTTTGAAAAATGAGAGACACTACACATTTTAAGCTGAAACCCATTTCTGGTAGAGAGGGAAATGCACTGACGCAGAAGGCAGAGAGGAGAAATGCTGGAGCCAGCCAGTGCAGCAGATGAGAGGAGATGAGAGCTGGTATACAAATGGACAGAGGGGGCTGGAAGAGGGCAGGGACAGTGAACCCTCCAACAAAGGAGAGGGTGGAGAGAGTGTGAGACAGACATAGGGGGTCTGGTAGACAGACTGGAGGGAGCATGGTCCAGACATTCTGATTGCTTCTATTTCTAACTGCTATTTAGGGTTTCTACCATCCCTTTAAAAATAAGTTTAAAAACAACACAAGGACTTCATGCAAACCTGGTATACCTCTTTTTGAAAAATAGCAAAACTATTTAAAAAAAAAAAAAGTAACAGGAAAAAAATCATCTCTATTAAATTCTGCAAGAGGCAGCACAGTTTCATGTGAGAACTGGCCCACTAACATTTGTACTGACCCTCCTGCAAATCGAGAACGTCCCCAAAATGAAGAAACTCACAAGGAATGCTTCATTGAACTCAAAAGAGCAAGGAAATTGCCTCTGAAGCTGATGAACACAGTCAAGCCACTGCAGAAACACTGGGCAACGTTCATTCAGATCATCCGAGTTCTCCCCATGACCACACCGGTCAGCAAATTTATGGCCAAAATCCAGCCACTCCATTTCCACGAGGACCTGGAAACCCTGCAGGGAAGCATCCAGGAGAGACCATTTGTGCTAGACTATCCAGACTGTGACAGTCCTAAGCCTGGTGTCACAGAAAGCAATCCCCTCTAACAGCCTCCCAGAAAGCCCACCTGGCCTTGCCCTTTGGTGGAAGGCTCCAACCCTGATGAGGCACACACTTAGGGAAATTTCCCAATTCTCTGAACTCCATTCCATGATCACTGAAATGGTACTGACTGCGTTTAAGCCCTTCTTGAATGTGTATTTTTAGCCTCTTGCGTTCACTATATAAAAGCCACACTTGTCCCCTAAATTTCTCTTTTAACATTTCTGCCTCTAGTGTTACACTTACAAAGTCAAGTTTGTAAGATCCTTCTACACCCCAGGTTTAATAAATATTTGTGTATATTTTAGGGTACTTTATGATTTTTCTTTCATCTTTAACCCAACAGATGGTTATTTCAGGTAGAGCTGCTTCTCCACAGAACACTCTGTGTCAACATCTAGCATGCCAAGATCCTTTTCCAGATGCCTTATTTTCCTGAGGTAGCTAAAAACTTTTACAAGTAGACAGACTGCAAAGGAAAATGTGTCTATATTCTCAATACCTTGTTACCCATCATCTGCCCCATTTTAAGAGGTACAAGAACTGTGGGAGGAACCACCACAATTTAGCTCATGGTATAAATGATCAAAACAGAAATTTCACTTTCTTTAACCTAATCACCACTCCCAAAAACTGGTATCACTCCTGAGACGTCTCCCCAGCTCATCCTGAAGTACCAACCCCTCCCATTTGGATGCGCTCACCTCTATGGTTCGGTAATAAGGGTCCAGCAAGAGCTTAGCCAATGCCACAATCTGGGGGGTGCGGTCCCAGCCATCTGAGCAGTGCACTAGCACCGGCCGCTGATCCTGATCCACAGCATGCACTACCAGAAGCGCTGATTTCAGAAGCACAGACAAGTGATGGAGCCATTTTGTGCTTTCAAGAGCTGATAGCCAACTATAAAAACAGGAGAGGATTAGAAAATGCTGATATTTATGATTTACTGCATCATGCTCAATGATTGTCAAATTAAAAAGTAATTCCCAAAGATTTCTCTCTCCAAATATAACACTGCCAAAACAAAAAAAATCTGTGTGTTCATAAAACATGTCTCAGGGTGAGGCCCAAGCCCTACTATACAATAGAGAAGAGCCTTAGACATAGGGGCTACAATTAATAGGACCACCTTTTGTTCTAAAATCTGTATGGATGATTTCCCAGACAAAATATTTGACATTTTTCAGTCCATGGTATAAGGAAAGTAGCTCTTTCTGGAATCTTCTCCTGAATAAAATGTAGCCACTGCTGAGATGTAAAACAGAAGATACTTAATCACCAGCAACTATGCCCAACAAGTTCTCAAAAAAAAAAAGTTTAAGAAAAACTCATAAATACAAAAATATCTATAAGACATAAGCTGGATGCTGTATACAAGAATGGTATACACAACACTGCCTATGACCCAGACTGTAACACCTACCACTGTTTAATTCTTTAATGTTTACTAAAACCAGACGGGCCAATCTGATAATTTATTCTCATACAAATTAGTACACCAATGGCCACACACTGTTGCTGGGCTTAACACAGACTGGATTCAGCAGGGATCTAGGAGAACTTTTTTTTGAAAGACCTTTAGGGGCTGGGCACAGTGGCTCACACCTGTAATCCCAGCACTTTGGGAGGCTGAGGTGGGCGGATCACTTGAGGTCAGGAGTTCCAGACCAGCCTGGCCAACATGGTGAAACCCCGTCTCTACTAAAAATACAAACATTGGCTGGGTGTAGTGGTGCATGCCTGTAATCTCAGCTACTTAGGAGGCTGAGGCAGGTGAAATCGTTTGAACCCGGGAGGCGGAGGTTGCAGTGAGCTGAGACTGGGCCACTGCACTCCAGCCTGGAGGACAGAGCGAGACTCCATCTCATTTTAGGAGTATCAGATAGCAACGGCTGCCCCTTGGGAGTAATCACAAGCTAATCACACTTGCTTTTTAAACCGTGTTGACATTTTGTTTCTTGTGCTTTCCCTCACCCCTCCCAATCCCTAAGAAAGAGTTCTGATTTTTCCCAAATGTGATCAGATTTGTAGTTAAGATCACAAGTCAAGCCTTTCAAACACTGAGTCAGAGGAAGAAACAAACACTTCTGTCAGGGGACTCTGAGAAGGCTATAAAGGCCTACTAAACCCTGTGGAATAAGTATGAATTTTTGGCACAGTCTAAGGAGGTGGGGGTCTTTCCAGGCAGACAACAGAATGCAGTGCGTAAGTACTGGTTGTATATGGATTTGTTTGGACTACCAACCAGACTGTGACTCCTCAGATGGCTAACACTATGTCTCAGTCATAACTATACCCAGCACAGTGCCTAGCATACAGCAGGGAGTCCCACCTGTTTAATGAATTGTAAGTCTGTTACTGGTAAAAATCCAATCTTAAGACTTTCTATCTCCTAGTAGGTACCCGAGAAACATTTTTTTCCTGAAGGGTCAATTGTTTATTTTCATTCCTCACATATTCTCAAAAGGAACTAAAAGATAAGGCTTAGGAGAAAAAACACTAAATTATCTCCTAGCACCTGAAGAAATGGTAAACAAGAGAACCAGTGTGAGGTTCTTTTGAACCTAACTAAACTATTATTTAATACCAGTTGGTGTTGTCTGTGACTAACGAAGCTGTACTCCAAAATCTGCCAGCCAAGGAGGGGCTACTGACAGACTCCCCATTCCTTTGTCCTATTCTCAACCTGCACTAGAAGCCTACCTTTCCCTCATCCTCCACAGCCCCAAACACAGGCCACGGGCCTAATTACAGCTGCCCATCACTGCTACAGCTGCTTTTTATCCATGAGGGAGACTTCAGTGCAGCATGATTTGCTGCCAAATGCATAAAAGCATTACCTTTAATAAAATCCCCAAGACATTTATGTGGACCAGATGAGGGCTAATTATAACTTTTTGACTCTGATAGTTAAGAATTTTAACATATGGAGGGTATTAGAGATCATGTATTGTTGATTACATCTCTTTCATTTTATAGTCAGGAAAACTGAGATCTACAGTAGTTAACCCCTTGGCCAAGGTTACACAGTTCGTGGCCGATCTCCTGGGTCCTTAGCCAGGCTCCTTCTACATACCACGCTAGGGAAGAAAGTGCTGCTAGCTGGGACCTGGAACTGTGTAGCAAATGCAAATGGTTAATCCCCAAAGGAGGCAGCAAGCTCAATTCTCTGGTCAGGCTTTCCCCAAAGGCACTGCTTCATCCTCTGGGCTGATGACAACTATGGTGAATTTAATCATTTGCTACTGGCAGTCAATATAAGTGGTTTAGGCAGCATCTGATTTAATAAATCAAATAAAGAATGCAGGAAAACTTGATGTGATCATGAGATCTACTGAATAGGACCCAGAGAAACAACTATGGGCTCCAGCACAAATATCAGAAAAAAGAAAACTCTGTTTTCTCTGGCACCTATCTCTGGTTTCCTGAAATAGTAAAAGAGGACTTTTAAATATTTATTTGTCCATGTTTGTTTTATAGAACATTCTTCCTAATTTATCTTGTATTCAATCAGTACCCTTGGAGGGGGTATTATTTCACCTTCCTCACTGCAAATGCCAGCCATTCATATTTAATAAGCAGTAAGAATGACAATGTTCTTAGTAAATGAGAATAGTTTAGAAATTGAAAGCAGATGTAAAAGGAACTGACCTAATGGCAAGTTTTAACCCCTTTAGAACATGACGACTAAATTCTGACTTTTCATGATAAAACATCCCAGTTCATAACAGGTTAAGTATCACTATGGGACATCAGAAACTGAAGAATTAAATTACTTTGGGCTAAAAAATGATGTGGAAGGGAAAGGTCCCAGGACCAACAGTAAGGTAATGCTTCTGTTTTGATGCTGAGATTTCTTCTGTGCTGCAGATTTAAAAACCTTTCAAATGGCTGTATTTTCTCCCAACTCTTCCTCTGTGCTGCCACATTTTGGATGCAGGAAGGAGATACTTGCAGAGACTGCACTGGTAACTGAAGTTTACCAAGAAACACAAGGAAAGACTGCTACAAATTAATTTTTTTTTCTTTTTTTCCCCCCTTAGTTCGAGGAAAGAAGAAAACTAATTATTTAAGAGCAATGCAAAATGAAAGCCAAGGCCAAGGACTTACTTTCCCGGATCTGGCATCTGAGTGCACAGCAACCGCAGAGACTGAAAACTCCTCCGAATAGAATGAATGTTTGCCATCCCCATAAACACAACTTCACAGTTTGGGTAATACTCTGGAGAGAGTAACAATAAAGAGAACACAAATATGTTGAATTTAAAGCCCACAAGGCCAAATCTAAAAGCAAACTGGCTATAAAACAAACCCACTGCAGCTTCTGATTAATGAAACTGAAATGTTTTGAAATGCTTAAGTATTAGCCCAATCCTTTATAATAAGAGGAAAACACTGAATTTTAGCTATCTTTTCAAAAAGGGTGAAAATGGAAGGTTAGATTTGCAAAGAAGATACTGACATAAAATAAAAGCTATTATTTTTTAAAAGGCCTACTTCGATCTCAGTTTGGCTTTACTTCTTGGGCCTTATCTAACTTGTGGCTTTGGAATCTCTTTGAAAGGAACTCAGCAGAACAATGCGTTCTCACATTCAAATTTCACCTTGGTACAGCTGCTTTCAATTTCCAGCTTAGACCACATCTGAACAAAGAGCATGGTGCCTCTGCCTGTGCCAGAGGCACTGAGGGGGGTCCCTCCTTGGGGAAAGCTAGCATTCCAACAGTAATGGTATTACAGCTCAGGACAGAGGTACCTTACTAGGGTTCTATATTTACTGCTTCAGTTTTCACCCCAGGTTTTCTAAGGAAAGGCCCTTGAGGAGTTTGCTACAAGGCCAGTGATGAGCATAGCCTCTGTCAAAGGCAACAAAAAGCTTTAGACGGCTGAGAAATTGAGCCCACTAGAGCAGCAGCTTCCAAACATGAACAGGCCTTACTACGGGGAAGATCTGCTTTCCTTATCACCTAAAAGTTGGCACAAGGAAGGAAGATTATGTGACTTCATTGCACCTCCTCCTCCATTTCTCCTCAGAAAAGAACACACAGTGTTAATCCAGAGAGAAGCTCTGGCACTCTCACGACAGGATGGATGAGGAATATGGCTTGCCACTTATTTCAAATTGAGAACTAAGTCTCAGAGGGGCAGGGGCTGCAGTCACAAGGAGAAAGGATGGGGAACAAAGCACCATACACCTCACCTGGGCATTCGCAGCCTCCTCCTTTGGCTCGGTTTGCCACAGCAGCTGCATAGGAGCGAGCATCCAAGATCAAAAGCTTCTGCGGTTGGATGGCTAAACTCTCTGCTCCTGAAGCATTTGACAGAGAAGAATCTAGGGACATAGAGGGAGGGGGCATACTAAATGAGCCTGTCTCTCCCAGAACTGTGCAGAATTAGACCCACAAGCACATCTTATGGAAAGGCTCAATAAAATGAAATCCCCTAACCAAAACCCTGATACATAGGACTTTTCTCTTTAGTGTATTTTCTATGTTGCCTTCTTATGAAAGATGAGAAGGATTTATTCTCCAAAACTGACTCCCAAGGTACACATGGAGTTCACACAGTCCAATCTCTTATACTTCTTTTTTTTTTTTTTTTTTTTTTTTTTTGAGATGGAGGCTTGCGCTGTCGCCCAGGCAGGAGCTCAGTGGCGCCATCTCAGCTCACTGCAAGCTCCGCCTCCTGGGTTCACGCCATTCTCCTGCCTCAGCCTCCCGAGTAGCTGAGACTACAGGCGCCCGCCACCGTGCCCGGCTAATTTTTTGTATTTTTAGTAGAGACGGGGTTTCACCATGTTAGCCAGGATGGTCTCGATCTTCTGACCTCGTGATCCGCCCGCCTCGGCCTCCCGAAGTGCTGGGATTACAGGCGTGAGCCACCGCGCCCGGCCAACTTCGTATCTACACCTGTCGTCCTTTCATGAAGCCTGGCATTTCCTGCCATGGTCTGCAGATACTGCAAGTCCCCTATTACATACACACTCCATTTTTGTCACAATGGCAAGAAAGACAACACACACACTAGTATCTTGATTGAGGTTTGAAACAAAGGGTCTTCTGATTCTCCACCAAGACCCACGACTCCTCAATCCCATCAAGTGAAGCTCTGCACATTCACTTCTATAAAAGTAAATCTATGTCTTGTAAGGAAAAGGCCATTTCAAGAACAGGTTCTTAGATGCTATAAAAATTATTGCCATGGGTCCAGGGAACACCTTACCGAACTCCACGTCAGAAAGGTCTCCCCCATTGGGAAAGTCTCGAGAAGTATTTCTAGTTGACAGCTTGCTGCCACTCGATCGGGAGTCAGAGGCACAAGCTTTGGCTACTGACTGTACCAGATGCTCATCATCTGCATTTCGCCAGCCCCACCAGCTAACCTCTGGCTGTCCACAGCGGGCAATGACAGCTCCATTGCTTTGGTGCCTGTGTGAGAAATAAGAGACAACAACTGTACCCATTCAGATGCTCTCTGTACTCACACAAAATAGATTTTAAGTGCCTTAATGAATAGTCTAATTCTAGGTGAGTGTTAGGTCAGCTTCAAGTCTTCTCAGTATTAAAGAGGGTAGAAATCTTACACAACCAACAAGAACAACAAAACCTGTGTGTCTTTCTCAATGATTGTAACATCACAGAGATCCCTGTAAAGTTACCAAAAAATGACTAACGCATCAGGCAGGGAGGCTCACATTGCAATCCCAGCACTCTGACAGGCTGAGGCAGGAGGATTGCTTGAGCCCAGGAGTTTCAAGACCAGCCTGAGCAACAGAGTGAGAACCCATCTTTATAAAAAAGTTTTTACAAATTAGCCGGGCATGGTAGCACATGCCTATAGTCGCAGCTACTCAGGAGGCTGAGGTGGAAGGATCCCTTGAACCCAGAAGGCTGAAGCTGCAAAAAGCTATGATTGTGCCACTGCACTCCAGCACTCCAGCTTGGGTGACAGAGCAAGACTCCATTTCCAAAAAACGACAAAAAAAATTAATGCGTACTCTTAGCAAAAATAAACATTCGTAACTTAATCTACAGATACTACACTAATTCTGCTACCCAATAGTGAAATCTGCTACCTTTTTAATACTGAACCAAGAGCCTGCCTCTGGGAATAAAACATTTACCTGGCCCACAGTGAATTGCTTTACAAAAATCCTTTACAAAAAAAAATCCTGAGATTTCATGAGTCACAAACTGCTCTTATAATAGGCAGATAGCTCAATGAGCCAGCTACCCTTCCTAGGGCTCACAGAAAGAGAAGAAGAGCATCAACCTCAGAAAACCATACTCTGACATATCCTTTTCCAATAAGACAGACCAGAAATCACAGTCTACTTTAAGGTGCTATTAAAACCCAGACTTTTCCTAATTAGGCAATTTTAACCAATAAAAAGTTAGAAAACTTCTATTACTCGGCAGTAAAGAGCAATGAAGTTCTGATACAGGCTAGAACACTGATGAACCTCAAATACGTTATGCCAAGTGAAAGTCAGTCAGTCACAAAAGGCAACTCATTGTATGAAAATTTACATGAAATATCCAGAATAGGCAAATCTATAAAGACGAAAGTAGATTTGTGCATGTGGTGACTATTATAAACTCTTAGTTACTTAAGGGAGCTTGCCTAATTCTAAGTTGGGGTTACTTATAACGATTATGTTTCTATATAAAACTGAAGCACTCTATGTTTTAGTAGTAGGGGCTTTATCCATTGGACATCTTAATTATTCAGGGCTAGGGTGATTGGGTGCCCTGTGAATGGGTTTTTTGGGACGATGAAAATGTACTACAATTTGTTTTTAATCCTAAAGCTCACAAATAAATTAAATTTGGCACTAATCAAATTCCACTGAAATCACCAGTTTGCTTGTAGTTTTTAAATCCTCCCTCCCTACGAGACAAGTAGCTATAAGTACTTGTGTATTGCCAACATGCTCAACTGGTTCACGTGTTGAATGGGGCCAAAACAGAAAAAATCTCAAGGATTCTTTATAAAATGACTCCTAGCAAATAACAGGCACTGGGCAACCACTGAGCTGAATGACTCCAAACCATGCACAAGAGGCTGGTTGGGCCTTTTCTGAGCATCCTCTTCTTCAATGCTTCCCAGCGATACCCAAGAGGAGCAGTAGGTGGCACTCTTCAGCCTGGATCTTGGGTTTTAGGGGCCACTGCGCATTACAGGAGCTATTAGATTTCAACTGGGCTATTGCAATAAACAATTATGTTTTCTGCAGTCTAAAATGCTTCAGACTACATGAAAGATAACTCAAACACTACAGTTAAAAAATCACTGAAGGAATGCATTCCTATCACTAACAGAACCAGGCAAAGTATAAAAATTATGATGTCCAACAGATAAAGCCCTCACTACTAAAACCGAGAATGCTTCGATTTTATATAGAAACATAATTGTTTTAAGTAACCCCAACTTAGCTTTAGGCAAGCTCCCTTAAGTAACTAGGAGTTTATAATAATTACCATATGCACAAACGAAAAAGTTGCGAACTGCACTACAGATGGGCACCCTTCACACCATCTTGCTGTTGCTACAGCAATCTCTGCCTTCAGTAATAAATCCAATTAAGTGCTCTCTCATCACAGTAGGACAAAGCCCTAATCAAGCACTGGTTCAGCATGGTGCTGTCAAGTAACTCCTGCTGGCAATCTCAGGAATCATGACCCAGTCTACAGACAACTAAATACAGGAAATGGATGTCAAGAGTCACAGGCATCCTGCCTCCTAGGCTGGCAAAGCAGAGCATGGTGGAGGGTCCCAAACATTATTCCACACACCCCTTACAAGGCTCCCAAATAATACAGCAACCCAGTTTGGATCTTAGCAATACAAGACACGTGTTCTGAGACAGAGTCCAGTTCCAGGAAACCTGCCTGATTTTGCATGGATTACTACACCAAGAACTTTAACTTCTGATCTTTTGAAAGACTTCTCTGAAAAACTGCAAATAAAAATTTTCATTTATATATCCCCTTGTGTCTCTAGAAAAAGGGGGGAAAACCTAGGGTGCATGCCCTCTAGAATAAATTTTAGAAGGGAAAAAAAGGTTTCCATTTTTATTACATTCTAAGAAGTTTTTCTTCAACCAGCCCTCTTAAGTTTCTCTTCCCAAAGGGAGAATTCACCTAAAGCCTCTTATTCTGCAAATGAGAGTACCTTACCCCTTTTGGTCAAAGTCAGCAAGCCCCGCAAATGCCAGGGCTGCTGACCTAACACAGCTGTTGGCCAGAGCAGCAACTGGCTGCTTTCCCCATTCCAGCTGAGCTGATCATTGATAAGACTCATAAATCCCTTTAGCTTTCACTACTCTCTAGTTCCTGTAGCATGCTTACCACTTGAATGACAGGTAAATTTGGTGACTGACTTTTCTAGGACTGTCTGAAAACAACAGTGATGAGAATTGAGACTGAAAACGTAATGGGTTCCACTGGGCCAAAGCAAATACTTTTCCATCTCTCTCCATTCAGAGTGGGTATCAGAATTTGCCTTTAGTAGACTAAATGAACAAGCTGGTTACCTCTGTAGGAATTCCACAAGGAGACAAATCCCTTCCTACAATCTCAATATTTCAGTGGAATGAAGTTTCTAACTGTAAGCCACTGGATTGGCCCAACTCAGGGAGAGTCCAAAAAGCCGGCAAACTGGGAAAATGAAATGGAGAACGTAAACATTACAAAGAGATGACATCCAAAACATTTCCAGAATAAGAAGGAAGGACTTCTTTAAAACTTAAGAGGATTCTGTGAGAACTGAGATATTCACTGAATTATAAAAGCAGCACTCAAGAGACATAACCTAATCCAAATGTTGGTACAGAAGCTCAGTGTTTATAGGCCCTCATTCAGAACCAGAACAGATCTACAAAACAAGAATTATCATTCCCATTGTATTCATTAGGAACAGACTGAAGTCAGTTAGGGAATTTATTCAAGGTGCCTTAGCAAGGAGTGTAAGAATATACCTGAACTCAGACCTGTGACTCCAAAATCTGTGCTCCATCACCACGCCACCATCCCCATCTAGAACTTGCATCCCTTGGCTCTCATGCCTCTGATCACTGAAATCTTCTATCTAGTCATGCCCCAGTCTTTCTCTAAATGCTTCCTCTTGAAACAGAGTTCTTCCACATGTCAAAGTTTCAACCACAAAGACAATCAGAGCTAACTCAACTCTATATTCCCAACGATCACTTTCAGAGACTCATCTCTCAATCCAAAAGCCCTGCTAACAGCTGAAACTAAATGCTTAGTAAGCACATTAGCTTCACAGAATGTCAGAAGGATGTTGAAATAGCAAGTCCAGCCACTTTACAACTAAAACTTCCTTAGCTGTTTCAAATGAACCACCAGCTAGTGTTCTGAATGCAGTCAGTACTGATGTGTTACTGTAGGAGAAGCTTTAGCAATAAGGAAGTACAGCCTTGCCTAGCAAGTTCTCTGAACCCTCCCCACCCTCCCCACCCTTCCCAGGTTAGCAGCAGCAGCAGCAGCAGAGGCAGCAGACCATATGTAGCAGGCAGCAGCACCAGCCCAAGCTGGGACTGGTTCAGTTTAACTTACCTGTAGACGACGGCAGGGATGCGCTTCCAGGACCTGAAACTTGCTACACTTTCTAGTTCTTTGTCAGTGATCCAGGCAGGCACTATGAGCTCTTGAGGATAGCTACCACATAATCTAAAGAGAAGATGAGAAGTGGGGAGAGTCAAGGGGAGATGAGAGTGAGAGAGAAAAGGGGAGAGAGAGACACTAGGTGAGCCAGCATAAGGATGATGATCTCACTGCCACAGAGCCAGTTAAAGGCAATGAGGTGCTTTATTTGAGTTTTGGTCTCCTCAACAGAATGGATTACCTTGTGTGTTTTGTTTTGTTTTGTTGCCTTAAATGTTTACTTATGTGTATACAACAAGTGATACTATTTTGGATTGTTCCACTTGATGCTACCTTTTGGCTATCAATGAAAATAAAAGGGAGACAAAGGTCAGTCTCTTTATACTTCATTACAATTCTTCTGCTGTAACAAGTACACATGTTATTTCTAAATACATGAGCACCCAGTCCAATTACAGAACTGAGAGTCTGTGTCAGCTCTACTAGACCCTCAAGGAAGGACAAAAGCCCACAATTTCACATTTCCAGAGACTTCACAGGATTAACTCATTCTTTGATTTGAACCACACAGGGTGTGGTCCTTATAGGTAACAGGTGCAGCTATGGGTATGCAAAACCAATACAAGCCAGCCTATTTGCATACACAGCCTCAGTCCCATTGAACCAGGTTAGTAATGTGACTAAGCTATTAATCATAATTTCCATAAAACATACTTCAGAACAAATTACACTCGGGGATAGGGGGTAAGCTTTCTTTTAATTAGGGAAGATCCTAGCTGCAGTCAAGCTAGTATTCTGGGAAGCAATACTTCCGACACATTTTTACTTATAGGACAATGTCTCTCTCTGGATAATCCAATCTTCTTTTTTCAATAGTGAAGGCAATAAGGCCTTTAATCCAAATCCTAAAACACACAAACTCCACCAACACCACCAACCCCCTGCCCCAGCCTATCCTATACATAGGGGAAAGCACAGAAAAACACAAAATGGCTTAGGTGTTGGGGGTTTTGATCATTTTGCACTAAATCTCTCCCGTTCTCAACTTCCAGAAGATTAAGTCTCAGGAATTTAAAAGCCACTGAACAAAGAGAATGGCTATGACTAAGAGTAGCCATACAAATCTATTCACAAACTCCGAAAAATAAGCTGGCACCCAGTAATGACGGTTAATATCTAACCATAAATCTCATTCCCTTCAGTATGTATTAAACTCAAGAGTAAATTTGGCTCTCACTCTTCCCTTGTAGTAGGAAGAACTTTCAACATCCTATTGTTTCCCATCCGACCTCCTCGTTTTGTCTTATGGTGGTGATAACATCCTAAAGACTGGTTCTGAGGTGTAACTGGTAAACTCCTTGGGACAGTTTTGCTCTGTTACCTGGGCTAGAGAGCAGTGGAGTGGTCATGGCTCACAGCAGCCTCAACCTCCTGAGCTCAAACAACTCTCCCACTTTAGCCTCCCCAGTAGCTGGGACTACAGGCATGCACCACCATGCCTAGCTGATTTTTTTTTTTCTTTTTTTGAGACAGAGTCTCGCTCTGTCGCCCAGGCTGGAGTGCAGTGGCGTAATCTAGGCTCACTACCAGCTCCGCCTCCCAGGTTCACACCATTCTCCTGCCTCAGCCTCCCAAGTAGCTGGGACTACAGGCGTCCACCACCTCACCCGGCTAATTTTTTGTATTTTTAAGTAGAGATGGGGTTTCACGATATTAGCCAGGATGGTCTCGATCTCCTGACCTCGTGATCCGCCCGCCTCGGCCTCCCAAAGTGCTGGGATTAGAGGCATGAGCCCACCGTGCCCGGCCAAATTTTTAAAAAATTTTCTGTAGAGATGAGGTCTCACTCTGTTGCCCAGCCTAGTCTCAAACTCCTGGACTCAATCAATCCTCCTATCTTGGCCTCCCAAGAAGTTAACTTTTAAAATCCATATTAATTAGGGATTATTTTCCAACAAGTCTGTCTTAATTCACAGTTTTTTAACTTGATCTAATTTTCTAAACATTCTGTTCACTGTCCTATAGGTACTACACTCCCAGTAGTCAGTTCTTCAGTACCTACTTAGTTGTGGATAAACAATTTCCAGTACAGGTTACACTCAGGAAAGCCTAACGCAGCCACAGGCTCTCTGAGGCCGCCCCCTCATCCAGTATTCACCCTCTTTCTTTGCTTTGACTCATCACTGAGAACAGGCAAAAGTATAAAAAGTCTGCAGCGCCCAACTCTTCAAAACACCCTGGGTTCTTAACTCCCTGGAGAAGGTCCACATTAAGAACTGTCTACAGCAATTAGCTATAGCTTTTCCAGTGAAAACTGAAACACTCTGATGGCTAGCCACAAATAGACCAGGAAAATGGCTATCATAATTTGAGACAGCTAAGATGCCACAGAATGATCAGTGATGCAGGAAAAGGTAGGAGAAGGATATATTTAAAGATTTAAGATATTTAACTATCCTGGACAATTTTGTTTTATAGAAATTTGGATTACCAAAATCACAGTAGTTAACTGTCCTCCCCCACCAATGCACTTACACATTTTAAGGAAATGCATAATGGCTAAATGGTTACAGAGTCTCACTCTATTGCCCAGGTTGGAGTACAGTGGTGCAATCTCAGCTCACTACAACCTCCACCTCCCAGGTTCAAGTAATTCTCCTGCCTCAGCCTCCCAAGTAGCTGGGACTACAGGCGTGCACCACCACGCCCAGCTAGTTTTTGTATTTTTAGTAGAGACAGGGTTTCGCCATGTTGGCTAGGCTGGTCTCAAACTCCTGACCTCAGCTGATCCGCCTTGGCCTCCCAAAGTGCTGGGATTACAGGTGTGAGCCACCATGCCCAGTCAAATAATGGTTACATTAATATTTAATGGTTAAATGATCATAGCAGTGAAGTTGGTTTTAGAGCAACATATTAAAGGACAGAATAATACAGATTGAGCATCTTTAATCCAAAAATCTGAAATGCTCCAAAATTCGAAACTTTGAGTGCTGACATAATGCCACAAGTGGAAAATTCCACACCTGACCTCATGCGATGGCTTGCAATCAAGTCACAGTCAAAACTTTTTGTACAAAACATCATGTGAAGTTATTTAAAATATTGTATAAAATTACCTTCCAGCTTTATGTATAATGTGTGTATGAGACAAAGAATTTTGTGTTTAGACTTGGGTCCCAGGCCCAAGATAATCTCATTATGTTCATGCAAATACTCCAAAACCTGAAAAAAATCCAAAATCTGAAATATTTACAGTCCCAAGAATTTCAGATAAGGGATACTCAACCTATACTTATGTCTATTTCACAGCACTTGGAGTAAAATTACAGTCATAAAAACTAGTTCATAAATGTTCTGTCACTGCTTATGAGACCACTGATCCTATCTCTAATGTGATGCCAAGTGGTGATGAGAAAAATGGTAACTGCCTGCCTATAGGCAAACACAGTATTATCTAGACATGCATGTACCAGAAAAAACAGAGGCCTAAAGGGGGTAGAAGGGAAGGTTCTAGGATCCTGTTAAGTAAGGATCACTTTCCACTCCAATGATAGCAATGGGAACAGAAGGTTCAATAAATACTCTGAAGATCATATGCCTTTAGATTTAATAAATAAAACCATTTCAAAGAAAAACTCTAAGTTCAAATGTTCTGCCACATGAGAATTGTGGTTTCTGCAAAGGCACTGGCTGTGAAACATAGTCCACAGGGACCCATATAACTCACTTGTACTTCTCATTGATGTTGGAAATCCTCCAGGCGTTGTTCATATCAAAACCCATCCTCTCCACCTCGTTTTTAAACCTTGAAGTTACATGCTCCCCTAGAGGCCAAGGATAAACAGCAGAAAGGAAGAAATGAACACCATTTTGCAAAACGGGTGGAATAAAAACAAAGAAATTTATATTATCTATTTTACATATATGGAAATATATATTTTTTACATATATGGAAATATAAATATATTCTGAGACAGGGTTCCACTCTGTCACCCAGGCTGGAGTGCAGTGGTGTGATCTCGGCTCACTGAAACTTCCGCCTCCTGGATTCAAGCGATTCTTGTGCCTCAGCCACCCAAATAGCTGGTATTACAGGTGCATGCCACCATGACTGGCTAATTTTTGCACCTTCAGTAGAGATGGGATTTCACCACATTGGCCAGGCTGGTCTCGAACTCCTGGCCTCATGTGATCTGCCCGCCTCGGTCTCCGAAAGTGCTGGGATTGCAGGCGTGAGCCACTGCGCCCAGCCTGTGTATTTTTAAACGTAGGCATTGTATAAATAATAAAAGTAACATATTATATAGTTTTAGTTTAGAAAGATCCCTGTCAGGTGAAGATTATAAAAAGGAAAGAAATTAATTCTGATCAAGAGTTATGTTATCTCATCTAATCCTTACTATCAACTCTGAGAACAGGAGCACTAAGCTCATTTTACAAAGGACAAAATTAAAACAGAGAAGTTACTATGGCAGGCCTGTCTGGCCCCAAAACCCATGCTCTTGTCCTACAACACTGGCTACTTGCCTACTTCCACACTCAGACTGACAGTACACTTAATAAGAAATAAAATCAATAACAAGATCACCACGAGTAGCAATACAGATCTATAATTCCTCATCCAAAACCCTTTGGTTCAAATTTTAGAATTTGAGAGTTTTCCAAACTTTCAAAAGGTAATAAAACAGTGCATATATTATAATATTAGGCTCACATGCTTAACAAGATCTCCTTAAACAAGTATTTATATTTCTTTCCTGAAAGATATGTATCATTCACACGAGGTGGGATAAATAAAGCAACAAAATAGCCTCATGTCAGCTCAGATCAGGTCCAGCCAAGACACCAAATAGTGAATGAAAAACATTCTGGTTTCCAGAGCCTTTTAGATGATGGAATTGCAGGTTAACAGGTCATGGAATCATAACTGCCAGTCAGGAATCTCAGGAAACACCATACTACTAAGTGCTGATTATTTGCAAGAACAGCCACCCAAGCTGGTATAATCTGGCTATATTTGCCCTAATGAATCTGGCTTTCTCTTCCTTAAGAAAGCAAAACAAAGGTAGAAATGAAGCTAACATAAATTCAGTAAATCTGAAATAGCTTTCTTCCTTGAAAACATACACAGCCTGAGGTCAGTATGTTATTTTAAAAAATATTAAGCAGTACCTCTAATATACAATGGTACAGCTTGTAAAATAAGTGCTAGCAGTGCTGGAAGAAACCACAACAACAAAAGCACAAAACAGACTTCACTTTGGTGATCAAGGTATAAAGCTTTGTTCTCCCTGGGAGAGGAGCTACAGAATAGGAAACAGCAATTACTTGAATGAAAGACAATTCTGTTAAACTACTTTCCCATTTAAACTGCTTTTCTTGAGCTCAAGGTAGGTATTATACGTTTCCTGAAGGAGAGTTATAAAAAGATGAGGTTGAGAGGTACAAGAAGAAATAATAGCTAAATCCATCCCATTCTGGAAAACTTTTAGAAGCAATGTAGCAGGCTTCCAAACAGGAAAAAACTATTTGAATTGGGGTGCCATCTGTATACAAATTGCAAGGAATACTGACCATCAAGAATACTAGGCCAGACACAGTGCCTCACGCCTGTGATCCCAGCACTTTGGGAGGCTGAGGCAGGCAGATTGCTTGAGCCCAGGAGTTCAAGACCAGCCTGGGCAACATGGTGAAACCCTGTCTCTACAAAAATGCAAAAATTAGGTAGTGGTGGTACATGCCTGTAGTCCCAGCTACTTGAGAGGCTGAAGTGGGAGGATCACCTGAACCTAGGGAAGTTGAGGCTGCAGTGAGCCGTCATCACACCATTGCACTCCAGCCTGGGCAACAGAGTGATACCCTGTCTCAGAAAAAAAGAAAGAAAGAAAAAAAAAAAAAAAGACAAGGAGTCTTTAATTCATAATCCCAATTTAAAAGCTGCAAGACTGTGGCAAATTCCCAGTTCATTAAGAGATTTGTTTCCCCCTACTCCGGGATATAGCTCCAAGTCTTTGCAAGAGGTGAAAGTATTTCATTAATGATTTTTTTTTAATTTTTTCTGTGCTTTTCCTGAACTGTACATTAATGGTCTTTAACATTAATACCTCTATCTTAGGGTAAAACACATAGATACCCTAAAAGGATCTTGTGATTTAAAAATAACCACCGGCAAAATAATAACAGTAACAATCACTATCACTAGCAATTTACTTCACAGAATCACTTCCCAAAGAAGGACTTAGAACCACCATCCAGAGCACAACATTCTGAGCTATACACAGAAATATATACTGACTAGCAAGTATAGAAAATCTGTTATTTTGAGTTCTTTGAGAATGGGAATGAGTTTTAATTATTTTTATATCCTCTAACGCAGTGACTTCATAAACTGTGAAACTGATCATCACAACCCACAATAAGCATTATGTTTTATATCACAATACAACAAACATGTTTTAATTTTTTCATTTTTTGAGAGACCGGGTCTCCCTCTGTTGCCTAAGCCGGATTTGAACTCCTAAACTCAAGCAATTTTCCCACCTCAGCCTCTTGAATAGCTGGGACTATAGGTAGACGCTGTGCCCAGCTAATACAACATACATTATTTTTTTGAAAGCATTTCACAAAACAATATCCACTCTTACTGTGTGACACAATTTGATATTTTCTATTCCATTTCTTTAAAATTAGATTTCATGACCCACTACTGGATTTGAAAAACACATCATTCATCATTACATACATCAGGAATTTAACCAGCTTTTGCGAACTGTGTGAGATGTTCACTCATGTTTACTTAGCAAGAAAAATAAGCACAAACACATCTATTGCTGGATTGCCCTTAAAAATTTCCATCTTAGAATTCTCAGGTCTCAATCAATTCAACATTAAATACATTGTGATATCCCAACTTACTTTAAATACTGGGGCTTATAAGGTTTTTGTTTGGCTTTATATTTCCATTTCAACCCTTCCTATCTGCCTTTGTCCCTTTTCAGCATTTAGTATTTCTTAAACTAAAAATAATACAGTCCAGCAATTTTCATTTTAGTGGAAATGAAAACTTTCTTTTTAGGCCGGGCGCGGTGGCTCACGCCTGTAATCCCAGCACTTTGGGAGGCCGAGGCGGGCGGATCACAAGGTCAGGAGATCGAGACCACGGTGAAACCCCGTCTCTACTAAAAATACAAAAAATTAGCCGGGCGCGGTTGTGGGCGCCTGTAGTCCCAGCTACTCGGGAGGCTGAGGCAGGAGAATGGTGTGAACCCGGGAGGCGGAGCTTGCAGTGAGCCGAGATCGCGCCACTGCACTCCAGCCTGGGCTGGGCGACAGAGCGAGACTCCGTCTCAAAAAAAAAAAAAAAAAAAAAAAAAAAAAAAAAAAAGAAAACTTTCTTTTTAAAAGCAATGAAGTTCCCTAACTCTCTTTATCAGAAGCACAGTGTCAATCAGTGATCTAAAAAGTTTTCCCTAAAAAGTCTAGCTCCCTGGCTGATCCTGAGTATTCAAGCCCACAATTATATACAGCCTAAAAGGCCTAGGACAGAAGGGACCGGCCTTTACCTGGCAGGCGAGGAAGCAGACGAATACCAGTGAGAGAAGGTAAGAAACTATTTCTCACCAGATTTTCAAATATGGAGAAAGGAATTATGCTTTTCTACATACAAAGGTCCCAGTAAATCCTCTAGATGTAACTTCCTGGACTGCATTCAAACCCGGAGGACAGATAAATAGGCAGCTTCACAACAGTGTTAAGACCCAGAGTCATATGCTATTTGTGGATAAACAAGATGGGCTTAATGGACATTTCACATCAGAGAGGTTAGAGAGGTAGGCCTGACGCTACTAAACTGGCAGCTAAACTGCCCCGTCATCTGTCAGGCCTCCAGAATAACACTAGTATAGACCACCACCACCAAGTCAGTTGCAATGAGGAGCAGGAAGTTAAGGACATGGGAGAGAAGCTTTCAGCTTTAAGCCCACTTCTTTTTTAGTGTTTAAGGGGCTAAAAGAAGGGTCAAGAATTTGACAAAGGCTTCTGCAGGTTTCACAGGTAAACTCCAACAGCAATACTGAAACTTCTTCCAAAGCTGATTAAGCCTTAGAGCTGTGACCACAGTATGGCTGGCTTAACTATGACCGGTTCAACAGCCAGAAACTAAGATTTATATGAATACTAAGACAATTATGTAATTTTCTCATTTCCCTCCTCTCTGATACATTCTACTTCTAGCAAGCTAGGTAGAGAAGACTCCATAAAAGACTTTATTAACTGCTATGAGATTAAATTAACTTCCACCTCTCAGAGTCTACACTTGTGATATCATGTACTGGGGCAGATTATAAAAAGGCATGACTTTGAAATATCTCAAGTGTTGTCTCATCCTAAAGATGACTTGTAAGTATGTGGTTGTCTGGTATGCTAATATTTGATGAGTAATGCTATAGACACCACCACCACTCCACAATATTAGGTAACAACAAAAGAACCAGGTTGACTAGATGTCCTCGAGGTGGTTTTTTTTTTTTTTTTTTTAATTAAAACCAAGTTTTTCCTTTGTACTCCACAGTGAATATATATAAAAGGCAAAAGCCATACACACACATACATTCAACCAAGTCACTGAAATAAAAGATTCCATGCTGAGTGGTGGCAGGTTAAGATAAGTGTGGACTGTGTATATACTGGGAAGAAACAAAATGCAACCCTTACTCATAATCTCTCGCCAAACAGTTATGATTGCATTACCTTGTAGTTGCATAATTTCCAAAGTGTTTTCATAAGCATGGCACATAGGGGGCACTTAAACATTTACTGAATTGAACTCTGCAGCATTAACAGATTTGATCTTCAGGATACCTGGATCAGCCTGGGCAGGAAGAGCATGAATGTCCCAGTTTAAAGCACAAAGGAAACTAAAGCATAGAGAGCATAAATTCTTGCCCAGTATTCTTTTTTTCAACTAAATTGTAGAGTACGCATTTGAATTCAGGTTTCCTAATTCCTAAGTCAGTACTTTACCCCTCATGTGCCCTTGCATCACAAACCTACAAAAAGACAGACAACACCGTAGATATCTTTATGTCTTGATGGCCAAAGAATATCAGATATCATCAGGAAGGGGAAGGGTCTGGGGACAAAAGTCATCCCACCTCAGGACAAAGCCACCCATAATTAAAAGACTAGACAGAGGTACCTCTCAGGAATATCCTAAGAGTTTGCTCAAATCCAAAAGAAACTAAAATTATCAAGGGACTAAAAAAGCTCTCCTAAAAAGATAAGGACTTTTCCATCTGTGGTTGTGAGAGAACAGGAGAGGAGAAAGCAAATCTTGCTGAGTAAATGCTGGCAACCCAAAATTAGGGAGTACCTCTTGGAGTCAGGGGTCTTAAACAAATTAAAGTTCTTATATAACATAATGCAGTACAATCCACTCATTAAGTTCGTTATCCTAGGAGATGGTAGAAACTAAAAATAAAGAAGATACAATGGTTAAAAACTCAGAAAATGTACATGTAAAAGTTGTACACATCACTGTCTGTAAACTTTCTCTTTAAGAAAAACCCCCAAATTTGAAAAGAGCTATAAAAAAATTTAAAAATGTATTTAAAATGTGATGGCATCTCAATAAAGACAAAAAATAGATGCAACAATTGGAGTGAAGTGAGAGACAGTTTAAGCACATTCTCATAAACGTCAAGGTTGGTGTGGTCTGTCGTAGGTGACAGGATTCTGCTAGCCTGGACACGCTTGTGAGAAGCTGGGATTCCGAGGCTTTCCCTGAGGCTCCATGAGAGCAGGTGCTTTTGTTTTTCAAACTCTGTATCCACAGCACCCCCCACGGTCAGGTCTGAATAACTGAGAACTGGTTTTAAGTTTTAAGTTCTGTGGTCAGTGATTAGCACTGGGACTTGACAACAGGCTTTTTACCTCTGAGCCTCCATTTCTTTGGCTCCCAAAACAGACACCAACCTATCTTGCCTGTTTGACAAGATTATGAGGATCAAACAAAAGTATTTATCAAAGCATCATTAAACATAAGATAATGCTAATGTTATAAGCATTTTAATACAACAGAACAAGAATGTGAACCAAAAGCTTCAATTAGTGATGGGGCCAGAGAACAAAGTAACAAAAGCAAGATTAGCCTCAAATGTTTAAAATGACCCCAGGCAGACTTATAAGACTGAAGATTCAGGATTAAAATTTCAGGTTTCTAGAAAAAAGTCCCAAGGGTAAACTTTATTTGAAGGAGGCTCACAACTTTTCACTGCATAGAAATTTAAGACTTCACTTCGAAACCTGACACACTAAAAGTCAGTGTTAGACCAGCAAAGTTCTATCTATGACCACATAAAGTTTACAGGAAACTACACGCAGAAAAATAACATGAACTTGGTCAAAGCCATTTCTGACGGAGAATGACAGTGAAGGGAACAAAGACCATAGAGGAATCAGGAAGCCTGGGTTCCAGAACAGGCTCAGCATCTTTTTTTTTTTTGGGGGGGGGTCACATGTTAAAACCCACAATCTAGGCCAGATGCGATGGCTCATGCCTATAATCCCAGCACTATGGGCAGCCGAGGCAGGCGTATTACCTGATGTCGGGAGCTCAAGACCAGCCTTACCAACATGGAGAAATCCCACCTCTACTAAAAATAAAAAATTATCTGGGCATAGTGGCGCTTGGCGCATGCCTGTAATCCCAGCTGCTACACGGGAGGCTGAGGCAGGGGAATTGCTTGAACCCAGGAGGTGCAGGTTGCAGTGAGCTGAGATCACACCATTGCTCTCCAGCCTGGGCAACAAGAGCGAAACTCCGTCTCAAAAAAAGAAAAACAAAACAAAACAAAACCCCACAAAATCTATTTGTTCTTGATAGGCACCTGGCCTCTCACCAATGAACTCCTATTCAACTTTCAAAGCTGATTCAAAAGCCAGTTTAAATGTGAAGCCTTCCCACACATGTATACAAAACTCATGGCTCCCTTCTATTAGGCTTCCATAATATTCATAAAACCTTATTATAGTTGAGCTGTTTTTAGGCCCAATAGATTGTGATGCCTTCTAGTGTTCTTCCCTTCCCCTGGAAGGCAGAAAAGATGTTCTATTAAGCTTAGAAGAATGCTGCGCACATGCTAGGTGCTCCCTAAAATATACACTGATTGAATATATCAATGCTTAGGTGTCCCATTTCATGTTAAAAGTACCTCCATCAGTAGCTTGATAAAGCCCCTGGCCATTTGCACATTTCTGAAAGGCGTACCTGGTCTGCACAGGTCTCCATGTTGCTCCTTTTCACTGGCATAGACCTCCATGCACCAAGCATGGTATGCAAATGAGAAGAGATCTTCTATTTTAGCAGGTGGTCGGATTGCATTGTTCAGTCTCTTCAGCCACTCTTGACACTGCTCAAAAGTTGAAAACTGACACCTTTTGTAAAGCCAAACAAGTATGGATGTAATCAGACAGTTGAAGTGAAATGTAAGAAAAGCCATTATTTCAAGAATGCCCACTCGAACTGGGAACCACAGTCAAGAAAGCATCTGAGGCCGGCAGTCATTCGCATGCTCATTATCACTTATAAGAAAAACAAATGTTAGCCAATGGACCAAAATGTCCAAAGAAGGATGCTGACCATGTGGAAAACCTATTTTTTTAGACTAATGAAATCTCTTCTAAGATTTATTAATGACAATTATTACAGAAAAATGGCAGCTATTCTCTTTCGAGTGGAGCTTCATTCTACTTCTTCCATGAAAGTTTTATGGTTGTCCCTCATAAAAAATGTGTTTAGAAAAATCCTTTTTGTTTTGTAGTAACATATTAGCACAAGTTTAAAACAAACAAACAAAAAACCACAGCATTATTTTTAGCCAGTTAGGGAGTAATTTCAATATTTAGCTATTAGGCCAAATCAGATCCAAAAGACAGACTGCACTGAAACTTTCAACTATGACCATGTAGAGAACAAAACAATTCTACTGTCAACTGCAATTTTCAGTATATACAACTAAGGAGTTAAAATAATTACTGAAAACTAATTTATTAAAGATGAGTTTAGGCTGAGTTCAGTGGCTCATGCCTGTAATCCCAGCACTTTGGGAGGCCAAAACGGGCAGATCACTTGAGGTCAGGAGTTCGAGACCAGCCTGGCTAAAATGGCAAAACTCCCGTCTCTAATAAAAATACAAAAATATTAGCCAGCTGTGGTGGCATGCACCTGTAATCCCAGCTACTCAGAAGGCTGAGGCACAAGAATCGCTTGAACCAGGGAGGTAGAGTTTGCAGTGAGCCAAGATCACACCACTGCACTCCAGCTTGGGCAACAGAGTGAGGCCTTGTCTCAAGAAAATAAATAAAAATAAAGATTTGTTTAAATATTTGGCCTTTTTGAATGCAATGTTAAAAATTAATTAATAAGCAACTACCTTCTTAAACTGAGTGGTGTAGCCAGTATCTATAAAAAATAAGCAAAATCTCACTGACTAAAAAGCAATTTAAATATCTGTCTTAAAACCAAGGGGTCACTTAAACCTCTCCCTCGTCCCAATCACGGTGGCTTATCAATATACCCACACATAATGTTTACTGACACCCCAGAAAAGGTCAGAGGAATGCAGTAAAAACTTGTGGAATTTAAGACCTCTAGGGCTATTAAATTTAAAAATGCATTTCAGGCATCGTTGTTGGTTTTTGGTTTTTTGTTTTTCAGACGGAGTCTTGTTCTGTCACCCAGGCTGGAGTACAGTGGCTTGATCTCAGCTCACTGCAACCTCTGCCTCCCAGGTTCAAGTAATTCTTCTGCCTCAGACTCCCGAATAGCTGGGACTACAGGCATGCACCACCACACCCAGCTAATTTTTGTATTTTTAGTAGAGACAGGGCTTTGCCATGTTGGTCAGGCTGGTCTCGAACTCCTGACCTCAAGTGATCCACCCACCTAGGCCTCCCAAAGTGCTAGGATTACAGGCGTGAGCCACCGCACCCAGCCTGCAACCATTATAGTTAAGAGCAGATAAAAATCATCAAAGAATGCTAAACTTATGGAGAAATTTTTATGAGAAGCAGGGACATTCGTATTGTTTCAAAGTGCGCCCCCAGACTGTTTTTAGTTGCCAGAGAGAAAATGCAGCAATTATAGAGAAACCAGGTGACATCTCGACTGGAATAATCAAAATTAACATCACCAGTGAAGGATATGTGGACACGGTACTTCCAGATGTAATACAATACCCTGAAAAGCACGTGACATCATACATACAGTATTCCAGTTGAGAAAACATAACCTCAATTTAATTGAGGGAACACTGGACAAACACAAAATGAGAAGTATTCCATTAAAACAAAAGACTGTATTCTGCAAAATGTGAACGTCATAAAAGAAAGTAAGGCTGTAGAAAATGTTCCAGTTTGGGCGGGTATGGTGGCTCATGCCTGTAATCCCAGCACTTTGGGAAGCCAAAACGGGCAGATCATGAGGTCAGAGTTCAAGACCAGCCTGGCCAACATGGTGAAACTCCGTCTCTACTAAAAATACAAAAAATTAGCCAGGTGTGGTGGCACACGCCTATAATCCCAGCTACTCAGGAGGCTGAGGCAGGAGAATCGCTTGAACCCAGGAGGCAGAGCTTGCAGTGAGCTGAGATCGTGCCACTGCACTCCAGCCTGAGCGACAGAGCAAGACTCTGTCTCAAAAACAAACAAAAACAAAAACAAAATGTTCCAGATTAAAGAAGGCTACAGAGTCATGGCAGCTAAATGCAATATATGACCTAGACTGGATCCTGTACTGAATGAGGTGAGGGAGAACGCTATAAAAAAATATCAGTAGGTCATTAGGTGAACTGACAAAACTGGAACATGTATAGTAGACTGGATATATGTATTATCAATGTAAAATTGAAAATTGATGATGCTATGGTTATGTAAGAAAATATCCCTATTCTTAGGAAAGCACACTAAAGTATTTTGGGATTAAGAGCCATGATTATGTAACTTACTCTCAATCTGTTCAGAAAAAGAATCACACACACACACCCCCACACACCCCCACACACCCCAGGCCTCTGCAAATAATAAAGCAAATAATAAAATGTTAACAAGTGAATCTGGGTAAATGGTGTACTGATATTCTTTTTAGTATTTTTACTTTTGTAAATATAAAATTATTTCCAAATTTTTTTTTTAAAAAAAACATCTTTCAACATAGCAAAGTACACATCCTACAGATAAAATATTTCAGGCAAAAACTACTCAGAAAATATTCCTAATGACGTTAATCATCAAAAGGTATTTTACTAAGTTACCAAATAATGGACCCATTCTTTAAAAAATATTTTCCACACTAAACAGCAACACAAACATACCACATACCTGATAACTTTGCAGTCTTTGCAAGTCAAATGAAGCTGAAATATATCTCGGCATTCAACACTTTCTATAAGCTGTAATGGAACCTGCAATTAAAAAAAAAATGAAGTCCTCTTAGTCAAAAAGGCTTTGACCCTGGAGTTCTTCAATGTGTCCAACAAGACTAATTAAAAAGATCTATAAGGGAAAGCAACAAAAATAGAGCTTCAAACTTATCTGCATCAACAGTACTCAAGTTATTTACTACAAAGTGAATTAGGACTTCCCTTTATCTCTAAATCAGTGGTCTCAAGTCATGTCACAGCATGAAGGCAACAAAGAGGTGGCACCACCTTTGGAAGAAGGGGAGAATATATCTCTCAGGCACTGAATTCACAAGATCAGAGTACTACTTTTAGATGCTATAACTGACTATGATTTGCAATGATGCAATGACACAGAAGCTGAAGGGAGCCAGAACAGTAATCTTTTCTTGCTTATAGAAAAGAACTACAGATCAGAACACCAGTGGGAAACTACTGTTTGCCCCAAATGACAGAGTGGGCTTTAGTGTCAGCCAATGAGGCTCCTGAAAAAGACTAGAGTTCTAAGCTGACTGTGGATTGCACAGCGAAGATAATGGGGTAATAGCTTCTGGCCAGGCTCTCTAAGTAGAATAGATCCAAAAGGTATCAAAAAGGAGGGAGAAGGCCATACAGTGATCAAAGACGCTAAAACTATAACTATGTCAGATTTGCTTCAAAAGATCAGTTAGGAGCCCTGTTTGCAAAATGGGGCTTGAGGTTTGAACAAGCTGGAATGGTTCCTCCTTGCCAATCTGGTCTGCAAACTCTACTGGACACAGGATTATGTATAACAGCAGACAGAAGGGAGACAGATAGAAGCAAAAGCATCTAGACAGGGTGCCAAATCTTCAGGACAATATGAGGATCCTCCTCCTATCCCTCAAATCATCCTAATTCAACCCTTGGCTTCAAAAAGCAATTTCTAGGCTTTCAAGGCAAACCTGGTAAAATAATAGTGAATACTTTTACTCCTTGAAAAAGGAGTGGGCCATTTGCCTCTTACAGTGTATCAAGCCTAGCCAAAATGTGGCTCTGGGAGTTGCAAATAGCATTCCAACAACTTGTGTTTAGTATGCAAAGAGGAGGGCAGTCTCCTCCAATGCAGACAGGAACAAGAGTGCTGTCTGCACAGGCTGGCTCTCCTGTTAGTTGAGCCAGTTTCAGGAACAAGCTTCCTGCAAACTCTGCCCCACCACGGAGCTGCCAGTCAGCAGAAAACTCTCAGAATGAGGATGCAGGGATCAAAAAGAAGCCCAGTGATGGACAAAGAAACAAACTGGGGCAGGGGTTAAAGAAGAGAAGAAAGCAAAATAATTATTACTCACATAAATGACTGGGAGTTTCTACCTTAGGACTAAAGTCTTTTTGCTTTTAAGTCTACAGTCTACAAAAATTCCCTTACAAATGTAACAGGACTGGGGTCAGAGAAAGACTAAGAAATCTTGGCTGGACGTGGTGGCTCACGCCTGTAATGCCAACACTTTGGGAGGCTGAGGTGGGCAGATCACCTGAGGTTGGGAGTGTGAGACCAGCCTGATCAACATGGAGAAACCCCATCTCTACTAAAAATACAAACTTATCCGGGTGTGGTGGCACATGCCTGTAATCCCAGCTACTCCAGAGGCTGAGGCAGGAGAATCACTTGAATCCCAGAGGCGGAGACTGCGGTAAGCTGAGATCATGCCATTGCACGCCAGCCTGGGCAACAAGAGCGAAACTCCATCTCAAAAAAAAAAAAAATCTTGCCTGTGTTCTGAGAACAAAAGGAGCTTTTGGCCCTCTGTTTTTGTTTACGTCCTTAAACCCAAGGTGCTGTGAGAAACTGCAACTGATGCAACTAAGACTTCTTCCGAGACCTGTGCATCTAAGAAGGGAAAAAAAAAAAAAAACCTACAATTTATCAGAGATACACTATAAAGAAGAAATATTGAGATTAAGAAGATAGAGATTAGAAGACAATATTGCTTTGTTCTGAGGCCAGTCCTCTGGGTAGCCTGTAACAGACACTTACTGCATTTTGTATATACTCCTGCTAACTACCCTACTCCCTATATATCCCCCCAAAATGTGGCTGCACACCGGCAATTAAAAGGCGTGAGTTCTAATCTCAATTTTCTAAAATGTTACCAATTAAAATTTTGCCGGCTTCATTGGGCAAGCCTCCAGCCTTCCCATGTGCCATCAGCCTCTGCTTTCTGAACCTCAGTCACAACTAAGGAAATCTCAGGCATGGGGCCTAGGAAGAGTCTGGGATAGGATTAGAGTGAGCTTTACAAATCCACATGAAGAGGCTGTTCCTGCAGCAGTCACCTGCATCCCAAGTCCCCTGCAACTGACTGACTTTACGGACAGAAGACATGAAAACCAGCTAATGCCCTTAGCAGCTGCTGGGGGAAATGGATTAGCCTTTGCTACGTTGCTACAAAGAACAAGTAAGTTTTACATCCTTATTACTAAATCAGAGCCCAATGGCCTGTGCCCAAACTTAATAAAGTATCTCAGAGCATGCAAAACATTGGCTACCTAAAATTGAGGCAATATATACACATATATTTTTTCTGTATTTTAACATCGTAAATTTAAGAAAGAAGAATTAAAATGTTGGTTCTATGGGTTGAAATCAGATTGCAGACACTAGCAAGTCACCAAAATCAACCATGTGTATACAAGTCACAGATATGGAGAACAGATTTTAATATTCATGCAGATTGTCACAAGCAGGAAAGTTTAATATGCAGCAAGAATAGGGACCTATAAAAGAGAAACACATGATTTTTATAACAAATGTCTCCCTTTTCTTCTCCTTTCTACTCCATTGTTTCCCTTCAGTGCTCCGTCCACAGATTGCCTTTTTTCTTTTTTTTTTTTTTTTTTTTGAGACAGTCTTGTTACTATTGCCCAGGCTGGAGCGCAACAGTGCAATCTCAGTCCACTGCAACCTCCACCTCCCAGGTTCAAGCTATTCTCCCTGCCTCAGCCTCCTGAGTAGCTGAGATCACAGGCACCTGCTACCACACCCAGCTAATTTTTTGTATTTTTAGTAGAGATGGGGTTTCGCCATTTGGCCAGGCTGGTCTCAAACCCCTGACCTCAGGTGATCCACCTGCCTCGGCCTCCCAAAGTTCTGGGATTACAGGTGTGAGCCACTGCGCCCAGTCCATCATGCCTTTTCTAAAAGGCAGAATTGGCCTTCTCCTGTTCATACCTCCATCCAAAACATACTGTTTCCCTACTTTCTTAAGGCCCACTCCATTGCTTTAGGTTCAAATTTCCTCATGTAAGAAAATGATCTCTTACCATTTCTATAACTAGAGATACCCTACATTCAAACTCAAAAGCAAATTACAGATTCAAGAGCCAGTCCACTTTACAGCCCAGGAAGGTTAAACTACTACACTATAAGCTAGTATAGTAAAGTCAGGACCAGAATCCGTGTCTGTCCTCCAGCCTGGGCTCCTTCCACCACACATGGTGTGCCTTTCTTTCTTCCCCTACACTTGGACTTCTCTTCCATATGAGCTGTACTTTAGTTCTTCTTGCACAAATAAGTAGCTTCTCCACCAGGGATCTTCAAGAGAAAAATAGAGTTTAAATCAAAACTCCTCAGATGCCATTCTTTTTGTAACACAGTAGCAAGATAAACTCACTTTCAAATCCCTTAAACCTACTGATTCAATGTCTTGTAACAACTCATTTTCTTTTTGCTCCTCTCTCCTCTATCTCCACCTGCCAGGTAACACAATCTCACTTTACAATGCTTTTCCTAATATAAATTTCACCAAACTCAGGCTCAAACAATGCATCAAACACATTCAGTGCTACAACCAATTCCTCAAAAAGCCAAAAGTTACATCACAGACACTAACACCCTTAAGAGCATCAATCCAAAAAAAAAAAACAAAAAAAAAAACAAAAGCAGAAGAGCGGCAGTTTAAAAACTTAACAGACATGCACAGGTTATGTCCAAAGTACTGTCACATTTCAGAGGGATCTGATGCCATCATACCCTACTATATTTACCTCCTCAACTCATTCTGGGTGTGTGTGCATACATGTGCATTATTTTTAAACACCAGAATTTAGAGTGGGATAATTTCTACCTTTTTAAAAACAAACACCCTTTTTATAGCCTGAATGGGAAGTACTAATCTTGTACTTGTACACCTGAAGTTAAAATGCCAGTAACAGAGTAAAAATGGATCTAAATCTAAAATCAGTAATAAAGGGGAATATCTGGGCGCAAAATCTTTTCATTTAAAAACTAATCAGGGCCAGGCACAACGGCTTACACCTATAATCCCAGCACTTTGGTAGGCTGAGGCAGGAGGATCGCTTGAGCCCAGGAGTTCAAGACCAGCCTGGGCAACATGGTGAAACCCTGTCACTACAATAATATAACATAACATAAAAAAAAAAAAAGATAAAAAAATAAAATAAAATAATAAAATAAAACAAAAAATTGGGTGCAGCGGCTCACATCTGTAATCCCAGCACTTTGGGAGGCCAAGGTGGGTGGACTGCTTGAGCCCAGGAGTTTGAGACCAGCCTGGGCAACATAGACATCTCTACAAAAAATAAAATTAAATTAACTGAACATGGTGGCACGTGTCTGTAGACCCAGCTACTCAGAAGGTTGAGGTGGGAGGATCACCTAAGCACAGGAAGTTGAGGCTGCAGTGGGCCATGATGGCGCCACTGCACTCCAGCCTGGGCGACAGAGCAAGACCCTGTTTCAAAAAACAACCACCAAAAATCCACTAACCAGCAAAAGACTGTCACTGGTTTAAGACTCAAACTCTGTTGTTCACCTTTGACAAATTACAAGCCTCCAGCACTGCTTTCAGAGGCTCCCACTATTATATGAATGCTAGATAAAAGTGCATTAAGTATTAACAATAACCTCCTTCGCAGCAGGGTGTGGTGGCTAATGCCTATAGTCCAAACACTTTGAGAGGCTGAGGTGGGAGGATAACTTGAGCCCAGGAGGCTAAGGCTGCAGTGAGCCTAGACTGTGCTACCGCACTCCAGTCTGGGCGACAGAGTGAAACTCCGTCTCCAAAAAAAAAAGTGAAAGAAAAAAATACTAGTGTTGATTTTACAAATTATTTCTAATAGAAACCTGTTCTACATTTTTTTGAAGGTCACAATTCCATCTGCTTATGTATAAACTATAGGGCTTTTTCTTTACCCTACAAATTGTTCTCATAGTAGCATACAACTAGAATTTGGTCCAGTAAGAGGAAAAGGACTCATGCAGAGGGGAAACATTCTGCTGATTTGCAAAGTGAGCATCTAACACTCAAAATCAATTAGCTCCAAGCACAGGTGCAGCAACCACCTAGAATTTTCATGCTACTTACTGGGATTTCAGAAGCAGCAGATTGAGAAAGAGTCTATTAAATTACACACACACACACACACACACACACACACACACACACTTTTAAATGTTCATGAATTCCACTTGAACACTTTAACTTGTTTATAAATTATCTAAGCTTCAAAGAACTACATCTGTAAATATGTAATAATAATTTGGGAAAAGCACAGAATAGGAGCAGTTTATACCTTAAGTGCTACACACAAACTACTACAGAGATTCTTTACCACAGGAACTGGAACTTGATATTCAGTGAATGTGTGAATTAAAGTAATTATGTTTATGGTATCAAAACCTACAGACACATTTTACTCAATGTGCTGTGAAATTAAAAGAGAATACATGATATCAGGTAGCTATTTAAAACATGATGGTAAGTCATTTTCTAAAGTGCTAAGTATTTTAAGCATACAAAATGATGCAAACTGGGGCATGCTACAACATATACTGGTACATTTGGGCTTTGATGGTTTAAATGTGTTTGATATAGATAAAATAACCTTTAAAGAGAGCCTCCTGATCTAACATTTTATTGAAACACTTATTTGCTGAGAAAGGAAAGGAAATACCACTACCAACTGTCTGATCTCCATCCAGGACCTGATGCAGGAGGAGTCCTTGTTTCCTAAGTACCTCCAGATTTCAGGTTTCAGGAATCTCTTAGTACTAGCTGTGATAAATTAATTTTTATGGAGGAGTTCTAGTCTCTCTCAATCTGAAATTTAAGTCACTGCAATGCCAAAATACTTTTACACCATCATTTTTCTGTACAAAGTCATTACCTTGGGGTTTTTGTCGGGTTTTGTTGTTGTTGTTTTTGACAGAGTCTCCCTCTGTCATCCAGGCTGGAGTGCAGTGGCGTAATCTCGGCTCATTGCAACCTCCACCTCCTGGGTTTAAGCGATTCTCCTACCTCAGCTTCCTGAGTAGCACATGCCACCATGCCCAGCTAATTTTTGTAGTTTTAGTAGAGATGGGGTTTCACCATTTTGGCCAGGCTGGTCTCGAACTCCCAACCTCAGGTGATCCGCCCGCCTCAGCCTCCCAAAGTGCTGGATTACAGGCGTGCATCACTGCACCCGGCCTACCCTGGGCTTTTTAAGTAACATGTAGGCTCTATGCTTTAAAGGGTTACGATGCTAACAGAAAAAAACACTTTCAGGTTAAGAAAATGGATCAAAAGAAAGAACAGTGGCAAGTTTCCTTAAGCATTATCTCTCAATCAGAATGGGGGATCAGCAATTCCAGTCAACAACCTACTTACACAGCTATCCTTAGAGACAATTAAGACACAGCCTATTCACACAGATATGTATTGTTTTAAAATAAGCTTTAAACGCCAAAGGGGGAAAAGGTTCTAATGCCCACTTCAAACCCACATTAACTTCAATTCATTGAATATTTACTGAATATTGTGGCACCAAGAGACATGCTGGATCTTAAAGATACAAAGAATTAACCAAAAATTACAACCTAATTGGTAAATGTTATAAAAGAATGTACAAGATAAAGACAAAGCAAAGAGTGTAATTAACGTTCATAGAGGGAACTGGGACTAAGAAAGGCTTCACAGAAGTTATCACCTGAACTGAATTTTGACAGATGAATAGAAGTTTCTGGGCAGAAAAGGGAATACAGAGATATGAGGTATGGCTGAAGAGTACAAGGAGGCTGCTTTTACAAGTAAAAAAACGTGAAAATGGGGAAAGGAGGGAAGCTGACAACATTGCAGGGACCAAGGATCACAAACAGCTTCATGCCATGCTAAATAATTTGATCTTCATCATAGAAGCAGTGAAGAAACACTGAAGGGCTTTAAGCTGATGAATGACATGATCAGTTTCATGCTTTCTTTCCGGCAGACCTTATTCTCAAATAGTTCTAAAAATAGTCTCTGAAATACTTGGCCATCAACCAATAAACTGATAAATACAGTATATGAAAAAATGCAATGATATAAAACTATCATTCTCACATGCAATTTAATTATAATTCCAGCAATTCAAACACTGAAAGAACACAAAGTTAAATTGGGCAGTTCTACTGAACATCACTATCATTACTTCCACAGTAGCTGGTGGGGAATTCTCAGTTGCTGGGATTTTATAGGTGTTTCCAGAACCCCTTTCCCCTCCCCATTACGACTACTCAAATCCAAGTGGACCCTTCTGAACAGAGTGCTACATAGTATGAAAGAACAGCATTGGCTCTTTCCTTAATGAATCTGGTGTGTATCTTTAGCTGATAGAAACTGATGTAACTGCTATTATCACGGCCCAAATCTAGAAGCCAGAAGGGATTCAGGCCAAAACTGCTCTTGGACATAAATGCTTAACTACAAAGAACAATGACAGTAACAAGTAAAAAATGTCGACTACCAAAAAAGAAAAAAAAATGACAGCCACTGAGCTTTTCTTTAATTGCTGAGTAAAACAAATGAACAATAGATTTCAAAGAATCCCAAAATGAACCCAAAACACAGTCTGCATGGAATTACAGTTCCGAGCTGTTTTAACGTGTCATAATACACACTTCTCTGTGCTGGAAGTGGAGTGTAGAAAGCCACAACACTGGCAAGTAAAGAAGGAAGAAGGCATTTGCTGTAAGTAAGTAATTTTCAGGCCTTTGTTGCTTTCATTTAAGACTAATGATAGCAGAGCATTGAAAGAACCAGTTCACTGAGAGGACATTCATAACTGAAAAGGGTAAATGTACTCTTGAGAATCAAGAGCCTTCCTTTTCTTCAGTAATACATAGTCCATTATGCAAATAAACATTATACTTAACATCTACACTTATACCACCAAGGAGTCATTAGAGTAACTTCATGCTGTAATGAGTCTGCAGCGAGCTCAAAGTACATCTCATCATTTGACATTAAGGCCCAGGGAATTACCTCAACTGAGGCAGTTGGTAACTACTAAAGATTGAGGAATAAAAGCCTATTCAGCCTTTACACCTTTATAAAGCTTAATGATACAGCATTACCTAGTGCAAATCATTCACTGTTAACTAAACAATGGACACCTCAGCTGACAACTACACACATCATTTTAATCAAGCATAAGAGTTGCTTGCTGACCTAGTGTTCCTTGAGTGCTAAATTAAGTGAGAAAAGCAGAGCACATAATGCTTTCACTCCCAATTCTGTATGCCTCTCCTCTCTTTGAGAGCATTAAATTTGACTTCCTTTCTCCATCTACCTTAGAGGGAGAACAGTTGGTAATCACTTACATTAACAAGAGACTCCTTGAACTTGATGTGAAGTCTGTAATTGGAAAGGGCAATGATGGCATCCTCAGCACGGCCCACAAACTCTGTGCTCTCTCCATGAAGTTCAAGGAAAGGAACCTTCGAAATGAAAGAAACCCTTTAGAGTTCTGAAGCAGTTAAAAAAAAAAAAAAAGGCTTCAAACATTAGTTGGCTGAATGGATGGTAAATCCTCTGCCACTGAAGTTGAAAACACAGCACGTAAGTAGACAAGGAACCTAAAGAGGATGGGTTTATACCCACCTAATTCAAATATATCTAGTTATTCAAATTCTGAACTAATAAAGGAATGATACAGAGAAGATCATCTTAAACAGTGGATTCCCAGGAAATAAGTCTGGCTAAAATGAGATGTTTTCCAGCTTGCATTTCTTTCTTTCCTTTCTTTCTTTCCTTTCTTTCCTTTCTTTCCTTTCTTTCCTTTCTTTCCTCTCTTTCTCTCTCTCTCTCTCTCTCTCCCTCCCTCCCTCCCTCCCTTTCTTTCTTTCTTTCTTTCTTTCTTTCTTTCTTTCTTTCTTTCTATCTATCACATTACACTTCAATCCATTAACTCTGCTATACAGTTAATGCTAAATAAATATTTTATATTTAAAAGTGGCCTATAATTACCTGAAGATTCTCATCCTCCCGGATCAGCTGCTTCCTGGGAAAGATCTGATTGGCCTGGATGCACTCAAGGCTGTGCCGAGTCTCTTCATCCTGGAAAAGTCCAAAACCTTAAAATAATTTCAAAGCTTCTAATCATCCATATTTGGTTTTTCTGCCATGTCTGCTAGTATAATCACAATGAAAGTACGAAGACCAAGGTGAACAGGCAGAAAAGCTCAAGGAAACAATACTGATCTTAAAGTTTTTTATCCATTATATTAGGTACAACTGGTCTGAAAGCACATTAATGCAAAAAAAGAAAAAAAAAATGTCAGAGTTTAGAATATTTCTTTTAGGCACTAACAGGTTTGTTAATACATTTCTTCTTCTTCTTCTTTTTTTTTTTTAAAGACAGAGTCTCACTCTGTCACCCAGGCAGTGGTGCACTGGTAGTGTAGTGCACAGGTAGTGTGGTGGTGTAATCTCGGCTCATTGCAACCTCGGCCTCCCAAGTTCAGGCAATTCTCCTGCCTCAGCTTCCTGAGTAGTTGGGACTGCAGGTGTGCCCCACAACGCCTGGCTACTATTTTTTGTAGAGACGGGGTTTTGCCATGTTAGTCAGGCTAGTCTCCAACTCCTGGCCTCAGGTGATACAGCTGCCTCAGCCTCCCAAAGTGCTGGAATAACAGACCTGAGCCACTGTGCCCAGCCCCACATTACTTTTAAGAGAAACCAAGATATAATGCTTTTTTCTCTTTAAGTTACAATCTTAAATTATTTGAGAGATACATACTGAAATATTTAAAAATGAAAGGTGACATTTGAAATTTGCTTCAAAATAACTGGGGCGGGAGTAAGGAAGAAGTGGGACGTAAGTGAAACAGGACTACCTATGAATTAATAATTCATAAAACTGGGTGAGAGTTCATTATCTCTATCATTGTGTCTACTCTGGTTATATGTGAAATTTTCATAATAGAAAGCTTGAAAACAATTTCTAAGAAAAAGTAAGCTTAAGAACTGAATTTCCCAAGTTGAAAATATTTGAAAGACTATCCTTCATTTATTCTGCCTTATATTACAAAATGTATTTCTGATAAGACAATTTCAAAAGAAGCAGCAATAAATTCTCATCTAGATGCATGTGAATCGAATTACAATTTGTATTAAAAAGTAATCTTTTGCATTATGAATTTTTATGGTATAGGAAGACATGAGAAAAATGTCATCTATTAGAAAGCCTGACTAAATTATAATAGAATCTGTTTACACAGCAATTTTTTTTTTTTTAAAGTCAGGGTTTTGCTCTGTCACTCGTGTTGGAGTGCAGTAGCACAATTACAGCTAACTGTAACCTCCAACTCCTGGGCTCAAGTGATCCTCCAGCCTCAGCCTCTCAGGTATCTGGGACCACAGGCACCCACCACCATGCCAGACTAATTTTATTTTCAGTAGAGAAAAGGTCTCGTTATATTGCCCAGGTTGGTCTCAAACTCCTGGGCTCAAGTGATCCTCCCACCTTAGCCTCCCAAAGTGCTGGGATTACAGGTGTGAGCCATCAAACCCAGCCCCACACAGCAATTTTTAAAAGAGCAAAAGCCACATCATGTTCAACTGACAGCATTAAGAATTATAACCAGTGGTTACTGGCTGCTTCTGTATATACTACTTAACACAATTCCAATAATTTTATAAATCCTCCCCCAAAAAGTTTTTCCTCTTATCTATAAACAACACTTAAGGTTTTACTAACAGCAACCATAATCATAAAATGGTAATACTCTACACTAGCAAAATTCTCAAAATGAAGTCCACAGACTCTGAGATGCTTACAAGGGCCCTGCGAGATCAAAACCTTCCCAATAATATGATATTATTGCCTTTCTTCACCGTATTGACATCTATACTAATAGTACAAAAAATAACTGGTAGGTAAAACTGCTGGTACCTTAGCACAACTGAGGCAGTGGTACCAATTTCATAAGAATGACCTTGATAAAACAAGGAAATATTATAAATTCTATTTATTAAATCCTGACCATTAAGTAGAAGTCTTTTTTACAGAGGAAATACAAGTAAAACACCTCTGACGCACGGTGCAGTATTATGGTGTCAAGAGGTAAAGCACTTGTGCAAATGCTTCAATTAAGAGATGAATTAGCCATTTTTTTCACTGAATATCATTCTTAATTGGAAGAACAACTGATGGAAAAACTATGTAATACAGACTTGGACATCTGGCAGGCCTTTTTTCCAAAAGACAGTATTAGGAAAAAAACAATAACAACAAAAGATAGTATTAGTTGCCAATAATAAAGCTTTTGTGCAAAAATTAGATTTTGGAAAACCTCTCATCTCCCACCATGAACTTTATAGCTTCCCAGTACTTAGGACTTTTATCTTTAAAGTGGAGGTATTACCAAGTGTGATTTTAAAAAAACATACACACTATAATAAAATATGTCAACTTTTGAAGATCTGCCTCAATGAATGAACCCATTATTTTCCTAATGACCAATGCATGATGTTACAAAAATCATATGTGAATAAAGATTCACTCGAAGTGCAAGACAGACCAACAGTTTTAATGTAATATAATACAAAAAGTTCACTGATATGGTTTCAGATTCTATACTGCAACTAACCTTTAAAGAACCACCACTGACCAGGCACCGTGGCTTATACCTGTAATCTCAGCACTTTGGGGGGCTACAGTGGGCAGATTGCTTGAGCCCAGGAGTTCAAGACCAGCCTGGGTAACACGGTGAAACCCCAACTCTACAAAAAACAGAGAAATTAGATGGGCACAGAGGCACATGCCTGTAGTCCCAGATACTGAAGAGGCTGAGGTGGGAGGATCAACTGCACCTGAGGAGGTAGGAGAGTACAGTGAGCTGTGATTGCGCCACTACACTCAAGCCTGGGCAACAGAGCAAGACCTTGTGTCAAAAACAAACAAAAAAACACACCACTTGTCAAGTATTAAAGAAAAATATAAATTATCTGGGAAAACTGAAAATACTCTTCCCTTTTGTAACTACTTTTCTAACTACGTATCTGCCTGAGGCTGCATTTTCTTCCTATATTTCAAAGAAAACATTGTAACACACTAAATGACAAATATGAGAATTCACCTGTCATCTATTAAGCCAAATATTAAAGAGATTTGCAAAAATGTTAACGCTAAAACTAATTATCTTTGGATGAGGAAAAAATATTTTTCATCAAAAAATGTTATTTATGCTACCATAATTGGCTTGTTGTTACTTTTAAATGAATTTATGAGCATTTTAAAGATTTCTCAGTTTTATTTTCTAATATGGTATAAATAGACATAACCCACATAAACAAACCCTCCTGGGGGTACCTCAATAATTTACGAATGTAAAAAGAGGTCTGGAAACCATCAGAGCTGCTTGTCTACTATACTCTAACACTAAATACCAATTAAAGCTGCTTCACTCCAAAAGTCAGGTTTTTCCTAAAACCATTCTCCTAGTGCTATCTATGAAAGATGAGCCATGATTGCACCACTGCTCTCCAGCCTGGGTGACAGAGTGAGATACAGTCTCCAAAAAAAGAGACAAAATTAAAGATGTGAAGAATCTTGAATTTAGGGAGATTTTTCTCATAAACCAATATGGGATAGTAAGGAAATGCTATATAAACATGGAGGGGAGCAAAAATCTTATATAAAAGTATACTTTTAACATTATCTTCTCAGCATCACATTAACTAGCTTTTTACCTCACATAAATTCATAAGACCTAGACTTTTATTCTCTGTAAGGTCATTTTACAGAGGTACCCATTATTAATCTTTAAGTGATTCCCTGACCTAGTTTTCTGCTGACTTTTAGCACAGAATTGAAATAACGTAGCAGGCTTGTAAAGAACAAAAAGAAGCCATTTACCTATTCACTCTTGCTGGCACACTCACCAGGGTGCTAATCCAGACCAATATATATCACCAAAATAGCTACTGAAAACTGAAAATGGATGATTTTCAACATAAAACAACTGAAAATTAGGCCAGCAAGGCAAGAATGAAATACCTATTTTTCACAAATCAAACAAATGTTCTTTTTAAAAGCTATTGTCTCAGTTCACATTACCTGTAAAACTTCAGAACTTTTCTCCCCTTGTACACAAAAATACATTTATTCCAAAAGGAATAACATTAGGACTCACTGAATCTAGGGGACTGGTGATCCCATGTGGCTGAACAGTTGAATTTAGCAGTTGAATTAGCCTGAATTTATTATAGTTTCTGTGAGTTTCATAGGTGAAGAAGGCCAAACTTGAGATGGTTAATAAGGTGAGAAGTTAGAAGGAGACAAACTGGGAAATGTTGGCCTGGTAACAGTTTTGGAAACAAATTTATCATAGGCTATAAGCAGTAACTTATTAAAGAGATGTATTCCATGTCATTAACTTCCTGGTACTGCTGAGGAACACCAGGCATTGTGGCATCTGGCACTTCGTAGTCTCCATCCACCTCCACAAAGTCAGTGGGGTCATTCACAAAATACTGAAAAAGGGCCAGTCACCACAGTTCCAGACTAGTTTCTGCTACTGGCTAAATTATGCAGCTAGGAGAGGAAAGTACATGCCTCAGAGCAGAAGTCAACCATAGAGATAAATATTTTAAGTACATGGGAAGGGCCGGGTGTGGTGGTTCACGGCTGCAATCCCAGCACTTTAGGAGACTGAGACAGATGGCTCACCTGAGGTCAGGAGTTCGAGACCAGCCTGACAAACATGGTGAAACCCCGTCTCTACTAAAATACAAAAATTAGCTGGGCGTGGTGGCAAGCGCCTGTAATCTCAGCTACTCAGGAGGCTGAGGCAGGAGAATCGCTTGTAACCAGGCGGGGGAGGTTGCAGTGAGCCAAGATCACGCCATTGCATTCCAGCCTGGACAACAAGAGCGAAACTCCATTTCAAAAAAATACAGTACATGGGAAGGAGAGACTGACGACCAGTCAGTTTATCCTACTAACTGAATTTATATCTAGTGTTCGTGTTTGCAAAGCATAGAAGTGAAAATAATTACCAGTCCTACTGTCATTTCCAGTCATATTCTTAAGACTGGTATTAAAAGACAAACAGTGCATTTCCCTTGATAAAATGCTTGGGATTACTGCCAAAGGGGTAAGGGTAAAAGAAGTCAAATACAAGAATAGTCATGAATTTATGATTACTGCAGCTGAATGATGTGTATATGAGTGCACTGTACTTTTCTTTCTGCATAGGCTTCAGATTTTCCAAAACAAAACATGAAAATATATTTTGCTAATGCTTAACCTCTCAAAGACAGACTCCAATCTCATTTAAGAACCTTTAAGAGTATAAAAGACAGGGGGAAATGTTACTCTCAAATTAGTACAGGGGTTTACATTAAAAACAAAAATAATGTTCAATGCTTCTGAATTATCTATACAAAAACTAAGGATTAAGGACATACACTCTAAATGCTACAATACAGTATAATTAAAATCAATGGTCCAACAACTTGCAGAACGTTTTACAGCTAGTAAAATGATCATTAGGAATCCAAAGAATCAACATGGGAGAATGTTTAATTCATTAAGTGAAACAAGCAAAATAGAAAATTACTGTATCATTCTAACTATATAAAACATATATATGAGACATGAACTAGTTAGAAAGGAATATAATCGACGGGGCACGGTAGCTCACGCCTGTAATCCCAGCACTTTGGGAGGCTGAGGCGGGCAGATCACCTGAGGTCAGGAGTTCGAGACCAGCCTGGCCAACATGGCAAAACCCCATCTCTACTGAAAATACAAAAATTAGCCAAGCATGGTGGCAGGCGCCTGTAAATTCCAGCTACTCAAGAGGCCGAGGCACAAGAATCGCTTGAACCCAGTAGGCCGAGGTTGCAGTGAGCCGATATTGCACCACTGCACTCCAGCCTGGGCAACAGAGCAACTCTGTCTCAAGAGAAAAGAAAAAGGAATACAACCATGGGTTCTGACGGTAGAATTATAAATGAGGATTTGTAAAAACTTGTTACAACATTACTTTATGAGAAATTAAACAAAAACAAAAGATACATACATTGCCATGCTACTCCCCAACTAGTACACACAGAAGCAACTCCCGAGCATTGTCTACAGCATCAGGCCAGGGACAACACCAGGAAGACTTTCTGCTACGCACCATGGAGAGCCCAGCAGCACCAGGAAGAGGACCACACTGTTACTAGCTGTGTGGTATACAATGAAGGACAAATCCTCAATACAGAACAGAGCTGCTTTCATAAGCCCATCATTTGTTTATTCATTAGCACTGGCTGAAATACTAAACAAGCACTTTTTCAATTCATTGAAAACTCTGTCGGAAAACCAATAAAGTATAATGAAGAAATAACAGAAAAAGTTCAATGTTTAGGTATAAGATAAATCATAAAGTTGTAATGCCCACAAACTAAGAAAAAACTGGCATGCCTTTAAGATAAGGGCAGTTACCTTTCTCTTCCTTTTAATATGACATTTCTGCACAACTAGTTTGTTTTTTTAATTTTGAAATGCATTTTCCATACATCCCTAATGAAGCTTGAAATTAACATAGCCTTTTCAATTCCTTCTCTGTGCATCAGCATAAAACAGAGTTTGGATCTAGGAAACATCACAAGGTAGAAGAAGGACAATATTACAGAGGACCATTTCTTTTTCAAGCCTTGAAGCACTGTTTACATTTCCTCGGGATTGATGAAAATGTGGCTGGCTCGTTGTTCCATCTTCTCTGCTTGAGCTGGGCCCCAAAATGGCCCGTAAGTCATTAAATTGTCCATTAAATTCTCTTTCTGGTTAAAGATACAGGAGGGGGTGTGCAGGGCTGCTCCACCTACTATGGGATCAAAATATTGCCTTAAAGAGACAGAACAGGGAAGGTAGGGAATTGCTTCCATAAATTCATAAAGCATATATGCTATGTGAAGTAATACATATGTTAATTAGCTTGATTTTGCCATTCCACAAGGTATATATATATTTCAAAACATTATGTTTTACACAATACATACATAATTTGTCAATTTAAAACATTTTTAAAATATGCAGATTACCATCTTACAATTTGTCTACAAACACACACACACATATACAAAGTTTTCACTACATGCTACTTCCTAGAAAAGGAATTAAAAACCTGGAGTCCAAGAACTGTATGTTTTAGTCTTGATTCCATTTGCTTGCTGACTGAAAAATAAGAGACAATATCTAGCTCACAGGATTAAAGTTAATAGAAATGAAACTGCTCTGTATATTGGAGTATTCTGTAATTATTACCACTAAGTAAACAAGAAAAGAAAGGAGACAAGATCTGGGAAAGGAAAAGAAATAATTTCTTACAAAAACAAAAATGGGTAAGTATGAATTTATTAGTGTTCACTTAATTGTCAGGACAGAGGTTTTTTTTTTTGTTTTGTTTTGTTTTTTACTCTTATTTGCTTGTACTTACCATGACAGGAGGCCCAGATTAGGAGAAGAAATCCCCGTCCCTTCTTCAGTGTCCAACAAGGCTCTCTTCTTTCCCTTATGGTGAGGTCTTTGAGGGTGGGGGAAAAAAAGAAAAAAAAAAGGAGGGGGAAGGCAAAATTGGCAATAGTTTTTCCCCTAATCGGCCATATCCTAATAAAGGTATTATATATACACGCAGGCCTAAGAAGCTGATCAGAGTCAGCCAAGAAAAAGTTGATTATCACCCAGCCAATTCCTACTAGTCAAATTCCAATTTGACAATTCCTTTGTAAAAATCCTGTTAGTCTTAACCTGTTTCTGCAAAAACAGTATCAAAGGCTAACATTCCTAATGTTCATAGTAAAACAAAAAATAGCACAAAACTTTGATGAATAAAGCAACAATTAAAATCAACCTGCAGGCCAGGCAAGGTGGCTTATGCCTCTAATCCCAGCACTTTGGAAGGCTGAGGCAGATGGCCTGAGCTCAGGAATTCAAGACCAGCCTGGGCAACAGAGTGAAACTCAGTCTCTAAAAAATAAAATAAAATAAAAAAATAAATTTTTAAAAGCTGGTCATGGCAGCACATGCCTGTAGTCCCAGCTACTCAGGAGGCTGAGGTGGGAGATTAACTGAGCCTGGAAGGTCAGGGCTGCAGTGTGCTGTGATTACACCACCGCACTCTAGCCTGGGCAACAGAGCAAAACCTTGTCTCAAAAAAATAAAGTCAACCTGCAAATGCAAAATCATTATTCTTGTAGTATTTTAGGATGTTTTTGCGGTTATCTCTAAATTCAAAATGGATCCCTTATCTGAGGAAACCAAACTGACTTATGAGCAAAATAGGAAAAATAAATTTGCCTTATTACCCAAATATTCTACGTTCTTCTAAAAACTTATAATCTGTACTAATATCTTTACCTGGTTTTATAAAGAACAAAAAAGGAGTAAAGAATACCCAACGAGAAACCCAAAGATAGGCTTATACAGAGTAAGTAAGTTGCTCTTTTCTTTGAACAGTCTCATGCAAAACCAACATTTCTAGCTTGCTAAGCTTCTGTAACAGGATATTTCAGGGAGCTTGGGCTTCAACGTGCGGCATAAAACTCTTTCAAGGGCAATGTAAGCAAGGGAACAGAGAACATCAAAGCAGTAGCAGGCCCAAATCGTGTTGAGGCGTTTTGAGCAGAGGACTGGCAGGAGATGACTTAAAGAATCATTTTGGGCTGGGCATGGTGGCTCATGCCTGTAATCTCAGCACTTTGGGAGGCCAAGGCAGGCAGATCATGAGGTCAGGAGTTCGAGACCAGCTTGGCCAACATAGTGAAACCCTGTCTCTACTAAAAATACAAAAACTTAGCAGGGCATGGTGGTGTGTGCCTGTAGTCCCAGCTACTCAGGAGGCTAAGGCAGGAGAGTAACATGAACCTGGGAGGCGGAGGTTGCAGTAAGCTGAGATTGCACGGCTGCACATCTAGCCCAGGCGACAGTGTGAGACTCTGTCTCGACAAAAAAACAAAAACAAAAAAATCATTTTGGCTGTTGGGCAAGGGAATAGTCAAGGCTACTGGGAGTAAGGGGGAAAGGAAGACCAATTAGAAGGCATCAATCCCAGCAAGAGAAAATATAGCAATGAAAAGGTAGTAGAGATAGAAGTGGTGAGATGTCACTGATTCTGGATATACTTTGAAAATACTGCCCATAGGATTTGAGTTGATGAATTAAATAGGACAGAAAAAGAGAAGTCAAGCTTTTCGTGTCAGCAACCAGAAGCAAGGATTTTCTATTTATTGATGAAGGGCATTGTGAGAAAAATTGATTCTTCTCATGCCATGCAGAGACAGCTCCACGGACAAGGAACAAGAAATTAAAAGTTTCCATTTTAGACACATTATGTTTGAGAACCTATCATATCTAAACAAAGATGCCCAGTAAAGTGCTAGTTAAACCAGACTGAAGATCAAGAAGATAGAGTCTAGAGATATAAACATAAATGGGAGACATCAGTGTGTGAATGGCATTAAAGCCAAACGCAGGAGCAAGTATAAATGGAGAGGGTAAAGATGACTAAGGACAGGGGTTTTGGGTACGCCATTTTTTAGAGGCTGGAAGGAATAGGAAGAACCTTACGGTTCAGTAACAAACCAAGTTGGAGTCATCATTCTTACCCCTCTTCAAACCAAGCCTAACTTTTGTGATTTGGCCTAGCTCAAGAACTGAAACTAATGCAAAATCATCTTATTTATTCATTCTTTTCAATAAATATTTATTCAGTATTATTCAATATTTACTACACTCCATGCACTGTTGTAGACTTTGGGGAGACCATTGTGAACAAAAATTCATGGAACTTAATTTTATTTTTGGTCTTTCTCATTAGAAACAGATAACTAATGTTAGGCAGTAGGCAACTGCTGGAAAGAAAATAAAGCAGGGTTTGGTGATGGTGTAACAGAGTGCTATTTTAGATAGGTAAAGATGTGCAAAAAGGCACCTGTTGGAGTTAATTAAAAAGGAGAAGGGCAAAGGCAAAGAAAATGTGAGGGTATGACCTTATTAAAAGAACTGGATACTGTTATAAAGAACTTTTTCAAAAAAGAAACACACTGAATTATTTTTAAAAAACTGTCCTAAAATTTTATAAAAGGTATTTGTGTTTTAGAATAAAATTTCTAAAGATAGCATCATAGATACACTCAAACTGCTGTACCTTAAACAATTTAAATGGAAGTAAATTTAATGCATTTTGCAAAACTATTAAATAACAAAATATAACTCCAGTGAGGAAGATACTACTGTCAGATGTAGGTGGAATGTGAAGGTGAAACCCCCATACGCTGCTGGCAGGAATGTAAAGTGGTACGACCTCTGAGGAAAAGTTTGGCAGTTCCCAAAAAAGTTGCAGAGTCATCATATGTCCCATCAGTTCCATTCCTGGGTATATACCTAAGAGAACTAAAAATGTATGTCCACATAAATACTTGTACACAAATGTTCACAACAGCATTATTCATGATGGCCAAAAGTGCAAACAATCCAAATATGCATCAATCAATGAATGGACAAACACAATGTGAATGGATAAACAAAAAATACATACACACACACACACACACAAAATGTATACACAATGGAGTTATCCAGCAATAAAATGGAATAAAATACTGATATATGACACAACATGGATGAAAACATGATAAGTGAAAGAACCTGGGGCACAAAAGGCCATATATTGTTTGATTCCATTTTTTTTTTGTATTTTTTTTTTTTTTAGTAGAGACGGGGTTTCACCATGTTAACCAGGATGGTCTCGATCTCCTGACCTCGTGATCCGCCCGTCTCGGCCTCCCAAAGTGCTGGGATTACAGGCTTGAGCCACCGCGCCCGGCCGTTTGATTCCATTTTTATGAGATGTCCAGAAAAGGTAAATCCACAGAGACAGAAAGCAGATTAGTGGTTGCCAGGAGCTAGGTTGAGGGAAGAATAGGGAGTGGCTGCTAATGGGTATAAGGTACCTTTGCAGGACGATGAAATGTTTGGAATTAGGTAATGGTAATGGTTCTACAACCTTATGACTATACTAAAAACCACTGAATTGTATACTTTAAAAGGGTGGATTTTATGTGATATGACTTATAGTTCCAAAAAAAAAAAACTACAGAGGCCATGTGCAGTGGCTCACTCATAATCCTAGCACTTTGGGAGGCCAGGACAGGAAGACAGCTTGAGCCCAAGAGTTCAAGGCCAGTCTGGGTAACATAGCAAGGCTGTCTCTACTGAAAAAATTTAAAAAAAAAATTAGGTGGTTGTACACACCTGTAGTCCTAGCTACCTGGGAGGCTGATGTGGAAGGATCCCCTGAGCCCAGGAGTTCAAGGCTGCAGTGAGCTATGATTATGCTACTGCATTCCAGCCTGAGTGACAGAGCAAGACCATGTCTCTAAAAAACATGTGCATGTGTGCACGCACACGCACGCACACACACACACCCGCCCCTCAAGGTGAAGAGTAACAATATAATCAAACTCTTCATAAAATAAAAAAAAAAAAAAAAACCCGCTGCAAAAAAGTTAACAGTATCAACCCAGCAGCAATGAGCATTCTAAGCCCCTAGACTATGGTCCCTGAAGACTAATTCCCACTTCAAAAGGAGATGGGGCATCTGAAAAAAAACATAGCCAATTCCAGGTCTAGAACAGAAAATGTACAATTTGATTCTGAAACATCGTATTAAACTGGAAAGTAAGAAACATATAAAAGACTACTGAGGGTAAGTCAAAAATAATTGGGAGTCAATTTGAAGAGACTCACTAGCTAAAAAGGAAACAATTTGAGCAAAAATGGTTAAATGCAATGGATTGGGTTTCAGTATGTTTAAATATGAGTTCATGAAGAAATATTCTCTCTCACAAACACACACACAGACACACACACACTCCCCTACAAGTCACCAGTGGAAGATGTTAAGGAACTAACCTTTTATTTTTGAAAACTAGCAAGTAAGGGAAAAGAATCAAGTATTTATCCTGCCTTTCTTACACAAAATGAGCTAGTATAGAATCAAGTAGTTGATGAGGGAAGAATTCTACCTAATATACAAAGACGACAGAATTTGGTAGTATTATTTTACAACTGCTAATGAAATATAAAACGCAAATAATAATCTAGTCTATGGAAAACTACAGGAAAATAACCCCTATTCTTTAAGTAAATAGCAAAACAAAAGATCGACATAGAAGGGAAACCTACAGAATTAAAAGAGACTTAAGTGACCATGTCACTTAAGTGACTGCAATATATAGATCTTATTTGGATCCTTATTCAAAGTATAAGTTGAGCCATCTATTAGGGAAATCTGACCACATACTAAATATCTGATGATATTAAGGAATTATTAATTTTCTATATGATTGACAATGTTAGTGTGGTTATAGGTTTTTGTGTGTGGTTATGGGTTTTTAAAAATAATTTATCTTTTAACTATAAAATACATAAAGTTATATACCAAGGAGTAGGAAGAATGAGTAGGAGTACCTCTGAAATAAGATGGGTCATGACTTGGTAACTTTCAAAGACCAGTGAGATAAGTTAATGGAGATTTATTAAACGATTTTCTCTACTTTAATATATTTGAAATTTTCACATAATAAAGTTTTTTTTTTAACCATAATGGCAATTCTTCTACCTCAAAACCTCCAGTTATTGAAGAATTAAAGAGTCAGAGTTTAAGCTGTCATAAAACCATTGTTTATACAGTAAGCCTATCAATATGCACTGCTATGTCCTTCAGTTTTTCAGAGAAAAACTCACAAGTATCCCAGATGTCCCAACTAAAATGTATTCATCTGCAGTGACACTGAACTAGAAATCAAATTCCAATTACAAAATAAACTCTCAATCTGCAGTCACATTATTTATATATATATATATATATACACACATACATATATATATACACACACACACATAAGCTACCTTCCCAGTCGAATCTAATTTGTTTCGCTTTGTTTTTGAGACAGAGTCTCATCTATCACTCAGGCTGGAGTGCAGTGGTGCGATCTCAGCTCACTGCAACCTCTGCCTCCCGAGTTCAAGTGATTCTGGTGTCTCAGCCTCTCAAGTAGCTGGGATTACACGCATGTGCCACCATGCCTGGCTCATTTTTGTATTTTTAGTAGAGACAGGGTTTCTCCATGTTGGCCAGGCTGGTCTTGAATTTCTGGCCTCAAGTGATCTGCCTGCATTGGCCTCTGAAAGGGCGTGAGCCACCACACCTGGCCTACTCTAATTTTTTAATGAGTACAGAAATACCAAGACAGAGATTTGCCACTTGGCATTAAAAGTCTCAATTTAAATAAAGTCTTCACCCAGAAATAAGGCCTTCCATTTCTATAACAAATAGACTGTAAAATGATGTTCTGCCCTTCAGTCAGTCAAAATTTACCAATAATCTACTATGTGTTACACAGTATGACACGGTGTTAGCTCTGCATTAATTCGACTTATATACCACTGCAGAAGACAGAAAAAGATGGTAATAATTACAAATTGTGCTAAATGTGATAAAGTAAACAAACGGGATGCTGAGACAGGGACTGGGGATTGGGGGTACCAAAGACCTACTTTAGGTAAAGTGATCAGAAAAGACTACTCTGTGGGGCAAGGCCAGTTTCTAACATACAGAACTGCATGTGTTCCTCAGACAGGAAAGACCTTGATAATTCTGAAGAACTAAGAGGAGGAAACCATTGTAGCTAAACTGTACTGAATCAGAAAGAAGAGTGGCACAACTTGAAGTTGGAGAAATGTACAAGGAAAAGATCACGTGAACAGTAAGTTTAAAATACAGTCCAAATACAACAGGGAGCCATTGACAGGTTTTAAATAGCAGAGTGACATGATTTGATTTTAAGATCACCCTGGTTGATGTGGGGTGAATGGATTAAAAGAGAAAAAGAATGAAGAAGAGAACTAGGAGACAATTACAGTAAGAGACCAGTGGCTTGATTTAGAATGGAGGCAGTACAGATAAAAGCCTAAGTATGTGAAATATATCCTGGTGTATAGGTTTAGGTAGAGGCCTGGATGTGGCAGCAAAGGGAGATTAAAGAATTTACAGTCCAGAGGAGATAAGAAAAGAGTTAACATAGCTGAAAGTAAGAGGAAGTGCTTTAAGTATCTGAGAAAAGTTAAAATTGCTATAGGAATTTCAAATCCATAAGAAAAAGCCAAGATCACAGGAAACTGTGCAACCACTCAGAATCAAGTACCTGCTAAAGGTTCCTTTTAAAACTAGAAAGAGCATTAGACCAGTCTGGGTATTATGTAAAACAACAAACAAAAAAACACTACAAATAGCAGATGTGACCAACCCTTAGGAAATATTCAGGGTTCATTACAGCACCTGACTTGCAAAATGTGAACCCCACAGTGGTAGTTATACCAACAGCACAAAAGGAAGAAATTGAGTCATTACTGTTTAGTCTGATAAGCAGTGTAATACTTAAACTTTTTAGTTATACTAATAATGCATGAGCTCAGTGAATTTTTAAGATACAGGTGTAAAAAGTAAACAAGTAATATCATACACTGCTGGTGAGAATGTAAAATAGTGCGGCCTCTTTGAAAAATAGCCTGAGAGTTGCTCAATTAAACACAGAGTTACCATTTGACTCAACAATTTTACTTCTAGGTATATATCCAAGAAAACTAAAACATACGTCCATGTAAAATCTTGTAAATACATGTTTATAGTAGATTTATTCAAAATAGCCCAAAGGTGGGATGGGCTATTTTGAAGTATTAGTACTTCACTTCCTCTTTTTCTTTTTTGAGACAGGATCTCACTCTTTGTCACCCAGGTTGCTGGTGTGCAGTGGCATGAAGATCTTGGCTCACTGAAACCAAATGTCCATCGACAGATGGATGAATAAACAAAATGTGGCATATCTAAACAACGGAAAATTATTTGGCCATAGAAAGGAATTAAGTGGGCTGGGCATGGTGGCTCACACCTGTAACCCCAGCATTTTGGGAGGCTGAAGAGGGTGGATCACAAGGTCAAGAGATCGAGACCATCCTGGCCAACATGGCAAAACCCCATCTCTACTAAAAGTACAAAAATTAGCTGGGCGTGGTGGTACACGCCTATAGTCCCAGCTACTCGGGAGGCTGAGGCAGGAGAATCACCTGAACCCAGGAGGCAGAGGCTGTAGTGAGCCGAAATCGCACCACTGCACACTCCAGCCTGGCGACAGAGCGAGACTCCGTCTCAAAAAAAAAAAAGGAATTAAGTGGCCAGACACACTGGCTCATGCCTATAATCCCAACACTTTGAAAAGATGTAGTCAGCACACTACTTTTACCCAGGTGTTTGAGACCAGCCTGGGCAATACAGTGAAACCCCATCTCTACAAAAAACACAAAAATTGAGCCAGGTATCGTAAATAGTGGCTCACGCCTGTAATCCCAGCACTTTGGGAGGTCCAGGCAGGTGGATCACTCGAGGCCAGGAGTTTGGGACCAGCCCGGGCAACATGGCAAAACCCCGACTCTATAAAATAATAATAAAATTTAAAAAGATAAAAAATACAAAAACTAGCTGGACGTGCTGGCATGTGCCTGTAGTCCCAGCCACTCGGGAGGCTGAAGTGTGAGGATCACTTGAGCCCAGGATGCAGTGCCGAGGTTTCAGTGAGCCCAGATCTTCATGCCACTGGACACCAGAAGCCTAGGCAACAGAGCGAGACCCTGTCTCAAAAAAAAAAAAAAAAAAAAGAGAAAAAAAGAGAAAGGAATGAAGTACTGATACATGCTTCAACGTGGATGAACCTTGAAAACATTATGTTAAATGATAAAGCCAGTCACAAAAGACCACATATTGTATGATATCATTTATATGAAATGTCCAGAACAGGAAAATCTTAGAAAGTGGATTAGTGGGGGCCAGGAGCTGGGGGAGACTGAGGGGAGAGAGGTTGACAGCTATGGAATACGAAGTTTTGTTTTGTTTTGGAGACAAGGTCTTGCTCTGTTGCCCAGGCTAGAGTTGCAGTGCTGTAATCACAGGATCACGGTTCACAGCAGCCTCGAACTCCTGGGCTCCAGCGATCTTCCTGCCTCAGCCTCCAGAGTAGCCAGGACCACAGGTGCAAGCCACCACACCGGGCTAATTTACTTTTATTTTTGTCGGGGAAAGGGGGAGTCTCACACCATGTTGTCCAGGCTGGTCCCGAACTCCCAGCCTCAAACAATCCTCTTGCCTCGGCCTCCCAAAATGCTGGAATTACAGTCATCAGCCACTACACCTGGCCTGAAAAAGCTCCTAAAATGGACTGTGGTGATGGCTACACAACTTCGTGAATATACTGAGCCAATGAACCGTACACTTTAAATGGGTGAACTGTATAGTATGTGAATTTTATATTAACATATCTGAGTTAAACTTATTTAAAAAAAAAAAAGATTGGTAAACAGAAGTTCGCTTTTCACTCCTTACTGCCCTTTAGTTCCTCTAAATGTAAGTAAAGCAACTGTTAACTATTTCATAAGTCTCTCCAGACAGTTCTCTATGCACACACAGTCAAGCTTCGCTTAACTAAGATGGAGACATGTTCTGAGAAATGCATCATTAGTAGATTTAGCTGTTGTGCAAACATCACAGAGGTATTTATACAAACCTAGATGGGACAGTCTATTACACACCTAGGCTATATGCTATAGCCTGTTGTTCCTAGGCTACAAACCTGCACAGCATGTTACTGTACTGAATACTATAGGCAACTATAACACAGTGCTCCCTATTTGTATATCTAAACATACATAAACAGAGAAGATACAGTAAAAATGATACAAAAGATTAAAATGGTACACATGTATAGGACAACGCTTACCATGAATGGTGCTTGTAGGACTGGCAGTTGCTCTGGGTATGTCAGCGAGTGGTGAGTGAATGTGTGAAGGCCTAGGACATTACTGTATGCTGCTATAGACTTTATAAACACTGTACAACTAGGCTACACTAAATTTATAAAGAAAATAAAGTAATTGTACTAAGACATCATGACAACTACAACTCCACTAGGTGGCAGCTATTTTTCAACTCCATTTTAATCTCTACCACTGTATCTTGGGTCTGTTGGGACTACCACTGTATCTTGGGTCTGTTGCTAACCAAAACATCATTATGTGGCAAATCAGTGTACAAAGACACACATTATCTACCCCCCAAAATGGGTGGGGTGGGAAAGCCATACTGTAGTTTCTTCAGTATACATTCTTCAATTAATATAACAAATCCCTCCTATATCAGTATATACATATGGCAGTTTGGTATTCCATTATACCCCAATGTATCATAACTTAACCATCCATCAATTAGTGAGACATTCAGGTTGTTTCCATTTTTCTATTACCACCAAAAAAGCCACCATAACCACCCTTATCCATATGTATGCACAAGTCACTATTTCTGTAGCCCTAATTATTCTTAAAAATATACTAGGTAAAAGCATATAAATTTGGGGGAGGGGCTGCAGAAGGATTATTGCCAAAGACTGTACATACATACTTTTCTATTTTTAAAAAAAAAACACCAACACTTATTTATCAACTTGCCATAAGTTTTCAGTGTTCTGTAATTTTAGAAGTTAAAATAAAAATATGCCTAAGCATTATCTGTATTAATTCCGAAGTATGTTTATACACATACAAAAAAATCATATAATGGTTGTTAACAATTTACCCCTCTAGGGAAGAGAGTGGGAGCAGCGACTTTCAGTTTTTAAATTTTTAAAACATTTGCAATTAGGATAACAAATTTTTCTACAAAAAAGCTTTTAAACAGAAAACCCAAAACTCAAAGTAAGTTTTAATGAAAGGTTTTCATTTAAACTCAGAGTGTTAAGGCAATAACCTCAAGAAAAACAATCAGGAATGTAAAGCAATGGCTCTCAGGGCTGCCATATACTAACTATGACCTTGACAGCAAATCATACTACCTCTCTGAGCCTCAGTTTCTTCATTGAGAAAATAAGGAGAATAATCATTGCATCAAAGAGTTGTGAGAATTAAGATAGTAATGCATATAACATGCTTAGAATAGTTACTGGCATGTAATAAGCACTTTTTAAGTTAGTATGTACATGTATTCATATATGACAACACACAGTTATATAAAGACTGTACTTCATTAAATGTTTCATTACAGATAATTTGGATAGGACAGTTTCCAACACTGTCTTCTTTTTGTTCACACATATGCACATGCACACTGTTTTTGAACCATTTAAAAGAGGTTTGCATACAAATATCTCTAACTCTTACTATTTCAGTATGTATTTCCTAAGAAAGATAATCTCTTATATAACCACAGTTCTAGTTTCAATTTCAGAAAATTTAACACTGCTATAATAACCTACCATATCTATTCCAATTTTGTCAACGAATCCAATCATATCCTTTATCCTTCACAGCAATATTCCCCCCTTTGGTAAAGGATCTAGTCTGGGATCATATATTGAAGCTATTTTTATATCTCTTTAGTCTCCTTTAATCTGGGGCACATATTAATTAAACAGTATGTTTCCTGGCATCAAAATTAAATACATTCACATCTTTCTCTTCAAACCTAGATCTTGCTTCTTCAGGTAAGAATGTGGCTGGGGCAGTGGCTTACGCCTGTAAGACCAACACCATGGGAGGCTGAGGTGGGAGGATCACTTGAGCCCAGGAGTTCAAGACCAGCCTGAGCAACATAATGAGACCCCCATCTTCACAAAAATAAAAATAAAAACAAATTAGCCCAGCAAGGTGGGACATGCACGTAGTCCCACTTACTCAGGAGGCTGAGGTGGGAGGATCACTTGAGCCCAGGAGATCAAGGCTGCAGTGACCCATGATCACACCACTGCATTCCAACATGGGCAAGAGAGTCAGACCCTGTGTCAAAAAAAAAAAAAAAAAATAACACTTTTACAAATTTACATTATGGCAATACAAATAATAAATGCTACTGAGACAAGTACTATGTTATTACATTTCTGGTCGGCACAGTGGCACACGCCTGTAATCCCAGCACTTTGGGAGTCTGAGGCAGGTGGATCACTGGAGATCAGGAGTTCGAGACCAGCCTGGCCAACATGGTGAAACCCCATCTCTACTAAAAACACAAAAATTAGCCAGGAGTGGTAGAGCATGCCTGTAGTCCCAGCTACTCAGGAGGCTGTGGCAGGAGAATTGCTCGAACCCAGCAGGTGGAGGTTGCAGTGAGCCAAGATCGCACCACCACACTCCAGTCTGGGTGACAGAACGAGACTCTGTCTCAAAATAAATAAATTAATTAATTAAGAAGGATGACTTTTCCTTCTCTACAGATCTAATCTGCAACACTCCCCCACCCCCCCCCCCCCGGCTAAATGAAGATTAAGATTCCTCCAAGCCTCAAGGTGAAATAATCTTTCTTTTCTTAATATATGAGAATTTGACAACTGGAACCTGCATGCTTCTCTCAGCTCCATCATCAGTACCACCCCATGATATGACTTCTCAGAAATCTTTACAGAAACAAAGCAACATTTAATCTTCCTATTGAACGTGGAATCTCATCTTTCAGGCACCTGTTAAAGAGAAATTACTCAATTCCTTACTCAAAAACTAAAACTTATACTTGCAAAAAAGAATACCTCAAGTAATATACTGAGCAATTTGGACTACAAGGGCACAGATTACATATACCCTATGATCCTTCACCATACAGAAAAGTGGGGAAATCAACAAGATTATGCTGACCAATCTCTACTAAAAACAATCTATTCTCCTCCCTTATTCTTATCAAAACAAAAACCCTAGTCAAGAAGAATTTATACTGAGAAGGCACTGGTATCCCAGGACTCTAGGAGTGTTTCCGTGAATTGACAGTTCAAATATGAACATAGTTCTTGCCTTCAAGGGCATTCCCAATCCTGTGGGGATGACAGACAAATATAACTAATAAGACAGAGTATGTCAAAAGATACAGAAATTTAATTCCATGGTAACGCAAAAAGCAGAGAAAGATTCTGAGCTGGACACTTAAGGAAGACTTTCTGGAAGACTCAAGCTTTTAATAACTGAACCAGCCAAATTTTGAGCTACTGAGACTAGGGGAACAGGAATGGCATGGCAGCAGAGTAAGACAAAAAAGCACGTTGGAGAGTATCTGAGAGACAGAAGGTAAGTCAGTGTGGCTACAAGAGATGAACTTGGTACACAGTGAAAACAGGTGAAAAGCTGTTTGAAGCCCACCTGTAAAGAACCTGAAATGTTATGCTAAGGAATCTGATCCTTGTTCTAGAGGCACTGGCAAGGCAACAGTTCCTGAACAAGGAAATGATCTGGATTTAGGAACTTAAAACCAAGGCAATAACTTGTCTTCTAATAAAACTGTACTATAGTTCCCTAAATTAAACAGGTAGCAGAAACAAGAGGCAGTAAAAGATTTACATAGTAAGAGACACACAAAGGTCTATGAAAAGGGACAAGGTTTGGCAGCCATACTGGAGAAAGAACTCGCAAATTTTTCAGAACTTGTTTTTCTCATTAAAATTCACATTTGCACTACAGTAATCCCCTGCCTTATCCTCAGGGAATATGTTCCAAGACCCCCTGTGGATCCCTGAAATTACAAGTAGTACTGAAAACTATATATATAGTTTTTCCACTACATATGTACCTATGATAAAGTTTTATTTATAAATTAGAAACAGTGAGAGATTAACAACTAATAACATAGAACAAGCAACAATACACTGTAATGAAAGTTATATGAATGTGTGGTGTCTCTTTCTTGCTCTCTCTCTCGATATTTTAGTACTTTTGGACGTTGGATAACTGAAACCTTGGAAAGCAAAAGAAGACAAGGGGGAGCTGCTGAACTAACTCTAGTAATAAGAGGCTTTATTTTTCATATAGATATATACCAATTTAAGAAAACTCAAAACAAGAAGCAAGTTTGAATTTAAAACCTGGGCAACAGAACAAGTTCCTGTCTCTACAAAAAAAAGTTTCCAAACTAGCCAGGCGTGATGGCACACACCTGTAGTCCCAGCAACTGGGAGGCTGAGGCAGGAGGACTGCTGTAGCCCAGGAGTTCAGGGCTGCAGTGAGTTATAATCACCTAACTGTACTTCAGCCTGGGAAACACAGCAAGACTGTCTCAAAAAAAAAAAAAAAAAAAAAAAAAGATAAAAATAAATAAAATAAATAACAAAAACTGGAGATTGATAACTATTTATTTTAGACAAATGATTAGTGCTGCAACTCATAAAATCTCAACTTAAATACAAGTTTTCCAGTACACTATTACAGTGCAATTATATATAAAAAAAGTGACCTGGTATGAGTCCTAGTGAAAAAAAACCATCACATGTAAGGACATTAAAGTGAACACAGAAAAACTCATCTAAATAATCATGAACATTGACAAACAGATCCTCAAAAATCAACCTGTAAATTAATTTTTCCTTGCTTCGAAACAGCACAGAGAGAGTACTGCGGGCGGGGCGGGGCGGTGGCAGGAGGGGAGAAACAAACTTACCAAATGAAGTTTGTCCCAAGAACTTTTTCTACTAGGAGGTTTCACAAGGAAGTCTGCAAAAGAAAAACCAGTAATTTTATAATGACAAATATCCTAAGAATCAAGTTAAGCCACTTCGATCTCCCAAGACCTTTCTCTACCAGTCATAATGCTATGACAATAAGATTCTTAAATTGGTGCAACATGGAGTATTTAGTCAACCACAGATTTTAGAATGTTTAATTGCACAGAACCAACCCAGTCAAGCCTTAGCATGCCTTCAGAAATTGCAGAACTGTACAGAACAGAGCTTTCCAAAACCCACAGATAGGCTTATTTAAGTTTTTCCTCAGTCAAACAAGCATCATTTCTGATGGCTTCTTGGGTAAATCATTGCCACTACAGGAACAGGTACTTTACAAAACTAAAAAGATCACAGACACTCTAGGCTTGAACTTAGTTTAAGGTCTTTTGTACACATAATTGGCTTCTATCAAGGGATCTGTCCTTTTAAGAAAAAGGGTAAGAAGAATATGGTAGAAAAAGAAAGAATTGAGCCAGGCACGGTAGCTCGCACCTGTAATCCCAGCACTTTGGGAGGCCAAGGCAAGCCGATCACTTGAGGTCAGGAGTTAAGAGACTAGCCTGGTGAACAAGGCAAAACCCCGTCTCTACTAAAAATACAAAAATTAGATGGGCATGGTGGCATGCGCCTGTTATCCCAGCTATTCAGGAGGCTGAAGCAGGACAATCACTTGAACATGAGATGTGGAGGTTTCAGTGAGCGGAGATCGCACCACGGCACTCCAACCTGGGCAACAGAGCAAGACTCTGTCTCAAAAACACAAAACAAAAACAAATAATTCTTGTCACCACTAGGCAACAATCTGAACTTCACAAAATATCTAATCGACCTGGTTCCTTTGTGACAATTTCTCTAAAGTTGTGCAAACACGACTCATCCATTTGAACTGTTAAAATGACATGAAGTTGGCCGGGCGCGGTGGCTCAAGCCTGTAATCCCAGCACTTTGGGAGGCCGAGGCGGGTGGATCACGAGGTCAGGAGATCGAGACTATCCTGGCTAACATGGTGAAACCCCGTCTCTACTAAAAATACAAAAAACTAGCCGGGTGTGGTGGCGGGCGCCTGTAGTCTCAGCTACCTGGGAGGCTGAGGCTGGAGAATGGCGTGAACCCGGGAGGCGGAGCTTGCAGTGAGCCGAGATCACGCCACTGCACTCCAGCCTGGGAGACACAGCGAGACTCCATCTCAAAAAAAAATAAAAAATAAAAAAAAATAAAATGACATGAAGTCACATAAATGAACAAGATTGCTCAGAATATTAAAACTCTGAAATTAAGAAGTCAAGGCCAGGTGGGGTGGCTCACACCTGTAATCCCAGCACTTTGGGAGGCCAAGGTGGGTGGATCACCTGAGGTCAAGAGTTTGAGACCAGCCTGGCCAACAGAGCAAAACCCCAGCTCTATTAAAAATACAAAACTTACTTAGCTGGGTGTGGTGGGGCACACCTGTAGTTCCAGCTACTCAGGAGGCTGATGCACAAGAATCACTCAAACCCGGGAGGCGGAGGTTGTGGTGAGCCGAGACTGCACCACTGCACTCCAGCCTGGGCGACAGTGCAAGATTCCGTCTCAAAAAAGAAAAAAAAAAAGTCAGTAAAATAAGGTACATTATTAACTAAGAACCATAAAAGGAAAGCTAAATATGCAACAATAAAGTGTCTTAACCATCTTACACATAATATTTTTGTCTCCCCAGTAACTTTTAATTCTTATAACTCAGGCCATATTATTCACACATACTATATGACAATGAAAATAGCTACTCATAATTTGCAACTTCAGAGACGAACTGTATTTAATATGAAGACCATTCTTGCTGTTAAGTTAGTTAAGTATTAAATACAACATAGTACAGCAGGAGTGTTGGGGGATTTGTAAATCTGTAGAACCTTTTCCTGCAAGAGTGTAATTCTACCCGAGTATTTGCATGAAATACATACGATTATTTTCCTTGTTACCTTTCCTTTGTATTAGAGCAAGGACATTATATTTCTTTTCAAAAATTTTATCTGGCCAGGTACAATGACTCATACCTGTAATCCCAACTTTTGGGAGGCTGAGGTAGGAGGATCACTGGAGCCAGGAGTTCAAGACCAGTCCAGGCAACATGCGGAGACCTCATGTTTACAAAAATTTAAAAAGCTGGGCATAGCAATGCACACCTATGGTCCTAGCTACTCAGGAGGCCGAGATGGGAGGATGGCTTGGGCCCGGGAGGTCAAGGCTGCAGTGAGCCATAATGGTGCCACTGCACTCCAGCCTGGCCAACAAAGTAAGACCCTAGATTGTCTCAACAACAACAACAACAACAAACAACAAAATAATGGAACAAAGGAAGCAGAGCAAGTTGTCAAAAATAACTGAAAAATTGTAAGGCCTATGGTAACTAGAAAAAGGATATCATCTTTAAGAAATGAAGGGGAGATTCCAACGAAGTTATCGAGCTATGATTCGCTGGCTTTAACAGTGACCTCCCAAGTAGATGTACGTCCAACAGGTAAATCGGGGGAGAAATGGTTCAAGAGACAGGTCAAGTCGAAGGGCAAGAATGAACTGATGGTGCTAGATTTAATTCAGGAAAATCACTATATCTGCCGTAAAAGTTACCTGACATGTTCTAAAAATTACGTGATAATTTATTCTGTCAAAAAGATGAGACATCTTCCGTAATACAGAAGTGTTTGTGTAACGTTTCCACAGGTGCCGATTAACTTCTAAGAGATGGATCAAACAAGTGAGAGTCAACAAAAAAAGGTTCGGGTAGGTGGGTTCAGGTAGGTGGGTTCGGGTAGGTGGGCTTAATGCTGGCAAAGACTATTCTTCCCAATAGCCACAATCAAACATGTGCTTGGTTAGAAACTAGTGTGTCACTGTGAAACACTGGAAGCAAAATTAAAAACTGCCCATGCCTCTTAGGACTATTTGTCAGATAAGGGCCATGTAGACAGGGTGTGGTGGCTCATGCCTATAATCTTAACACTCTGGGAGGCCAAGGTGGGAGGATTGCTTGAAGCCAGAAGTTTGAGACTAGCCTACACAGCAAAGAAATACCCCCATCTCTACAAAATAAAATAAAATAAAATAAAATAAAAATAAACAAATAAAATTAAATCAATTTTTTAAAATTAGCCAGCCATGGTGGCACACACTTGTCGCAGGTACTCAGGCGGCTGAGGCAGGAGGGTTGCTTGAGCCCAGGAGTCCGAGGTTGCAATGAGCTATGATTACAATGCTGTACTCCCAGCCTGCGTGACATTGAGATCCTGTCTCTTTTAAATTTAAGACACATACACACGACTTATTTGAAAGAAAGAAAAAAAAGGGCCAAAGTAGAGGTGAGTCTGAAAGAAGCTCTCTCGTACCATAAGGTCTCCCATGGTACCAGTCATATATCTACCTCAAGGAATAAGAGTAGTTATGTTTGGGTAACCCTGAACATTCACGTATTTGTAGAGGTAGTAGAATGTAATGTGGTTACGTTAAATCTAAGCAATTACCTAAAAGGTAATAAAGGATGCTTAAACACATTAAGCACTAATGAACAGACAAACAGGGAAGAGGGGTGGACAGGGTTCTTAGGTTCCGTCTGCAAGATGGGTATAAATAAATACACCTTTCTGGAAGTTACCTGAAATAAGAGGGTAAAACTTTTACCATCACATATTGGTACACACATTGTCCCATATGGATAGGATTTTCTCCATTGTAAAAGATAACCCTAAAGAGAGTAAAAATATACTAAATTATTAAATACTACAGTATTGGATACCATCATGCAGCTTTCACTGGAGAGGGGGACCTAACAATATACTCTAAGTCCCTTTCTGAAAAATAATGAGGTAATGACTAAAAGGAAGGGCACAGAGGCCCTAAGAAGGCCAAAAAGGAATGGACATATTTAGCACCTACACAGAACTGTTTATGTGACCATCGATGTGCCACCTAGCACATCAGCTTCAACAAGGGCAAAGAGACACACCAATTTGTACCATTTACATAATAAAAGAACCCCAGCTACAAAAACGAGTAAGTCTGAATCAAATTCATGAGGAAAAACTAAGAGGCTCTGGCCAGGCCTCCTAAAATGTTGAGGGGTACTGGGGACTAAAGCAGCACTTCTTTGGCTAAGATACAGGTTAACTTGAAAAAAACAATAGAATACTTTTCTACATAGTCCTGTCTTACTTTTCAAATGAAGGATAATTAAGAGTCAAAACCTTAAGAAGGCAATACTGAATAATTTTAAAACAATCTTTTCACTTTCATTGATGTTAAAATAGATTTTTTTACACATGCATTTAATATTAAGAAACAGATCCAGAGAAAAATTTGAGTATACAGGCAATATTTTAAAAATTCAAGAGGTACAAAATTTTAAGAAGTAGATTTACAACTGCCACAATTTTAGGTCATTTTTTTCAGCTTGTTAGTGTTTCCTTTCTTATGTCTATTAATTTTTCACATATCAGAAACTAGAATTCTGTAGCATGTTACGTAAGACCATTCTTTGGTGGGAAGATAAATTAATCATGAGCATTAACCAAAACCCACTGTGTAAAACTACTATAGCTTAGTCTTACTCCCTGCTCAAGTTTTCTAAAACCTTCGTTACCGAGGTCAACTATAAATGAAAATAGACAAGGAGAGAGTTAAAAGCATGGCTACATTCAGCTACTGTGGTAAGTGATGGATGTTCATTCAACATGTTTTTCTGAGTGATGAGCACTATTCTAGGAACTAGAAATACAGCAATGAACAAAACAAAGTTTCTACCCTTACACAATTGCCATTTCAGTGTCAGTTGTGATATCCTCACAGGGCTCAATGCTCCTAGTGTGACTTTTCCCCTATTGATGACCATGCACTGAAAAAGATAAAACAAATAGTAAATATAAAATTTTGTCACTGTCCTGGTTCAAAGAGATCTCCAAGTAATTAAAAAAAAAAAACAAAAAAACGAAAACCAGAAGCTAAGTGTCTTTTCCATCTCTTTGGAAACATTAAGGTCTGGGAGTTTTCAGGCTTCCAGATGCAACTTCATGATCAGTGTACCGCATTTCTCTGCCAACTGTGGGGCACAGATAAGCAGCTAAAATATTATCTTTCCTAAGCAAGAAACAACCATCTTCTCCCCAGGGGGAAGAAAATCTAGTAAGTTGTCAGAATCCAAGCTGAACTCCAAGTGATAATCATTTCTGTATCAAAACACCTGTACTCAAGGCAGGTAGATGGCTTCAGCCTAGGAGTTCGAGACCAACCTCGGCAACATGATAAAACCATCATCTCTACAAAAAACCCACAAAAATTAGCTGGGCGTGGTGGCACATGCCTGTAGACCCAGCTACTAGAAGGCTGAGGTGGGAGGATTACTTGAGCCCAGGAGGCAGAGGTTGCAGTGAACCATCATCGAGCCACTACAGGACACTCTACTTGATAGAGTAAGACTCTGTCTCAAAAAAAAAAAAAAAAAAAAAAAAAAAGCAATCTTTACTGGTAATAAATCACTTGAACCAGCAACACTTAAGATAATTTCCACTATTAACAAGTGATAACTCTCTTTTAATAATGACCAAAAGATCAATCATGTATAATTATGTAACTACACACAAGGTACAGAGTATGCTGTTTATTCTTTTACATAAATTGACCTTTTTAATGTGGGAAAGGTTCTAAACACATTCTTCAAAAGAAGTTCTGCAATAGACAGAATCAAACAGGTTAGTGATTAATACTTAAAAATCACTTGTCTTCATTTAGAGGCTTTTCCAGATGTAAACCCCAAAATGTGAGAAAGCAAAAGCAAAGTAATTACACATTAACATTTTTAGACATTAGGCTGGTTGCATTTCACATGCACCTTATTGTTTTACACATCTCAACAGAGAAGAGGAAGCAGCCCTGATCATGTTCTCAGAAAAGATTAACTGGGAGTAAACCAACCTTAACACATTTCATTGGTTCCCTTTTAAATAACTTACTTCACAAGCATTTTCCTTTTAAACTTAACCCTTATACAAGAGATATGGGGTAGGGGAATATCAGCCATATATAATATCTTTAGCACCAGAAGAGATTAAAACCAAAGATCACATGAAATCTGCTAAAAAGGGTAAAAATTAAATTTTTAAGAATGAATATAAAATTATGTTCTGATTTGCTCTTTATACTCCCTTCTACATGCAGAACACATTCACTTTATACTTTTTTTCTTTTTCTCGAGACAGAGCCTTGCTCTGTCACCCAGGCTGGAGTGCAGTGGCACGATCTCGGCTCACTGCAACCTCCACCTCCTGGGTTCCAGCAATTCTCCTGCCTCAGCCTCCCGAGTAGCTGAGATTACAAGCACACGCCACCATGCCCAGCTAATTTTTGTATTTTCAGTAGAGATGGGGTTTCCCCATGTTGGCCAGGATGGTCTCGATCTCCTGACCTCAGGATCCACCTGCCTTGGCCTCCCAAAGTGCTAGGATTACAGGCGTGAGCCACCGCACCTGGCCCACTTTATACTTTTAACTCAGATATACTCAGATATATCATTAACATGATTGTAAGGAAGTTCTTTGATCTATAAAGCTATTTTCTGAATCTATGTCCTCTACGAAACATCACACGGTAGGCATTATTTTACTATAGAACTTAAGAGTTTAAAATCTAATTTTATAAGGCAGCATTTAGGTTTACCATCTGAAAGAAATGTTCCCAGTCAAGCGCGGTGGCTCACGCCTATAAACGCAGCACTTTGGGATGCTGAGATGGGCAGATCACGAGGTGAGGAGTTTGAGACCGGCCTGACCAACATTGTGAAACCCCATCTCTACTAAAAATACAAAAATTACCTGAGCATGGTGGTGCGCATCTATAATCCCAGCTACTCAGGAGGCTGAGGCAGCAGAATTGCTTGAACCCAGGAAGCAGAGGTTGCAGTGAGCTGAGATCACGCCACTGCACTCCAGCCTGGGCGACAGAGTGAGACTCCATCTCAAAAAAAAAAAAAAAAAGAAAAGAAAAAAAAAATGTTCCCTATCTCCTAAGGGGGGGAAAAAAAAACGCTTATAATTTCAAAAAGGTTTTGAAATTATAACCCTTTTGAAACAAAAGGCATACTTAAGTCTGGGTTGTTCAGAAATCATAGAAAATCCAGGCATTCAAGCATTAGAAATTAACTGAATTAAAAGCCATGCAGAATCATTTTATCCAAGTGCCAGAGGCAGTTCAATATTTATAATTGCTTTGGAAAGATCAGAAAGACTAGCTCCAGCCTCGGAAAAGGGTTTCCTAACTTTGGTTCCTTTGACTATTTCCAAGGTCTACCTTTGGGAATTTAACAGAAGGCAAATTCTTGCACACTCATTCATGTCTTGCTTCTTGCTCTCAGTTAACCTCTGGTGAAGAGGAAAGTAACTACAATTCCTCCTGTTCTCCCCAACAGCTCGCCCCAAATCAGTGTCTTCAACAGCAATGCCTAAATCAAATGGAAATAAAAGATATTCTAGAAATTCATACTTCCTTATGGAAACTTAAATTTTCCTAATTATAATCTTATAATGACTTCCACCCCTCTTAAACATACATAATTACATCTTAAATAACATTAGACCGACGACTCTCCCTCCTCCCTCATACCAATCAAAGAATAAAATCTTGGCCGGGCGCGGTGGCTCAAGCCTGTAATCCCAGCACTTTGGGAGGCCGAGACGGGCGGATCACGAGGTCAGGAGATCGAGAGACGATCCCGGCTAACACGGTGAAACCCCGTCTCTACTAAAAAATACAAAAAAATAGCCTGGCAAGGTGGCAGGCGCCTGTAGTCCCAGCTACTCGGGAGGCTGAGGCAGGAGAATGGCGTAAACCCGGGAGGCGGAGCTTGCAGTGAGCTGAGATCCGGCCACTGCACTCCAGCCTGGGTGACAGAGCAAGACTCCGTCTCAAAAAAAAAAATAAAATAAAATAAAATAAAATCTTAATTTCATTTTCTTGGACAAAAAGACCCAAAATAATCAATCTCCACGAAGAGAAGTAGTTTTAAAAACAGATTTTCAAGAAGTTTTTAATAAGGTTTAAATTAAGAGCTCCTATTCTTATGTACTCAACAGAAAACTAATCAAGGAGATAGGCAGCAAAGACCAGAAATGTGGAGTGTGTGCGTGTGTTTTGTTTTTTGTGGGTGTGGGTGGGTGTGGGTGTGTGGGGGTGTGTGTGTGTGTGTTTGGGAGGGCGGACAGAGTCTCACTTTATCACCCAGGCTGGAGTGCAGTAGCATGATCTCGGCTCACTGCAACCTTGCCTCCCGGGTTCCAGCGGCGATTCTCCTGCCTCAGCCTCCTGAGTAGCTGGGACTATAAGCACCTGCCACCACACTGGGCTAATTTTTGTACTTTTAGTACAGATGGGGTGTTTCACCATGTTGGCCAGGCTGGTCTCAAACTCCTGACCTCAGGTGATCTGCCCACCTTGGCCTCCCAAAGTGCTGGGATTACAAGCATGAGCCACCACACTCGGCCTCTCTCTCTCTCTCTCTGTGTGTGTGTGTGTGTGTGTGTGTCTGTGTGTGTGTTTTAAAGACAGGGTCTCGCTGTCACCCAGGCTAGAGTGCACTGGCATGATCATGGCTCACTGCAGCATCAACCTTTCGGGCTCAAGCAATCCTACCTCTTCAGCCTCCTGAGTTGCTGGGACTACAGACACATGCCACCATGCCCAGCTCATTTTTACTGTTGTGGTTTTTTGTAGAGATGGGGTCTCATTGGTCTCCAACTCCTAGGCTCAAGCAATACTCTCGCCTCAGCCTCCCAAAGTATTGGAATTACAGGCATGAGTCATAGCACCTGGCTGGGTTTTTTGTTTGTTTGTTTGTTTTTTAGACAACACTGGGCAGATTTCATGATAAAAACATATCAATATCTTTTTGAAAGGTGCAAAATTTGCACTGCTTATTCTAATATGCTTTGTTTCTAGATCTTACCATAAAAACACAAATCTCTAACCCTCATCCTTTTTATATTATCCCTCTCCCTTCACAGTTGCCTAAGAGGTTTCTTTTCTAGGAACACAACTTAATTTGAAGGCTGGCTTGCCATCAGAACTCAAGAGTATGCCCATGTATAAATAAGTATGCCCTTCCTATTTTGTGTAGGCATTTGAGATATTAAATTATAGAAGACATTTGGAAGTAAACGAAACTCAAAAAATAACTATCAGTATCTCAAACCTAGCTAACCTGCATAATGCTTATCAGTATAAGAATGTTTTATTTTGAATGTTAATGAATGTTAATGTTATTGTCTCCTCATCTGTAAACAAAAAGATTCTTAAAAGTTGTGGCTCCTGCCACACAGTTTTATGCAGAATAATAGGCATCAAAAATCGACAAGGACCAGAAAGATGAATGAAAACGCAGACCCATCCTTTAAGCATACAACTTAACAATAAAAAGAAACAGATTTGAATTTTTAACTGCTGTCATCACAACTGAAAACTGTCCAACTCTAACTAGCCAAGAGGTACATTCAAAGAGAGACAAAATTCAAATAGTAGAGGCTATGTGAAATGAAAATAATCCCCTCTTCTACTGGCCTAGTTAAAATTTGTATTCTGGCAATTAGGTAGGGGGCTACTCATATTTTTGAAAGCACGCCAGTAAAAACCCCAACAACCTCCAATAATCATGCACCACAATGCAGGCTCTGTTTAAATGATGAGCTCAAATACCTACTCTTTCAAAGCAATTCTCAGATTACTAAATGGCCAAAAGACCAGAAACTGTCTTGACCTGAACACCATCTTCAATTCAACATATCCCCAGAAAAGACCTACCTTTTTAAAATTAGTAATATTTATCTCATGTAAACTAGAGGAATACATGTGACTGCCATCCAAATACACACAGTAAGAAAATGAACTTTTTCAGCTAAAGCCAAAAAGTAGAATTCATCGACATGCTTTACTTAAGGAAGGCAAAAGTACCAAGTTAAATCAGAGCTAACAAGTAGTAAAAGGAATTTCTCCCCGTATGCTTTTAAGTAACTGCATTTAAATCAATGACTCATAAAAATGCAGACAGACCAAACCTTGAATTTAAAAAATTCTTACACTATCATTTTACTTAACTCCAGAAAACTGGGAGGCAGAGTTGTTTGTTTGTTTAAAAAAAAAAAGCATACTGGCTAAATTACTTTTCTCATAAGAGGAAAAACTTCCTCAAACATACAACCTAATAGAAACCTATCCTCATTTATTATGGAGTATATACTAAGTATATTGTTTATACATCAAAAACTTAAGCACTATACAATTCAGCATTTAAAAAAAACCAATCCACACCGACAAGTAATTGGAATTCTCAAGTTGCCAACAAGCCTGTGAATTAAGAATAATATTACATTTCCAAAGTCAATCTGAGCTACTTATTTTCCTTGCATTTTCCAACATAAAAATCATTTGTCAAAGGAGCTAATGTCCGAAAGAGGAGAAAGAAATAATATGTTTATCCAATCTCTCTGGTAAAATCAGACCTGTAATTGGATAACGGATTCTGTACTACTATTGTGTTTAGTCAAAACATATATATGTGTTAAAATACGGAAACATAAGAACCTTGGGAAGAACTTACACTTTTTCTTTTCTAATGATTTACATCTTCAACAGTTTCCTTACATCTAACCTAAACCCTATATTCTAAAGCATATAGTTATTTTTTCAATGGGAGTACTCTATTACCAGTGTTTCCATGCTGAGGTATATATTATCATTGGTGATATCTGAGATTAAACAGAACATAAACAAGTATCTTTTAAAAAACTATATTTGGGCTAATGAGCATTTTTAAAATTTTACCTTTTATTCAATCTGAGACGCCATCAAATTCAAGACACACTATTAATTTACATACCGCTAGGAAAAAAAAAAAACTTTTCCAATTCAACTATAACATGCCATTGTCTTTAAGATGCACTCCCATTGGGTATACAGATACTGCAAAAAAAAAAATATGCAAGTAGTACATTAATGAAAGGTTTGAATGATACTGCCCTAATACTAACATAAATTCTTCATATACAGAAACTGCTACAAAAATCATTTCCTCAGGATTCTTTGTTCCCTCATTTTTCTTCATAAGACATTTTTCCAATCCATTCACAGTCTGAAACCATTCATGAACAGGCTTGACCTGGCGCACACGCAACAGGATCAGTCCTTCCCACAGAAATGATAAGCCTTTCTCTCGAGTCCTCAGCTACTAGCAGAGAGCTCCCCAAATATTCCTCGACCCTGACTGCTATTGCTAGCACAGGACCACAGATGACCAGATCACCTCTGGGTTGTCAATCTAGCACCTTTACCTCTATCCTAAACAGAATTCATCATCTGCCTCCCTCTCCTCTCTCTCTTCTCCCCACCACAGCTCCTCAATACTCCCTTGGAGCTCCTCACAGTTGTTCTAGGTATTCCAGTCTAGAAACCATTTGACTCTATTTCCAATGACAAAATCTGACACCAATTTTCACTGCTTTCTTTGAAATGCCTAATTCTTATCTTTCCATTGCATGTTATCAGTATCACCGCCACTTTTTCTATCAAATTGACTGGCAAACATGTGCTTAAATTTAATTAGACCTTAATTACTTTAGACACACACAAATATACACATACACACACAAGTTTTACAATTGACTTTATAACAGAACTACTCTGGTCAAATCTTTTAACACTCCCTGTAGTAGTCCTTCAATAGAAGTTTCCCCTAAAATTTCGCTCCAAAAAATAAACCCTCTGACATTCCATTTCCAAATTAAACAAGTTGAGACTGCTTTTAAAATTTTTTCATGCATGAATTTTTTTTTAACTGCTATTATCTTTGCCTGATTCCCTCATCCCACTTTATATACCTGGATAAGGCCCATGTGTCCTTCAATTCTTGGCTTGAAAACTTCCTCCCTCCCCACCCCCCATTTTAAAGACAGGAGTCTTACTCTGTTGCCCAGGCTGGAATGCAATGGCACGATCACAGCTTACTGCAGGCTCAGGCTCCCAGACTCAAGCAATCCTACTGTCTCAGCCTCCCAAGTAGCTGGGACCACAGACATATGCCACCACACTCAGCTACATTTTTTTTTTTTTTTTTTAATTTTTTGTAGAGACAGGGATCTTGCTTTACCCAGGCTGGTGTCAAACTCCAGCCTGGGTAAAGCAAGATCCCTGTCTCTAAAAAAAAATTAAAAAAAAAAAAAAAAAAATGTAGCTGAGCGTGGTGGCATATGTCTGTGGTCCCTTGGCCTCCCTAAGTGTTGAGATTACAGATGTAAGCCACCACACCTGGCCAGCTTAAAAACATTTTTACTGCAAAAGCTTCCCTGCAGAGTTCACTGTGCCATTTCAATATAGTTATTTTGATTTATAACACTTACTACATGTCATTATAATTATTTACATATCTAGGCTGGGCGCAGTGGCTCACAACTGTAATTCCAGCACTTCAGGAGGGCAAGGCAAGAGAACGGCTGAGACTAGCCTGGGCAACATGGCAAAATCCCACCCCTACGAAAAATTCGCCAGGTCTCATGGTGCTTGCCTGTGGTCCCAGCTATTTAGAAGGCTGAGGCTAGAGAATCACCCACGTCCAGGAGGTTGAGGGTGTAGTGAGTGGTGATCATCCCTCTGTACTCCAGCCTGGGTGACAGAGGAGACCCTGTCTAAAAAATAATATTTAAACAATTCATTTCCAGAAATAAAATGTGGATATTGTATTTACTTTGATTATGGAGAAATCTGCTATTATAAATCACACACAGCAGCAATTTCAGCAATGAACCTATTTATATAGTTCATTCATTGTAACTGATGACTGAAATGATATCTATTTAGCAAATATAAAAGTAAACACTTCTAAAAATAAGAAAAACTTAAATCAGAAATACATCAATTGAAAATAGCAGTTCTAATGAGTTTATATGTTCTGTGATCTCAGAGTTTGCAAAGATCTACTGCAAATAAAGTTTTATCACAATAAAGTCACTAATCAAGTGGCTAACATACAAAATTAAAGATAACTGAGCAAAGTAGCTTGCAAAACTTTAAAACGCAACATAAGAAAAAGAACGGCACCTAATTTCCAAAAGTCATGCTGCCTCTGCATGCCAAGCTACATATGTCCTGAGGATAACAGAATTTGTTTGGAAGTCCACAAATACTATCCTCTTCCAACTCAATTTGATCTCTACCTACTTCCTGTCTTCTTGTGGGGGTAGGAAGAAAAGACAAAAGTAAAAGTCTGACTTTTCCCCTTACTATTATCAAAAACAGGACTTCAAGTAAGGATACTCAATCTAGAATAAAACATCACAAAATTAACATGTAAGTCAGAAAGAAGTAAAAGTTAGTGCTCCCCTAAGACAATGACAAGTTCTTGGGGTAGACAAGAGTAGTGGAGATAAGTATTAGATTGGTGCAAACGTAATAGTAGTTTTTGCCATCACTTTTAATGGCAAAAACCACAATTACTTTTGCACCAACCTGAAATATATTAAGATCTCAAAAGGAACCATCAAACACTGTTCTCGCTCTTCTGGACTCTAAGACCCCTCTAGCTCTTGCCTTAAGTTGTCCACATGGAGGCCGGAAGCAGTGGCTCACGCCTGTAATCCCACCACTTTGGGAGGCCAAGGCGGGGAGGATCACCTGAGCTCACAAGTTCGAGACCAGCCTGGGCAACATGGCAAAATCCCGTCTCTACAAAAAAAAAAAAAAAAAATCAGCCAGGCATGGTGGTGCATACCTGTAGTCCCAGGTACTTGGGCAGCTGAGATGGGAGAATGGCATAAGCCCAGGAGGCAGAGTTTGCAATGAGCCATGATCGTGCTACTACACTCCAGCCTGGGCAATCGAGCCAGACCTTGTCTCAAGAAAAAATAAAAATAAAAAAGTTGTCCACATGAAGGAGGTGGTGTTGGGGGTGTGGGGTTGGGAGTGGGGAAGGGTAAGCAAAATGCCTAAACTAAAAGTCTATCATGTTCTAAGGCTATAAGAGCCTCATTTTGCTATATGAGACATAGCAAAATAATCCTTTAAGTCATAGGATACAGATTCAAAGCAGATCTGGAATAGTCATAACACACTAATTCCTTCCTTCCCTGACAAGCTCACCTTACCCAACACAATTCCTCCAAAAAACTAGCTAAAATTTCTATGAACTTATAAACTTATATACTAAAAGAGCGGCAAATGTAGACAAGAAAAATACACACATCATGTGGACCAAGGTGTCACAGAAGGGTCAACATATCCAAAAACTAAAGGCATTCAAGATAGAAAATACCGTTTTTGGTTTTGTTTTTTCTTTTAAAGAAAGTCTCACTCTGTTGCCCAAACTGGGGTGCAGTGGCACAATCATAGCTCACTGCAACTTCAGACTCCTGGGGCTCATAGGATCCTCCTACCATGGCCTCCCAAGTAGGTAGGATTACAGGCACTCACCACCATGTCTGGCTAATTTTTTTATTTTTTTGTAGAGATGCCACTGAATTGTACATTTTAAAATGGTTAAGATGGTAATAAATGTTATACATATTCTCCCACAATTAAAATTTTGTTTATTTTTAAAATATCTACTTATCCACGACATCATTAAGAAAATGAAAAGGAAAGTCATGTAGGAGAAGTATTCTCAAATCAATCATCAGGGAGACACAAAATGAAAACCACAATGAGATACCCTTTTACATCCACTGGACTAAATTAAAGAAACTGGCAAGAGCAAATGTTGGTGAGGACGTCGAGTAACTAGAGTTCATACATTGCTCGTGAAGTGTAAAATGGCAATTACCACTTTGGAAGACAGTTTGGCAATTGCTTATGAGGTTAAGCATACATTTATCCTATGACCCAACAATTCTACTCCTGGGTATCACCCCAAGATAAATGAAAGCACATAATCACAAAAAGGTTTGGACACAAATGTTCATAGCAACTTTACTCATAATAGCCCCAAACTGGGAACAACCCCAAATATCCAATAAGTGATCAGATAAATTGTGGTATACTTCTATAATGGACTGCCATACTCAGCAAGAAAAATGAACAAACAACGTACTGATACTCACAACATGGTTAAGTCTCAAAAGCATTATGTTGACTCAAAGCAACAAGTTAGAAAAGAATACTGTATGATTCCATTTATATGAAGTTCAAGGACGAAACTAATTTTTAGTGACAGGAAAGAGAATAGTAGTTTGGGTTAGGGGAGAGAAAGACTAACCAGAAGCAGGGCATAAAGGAACTTTCTTATATGATGTAAAAGTTCTGTATCATGATTGAGGTGGTGGCTGCACTGCTGTAAACATTTATTGAAACTCAAACTGCACACTTGCATTTGTGTATTTCACCATGTAAATTCTATTTTAACTTTTAAAATCCTAGAATAGTATCCCAAAGAGGCTCTAACACTGATCCAAAAGCAGTGTTGCAGTGTCTCTAGAAAAGATCATAAAATCAAGATCATATGCACTAATCTCCCAAGGTCAGTGTTATATTTTCCAAATATTTTTCTTAAGGAATACATACGAACTCCTGGTCTCTCTTATAACCAAAGGGAGGTTAACAGTGTTTTCAACCTCAGCAAAGTCTGAGGTTCCTCGAAAGTACTAAAATGTCCCTAAATATAATTAGCCTCCAAGGAGATCAAGTCCATATGATATGATCAATGGCATGTGCTTTATGATGGCATTAGTCAGTCACCTGGCACCTCTTGCCAAGGAAACTGTTCAACCACTTGCTAGTCTACTGGCAATGAGCAACAATTTTTTTTTTTAAAGGTGGGGCAGGGGGAGAAAAGCCGGACCTTAAAGAATGTTCCAATTTTTCCTACTAGGGAGGGAAAAAAAAGTTCTAGTTTCAACTCCCATCAAACCACTCATCTGTTAAAAGTATAGTCATTGTCACGCATGTCCGTGTGAAGAGAGTCCATCAAACAGACTTTGTGTGAGCAATAAGGCTGTTTATTTCACCTGGGTGCAGGCAGGCTGAGTCCGAGAAAGGAGTCAGCAAAAGGTGGTAGGATTATCATTAGTTTGTACAGGTTTGGGATAAGTGGTAGAGTTAGGAGCAATTTTTTATGGGCAGGGGGTGGATCTCACAAAGTACATTCTCAAGGGCAGGGAGAGTATTACAAAGTACCTTCTTAAGGGCAGGGGAATATCAGAAAGTACATTATCGAAAGGGCGGGGAGGGTGTATTGTCATAAGGTCAATTGATCAGTTAGGGTGGGGCAGGAACAGATCACCATGGTGAAATGTCATCTTTTGTGGTTCTTCAGTCCCTTCAGGCTATCTGGATGTATACAGGCAGGTCACAGGGGATATGACGGCTTAGCCTGGGCTCAGAGGCCTGACAGTCATACTCGTATTATTAACAATTATAGCTGCTATCTGAAAGTCCATACTGTCTATGGCCATACCACCCTGAACGTTCCCAATCTCGTCTGAAAGTCTACACCAATTATTGTTCTTATTTTATAAAATAGTCAAGTAATACCTCCATATACATAGAAAGTCACTAAGGTCTACTTTGAAATTTAAGCATTTTCAGTAAAACATTGTGACTCCAAAAGTCAGTGCTCAATTTCACTCACTGGGAAAACAAGCATATGGCTTTTGCTAAAAGTAGTTTTGGCTAACCTCAATGATTATGTCTGAAAAGGTTTGCAGGATTATCTCAAGAGTGAGATAATCACAAAGCTTAAAATTAACAACTCAGGATTAATTTGAAAAGTCTATCTCTACAAGATTTCAATGTCTGAAAATAAAACTATCAGCTCCAATAAAGTCCCTTTCCCATCTTTTGGACCTACAATGTTTTATGTTTTTATTTTATTCAAACCTATAATAAAAACAGTTTGAACCCTGACACTCCTTAACCAGATCTTAAGTTAGGAAACAAAAATACCATTGTAAAACAGTTTATTTTAAATTCCAGCGTGGACATAGTTTCATCACATAAAAATCACAAAATATACAATTATGCAGCACAATTAGAAAATGTATAGTTTTCGGCTAGGCACAGTGGCTCACTCCTGTAATCTCAGCACTTTGGGAGGCCGAGGCAGGTGGACCATTTGAGGTCAGGAGTTCCAGCCCAGCCTGGCCAATATGGTGAAACCCTGCCTTTACTAAAAATACAAAAATTAGCTGGGCGTGGTGGCGGGTGCCTGTAGTCCCAGCTACTCGGGAGGCTGAAGCAGAAAATCGGTTGAACCCGGGAGGCAGAGGTTGCAGTGAGCTGAGATCACGACACTGCACTCTAGCCTGGGCGACAGAGTGAGACTCTGCCTCAAAAAAAAAAAAAAAAGTGAAGAAAATGTATAGTTTTCTAAATCACCTCTTGAAGAGGTCCTGTAAATTATACAGCTAGTCCTGAGCAAAGAGTCTATGGAAAAGAAAAGAATTTGCATATACCTTTACTCTAATGACCAAGAAAAATTTATCTCTATACAGTTCCACATCAGAGACTCAGATTTCAGAAAGGTCTGAACACCAGTGGGCTGGGGGAAGTCCCAAACAGCAGTGAGACCTCTCCCTCAGCCGGTGTCCAGGCTCTTGACACTATTACTAGGATAAATTCAAGAATGAGTCAGAAACAGTGAAAGTATGGAGATTTATGACAAAGCGAAAATTATACTCAAGAAAGGGGAGTGCGAGTATACTCAAGAGAAGGTTGTACCAAGCGGGTTGGTGCTTCTATCTTTATGGGTTTCTTTAGCCAAAGCATGGAATATTCAGGAAGATTCCAGGAAACCAGTGATGATTTCTCAGAACTGTAGTGCCACTCATTTCTACACCAAATGTGGGTGTTCCTGGAACTGCATGGTGCTGGTGGGTATGTGATTTAGTATGTTAATGAGCACATAATGAAGTCCTAGGTGAAACTTAGGTCAAATCCCATGCCATGCTGGGTCAGTCTTAGCCAGCTTGGCCCACATCCTGGTTTAAGGTCTTGTCAGCCCCTAGTTTATGCAGCTATTTCAACAGTTTCCTTTATGCTAGTCATGTAAAACTGCTGCCTGGAATTTTCAGTTCTCCTGTGACCACCCTGTATTATTCCTGTCTCAAACCTACTGAAGCATCAACTCAGTACAGACTGATGCCAAATTAGGAACCAACAACTAAAAAAACAGGCGTGTGAAAGTTTGTTCCATCATTTAATTACTTCAAATCTTCTTACAATTTATGAAATGCATTTTGGGTTTTTGTCGGTTTTCTAAATTTATTTTTCTTGGGAGCATAGATTCAAGTTGCCCTGAATATATACTCCCCATGAAACGCATTTTGATGTGTTTACTTGAAACTCAAGAATTATACATGGTGCTACTATTCACCAAGTTGTATTTTCTAAAAACTAGTGTTTTATAAAACAAATCAAGTCTGGGTGCAGCGGCACATGCCTGTAGCCTATAGTCCCCTCTACTCGGGAAGCTGAGGCAGAAGGATCGCTTAACCCCAGGAGCAAGCCTGCAGTAAGCTATGATCATGCTGTTTGCACTCCATCCTGGGCAACAGAGCAAGACCCCGACTCAAAAAAAAAAAAAAGATCTGCAAAGTTTTTTCAGAGAAAAAAGTGAATAAGCACAAAAAAAGGAATAGAATAAATAGCTCCCAAGCCTCAAAACTGCTGTGACCAAAGGTAGACAGTGTATGGTAAAGAAAGAAGTCTCTAGAAGAGGATGTCTTGGTATCGAGTAGGCACTCGAAAAATTATTTTTATAACCATTTAAAGAGTCCATATCCTCCAGAGAAATAAGATTCAGCCCTGCTGATAAGCATCTTAAAGCTGCAAATCCAAATAAGTACAAGACAAAAGAAGCTTGGCGCTACTAGATATGACTAGAAAGATAATACAGAAAATATATAATAACAAAAGCTTAATCCAATATTAAGAAGTATCTTAGTTTTGTCAGCTGTAGAAGAGGGGGTGCTTGACAAAAAAATTTAAGGGGGATAAAATATAAGCCTTTAAATCTAAAACTCAGATCAAATTCTCCAGGATCAAATTCTCCTTTTAGCCAGTCAGTAATATGAAAAAAACCTAACCATCTTAAAACTCAAGTTGATAGCATGAGGGGCCATATTTTTTATTATTACTATTTTATTACTCAAAGAAATTAATTCACTTAGAAAACTGAAGAAAGTCTTTGGGAATGAGAAAATACAGAGAATTTACAAAAGCAAATAAATGGCTAATGAATTGAAAACGTGGTATCACTAAATAATGCTCTACTACAGATTACCTCTATTAAATTGTATCATTAAAGACACTGGCATTTTCAAGAAGTCAACAAAGCAAGAAATCCATTCATTCTAAAGCTGAACACTTTTTAAATATCCTCCAGCCAGGCACTGCTCTCTACCCACTCTTAGAGTTTATTTCAGCATTGAAACAAATCTAATCTAACCACAGAGAATCAAGAAATCAGGTTTTCCATTAAACTCTCAGGCTCACCATCCTCAGAACTGGCATCTAGTACAGGAAAAAGCTCCAGGGCAGGAAGGAAGTCTACTTGCCCTGCATTACTGAGCTGTAAGTTTATGTTGTTATGGGCACCAGCACAATAGAGCAAATATAAGAACAAGGAAGCAAAAAGCTGACCGGATAAGACAATCTGGTCCATGTGACCAGTTTATTAATGAGGCTGCAACTACCTAAAAGTTCCCAAGCATAACCAAATAATCAGACTTTCCCCAAAAAAGTTATTATGGGGTTAGAGTTCAGTACTATAAAAATATTAGATACATTAAGGAATATTTTATTCTTCAGCCTAATCTTGGTCTACATTACGACTGTAGGCTACAGAATAGAAAGAGATAGCAGAATGGATAGTTGGTTTTGTCTCCATCTTCTAAACTTTTCCCCTAAAAGTGGGCATGGAGGCCGGGCACAGTGGCTCACGCCTGTAATGCCAGCACTTTGGGAAGCCAAGGTGGGCGAATCACAAGGTCAGGAGATCGAGACCATCCTGGCTAATATGGTGAAACCCCGTCTCTATTAAAAATACAAAAAATTAGCCAGGCATGCGGGAGGCTGAGGTAGAAGAATGGCGTAAACCCGGGAGGTGAAGCTTGCAATGAGCCAAGATTGCACCACTGCACTCTAGCCTGGGCGACAGAGTGAGACAGAGCAAGACTCCGTCTCAAAAAATAATAATTTAAAAAAAAAAAGGGCACGGAGAGAAGAGATCATTTAACCAGCCAGTAAACCGCATCAGATATGCAAATTATTTTGTAAAGGTCAGGACTGAGGAATAGATCTCCTGCTTTCCTTCCTTTATTCTATTCTCCAAAATCTGTGGCAGTGTTACTTCTATTCTTTACCTCTTTGACCTAGTGGAGAAATATGACGCCTCATTTTACTCTGCCGTATCATTTCAGTTTCTGCTGTTTTAAACAAGGTTTTCAAAAGGAATACTAGTGTGTCAGAACTGAAAACATACACTAGCACTTTTTTAAATGTTAGTTTTTAACACATTCTTACACAGCTTTAAAGTCAGCCTGACCTTGCCTCAAAACCCAGTTCAGGCATCTAGTAGTTCTGTAATCTTGAGCAAGTCATTTTTTCTTTCTCATGCTTCCACTCCCAATGGTATCTTATAGTGTTACTGTGAGAATTAAGTGAGCTAATAAACAGAAACACTTCAAACTGTACATGCCATTTAGTAATCACATACATATTAGCTCTACCACTAATGTCCTGTTGTAAATTGATCAATAACTATAGTACAAGCTGTTTTTACCTCTCAAAAGAAATAGAATTATCTCCCCTGACAAAACAATCTCATGGGTTTGTCAAAGAACAAACTAATATACAACTTAAAAGCTCTTAAAACGTCTTCATTACAGAAGTATCCATTTCTTAATTCACAAGACATCTATAGTTAAAATATACTACACACAAAGCTCTACTTAAATACTATAATAGAAAAATATATGCTTAATAAAAGTAGTCTAAATGGATAAATTACTTTGTTAAGCAAAACCAAACTCTGAATAAACACCATTATTTTCATACTTTAAAGCTAGTATTTACTGAACTATGTGCCAATCACTGGGCTATGTACTTTTTATGCATTATCTCATTCAATCTTCATAGTTGAAGGAGGTGCCATTTAAACCACTTAACAGTGAGGACTTCAAGGTTCCCAAGGATTCAATAACTTGCCCAAGGTCAAAGCTAGTATGTTTCTAGATTCTAATATAACAGGGTAGGACAAACAACTCACCATAATGTGACAAGATCAACCTGCATGCCCTAGTTTTCCCCTAAAATAGAATCTTTTCAAATTCTCCAAATATTACAATCTATAATGACATTAACAACTTAGATACTAAGGAAAAGAGACCACATTAGTATAGATTTTTATATTAAAATGCAAGCATGGCAAGAGAAAACTCCAGAAATTACACATACAAAAGAAAAACTGGGCTCTAGAATAGCCAAATGGGATACCACCTTCTTCAAGTAATCTAATACACAGTTGCTCATTTGATTAGATGTGCGCTAACACCTTTAATGTCCAGAGCTTAATTTTTTTTTTTTTTGAGATGGAGTCTTGTTCTGTCACCCAGGCTGGAGTGCAGTGGTACGATCTTCGCTCACTGCAAGCCCCGCCTCCTAGGTTCACACCATTTTCCTGCCTCAGCCTCCCGAGTAGCTGGGACTACATGCCCGACTAATTTTTTGTATTTTTAGTAGAGACGGGGTTTCACCGTGTTAGCCAGGATGATCTCGATCTCCTGACCTCGTGATCCACTCGCCTCAGCCTCCCAAAGTGCTGGCATTACAGGCGTGAGCCACCGTGCCTAGCTAGAGTTTAATTTTCATAAGCAAATTTATTCACTTCCACAGATATTATACATAATATAAACATGTTTTTATCCATAAATCAACTACCCTAAAAACATGTACTATTATAGGGAAATAAGTAGAAGAGTATGTATGGCTGGACAAGCACAAGTGCATCATCTCATTGTGAGGTGGTAAGAAAGCAAAACTAAAAATGACTACTTTAGCTGGGCACAATGGTGCACACCTGTGGTCCCAGCTACTTGGGAGGCTGAGGCAGAAGGATGGCTTGAGTCTAGGAGTACAAGTCCAGACTGGGCAACACAGTAAGACCCAGTCTCTTGGGGGGAAAAAAAAAAAACACAGAACTGCTCTGTTGGGTTTATACTATCATCTTTATGTGCCAAGAACAAGACTACCATTGACGACTGAAGTCTGATTAGTACCTCTCAGTTCAAAAATTATATGAAGATAATGGAAGGGAGCATACCTGGTGACAACCACCCAGTGAAATACAAATGAAGCCAGCAAGATGCATTTTAATTCTTAAATTTTAAAATAACTTGACCGATAGTAAAATAAGCTACATTGGCATTTAGTTAAGAAGATCAAAAATATACTAAAAATTCTGATGGTATACAAATCAGATAGTACACAAAATATTTTGCCAACTGTGACGTGTATCCAAGAACTTGGATATAAAAGCATCCTCAAAATTAATCTATAAAAACCCATGAAGGATTGTCTGTGGTTATGTAAAATAATGTTCTTCAGGTTTTTTGCCTGGATAATAAAAAGGAAAAAAAAAAGATAATGTCTTTATTCTCAAGAAATAAACTCTCCACCTGTAATCCCAGCACTTTGGGAGGCCGAGGCAGGTGGATCATGAAGTCAGGAGATCAAGACCATCCTGGCTAACACAGTGAAACTCCATCTCTACTAAAAATAGAAAAAATTAGCCAGAAGTGGTGGCATGCACCTGTAGTCCCAGCTACTCAGGAGGCTGAGGCAGGAGAATCGCTTGAACACAGGAGGTAGAGGTGGCAGTGAACCAAGGTCGCGCCACTGCACTCCAGCCTGGGCAACAGAGTGAGACTCTATCTCAAAAAACAAAAATTTCGAAATTTTAAAAAGAGTAAACTCTCAAGTATTTAGAGGCAAAGGGGCACAGTGCTTCCAACTTATTCTAAAATGATTCAGGGAAAAAATATGGAGAAAGGGAGAAATAATAAAGCACATGAAACAAAATGTAAACAATTGGTGAAGAACACTGGGAGTTCCTTATTTCTATAACTATTTTCAAATTATAACAAAGTTAGTTTTTAAAATCTGAAACAAACATGACGAAGATAAATATTTGTTAAATTAGGTTATAGGTACATGAACATTCATCATATCACTTCATTATTCTTTTGCTTTTTCATTATTTTCCTTATGGTAAAATCCAAATTTTAAAAATGTTGTACTCTAGTCCCAAGTGAAGTACCCTCTGACCATGAGGGCTGCATAATACTATCTTTCAATGATACTATTAATAATCTGACTCATATTTAGTCTTGATCACTTCCGTGCCTTCCCAGCAACCTTTGATTATAACTTTCCTAGTAAGTTAGTTAGACCAATTTAGTGCCCTGTTAACTTTCCACCGAAAAAAGGAACATTTTGAAAAGAACTTTTACTATGAAACCAAAAACAAAAACAAAAGCACTCTGGTGACAGAGGACAAGAGAGTGATTATCTCAGAATATGTACTGCCTAAGAAAGGATGGAAGGGAACCTTAGGAGAGAGCTATAAATGTTCTGTATATTAATATGGGTGTAGTTACATGGGTCTATACATATGTAAAAAGCTGCCAGGCTTTAATTTAGGGTTACTATACCTTATATGTATATTATGTCTCAATTTTTTTAATTAAGAACAAAAGAGAAGCACTTAGAGAACAGAGAACTTACTGGTTCAAGTCAAAAATCTATAATGTAATAGACTGAAATAGATTACAATGGCATTCAGATTTATAACCAGTCCTTATAATCCTGATCAACATTAGTGCATCTCTGAGATGGGAATTTTTTCAGAAGAATAAACCATTCCAGAATTTTAAATAGAAGGTGTACAGTATTCTTCAATGCACATGTGCAAAGAAGAATAAAGAGCTGGCTGTCAGGAGTTCCTACCAAATAACATGAAATCTTGATAAACCTGTAACACTGCTGTCTTATAAAAAAGGGCTAAGAATCAGGTTAGACATACTCCTTCCCTCCAATAGTCTTAATCTGCTTCAAAAAAAAAAAAAAAAAGGATTCTCCTCCCCTTCTAGGAGGACTTTATTTTTTTAAAACATAGCTTTGGCAGCCAGGTGTGGTGGCTCACGCCTGTAATCCCAGCACTTTGGGAGGCCAAGGCAGGCGGATCACAAGGTCAGGAGTTCGAGACCAGCCTGGTCAAGTTAGCCAGGCATGGTGGCACGTGCCTATAGTCCCAGCTACTCGAGAGGCTGAGGCAGAAGAATCGCTTGAACCTGGGAGGCGAAAGTTGCACTGATCGTGCCATTGCACTCCAGCCTGGGCTATAGAGAAAGACTCCGTCTCAACCAAAACAAAACAAAACAAAAAAACAGCTTTGGCAAAAACTAAATACTATTATCACTTTGGATGTTGTCCTCCTCTGTTCAAAGCAACATATGTATGTACAGAACAACCAAAAATCATTGTATATAATGATTAACAGTACCATGAAACTAACATTTAAGAGGCAAGTAAAAAGATAGGGGTAGATTAACTGCTATCTTCCTTCCACTGACTATATCTCATTTCAGAGATTCAAGTACTGTTAACCTTGTTGTGTCAGTATTTCCACTGCAGAATTTAACACAAAAAATTTTACTTATTAAATAGTGACAAAGTTGCCAAATCAATTCAGAAACAACCCTCAACTCTAGAGAAATTCAAGATTTTTAAACCAACCACTCTTAAAGTTAGGTCATTTTTTAAGTTTTTTTTTTTTCTTTTGAGACAGGGTCTCACCCTCTGACACCCAGGCTGGAGTGCAGTTGTGTGATCACAGCTCACTGCACCCTCCACCTCCCAGGTTCAAGTGATCCTCCCACCTCCGCCTCCTGAGTAGCTGGCACTATTCACATGCACCAGCATGACCAGCTAATTTTTTTTATTTTTATATTTTTGTAGAGACAAGTCTCATTATGCTGCCCACGCTGGTCTCAAACTCCTGGGCTCAAGCAATCCTCGTGCCCCAGTTTCCTAAAGAGATGGAATTACAAGCGTGAGCTACTGTACCCAGTCATAAATTCATACTCTTTTTTCTCTTTCAAGACAGGGTCTCACTCCGTCGGCGAGGCTGGAGTGCAGTGGCACAATCACAGCTCACTGCAGCCTTGACTTTACTGGCTCAAGTTATCCTCCCACCTCAGCCTCCCAGGTAGCTGGGACTACACACATGTGCCACCACACTCAGTTAATTTTTTGTAGAGATAGGGTTTTGCCATGTTGCCCAGAATGGCCTCGAATTCCCACTTCCATCCTCCCTCTTCGGCCTCTCAAAGTGCTAAGATTACAGGCATGAGCCACTGCACCTGGCCAAGTTCATATTATTATTATTATTATTATTTTTTTTTTTTTTTTTTTTGAGACAAGTCTCGCTCTGTCGCCCAGGCTGGAGTGCAGTGGAGCGATCTCAGCTCACTGCAAGCTCCGCCTCCCGGGTTCACGCCATTCTTCTGCCTCAGCCTCCTGAGTAGCTGGGACTACAGGTGCCCGCCACCACACCTGGCTAATTTTTTTGTATTTTTAGTAGAGATGGGGTTTCACCGTGTTAGCCAGGATGGTCTCCATCTCCTGACTTCGTGATCTGCCCGCCTCGGGCTCCCAAAGTGCTGGGATTACAGGCTTGAGCCACCGCGCACAGCCAAGTTCATATTCTTAATGTGAATATAATGTTAAAAGTCTACATAAAAGATCTGAGAATGACCATTTATATTAAATTCTACAAGAGGCAAAACTAACCTATAGCGATGGAGATATGATCTGTGGTTCACTGAGCAGTAGAGAGAATTAATGGCCAAAAGGCACCTGGAATTCTTTTTGCAATAATGGAAATATTCTACATGTTAATCAGGTGGTGTATTATAACTGTATATATTTTCCAAAACATATGAAGTGAATTTTGTTGTATAAAATTTACCTTAATAAATCGACTTTCAAAAGCAAAAGCATTATACAAACACACTCCTAAGGCTTTAAAAAATTATCTGGATATCAAATAGTATGAAAGGAATTAACTGAATAGATTCAACTGAAAGACAAAAATTGAAAGGCTATGTGTCTGGAACCCAATCTATGTGCTGTCCAGTTACTAGGGCTCTTCTTACCTGCTGTACTTTCCATACACCACTCACATCTCTCAAACACTTGTCCAATGCTATAAACAGTTCAGTCAAAATTCAGACCTTCCCAGTAAGTGTTAGAATAATAATCTAAAAAGAGTTGACCATTTCCATTTAAAAAGTCTTCTGTAAGGCCAAGCGCGGTGGCTCACGCCTGTAATTTCAGCACTTTGGGAGGTTGAGATGGGCGGATCATGAGGTCAGGAGATCGAGACCATCCTGGCTAACACAGTGAAATCCCATCTCTACTAAAAATACAAAAAAAAGTTAGTTGGCATGGTGGCACGCACCTGTAGTCCCAGCTACTTGGGAGGCTGAGGCAAGAGAATCACTTGAACCCAGGCAGCAGAGGTTGCAGTGAGAGGAGACTGTGCCACTGCACTCCAGGCTGGGTGACAGAGCGAGAGATTGTCCCCCCCCAAAAAAAAAAAAAAAAAAAAAAAACTTCTGTAATCCATGAGAAAAAACCTGAAAAACAGACCAAAAAAAATTACAGAAAAAATGAAAATGTTCAACATACATACGAAAACATCTCAACTTCATAATCAGAAAAAATGCAAATTAAATAATCATTTTCCATCAAAAAGATTGGCAGAAAAGTAAGATATTGCTTAATTTCAAGTACTGGCACTGGTAGAAAAATGAGTGTTTTTTGTTCATTTGTTTGTTTTTGAGACAGACTTGCTCTGTCACCCAGACTGGAGTGTAATAGCACAATGTTGGCTCACGGCAACCTCCACCTCCCAGGCTCAAGCAGTCGTCCTGCCTCCCTAGTAGCTGGGATTACAGGCACGCGCCACCGCACCCAGCTAATTTTTGTATTTTTTAGTAGAGACAGGGTTTCACCATGTTGCCCAGACTAGTCTTGAACTCCCGACCTCAGGTGATCCACCCACCTTGGCCTCCCAAAGTGCTGGGATTACAGGTGTGAGCCACCGTGCCCAGCCAAAAGTGAGTAACTGTACACACTTTTGGTAATGGTAAAACTGCTAAAGCTATTTTGAAGAGTATCTTGACAATAATACTACGACTACTACTACATATTCCATATAGTCAAGCAACTCTACCTCTCTTGATATATTTCGACAAAGTCAGCACACATACGCCCTGAGGCATGTTTTTAAAACTTTGAGCTAGGAATGGTGGCTCACATCTGTAATCCTAGCACTTTGGGAGGCCAAGGAGGGACGATCACTTGAGCCCAGGAGTTCAGGATCAGCCTGGGCAACATGCCAAGACTTCGTCTCTTTTAAAAAAAAAAAAAAAAAAAAAAAAAAAAATTAAAAAAAAATTTTTTTTTTAACTTCACACCAACAGGTTGTAAAAACAAAAAACTAGGCCGGGCGCGGTGGCTCAAGCCTGTAATTCCAGCACTTTGGGAGGCCGAGGCGGGTGGATCACGAGGTCAGGAGATCGAGACTATCCTGGCTAACATGGTGAAACCTCGTCTCTACTAAAAATACAAAAAACTAGCCGGGCGTGGTGGCGGGCGCCTGTAGTCTCAGCTACTTGGGAGGCTGAGGCGGGAGAATGGCGTGAACCCGGGAGGCGGAGCTTGCAGTGAGCCAAGATCACGCCACTGCACTCCAGCCTGGGAGACACAGCGAGACTCCGTCTCAAAAAAAAAAAAAAAAAAAAAAAAAACTAGAAACAGGCTAAATATCCATCAATTGGGGAAAAATATATGGAGTAAACGTACAGCATACTTAAAAAGAAGAAAAAAAAGAAACCTACATATTATTTGGTGGTACATACATACCTAAGGGCACTGGGGGGAAAGCCTACAAGAAAAAAAATGTGGCCAGGAGCGGTGGTTCACGCCTGTAATCCCAGCACTTTTGGGAGGCCAAGGCAGACGGATCACCTGAGGCAGGAGTTCGAGACTAGCCTTGCCAACATGGTGAAACCCCGTCTCTACTAAAAATACAAAAACTAGCTGGACAAGGTGGCAGGCACCTGCAATCCCAGCTACTAGGGAGGCTGAGGCAGGAGAATCGCCACCCGGGAGGCGGAGGCTGCAGTGACCCGAGATCGTGCCACTGCACTCCAGCCTGGGGGACAAGAGCAAGACTTTGTCTAAAAAAAAGAAGAAGAAGAAGAAGAAAAAAAAAAAATGTAGTGATTACCCATACAGAGGATGATAAAAGAACAGGATTAAAAATGATGGCTACATAGGCGTGGTGGTTTGCGCCTGTAGTCCCAGCTACTTGGGTGGCTGAGGCAGGAGAACCGCTTGAACCCAGGAGGTGGAGTTTGCAGTGAGCCAAGACGGTTCCACTGTATTCCAGCCTGGGCAACAAAGCGAGACTTTGTCTCAAAAAAAAAAAAAAAAAAAAAAAAAGGCTAGAGATTTTAACATTACATTTTAATATTTTACAAGGATATGTAGTCATGATTGTGGTAAAAAAAAATTGAAAAAAAATTTAAAAAAAGGCCGGGCGCGGTGGCTCAAGCCTGTAATCCCAGCACTTTGGGAGGCTGAGACGGGCGGATCACAAGGTCAGGAGATCGAGACCATCCTGGCAAACACGGTGAAACCCCATCTCTACTAAAAGGTACAAAAAAAAAAAAAAAAACTAGCCGGGCGAGGTGGCGGGCGCCTGTAGTCCCAGCTACTCGGGAGGCTGAGGCAGGAGAATGGCGTGAACCCAGGAGGCGGAGCTTGCAGTGAGCCGAGATCTGGCCACTGCACTCCAGCCTACGCAACAGAGCGAGACTCCGTCTCAAAAAAAAAAAAAAAAAAAAAAAAAAAAAAATTAAAAAAAAAAAAGAAAAAGTATTTTAAAAGGAGAATTTCTTCACCTACTTGTATACCAAAAATTAATTCCAGAAGGTGCTGATGCAAACAAGAAACTAATATAATACATTTTCCTTCCTTAAAGAGTCTCATCCAAGGAATGTTACTATCATTTCTCATAAGTGTTGCTGTGCCCAATGCATGCACCTTATTGCATACACACTGCTTTAGAAAGCCCATCAGTATTTGAGCTCTCTTTTTGATAAACCTCTACCACTACCACTAAGAATAGAAGTATCGGCTAACACCTCAAAATTAAAATAAAATAACAAGAATTTAAAACAAAAATGTTTTAAAACTATGAAACATTATTGAAAAAAATTAAAGACCACCTAAACAGAGACACTCTTGTTCACTGATCTAAAGACAACTTTTTAAGATAACAAACTGACAAAATCATCTACAGATTCAATGCAATCTTTATCAGTGAGCTTTTTTGCATGCACCAACAAGCTGATCCTAAAATTCATGTGGAAATACAAGGGACCCAGAATAACCAAAACAACCATGAAAAAAGGACAAAGCTGAATAACTCAAACTTCTCAAGTATATCTTAGCAGTAAGTTTGAAATTATCAAGAAAATGTGGCACTAGCATAAAGACACACAGATCAATGGAACAGAATTTAAAGTCCAGAAATAAACTCTTACATAGATGGTTAATTTATTTAACAATAATTTAACATCTATGTTATTTAACAAAGATGCTAGAACAACTCAATGAGGAAAGAACAGTTTTTCAACAAACGGTGGTGGGACAACTGAATATCCATCTAGCAAAGAATTAAATAAGACCTCTACCTCACACCATATACAAAAATTAACTCAAAATAGACCTCAGACCTAAATGTAAGAGCAAAAACTATAAAACTTCTATATGAAAATATGGGAGTAAATCTTCATAACCTTAGATTAGGCAATGGTTTGAGATATAAAACCAAAAGCATTTAGTGGCTAAAGAAAAATGAAATAAATGGGATTTCATCAAAATTAAACATTTTTGTGCTTTAAAGGGCACAATCAGGACAACCCAAGGATAAGAAACTTGTATCTGGAATACACAAAGAACTCCCCTGACAACAATTTGTTTTAAGTTCCAAATTAAAAATGGGCAAAGAATCTAAATAAACATTTTTCCAAAGAAGATACACAAATGACCAATAAGTACACAAAAGATGCCCAGTATCATTAGTCATTAAGGAATTACAAATCAAAGCCACAATGAGATACCATTTTAAATCCACTAGCATGACTAAAATCAAAAGGGCAGACAATAACAATGCAGTCAAGAATGTGGAGAAATTAAAATCCTAATATATTGCTGATAGGAATGTGACATGGTATAGCTCCACCATGGGAAACAGTGTGGTAGTTCTTCAAAAAGTTAAACATACAGTTACCAAATGATTTAGCCATTTCACTCCTAGGTATATACCCAAGAAAACTGAAAATATGCGTCCCCACAAAACTCTGTACGTAAAGATTAAAAGCACCAGTATTCACAATAGTAAAATAATAAAAACCCAAATGATCACTGATGGATGAATGAACAATATGTGGTATACCCATACATACAATGGAGTATTAGTCAGTCATTAAAAGGAATTAAGTACTGATAATGTGCTACAACATTGAAGACCCTTAAAAACATCATGCTAAATGAAAGCAGCCAGCACAAAAGGCCACATGTTGTACAGTTCTATTTAAATAAAATATCAAAAATAGGTAAATTCATTGAAAGAAAATCAACTAGCAGTTGCGAAGGACTAAAGAGGGGTGGGAAAGTGGAGTAACTGCTACAGGGCATGAGGTCTCTGTTAGGGATTCTGAAATTAAACAGCAGTTATGACTATGTAACTCTGAACATGCCAAAAATCATTAAATTGTATGCGTTATTTTTATTTTATTTTTTGAGACCGAGTCTTGTTCTGTGGCCCAGGCTGGAGTGCAGTGGCTTGATCTCAGCTCATTGCAACCTCTGCCTCTCGAGTTCAAGAGATTCTCCTGACTCAGCCTCCCCAACAGCTGGGACCACAGGTGCCCGCCATCACGCCCAGCTATTTTTTTGTGATTTTAGTAGAGACAGGGTTTCTTCATGTTGGCCAGGCTCATCGAACTCCTGATCTCAAGTGATCCACCCACCTCGGACTCCCAAATTGCTGGGATTACAGGCGTAAGCCACCGTGCCCGGCCCTAATTGTATACTTTAAAAGATCGAGTTTTATGGCCTATGAATTATAGCTCAACAAAGCTATTTTTCTTTTTAAGGAAAACAAATAAAAAGGTAAGTAATACTTTTACATTCTTACTCCTGGTTCCTTCTTTTAAAAATGAGATTTACTCTTTTGAGGGCCTCTGCAATTATCTACTACAATTATTCTTAATTTTAAATAAACTTATCTCCAAGGGTTAGGCTGTTTGCAAGCTACCAGTCCAATACACCCAGACAGAACACAGCACACGCAAATTAACAATGATGTCAAAAAATTCAGGCTGGGAGCAGTAGCTCACATCTGTAATCCCAACACTTTGGGAGGCTGAGGCAGGAGGACCGTTTGAACCCAGGAGTGTGAGACGGACCTGAGTAACATAGCCAGATTCCATCTCTACAAAATATAATAAAATTAGCCAGGCGTAGTGATGCACGCCTCTGGTCCCAGCTACTGGGGGAGGATAAGGTGGGAGGATCCCTTGAGCCTGGGAGGAACCAGCTACAGTGAGCAGTAATTGTGCTACTGCACTCTAGCCTGGGTGACAGTTTGCTCTGTCTCCAAAAAAATAAAATAAATTTAAAGGGGAAATGTTTCTCAAATTATTTCATGCCAAACATTTTAAAAGCCTATTGCTTAGACAATTAAATATATTATCAATACTAGTATGGATAGCCAAATTAATTATAAACTGTCGAATCTAGCAATTCTATTATTGGTTCAAGATACAAAAAATATACATATACACTAACAATGAACAAGCCAAAAAAAGAAATTAACAACTTCCATTTACAATGGCATCAAAAAGAATTACTTAGAAATAAACTTAACCAAGGATGCAAAAGACTATTATACTGAAAACTACAAATCACTATTAAAAGAAATTTAAGAATACACAAATCAATGAAAAAATATCATGTATTCATAGACTGGAAGACTTCATATTGTGAAGATGTCAGTACTACTCAAAGTGATCTACAGATTTAATGCAATCCCTATTAAAATCTCAAAGGTATTTTACACAGAAATAGAAAAATTCAGTCTAAAATTCACACGCGGGCCGGGCGCGGTGGCTCAAGCCTGTAATCCCAGCACTTTGGGAGGCCGAGACGGGCAGATCACGAGGTCAGGAGATCGAGACCATCCTGGGTAACACAGTGAAACCCCGTCTCTACTAAAAATACAAAAACTTAGCCGGGCGAGGTGGCAGACGCCTGTAGTCCCAGCTACTCGGGAGGCTGAGGCAGGAGAATGGCGTGAACCCGGGAGGCGGAGCTTGCAGTGAGCTGAGATCCGGCCACTGCACTCCAGCCTGGGTGACAGAGCGAGACTCCGTCTCAAAAAAAAAAAAAAAAAAAAAAAATTCACACGCAATTTCAAAAAACCCCAAATAGCCAAAATGAACTTAAAAAGAACAATCTTGAACTCACACTAACTGATTGCAAAACTTACTACAAAGCTCCAGTAAACAAAACAGTGTGGAAACTGGCATAAAAATAGATATATAGGCCAAGAGAATAAAGTAGAGAGCCCAGAAATAAACACTTACATATATGATCAAATGATTTTCAACAAGGATACCAAGACCATGCAATGGGAAAAGGACAGTCTTTTCACTGAATGGTACTGAGAAAACTGGATATCCATATGCAAAATAATGAAGGTGGACCTTTATCTTAGATAATATGTAATTAACTGTTTTTAATTAACATGAGTTAATTTAAAAATTAACTGAAATGGATCAAAGACCTAACTATAAGAGCTAAAACTGTAAGACTCTTAGAAGAAAATAGGGGAAAAGCTTCATGACATGGCATTTGGCAATGATTTATTGGATAAGACACCAAAAGTACAGGCTAAAAAAGAAAAAACTAACTTTATCCAAATGAAAACCTTCTGTGCACCAAAGGGCACTATCAACAGAGTACAAAAGGCAACTCACAGAATGGAGAAAACATCTGCAAATCACATATCTGTTAAGGAATATTTAGAATATATTTTTACAACTCAAGAACAAAAACCAATTCACAAGTAGGCAAAGGGCTTTGATATGGGCTTTTTGGTTCCTTGAAACTGAAATGTTGAAGCCCTAATCCCTAATATGACTGTATTTGAAGACAGGGCCTTAATTACATCTATAGGATGTAATTAAGGTTAAATGAGGTCATGCAGATGGATCCTTGATCCAATAGGATTAGTGTCCTTAAAAGACAAGACACCAGAGAGTTCACTCTAGGAAGAGAGCCATCACCAAAAATCAAACCCTGTCAGATTTATTTCTGTTATTTAAGCCACCCAGAGTGTGATATTTTGTTATGGTAGCCTGAGAAAACTAATAAAGACTTGAACAGACACTGTTCCAAAGAAGCACAAAAGGCCAATACATACAAGAAAAGATACTCAACATCCCTAGTCAGCCAGGCGCACCCCTGTAGTCCCAGTACTTTGGGACGCCGAGGTGGGCAGATCACTTGAGCACAGGAGTTTGGGACCAGCCTGGGAAACATGGCAAAACCCCGTATCTACATAAAAAAAATACGAGCCAGGTGCGGTGGCTCATGCTTGTAATCCCAGCACTTTGGGAGGCTGAGGAGGGTAGATCACAAGGTCAGGAGATCAAGGCCATCACTAACACAGTGAAACTCCGTCTTCACTGAAAAAAAAAGACAAAAAATTAGCTGGGAGTGGTGACACGCGCCTGTAGTCCCAGCTACTTGGGAGACTGAGGCAGGAGAATGACGTGAACCCGGGAGGCGGAGCTTGCAGTGAGCCAAGATTGTGCCACTGCACTCCAGCCTAGGCGACAGAGCAAGACTGTCTCAAAAAAAAAAAAAAAAAAATTGCTGGATGTGGTGGTGTGTACTGGTGGTCTCAGTCACTCTGAAGGCTAAGGTAGAAGAACCAATTGAGCCCAAGAGGTTGAGGCTGCAATGAGCCCTGATCACCCCACTGCACTCCAGTCTGGGTGACAGAGTGAGACCCAGTCTCAAAAAAAAAAAAAAACCAGTCACTAGGGAAATGTAAGTCAAAACTACAATGAGATACTACTTCACACCCATTATGATGGCTATTTTAAATTTTTTTAAGTGTTGGCTGGGGTGTGCGGATCCTTGTGCATTGCTGGTAGGAATGTAAAACGGTACAGCTACTGTAGAAAAATAGAGACTTCTCAAAAAATTAACACAGAGAATGACCATATGACCCAGTAATTCCACTTCTCGGTATACACCCAAAAGGAGTAAAAGCAGAGACTTGAACAGATAATTGTATACCAATGTCCACAGAGGCATTATTCACAATAGCTAAAAAGTAGAAGCAACCCAACTGTCCATCAGCAGATAAATGGGTAAATGAAAATAATACCAATTCTGGGTATATACCCAAAAGAAGTAAAAGCGGGTACTTAAACAGATATTTGTACACCAACATTCATAGGAGAATTATTCACAACAGCCAAAAAGCAGAAGCAACTCAACTATCCATCAATAGATAAATGGATAAACAAAATGTAGAGTATACACACAAGAGAGTATTTTTCAGTCTTTAAAAGACGTGATACAGGCCGGGCAAGGTGGCTCACACCTGTAATCCCAGCATTTTGGGAGGTCAAGGCAGGAGGATCACCTGAGGTCAGGAGTTTGAGACCAGCCTGGCCAACATGGCAAAACCCCGTCTCTACTAAAAATTAGCTGGGCAAGGCGGTGGGTGCCTGTAATCCCAGCTACTCGGGAGGGGAGGCTGAAGCAGGAGAATCACTTGAACCCAGAAGGCAGAGGTAGCAGTAAGCACAGATAGCAACACTGTACTGCAGCGTAGGTGACAAGGACAACATTCCATCTCAAAAAAAAAAAGACATGATACAAAAATTAGCTGGTATGGTGCTGCATACTTGTAGTCCCAGCTGCTTGGGAGGCTGAGGTACAAGAATTTGCTTCTACCCAGGAGGTGGAGGTTGCAGCAAGCCAAGATGGCGCCACTGCACTCCAGCCTGGGCAAGAGTGACACTCTGTCTCCAAAAAAAAAGAAAGACATGGATGTACCTTGAAGACATTATGTTAAGTGAAATAAGCAAGTCACAGAAGGTCAAACATTATATGATTCCACTTATATGGAGTTGTAGTTAAATTCACAAAGATAGAAAGTAGAATGGTGATTGCCAAGGACTAGGAAGAGGATTGAATGGGGAGTTAGTGTTTAGTAAGTACAGTTTCAGTTGGGAAAGATGAAAAAGTTCTAGAGACGGATGGTGGTAATCACTGCACAATATGAAAGTATTTAAATGCCAGAGAACTGTACAATTGAAATAGAGTAAAGTAAAATAGGAATTTCAGAAAATAAATGAATCATCCATTAAAAAGTAATAAAATAAGATCCTAAGCTCTCCCAAAAGAAACTCCCTGATGTGGTTTAACTGTTTGTCCCCTCCAAATCTCATGGTGAAATGTGATCCCAAACATTGGAGGTAGGGCCTAGTAGAAGGTATCTGGTTAGGAGGGCAGATCCCTAATATGGCTTGGTACCCTCCCCTCAGTAATAAGTTCTTGCTCTATTAGTTCACGTGAGAACTGGTTGTTTAAAAAGATCCTGGCACTTCCTCCTCTCTCTTTTGCTCCCTCTCGCTACATGACATGCCTGTTCCCTCTTCGCCTTCCAACATGATTGGACGCTTCCCGAGGCCTCACTAGAAGCACATACTGGTGCCATGCTTCTTGTATAGCCTGCAGAACTTTGAGCCAAATAAAACTCTTTTCTTTATAAACTACCCAGCCTTGGGTATTCCTTCATAGCAATAAAAAACAAACTAATACACTCCCCAAAGTATTAACAGGATGTCCATCAAGATACTGTAGCATTACTACAGGACCACCTCCGCCACCCTCCCTGCCCCCCAAAAAACCTGGCATTTTTGTCATAGCTCTGACTTATTAGATGTGTAAGCTTTTTAAAAGTCTTTAGAATGAACAAAATTTAGTAAAACCTGAAGAAATTAAATAACCATTAGATCTCTTCAAAGAATATCAAAAGGTATAAGAAAATTAGGAGAAACAACAAAATCTTTTGTATTTGGTCAGTATCAATCTTTAGACCAAATGCAATTTATACCACTGAAAGCTTGAGTAATTTCTGCTCTAGAGAATTACTTATACATAAAGTTAAAAAAAAAAAAAAAAAAAAAGCTTTATCCATCATCATAGTTCTACAACACTGGTCTTGTCACGATTTCCTGTGCCTAAGATTATTTTCCTACCATTCAAAAAGTTTAAATAGCAACCATATCCTTTTTGTCATGTAAATATAAAATACAAACATCTAAACAAATATAACACAACATTCGAATATTCCAAATACCACAAATCTTTCAGGTACCAAAACTGAATACACACACAAGGTTAGCAAGATTCTGTTTCATTTTAGCCATAAGTTTCCTGATGGGCTTAGTTTTACACACTATGACTCCAGCAAAATGTGTTCTGCAGCCTATTATAGATGGTTTAACTAGCAGAAATGAGTCATTTAATTAGCATAATACACAGTGGTCTAATAATTTTTCTTAGCTAATAAGGAATAACCAACGAGTTCATGAGGTATCTAATTTTTAAAGCAAATTGCCTATTTTTTTTGGTTGTTTTTTGTTTTTGAGAAGGAGTCTTGCTCTGTTGCCCTGGCTAGAGTGCAGTGGCACAATCTCAGCTAACTGCAACCTCTCCGAGGTTCAAGCGATTCTCCTGCCTCAGCCTCCCGAGTAGCTGGGACTATAGGCACGTGCCACCATGCCCAGCTAATTTTCATATTTTTAGTAGAGACAGGGTTTCACCATGTTGGCCAGGACGGTCTCTATCTCTTGACCTCATAATCCACCCGCCTCAGCCTCCCAAAGTGCTGGAAGCCTAAATCTTAATAAAAGCATGTGTAAAATAAAATGTACATACAGAGTCATCAGCCAGTATCCTAATAAATTTAGATTCTGAAATACATGTAAAAATACTTATACTGTGTTGAGTTTAACCTAGAAAAATATTTCCTAAAGATTAAAACCAGGCTGGCTGCAGTGGCTCAAGACTGTGATCTCAATACTTTGGGAGGGTGAGGCAGAAGGACTGCTTGAGCTCAGGAGTTCAAGACTAGCCTGAGCAATACAGTGAGACTCCATCTCTACAAAACATTTGTTTTTTAAATTAGCTAGGCATGGTGGCACAGGCCTGTGGTCTTAGCTACTGAGGAGGCTGAGGTGGGAAGATTGCTTGAGCCCAGTGGCTGCAATGAGCCATGATTACATGACTGCATTCCATCCTGGGCTATAGAGACCATGTCTCCAAAAAAAAAAAAAAAAAACCCCAAAAGTGATTATAAATTAATAGTCCAAAAATATTTATTAAACTTCAAGGATCACATATCTTATCCGGTATTTATCACTGTTTTATAACAGTAATTTCAACCTCTTGATGAGAAAAACTTTCCTTTCTCAGCTAGCTTTTGCTTTCAATGTACCTAAAATTGGACAGTTTAAACCGCTTCACCAGATATGTGAGAAATCCATGGTAAGACAAAATGTCATTTACTTTTAAGTATATATACAGTTATGGTATGATGAATAAAAATATGCCTTGCTAAAGAATTAAGAGATGAGACCTAGAGAAAACTTTTTACCCAGAAAAAAGGAAGAACAGGAAGCAAAAAATGAGGTAACTTAATGACCCAGTGACTGCTACGAAAACTACAAAACCATGTAGTCATATGATATTTTCCCAAAAACATTATGAGTGATAAGTTTATATTTTTGCCTTACACTAAAATGTCCCTTGTAGGGAGAATAAGAAATAAGAAATAGGCTGGTGTGAACTGGCTCAGGCCTGTAATTCCAGCATTTTGGAAGGCCGACGCAGGAGACCACTTGAGGCAATGAGTTAGAAATCAGCCTAGACAACAAAGTGAGATCTCAGCAATTAAAAAAATAGGAAATAAGACAATTCAACTAACCATACAAACAGACAATCCTTTCTTTGTATTCTTAAAGGCAAATAATATTTTGTCCCTCTGTCTTTTAGAATCCACAACCAGTAGTAACATATTTCATTAAAATTCCCTTTACTCTTAACATATGAAATGATATGAGACACATTATAAAACCCCTAGTGAATCCAAAGAAAGCAGAAGATTGTCTTAACCATTCTAAATATTTTATCCATTTGCCTCCAAAAAGCAACATATATTTAATACATGAGTAATTCTCCAACCCTTATTCCTTTTCCTTCATAGTCTACAAACTGAGTAACAACGGAGATCTTGTTCACCACTACATCTCCAGAGCCTATAACTTAACAGTGCCTAGTAAACAGGTGGCACTTAAATATTTATTGTATTATAAGCCTAAGTCTCACAAAGGAAAACGGCAAAGATATGAAGAAGAAAGATGTTTCAAGGCAGAAGGAATGCTTCAGAGAGCTACTACCTGCTATCAAAAAGAGACACTAAAACTTGCAAAATTAATTAGAACTTATGGAAGCTATTTTAAATCAGATGGCCACTTTAGAGATGCCTGCTTAACACCATGGACTTATTTTTCAGTACAAGAAAAGTGCTATTCAGGCATACATTGGAATACTAGTGTAAGAAAGCACTATACACCTCTAAAGAAAGTTCTAAACAGATGATGCCCCTCAACACTTCCCTTCCAGGTTCATTGCATGCCAAGTAACACCAGCAGTTGCTAATATTTTCTAAATTAAAACACTTAAACTCACTGCATTAGCACATGAGGCATTTTGTGATTTCAGAGGGGAAAATGTATTTTACAATTTCAAAATAAATTAGCAGCTTCTCTGTATCAAGTAATCCCTTGACAGTTGTTCAAATCCCTTTTTTTTTTTTTTTTTTTTTTTTTTTTTTTTAAAGAGACGAGTTCTCCCTATGTTGCCCAGGCTGGCCTTGGGCCTTGAACTCCTGGGGTGAAGCAATCCTCCCACCTCAGCCTTCTGAGTAGTGAGTAGCTGGGACTACAGGTATGAGCCACTTGGCTCCTCCAGCACAATTTTTAAAATCTTACACGAAGGAACTTTTCCTGGGTGATCAGAGGAGGTAAAGGGGGTAACATTACTAAGAATACAAAACTGAAGTCTATAGTCCTAACCAATGACCCAACTAAAAACAGACACCTTTGGCTACAGATTTCTTTAAACAAGGATTAAGATATGAAAACTTAATCCTTCCTTTACATGAAAAATAGCCATTAACAATCACCTTTCCTCTTCTAATGTTAAAGCAGGTTTTTAAGAGCACAGTCCTCCTGTTTGAATTATTTCCACATTCTAGTAAATACTAGCTGGTGAGAGCCAATACAGAATCTTTTGCTGAAGATATTGGGATATTACAGAACAAAAACAGAATAATCCATAATTAATTAGTGACATATCTTAAAGCTCAAACTACTGCAGTTACAGGGGGCAGTGAGATAGTTCTGGCAATCAACTGTAGGCATTAGGGAGCAATTGGTAAAGTAGCAGATCCAGGGTACTGTTAACAATCCCATTACAAAGGCTGAACATTTATTTATTTACATAAAATCCTGTAATGAACAATTAGAACATGAATATCAGCTAAGCCAGGACAAATGGTGCAAAACATTGCCCGCAGAATGCAATGTATTAATTTATGAAGTACGCTATAATAGCCTTTATCATGCAAATCTTACATTTATTTATAAAAAGTTAAATTAGTCTGACCATGACGGAGTAACATGAGACTAGCCCTTCCACCAAAACTACTAAAAAACTGGACAAGATACATAAAACAGCTATTCTTGGATGCTGGACAATAGACGGCACCGAACTGTGATCCCTGAGAGAAGACAAGCAAATTACCTGTGCCCTAATGATCGTCCAAGCTTTGTACTTTGCAGCAGTTTCCAGACTCCAGCCAGAAAGGGAGAAACTGAGTATCTAGGGAGGGTGGAAACCCAATCAGAAACTTAAATGTGTTTCAGAAGGCTGAGGCAGCTGTAATTTGTGAGGCACTGTTACATCTTTACTAAACTAGCTGCACATGCATTAGATGAGCTTTCACGAGGGTGGGCAAAGAACAACCATTGGATAATAACTACCAGAGTTTACACAGGCATTCTCCTTCTGACTGATTAAAGAGACCTTATTAAACTCAGGCCATTCAGCTGAAACCTTTATAAACAGGCTAAACTAGCCCTAGGGCAACGGCTCCTCTCCAGGCCCACCTGAACAAAGCTTTAAATAAAAACAAGCCTAACATTGAATTATGGATTTTCTAACATATCCAAAAGTAAAATGTATGACAATAGCAAAAAGAACAGAAAATAGGAAACTGGAGACATACCACCATAGGATTCTTATACATTAAGTGGTATATAATTTGAAGGCAGAATGTCAAAAGTTAAAGGTATCTACTCTACTGTAGAGCAGCCACAGAAAAAAAATAAAACAAGTATATCTCCACTACAAGAGGGGATAAGATGAAATATTACAAAATCTTTCATTCAAAAAAATGACAGAAAATAGATGGGATTAATAGAAAACAAATGGCAAAATGGTAGACTGAAACCTAACCACATGGATACTCAAACTCAGAGTAAAGCACCATTTAATAACAACAATTAAAAGGAGACTGTCAGCTGGGCGCAGTGGCTCACACCTGTAATCCCAGCACTTTGGGAGGCCAAGGCGGGCAGATCACCTGAGGTCAGGCGTTCAAGACCAGCTTTGCCAATATGGGGGTAAATACACAAAACACAAAATATACAAAAATTAGCCGGGCATAGTGGCAGGCACCTGTAATCCCAGCTCCTCAGGAGGCTGAGGCAGGAGAATCACCTGAACTCGGGAGGTGGAGGTTGCAGTGAGCCAAGATCACACCACTGCACTCCCGCCTGTGTGGCAGAGCGAGACTTAGTCTCAATGAATGAATGAATGAATGAATGACGGAGAACTGTCAGCCTAAATAAAAAAGCAAGACCTAACTATGTGCTAATTACAAGAAATGCACTGCAAATATATACACAGACTGAAAGTAAAAGTATGGGGAAAAAATTATGCAAATACTGTGGTAATAAAGCTACCAGAGTTATATTCATGTTAAAGTAGCCTAGGGGATGGCAAATATTATCAAAATAAAGTGGGACAAGTCATAAAAGAATGAATTTACTGAGAAGACACAACAATCCTAAATATGTATGTACCTAAAAAAGAACTTCAAAATATATGAGGCAAAACTGGTAGAACCAAATATTTGTCTTTTCAAAGACACAAAACATTCACTGCAATAGACCATATGCCTTATGACAAAACAAATCTCAAATTCTGAAATCCTGAAAAAGACTGAAATCCTATAGAGTACATTCTCTGACCACAATGAAATTAAATTAATAACAATAAAATATATACAGGAAGTTAAACATCACACTTTTATAATTCATAAGCCAAAAAAGACATTAAAAGAGAAATTAGAAAATATTCAAACTGAATAGTAGTACACAATATGTCATTTTGTAAGCTGCAACTGAAGCACTGCTCAGAGGAAAACTCAGATATTCACAGTACATACAAAAAGACAAGCCTACACTTACCTCTCTCAGTATTCAATTTGAAGTGTTTCACTTACCTAAATGTCAAACAAAGCTATAAACTTCCAGAATAAAATTTAAGAAAATATTAGTGACCTTAGGTTTAGAGACAATTCCTTAGATAGGCTATAAAAGTCATTAACTCAAAAAGAAAAAAAAATAACTTTGACTACATAAAAATTAAGTTTCTGCTCTCTGAAAGACACTATACTATTAACAATGAAAAGGCAAGCAACAAATTACAAGAACATATTTGCAAAACATGTAATTTGCAAAACCTGTTATAAAGGACTCATATTGAGAATACTTTATGAACTCACAATAAACAAAAAACAACCTAATTTTTTTAATGAGCAAAAGATTTGAACACTTCACCAAAGTTATATAAATGGCAAATAAGCACATGAAAAGATAATCATCATTAGTCATCTGGAAATTACAAACTAAAACCATGATGATTTATCACTATAGACCCACTAGAACGACTTAAGTTAGTAAGACTGACAATACCAAACATCAACAAGGATTTGGAGCCCTGGAATTCTCATGCATTGCCAGTGGGAATGCAAACTAGGCCATTACTTTAAAAACTATAAACACACCCTACAATCCTACAATTTCTACTCCTGGATTTTTAACCATGAGAAATGAAAATATATGTCCATACAAAGATCTATGTTGCAAATATTCAGAGGAGCTTTATTCATAATAGCCAAAAACTGGGCCGGGTGTGGTAGCCCACGCCTGTAATCCCAGCACTTTGGGAGGCTGAGGAGGGAGGATCACGAGCTCAAGAGATCAAGACCAACCCGGCTAACACGGTGAAAGCCCATCTCTACCTAAAATACAAAAAATTAGCCAGGTGTGGTGGCACACACCTGTAGTCCCAGCTACTCAGCCCGCTGAGGCAGGAGAATAGCTTTAACCCAGGAGGCAGAGGTTGCAGTTAGCCGAGATCTCGCCACCGCACTCCAGCCTGGGCAACAGAGCAAGACTTCATCTCAAATACATAAATAAACCCAAAACCTGGAAAAAAAAATATATATATATATATATCCATTAACTAGTAAATAAAGGAATTGTGGAATATCCATACAATGGACTACTGCTTAGCAATTAAATGGACTAACTACTAATTTTAACAATATGGATGACTCTCCAAGCATTATGCTAAAATGAAAGAGGACAGGCACAAAATAATACATCCTGTATGATTTCATTTATATTACATCCTAGAAAAAAGGTAAAATTTGTGCAAATTATACTTCTCTAAGGCTGATTTTTTAACCATGTGGCAGCAAAAAAGTCAAAGGTATATATATGTGCTCTGGTTAAGACAAGTATTTTCCCTAACTCTTAGTTACAGAAGGGCTCTAAGAAGTTAATGATTTGCCCCAAATTAGTAACCAGTGGAAACATGTTTTGGGATATAGATCACTTTACTGTAAATACAAACTTGGAACGTATGCTTTAGGGATGATTAAGAAGATCTGTATAACTAAGACCCTTTGTTTTTGTTTTTGTTTTGAGACGCGGGTCTCGCTGTTACCCAGGCTAGAGTGCAGTGGTACAACCATGGCTCATTGTTGTCTTGATGTCCTGGGCTCAAGCAACTCTCCCACCTCAGCTTCCTCAGTAGCTGGGACTACAGGTGAGCACCACCACAGCTGGATAATTATTGTTATTATTATTATTTTGTAGACACAGGGGTCTCCTATGTTGCCCAGGCTGGTCTCAAACTCCAGGCCTCAAGCGATTCTCTCGCCTCAGCTTCCCAGAATGCTGGGATTACAGGTGTGAGCCACTGTGCCTGGCCAACTAAGACCCTTTCGAAGGAGCTCCAGAACTATGTTTAACTTACAGTTAAGTATTAAAGGAAGTTTCAATTTACATAGGCAAGCCAGCTAAAACAGCTCAGGCCAAGAGTTGGATGATGTAGCATAGACATCTCAAATGCTTAGCTTACCACAGTCTTGGCCAATAGTCAAGTTTATTTTGGGACTGGAATATTTAAAAGTCCATATTCCCTGCAGCTCCTACACATTGATCCTATTAAACAAAGGCTTCCAATTCTGAATCTTTTAGGTACTCATCTTTCATTCTCACTGAATGCGTTACCTCCAAGCAATTGGGGTGGTAAAGAACTGGATTTTGAACGACAACATCATGACAACAGCTTATTAAAAAGCAAGACAAGGCCAGGCTTGGTGGCTCATGCCTGCAATCCTCCTAGCACTTTGGAAGGCTGACACAGGAGGATCGCTTGAGTTCTAGAACAGCCCGGGCAACATAGCAGGAACCCATCTCTACTAAAAATTTTAAAATTAGCCAGGCATGGTGGCACACACCTATAATCACAGCTACTTGGGAGGATGAGGCAGGAGGATCCTTTGAGCTCAAGAGTTTGAGGCAGCAGTGAGCTATGATCATGCCACTACACCCCAGCCTGGGTGACAAAGCAAGACCTCGTCATTTATTTCTTCAGTCATAAACATAATAAAACGACAGGAAAACTGCTCTTAACACCTAATTAACCACATCAACTTTAACTTTAGCATAAAGAAAACAAATTAAGACTTTTCTTCATCTCTATCATCAATTCATTTTGCAGAAGTCTAACATTTAATCCATAAGTGGGCAATCCATGGAACCTAAAGCAATTACTACAAATTCACTAATGCTTACTATACATACCTCACCTCTTCATTTCCTCTTGTCTGACTTTTCACCGAGTTTTTCTCCTCCCTTTCTGACCTTTTTATATGGTTATAACAGCTACTTTGCAATAAAACAACAAAGAGGATATTTATGCCTAATTAGTGAAAGTACTGACTTTATATCTTTGCTATTGTACTTATTATGGTGACAAGCTCTTTAAGGAAAACGTCTACACTGTATAAGCATAAATAATGGGAAAGGAATACTGATTTATTCTATACCCATTATAAACACTTTTCCCTCTAAGCCATTGAAAAAATGGAAGATACCTTACTATTTTCACTCCACTGATCCTGAATATTATCTCATATATAAACTGAGTGTACCTATGTATATTAATGTTTACCCTGAGATTAAAGTCCAAACTATTTTTAAATACGTACAAAGCGCACTGGAGAAATGGTCAGACTAACATTAAATATACTGGTCAAAATTCTCAGTTGTAAGTTTAAAAAAAAACCCAATTCAAGCTAATTTACACAAAATTTTTTTTTAAAAATTTTTTTTGGGGGAGACACGGTCTCACTCTGTCACCCAGGCTAGAGTGCAGTATTGTGATCATGGCTCACTGCAACCTTGACCTTCCAGACTCAAGGGACCCTACCATGTCAGCATCCCAAGTATCTGAGACCACAGGCGTGCGCTACCACACCTGGCTAATTTTTTTTATTTTTTGTAGAGACAAATCTCCCCACGTTGCCCAGGCTGGTCTCCAACTCCTGGGCTCAAGCAATCGTCTTGCCTCAGCCTCCCAAAGTGCTGTGATTACAGGTGCGAGCCACCACACCCAGCCCAAAAATCAGAATTTGATGGCTCACAGGATAATGAGATGATGCTTAGAAACAAGGAAAAAAACTTCAGGACCAGGTCCTCAAGGGCACAGTGCCATGGGATCCATCTCTATCTCATGAGAAATCCAGTGAATGTTCTATTCCTTTCACTAGTATAATTAAGTGTTGGAAGCAGATCCCTAATGTCCAGAAAATATGATTTAAGGATACAACTTAGGAATTATCAATAATCCTACTAAATGTAAAAGTTAAGAAAATCTAACCCCTGACACCGAACCACTAACTTACAATTACATTAAGTCCTGTCACATATGATCTGGTTTCTCTTTATAATGAATAGATCTTTTTGCCTTGTACTAAAGATTTCCGTGGAGAGCTGAGGTCTTGCTTAGGCTAGGGTAAATATAAAAAAGAAAAAAAAAAAGTCTTAACAGGTTAAAAAAAAAAAGGAAAAGAGGCATAAAAGTCAATTTAATGGGCTTATATACATGGCAGTTTAGCAAGGAAGAGGGCAATCTCATTTTAAAAATTTACTCAATAACAGCACAAATCTGAAACTAAAGTGTGAGACTCCTACTTTTGGTTATCATATAGTCGCCACAGTAATGACTAAAATTCATGTAGCACTCACATAGCTAACTATCCCTAAAGAAATGCTTCCTTTCGCAAGACGTTTAAGTGGAAAGGAATATGAAATTTCTTAACACATCTATATTTTAAATTACTCGATTTCAGGAGTAATCACTCTGAAACAACTGAGTGAAATAAAAACCAGCAACCCCCAAATCTTTGCTGAGCCATCACTTTAACTCATCAGTTTGCTACCAACTACAGTGTTTACCTTTCTAGTAACACTTCTAGTTCCATACAAACTGTTTTGTTCTACATAACTGCACTAGATTTGGATGTACACTCAGAATTTAAACGATGACCTACATTCAGTGGTGTGTGGGTACCTATAAAATACAGAAAAGGGCCCACTTTCTACTAATTTCTTTCAAGCTCAATCTGAGGCAAGAAAATAATACTCTGTTTTTAATAAGAAGCAAATTTATATTTATAATAAAGAATTACATACCAGGTGATATTTATTATTCCTTAATACAAAGTTCTGTTATATGCTGAGAGACATATATTTATGAAAAAATTATAAAAATGAAGAGCTACAAATAATGGAAGGGAGAAGTCCAGGTCCTTGCTTATAATTTTAACAGCCAACATGTATAGAGCACTCTTCTAAATACTTCACCATTTATTAGTCATTAATCTTACAACAACTCTACAAAGTAGGTAATATTATTATCCTCGTCTTATAAAGAGGGAAACTAAGGAGCAGAGAGATAAGGTAACTTGCCCAAGTCATAAATCTAGCCAATAAATAATTTACAGATGCAAGTTTAAACCATATAAGAAATTAAGCAGGAACAACACATATACAGCAAATACGAAAACAAGAGAAAAGTCAAAGCACTCAATCTCAAAAAGGCAGAAAAGCAACATAAATTAAGAAACTAATTTTTTTCTCTCAGTGCAACGAAACCAGGTCTATATCACTAGGGGTTGGGGGAGCAGGGCAACTGTGTTCTCAAACTATATAAAAAATCTCAAAAAAAGTAACATATTTCTTGTGGTCCGGGCACAGTAAGCCCAGGAGTTTGAGACCAGTCTGGGCAATATGGTAATACAGTCTCTACAATAAATAAAAAAATCAGCTGAGCATGGTGGAGGCTAAATTGGGAGGATGGCTTGAGTCTGGGAGGGTCGTGGGAGCCTGGAAGGTCGAGGCTGCAGTAAGCCATGACTGTGCCACTGCACTCCAGCCTGGGCAACAGAGTGAGAACTTGTCTCAAAAAAAAAAAAGAAAGAAAAGAAAAGAAAAGAAAGAAAAAGAAAAGAAAAGAAAAGAAAAATTAACATATTTCTTAAATAAATAAAAGTACTCAACTTTCGGGAAGCACGTTCTGGAGAAAACGTGTATTAAATAAATGATAGCACTTTGGAAACTAACTTTTCATTCCTAAATATGCTTTAAAGAATACAGCCAATAGCTAAAAGCAATCCTTCATAATTTTATCATGTTTAGCACTTTTTACTGAGAAACAGAAAGTTCTACAATAATCAAAGTGGGTCAATCTATCACTGCGGTATATACAGTCACTTAGTCTTATCCCTGAAAAATATTTTCAGATTATGTAAATTTTTAACTCTGAGATAACCTTTAACAAAATGAAAAAGGCACATTCCTGCTATTTCCGCAAAGGGCCAATAATTAATCTATGGTACTGATTAAAGAAGATTAATTTGCCACCTAGAACAACATATAGCCATGAAATTTAATTTAGAAACAGAGCCGCAATCACTAATCCACTAAAACAATGAAGAGTTACTATCTATTTCACAGTACTGAAGCGAATCCACTTTCATTCTATTTTTACTCCTGAAGTGTGCAATGCTAGTAAGCAAAGGGTCTGTTCCTCAAAACTGAACTGATTCTGGTCTTGCTTTGGTTTCTTTTGGTCTGTTCTAGTAGGAAGCAGTAGCTACAGTGTCTGACGTGAACATGATACTTGTGCTTACTACTAAACTATGTATATTCTCTTAGCTCTAGAAAACTGATACGGCATTGAGCTTCTTGAGTTAACCCTCAGTCACTATAAGGCTGTTCTCATCCAGGTTCGTAGAAGGAAAGCTTCCACCATGGTTACTCCCATTCTGAATCCTCAACTTGTTCCCCACCCCTGGGTTTTACAAGGTTGCTAGGAAAAAAAAATCTTACTTGCATCTGACTATGGAAGTCCTTCCTACCTATACACCATTACTCTTAGGAGGTACAAGTGAGATCTCATCTAGATTTCTTGGCTGCCTTTTACCGATGTAATCATAGCATGAAGCTTTGAAATGTGAGATCCCGAGCTAGGTCACTCCTTTCAAAGTGTCTATCATTACTCCTTGGAGAGTCAGCTGCTGGACTGCTGCCAGTGTGCTCTTTGTTGGCTTTATCATGAAACCATATTCCTGTAGAGCTGGAATGGTGGCCAAAACACTGCATTTCAAAAGGCTCCTTCAAAATGTGTATCAAAAAAAAAGATATAGATACACATCCAACCAAGCCATTCACTTGTTTTTAGTAAGAGAGAGAATGAATAATACAAAGGAGATTAAGTAGCTATGTTAAAAGATTCTCTTATGTGCAAGTATGCAAAAATATCCCATAAAATCACTTGATAATTTTCTTTGAGTAGATTTTATGCAAATAGGTACATTTAAAATGTTTTATGCCCTTGAGGAAAGAAAATTCAACTTTTCTGTGTCAGGTAAGAACTCTGAAGTTAAGTAAAAGCTTGAGATAGCCAAGGATTCTCTGATGATCCTTCAACTATCACTGAAGGGGTAAAATATCTACTCTTTAGTAAGCAGCTTTAGTAATGGGTTTTAGAGGAGACCATCAATAAAACATTTTGTAATTTTTAGAGGGTTTTTTGGGTTTTTCTGTTTGTTTGTTTTTTTGAAATCAAGTCTCACTCTGTCACCCAGGTTGGAGTGCAGTGGTGCCATCTCAGCTCACTGCAACCTCTGCCTCCTGATTTAAGCAATTCTCCTGCCTCAGCCTCCCAAGTAGCTGGGATTATAGATGCACGCCACCATGACCAGCTAATTTTTGTGTTTTTAGTAGAGACAGGGTTTCACCATGTTGGCCAGGCTGGTCTCGAACTTCTGGCCTCAAGTGATCCATCAGCCTCTGTCTCCCAAAGTGCTGGGATACAGGGATGAGCCACCACACCGGCCAAATTTTTAATTTTTATAAGGTGAAACAATGTTGAGAATGGGGAAAGGGGGAGAGGATATAGGGCAACTCAAGTAGTTCCACAGTACAGGAATGAAAAAGGTCCTAGCTCTGAATAAAATAATGGATAGTAATAATGCTTTCAGGGTATATAAAGTGAGACAGGCCGGGCGTGGTGGTTCACCCCTATAATCTCAGCACTTCGGGAGGCTGAGGGAGACGGATCACTTGAGGTCAGGAGTTGGAGACCAGCCTGGCCAACGTGGTGAAACCCCGTCTCTATTAAAAATTTAAAAAAAAATTAGCCAGGTGTGGTGGCACACGCCTGTAATCCCAGCTACTAGGGAGGCTGAGGCAGGAGAATTGCTTGAACTGGGAGATGGAGATTGCAGTGAGCCAAGATCACACCACTGCATTCCAGCCTGGGCAACAAAGCGAGACTCGGTCTTAGATAGCTAGACAGACAGACAGACAGACAGACAGAGATAAATGTGAGATAAATATATTCGTGTATGGTAGTACCGGTCTCTTTAGAAAAGACACCAAAGTTTTTCCTATAAACTTTGAAAACAAGCCTGGCACAGTGGTACGCACCTAGTGCTGGTTACCTGGGAGGCTGAGACAGGAGGACTGCTTGACCCAAGGAGTTAAAGGCCGGCCTCGAAAACACAATGAGAACTTCATCTAAAAGAAAAACAAAAAAATGCCATCCTGAGCAAATGCTCCGGATGAATCTAGACTTTCAGATGCTCAGAACTTGTTTGACACTGGTCAGCAAAAGGATAGATAATAACTTTGAAAAAAGTTAATATATAACAACTAATATATAAAAGGTTAACGGGTTTAAGAAACTTGCCATAATTTAAAATATGCTTTTGCAAGTGTTTAGTGCACAAATTTAAAATATGCACCAAAAACTCATAAAATTGTTTTAATATCCAAAAGGGGGAAAGCTGTAAAAATACAGTAATAAAAGATGCAAGTTCAAAAACACTGAATACATGAAATACATAATTCCACACAGCAGCTATTATATTAAAGGCAAGATATTCCCCAACAAGTAAATTCAAACAACTTCATTTAATTTAAAATGCCTGAAAGAACATTACCTTACATCAAGGAAGTACCTTAACCAAAAGAAAGGACTCAAGCACCAAATGATACAACCCCGTAACTTATACTTCTGAATTCCCTAGTCCTAAGACTTACACACATGGTAAAAGGGCTCAACTATGAAATTTTATCAACTATGAAATTTTCATAGCATCAACTCCTATATATCAACTATGATACAAATATCAACTATGAAATTTTAAGGAGAGGGACCGTCCTTTTATTTACACAGTTGTCCTTTAAACCACAGGGGTTTGAACTGCACAGGTCCACTCATGTGCAGATTTCTTTTAACCAAATGTGGACGGAAAAAGTATTCTTGGGATGCAAAACCTAAAAATACAGCAGGCCGAGGACTAGCTTTTCATATAGACAGGTTCCACAGTGGCAACTGGGGCACTTAAGTATGCCCAGATTTTGGTGTATGTGGGAGTCCTGGAACCCATCCCCCAAGTATACCAAGGATATACTGTAGTGGGATATATGCTGACGTTCTGTATTATTCTCTGTATAACCACTAAAAATGAAAAATGTATGATAAGCTTCTTTTTTTTTTTTTTTTTTTTTTGAGACGGAGTCTTGCTCTGTCACCCAGGCTGGAGTGCAGTGGCCGGATCTCAGCTCACTGCAAGCTCCGCCTCCCGGGTTTACGCCGTTCTCCTGCCTCAGCCTCCCGAGTAGCTGGGACTACAGGCGCCCGCCACCTCGCCCGGCTAGTTTTTTTGTATTTTTTAGTAGAGACGGGGTTTCACCGTGTTAGCCGGGATCGTCTCTCGATCTCCTGGCCTCGTGATCCGCCCGTCTCGGCCTCCCAAAGTGCTGGGATTACAGGCTTGAGCCACCGCGCCCGGCCGATAAGCTTCTTACTCCATTCTGATGTAACAATAGCTCTAAGAACCATAATAGAGGATAGCAAATTGGTATGTTTAAATGTTGGTAGAAATGTAAATTTCCATATGCCATCTGTGATGATGATTAAAAAGTTTCCCTCCAACACTGGTCCTCCTACTCAACCTGTCCTAAAGCTCCAACTGTCTAACACACTTGTAACTTAATTGTCTAACTGCTTCCATGTTTAAAACCAAGACACACACACACACACACATCTCTCTCTGAACGTTGTCCATCTTCCTGCTAAAATCAACTCCCCTTGCTACTTATTCTATCATCTTTGAATATTTTTGCTTCTTACATGTATTGTCTTTCAACTCTTAACACAGATCCTTAGGGGAAAGAGGATGTATAACTGTTGTGTTATCACTGTAATAACAGTAGCAACAACCACAATTAGCAAATATGGAGTGCTTACTATTGGTTATCTACATATCGTAAGCACTTGCTGAATTCTCACAAGAGCTTTAAGAGGTATTATTGTTATCCCCATTTTAAACCTGAGACTCAGAAAAGTTAAAGAACTTGCCCAAGATCAGAGGTAAGTGGTAGAACCACAATTCAAACCCAAGCCTGAGCTCTTATTCAGACAGTAAACTGCCATGGTGGAAACAGCATCCAACTTGATGTCTGGACTCAAGTACTATTTCAGCTACTCACTAGCAGGACAACCTCAGGTAAGTCCTGACAGCTATGAAAAACAATTTACTTACTTGTAAAGTAAGAGTAACAATATATAGCCTGCCATGCCTACTTCACAAGGTAGCAATGAAGATTAAGTGTGCAACTGATAAAGCTAATTAAAACTATTTGTATTACTAATCCCATAGTTGCTACCTCCATACTCCCATGGTATTAATTTTGGCAGCCCCATCCTGGAATTCTAGACTTGGATCACCAACATTATTGTCTCAGTTAAAGTAAAGAGCTACAAGTCTTGTCCACATCAGACAGTGACATATAGAAGACAAACTGTTAACCTGCAATCGCCATTACTGGCAAAACTGGGCAGGTATTTCCAGGCAGGTATTTTAATGTGAAATAGCCAAAAATAATGATAGCCTAAAAATGAGATACCTATTCACCAAATGACCATATTTCAAGTGTAATATCCCTTGGTTCCAAACACAACATTCAGTTTTCTAAATATTCAACATCAGAAGGAGTGTACATTAATAAGAAAAGCTCTGTAGTTCCAGTACCTCTGTACACCTAGTACCTCAATTATATAATACATTTATACTGAGGGCTTAAACTAAGATTCCACACTACACAAAAGAAATGGTTGGGCAAGGTGGTTAACACCTGTGATCCCAGCACATTGGGAGGCTGAGGCAGGCAGATCTCTTGAGCCCAGGAGTTCAAGATGGACAACATGACACAACCCCATCTCTACACACACACCCACAAAAAAACAAAGATTAGCCAGGCGTGGTGGCATGTTCCTATAGTCCCACCACCCAGGAGGCAAAGTCCCACCACTCAGGAGGATCACCTGAGCCCAGGAGGTTGAGGCTGCAGTGGGCCATGATTGTACTCCTGCACTCCAGCCTGGGTGGCAGTAATACCCTGTCTCAAAAAAAAAAAAAAAAAAAAGAACAGAAAAAAAGAAAATCAAAAACACTCTACTATTCTCTGAAATGTCAAACCACGTATGGCCTCGGTAGTCTGACTGAGGGTTGGAACTGGAACTTCAAAAAATTAACTTGCAAAAATGGCATGCGAACTCTTTTTTATTTTTTTGAGATGGAGTCTCATTCTGTCACCCAAGCTGGAGTGGACTGGCACAATCTCGGCTCACTACAGCCTCTGTCTCCTGGTTCAAGTGATTCTCATGCCTCAGCCTCCAAGTAGCTAGGATTACAGGTGCATGCCATCACGCCCAGATAATTTTTGTGTTTTTAGTAGAGACGAGGTTTCACCATGTTGCCTAGGCTGGCCTCAAACTCCTGACCTCAAGCAATCTGCCCTCCTCGGCCTCCCAAAGTGCTAGGATTACATCCAGCCTGCAATCTCTTTTCTAAGGTAAAAAGGTCTCATCTATTTCTCTTGGCCTCAGATTGCTGCAAAAAGAAAGCTCACTACACAGGAACAAAGAAGATAATTTATTAACATAGCTAATCAACCTAAGTTTTATGTCTTGTTCACATGAAACTCTGGTTATCAATATTAATACCTCCAGCCATCTTGGGGGAGAAGAGGGGAGGAGACGAGAAGAAAGAGGAATTCTGTAGTTCTAAAATTTTTCCCAAATACTTTTTACTTACAAACTTTCATAACCGACCAGGCACGGTGGCTCACGCCTGAAAACCCAGCACTTTGGGAGGCCGAGATGGGCGGATCACAAGGTCAGGAGTTCGAGATCAGCCTAGCCAATATCATGAAACCCCATCTCTACTAAAAATACAAAAAAATTAGCCGGGCGTGGTGGTGGGCACCTGTAGTCCCAGCTACTCAGGAGGCTGAGGCAGGAGATCGTGCCACTGCACTCCAGCCTGGGCGACAGAGCGAGACTCCGTCTCAAAAAAAAAAAACCAACTGTCATAACCAATTATATAACCATTCTACTACTTAGAAGAACAAAAAAGTCAATGATTCACAATTTAAAAGCTACTAAAAACATAAAACATGAAGTTATGCACTAAGGAGTTCTATATTTAAATTTACCCATTAAACAAGTATGTGTATGTGTACTTCTTTAATTTAAAAAAATTCGAATGACTTACAGTTTATACTGTAAGATTATTTACACAAACAGATTATTCTCATTCCAGAGTGGGCTTTTTTGGGGATGAAGTTTCCTAAGCAATTTATAATGCTCTGTGAAAATCACCAGCCTTTTCAGGTTCTGTAATAAAGTTTTAAAAGGTCTAGGCACCATATTTTTTTAAACCATAAAAAAAATACATGGGCACATGTGTATGTATGTATGCATGAATGCTTTTATGGCAGTTTTATCTGTAATTACCAAAAACTGGAAACAACCCAAATGAACTGGGGAATGAATACAGAAACTGTTGTACATCCATACAATGGAATGCTACTAAGCAACAGAAAGTAATTACTGATACATAAAAACATAGATGAATCTCAAAACACATTAGGTTAAATAAAAGACATCAGTCTCAAGAAGCCACATACTGAGTCAAGCAGGAGGATCCCTTGAGGCCAGGAGTTTGCAGCCAGCATAGGCAACATAACAAGACCTCCCATTTCTATTAAACAAAAATTAAAACAAAAAGGCTAAATACCACATGATTTTGTTTACATGGAATTCTCAAAAAAAGACAATACAACAGAGAAAAAACAGATCAGTGGTTGCCAGAGACTAGAGGTGAGGAAATGGGCTGACTATAGAAAGGGTCATGAGGAAATTTTTTGAGGAACTACTCTATATCTTGATCATGGTGGTTGCAAAACTAGATGTGTTTCCCAACCTCACAGAACCATACTCAAACATACCTTAATAAAAATAATTTTCAACCATATATATGATAGAATTTTATTGCTCTAATACCAAGACCAAATAGATGCTGCTTAAACCACTGAAGCAAGAACACTAAACTTTGGTCTGATCTGCCTCCAAGTCTGAAAACTCCCTTTCATTAACATTTTGCCTAAAAATTAAACAATATTCGTAAATTGGTCAAAAAATCCTTTAAGATTAAAATATATATATATACTTAAAGAAAACTACATAGTACTTATATCCTAGTCATTTTAGGAGAGAATTAAGGGAATAAAGCCCAAGTAATATATATTAACATCAATCTTTTCCAGAATCATGATGGTCAAAACAAATGAGACTCTTCTCCTAATTTTGGTTCAAAATACCAAAATTTTTACTTCAAAAACTCTCTAACAGATTATTATAAAATCTTAACATTTGCCTAAAAGTCTTTAAGTGTTTTCACACAACTAGGCAGTATAACAAAAAAAAGAGCACAGGCTTAGGCCGGACGCAGTGGCTCACAGCCGTAATCCCAGCATTTTGGGATTTGGCCAAGGCACACCACTTGAGTCCAGTGGCGAAACCCCGTCTCTATAAAATACACAAAAAAAATTAGCCGGGTGTGGTGGCACACACCTGTAGTCCCAGCTACTTAGGAGGATGAGGCAGGAGGATGACTTGAGCCTTGGAGGCAGAGGCTGCAGTGAGCCAAGATCACGCCACTCACTCCACCCTGGGTGACAGTGAGACCCTTTCTCAAAAAAAATTTTTTTTAAGCACAGGCTCAAGAACTCAACCCAGCTAGGCAAGTTATTTAACTTAATTTTGCCTCAACTGTCTCCCCAGTAAAATTGGGATAATTTTACCTACCTCTGGGAATAATCCTAGACTATTAAACGAGTTAATACATGTATTACAATAAATCACAGGGTAGTACCTGCATAGTCAACTAAGCCTCAATACTAACCTAATAATAAATGAATGATATCAATAATCACCAGCTGTGTAGTCTGTGTATACCACAATTCTGCTCTGTAAGGTAAGTGGCCTAAATTCAATGGCCTAAATAAAGACGTATTTAGTAACAGTACTCTATATTCTTATTATTTTACCTGAATTGCACCTACCTAATTCAGTTGGCAAAAGAAAGGTTAAGTATTATACCTTTTATATAAAAAAAAGTGAGGTCTAAATAAGTTAAATGACTTACCCAAAGAAACAGTAATGTGAAGGCAGAGCCAAGGCGAGGTTCTGGTATTCTGAGATTCCTTAAAACTTTGTCCTCTCCAAAATTTTTACCCCTCCATCAACTCCTTCCCTCCTAACAAAGATACAGGTATAACGCACCCCCAAAAACCTCCAATTTAATAATTTTAAAATTTCATTAAGCTATACATTCGATTTGTGCACTCTTCTGAATGTTTGTTTTATATCATAATAAACAGGTTAAATGGCTTATCATTAAGTGTATTCACATATGAAGAAAAGTAGTGGAAAAGTTACATCAAAAGCTAAAAGAAGACAAACTCAGCAGATTATGTTCTTTAAAATTTTGTGAGAGGCAAAAGTTTTTAACTGAGGTATAATATACACACAAAGAAGGGCACATTTCCTAAGTCTACTACTCAATGATTCTCATAAACTGAACACAACCACAAAATCACGACCTATATCAAGACACAGAACATTACCAGCACACCTACAATCTCCTGTCCTCACAACCAAAGATAACCATTATTCTGATTTCCATTCTCATCTGTTAGTTTTGTCCGTTTTTCAAGCTTTACAGAAATGGAGTGCTCGCTTCAGCAGCAAATATACTAAAATTGGAACAATACAGAGAAGATTAGCGTGGTCCCTGCACAAGAATGACATGCAAATTGGTGAGGCTTTCCATCTTTCTTAATTATTACAGTAGTATTATTTAATATCCAAAAAACAATGATCAATATGAAGAATGGGATGAACTAATCAATACTGTGATTGAAGACAACAGCATTATTTGTCTGGGAAACTAAAGACAAAATAACTAGAAAACTATTAAAACTGTTAAAGGAGTCAATTTGCTACTTAAGGAATAAACACATACTCTATTCACAATAAAATATACTATATACTATGGAATTAAAATTACATTTCTGGCTGGGCACAATGGCTCACGTCTATAATCCCAGCACTCTGTGAGGCCAAGGTGGGAGGATCACTGGGGCTCAGGAGTTCAAGACCAGCATGGGCAACATAGCAAAATTTCCAGAATAGGACTAACTCCATGTGTAGCATCTACATGTGGACAAGTATGAGTGTTTCTTGATTTAATAACCCAAGTGTCATCTCCATGAATGCATGTATACAACTTTGTTGGACTGAAGGCTCCTCATCTCAACCCCACTGGAGGTAAACGCTATAAATGTAAGTAATTCAAGAAAGTCTCATCCAAATTAACTCATGTAAAACAAAAACAAGAAACATTTGCCCCATCAAGGTAATGTTATAAAATGTGTAACTACTGTCTTTATCAGTGACTCACTTATAAAGTAGATCTGAACTATGGATTACTACTACTTACTTTCATTTAAAAAAAAAAAAAAAAAAAAAAAAAAACCAGTATGAGATACTTTTGTAAATTTTCTTTACCCAAAGGTTTGCTGCAGCCATAAAAAAAAAAAAAAATCATGTCCTTTGCAGCAACGTGATGCAGCTGGAGATCATCATTCTAAATTAAACAATGGGTAAACATGGACATAAACATGGGAAAAACAGATACAGGGAACTAACAGAGAGGAGAGGATGGGAAGGCATGAGGTTCAAAACTACCTACTAGGGGCTGGGTATGGTGGCTCACACCTATAATCCCAGCACTTTGGGAGGCTGAGGTGGGTGGATCGTTTGAGTCCAGGAGCTCGAGGCAACCTGGGTAACAGGGCGAAACCCAGTCTCTACAAAAAATACAAAAATTAGCAGGGCATGGTGGCACACCACTGTAGTCTCAGCTACCCAGGAGGCTGAGCTGGGAGGATGGACTGAGCCCGAGAGGTCAAAACTGCAGTGACCAGTGATCGTAACACTGCACTCCAGCCTGAGGGACAGAGACCTACCCTGTCTCAGAAAACTTAAAACTATCTAGCGGGTGCTATGCTTACTACCTGGGTGATGGGGTCAATTGTACCCCAAACTTCATGCAATATACCCATGGAACAAACCTGCACACTATTATTATTGGGAGAAAAAGAGCTAATTTAGAACAACATATGTAGCTTGACCCAATTTGAGGAAAAAGTTTACCTTTGTATATTTGTTGAAAACAACTATCAATAAAGGACTAAAATTGTGTACTATTCATTCATATGAATACTACACAGCTATTAAAATTAATGAAGTAAGGCAAGTGCAGTGGCTCACACTTATAATCTCAGCTACTCAAGAGGCTGAGGCTCGAGAATCACTTGAACCTGGGAGACGGAAGTTGCAGTGAGCCAAGATTGCGCCACTGCACTACAGCCTGGGTGACAGAGCAAGATTCTGTTTCAAAAAACAATAATAATAATACACATATATCGACATGTCATTTTTCAAATTATAGAAAGTATGTACTAAAATATCACATAAATTTGAAACACAATACTACATAAAATGTATGTAGATATTTGTAGGAAGAATATAAGTGCATGAGCTAAAAACATAAATAACTTCTGCATAAGAAAATAGGATCTAAGAGGATGACAAAACGGACTGCAAGTGTATGCATATTTTAATTTTTAAAAACAAATATAGGCCAGGCACAGTGGCTCACCCCTGTAATCCTAGCACTTTGAGGGGCCAAGATCACCCGAGGTCAGTTCAAGACCAGCCTGGCCAACATAGTGAAACCCTGTCTCTACTAAAAATACAAAAATTAGCTGGGCGTGGTGAGGAGCTTCTGTAATCCCAGCTACTCAAAAGGCGGAGGCACAAGAATCACTTGAACCTGAGAGATGGAGGGTGCAGTGAGCAGTGACTGTGCCACTGCACTCTAGCCTGGCAACAGAGCAAGACTCCAAGGAAAGGAAAGGAAAGGAAAAAGGAAAGGAAAAGAAAGGAAGGAAGGAAGGAAGGAAGGAAGGAAGAAAGGAAGGAAGGGAGGGAGGGAGGGAAAGAAAGAAAGAAAAAGAAAGAAAGGAAGGAAGGGAGGGAGGGAGGGAGGGAGAAAGAAAGAGAGAGAAAGGAAGGAAGGAAGGAAGGAAGGAAGGAAGGAAGGAAGGAAGGAAGGAAGGAAGAGAAACCTACTGAATTAATACATGGTGTTTGTTAAATTATTCTCCATATTTTTCTAAATTTTTTAAATATTTAAATTTTACTTTAATAAGCCAAGGTTGTGGAATTCAGAGACAGACAGGCTTCGTAGATTCTATATGGGATTTGTGTGTGTGTGTGTGTGTGTGTCAAGCCTGTTATTCTGTACCATAAAATTTCTAACTCAAAAAAAAATTATATTATTAGGTTGGTGCAAACGTAATTGCAGTTTTTGCACTGTTGAAATTTGCCATTTGGTACTGGAATACACTCTTAAATAAATGTGGTTATGTTATACACCATTTGAATGCACATTTCGTGCCTTTTCTTGCTAATAACGTATTTTTTGCTTTTTTTTTTTTAGACTACAGAAATTATGTCAGACAAAAAGCAAATTCAAGTGATTTTCTTGAGTTTAAAATGGGTCATAAAGCAGTGGAGACAACTCACAACATCAACTACACATTTGGCCCAGAAACTGTGCACTGGTGGTTCAAGAAGTGTTGCAAAGGAGATGAGAGCCTTGAGATGAGCAGTGTTGTGGCCGGCCAGAAGTTGGCAAAGACCAGTTGAGAGCAATCATCAAAGCTGATCCTCTTACAACTACATGAGAAATTGCCAAAGAACCCAATGTTGACCTTCTACGCTTGTTTGGCAATTGAATCCAATTGGAAAGGTGAAAAAGTTTTTTTGTTTGTTTTTTGTTTTTTTTTGAGATGAAGTCTTACTCTGTCGCCTAGGCTGGAGTGCAGTGGTGCAATCTGGGCTCACTGCAACCTCTACTTCCTGGGTTCAAGTGATTTTCCTGCCTCAGCCTCCCTAGTCGCTGGGATTACAGGCGCTCGCCACCATGCCCAACTAATTTTTGTATTTTTAGTAGAGATGGGGTTTCACCACGTTTTCCAGGCTGGTCTTGAACTCCCGGCCTCAAGTGATCTGCCCACCTCGGCCTCCCAAATTGCTGGGGTTATAGGCATGAGCTACCACGCCCGGCCAAAAGGTGAAAAAGATTGATAAGTGGGTGCCTCATGAGCTGACCAAAAATTTTAAAAATCGTCATTTTGAAATGTTGTCTTCTCTTAGTCTATGCAACAACGACGAACCATTTCTTGGTTGGATTGTGCAACAAAAAGTGGATTTTATACGACAACAGTGATGACCAGCTAAGTGGCTGGACTGAGAAGATGCTCCAAAGCACTTCCCAAAGCCGAACTTGCACCAAATAGACGTCATGGTCACTGTTTGGTGGTCTGCTCCTGGTCTGATCCACTATAGCTTTCTGAATCCCGGTAAAACCAACACATCTGAGAAGTACGCTCAGCAAATTGATGAGATGCACCAAGAACTTCAATGCCTGCAGCCAACACTGGTCCACAGAAAGGGTTCAATTCTTCTCCCCGACAACACGCTGCACAACCAACATTTCAAAAGTTGAATGGGTTACCAAGTTTTGCCTCATCCACTATATTCAACTGACCACTTGCCAACCGACTACCATTTTTCCAAGCATCTAGAAAATTTTTTGCAGGGAAAATGCTTCCACAACCAGCAGGATACAGAAAATGCTTTCCAAAAGTTCATCAAATCCCAAAGCACGGATTTTTACACTACAAGAATAAACAAACTTGTTTCTCATCGGCAAAAATGTGTTGATTGTAATGGTTCCTATTTTGATAAATAAAGATCTGTTTGGGCCTAGTTATAATGATTTAAAATTCACAATCCAAAATCACGATTGATTTTACACCAACCTAACAGTACCTACATTTATTATCTCAACTGCTCTTCAACTTTTTTTTTTTTTTTTTTTTTTTGAGACAGAGTCTCCCTCTGTCACTCAGGCTGGAGTGCAGTGGCACTACCTCGGCTCACTGCAACCTCCAACTCCCAGGTTCAAGTGATTCTCCTGCCTCAGTCTCCTGAGTAGCTGGGATTACAGATGCCCACCACAACACCCTGTTAATTTTTTTATTTTTAGTAGAGATGGGGTTTCGCCATGTTGGCCAGGCTGGTCTCAAACTCCTGACCTCATCTGCCCACCTTGGCCTCCCAAAGTGCTGGGATTATAGGCACGAGCCACCGTGTCCAGCCTAATCTTACTCTTTAAAGGCAGATAATAACAAATGTCTTAACCCAGAAATCTAACCTTTTTGAATGATGTTCTCCATTCACAGAAGCATTTAAAACACTACAAGTGTGCAGTAAACTAACAGCAAAAGCCAACAAGCTCTAATCACTTAAACTCTAGAGGATATATGACACAGCTCTTCCTAAAATATCACCAGATGACTATATAAACCTAGAACGGCTCAACTCCCAGCTGTATATTAACACCAAAACTCCAATAAGTCTATACTGTCATAATAAAAATCATTTGCCTAAATATCTTCCAACTCATATCAGATGTATTAATATACACCACATCCCATCTGAATTGCTACAACTCCACTTGATATTTAAAACACACCACCACACACACACACACACACACACACACACACACACGGATACAGAACCCGGCAGTTTGGGCTGAGTTCTGTGTTTACAGAGTTCATAGAAACTGATTTTTCTTAAAGTGTCTTTCATAATTCTCAATCAGCTTATTAAGAAGAAAGAAACTAGATGGCTCAGTCCTCTTGTGTTTAATTGTGATCAAATCCCAGAATGTCTTTAGTCATAGTGGAGTTCACAATGATAAAGTTCAAATCAGTTTACCTGCCCCATTCCTCCCATACTACTTCCTACAACTGCCACTCCTCTTAGGAACTGGAGCCAGTTAACCACCCACTTTCTCAATGGTGACTGTGACATAAACCTTCACAAAACATCCAATGAAAAATAAAGACTTTAAAATAGCAGTTTTTGGCTGAGCGTGGTGGCTCACACCTGCAGTCCCAACACTTTGGAAGGCCAAGACAGGCGGATCACCTGAGGTCAGGAATTCACGACCAGCCTGGCCAACATGGCAAAATCCCACCTCTACTAAAAAATACAAAAAAATCAGCTGGCTGTGCTGGCTTGTGCCTGCAGTCTCAGCTACTCGGGAGGCTGAGACACGAGAATCGCTTGAACCCAGGAGGCGGAGGTTGCAGTGAACTGAGATCACGCCACTGCACTTCAGCCTGGGTGACAGAATGAGACTCCGCCTTAAAAAATAAAAAATAAAATAAAACAGCAGTTTTTCCTACTTATAAAAGTAATACATGCTCATTGTAGAAAAATGGGAAACTCTAAAAGAATAAGAAGCAAAAAAGCCACATTATCCCACCAAGACAGAAATTAATCACTACTAATATTTCCATTCATGGCCATCCAGGGTATCTTCTGTATATAAAAGTGTCTTAGTTCATTTACCAAACAGGATTTTAAGTACTGCAGAACAAGGGGGACGTAACATACTAGTTCTTTGGAAGACCAATTTTCTTTGGTGTAAAGAAGTTACACTTACAGTTGAGTAAGTCAACCATATGTACAGGAAACTGGAGAGAATGACAAAGGTGAGGGGAATCATACCTGCTCTTTTTCATTCACTCACAGCAAACCATGGAGTCCATGTTTTGGGAACCATTATGTATGCAACGGCCAACTAATGAGTATGTTTCCTTCATAAATAGCAGCCTACTAAATAAACAAATACATACATACATACAAATATACAGTCTTGCCACAGAAGTTACACACACAGTGAAAGGAATGACATTAAGAGTATTTTTTTGTCACCATGAAAGTATCTTAAGAGAAAGTAAAGGGATATGTGAAACATTGATCTAAAATTCATGACCTCTTCCACAAAAATATTTTCTGTGCACGTAAGATGAAGGAACAATCTCACTATGGAAAACTTAACTGCTGGTTTTACAATACTATAACTTACTTACATGTGTAAATATGCAGGAGTTTAAACAGTTAGTCCACAAATATTGATAGCTTACTCTGTACCAGGCAATGTATTAACTGCTAAGAAGTAAAGGAGAGAACAGCCACCAATCCCTATTTCTGCACAACTTTCAGTCTACCTCTTGAAATATGATGTCGAACACTAAGCATGTGGCCTCCAGCAAGTCCCAACAGTCCTGATTAAATGATGATCTCAAATCCTTATGATGATCTAAGAAGACATATGTAAAAGTAGCTTATCAATCATGTTACCTAAAGTAAAAAGAGATGTGTAGCCTTTTGTGCAAAGCACTGCATATAGCAATCATCTTCCATATAAATTATCTCATTTCTTTTAACTGGCAAAAAAATAATCACTCAAGTTGCTTAATACAATCTCTTTTCACAGTCTCTAAGATTTTAATATTATCTTTCTCTGCCAATGACCCATATGAAATAACTGAAATTAATTTCCCTACTGTTTTCTAATACAAAAAGCCTTATTTCCTGATTTCACAACTTATGGGGGCTGGGGGACAGGCAGCCACAGATGAAAAGCAACTTATTCTAACTCAAGAAAAAAATTATCTTTTAATCTAAGAATCATCATGGAAAGTTTTTTATAGGCTCGGGCTAATCCAAATAGAGTTAGTGACAGGTTAATTGTGGTACTTTGAAAGCAAAGGAGAGCAAGTAGCAATTATTCATGCCTTCACTCAGTCTCTAGGACCTAACCTCTTATAAAACAGGGAGATATATATTATAGCCAAACTGCTTTCCAAAAAACATAATTTTTTAAAATATGTTCTACACAATATTAATTCTTCATATCTAAAAGAGATAGATTACTTACATTGCTTCTTATCCTACTATTTGTCCTTTCCAAATTCAGCCACCTCAACAATGCAAAAAGTATCGAACTGATGCTTTAAATGTATTTTTGCCCTTATTGCAGATATGACTCTCAAGAGCATGAGACTTTTTTTTCTTTTTTTTTTTTGAGACAGAGTCTCACTCTGTCACCCAGGCTGAAGTGCAGTGGCGCAATCTCGGCTCAATGCAACCTCCGCCTCCCAGGTTCAAGAGATTATCCTGCCTCAGCCTCCCAAGTAGCTGGAACTACAGGCACGTGCCACCACGCCCGGCTAATTTTTTGTATTTTTAGTAGAGACGGGTTTCACCGTGTTAGCCAGGATGGTCCGATCTCCTGACCTCATGATCTGCCCGCCTCGGCCTCCCAAAGTGCTGGGATTATAGGCATGAGCTACCATGCCCGGCCTAGCATAGGACATTTTAAAGGCATTCAAGATCCAACTAAACTGGACCAACTGCAAAACTAGTGAAATACCCAAAAACAAGCATCTGTAAATGCCCAATATTAAACCTTAAGAGTCTAAAGCAGTAGTACACAAAGCAAATATAACATATCTCCAGGAGACTGGGCACGGTGGCTCACACTTGTAATCCCAGCATTTTGGGAGGCCAAGGCAGGCAGAGTTCCAGACCAGCCTGGCCAACTTGGCAAAATCCCATCTCTATTAAAAAATACAAAAATTAGCCAGGCATGGTGGCACACACCTGTAATCCCAACTACTCAAGTGGCTGAGGCACAAGAATCACTTCACCCCAGCAGACAGAGGTTGCAGTGAGCCAAGGTCGCACTACTGCACACCAGCCTGGGTAACGGAGAAAGACTCTTGTCTCAAAAAAATATATATATATTATATATTATATATACACATACATATTACATGTTACATATTCACCTATGTATTATATATACATATATATTATATATACATATATTATATATGCATATATATTATACATATATTTTATACACATATATATTACATACACATATATTAATATATACACATATATATTATATATACACACTCACACACATACACACACCTCCAGGAGTAACCAAGACGCCCCAGGGTAAAAAAGGAAAATATCTGAACTTTATTTTTAATTATCAACCTTGTTAATTTTTTGTTTGTATTTTATAAAGTCCACAATAATCAGTTACTATACATATATTATTTGTAAATTAAATATCTAAGGATTAAGAATTGATGCTTAATTTTTCTTCTCTTTTCTCAAAGCAACAACATGAAGTCGTATCATTTTTTTTTTTTTTCTGACTTCATTCTTCCCATCCCATCATTTTTTTTTTAAAGAGACAGGGTCTCACTATGTTGCCCAGGCTGGAATACAGTGGCTATATTCATAAGCACAATCACAGTGAACTTTAGCCTTGAACTCCTTGCCTCAAACATTCTCCGGCCTCAGCCAACTAAGTAGCTGGGACCACAGGACCATGTACCACACCTGCTTAATGCTCAAAATTTTTTAGTGATGGGGTAAGCAACCAAAAAGTTTGAAGACCACTGGTCTACACCACTCCCTTGCACAGTGAACTTTCATTTTTATCAGCTCTCTCCCAAAAGTTAAGCTATGGAAGGAAGTCCTGATGCTGAAAAAGAAACAGAAGAAACGCTGTTTCAAACTACTTTAAACTCCCAACAACAAGCTAAAGATGACAAATCACTAGCAAGAATATATGAAATTGAATACTAATATGCTGTTGATGGGAATTTCGTATAGACATCCTATCTAAAGGGCATCTTGAGTATATCCAAATTTAAAACACACATACCCTTTAACCTAATAACCCCACTTTTTTTTTTTTTTTTTTTTTTGAGACTGAGTCTCACTCTGTCACCCAGGCTGGAGTGCAGTAGCTTAATCTCAGCTCACTGAAACCTCCGCCTCCTGGGTTCAAGTGATTCTCTGTGCCTCAGCCTTCCAAGTAGCTAGAATTAAAGATGCCTGCCGCCACACCCAACTAATTTTTGTATTTTTAGTTGAGACGGGGTTTCACCATGTTGGCCGGCCTGGTCTTGAACTGCTGACCTCAGGTGATCCACCCGCTCTGGCCTCCCAAAATGCTGGAATTACATGCATGAGCCACCACACCTGGCTAATAAACCCACTTTTAAGAATTTATCCTGGCCCAGGCGCAGTGGCTCAGGCCTGTAATCCCAGCACTTTGGGAGGCAGAGGCGGGCAGATCATGAGGTCAGGAGATCGAGACCATCCTGGCCAACATGGTGAAACCCTATCTCTACTAAAAATACAAAAAATTAGCCAGGCGTGGTGGCGCGTGCCTGTATGCCCAGCTTCTCAGGAGGCTAAGGCAGGAAAATCACTTGAACCTGGGAGGCAGAGACTGCAGTGGGCCAAGATCACACCACTCCACTCCAGCCTGGGCAACAGAGTGAGACTCTGTCTCAAAAAAAAAAAAAAAAAAAGAATTTATCCCAAGGAAATGATAGGACAATTCAATGTCCAAACAAGTTCATCACAGTATTGTTTTAAGAGAAAAACTGACAATATCCATTAACAACACAGAACTGCTATAAACTATGACACATCCATATTATAAAAACTACATGTTCATTAAGGGAATATCAATTTTACATGGAAAGTTGTTCTTTAATTATTTCAATAGGTATGTATAACAAAAAAAAATAAAAATACCAAACATTACATCCAGATGGGATTACAGGTCATCTCTACTTTTTTTTAAAAAACACTAAAACTGTTCTGGGCCAGGCACAGTGGCTCACGCCTGTAATCCCACCACTTTGGGAGGCCAAGGCAGGCCGATCACCTGAGGTCAGAAGTTGGAAATCAGCCTGGCCAACATGGTGAAACCCTGTCTCTACTAAAAATACAAAAATTAGCCAGGCGTGGTGGCGGGTACCTGTAATCCCAGCTACTCGGGAGGCAGAGGCAGCAGAATTGCTGGAACCCAGGAGGCTGAGGTTACAGTGAGCTGAGATCATGTCACTGCATTCCAGCCTGGGTGACAGAGCGAGACTTCGTCTAAAAAAAAAAAAAAAGTTCTGTAGCTTTCATAACAGAAATAATTTCATTTTGAAATTTAAATGATATTAAGTTAAAACTCCAAATTATTGTCCTATATCACTTCCAAAACTCTTTTATAAACACTCTGTCTTCCCATGTCATTTGTAGAATCAGTCTAAACAATTAAATATTTGGTTTATCTCATAGAAAAATGATAGGCATAGAATAAATAACAACCCTATTTCAAGTTAACCATCTTGTCTTTATACCAATTCTTGCCAGTTATGTCATGATTTATCAATACACTTCTAATTTCTTTATATTTTGCCAGAGTATAAATTTATGAATAATTCTGAAAACTAAATAAATTTCTATTTCTCTTCCGCAACTAAGTTACAAAAGTATTAACGACTTGGGGAGGCTGAGGCAGGGAGTATCGCTTGAACCCAGGAGGCGGAAGTTACAGTGAGCCGAGACTGCGCCATTGCACTCCAGCCTGGGCAACAGAGTGAGACTCTGTCTCAAAAAAAAAAAAAAAAAGAAAAAAAAAAAAGTCTTAACTACTAAAGAAATTAGATTTAGACCCCAGATAAGTGAAATCAGAAAAGCTTGCTACCATCTGTCATACCAGAATCATTCTGAGTATCTGTAGTTATCAGCATCAAGACAATACCTCTGTGTCTATATTTACTTTTACTTTATGCAACGTACTGATACATTCTCCTTCTGAAAATGCTTTAAATAAGTACACTGATTTCATTACCCTATGATACTGCCACCTGCTACTTAAAAACACAGCCTTAAAACTTTACACAGAATGTACTAAACTCCTTGCTCCTACCACCTTCTACTACTGCTCCAACATAAGAAAATAGGTGAAAGTCAGCCAAGTCTATTCCAAGTACAGACCTTGGCATAAATGTGAGACACCCCAGGCTCCTCTGAAGTCCCAGTAACATTGTGACTATTCCGACTGGCAGACAGGATACATGTGCTGAAAGGTTTCTCCAGCCAGAGTACAGAAGCAGAAACCTTTTCTGTTGCCATATCAGTGATATTGGTAAATTCTGAACTTGACAATACGGACTAGGTTTACCACTGCTCCACAAGCCAATTCTGCCAAGGCATAAAATAGGATTCTAATACAATATGATTCTAATACCAGCCCCTTACATTTTTAGAATACTTTTCATATACGCTATTCTGTTTGATCCTCCCCAGTAGTCTGTTAGAAAAGTAGAGAAGTTGCTCTTCTTCCTTTCACTAATGAGGGAATTGGAGCTCAGAGGGGTTATGTAGCTTGCCAGAAACAACACGGCTAATGAAGAATAACAACCCAGGCTTGAACCCAAGATTTACTATCTACCCACTTTCACGCTACAATTTTCATTTTTAATATCTGATACAAATATGAACTTAAAAGGTATATTGTTTCTAGATACAAAAGCAATGATGAAAGCATATCAGTATTGATATCACAAAATTAAGATTTAAAATAGCAATGACAAGTTAATAACTTTGGTAGTCTCTAAAGTTACTGGGAGTCCTAGTTCAACCCAGTATGAATCTGATACCATCTTATATCTTAAATCAATGTTACACTGATTATAAATTTATGTATATATTCTCCATAGAAAATTACAGAATTGGGTGGTAAGAAACAGCTAGCTATATAAATTGCACAAACTCCCCCCAAACCATTCTCAAGTCTTGTGACTTCACACTAACTTATGAAGTTCCCAATGTAAAACCCGATTTGATTTCAACACTAAGCAAATTACAACAGCATAAGCATGTTCTTTCTACATAACACTTGCAACATACATTCAATTTCCAAAGCACTTTTGGACAATGTCTAAAATCCATAAGCTAAAAGCAGAACCCAACACAGAATCTTGTTTCTTTTAAATAAGAAAGGTTCGTCTACCTATATGAGATGAATACCAAATAACATAATTAGAAATTATTAAAAATTTGCAGAATCAGGTTACAGAAACTACTTGAGGTCAAAGACTATAGGCCCTTAATCGTATAGATGGGAAAACTGATGCCCAGAGAAGTTAAGTGACATTCCCAACAGCAATAAATGACACAGATGGAATCAGAATATATGTCTGTCAGTCCAGAAGTTCCCATTATTCTATACTACCTCTGCATTTACTGTGCTCTTAAAAAAGTCACTAATATCTAAAACACTTAAGACCCACTAAGACTCAAAAACTAGGGGACACAATAATGTTCACAACAGTCTTTAGAAAACAATTTCTTAAAGGAATCTCAAAAATTCCAAACAACAAGCACTGAAAGCTGGCTCTTTATTTTCATTTTCTTTCCTATCCAGAGCCCTACTTGATCAAAAACTGACTCTTTAATCCATTGCAAAATATTAAGTAGCTTTTAATAACACTGCTATAAACCACCATAACTGTTGTATCAATACTATTCACTTACTAAAAAAAATATCTGAGGGCGCAGAATATGCTGATAACTGCACTGAGTACTGGGGACACCAGGGAACAAAACAGACAAGGCCTCTGGCTCTTCTAATGGACAGCTGGGTGCAACTCTAAAAATACTACTCTATGATTTGACAGGATATTTACCAAAGTCCTTCACTACTCTACACAACTATAACATTTTCTTCCACCTCTTCCAAACTTGTAAGAACCTTCACCACACTCCCCTCTAAAACATGAATACTTCCTTTGGTAACAGCATTCCACTTTACTGAAGAAGGTGTGAATGTGTTAACTAGAACTATAGCAGATTTTTAAACTGACTTTACCACTCCTCATGGCCTGCGGCAAATTTCAAGAAGTTTTCACAATCCATAGTAACCCTTCCTGGTTCACAACCCTGGTCTCAAATGGCTGCTAACACACCCATCCTACCCTCCACTAGAAATCTGAGTCAGACGGTTTAGGAGCAACCATGATGGTGGGAAGCATCTTCAGGGGACCCCTTTATGAGCCAGAAGCTGACTTACTTCCTCTCCTTCCCTGTTTATTTCTTCTGAATTCTTCAATATATCTTTGGGTACAGTATATCTCCAATTAATCAGCATCTAATTTTACCAAATGTGTTCCTAATAACCTGTGCACAAATTAACTTTTGCCAACAAATCTGTTTCCCCGACATAAATCCATTATATTTTAAGAGATGCTCAATTTGCATCTCTTTTTTTCATGCTTCCCTTCTTCTCCACCTCTTAAATTATTAAAGATCTATAAACAAAAGTACTCTGAGAAGTCGTAATTAATGGGAGGTCTTTGGAATACCCAACCTAAAGCAAAAGTTCACATGCCTTACTGACCAGAATCATTCACGGAGTTTTATAAGGATAGATTCCCAGGCTCTATCCTCAGAGATTTTTAATTCACCAGGTCCTGCATGAGTTCGAGGAATTTAGGTAGTCCATAATATTTCTAATGACCAGCCTTAAACTAGACAACCACTGAAGAACCTGGCCTATGAGCTGAGAAACTCAGGTTCTTTTATGGCTGGCCATTAATGACAAGCGGGGCTGTACCACTGTGCTGGTCACTTGAAGTTCTCTGAGTCACCTGAAAATGAGGGAGTAATTGGAGCCAACAGAGGTCTTCATAGGCAGCCAATCTAAAATTCTAGAATCCTCCAAATTTAATATCACATACTATACTGAGTTTACTCAAAACAGTGTCATTCTGGCTCGGGGCAGTGGCTCACACCTTTAATTCCAACACTTTGGAAGGTGAAGGCAAGCGAATCACTTGAGGTCAGGAGTTCCAGACCAGGCTGGCCAACATGGTGAAATCCCCATCTCTACCAAAAATACAAAAATTAACCAGCCGTGGTGGCACAAACTTGTAATCCCAGCTACTTGGGAGGCTGAGGTGGGAGGATTGCTAGAACCCGGGAGGCGAAGGTTGCAGTGAGCAGAGATCGCACTACTGCACTCCGGCCTGGGCGGGAGAGCCAAGATTCCGTCTTAAAAAAAAAAAAAAGAAAGAAAGAAAGAAAGAAAAAAAGGTGTCATTCTGTAAACTCTTCTAGCCTACCCAAGTCATGGGCCCTATAAAGGGAAGACTTTCTGCATGCCATCAATGTCTCCTGTCCTACTGAACAGCCCTGAATCTGAAAGGGGAAGGTCTCCACCACCTCTCCATGGACAAATCACAAACATTTGACATTTAAAAAAAAAAAAATCATCTCCTGTAATTCAACCCAGGCCTCTCATGGCATTACCATTCACATATGAGAAAGCTGAACCTCAACCAGAAAAGTACATGGTTTTGGGGTTTTGTTTTGTTTGTCTAGGTTGTGGAAAAGTAGATGTCAGAAAACAAAGTGGATGTCAAGATACTATAACAGTAAGAATTTAGGCCTGGGTCTGGAAAGGACATTTGAACATCAATATGTAATAGTAATCCATGTCCAAAACTCACAAGTGAGATTATCAAACTCCAGGGGAGTCTATTAATGTGGCCATAAAATCTACCCCATAATTTTGACATAAGTTTTCCAGCCCAAAATACAACCGACAATATCATCTTACGGGTCCGGAAATGCCATACATAAAGCAAAATTTCTACCGGAGAAATAACACTGTAATCATTTGCGGAGCAGTCTGACCAGTGTTCCCTGAGTTAGGCCAACCGCCCCCAACCATCCTTCCCTCCTAAGTACTACCAGGTCAGGAGGATGCCCTGTTGCATGATCAGGCGGTCACTCCCTTCCACAAGGCCCAGGCCCGTACAGTTCGCCCCGGGGCTCCCGTGGCCCCCGACCTCCAGTATCCGGCAACGATGGACCGCCACAGACCCGGCAGGGGGCGAAGGGCGCACATCCACCTCCCAGGAGTCCGTGGGAATAACCCCGGGCGCTCCGAGGCTACGTCCCACACCCAGAGCCGCACGGGCCCATCCCCGCCAGGTCTGGGAAGGCAGCCCGAGCCCAGGACCCCGCCTCCCCCGCACCTAGGGTCCGGGCCGAGCTCGGCCGCTGAGCTCCCATTCCCACTCCCACACCCAGCGCCTCCCCCTGGCGGCGACGGCCGCTGGGGACGCCCCTCCCCGGGCCCCGCACGCAGTCCCCAGCCCTCCCAGGGCGCTGCCTCCTCAGAGGGTGACAGCCGCCTGGCCGGGGCCGGGGCCGAGGCCGGCCCCTCCTCCAGCTCTTCCTCACCCCCCGAGGAGACGGAGGACGGGGATGGGGTTCTTACCGGGCAGCAGGACATGGCGAGGCCCGCCACGGCACAGTCTCCTCCTCCGCCACCCCACCAGGCTGCCTGCCAGGGCCGGCGCGGGGTAGCGCCTGAGCCGCTGGGACGTCTAGTCCTGCTGCTACTACTCCGCCGCCGCCGCCGCCTTCTCACAACCACAACAACATGGCGGCAGCGGCCACACAGAGCGCGCTCCCGACGCCGAGCCGGGCGACGACCGGGGACGCGCGCGCACGCTCGGGCGCTGAGCCCGGTGTCCGGGAAAGGGGGCGGATCTCCGCCGGTTGGACGGGGGCGGGGCCTGGACAGGTGGTCACGCCCCAGGAGATGGGCGAGGCTGCAGCCCAGACTAATACCCGCGGCTGGGGAGAGGCTCGCGAAAAAGCCCAGCGGAGGAAGAATGGCTCGACAGATGGGAAATGGGTGGAGAAAAAGAGATGACAAAAAAAATCTGGAAGAAAACCAAAGGTGGTCCTACAGATTTTTAGGAGGCGTCTTTTCCAAGCTCTGTAACCCTGGGCAAGACATGGCTCACTCTACTTACCAGAAAAATAGAACAATAGTGGTATCTTCCACCTGCAATTGTGGGCAGGATAAAATCAGTTTAATATAATGCAAGTAAATATAGTGTTTTAGAAGTTGTATTCAGAATACAATTTCCTTTTTTTTTTTTTTTTTTTTTTGAAGCAGAGTCTGGCTCTGTCTCCCAGTGGCATCTCTGCTCACTGCAACCTCTGTCTCCCGGGCTCAAGCGATCCTCCCACCTCAGCCTCCTGAGTAGCTGGGACTACAGACTGACATCATGCCCGGCTAATTTTTGTATTTTTTGTAGAGACGAGGTTTCTACCATTTTGTCCAGACTGGTCTCAAACTCCTGGGCTCAAGCAATCCACCTACCTCAGCCTCCCAAAGCGCTGGGATTACAGGCATGAACCACCGCACCCTGTCCAGAATACAATTTCAAACTGATTCAACTTCAGCTCCTAATCAAAAGCTCAGCGGGAAGAAGTAAGTTTTCAAACAAAATAAAAAACAACCCCCCCCAAAAAAATTGTAACCTACCCACACTAGCCTGCAGAATTCCACAAACCAGGATTGCATACCGTAGGCCCTAACAGATTCACCTCCCCTGAGTTGCCTTTTAACATTCTACCCTTGACTTTTCTGTAAACTGTCTGGGAAGACTAGTCAAATGAAATCTATTCCTGCGTCTGTTGTAAACTTTTTCCACAGCACTTTCTGAAATCTATTTTCAATGTTCATTGTCTTTTTACTCCACTAGAATGTAAAAGCTACTTGAAGACAAGGATCTTGTCGTGTTCGTCACTGTTTCCCCAGCACCTAGAACTGTGCAGTGTAAGTAGTAGGCAGTCCAATTTCTTGATTAACTAACAGCTGACTGGGTGCGGGGGCTCACGCCTGTAATCCCAGCACTTTGGGAGGCCGAGGTGGGTGGATCACCTGAGCTCAGGTGTTCGATACCAGCCTGGGCAACATGGTAAAACCCTGGATCTACTAAAAATACAAAAGTTAGCCGGGCATGGTGGCAGGCGCCTGTAATCCCAGCTACTTGGGAGGCTGAGGCAGGAGAATAACTTGAACCCAGGAGGCGGAGGTTGCGGTGAGTCCAGATTGTGCCACTGCACTCCAGCCTGGGCAACAGAGCAAGACTCTGTCTCAAAAAACAAAACTAACAGCTAACATTTATTCATACAACTCATCTAATGGAATCTTCACAACTTTAATAGGTAGATGCCGTTATCTCCATGTTACAGATGAAGAAAGTGAAGCACAGAATAAGTTGCACGTATTGAAACAAAATTCAAACCCAGCAGACAAAAAAAAAAAGAAAAACCACTATGCTCTCACCCACCCGGCTGTACTGCCCAGTGCATGACACAGTAGCCTGAAATAAAATCTCAAGTAAGAAATTACTTTAGACCAGACACAGTGGCTCATGCCTGAAATCCCAGCACTTCAGGAGGCCAAGGTAGGTGGATTGCTTGAGCTCAGGAGTTTGAGACCAGTCTAGGCAACGTGGCAAAATCCCATCTCTACAAAAAAATACCAAAAAACTGGCGAGGTGTGGTGGTGCGAGCCTGTAGTCCCAGCTATTTGAGAGGCTGAGGGGGAGAATGGCTTGAGCCTGGGAGGCAGAGGTTGCGGCGAGCCCTGATTGTGCCACTGCACTCCAACCTGGGTGTCAGAACGAAAAAAGAATGAACGAAATAAATTACTTTAGAATTAAAAGCTTGGAAAGCCCTTGCTTTACTACCAGAAAAACCGGTATGCTTCCTGCTTTTCGATAACTGTTATGCAGCTGATTGTGTCTCTCTTTTCACTCTGGCTTCCAGAAAGCCCAGGGCTAAATGTGAAGCTCAGCAATGACCTCTTCTTAGCCCTTCCGGTCCACTCCTGCCTTAACTTTGCACCTTTATTTATATGTGGCTCTCCTGATTTTCCCTTACTGTTATATGACAGTAGGCTTTATGGAATGGGAGAAGAAACAGTAAATACATAAAATTGATGAATGACTTAAAGTTTTTTATTTTATTTTATTTTTGAGACAGAGTTTCACTCTTGTTGCCCAGGCTGGAGTATAATGGCGGGAACTCGGCTCACTGCAACCTCTGCCTCCTGGGTTCAACTGACTCTCCTGCCTCAGCCTCCCGAGTAGCTAGGATTACAGGCATGTGCCACCACACCCGGCTAATTTTTTGTATTTTTAGTAGGGACGGGGTTTCTCCATGTTGGTCAGGCTGGTCTCGAACTCCCGACCTCAGGTGATCCTCCCATCTCGGCCTCCCAAAGTGCTGGGATTACAGGCATGAACTACAGCGCCCGGCCTATTTTTATTTTTATATTTTATTTTATTTTCAGACAAGGTCTCACTCTGTTGCCCAGGCTGGAGTGTAGTGGCTCCATCTCTGTTCACTGTAACCTCTACCTCCTGGGGCTCGAGCCATCCTCCCACCTCAGCCCCTTGAGAAGCTGGGACTACAGGTGTGCTCCACCACACCTGGCTAATTTTTGTATTTTTCATAGAGACGGGGGGCGGGGTGGGGGGTGGGGTGAGGGCGGTGTCTCACTATGTTCCCCAGGCTGGTCTCAAACCTCTGAGTTCAAACGATCCATCTGCCTCCGCCTCCCACAGTGCTGGGATTACAGGGGAGAGACACAGCGCCCAGCCTTAAACTTTAAAAATTAAGGGGGAAGGCCGGGCGCGGTGGCTCAAGCCTGTAATCCCAGCACTTTGGGAGGCCGAGACGGGCGGATCACGAGGTCAGGAGATCGAGACCATCCTGGCTAACACGGTGAAACCCCGTCTCTACTAAAAAATACAAAAAACTAGCCGGGCGCAGTGGCGGGCGCCTGTAGTCCCAGCTACTTGGGAGGCTGAGGCAGGAGAATGGCGTGAACCCGGGAGGCGGAGCTTGCAGTGAGCTGAGATCCGGCCACTGCACTCCAGCCTGGGCGGCAGAGCGAGACTCCGTCTCAAAAAAAAAAAAAAAAAAATTAAGGGGGAAAAAAAAAAAAAAGGACTTTCCAACCTGTTTTTCCCATTGTTTAATAAGCTAAGGTTCTCATCAGCCGCCAAGCACCTCCTGCAGGGAAATTCCCCTAACTAGTCATCTGCTCAGGGAAAGGCCATAGGGTGAACTGCCACAGGTTTGTGGCCTCTGATTGGACTGAAGCTAGCACCTGACTCCAGGACAGCCCACCCATAGGCTACCTAGCTCCCAGTGAGATGGCACAGGGCAAAGAGTTCTGCCAATAGGCAGTCAGCATCCACTCAGCCAATCCCACAGCTCCCCAGGAATTCACAGTGGGAGAGGGAGATGGCATACAATTTTGGCCTCTTTTTAGACAGAGTGTCAAGTGTCATCGTGTTTGCCTTTTAATCTGGGCTAAGTAATCTTCAATTGAATTTTCAACCAGTATTTGGGACATGGGAGGAATTTCTCTATGCCCATGAAATCACAGTATTTGCACCTTCTCCTTTTCATAATAGCTAACATGAATTGGAGTGAGTGGCTATTCGCAGACCAGGTATTAGCACACTACAGCCTCCAACTCCTGGGCTCCAGCAACTCTCCTGCCTCGGCTTCCCTATTGGGTCCAGAGGTATTCACCACTGCAGCTGACTGGATTGAACCTTTCAATTGTGGCGGGTGCTATGTGAACACTTTACATGTATCTAATGTAATCTTAGGCCAGGCATGGTGGCTCACACCTGTAATCCCGGCACTTTGGGAGACTGAGGCGGGCAGATCACCTGAGGTCAGGAGTTCGAGACCAGGATGGCCAACATGGTGAAACCCCATCTCTACTAAAAATACAAAAATTAGCCGGGCATGGTGGCAGGTGCCTGTAATCCCAGCACTAGGGAGGAAAATTGCTTACTCAGGAAAATTCCTTGAACGCGGAGGCAGAGGTTGCAGTAAGCCAAGGTGGCGTCTCTGCACTCCAGCCTGGGCAACAGAGCAAGACCCTGTCTCAAAAAATAAATAAAATAAAATTTAAAGATAATGTAATCTTTACAACAACACTATAGGAAGGTATTGTTACTGTCCTCCATTTGACACATAAGGAAGTGTAAAGGTCAGGATTTGAAACCAGATGATTTAACTCCAAGTGCATGCTTGTCAACTTCATTACTACACCCCATCCCCACTGCTGCCCACCTGCTTACCTTTAAGGCAGACTTTAGTAAATTATTTATAAATAAGAAAGAGAAAACTGCAGCATGGCCTTGAAAACTCACCTCAAGAAGAAGGGCCTAAGGAGACACAATAGAAAGAAAGCTGGTCTGTGTCTAAAGACTTAAATTTGTTTCTTGGCGCCTCCACATACCTGCTTCTCATTTCCCTTTTCTATGCATCGGTTTCCTCATGGCCCTGTAGGGTGGTAATCATTAACCTACTTACATCATAGAAGCATGTTGGCCGGTCTCCGTGGCTCATGCCTGTAATCCCAGCACCTTGGGAAGCCGAGGCAGGTGGATCAGAGGTCAGGAGATCGAGACCATCCTGGCCAATATGGTGAAACCCCATCTCTACTAAAAATAAAAAAATTAGCCGGGTGTGGTGGCACACACCTGTAGTCCCAGCTACTCAGGAGGCTGAGTCAGGAGAATCGCTTGAACCCAGGAGGCAGAGGTTACAGTGAGCCGAGATCATGCCACTGCACTCCAGCCTGGTGACAGAGCGAGACTCCATCTCAAAAAAATAAAAAAAAAGAAAAGAAAAAAGAAACATGTTAGGGTTCTTTGAGGTAATGGGTTTGAGAACATTTTATATTCTATTTAAAGCCAAATCAGTGGACAGGTTCCTTGTGTGCTTTGGCTGAAGACAGAGCCCCAGCTTTGTGCACTGGGTCAAGGAAAGAGGGGAACCAACCCTGGCTTTATCTTGCTGCCCTATTTCTCATGTAAAGTCCTCTACCCGCCTGACCTTGTCCTCCTCCTGCTGTCCTTTCAGCCTTGCTCCTCCTCCTATCTTCAAAGCTGAAAATATTCTTCCAGCTTCACCGGGACTCTGAAATAGCCTAAGACAGATTAAAAGGCTGATTGGGGGTTGGAGGCTTCCTGAAGTCATACAGGGCCCCTGGAAGTCAGGGGTCCCTCAGCCTCCCAAAATGCAGACTTCCCAACACTGGGTAATACTGCTTAACTCTAAATGTCACTGATTTCAGTGAGCACTTTGCACGAATTAGCCCATAATCTCTTCAGCGTCTCCTTCATCTCCCAATCCAGCGAAGCAGACAGAAGTAACTGTGGTTTTCAGACTTTGAGGAACAATTTGCCACGGGTCAGACAGAAATTAGAGTTGAATCATGTTGCTGTGATTCAATGTCTCCTGGGATTTTCCAAACACCATACTGCAACCCTACTGTAGGACAGGGTAATTTCAACTCTGATTGAGCCTAGAGCAGTGATTCTCAAAGCATAGTCCACAGGTCCCTGGAGGGTCCTGAGACTTTTTCAGGGTTCTAGTTGGGTCAAAACTATTTTCATAGACCAGGAGTGGTGTCTCACGCCTGTAATCCCAGCACTTTGGGAGGCCGAGGCAGGCGGATCACTTGAGGTCAGGAGTTTGAGACCAGCCTAGCCAATATAGTGAAGCCCCATCTCTACTAAAAATACAAAAATTAGCTGGGCATGGTGGCGGGTGCATGTAATCCCAGCTACTCATGAGGCTGAGGCAGGAGAATCGCTTGAATCTGGGAGGCGGAGGTTGCAGTGAGCCGAAATTGCACTACTACACTCCAGCCTGGGCGACAGAGTGAGACTCCATCTCTAAATAAATAAATAAATAAAATTAAAACTATTTTAATAATAATGCCAAGAAATTATTTGCCTTTTTACTGTGTTGACATTTGCACTAATAGTGCAAAAGCAGTGGTAGTAAAATTGGTGACACTTTATCACAAATCAAGGCAGTGATATGATATGTACTAATAGCCATTGTACTCTTCACCAACATACACTAGTAGTAAACAAAATGACAGTTTCACTTAAGAAAATCACTGATGAAGCAGTAAAAAAAAAATGTGTTTTATTATCTCTATATATTTGAATACAAGTCTTTTTACTATTCTGTGTGATGGATTGGGAATTACACATAAAGCACTTTTTTCACTTTTTAAATTGAGGTGAAATTCACATAACATGAAATTAATCATTTCAAGTGGACAATTCAGTGACATTTTGTGCATTCACAATGTTATGCAACCACTACTTCTGTCCCATTCCAAAACATTTTCATCACTCTAAAATAAAACCCTCTACCTATTAAGCACTTGTTTCCCACACACATAAAGCATGTTTACTATGTACAGAAGTAGGACAGTGGTCTCAAAGAAAAACACTTTTGCAGTTGTTTGAGTTGCAACATGAACTAGCCTCTTTTTTAAGGAAATACCATTTTTACTTGAAAGAATGGTTAACATGTAAACTACAGTTACCCAGATTTCGGGGTTTGGCAGATATTTTCTCAAAAATATATGAAGTAGGTTTGTCACATCTAGTAAGACAGCTAATAGTATTTGTTGTCAATGATAAAATTCAAGCTTACTTATAATTCTGGAAAACTTAAATGTCCCACCATGAGCTTGACAGCCTCCCAATATACCTTCCCAATACATCTGCTGACACAGTTGGTGATATTAGCAAAATGAATATTTTATATCATATAATGAAATGTGCCAACATTTGAAAGAGCTACATAGTGAACCAATATTTTCCATATGACCAATGCATGATATTATTGGGCATGGCAGTGCACACCTGTAATCCCAGCTACTCAGGAGGCTGGGGCAGGAGAATCACTTGAACTCAGGAGGCAGAGGTTGCAGTGAGCCAAGATCGTGCCACTGCACTCCAACCTGGGTGAGAGACTGAGACTCTGGCTCAAAAAAATAAATAAATAAATAAAGGATAAGGTAGACCAATGGATTTTAGTGTATGAAAAATTCATCGATATGAATTTTTTTTTAATTTTTTTAATTTTTTTTTTTTGGAGACGGAGTCTCACTCTGTTGCCCAGGCTGGAGTGCAATGGCACAATCTCGGCTCACTGCAAGCTCCGCCTCCCGGGTTCACGCCATTCTGCTGCCTCAGCCTCTCGAGTAGCTGGGACTACAGGCGCCTGCCACCACGTCCAGCTAATTTTTTGTATTTTTAGTAGAGACGGGGTTTCACCATGTAATCCAGGATGGTCTCGATCTCCTGACCTCATGATCTGCCTGTCTCGGCCTCCTAAAGTGGATATGAATTTATGCAAGTAAACTTTAAGAAACTATTACCTGCCAACTTTTGGTGAGTATCAAGAAAGAATATCGACAATGAACTGAAATGTATAAGTGTGCATTTTCTTCATGTACTTCAACAAAATCAAATTGCCCCAGACTAAATGCAGAAGCAGATATGAGAATGCAGAATTCTTCCTTTGTCAGACTTTAATGAAAATTGCAGACATGTTAAAAACAATGCCATTCTTCTCATGAAATTTTTTGTTTGAGAAAATATAGATTTTTTCCATAAAAATATGTCATTTACGTTAACATGTCATAGACTTACAATGATATTTTTAAAATAGCGTCATTTTTTAACTATTAGCAAACCAAATTCAATAGCACATTAACAAGATCATTCACCATGATCAAGTGGGATTTATCCCCAGGATGCAAGGATGGTTCAACGTATACAAATCTATAAATGTAATACACCACATTAACAGAGTGAAGGACAAAACCATCCCATCATCTCAATAGATACAGAAAGGGCACTTGACAAAATTCAGTATCCTTTCATGATAAAACTCCCAACAAATTAGGTATAGGAGAAATGTATCCCAACATAATAAAGGCCATATATAACAAACCCATAGCTAATATCATACTCAAAGGTACAAAGCTGAAAACTTTTCCTCTAAGATCAGGAATAAGATAAGGACCCCTACTCTCACCACTTCTTTTTTTTTTTTTTTTTTTTGAGACGGAGTTTTGCTCTCGTTGCCTAGGCTAGAGTGCAATGGCGCGATCTCAGCTCACTGCAACCTCCGCCTCCCAGATTCAAGCAATTCTCCTGCCTCAGCCTCCTGAGTAGGTGGGATTACAGGCATGCACCACCATGCCCAGCTAATTTTGTGTTTTTAGTAGAGACAGAGTTTTTCCATGTTGAGGCTGGTCTTGAACTCCTGACTTCAGGTGATCCGCCCGCCTCAGCCTCCGAAAGTGCTGGGATTACAGGCATGAGCCACCGCACCCAGCTCACCACTTCTATTCAATATAGTACAGGAAATCCTAGCCAGAGCAATTAGGCAAGAGAAAGAAATAAAAGGCATCTAAATCAGAAGGGAAGACATTAAATAGTCTCTGTTTATGGACAACATGATCATATGTATGGAAACCCCTAAAGACTCCACCAGAAAACCATTAGAACTAATAAATGAATTCAGTTAAGTTTCAGGATGGAAGATCAGCACACAAAGATTAGTAGCATTTCTGTATACTAACAACATAACAACTAATTATCCAAAAAAGGAATCAAGAAAACAATCCCATTTGCAATAGCTAACAAACAAAAACAAACAAAAAAAAAAAAATTAGGAATAAATTTAACCAAGGCAGTAAAAGATCTGTACACTAAAAACTATAAAACACTGATGAAAGAAACTGAAGAAGGCAAATTAACAGAAAGATATCCCTTGTTTATGGATTGAGAGAATTGATATTGTTAAAATATCTATACTATCCAAAACAATCTACAGATTCAATACTAGCCTATCAAAATTCCAATGACAGTTTTCACAGAAATTTTTTAAAAATTCTAAAATTCATATGAACCACAAAAGACTGAATAGGCAAATCTGTCTTGAACAAAAAGAACAAAGCCAGAGGTATCACACTACCTGATTTCAAAATAACAAAGCTATAGTAATCAAAATATCATGGTGCTGGCATAAAAACAGACATACAGACCAATGGAACAGAACAGAGAGGCCACAAGTAAATCCAGATATTTACAGTCAATTGATTTTCAACAAAGATGACAACTACACAATGGAGAAAAGACAGTCTCTTCAATAAATGGTGCTCGGAAAAACTATATTCACATGCAGAAGAATGAAATTAGACCTTCATCTCACACCATATACAAAAATCAACTCAAAATGGATTAAATACTTAAATATATGACCTGAAATTAAAACTACTAGAAGAAAACATAAAAGCTTCATAACATTGGTCTGAGAAATGATTTTTTGCATATGACTCCAAAAGCACAGGCAACAAAAGCAAAAATAGACAAATGGGACTACATCAAACTAAAAAGCTTCTGCCCAGCAAAGAAAACAACAGAGTAATGAGATAACCTATTAAATGGGAGAATATGTAGCAAACCATACATCTGACTAGGGGTCAATATACAAAATGTATAAAGAACTCAATAGTAAGCAAATAAATAATCCTACTTAAAAAAATGGGCAAAAGATCTGAATAGGCATTTCTCAAAAGAAGGCATACAAATAGCCAACAGGCGTATGAAAAACTGTTGAAGGTTACTAATCATCAGGGAAATGCAAATTAAAACCACAATGAGATATCACATAACACTTGTAAAAATGGCTATTATCAAAGAGACGAAGACTGACACTGTGGCATGCCTGTAGTCCTAGCTACTTGGGAGGGTGAGGCAAGAGGATTCCTTGAGACCAGGAGTTTGAGACCAACCTGGACAACATGGTGAGCTCCTATCTCTACAAAAAAATACAAAAGTTACCTGAAGTGGTGGCATATGCCTGTAGTCCCAGCTACTTGGGAGGCTGAGTGAGAGGATCACTTGGGCCCAGGAGGTCAAGGTTGCAGTGAACTATGAGTATGCCACAGCACTCCAACCTGGGTTACAGAGTGAGACTTTCTCTCCAAAAAATAAAAAAGTACGAGAGAGAAATAAAAGTAGGAAGTAAATATTAGTATAAATGTGCTAAGCACATTATGTCAAAAATTCACAAGAATGATACCCAAATAACTGGACATTGGGAAATACTCAAATAGTGTTTGATTGAGCTTTTGATGTCACCATTTATTTCTATATGGGTGATCTTCATCTGGAAAATGGATTAATGTGGGAGTTAAATCAGCTAACACAAGTACAATAGCACAATAGGACTCAGTAGGTGTGGGTGCCATCATTCCCCCAGGAAGAGGCACCCTGCTGTCCAGTGTCAGGGAGGCTTTGCTGCAATGGGAGGTAAGAGGCTTAGGTTACTGACCCAGCTGAGCCACTGACTCACTGTCTGATCTGACCACACCTTCAGGACCTCAGTTTTATCATCCAGATAATGACAGGGTAGAATGTCATCCTCTTCTTGGAGCCTCCTGGTTCTACCAACCATCCTTTGATTAAAGGATCAGCCTCGCCTGGTTTGATTATTGCATCAGGGAGCCACAGAATTGCAACTGGAAACAACTCAAGAGCTCCAAACGTGTCTCCCTGGCACCCCTGCCTCATTTCATGAATGAAGAACTGAGGGCCAGAGAGGGTAAGCAACTCGCTTGGCTATTCTGGGAGAGGAAGTCAGCAGGTTCTGCCCCAGTATCCAGTGGGGAAATGAGAGAGCTTCCTCTTCATTTTGAAAAATGACAAGTATTTGGTGGTTTAGGCACTACCTACCTTAACAATTACCCCAAAATTCTGCTGCGGATACAAGTCCCACTTCAGCTGGAAAAAATCAATGCCATAGGTTTCGGAACACTGTGGTAACCGGGTTGATGGATCACTTTGCGTTACAAACTAAATCTACCTTTAAAAGGTCAGAGCCCCCTCTAAATTTCCCCAGGTAAGATAGAAAAGATGAAATTGGAAAGAACGGGTTAGAAAGGTATTGCAGGGTGAGTGGGGGGTGGCTTCCCTCCTTCTCCTCTCCATTTGACCTCTGTGTCTCCTCTCTCTCCTTTCCCTCCCCTCTCCAGTGTAAGACAACACACCTCTCTCAGTGCCCAATGTGCTGTGCCCAAAGCTTCCCTGCAGCCTGGGCCAACTTACCAGCTACAAATAGAACAAGAACCCACTGAAAATAGCTCCTCCTCCCTTCTGCCCAGAACTTCCAATTGCTCACTAAGACACCCTGCCCTATACCGAGCAAGCTGCAAGCAGAGAACTGGGGTTGAGGGACACCAAGGTCATAATAGGGGACCATCTCAGGAACAGTCCCAATAACAGCTAACTCTATTATAAAGTACTAGGTCAGTGCCAGCGCCACTGCAAGAGCCTGGCTTTAGTTCCCTGCTACCCAATGAAGAAGCTCCTGGCTATTAACCTCACCATACAGATGAAACTGAGAGGTGAGGAACTTTCCCAGGGCCACATAGTGGGAAGTAGGAGGTGGAACTGGAGGCAGAACCCACCCAGACTCCAGTCTGGAGGCAGACTGGAGTCCCTATGGTTAACCACTGCGCTACAGTCTCTCTCTGTGCAAGGTCGCTGTGCCAACTAGCTCCACATCCATGAAGCTGTAGAGAGCTCAAACCATCCAGACCCTTCTTTGACAGCCAGGGAAACTGAGGCCCAGAAAGAGGAAAGTCTTGCCCAAAGATACTTAGTAAACGAGTAAATCAAGCACCCAGGTCTCACTTGGCTCAGAGGCCAATTGTTTTTGCAGAGGTCAAGGCACACAGAGACTCCCTTGTTCCTTTTATGTGGAAGCCCCATGGGCCTTTTTTTTTTTTTTTTTTTTTTTTAACTCAACCTCCTCCCTTTTCCCAACAGAGCAGAGAACTCCCCACCCCCAGACATCCGTCTGGCAACCAGGCCTCCTGAGAGTACCTCTTCCTCCTCTGCTCAGGGTGTTTAATGTTCTAGAGAAAGAGAGCAAACAGCAGGGCATAAATCATGGGTGACACAGGCTGGCTTTCTCCTCTGCTGAATGTGAAGCAGACGGGACCCAGCAAGGGAAGAGAATTAGCAGGGATTTGCTGGCTTATTTAAATTCAAGGTCCAAAGGCTCACATTTCTCCTGCCCCTGAGAGTTAGATAAATTTTCTTCTACTCTGGATCCCATTTGTTATAAAGTAATTCTCTGAAACAGTCTTAACCTCTGCAAAGATGACAAGAAAAAATAGAATAAGGTCACAGAAGCTCTGCTGGGGAGGAATTTAAGAAGTGATTGAGGGCTATGAAAAAGAGTCTCACACCTGGTGTCAGAGGATCTTACATTCCCAGCCCTGCCACATCTCTACAGAGTCGGCCAAGCTGCCTCAGTTTCCCCGATGTGTCTGAGAACCAAGGAGTCCAAAGAGATGCAAATGCTCTCTTAGGCAATCTTATTTTATTTTATTTTATTTATTTTTTATTTTTTGGAGACGGAGTCTCACTCTGTCGCCCAAGCTGGAATGCAGTGATGTGATCTCAGCTCACTGCAAGCTTCGCCCCCCGGGTTCAAGCAATACTTCTGCCTTAGCCTCCCAGGGAGCTAGGACTTCAGGCACATGCTGCCACGCCTGGCTAATTTTTTGTATTTTAGTAGAGACGGGTTTTCACCGTGTTGTCCAGGCCAGTCTTGAACTCCTGAGCCCAGGCAATCTGCCCCCCTCAGCCTCCCAAAGTGCTGGGATTACAGGCCTGAGCCACCGTGCCTGGCCTAGTCAATCTTTTTGTTGTAAATGTTTGTTGAGCACCAGGACGAGCTCTGCCCATGCAACCATGAACAAGACAAAAACCAGTCCCTGGCTTCCTGAGACTTACAGTCTAGTTGGTAAGACAAAGTCAACAGAAGCCCAGGTAAGTGCTGTAATGGAGAAGATACAGGATTTATGGCAGCAGTTGTGCAGCGGAACCTACAGACTTGTGAAGGTCCAGGTAACATTGATACACAGACTTGAAGGAAGGGGAGGAGCTAAGTGGGCAAAAATCAAAGAAAAAGTTGACTCAGAACCTGCAAATACACAGAGGCAAAAGAGAGCTGGCCTCTTCCTCCAACAGGTATGGGTTTATTGGGACATCTTTCTGTGAGGCAGGCTCACCATTTTAAGAAGAGAATCTTTGCTGAAATTCTATGATCTAATGCTGTGTTGTTAATCACAGAGTGCAGGCTGGATTCCATAATGGTTACATTCTTTTAATAGTACAAATTCCTTTTTCAGCACCTCTAGGAAATAATCAACCCTGTCCCAACAAGTCTCTGAATGTTGAAAAATCCTTCTCTTTTCTTTTTGTTTTCTTTTTTCTTTTCTTTTCTTTTCTTTTTTTTTTTTGAGATCGAGTCTTGCTCTGTCACCCAGGCTGGAGTGCAATGGCATGATCTCAGCTCACTGCAACCTCTGCTTCCCGGGTTCAAGCAATTCTCGTGCCTCAGCCTCCCAAGTATCTGGGATTACAGGCACAAGCCAGCACATTGGCTAATGTTTGTATTTTCAGTAGAGATGGGGTTTCACCATGTTAGCCAGGCTGGTCTCAAACTCCTGACCTCAAGTGATCCGCCTGCATCAACCTCCCAAAGTGCTGGGATTACAGGCGTGAGCCACCATGCCAGGCCTTACAAATCCTTTTATTGTACATATTCCATCTGTCTCCCTGGTTCCCACGTTCGTGACTTTTTAAGGTCAGGTCTTCTAGAATCTGACCCACTGTGTCCTCCCTTATCAGGGCATATACTGCATAAAAGGGCCCCCAGTGTGATGTGGAGGCCTCAGTCTTTCCAGTAAATTACAGAATTATGTACAACCAGAGAGAAAAAATAAAGCTCATTCTCTACTCTGAGCCCAGTGGTGTGGAAGGTTGCCAGTGAACACCCCTATGGGGAAATGTAGCTCTAAAGGCAGGAACCAGGGGATCAGAAATGTCTCTGGAAATGAGTCTCCACTTCCCACCAACGAGGCTCAGAGAGACTGGGCAACTTACACAGGGTCCTGTGCAAAGAGGTGGCTGGACTGGCTTTCAAACCCAAGTGATTGGCCTATGTCTTCAGAATTTCTCGACTATTTCTGAGGAAAGGTATTACATAGCTATCATCAAAATAAACCACAAAAAAAGATTCCCAGCTGAAAAATAATTAGGGACATGCTGAGTTCAACAAGGTAACCAAACCATTTTATTCTTTGCAGCAGAACTCAGAGTCTTGATACGCTGATGCACATAATAATTACCTAAGAAGAGCTTATGGAGTTTACAGAGTTTCCAGAACTCATTTGAGCTGAGAACACATTACTGGGCAATTCTGGGATCTGGGGTTCATGGAACTCACTTTGGAAAACACTGCACTAACTGTTCTATGATCTTGTAAGTATTTATATCCTTATATATAAAGGGAACCCAATCTGTTTATTTTGGATGGATGATTTCCTTGTTGGGTGACCTCAAGTCAATAATATTCTCCCCTTTTTGAGCTTCATTTTTATCCTCTACAACAGGTGACAGCAAACATTCTCTGTAAAGAACCAGATAGGCTGGGCATGGTGGCTCATGCCTGTAATCCCAGCACTTTGGGAGGCCGAGGCAGGCAGATCACCTGAGGTCAGGAGTTCGAGACCAGCCTGGCCAACATGGTGAAACCCCATTTCTACTAAAAATACAAAAATTAGCCGGACAAGGTGGTGCACACCTATAATCTCAGCTGCTTGGGAGGCTGAGGCACGAGAATCACTTGAATCCAAGAGGTGGAGGTTGCAGTGAGCCAAGATCATGCCACTGCACTCCAGCCTGGGTGACCGAGCGAGGCTTCATCTCAAAAAAAAAAAAAAAGAAAGAAAAGAAAAAAAAGAACCAGATAATAGGCTGGGCGTGGTGGCTCACACTTGTAATCCCAGCACTTTGGGAGGCCAAGGTGGGTAGATCACTTGAGGTCAGGAGCTTGAGACCAACCTGGCCAACATTGCAAAATCCTGTCTCTACTAAAAATACAAAAATTAGCTGGGCATGGTGGTGGGTGCCTGTAATCTCAGCTACTTGGGAGGCTGAGGCAGGAGAATCGCTTGAACCCAGGAGGCAAAGGTTGCGGTGAGCTGAAATCGCACCACTGCACCCCAGCCTGGGTGACAGATTAAGACTCCATCTCAAAAAAAAAGAACCAGATAATAAATATTTAATGTTTTACAAGCCACATACATCCCTGTGGCATTTTCTTCCTTCCTTTCTTCCTTCCTTGAACTCTTTTATCTTTTTTCAAATTTATTTTTAATTACCAGATAATTGTGCATACTTATCAGATACAATGTGCTGTTTCACACATTGTAGAATGATCAAATCAGGGGAATTAGCACAAATATGTATCATTTCTTTGTGGTGAGAAAATTTAAAATCCTCTCTTCTAGCTATTTTAAAATAGACAAATACATTATTATTAACTATGGTCAGCTTGCTGTGCAATAGGACACCAGAACTTATTCCTCTAACTATAACTTTGTACCCCCTTTACCAACATCTCCCCATTCCTGCTCATCTCCCCATCCCCACCAGCCTCTAGAACTACCACTCTACCCTCTACTTCTATGCATTTGACTTTAAGATTCCACGTAGAAGTGTTTGTCGCTGTGCCTGGCTTATTTCACTTCATATAATATCCTCTAGGTTCTTCCATGCAACAACAAATGACAGACTTTCATGTGTTTTTAAGGCTCAATAGTATTCCATTGTGTCTATATACCATATTTGAAAAAATACATTCATCCACTGATGGACACTTAATAAGTTTTTTCCATATCTTGGCTATGGTTGAGTACTGCTGCAATGAACATGGGAATGCCGGCATCCCTTCAGCATACTGACTTCAATTCCTATGGATATGTGCCCAGCAGTGAGATTGCTGGATCATATGGTAGCTCTATTTTTAGTTTTTCGAGGAACCTCCATACTGTTTTCCATAAGGGCTGTACTAATTTACAGTAACACCCACGGTGTAGAAAGGTTCCCTTTCTCCACATCCTTGCCAACACTTTACCTTTCATCTTTTTGATAATAACCTCTACAATGCCTCAAAATATAAAAACCATTCTTGGCTGTCAGGTCATGAGAACAGGATGGAGGGAAGAGTTGGGGCAGCATTTTGGCCCAAGCTGTAGATTGCCAAGCCATGCTCAACAGTGTTTCATACACATAAAGTGTGAGGAAATCTACCAGATATTCTGCATTTTGTACATTTTGGTCCTTCTAAGCCACCTTAGGGGGTGGGCACCAAATTTCTTCTCCTTTCTAGGGAACAGCTGATGTCCAGAGAAAGAAAAGGAAAATCTCATTTGCAGAATCACTCAATGGCCAAGAGGAAGGTGCCACTCAATGACTCTGATGCTCAGAAGAGATGCCCAACCCATGGTGTAGACTTGTAGCATCTTTACAGTTTCTTTCTTCCTTCCTTTTTAAAGAGACAGTGTCTCACTCTATCATCCAGGCTGGAGTGCATGAACATGACTCACTGCAGCCTCAACTTCCTGGGTTCAAGTGATCCTCCCACCTTGGCCTCCCAAGTAGCTGGGACTACAGGTGTACCACCAAAACTGGGTAATTTTTTTTCAGTTTTTATAGACAGGTTCTTGCTATGTTGCCCAGGCTGCTCTCAAATTCCTGGACTCAAGTGATCCTCCTGCATCAATCTCCCAAAGTACTGAGATCGCAGGCATGAGCCACCATGCCCTGCCTTCTCTGCAATTTCCATAAGACAAGACAAGGGTTTAAGAGCAGTAGTCTGGTCGGGAAAAGGGACTAGGAAACTGTGCATTTGCCTTTGCAGGACACATATGTATAGCACATGCACTTTTTTTTTTTGAGACTGTCTCCCTCTGTCGCCCAGGCTGGGGTGCAGTGGTGCCATCTCGGCTCACTGCAACCTTTGCCTCCTGGGTTCAAGCAATTCTTCTGCCTCAGCCTACTGAGTAGCTGGGATTACAGCCACCCGCTGCCACAACCAGTTAATTTTTGTATTTTTTGCAGAGACGGGGTTTCACCATGTTGGCCAGGCTGGTCTCAAACTCCTAACATCGAGTGATCCACCTGCCTCCACCTCCCAAAGTGCTAGGATTACAGGCGTGAGCCACCGCACCTGGCCACACATGCACTTTTTACTTACAGTGGATATTCACTTTTAGTAATTGGGAGGGGACTGATAGAGAATTTGAGATAAAAACTCCAAACCATTTCTCAGATCTGCCCCTGCTGTAGCTACTGTGGACCAAGCTTAGTGTCTGCCGTTTTGTAGGCTCCCATTTCACTGGTCCACAAATTAATCCTACAAGCAAGTAATGTGATCTCCAGTGAGTGATGGAGAAGGTGAGGCTCCATGAGGTTCGTTAACTTACCTACCCGCCTAGTGTCGCTCAGGTGATAAATGATGGAATCACAGTCCATTTGCAAGTCTCCTGGCCCCAAAGTCGGTATCTATTCCAATGCACCCTGCTGATTGGAACCACTACCCTGAGCCTATGTTTTAATGATCAGGGTACTCACAGTCAATTTCTTATAATTTCATACTTTATTACATAGAGCATTAGATAGTTTGATAAATGTTTCACGTTAGTCTTCATTCAGTCTCTCTGTGGATTGATTTCTTATGTTTTATTCACCTCAGTTCAATATTTGAGTCAAAATTCCTTTGAGTTCTTGACTCAGAAGTAGGCTCACGTAAATATGCCCAACTGATTTTTGACAAAGGTGCAAAAGCAATTCAACAGAGGAAAAACCACATTTTAAACAAATGATGCCAGAGCAATTGGACATCCATGGAAAAAAAAAGAACCTGGATGATATATAAAAGTTAACTCAAAATGGATCAAAGACTTAAATGTAAAACATAAAACTATAAACCTTTTAAGAAAAATACATCGGAGAGAATCTTTGGGATCTAGGATTAGGCAAAAAGTTTTCAGACTTGACACCAAAAGCACAAGCCATAAAAGGAAACATAAATAAATTGTACCACATCAAAATTTAAAACTGATGCTTTGTGAAAGACCTTGTGAAGAAAATGAAAAGACAAGCTACAGGCCAGGTGCAGTGGCTCACGCCGGTGATCCCAGCACTTTGGGAAGCCAAGGCGGGCAGATCACGAGGTCAGGAGTTCGAGACCAGCCCGGCCAACATGGTGAAACCCCGTCTCTACTAAAAAAAAAAAATAGAAAAATTAGCCAGGTGTGGTGGTGTGTGCCTGTAATCCCAACTACTCAGGAGATTGAGGCAGGAGAATGGCGTGAACCCGGGAGGCAGAGCTTACAGTGAGCTGAGATCGTACCACTGCACTCCAGCCTGGGTGATAGAGGGAGACTCTGTCTCAAAAAAAAAAAAAAAAAAAAAAGACAAGCTACAGACTGGGAGAAAATATTTGTAGGCTACATATCTGACAAAGAACTATGAAAATTCAATGGTAAGCCAGGCGCTGTGGTGCACACCCATAGTCCCAGCTACTCAGGAGGCTGAAGTGAGAGAGTTGCTTGAGCCCAGGAGTTCAAGTTCAGCCTGAGCAATAAAACTAGACCCCATCTTTGAAATAATGACAAACCCAACAGTAAAGATCCAACAATTCAATTAGAAAGTGGGCAAAAGACATGAACAGACATTTCACTGAGAGAATATGCAGATGGAAAATGAACACATGAAAAGATGCTCAGATTAGTAATTAGGGAAATGCAAATTAAAACTACAATGAGATATAACTACACATCTGGCAGAATGGCTAAAATAAAAAACAGACCAGGTGGTTCACGACTGTAATCCCAGCATTTTGGGAGTCCAAGGTGGGAGGACCACTTGAACCCAGAAGTTTGAGACCAGCCTGGACAACATGGCAAGCGCCTGTCTTTAACAACAACAACAAAATAGCTGGACATGGTGGGGCATGCCTGTGATCCCAGCTACTCTAGAGGCTGAGGCAGGAAGGTCACTTGAGTCCGAAAGGTCGAGGCTGCAGTGAGCTATGATCATGCCACTGCACTCCAGCCTGGGTGACAGAGCAAGACCCTATCTCAAAAATAAAATAAAATAATAAAAACAATGATAACACCAAATGCTGGTGAGGATGCAGAGAAATTGGATCACTCATACATTGCTGGTGGGAATGCAAAATGGCAAAAACAGTGTGGAAAAAATATGACAGTTTCTTAAAAATTTAAACATATGCTTACCAATACCCAGCAGTTATACTCTTGGGCATTTATTCCAGAGAAATGAAAAACGTAATGTTCATGCAAAAATCTGTACGTGACACCTGTAATCCCAGCACTTTGGGAGGCCAGGGCAGGTGGATCACCTGAAGTCAGAAATTCGAGACCAGCCTGGTCAGTATGGTGAAACCCCATCTCTACTAAAAATACAAAAAGGAGCCAGGCATGGTGGTGGGCACCTGTAATCCCAGCTACTTGGGAGGCTGAGGCAGGAAAATCACTTGAACCTGGGAGGCGGACGTTGCTATGAGCCGAGATTGCACCACTGCACTCCAGCCTGGGCAACAAAGTGAGACTCAATCGAAAAAAAAAAAAAAAAAAAAACTATGCATGATTATCCATAGCAGCTTTATCGTAATAGTCCCAAATTGGAAACCAACCAAATGACCTTCAATGGGTAAATGTAAAACAAACTGTGGTACATGGTATCATGGACTACCACTCAACAATAAAAAGGAAAGAACTATTGACACCTGCAACGACTTTGTTGGATCTCAAGGAAATTATGTTGAGTGAAAAAAAAGTCAATCTCAAAGAGCTACATAGGGCAGGGCCCGGTGGCTCATGCCTGTAATCCCAGCACTTTGGGAGGCCAAGGTGGGCAGATCACTTGAGCCCAGGAGTTTGAGACCAGCCTGGGCAACACAGCAAAACTCTGTCTCTACAAAAAAATTCAAAAAGTAGCGGTGTGCACCTCTAGTGCCAGCTACTTAGAAAGCTGAGATGAGAGGATCACCTAAGCCTGGGGAGGTCGAGGCTGTAGTGAACCATGATCACACTACTGCACTTTAGCCTGGGTGACAGAGTGAAACCCTGTCTCAAAAAAAAAAAAAAAAAAAAAAAAAAAGGCTGAGCATGGCCTTTTGGTTTATAGACTCAAGCCTATAATTTCAGCACTTTGAGAGGCTGAGGTGGGAGGATCACTGGAGTCCAGGAGTTCAAAAATGAGCCTAGGCAACAAAGTGAGACCCCATCTCTACTTATAAAATTAAAAAAAAAAAGAAAGGCTAAATACTGTGTAATTCTATTTATGTAACATTCTTGAAATGACAAAATTATAGAGATGGAGAATAGATTAGTTGCCAGGAGTTAGGGAGGCAGGAAGGAAGGGAGAAGGCTGTGGCTATAAAAGGGTTACACAAGGTATCCTTGTGATGAAACTGTGGGTGGTAGTCAAACAAATCTACCCATGATAAAATTGTACAGAACTAGGCATACATACACACACACACACACACACACACACACACGAACGAATATAAAACTGGGGAAATCTAAATAAGGTCGATGGATTGTATCGATGTCAATTTCCTGATTGTGATAATATACTATAGTTATAGAAGATGTCACCATTGGGGGAAAATGGGCAAAAGACATAGGGACCTAGGGGATCTCTCCATATGCTTTCTTACAACTGCACACAGATCTACAATTATCTCAAAATAAAAGGGTTGTGGCTGGGCACGGTGGCTTACATCTGTAATCCCAGCACTTTGGTAGGCCGAGGCGGGCAGATCACTTGAGGCCAGGAGTTTGAGACCAGCCTGACCTACATGGTGAAGCCCCATCTCTACTAAAAATATAAACAAGTTAACTGGTGTGGTGGCGCCCACTTGTAATCCTAGCTATTCGGGTGACTAGGCATAAGAATCGCTTGAGCCCAGGAAGCAGAGGTTGCAGTGAGCACTCCAGCCTGGGCTACAGAGTGAGACTGTCTCAAAATAATAATAACAATAAAAAATAAAATAAAATAAAATATGCTGGGCACGGTGGCTCACATCTGTAATCCCAGCACTTTGGGAGGCCAAGATGGGCAGATCACGAGGTCAGGAGATTGAGGCCATCCTGGCTAACACGATGAAACCCCGTCTCTACTTAAAATTCAAAAAATTAGCCGGGCATGGTGTCACATGCCTGTAGTCCTAGCTACGTGTGAGGCTGAGGCAGGAGAATTGCTTGAACCTGGGAGGCCGAGGTTGCAGTGAGCCAAGATCGTGCCACTGCACTCCAGCCTGGGTGGCAGAGTGAGACTCCGTCTCAAAAATAAAATAAAATAAAATAAAATAAAAGGGTTTTGTTTTGTTTTGGTTTGGTTTAGGTTTTAATTCTTTTGAGTTTTTGGCCCAAGATGGTTCATTTCAGGATTTAAGGTGCATTGGCCGTTCATTTGTCTACTAAGATCACCTCATAGCTTTTGGCAAAGCCCATGTGTGCCAGGCACAGTGCTAAGTGCTCTTCATAGATTAACTCTTTTAATAGAACCTAGTAAAGTTGGAAACATTGTTATTATATACCCACTTAACAGATGAGGAAACTGAAGCTCAGCAAAGTCAAGTCATATGCTCCAATCTTTATAGCCATTAAAAGCCAGGAAAAAAACCAGAGCCTCTGAGTCCAAGTCCACACCCTTACCCTCTACACTATACCTCCTCTCTGATTAGATGCCACATGGCCTTGATCTTTGGCACAGACTAGCTTTGAACCTAGGACAAAACACCAAGGTTCTCCTTTGAGTTCTACTAGGATAGCAGTACAGTGGAAAGAACACTGCATCATTCGACTAGATTCCTCTAGACCATTCCAATTACTAAGACTAAGTTTAAGTCCCAATGCCATCACTTGGCGGCTTTGTAGCCTTAGAAAAGTCACTTCTGTAGGAGCCTCAGTCTTTCTTCTTTAAACCAGAGCTTGTAATTCCAGCACTGTCGGTGGATCAAATGAAGTAATGTATTTTAAAGGGCTTTGGACACTCCAAAGGGGGCAGTTATTATTAATAACAGGGCACTGTGAAGTAAATTCTAAATATAGGCCACTCACTCCTATTTATCTTCTGGTTTGATGGTAAATGCTTTGAAGGCTTGAGCTGAGTTTTGGCCTTTTATTTTATCCTAACCTCTCCTTTATAAAGTGCTCCCCAAAAATGGTAGATTTCTAAAAGTTTTTGTTAACTGTAATATTGATAGAAAAGTGATCAGAATGCAAAAAGAAAAAGAAAAGTATTGATGGTGAAAATACAGAACTCTGTGCTTTAACTGCGTTTTTCTTGCAAATTGTGAAGAGAACTCAGAATGGTCTCAGCCAAAACTCAGCTCTTGAATTTCCTGCCTTACCCCAGGTAAACTTCTTATTTTCAGTGTTGGAATTGTGGGTTCTATCTTTCCAGGGGCATGGAAGAATGTGAAATTTGTAAAGTACTTTGAGGCACAACGTGTTCTTGCTATTTATACTAACCAGAATCTGTGGCTGTTTTTTGGGTAAGGTTTTTCCACATAAAACCAACCTTTTTTTCACCCTTTTCCCAGTTACAACAACCTTACAAACTCACAAACAAATTCCTCAGCTTTACTACTAATGCCAGTAACATGAACTTTAAAAATGCCTTTCATCTCCTCCCTTAAGCAACGTTGCAAACAGTAATTAAAGTTCAACACTCTTGTGAAGGAGGCATCTATTATTCAACCCATTTTCCAAACAAGTAAACCCAGACTTAGAAATTATGCCAGGTGCAGTGGCTCACGTCTGTAATCCTAGCACTTTGAGAGGACAAGGCGGGTGGATCACCTGAGGTGAGGAGTTCAAGACCAGCCTAGCTAACATGGTGAAACCCCGTCTCTACTAAAAATATAAAAATTACCTGGGCATAGTGGTGTGTGCCTGTAATCCCAGCTACCCGGGAGGCTAAGGCAGGAGAACTACTGGAACCTGGGAGGTGGAGGCTGCAGTGAGCAGAGATCGTGCCACTGCACTCTAGCCTGGGTGACAGAGTGAGACTCTGTCTCGAAAAAAAAAAAGAAAGAAAGGATGAAAGAAAGAAAGAAGAGGAAGAAAGGAAGGAAGGAAGGAAGGAAGGAAGGAAGGAAGGAAGGAAGGAAGGAAGAAAGAAAGAAAGAAAGAAAGAAAGAAAGAAAGAAAGAAAGAAAGAAAGAAAGAAAGAGAGAAATTAGAGGCCTGCCCATAGGTCAACAGGGTTTAGAGCAGGGAGGGTAGTGGAATTAAGACTTCTAGACTTCCTAGCTCTTAGATTCACCAAGGCATGGGGCAGTAAGAGTCTATGGGCAGAAAAGTGGAGATGCCCCCTCAGAGCAGGTATTCACTGAGGTAGGGTGATCTAGAGGAGGCAGAAAGGAGAAACAGACCAGATTCAATGATACTCAAGGAAAGGAAGGAGGGAGAAAAGGAAAGAAGGAAGGATTTAATAATAGATGGATGGATGACAGGCAAATAGAATGAATGGATGAAAGAAGGAAAGGCTGGATGGGAGGAAGGAAGGGAGGAAGGGGGGAAGGAAGGAAGAAAAGAAGGAAGGAAAGAAAGAAGGAAGGAAGGAAGGAAGGAAAAGAGGAAGGAAGGGAGGGAGGGAGGGAAGGGCGAGCCTGAAATCACTTATAAAAGAAAATAAATGAATTAGATCCACAAATTTGGTTGAAGGCAAGAAGGATTATGATGGAAAGAATAGTATGCTTAAACTGTCTGATTTTTAAATGAAGAATAGGAAGGACAAGATTTTTTTAACTTCATATTTTGAAAAAACTATAGACTCACAAGAAGTTGCAAAACAGTACAGAGAAGTTCCGTGTACCCATCATCCAACTTCCCCCAGTGGTAACATCTTACATAACTATAGTGTATTACCAAAGTCAGGAAATTAATTGGCAATTAACAAGACAACGGACTTACTCAGATTACACTAGTTTAGGAAGCATAATATATGTTTACAATTTTATTCTACACATAAAGTACACAAATCTTAAGTGTACAGCCTGATGTAGTTTTATATATGTGAACATTCATGTAACCAACATCTCCATCAAGATATAGAATGTTATCAGCCCCCAATGTTACCAACTCCCTCGTGTTCCCTATAGTCAATAACTGCCTTCCCACATAACTGTTATTCTTTTTTTTTTTTTTTGAAACAGGGTCTCACCCTGTCACCCAGACTGAAGTGCAGTGGTGTGATCACAGCTCACTGCAGCCTTGACCTCCTGGGTTCAAGTGAATCTCCCACCTCAGCCTCCCAAGTAACTAGGACTACAGGCATGTGCCACCATGCCCAGCTAATATTTTTGTACTTTTTATAGAGATGGGGATCTCGCCATGTTGCCTAGGCTGGCCTCGAACTCTTGGACTCAAGCTATCCACCTGCCTCGGCCTCCCAAAATGCTGGGATTATAAGCATGAGCCACCTCGCCTGGTCCACTATTCTTTTATTGCTGTATATTAGTTTGCCTTATCTTGAACTTTATATAAATGGAATCGTACAGTATATTCTCTTTTATTTTTGGCATATATATATCTGCGTGTGTGTGTGTATATATATGCACATATATATATTTTTAGAGACAGGGTCTCGCTCTATCGCCCAGGCTGGAGTGCAATGGCTCAATCATAGCTCACTACTACCTCAAACTTCTGGGTTCAAGTGATCCTCCTGGGTAGCTGGGACTACAGGCATGTGCCACTTTGTCTAGCTAATTAAAATATTTTTTAGACTGGGCACGTTGGCTCATGCCTGTAATATCAACACTTTGGGAAGCCGAGGTGGCTGGATCACGAGGTCAAGAGATCGAGACCATCCTGGCCAACATGGTGAAACCCCGTCTCTACTAAAAATACAAAAATTAGTTGGGCATGGTGGTGCACACCTGTAGTCCCAGCTACTCAGGAGGCTGAGGCAGGAGTATCACTTAAACCCGGGAGGCGGAGGTTGCAGTGAGCTGAGATCGTGCCAGGCACTCCAGTTTGGGTGACAGAGCGAGACTCATCTCAAAAAAAAAAAAAAAATTTGTATATATATATATAAAAATTAGGCCAAGGTGGGTGGATTGCTTGCACTCAGGAGTTTGAGACCAGCTTAGGTAACATGATGAGACCCTTCTCTACTAAAAATACAACAACAAAAAAATAGCCAGGCATAATGGTGCGTATCTTTGGTCTCAGCTACTCAGGAAGCTGAAGTGGAAGGATTGCTTGAGCCTGGGGGTCAGAGGTTGCAGTAAGCCAAGATCATGTCACTGCACTCCAGCCTGGTGACAGAGTGAGACCCAGTCTCAAAAAAAATTATTTTTTCATAGAAACCAGGTCTCACTTTGTTGCAAAGGTTGGTCTTGAACTCCTGGCTTCAAGTGATCCTCCCTCCTCAGCCACCCAAAGTGTGGAGATTACAGGCATGAACTACCGTGCGAGCCTACCTGGCTTCTTTCACTCAACATTATGTCTATTAGACTCATTCATGATTTGACATGTAGCAGGGGTTTATTGTTTTTCATTGTTGTCCAGTATTTTATTATATGAATAGATCATAATTATTTATCCATTCTACTGTGGATGGATGTTGGGGTTGTGTGTACATGTTTGTTGAACCTAAGCACTCATCTCTCTCCCTCTCTCCCTCCCTCCCTCCCTCCTTTCCTTCCTTCCTTCTTTCCTTCCTTCCTTCCTTCCTTCCTTCCTTCCTTCCTTCCTTCCTTCCCTCCCTCCCTTCCTCTCTCTTTCTTTCTTTCTTTCTTTCTTTCTTTCTTTCTTTCTTTCTTTCTTTCTTTCTTTCTTTCTTTCTTTCTTTCTTTCTCCTTCCTTCTTTCTTTCCTTCCTTCCTTCCTTCCTTCCTTCCCAGGGTCTTGCTTTGTCACCCAGGCTAAAACGCAGTGGTGCAATCATGGCTCACTGCAGCTTCGAACTCCTGGGTTCAAGCGATCCTCCTTCCTCAGCCTCCTGAGCAGCTGAGATCACAAGCATGAGACACAATGACCAGGTAATTTTTGTTTTGTTTTGTTTTGTTTTGTTTTGTTTTGCAGAGGCGGGATTTCACCATGTTGCCCAGGCTGGCATCAAACTCTTGGGCTCAAGTGATCCCCTTGCCTCAGCCTCCCAATGTGCTGGAATTACAGGCATGAGTCACCATGCTCAGCCCTAAGCACCCATTTCTGATATGTAGGAAAGGAGTTGCTGGTAAGAGGGTAGGTAGATGTTCAGTTCTGGGAAATGCTCCTAACAAGTTTTCCAATTTGTATCAATTTAATTTATCCTCCCACCACCAGTGTATGAGAATTCCATGGGAGTATAAAATTTTATGTCATTAAACTCTGACAAACGATTGCCTGCAAGTCCAACTATGATCTATCTGTTCTTCAGAATTCCCATTTCAAAGTGTTTTTCTGTTCAAACGCAAAAGTAGAGAAAGTGTCTAAGAAAATCTCAAAGGCTTCAGGGCACGAAGATGACATCAGAGGTCAGGAAGTTAAGAAATTAGAATGGTCATTTTCTTGGCAGACTTGGAGTCAGTCACTGCTCTGAGCCTCAGTTTCCTTATCTTTAAAGTAAAGCCAATGGATGGGCTCATTTCTAACATTCTTTTTAGTTCCCAATGTCATGATTCCAACTTGAAAAATGTTGATGTTGTAATGTTAAGTAAAATGATAGAGGCCAGGCACAGTGGCTCACGTCTGTAATCCAGCACCTTGGGAGGCTGAGGCGGGCAGATCACTTGAGCTCAGGAGTGCAAGACCAGCCTGGGCAACATGGAGAAACTCCGTCTCTACTAAAAATACAAAAATTAGCCAAGCGTGGTGGCAGGCACCTGTAATCTCGGCTCCTCGGGAGGCTGAGGCAGGAAAATCGCTTCAACCCAGGAGGCGGAGGTTGCAGTAAGCTGAGATCGCACCACTGCACTCCAGCTTGGGCAACAGAATGAGACTGCCTCAAGAAAAAAAAAAAAAAAGTCAAAGGGTAGAAAGAACATATGCTGCCACTTTGGAAAATATACGACTGGAGGAAAATAAACAATGCTTATATTGTTAGATTGTTGCATATTTATTTTCTTTCCATGTTTAATAATACAGGATTTTTAAATTTGTGGTTATATGAGTCTAAAATATTTGTGTATGTAAATATATATTTGATGTATTAACATAATAATATTAGCCTACCATATTAACATACTATAGCACATGAACTAATTATTTTTCCATTTTTTTATTTTTTAGAGACAGGGTCTCGCTACGTTGCCCAGGCTGGAGTTCAATTGCTCTTCACAGGTGCGATCATAGTACACTGCAGCCTCAAACTCCTGGCCTCAAGATGTCCTCCCATCTTGGCCTACCAAGCAGCTGGAATTATAGACGTGGCTTTCACTTTCATATATAATATAAAACCTGAGATTTCATTAACTCCAGATATATCATCAACTCAAATTATTAGACACTTTGAAGCCAACTAATATTTATTCAAGAAATACTGAGCACCTTCTCTGTGCCAGACACAAGGCTTGGCCCTGAGGACATGATTGGTGAACTAGACATAGGACTTGAATGTCTAGGAATTTATCACCTGCTGCAAGGGACAAGCACATCAATAGACAAGTACAAGGCAATGTGCTAAGGTTTATTTTTGGCAACTTGGGAACTTACAGGAGGAACCTTACTCAGTTTGAGAAAGTCAGAAGGGTTTCCTGGAGGACATGGCACTCAGCTGAGACCTGAAAGATGATTCTAAGTACACCAGGTACAAGGGGAACAGGAGTGGGAAGAGCATCCTCTGCAGTGGGACTAGCTGGGATACAGACATGGGAGCTAGAGGGGTGAGATGGTCATGGAGCCACAGTTGAGTCAACTGTGGGTGTTTGTGGGACAAGATAAGATACAGTTGAAGAGGTTAAAATACCCCACACAGTTCATTGAACTGCCATGGAGAACCATTGCAAAATATCAATCCGGGGCTAGTCAGTAACCATTCAGTTTTGTTCCAAATTCCCCAGATACGGCTGACCATAAACTGAGATATTGACAAATACGTATAAACTGGGATGTTTTCATGCCCTGCTGGCACTGCTGATTTTCTCATAGGGAGCTAAAGGATTGTCAAAAGCAAAAAGTACTGTGTCTGCTGGTCTCATTGGCAATCAACAGGAAGCAAGGTTTCAGCCCGGGGAGGTGTCCAAGGGCCCTATTAGGAAGATGACACAGGTGGCTGGACAGGGGCCAGAGGGTTGAGAAAATGAGGCACTCATCCAAACAGTGTCAGGGATTATCCGTGGGCATTGGTATAGGGCACAGAGCCCAGAGGAGCAGAGACGTATTGAGACATATGTCTATCTATAGTCAGTAGGGAAGCGGCAAAGCCACTAGAGACAGGGAGACAGCCCATTCTCCTCCTTCCTCTTAGTATCGCTGCAAAAGCTGCTTTGTGCCTTGTCACCGGCAAGCCACCCAAATGAAACACTCAGTGACCGAGTGGCATTGAGAACACATCAGTAGTAGCATGATACATTGGTCAGAACCACATGAGCTCAGCTGGAGGCATAGCCGCCTTCTCTCTTTGGCTGGTGACAGGTTGATAAAGTTCTCAAGTCCTGCAGTCAGCCCCTGACAGCTTCTCTGGGCAACAGTTCATGTTGGGATGCTTCTGCCACCCGCCTGTACACCCCAGGCACAGCAGCTGGCCGGCTACTGCCTCCTACCAGGAAAGGTCTGGACCTCACTGGAATTCCAGAAGCTTGACTTTCAGTCCCTTCGTGCGGCGTCCTCTGAGTGCAGCTCCTGATCAGCAGGCAGGAGGCCAATTTAAAAACACAAAATGTACTTATTTCTCACATGTCTAAAAAGTATAAAGACAAATCTAAATCTCAGACCAGCTAAAATCTTTGACTTATCCTAGATTCCCCTAAAAGTAGAGTATGAGACCGGGCAGGGTGGCTTATGCCTGTAATCCCAGCATTTTGGGAGGCTGAGGCAGGCAGATCACCTGAGGACAGGAGTTCAAGACCAGCCTGGCCAACATGGCGAAAACCTGTCTCTACTAAAAATACAATAATTAGATGGGTGTGGTGGCACATGCCTGTAGTCCCAGCTACTCAGGAGGCTGAGGCAGGAGAATCACTTGAACCCAGGAGGCGGAGGTTGCAGTGAGCCGAGATCTCACGACTCCACTCCAGCCTGGGCAACAGAGTGACTCCATCTTTAAAAAAAAAAAAAAATTGGTTGGGCACCTGTAATACTAGCACTTTGGGAGGCCAACACGGGTAGATCATGAGGTCAAGAGATGGAGACCATCCTGGCCGATATAGTGAAACCCTGTCTCTGCTAAAAATACAAAAATTAGCTGGGCGCTGTGATGCGCACTTGTATTCCTAGCTACTTGGGAGGCTGAGGCAGAAGAATCGCTTGAACCTGGGAGGCAGAGGTTGCAGTCAGCTGAGGCAGCACCACTGCACTCCAGCCTGGTGACAGAGTGATAGTCCATCTCAAAAAAAAAAAAAATTACTCAGTCTCAGTAGTCTATAATAGCAGTACAAAATGGACTAAGACGTGCTCAGCATCCTTCCCTCCATTCCTGGGAACAGCATCTCCATTTTGGGATTGGGAAACCACCCTCTCACTTCCAGTCCCTGTGACTGGGTGAGGCTAACCTCTCCTTGTTCCCAAGACACCAACTCCAAGGGTTGCTCAAGTCCCAGTTCCAGCCAATCAACACAGCCTGTTCCTGCCTGCCAGCTACAATGATAAGTTCACGACCAGTCCCTGAATCGTAGGTGCTTTAGATCTTCATTTGAGTATTCACACAGCCATGTATTTTGGGAATACAATTCCATCCCATGGGTAGGACCTGAGAGGCTTAAACTAACCAGTTTAAGTACATCCATTCCACTGAATGAAGACACTAATTTTGGAGTGAGCATGTGACCAAAGTGGCCCAACCAGCCTGCCTCTCAAGACTGGCTTGGAATGCTGGAACACGTGTGTTCTTTCTGTGCTCAAGGGAAGAAGGAAGCCCATGGTGCTGGCTGCGGATGGAGGGCATCTTTTTTTTTTTTTTTTTTTTTTTTTTTTTTAGATGCACTCTTGCTCTGTCTCCCAGGCTGGAGTTCAGTGATGCGATCTTGGCTCACTGCAAGCTCTGCCTCCCAGGTTCATGCCATTCTCCTGCCTCAGCCTCCCAAGTAGCTGGGACTACAGGCGCTGGAGTGCATCTTAAGACCCCGAGGTGAACCATTCTCAGTAGAACACCTCACTATATATGGCAGAGCAAAAAGACAAAACCGGTCCCTGAGGACCCAGGCGAGTTGTTGGATCAGCCAAACTTGAAGCTTAACTTACTTCTGGATCTCCACTTATGTGCACCAATGATTCCCCTTCACTGTTTAAGTCCATTTATGGTGGATATTTTGTTACTTGCAAGCTGAATGCAAACCTAACCAAGCCTGAAGTTAAACCTAAAAGAGAACCATGAGTTCATGTAATAGAAAGGTCCCAGGCTGGACGTGGTGGCTCAGGCCTGTAATCCCAGCACTTTGGGAGGCCAAGGCAGGTGGATCACCTGAGGTCAGGAGCTGGAGACCAGCCTGGCCAACATGGTGAAACCCCATCTCTACTAAGAATACAAAAATTAGCCCGGTGTGGTGACGCATGCCTGTAATCCCAGCTACTTGGGAGGCTGGGGTAGGAGAATTGCTTGAATCCAGGAGGACGAGGCTGAAGTGAGCCGAAATCCTGCCACTGCTCTCCAGCCTGGGTAACAGTTGGAGACTCTGTCTCAAAAAATAAATAAATAAAAGAAAAGTCACAGGGTAGAGACACTCCAAATAAGCTGAGGCTTTACATCCATGATCTCATTTGATTGTCATATCATACTGGTCACTACCATTCCGATCCCCATTTAATAGATGAGAAAAAAAAGATTCAAAAAAGTGATGGCACCAACCCAGTAGTTCTCAAGCAGAAGAAATTTTGCGCCCCCTCCAACCCAGGGGACCAGGTACACTTGATACTGTCTACAGACATTTTTGGTTGTCATAACTTGGGAGTGGGGAAGAGGAAGGAGGGAGCTATGGTACTGGCGTCTAGTGAGTAGAAGCCAGAAATGGTACTCAATGTCCTACAATGCATGAAACAGTCCCCCACAACAAGGAATTATCCAGGCCAAATGTCAATAGAGCTGACATTGAGAAACCCTGCTTGATTAATCCAGGGTCACTTGGATGGTAGGCTCAGATTCAAACCCAAGTCACTCCACAGAATGCTGCTTGAGCCCACTCTAAAAATGCAATACATCCCTATGCCAGAGCCAATCAAAGGGTGGCTACAGCTAAGGCTCGGGAAAGCGAGAGGTCTGAGAGCTCAGGAGTAATGGAGCCCGGCCACTTCAGGGGCACCGTAATCTTGTACCAACTTCACCCTCTGTCAAGTGCATTCCAAGGTGAGCCCCTTGTGGGTTCCTGCTTCATTTCTTGGCCCTGGTGGCCTGTGCTTTGGAGGACCTAGGGAGGTCTGTGGCTCCATGCCCAAGGTCCCAATTCCATTTCTACCTATTTGCCTGGCATTTGCTCTCCAAAACTGGAAATTAATAATTCATTTTGCAGGATGAATAATTCAGCAGAGAGGACAAAGGGCCACTGGCAGTGGTTGACACCACAAAATCAGTCTATGTTTTCTTCTAAAGGGAGAGGGGACTGGGCACAGTGGCTCATGCCTGTAATTCCAGCACTTTGAGAGGCTGAGGCAGGTGGATCACCTAAGGTCAGGAGTTCAAGACCAGCCTGGCCAACATGGCGAAACTCCTTCTTTACTAAAATATGTAAAAATTAGCCATGTGTGGTGGTGCACGTCTGTAATCCCAGCTACTTGGGAGGCTGAGGCAGGTTGAACCCAGGAGGCGGAGGTTGTGGTGAGCCGAGGTTGTGGTGAGCCGAGGTCGTGCCATTGCACTCCAGCCTGGGCGACAGAGTGAGACTCCATCTCAAAAAAATGAAATAAAATAAAAATACAAAATTAGCCAGGTGTGGTGGCACACTCCTGTAGTCCCAGCTATTTGGGAGGCTGAGCATCAAGGATCACTTCAGCCTGGAAGGCTGAGACTGCGGTGAGCTGTGATTGTGCCACTGCCATCCAGCCTGGGTGACACAGCAAGACTCTGTCTCAAAAAAATGAAAGAATGGGCTGGCCGCAGTAGCTCACACCTGTAATCCCAGCACTTTTGGAGGCCCAGGTGGGCAGGTTGCTTGAGCCCAGGAATTAGAGACCAGCCTTGGCAACATGGCAAAACTTCATCTCCATTAAAAACAAATAAATAGCCAAATAGCTGAGTGCGGTGACTCATGCCTGTAATCCCAGCTACTCAGGAGGCTGAGGCAGGAGAATCACTTGAACCCTCGAGGTGAAGGTTGCAGTGAGCCGAGATCGCGCCATTGCACTCCAGCCTGGGTGACAGAGTAAGACTCTGTATACACACACACACACACACACACACACACACACACACATATATATAGTCAGGCGCGGTGGCTCAAGCCTGTAATCCCAGCACTTTGGGAGGCCGAGGCGGGCGGATCACGAGGTCAGGAGATCGAGACCATCATGGCTAACAAGGTGAAACCCCGTCTCCACTGAAAATACGAAAAAATTAGCCGGGCATGGTGGCAGGTGCCTATAGTCCCAGGTACTCGGGAGGCTGAGGCAGGAGAATGGCATGAACCCGGGAGGCGGAACTTGCAGTGAGCCAAGATCACGCCACTGCACTCCAGCCTGGGTGACAGAGCAAGACTCCGTCTCAAAAAAAAAAAAAAAAAAGTATATATATAAAATAGAAATAAAAGAAAATTAAAAGAAAATAAAATGATAAAGAATAAAGGGAGAAGGGGCTAGGTGCAGCAACTCACCTATAATGTAATTCCAGCACTTTGAGAGGCCAAGGCAGGAGGATCACTTGAGCCCAGGAGTTCAAGACCTGCCTGGGCAACATAGTAAGATCTCATCTCTAAAAAAAAAAAAAAAAAAAAAAAATTAGCCAACACCTATAATCTTAGCTACTTGACAGGCTGAGGCAAGAAGATCACATGAGGCCGGGAGTTCAAGGCTGCAGTGAGCCATGGTCACACCACTGCACTCCAGCTTGAGTGAGAGTGGGAATCTAACCCAAAAAAATAAAAAATAAAATAAAGGGAAAGGGGAAAAGAAACTCTACATCCAGGATGATCTCTGGATGGAAATGACACCAATACTGGACAATTTAAACAAGCCCCCCTTTTGGGAATGGGCATTGGTGAAGACATTGGGGCTACCTAAAGGGAATTCTGGACTGTGTTTCCCTCCCCACATCACTTGCAGCCTCTTGAACTTTCACAGTCCATTAAAGCCCAGCTTGATTGGCACCTACTCCAGTAAGCTTTCCCTGACATCCCTAACCAATTGAAGCTGAAAATGTATTTCTGATTCCATGTATTAACCACTGACCACTGCCCTGACCACTGCCTGCCTCTCAGCCTCACATTAAGCCATGTTTCTATCACCACAGATTCTTGGGCCTTGAGATGGCTTTTCTTTTTTTTTTTTGAGATGGAGTCTTGCTCTGTCACCCAGGCTGGAGTGCAGTGGCCGGATCTCAGCTCACTGCAAGCTCCGCCTCCCGGGTTCCCGCCATTCTCCTGCTTCAGCCTCCCGAGTAGCTGGGACCACAGGCGCCGCCACCTCGCCCGGCTAATTTTTTGTGTGTGTTTTTTTTAGTAGAGACGGGGTTTCGCCGTGTTAGCCAGGATGGTCTCGATCTCCTGACCTTGTGATCCGCCCGTCTCGGCCTCCCAAAGTGCTGGGATTACAGGCTTGAGCCACCGCGCCCGGCCGAGATGGCTTTTCTAACTAGAAGGGAACAAGAGGTTCACCAGGGTGCTGGTGTGAGTTGCTCTTAGCCTTTTGAGGATGTTTCTTTAAGGATCAGATGAAGCCTCTCAGCCTCTCTACTGAAAAATGTTCCCCAAACACAACTGTGTACAATTCAAGAGGGACACAGATCTTGGGAGCCCCTTCATGGACCTGAGTTTAGAATTCGTGCCTCATGGGGAGCCTTCTGTTAAGGAGAGGAATTACAGTTGTTCAGAATGTGTGCTATGGTTTGAATGTGCGCCCTCCAAATTCAGGTGTTGCCAATGTGACAGTATTAAAAGGTAGAGCCTTTACGAGGTGATTGAGTTAGGTGCCCTCATGAAAGGATTTTTTTTTTGCTCTTGTTGCATAGGCTGGAGCACGGGGCCACAATCTTGGCTCACTGCAATCTCTGCCTCCCGAGTTCAAGCAATTCTCCTGCTACAGCCTCCCAAGGAGCTGGGATTACTGGCGCCTGCCACCATGCCCAGCTAATTTTCTGTATTTTTAGTAGAGATGGGGTTTCACCATGTTGGCCAGGCTGCTCTTGAACTCCTGACCTCAGATGATCCACCCACCTCGGCCTCCAAAAGTGCTGGGATTACAGGCATGAGCCACCGTGCCCAGCCTCATAAAAGGATTTGATGAAGGAAGTTCAACCTTCTTGCCCTTCCTCCTTCTGCCATGCAAGAACACAGTGTTCCTTCTCGCTGAAGGATACAGCAACACGGCACCATCTTGTAAGCAAGAAAGCAAGGCCTCACCAGACAACCAAAGCTGCTAGTGCTTTAATCCTGGACTTCCCAGCCTCCTGAACTGTTAGAAATAAATTTATGTTCTTTGTAGGCTGGGCACGGTGGCTCACACCTGTAATCCCAGCACTTTGGGAGGCCAAGGTGGGCGGATCATGAGGTCAGGAGATCAAGACCATCCTGGCTAACATGGTGAAATCCCGCCTGTACTAAAAATACAAAAAAATTAACCAGGCCTGGTGGCGGGCACCTGTAGTCCTAGCTACTTGGGAGGCTGGGACAGGAGAATGGCGTGAACCTGGGAGGCAGAGCTTGCAGTGAGCTGAGATTGCACCACTGCACTCCAGCCTGGGTGACAGAGCAAGGCTCCGACTCAAGGAAAAAATAAAAATAAATTGATGATCTTTGTAAATAGCTCAACCTCAAGTGTTCCGTTTTAACAACACAAGCGGACTAAAACAGTATGGAAAACAGCTCAGTCTCTCAGTCTTGCCTCTCCTCAAAATGGCCCTGTCTCAGGGCCAAGGTATTTTAAGGAAGTCAGTAATCAACAAGGAGCTATTAGACACCTTCTATGTGACCCTGGGCAAGTCATTGCCCATCTCTGGACCACAGTTTCTTACTTGGAATTGGAAGAGTTGGTCTAGATTATCCTAGCACTTTGATTCAATCATTCAGTCAGCAAATATTTATTGCACACTATAAGATGCCAGGTACCAAGCTAAGCACTGGGGATAAGGTTGGTGAACAAAACAGATGAGGTCTCTAAATTGTCAGAACACACAGTCTAACGAAGGAGTCAATCATTCATTGATGACACATAAATACAGGAAGATAAGCTGTGACCAGTGATACACAAGGGAAGTAAAGGGAGCTAGCTAGGAATGCATGTATCAGGAAAGTGATTATAACCTGGGAAAAGATGAGATGAAGAGGAGGCTTTACCTTGACAAGGAGAGCAGGGGGTTATTTCAGGCCGAGGAAGCAGCATGGGCTAGTTCCCTGAGGTGTGAAGGGGCCGTTGCACTCAAGGAATTAGGTCAGAGCAGCGGCATACTGAAATCTCTGGGGACTATGCAAGCCCAGAGAGTAGATACTCAGCAAGAAGAGAAAGTAGGGTTCCCTTCTTTTCATGATGGTCAAGGTAAATCTTCCAGTAACTTCTTTTCAAACTCTCTCAAGGAAAGCTGAAGAGCTGGTGATATTCCACTGGATTGAAACCCCAGGTTTAATGGCCAAAACTGCCAAGTATCAATCTTTCCCATCACCAGGATAGCCGGAGACCTCTTGAAATTCCTTCCTTTCAGATCCCACATGGAAAGTACAAGATGTGGCTGGGCATGGTGACTCACGCCTGTAATCCCAACACTTTGGGAGGCTGAGCTGTGAGGATCGCTTGAGTCCAGGAGTTTGAAACCAGCTTGGGCAACAGAGCAAGACCTCATCTCTAAGAAAAAAAAAATTTTAAATAGCTGGGCACAGTGGCTTGCGCCTGTAATTCCAGCTATTCAGGAGGCTGAGGCAGGAGGATTGCTTGAGCCAGGAGGTCAAGGCTTCAGTGAGCTGTGATCACTGACACTGCACTTTAGCCTGGGCAACAGAGCAAGACCCTGTCTCAAAAAAAAAAAAAAAAAGAATGTACAAGATGCTACCAAATAAAAAATGTTAAATCTTGACGTGAAGCAAAATGCTCGCTGCCCCAACCCCCTCTGAATTTAAACCACGTCCCAGCGTTTGAGGAATTGTTTCTACCTCCTGGTTCTGTGGCTTTATTGTCCCACCCTGATGATTATAGAGAGACCTGAACATGCCAACTGCCACTTTGATGGGTGGTCTGAGTGCAGAGTCTCCAGGCTGCATGGAAGCAGACAGGGCCACCCTTTCATCTCCCTGGGTGGGGCTTTAGGCTAGAGCCAGCATGGAAACTTTGGTTCCGGTGCCCATTCTGCCATCTCCCCCACTGCTGGGTAATTCTGAAAGGTCCCATTCCCTCTTTGGGCCTCAGTTTCCTCATCCATAAAATGAGAGGTTTGAGTTACATGTTCTGTAAGCGTTTTCTTCGATTTGGGGGATTCTCTGCCCTCTGATTTCTAAAACGTGTTAACTCTGACTTTTTTTTCATCTTTCTGACTGTTGTTCACAGACCAGTGACAGGAGGCAAGACGACCACTATTTGTAAATTATAATGAATGGATAATTAGCTGCCTTCAAATTAAAGCTCTCTTCCTGGAAGCCAGGAGACCTGGTTTTTAAGTTGTTTACCATTATCATCACTTAACGCTGTTTTCTCACTAAAACCAAAAGGGGTAGGAGACAATGACAAGCAGATGTTTTGTTATTAGGGGCCCTGGGGGATGATTTGAGACTTTTCACTGCAGTGATCATTCTCTAGAATCTTCTGGAGTCAGCAGAAGCTTTGATGAATCCGACAGAGGCCAGGGGGATTGGACAGACACAGAATGGAGGCCTATCGAAAGAAAACCTGGCTTAACAGAAAGCTGCTAGGGACAGCAGTTCCTGGCTGAGGACAGTGTGGATTATGAAATTAATATATTTATGTGACACCTTGCAAAGAGATTTCAACTGCCATTATTTCATTTTCTCATGAGGACACTTTGCCAATGGTTGAGCTCACACTGCTATTACTTCTCACATGAATCTTTTTTATTAAATGGTCTCGCTGGCTGTGGTTGATTTCCTGTTAAAACAGTCACCAAAGATCTGTAAGACAGAAAACAGACCAGTAGTTGCCCATGGATGGGGAAGAAGGACTAATTCCTCTCCACTTGAATCAGAGCTGGCTTTGTAACTTGCTTTGACCAATAGAATGTGGACGAAGTGATAGTGTGGCGTTCCAGAGCCTAGGGCTTGAGAAAAATGGCAGCTTCATTCATTCCTGAGAGGTCTTACAAAGATACATACATACATACATACATACATAAAAAGAAATATGACGCTTCGGCCAGGCGCCGTGGCTCATGCCTATAATCCCACCACTTTGGGAGGCCAAGGCAGGCGGATCACCTGAGGTTGGGAGTTTGAGACCAGCCTGACCAACATGGAGAAACTCCATCTCTACTAAAAATACAAAATTAGCCAGGCATGATGGTGCATGCCTGTAATCCCAGCTACTTGGGAGGCTGACGCAGGAGAATTGCTTGAACACGGGAGGTGGAGGTTGTGGTGAGCCAAGATGGAGCCAATGCACTCCAGCCTGGGCAACAAGAGAGAAACTCCATCTCAAAAAAAAAAAGAAAGAAAAGAAAAGAAAAGAAAAGAAGTATGGCAGTTTCTTGGCTAGGCACGGTGGCTCCTGCCTGTAATCCCAGCAATTTGGTTGGCCAGGGCAGGTAGATCGCTTGAGCCCCGGAGTTCGAGACCAGCATGGGCAACGTGGCAGAACCCCATATTTACACAAAATACAAAAATTAGTCGGGCATGGTGGCATGCACCTGTGGTCCCAGCTACTTGGTGGGGCTGAGGCAGGAGAATTGCTTTAGCCCAGGAGGTCGAGGCTGCAGTGAGTAGTGTTGGCACCACTGTACTCCGGCCTGGGTGACAAAGTGAGACTCTGTCTCAAGAAAACAAAAAACAGGCCAGGCACAGTGGCTCACACCTGTAATCTCAGCACTTTGGGAGGCTGAGGATTGGCCAACATGGTACAACCCCATCTCTACTAAAATACAAAACTTAGCTGGGTGTGTTGACAAGTGCCTATAATTTCAGCTACCCTGGAGGCTGAGGCAGGAGAATCACTTGAACCCAGGAGGTGGAGGCTACAGTGACTTGAGATCATGCCACTGCACTCCAGCCTGGGTAACAGAGTGAAACTCAGTCTCAAAAGAAAAAAAAAAAAAGAAAGAAGGAAAAGAAATATGTTTTCCATTTTTTACCCTATTGGGGTCTAAACCACCACACAGAAGCTCCAGCTATACCACCATTTCTCAAGCTCATGATTATTAATACTTTGGGTGAGATAGTTCTTTGTGGTGAGGCTGCTCTGTGTATTGCAGGATGTTTAGCAGCATCCCTGGCCTCTAATACCTAGTTCCTCTAGTAGTGACAACCAGAAATGTCTCCAGACATTGCCATATGTCCCCTGTGGGAGAAAATCACCCCTGCTTGAGAACTGCTGGACTAGACTACTGAATGATAAGAGAGACCATGTGGCAAGAGAGCCCCACCCAGCTGCCAGCTATTCCAGCCACCCCAACTCAGATGCCAGACATATGAATGATGCTGTCTGGGACGTTCCAGCCTCAAATGAGCATGCAACTCAGTGTAACCAAATGATAACACCAGCTGACACTACGTGGAGCAGAAAAACCACTCAGCTTAGCCCAGCCAATTCACAGAATCATGAGACATAATACATCTTTATAAGCCACTAAATTTGGGGGTAGTTTATTATGCAGCAACAGATAACTGTGACACAGGCCTAGCTCCATTCTTTTATCTTTTTTTTTAAGGCAAGGTCTTGCTCTGTCAGCCAGTCACCCAGGCTGGAGTGCAGTGGCATCATCATGGCTCACTGCTGCCTCAACCTCCTGGGGTCAAGTGATCCTCCTGCCTCAGCTTCCCAAGTAGTTGGTACTAGAGGCGTGAGCCACCACACCCAACTTTTTATATTTTTTTGAAGAGACAGGGCCTCTCTATGTTGCCTAGGCTGGTCTCAAAGTCCTGGGCTCAAGTGATTCTCCCATCTTGGCCTCCCAAACTCTCGAGATTACAGATGTGAACCACTGCACCAGCCCTAGCTCCATTCTTGCTATCATCTATTCTGTCCACTGCCATGGCTATTAGAGTTATCTTTTTTCTTTTATTCTTTTCACAAAACTGCCTACCATTGACTACTAGAGTTATCTTTCTAAAAATTTCTCAGCTTCATTCAAACCCTCCAGGACCTTCCCCACCGTCAGTTGCTTAGCATGGTCCACAAAGCCCTCCGTAATCTGGCCTCTCCTTAAAATGCCCTTAAACTCTGAGATTCAAGCTATACACATTTACTTGCAATTACCTGCATGGTCCATCTTCTTTTACACCTCTGGGTCTTTGCTCCTTTCCTTGTTAAGTTCTACTAACCTGTCAGTTCCTAGATTTCCTGAAAACTCAGATTAAACAGCATCCTCCCCAGAGAGTCCATGTATATCCTACTACATACGATGCTTTTCTTGGCCAGGTGTGGTGGCTCATACCTGCAATACCAGTTGGGAGGCTGAGGTGGAAGGATCACTTGAGCCTAGGAGTCCCAGGTTGCAGTGAGCAATGATGGTGCCACTGAACTCCAGCCTGGGAAACAGAGTGAGACTTTGTCTCAAAAAAAAAAAAAAATTTTTTTTGGCCAGGCACAGTGGCTCATGCCTCTAATCCCAGCACTTTGGGGGGCCGAGGCGGGTGGATCACATGAGGTCAGGAGTTTAAGACCAGCCTGGCCAACATGGTGAAACCCCGTCTCAACTAAAAATACGAAAAAATAGCGGGACATGGTGGTGGGTGCCTATAATCCTAGCTACTTCAGGAGGCTGAGGCAGGAGAATCACTTGAACCTGGGAGGCAGAGGTTGCAGTAAGCCGAGATTGCACCATTACACTTCAGCCTGGGTGACAAGAGCAAAACTCTGTCTCAAAAAAAAAAAAGGTTTTTCCCTTATGACCTCAAAGCATTATGTATATGCCTATCACAATACTTCTTAAACCGTGCTATATGATTTATGTTTTATTCATATTTCTGACAAGACTGTGAAAACCTTGAAGGCTGGAATTGAATCGTTACTTTATTGATGATAACTGGCACATGGTAGGTGCTCAATGAATATTTGTTGCTGAGTGATTATAGTAGGTTGAACAAGCATTATTATACAGCTAAGGAAACAGAGGCTTAGATAAGCTAAGCAACTTGTCCAGTTTGCCTAGTAATTAAGGGATATAAATGGGCTTAACACTTACATCATTAGACTGTACAACCAATCCATCAGCTACCTCTTTACCATGTACCTCTCCAGAACACCACTGGTCTAATAAAAGAATACCAATTGGTGGGTACCCAAGGTATACCTGGTCTATCCAGAAGCTAATATCTCCTTATCCCTAATCTAGCAACTTGAAATGCCAGCCACTGTTTCTGGTCATGATCTTGAACAGTTAACAATCTCACCCCTCTTGCCCCAGTGGGTACCAGTCATAATCTTTAGAAAAGGCTGGTCAACTAAACAGGAGAAGGACTGAGCACCTAAAAGTTGTATTAGGACAGAAGCCCAACTCAAAATGGCTTAAGCAAAACAGGCATGAGAAAAGCCTCAGGGTACCTGAATTCAGGTTTGCCTAGATCCAGGGTTCAAATGATGTCATCTCTCTCTTTCATTCTCTCTCTGCTTATCATTCCTTTTCTTGGCTCTGCAGTTCTCTGAGTTGGCTTCATTCTCAGGTTCTATGTGGTGGCCTCCAGCCAGCATAAGTTTATTCTTACTGCTAACAATCTCATCAGAAGGAGAGCTTCTCTTTCCTTTTGATTTCAAATAAAGATACCAGAATTGGGTATCACTGGATAGATTTGGCAGACTGGATGGAATGGCTCATGCCTGTAATCCTAGCACTTTGGGAGGCTGAGGCGGGAGGGTCACTTGAGACCAGGAGTTCGAGACTGGCCTGGGCAATATAGACCCTGTCTCTTAAAAAAAACAATTGAGGCCGGGCGCGGTGGCTCAAGCCTGTAATCCCAGCACTTTGGGAGGCCGAGACGGGCGGATCACAAGGTTAGGAGATCGAGACCATCCTGGCTAACAGGGTGAAACCCCGTCTCTACCAAAAAATACAAAAAGCTAGCCGGGCGAGGTGGCGGGCGCCTGTAGTCTCAGCTACTCGGGAGGCTGAGGCAGGAGAATGGCGTGAACCCGGGAGGCGGAGCTTGCAGTGAGCTGAGATCCGGCCACTGCACTCCAGCCTGGGCAACAGAGCGAGACTCCGTCTCAAAAAAAAAAAAAAACAAAAAAAAACCAATTGAACATCATGTATCCACTCTTGAGCCAATCACTGTGACTGAAGGTTTAGAATATGCCATTTATCCAGGCTCATATTAGATTGATGTGGCAGCTTCCAAGATGGCACCCAGTGATCTTGCCTTCTGATATCCATGCCCTTGTATAGTAAGACCCCTCCCACACTGAATCAAGACTGGCCTATGTGACCAGTAGAAATGTGGCTGAAGTGATGGTTTGTGACGTCTAAAGCTAGGCCACAAAGACATTGGTGCTTCTGCTTTGATCTCTTAGATTGTTCGCTTTGAGAGATGCCAGGGGCCATGTGGTGGGGACACTCAACTAGCCCTGTAGAGAGGAACCGAGGCCCCTTGCCAATAGCCAGTACCAACCCAGCAGTCATGCGAGTAAACGATCCACTGCAGAAGTGAATCCTTCAGCTCTAATCAAGTCTTCAGTCCTAGCTGACAACTGATTGCATCTTCCTGAGAGACCCTAAGCCAGAACCACCCAGCCAAGCCACTTTGGAACTCCCAACCCACAGACACCATATGGGATAATAAACTATTTTTTTAAATTGAGATGGGGTTTCACTATGTTGCCCAGGCGAGTCTTGAACTCCTGGGCCCAAGTGATCCTCCCACCTTGGCCTCCCAAAGTGCTGGGATTACAAGCATGAGCCACTGCACCTGGCCTAAAAAACTATTATTACTGTTTTGTTTTGTTTTGTTTAGACGGAGTCTTGCTCTGTTGCCCAGGCTGGAGTGCGTGGTGTGGTCTTGGCTCACTGCAGCCTCTGCCTCCCGGGTTCAAGCAATTTTCCTGCCTCAGCCTAGCAAGTAGCTGGGATTACAGGCGCCCGCCACCACACCTGGCTAGTTTTTTTGTATTTTTAGTAGAGACGGGGTTTCACCATGTTAGTCAGGATGGTCTCAATCTCCTGACCTCGTGATCTGCCCTCCTCAGCCTCCCAAAGTGCTGGGATTACTGTTTTAAACTGTTGTATTTTGGGATGATTTGTTGCATAGCCCTAGATGACTAATACAATTTTGGACATTTAAACTCTGGGTAAGGGGTCAATGCCACTCCATACATATTGAAATGGGAGTGACGGTTCCCTAAGGAGTGATCAAGTTGCTATTGGTAGGAAAACAGAGGAAATAAACACTGGACGCCAAACAACAGCTAATCTCAACAATGAGTGCTCTGCAAACACATGCTTGCTGGAGGACTGACATGCAAAAGAAGGGAACACTGATTCATCTGAGGTGACTCAGAGTGTCTGGGCCAGGCAAGACTCAGACCTAGATATTTCAGTGTCTATTTTGTAGCACTGAATATTGACAGTTTTCTCCCTAGTTACCCCTAGACTTTGTTGATTATACGAACCATGGACACTCCTCTCTTTTGCCAACCCAAATAGTTGTTCTTAGTTGTTTTTCTTTTAATCTAGAGGAGAAGCCAGGCCAAGAAATTGCTCTGTATTTGCATGTTTGCAAATGACTTATGCATGATTTGAGGCCTCTCCTGTTAACCCGGCTTTTAAATTTAATTTCAGTTGGACACATATTAGCTCAGACAAGAATGTGTCCTTTGTAAACCAACATTCCTCATTAAGCTTTTTCGGCAAGGGAGAAAGATGAAAGAAATGTAAAAGTTAACACTCCAGCTGATAGGGAGTCTCCTTTCTTCCTTCCTTCCTTTTCACTAACATTTTTCGAGCATCTACTATGTTCTTGGCATTGTCTATATTATCTCATTTAAGCCTTCTGTTTTGTTTTGTTTTGAGACTGAAATGCAGTGGCACAACCACAGCGTACTGCAGCCTCCACCTCCCAGGCTCAAACTATCCTCCCATCTCAGCCTCCATAGTAGCTGGGACTACAGGTGTGTGCCACCACACCCAGCTAGTTTTTTTATTTTTATTTTTTGAGAGATAAGTCTCATTATGTTGCCCGGGTTGGTCTCGAACTCTTGGTCTCATGCAATCCTCCCACCTCAGCCTCTCAAAGTGCTGCAATTACAGGCACGAGTCACCACATCCAGCCTTAAGCCTTCTAATGATGAGGTGGATATTAACTATCTTGTTTAACAGATGAGAAAACAGATACATTTGGAGAAGTTGGTGATTTATTGGATGTTTTGACTTCTTACAGTCATGTTATTTAGTTCCAAAACCTTTGTGATATGAACATCTTTGTACCCATAGAAAAAGATGGAATCAGTGCATATATTTTTTTCCGGAATTATTATTTTAAGGACCAAAGACTGCTGTATGTGATTTTCTCCCAACCAGTCACCAGGATACAGATTGCATTTTCCATGCGTCCAGTGTGTGTGGATGACAGAGAAGAAACAAAACAACACAAAACAAAACACACAGTTTCTGGCACCTTTTTCTGTCCCTTCCATGTCAGTAGAAGATCAGTTTTCCAAAAATGACAGCAACAGACTGGCAAGGTGGCTGTAATCCCAGCACTTTGGGAGGCTGAGGTGGGAGGATTGTTTGAGCCCAAGAGTTCAAGACCAGCCTGGGCAACATATTGAGAAACCATCTCTACAAAAAAATTAAAAATTAGCCAGGCATGGTGGTGCATGCCTGTAGTCACACCTACTCAGGAGACTGAGGCAAGAGAACTGCTTGAGCCCAGGAGGCAGAGGCTGAAATGAGCCATGATCACGCCACTGCACTCCAGCCTGGGTGACAGAGGGAGACCCTATCTCTAAATAAATAAAATAATAATACTAACAGCAATAAAGGGAAACATTCACTGTTCTGACACAGCTTGTGGCACTTGAGACCTCTTGGAGCTTGGGAAGGGCTCTTGGTAGGGAGGTTATGAGGACAGGCTCTGTGGTTAAACAGGGCTGAATTCAAATCCCCACTCCACCCACTTACCAGCTCTGTGACTCTGGTCTAGTCTTTAAACCTCTCTTTAAAATGGGGTAATAATAGCATCTACCTCTTATCATTCTTACAAAGAGTCAAGGAGCACCTGGCTCAGTGGCTCATACCTGTAATCCCAGCAGTTTGGGAGACCAGGATGGGCAGATCACCTGAGGTCAGGAGTTCGTGACCAGCCTGGCCAACATGGCAAAACACTGTCTCTACTAAAAATACAAAAATAGGCCGGGCGCGGTGGCTCAAGCCTGTAATCCCAGCACTTTGGGAGGCCGAGACGGGTGGATCATGAGGTCAGGAGATCGAGACCATCCTGGCTAACACGGTGAAACCCCGTCTCTACTAAAAAATACAAAAAAAAACTATCCGGGCAAGGTGGCGGGCGCCTGTAGTCCCAGCTACTCGGGAGGCTGAGGCAGGAAAATGGCGTAAACCCGGGAGGCGGAGCTTGCAGTGAGCCAAGATCCGGCCACTGCACTCCAGCCTGGGCGACTGAGTGAGACTCCGTCTCAAAAAAAAATAAAAAAATAAAAAATAAAAATAAAAATAAAATAAAAATAAAAAAATTAGCCCACTGTGGTGGCATGCGCCTGTAGTCCCAGCTACGAGGGAGGCTGAGGAAGGACGATGGCTTGAACCTGGGAGGCAGAGGTTGCAGTGAGCCGAGATCGTGCCACTGTACTCCAACCTGGGTGACAGAGTGAGATTCCATCTCAGTAAAAAAAAAAAAAAAAAAGGCAAAGAGATAATGTATATTAAATGCTTATTCCAGTGCCTGGGATGAAGCAAGGGTTTGACAAATGTGATCATTACTATCACAATTGTCTTTATCTCTCTGCACCTCTACCTCCTCTGCTGCAGACCTGGGGTTGATATGTGTCCTCTAAGTATCTGTGGCAGGCAGACTCTAGAATGGCCTCCATTGATTTACATCTTTTGGTATTCCTGCCCTTGTGTAATCCCCTGTGGGCAAATCCTGTGACTTGCTACTAACAAATAGAACATGGCAAAAGTGATGTCACTTTCATGATTAGGTTACATGAGATTGTAATTTCTCTCTTGCTAATAGAATCTCCCATTGCCTTCTTTTGTTTGTTTGAGACAGGGTCTTGCTCTATTGTGCAGGCTGGAGTGCAGTGGTGTGATCACAGCTAACTGCAGCCTCGAACTCCCGGGCTCAAGCAATCCTCCTGCCTCAACCTCCTAAGCAGCTGGGACTACAGGCATGCACCACCATGCCTGGCTAATTTTTAATTTTTTTTTGTAGAGACGAAGTCTCGCTATGTTGCCTAGGATGGCCTCAAACTTCTGGGCTCAAGCAATCTTCCTACCTCAGTCTCCCAAAGTGTTGGGATTATAGGCATGAGTCACTATGCCCAGCCGCTACTGCCTTCTTTGAATTTTTTTTTTTTTAATTTTTAGAGACTGGGTCTTGCTATGTTGCTCAGGCTCTATTTGAACTCCTAGGGGCAAACAATCCTCCTGCTTCAGCCTCCCAACCTGCTGGAACTACCAGCATGTGCCACCACTCTTGGCTTCCCTGTTAACTTTTAGGCTTTCATGCTTTGATGAAGCAGGCTGCTACACTGGAGAAGCCTATGTGACAAGCCTTTGGCCAAAATCCAGCTAGGAACTGAGACCCTTAGTCCAACAACCATTAAGGAACTGAATTTAGCCGGTAGCCATGGGAACTCAGAAGCAGACCCTTTTTGAGTTGAGTCTTTAAATGAGACTCCAGCCCTGGCTGATACCTTGATTGCAGTCTTGTGGGTGACCCTGATGCAGAGGAGCCGGCTATGCCATCCTCAGATTCCTGGCCCACAGAAAATGTGAGATAATAAATGTGTTTGTTGGCCAGGCGTGGTGGTTCACGTCTGTAACCCCAGAACTTTGGGAGGCCAAGGCGGGCGGATCACGAGGTCAAGAGATCGAGACCATCCTGGCCAATATGGTGAAACCCCGTCTCTACTAAAAATACAAAAGTTAGCTGGGGGTGGTGGCACGTGCCTGTAGTCCCAGCTACTTGGGAGGCTGAGGCAGGAAAATCGCTTGAACCTGGGAGGCAGAGGTTACAGTGAGCCAAGATCACACCACTGCACTCTAGCCTGGTGACAGAGTGAGACTCTGTCTCAAAATAAATAAATAAATGTGTTTGTTATAAGTGGCCAGCAGTGTGTTGTTGTAAGTTTGTGGTAATATGTTATGCAGCAATACAAAACTAATATAAAATCCAGCTCCTCTCATCTCATTTCTGGTTTACAGGCCATCTCTCCTATTTCCTCAGCACCTTGCATTCATCACATTGACTCGTTGCTATTGGTTTTCTTGCACTCCCTATTTTGTAAGCTCCTTGAGGACAGGCACTGGACTAAGCATTACTTGTAGCCCTAGTGCAGATAGCAGGGGTTGGCAGGAGGGTCCTGGGAAATATTTCACAATCCCAGGGTAGGGTTGTGTTTTCCATTCGGGGGCTTCTATAACACCCCAATAATGATGGTGGTTGGTTTTGAATTCTTACTGTGTGCCAGGCACTGAGATGAAGCCAGGGATGTGTGTTCCTAACAAGTTTTCTGTGATGATTCTGATCCATAGCCAGACTTAGGAACCACTAAATCTACATTACCTGAGACATTCTGTAGAAAAACTGCATCCTTCTCTCAGGACAGCTATACTTGTACCTTCATTAAAAAAAAAACAAAAACAAAAACCAAAAAAACCTGTATTGCATACATACAGAAAAGTGCACAAATTTTAAGTGTACAATTTGATGAATTTTCCAAAGTGAACACATCTACATGGCTACCACCGAGATGAAGACAGGGGTGACCCCAGCCTCACTTGTGGCCCCTCCCAGTCCACAGCCCCAGAGGAAACCACCAATCTTAACACCATCACCACTCATGAGTTCTGTCTGTTCCAGAATTTCCCGTAAACGAAATCGCAGTCTGTACTCGTACATCTGCTTAATATTATGTTCGTGCTTTTGACTTGTTAAAATTTCTCTTCTGGATTAAATATGTAAAACGGTGACTAAGGAGGTCGGGCAGAAGGTGGAAGCCTGGGATTCCGAGACGCCTTCTTAGGTACCCAACTTGGATTTCCCGAGAGGTGTAATCACGTAGGGGACGTAGGAGGGGAAGGAGGCGTGGCTACAGACTGCCGAGTGTGGGGCGGAGTCTTAAGAGTTGAGGTGCTGCCCGGGTCCGGCTTCCCGGCGGTAGTTTGCTCTGCTCTGGGGGCGGGGCCAGGCCGAGACTTCCTGTCTGCTCCTGCGGAATCGCCGTTTGACCCCGGAAGTGCGGACGCCCAGGGAGCTGTCACCGTGGTCGGCGGCTGCGGCGGCGGCGGCGGAGGAGGTGGCGGCACAGAGCTGGTGGTGGAGCCGCCGAGGTGAGTGCGTGGCTGGTCCCTGCCGGATGCAGGGCAAGAGGCCCCGGAGGAGCCGCGGCTGTGCCTTTGGCACCCTTGGCTCTCCCACCCTCTGGCCTCCTTTGCGGGGCCCGCGCGTACGCTGAGGGGTTGTGAGCCGCCCCCAGCTCCCGAGACTTGGCCGCCAGGGTCAGGAGCCACGGGTTCGAAGTTCGGCCCCAGAGTGGCCTTGGACCAGCCACGATCCCCCCACGTCCTCACACCCGGGGCTTCAGTTTTCTCAGGGTTCACTCATGCGTTCAGCAAATATTTGTGGAGTGCTTCCTATGTGCCAGACACAGATCTAGGCATTGGGGATACACATAAAGCAAGACAGACAAGGCTTCTGCCCTCATGGAGCTTACAGTCTAGTGGGAGGAGATGGTCAACGACAAGCAAATGCACGAGGTCATTAAAGCTGTGACACTAACTGGGAGAGTAGATACTATAGGCAGGGCAATCAGAAGGTCTCTGAGGAGAGTAATATTCAATTGAGAGACTAGAGGAATGATGACAAAGAAACTGAGGAAGCAATAGCCCCGGGGATGTTCCCAGGCCATATTGTAATTGGGTGCTTGTAGGGAGCTCCCGTCCCTTTCTTAGCTTTTGGCTTTCGCTGTCCTGCCTGGCAGGGGAATACAGTGGTGGCACAGACATAGTCGTGATTATTGTGTGTCCTTTTGAAACTTAAAGTTCAGATTGCCTAGTTCAATTTCTTTTTTTTTCCCCCCCAAACGGGGTCTTGCTCTGTCGCCCAGGCTGGAGTGCAGTGGCGCGATCTCGTCCCACTGCAACCTCCACCTGGGTTCAAGCGATTCTCCTGCCTCAGCCTTCCGAGTAGCTAGGATTACAGGCATGCGCCACCACGCACAGCTATTTTTTTTATTTTTGTATTTTTAGTAGAGGCGGGGTTTCACCTTGTTAGCCAGAATGGTCTCGATCTCCTGACCTCGTGATCTGCCTGCCTCGGCCTCCCAAAGTGCTGGGATTACAGGAGTGAGCCATCGTGCCCAGCCCTGCCTAGTTAATTTGTACCCATGCTTTAGACAAAAACTCAGGTCTTCCTTGACATCCCTCCTCCCTCAAACCAGGTGTCTCTTTTAAATGCTGCCACAGCTTCATGAGCCTTACCTATATAGCTACATCATGGTATTGGTTTTTATTTGTTTGTATGGCTAATTGGAAAAGTATCTGTCTTTCCCCATTATGACTGTAAGCTCTGTGAAGGGCAGGACCAGGTTTGTTATTTGCCCACCTTAATATTCTCTGGGCATCAGTGCCTGCCACATAATAGGTGCTCAAAAATATTTGAATGGCCGGGCAGTGCCTCATGCCTGTAATCCCAGCACTTTGGGAGGCCAAGGCGGGTGGATCACCTGAGGTCAGGAGTTCCAGACCAGCCTGGCCAGCATGGCAAAACCCTCTCTCTACTAAAAACACAAAAATTAGCCAGGCATGTGCCTGTAATTCCAGCTACTAGGGAGGCTGAGGCAGGAGAATCTCTTGAACCTGGGAGGCAGAGGTTGCAGTGAGCCGAGATCGTTCCTCTGTACTCTAGCCTGGGTGACAGAGTGAGACTCCATCTCAAAAAAAAAAAAAATGAAATGATTAACATACTGTTTGCTCTCCCATGGTTTATAAAAGGTCTTTTCTGCCACCAGGTTATCATCATCTCTTTCTGGTCATGTCTCTCCCATACTTACATGAGTCCTCACTGCTCTCAGGTGAAATACTAAAATCTTTTTTTTGTTTGTTTTTTGAGACGGAGTCTCGCGCTGTCGCTCAGGCTGGAGTGCAGTGGCGGGATCTCAGCTCACTGCAAGCTCCGCCTCCCGGGTTTGCACCATTCTCCTGCCTCAGCCTCCCGAGTAGCTGGGACTACAGGCGCCCGCCACCTCACCCGGCTAGTTTTTTGTATTTTTTAGGAGAGACGGGGTTTCACTGCATTAGCCAGGATGGTCTCGATCTCCTGACCTCGTGATCCGCCCGTCTCAGCCTCCCAAAGTGCTGGGATTACAGGCTTGAGCCACCGCGCCGGGCCAGAAATACTAAAATCTTTAGTGTAGCATTGAGGCTTTTTTTTTTGAGATGGAGTCTCGCTCTGTCGCCCAGGCTGGAGTGCAATGACATGGTCTCCGCTCACTGCAGCCTTCACCTCCTGGGTTCAAGCTATTTTGAGGCTCTTTTTAAACTGGTCCTGTCTTCCCTATCCAGCTTCTCTTCTCTCTTCACTTCTGTCATCCCCTATCTGACCTTGTGTTTTCAGCAACACCAAATGTCTCCCTCTTCCTTCAAAGCCACACTTTTTAGACAGGGTCTCACTGTGTCCCCTAGGCTGGAGTTCAGTGATGTATTATGACTCCCTGCAACCTCACTCTCCTGGGCTCAAGCAATTCTCCTGTCACAGCTTCCCAAAGTGCTGAGACTGCAGGCGGGAGCCACCTCACCCAACCCAGAGCCGCACATTTTAAGACTCTGAGCCTTTGTTCATGCTTGCTCTCTGCTTGGAATGTCACCTTTTCCCCCATTCTTCAACATCGAGGTTATAGATCACCTTCTTTGTAACATCCTTCATTTCTCTCCTGTACATTTCCTGTTACAGCTTTAATGCCGAATGATAGTCAGTTATATGCCTAGGACCCAGATTATATGCAGGACATTTCCTGTTACAGCTTTAACGCCAAATGATAGTCAGTTATGTGCCTAGGATCCGGATTATATTCAGGAATTGTTTGCTGAATAAACCAGGAAGCCCAAAGTGTCTTGCCTCTGGTTGAGACTTGAATAATAACAACTAAATTTTATTGAGTGCTTATTATGTGCCAGGTATTGGGTTGAGCACTTCACATTGATTACTTCTCATGGCAACCCTGGAAGTTTATGTACTATTACAATTCTGATATTACAGAAGAGGCAGTCAAAAGTTACAGAGGTTAGGGAACTGTCTCAGGGTCTCAACATGGAGAAGAAAAGGTGGAGCCAGGATTTGAACCCAGGCTGTAGGACTGTAGCGCTGTCTCCTTACCACCACACCAGACTAGCCCTGAACTGCCCTGGCGGGCAGTGGTTTGTAAGGGTGAATTTCTTTAAAAAAAAAAAAAAATTTTTTTTTTTTTTTTTAAATTTTGAGACAAGGTCTTGCTCTGTCACCTACGATGGAGTGCAGTGGTGCCATCATGGCTCACTACAGCCTTGATCTCCTGGGCTCAAGTGATCCTTCCTCCTCAGCCTCTTAAGTAGCTGGGACTACAGGTGTGCACCACCACACCTGACCAATTTTTGAATTTTTTGTAGAGATGAGGTCTCACTATGTTGCTTAGGCTGGTCTCAAACTCCTGGCTTCAAACAGTCCTCCCGCCTTGGCCTCCCAAGTGTGGGGATTACAGGCGTGAGCCACTGCACCTGGCCGTGAATTTCTTCTGAAAGCAAATGCTGTCTCTACCTGTCTCGGCCTGGACTGTGGGGCCTAGAGGTTAAAGGGTGGAGACTTGCTTCCTCCTCATGACTTTTTTTCCACCCTGTGTCTCACAGCCAACACTCCCGCAGCCATCTTCAGCGGGCAAGCCTGGAAGGAATTGGGCCTATCAGTCATTTAGAGTTCTGTACTGGTGTGCAAAGCAGTGGTGTTTCCAGCTCGCCTTCCAGCATGGCTAGAGGGTTAGGAAAATAAATTATTATTATTGTTTTTTAACATATTCAGCACGAGAGCCCCAGGTGCCCTAGCAAAAGACCTGGGCTTTGGTTTCAGCTTGGCCAATAATGTATTTACCTCGAGCAAATCAGGGCCCCTCTTTGGACATCTGAGCATAGTAATCCTTGTCCTTAATTGGGTTGTTGTGAGAGGCTAGTAAACTAGTAACTTGATTAGAAATAGGTGCAGCAGAAGATATTATCTATGCTTTGCAAAGCTGAAAGATGAAAACTTACCCCAAGCTCTTTATTACTTTCTTTGCCTTGTGATTTTTTTTCAGGCCACCTCATGTATGCAGAGACCGTGTGTGTCTGATCTGCTGGGATCCTATAGCTGGAACAGTTGTCAAGGACTAGGCAGACTGGTCCTCTCTCATTACTCCTTCTAGGGTGGGGATTTTCACAGTCTTTATAACAGGCCGGAACCAAGGTTCCTTGGGTGCCAGGCTGTGTCCACCTCCTTGCCTTTGCTCTGCTGTTTCTTCTGCCTGGGGCACCCTTCTTTCCTGGTCACTTTCTATTATCAAGACTACTCAGGGTCTCCTCTAGAAGGGCTTTGACTCTCACTCCACCCCTTCAGCCCATCCCACCCCTAAGTTTAACTAAACTAGACACAGTATAGTGAATGGTTAAGAACCAGCCTGCTTCACCACCTACTAACTGTGAGACCTTGGGCAGGTTTCTTGTTTTCTGTGAGCCTCTGTTTTGTCACTGATAAAATGAGGATAATAATAGAACTAACCTTAGAGTTTTTGTGAGCATTAATACATGTAAAGCTAGTTAACTGGGCAAGTAAGTTAATGCTGAGAAAAGCACTTAGAGGCCAGGCACTCACACCTATGATCCCAGCACTTTGGGAAGCCAAGATGGGCAGTTTGCTTGAGCTCAGGAGTTTGAAACCAGCCTGGGCAACATGGCGAAACCCCATCTCTATTTTAAAAAAGAAAAAGAAAAAAGAAATTCACTTAGAGGAGCTCTTCATATCATTAAGCCTGGCCCAATATCTGAGATATGACACACCTGGTAGCTCATGTCCCCCGTGCTCCTCTGCTTGTCTGTGAAGGCTCAAGAGGTGACAGTTTCATCACCCCAGCCTCTGTCTCTTCATGTTGTCATTGAGACTGTTCCAGCCTTTTATGGCATGTTTTTTGAGGGCCCTAATTCACTTCTATTCCATGATTCATTTAACACGTATGTCCCTTCTGTGGGTCAGGCCAAGTGATACTGTGAAAAGAACACTGGACAGCAAGACAGGAGACCTTGGATCTGCCGCTTACTGACTGTGAGGTCAGTTTGGGCTTTTGTAGAAAGGAGCTTGCACTGTCAGTTTTCTGTGAATTATCTTTTTCCCTAGTCCTTCTGTTTTTCCATGTCCTTCTTCCCTTCTTCTCATGTCCTATTCTTCCATCTACTTCTTCCCTGAAGCCTAGAGAGATTGTAAAACCTTAACACCCTCCACAAGTGAGGAAAGACCCATGGCTTCACCCCTCAAAAGACTTAAAATCTGGCTAGAGTTTTATTTTTTATTTATTTTTTTATTTTTTTTGAGACGGAGTCTCGCTCTGTCGCCCAGGCTGGAGTGCAGTGGCCGCATCTCAGCTCACTGCAAGCTCCGCCTCCCGGGTCTATGCCATTCTCCTGCCTCAGCCTCCCGAGTAGCTGGGACTACAGGCGCCCGCCACCTCACCCGGCTAGTTTTTTGTATTTTTTAGTAGAGACGGGGTTTCACCGTATTTAGCCAGGCTGGTCTCGATCTCCTGACCTTGTGATCCGCCCGTCTCGGCCTCCCAAAGTGCTGGGATTACAGGCTTGAGCCACCGCGCCCGGCCCTGGCTAGAGTTTTAAAAGGAGTGTCCTCATATGTAGTTGTTCTTCAAACATTTGGTGAGGCCACCTCTGTACCAGTCCTATGCTCACAGAAAAGATAGCAAGAGGAGAGGCCTGGGCACTGTCTTCATAGAGCTCACAGGCTAGTGAGCTCACAGAGCTGGAGCCGTAATAAAGAGAATCTAAGTATTTTTAGCCAATACTTCTCAAAGTGGGTGGAAACAGGCTGGGCACAGAGGCTTACACCTGTGAGCGCTTTGGGAGGCAGAGGCAGCACTTTGGGAGGCCAAGACAGGAGGATCATTTGAAACCACGAGTTTGAGACCAGCCCAAGCGATGTAGTAAGAACTCATCTGTCAAAAAATAAAGCCTGTCTCTACAAAAAATTTAAAAAATTAGCTGGCCGTAGTGGTGAATGCCTGTAGTCCCAGCTACTCAGGAGGCTGAGGTGGGAGGATTGAAGAGTTAGAGGCCACAGTGAGCTATGACCGCACCACTTCACTGGGCAACAGAGTAAGACTCTGTCTCTTAAAAAAAAAAAAAAAAAAAGCTAGGCGTGGTGTGTGCCTATAGACCCAGCTACTGGGGAGGCTGAGGCAGGAGGATCACTTGAACCGGGGAGGCGGAGGTTGCAGTGAGCTAAGATAGCGCCACTGCACTTCAGCCTGGCGACAGATCGAGACTCCATCTCAAAAAAAAAAAAAGTGTGGAAGTCATCTGGGGAAGTATTTTCTTCTACAACTGAGAACCGCTTTATGCAAAAAAACAGTCACTTTGTCTGGGTTAGTAGGCGCATGAACCAGGTCCTGAACCACAACGGGAGCCTCCTAAGGTGAGAGGTCAAAGCTTCTCTTCTGACTCTGGGATCAGCCCCAGAGCAGGCCCTGCCCCCAGGAGTCTGTGTGTCTGCTCTCTTCTTCCCATCCATATTCCTTTCAGGAGGGTCACGCAGCACAATGCCAGCTCTGCCCCTGGACCAACTCCAGATCACCCACAAGGACCTGAAGACAGGAAAGCTGAGGACTTCACCAGCGCTGGTGAGCCGGTCCCTTAAGGCCATTCAGCCTGATATTGTCAATCTTGCAATTTCAGAAGCAAAAAGTAAATTCCTTCTTTATCTGTTCCAAGAATGACCCGAGGGCCATGGTCAGTGATTCAGTAGCTGAGACACTACTAGTCTCTTCCAGGCCCAGAGTAGGAATTTCCTTCCGAGCAGCAGCTTGAATTTGCGTAGGATTTTCCATGTCACCACCCTGCACCTTCCCCCCAAAGCATTTTATTTCAAATCAGTCTGATGGCAGTTCTGATTCAGCCTGGATCGGGCTAGAAATGGGTCCAGCCCAAAGCTGGGTTTGGGGATTTGACCCTGTGGAGGGTGTTCAGGTTTCAGGTAGCGTTTTCAGAGCTATCTAAGCTGCTATCCGTATTTTGGTGGGAACGCTGATTTCAGAGGTTGGACTGTGTTTTATCGCAACTGAGATAAGAAGCACCACATACAAACACCCCAGCAGGGCTTGTGAGACTGAAAAATAAGGAGTCTGCGAACATGTCGATTACCAGCTGCAGAGAGAGATTAGAGCCATGGAGAGGTGCCAGGCTGCTGAAGAAGGAGATAGATGCGGCCCTGGAGTTCCTGTACCCGCTTGTTGTTTTCCCAAGAATTTGAGCTCCCTTGAACAAGGTGGGAGGAAGTGTTTTCTAGGGGTTTGAGTAAAGTCGTGGGAAACAGGAATTGGTGTTTTATTTCCTGCCTTCTAGATGGCTTCTCATTACTTCTTAAATACTCTCTAATAATAGTACCTGACATTTATAGAGTACTTGCCCTGTGCCAGACCATTCTAAACACTTCACCCAGATTATGTCATTTAGTCCACATCACAGCCCTACAAGTAGACATTTTGATTGTCCCCATTTTACAGATGAGGAAACTGAAAGTTCAGAGTCACAGAATTAGGAAATTAGGGGAGCCAGGATGGGAACCTAGCCGAGCAGACCCTAGGACACATATCCTTAAAATCTTTCTGCTATAAAGCCTCACGTCTCGTCTCCTTTTTATAACCTTTTTATGTGTGGGAGATATTTATCAGAAAATCTGGAGTGTTCTTTTCGGTACGATAGCCACCCAATTCATTCACCACATGTAGCTATTAAGCACTTGTAATGTGAATAGTGAGTGTATGCTGAGGAACTAGATTTTTAATTTAATTGTAACGCTTTTAAATTAAAATAGCCCCATGTGGTGAGTGCCAGCACAGATATAGAGCAGTTCTATTATTGCAGAAAGTTCTGTTGGAAACACTGATGGATACTGGCTCCTTGGGTGGTCAAGTATGATTTTCCACCTCAGTCCTCCCCCCATACGGAATTAACATGTGGGTTGTTAGACTGCGGGCACTGTGAGAGCAGCGGCCTGGTCCTTGTCCTTTACTCCTCATTTCCAGTGCCAGGCGCATAGGAGGCTCTCAGAAAACATTTGGTACATGAGTCAGGGACTACAGCCAGGCCATGTGCCAGGTGCTGGAGCTATAAAGAGAAAAGACATGGTCTCTGCCCTTGAAGAACCCACGACCTAAGAGAAAGACAGACCAGTAGCTTCTCTAGTGTGATCAGGGTTGTGATAGAAGGAAGTCTAGGCTGCTTCATGAGTGCAGAGCCGAGGCCACTGATCCAGATCAGTGGGGTGTATAGGGCCAGGGAGGCCTTGGGCCTGGTGGGAGGGTACGTGCAGCCCAGGTAGGCTTCCTGAAGGAAAGGGCTTCTGAACTGGGTATTGAAGGGTGACTTAATACTAGCTGGGCAGAGCAACAGAAAGCTGGACCTGGTAGGACGACCTTAGTATGCAGTCCTGGAGTCTTGAGAGAGCCTGACTCTTACACTAACCACAAGTCACTTGAGGTAGCAACAGTGTAGCAGAGTTAGCAAGTACAGGCTTTGTGTTCATTTCACACATATTTGGATATTTGTCTTTGTGTCTTTGGACAAGTTATTGAACGTCTCTAAGCCTCAAATCCAAAAACTATAATAATAGGACCAGCTTTGCAGGGTGGTTGTGGGGACTAAATGAGATGTCTATGAATGAGCACTGTGCCTGGAACATAGTAAGCACTCAATAAATTGTTTTTACAATAGTGATGACAACAGGGACAACAACAGCAGCACTGAATGGGGGGTAGGGTGGGAAGGCAGATGAGCTGAGGGAGACAGCTGCCTGATCGAGGAAGGGTCTTGTTGGCAGACTGAAGAGTGTTACTCTGAAGGCCATGGGAAGCTCCTGAAAGATTGTACTAAGATATGTGTCCACCCTATATTTGTCCCTTTAGTCTTGACTTGGGGCATGATCTCTAGCCAAAGGGTAGTTACCACACCACCTTTTCAGGATGATTGGTAGAGCTAATGTTGGTTGAGGATCTACTATTTGAATAGCACATACTTGACCCAAAAGAAATAGTCTTGTGGCCAGGCCTGGTGGCTCATGCCTGTAATCCCAGCACTTTGGGAGGCTGAGGCGAGTGGATCACTTGAGCCCAGGGGTTCGAGACCAGCTTGGGCAACATGGCAAAACCCTATCCTTTTTTTTTTCAGACAGAGTCTCGCTCTGTCGCCCAGGCTGGAGTGCAGTGATGCGATCTCGGCTCACTGCCACCTCCATCTCCCGGGTTCAAGCGATTCTCCTGCATCAGCCTCCTGAGTAGCTGGGACTACAGGTGCCTGCCACCACGCCTGGCTAATTTTTGTGTTTTTAGTAGAGACGGGGTTTCACCATATTGGCCAGGCTAGTCTCGAACTCCTGACCTTGTGATCCGCCCACCTTGGCCTCCCAAAGCACTGGGATTACAGGCGTGAGCTACGACGTCCCATCAGCCTCCATTCATTTCTTTGTCCAGCCAGCAGATCTGTACAGAAAGTCTGCTCAATGCGTGGTGCTGTTCTATAGACTCGGAATGCTGGGTAAGCAAGGCTCAGGCTGCCTCCAGACACCTACAGGCTAGTGGGGGAGACAGTTGGGAAGACTGGTCCTCCCATTTTTTTTTTTTTTTTTTTTTTGAGACGGAATCTCACTCTGTCGCCTGCCCAGGCTGGAGTGCAATGGCGCGATCTCAGCTCACTGCAACCTCCGCCTCTCGGTTTCAAGCAATTCTTCTGCCTCTGCCTCCTGAGTAGCTTGAGATTACAGGCGTGTGCCACCACGCCCAGCTGGTCCTCCCATTTTATACAACTTTATTCAGGCATCGTTGAAGGACAATAAACTGCACATATTTAAAATATGCAATTTGTCAACACCTATGAAAAGAAAGGGTTTTTTCTTTTGAGGTGGAGTCTCATCTGTTGCCAGGCTGGGGTGCAGTGGCGTGATCTCGGCTCACTGCAACCTCCGCCTCCCAGGTTCAAGCGATTCTCTTGCCTCAGCCTCCCGAGTAGCTGGGATTATAGGCACGTGCCACTATACCTGGCTAAGTTTTACATTTTTGATAAGAGACGGGGTTTCACAGTGTTGGCCAGGCTGGTCTCAAACTCCTGGCCTCAAGTGGTGGGCCCGCCTTGGCCTCTGAAAGTGCTGGGGTTACAGGCATGAGCCACTGTACCCAGCCAACATTTTAAAAATTAAAATATGCAATTTGATTGGTTTTTCCATCTGTATACATGCATGAAACTATCATCATCAATGAACATTTCTGCCACCCCTAAAAGTTTTCTTGTGCCTGCCTGCAATTCATGCCTTCCTCTCACCCTTTCCCCATGCAAACCACTGGTCTGAAAGCACTTTTAATGCTGTTCAAGTGGTATAGAGAGGTGAGCACAGAATGCAGGTGCTGAGGGAGAGCTTAGATGAGCTCCTAATCCAGCTGGGGTGGGAGTCAGGGAGGCTTCCTGGAGGAGGTGAGATTGGAACTGGGGTCAGAAGGACGATCAGTGAGACCAGGATGGCACACAGATACCAGGGGTCATTTAATAGGTCTGCAGTGTAAGCTTTGGCTCAAATCCTGCCTCAGTTGTCTCTTTAATCCCATGACCTTGGGAAAGTTCCTGAACCTTACTGTTTGATTCCTCCTCTAAAATGGGATGAATACTTTGTCTATTAAATAGTTTTTGTAGATTAAAAAAGAAATAGGGGCTGTGGGTTGTGTCTGCTTAGTGGCTGGTACAGGGCAGGTCCACAATAAGTGGCAGCTTTCATTTGCATCATTCCAGCATTTGCCAAATCTGTCTCCCACCTCCCAGTACAATCTGTGCCCTTTTGTTAGGGCCCATGTTTATGCCTCCATAAAAATGTTTCTTTCGTTTAAAGTCCTTATCCTCCAAGGCTTGAATGCTTGGAGGCTTGGAGGAAGGCTGCTTGCTCTGGGAAGCCATCCCTTATCCTCCAGGTGCTGTTAATTCCCTTTGGCATTTCCACAGTCCCTCTGCCAGGTCTGAGCTGTCACTTCCTCTGTTTTGTGCTCACTTGGTGATTTAGATGTCCATCTTCCCCCTGTGGGATTGCATGGAAAGTAGAATCTCAGGGTGTGTGTGGGTGGGTGTGTGTGTGTGTGTGTGTGTGTGTGTGTGTGTGTGTGTGTGTGTGTGTGTGTGTGTGTCAGGAGAATGAGTAGCCTGGTGTGTGTGTGTGTGTCAGGAGAATGAGTAGCCTGGGGAGGGGGGTGTGTGTGTGTGTGTGTGTCTCAGGAGAACAAGTAGCCTGGCCTGAGTGAGAAGTGAGGGAAGAGGTAAAGAGCCAACAGATAGAGGAGGAAGGAAGCTTGGAAACCAAGGAGATGTATTTTGGCTCCTGACAGTTGTTTTGAACTTGTTTCAGCCAGCAGAATTTCTTTTTCAATGGATTTGTACCTGTAACTCCATGATATAAATTTCATTTAAATAGGAGGGGGTCCTGCAGACCCACGTGATAGGTGGCCTTGAAGAATCCTTGTGGTACCCACAGGCTCTATAGTTTGGAAACTCGCCTAAGGCAGTAGGAAGGCATAGATGGTTCTTGAGGAGGCTGACCTCTTATCAGTCTCAGTTTTTCTGTATCCTCTGGATCAACAGACCTGGAAATGGATGGACTGTGGTTGATAAGAGGTGACACATTGCCTGGCCATCCTCCTGTTCCCACTTCCCCAGAGAAAGCACCCCTTATGTAGTCAGAGGAGAAGACGTAGCCCATCTCCTCTTTATGGTGAACAAAGTAAGGTTTGTTCATGACAAGTAGGGGCTGGAAGGGAGACCTTGTGATTCTATGCTGAGACTTACAGTTACTTGATTAGAATATTTTATGTAAAAAAAATTACTGAAGTTTTTTTTTCTGGTTATAAAAAAGATACAGCATAGTGATACAAACAGTATGATGCTATTTGTATAAGAAAGAACAGACCCAAACAAATCGTTTTTATGGGTATAATTTAATGTAAATGCCTGGAAGAGGTCTGCAAGGACACCCACCAGATGGTGAGTGGTTACCTCTGCAGGGAACATGGGGCCGGGGAGTGTAGTCCCAGGCAGCTCACCTTCTCTGTACCCTTGTAAGTTTTTGAAAGAAAAGATGCTTGTGTCAAATTATATAATTAAAAATTAATTTAGGCCGGGCGCGGTGGCTCAAGCCTGTAATCCCAGCACTTTGGGAGGCCGAGACGGGCGGATCACGAGGTCAGGAGATCGAGACCATCCTGGCTAATATGGTGAAACCCCGTCTCTACTAAAAATACAAAAAACTAGCCGGGCGAGGTGGTGGGCGCCTGTAGTCCCAGCTACTCGGGAGGCTGAGGCAGGAGAATGGCGTAAACCCGGGAGGCGGAGCTTGCAGTGAGCTGAGATCCGGCCACTGCACTCCAGCCTGGGCGACAAAGCGAGACTCCGTCTCAAAAAAAAAAAAAAAAAAAAAAAAATTAATTTAAAAAGTAATATATGTGGCCGGGAGAGGTGGCTCACACCTGTAATTCTAGGACTTTGGGAGGCCAAGGCAGGTGGATGGCTTGAGCTCAGGATTTTGGGACTATCCTGGGCAACATGGCAAAGCCCCATCTCTACTAAAAATAAAAAAAATTAGCCAGGCATGGTGGTGTGCACCTATAGTCCCAGCTACTCGGGAGGCTGAGGTGGGGCATCACCTGAGCCCAGGAGGTAGAGGCTGCAGTGAGCCCAGATTATGCCACTACACTTCAGCCTGGGCAACGGGAGTGAGACCTGTCTTTAAAAAAAAAAAAAAAAAAATTAATATGTGAATATATGTTCTTTTTTTTTTAATGGGAAAGTCTATTCAAGCCACAATTCCCCACCCCCCACCCCCATCAGAGATAACCATTATTAGCTTTGGGGCATCATCTCCCCAACTTCTTTTTTAAAAATCGATACCAGTGTGTGAATATATTTATACTTTTTAAAAACCGAAAACTACGCTCTGGTTTTTCTTCAGAACAAATAAATCTTTTGCCTTTTACTAAAAAAGAAAAACGAAAACCGATTATATTAAATAGAGAGTTTTGTATCCTGCTTTCTCTTCCCTTAACCTTTCCCTGTGTCATTAAATCCACTCCGAAAACATGGATTTTAATTACCGCCTAGTGTTCGCTGGATGCAACCATGCCCTCTTTGTTAGATACACTTGGTTCTTTATGCTTAAAAGCTCCTTGGAGGGTCACCGGTTGGAACAGCCAAGTGTTGTCATTGCTGTGGGTTGGCAAATGGGCCCTCGCTGACTAACCTCTGCCACGTTAACACGTGGTTTTTGGATCCGTAGCACCCCGAGCAGAAGGCAGACCGGTATTTTGTGTTATACAAACCGCCCCCTAAAGACAACATTCCCGCCCTAGTGGAGGAGTACCTGGAACGCGCCACCTTCGTAGCCAATGACCTCGACTGGCTCCTGGCCTTGCCTCACGATAAATTCTGGTGCCAGGTAACATTCTATCAAAATTAACGCTAAGACAAAGCACATGACATGCCGTTGGTTGGTTGCTGTTGTTGTTTTTCTTCCCTTAGGAGGTGCTTTTTGTCTACTTCTTACACTGGATCCTTAACAGCAAATTATGGTTTGGATTGCTCTGTCTTGTATCACAATCTTAATGTTTACACACCTTTCAAAGTGTCAATTTTAGAATCTTGTGTTTAGTCCTCGGCTCATTCATACCTCCTTGGTCCCTTGGGGTCGGAGTGTTTGGAATAGGGCAGGGCTGATGGGCATTGAGCCCCTGCACAGTCCACCCACAAGTCCCTGGGGCCTCAGGGATAAATCCTCGCTCTCTTCTGTCTCCTGGCTTAGGTGATCTTTGATGAGACTCTACAGAAGTGCCTGGACTCCTACCTGCGCTATGTCCCCCGCAAGTTTGACGAGGGGGTGGCCTCAGCCCCTGAGGTTGTTGACATGCAGAAGCGCCTCCATCGAAGTGTTTTTCTCACCTTCCTCCGCATGTCCACTCACAAGGAATCCAAAGTAAGCCACTGATCCCATGACAGGTCGTCACCTGACACTCGACACCTCTGTGCCAGGCTCTCCACCCCTGGGAAGGAAGGCTCTGGAGGCATTGAGTTTCCTCTTTGTCTCCCCTCCATCTTTATTCCCTCTGTTGGGGAAGAAATCTGTGCCACCTCCCTTATCCTCTAATTCACTGGGTTGGTCTGTGTTACACCCAGTGTTTCCATCAAAGAGAGCCGAGGGCCCTTTGCCAGCTGACGCGTGACTGCCTTGACTTGTGCGTCAGAGAGAAGAACATTGATTCTGACTTCTTAAAGGAACTTGTATACTCTTTTAAAAAATCTTTACTGTTTTTTTTTCCTGACTTTAAAAATAATACTGCTGTCTCTAAACAACCCAAACATTGCAGAAATATGAATGTCACCAACAAAATCTCAGTCCTGCAAAATAACCACTGTTAGGTGCATCTTTCTTTTCTTTTTTTGAGACAGGGTGTCACTCTGTTGCCCAGGATGGAGTGCAGTGGCACAATTATAGCTCATTGCAGCTTCGATCTCCCAGGCTCAAGTGATTCTCCCACCTCAGCCCCCCAAATAGCTGAGATACAGGCATGTACCATCATGCCTGGCTAATTTATTTGATTTTTAGTAGAGATGAGGTCTCTCTATGTTTCTCAGGCTAGTCTTGAACTCCTGAACTCAAGTTATATTCCCACCTGAGGCTCCCAAAGTGCTGAAATTACAGGCATGAGCCACTACACCCAACCCTGTTACATGCTTATTTCTCCAGAGAATTTATTCCCTTTGAATGTGTGAGTGTGTGTATTTAAAAAATAGGATCTTGCTTTTTAAAAAGTTTTATAATATGGACATATTCTTTTCCTTTTTCTTTATTTTTAGAGACAGAATCTCTGTCACCCAAGCTGGAGTGCAGTGGCGCAATCATAGCTTCCTGCAGCCTCAAACTCCTGAGCTCAAGAATCCTCCTGCCTCAGGCTTCAAAGTACCTGGAACTACAGGCACCACCACACCCGGCTAATTAAAAAATTTTTTTTTGACAGCGGGGATCTTGCTATGTTGCCCCGGTTGGTTTTGAATTCCTGGCTTCAAGCAGTCCTCCCTCCTCAGCCTCCCAAGTAGCTGGGATTATAGGCACTAGCCACCACACCTGGCCTAGAATAGAAATTTCCAAATATACATACATATAAATTTTTTTTCTTTCTTTTTTTTTTTTTTTTTTTGAGATGGAGTTTCACCCCTGTTGCCCAGGCTGGAGTGCAATGGCATGATCTCTACTCACTGCAGCCTCCACCTCCTGGATTCAAGCATTCTCCTACCTCAGCCTCCCAAGTTGCTGGGATTACAGGGATCTGCCACCATGCCCATCTAATTTTTGTATTTTTAGTAGAAATGGGGTTTCACCATGTTGGCCAGGCTGATCTCAAACTCCTGACCTCATTCGCCCGCCTCAGCCTCCCAAAGTGCTGGGATTACCGGCGCGAGCCATCATACCTGGCCACAAATACAAAATTTTCATGTACAAAGTACAGTAAATCCCATGTACCCTTCAACAATTATCAACAATTCTGCCAATCTCGTTTTATCTCTTCCCCTTAGTTCTCTTTTTTTTCCTGAAGTATTTTAAAGCAATCCCAGATATCATACTAATTTATCTGCAGATATTTCAGGATGAATTCCCAACTGACTGTTTTACAGCGTGTTTTGTTTCTTTTTACATTTAAAGGGAGAATGGGCCTGGTATGGTGGCTCACGTCTATAATCCCAGTACTTTGGGAGGCCGAGGCAGATGGATCATTTGAGGTCAGGAGTTCGAGACCAGCCTGCCCAACATGGCGAAACCCTGTCTCTACTAAAAATACAAAAATTAGCTGGGTGTGGTGGCAAGCTTCTGTAATCCCAGCTACTTGGGAGGCTGAGGCAGGAGAATGGCGTGAACCCGGGAGGCGGAGCTTGCAGTGAGCCGAGATCATGCCACTGCACTCCAGCCTGGGCAACAGAGCAAGACTCTGTCTAAAAAAATAATAATAATAAAATTAAATTTAAAAAAATTTTTAAGTGGGGGCTGGGCACTGTGGGTCACACCTGTAATCCCAGCACTTTGGGAGGTCGAGGCAAGCTCATTGCTTGAGATCAGGAGTTCAAGACCAGCTTGAGCAATATAGGGAAACCCTATCTCTACAAAAAATACAAAAATTAGCCAGGCGTTGTGGCACGTACCTGTAGTCCTGGCTACTCGAGAGACTAAAGTGGGAGGATGGCTTGAGCTGAAGAGGTGGAGTTTGCAATGAACAGAGATCGCACCACTGCACATCAGCCTGGGCAACAGAGCCAGACCCTGTCTCAAAAAATAAAATAAAATAAAAGACATGATAATACAGCCAGTTCTAAAAGTCATGGGGATGTTTAGTCTAGAGACACAAAGACACAGATAGATGAACATTAAAAAAAAAAAAAAAAGTGGGGAGAATGGCCATTGCTCCAGGTCTATGCATAAGGCATCATTAGCCAGTCCCCATTTGATGGACCCGAAGATTGTTTCTCATGAGTTTGCTATTTGTAATGCAGGAGTGTTCAGAAAATCTCTATCCTTGGCCGGGCGCGGTGGCTCACGCCTGTAATTCCAGCACTTAGGAAGGCCGAGACAGGCGGATCACAAGGTCAGGAGATCGAGACCAGCCTGACTAACACGGTGAAACCCCGTCTCTACCAAAAAAAATACAAAAAACTAGCCGGGCGAGGTGGCGGGCGCCTGTAGTCCCAGTTACTCGGGAGGCGGAGGCAGGAGAATGGCGTGAACCCGGGAGGCGGAGCTTGCAGTGAGCTGAGATCCGGCCACTGCACTCCAGCCTGGGTGACAGAGCGAGACTCTGTCTCAAAAAAAAAAAAAAAAAGAAAATCTCTATCCTTTCTCTCTGCATTTTTCCTTAGGATCACTTCATTTCCCCTTCTGCGTTTGGAGAAATCCTCTACAATAACTTCCTTTTTGACATTCCAAAGATCCTGGACCTCTGTGTGCTCTTTGGAAAAGGCAACTCACCACTGCTCCAGAAGATGATAGGTGTGTAGGATGCGGGACTGGGAGGATGCACCGACATGGCCCCCACATGCCAAACTAAAGGTTGCAAAGGCCAGCGCTTTGACAGTGCCCTGGGACTCAGGGCGGTAAGGGCAGGGAGTCTTGGGAAATTGCTTAACAGATATATGAGTGTCATCTCAAAATGACTAGGTAGTGACACTACCTAGGGAGGTGGAAACAAAACTGTGTACCAGACAGTTCCTCAAGGATCTGGAAGTTTGTTTTGTTTTGTTTTGTTTTGTTTCTCAGGAGAATCACTTGAACCTGGGAGGCAGAAGTTGCAGTGTTTGAGATGGAGCAAGCCTCTATCTCAAAAAAAAAAAAAAAAAAAAAGAGAGACAAAGCCTTACTCTGTCACTCAGGCAAGAGTGCGGTGGTGCAATCATATCTCACTGTAGCTTCACATTCCTGGATTCAAGCTATCCCCCCAACTCAGCCTCCCAGGTACCTGCGACTACAGGTGCATGCCACCATGCCTAGCAAATTAAACGAATTTTCGGTAGATGGGGTCTCACTATGTCGTTCAACTGGTCTCGAACTCATGGCCCCAAGTGATCCTCCTGCCTTAGCTTCCTGAACAGCTGAGATTACAGTGTAAGCCAGCATTCTGGCTTGGGAGTGTATTAGTATTACGCAATTGGCCATGCGTCAAACATCGGAATGGGGAAGTTTCCTTTGGCGATGAATGTAAGAACAGCAGTGATAACTAAGCTAACCTTTATTGGAGCGTGTTCCAGGGACCCAGCATTCTGCCAAGTACTCCACATATGTCATGTCAATTGGATCCTCACAGCAGCCCTGTGAGATGAGTGCTGTCATCATCCCCACTTACAGATAAGGAAACTGAGGTTCAAATGTAGGGGACTTGCCTGAGAGGATATGACTAATAAGTGGCCCAGTTGGGACGTGTGTCCACATAGACCTGACTCTCAAGCTCTTGCTCTGCAACTTCCTGCTTGAGGGATGATGGCACTGCATCAAAAACGTCATGATTTGCATTGCTGCTGAGAGCAGATAGGGACAGAGTTCAGAGACGGCTCTTCTGGGTTGCAAAAGGAACGGACATTAGCAGTTGGATCCCATTAGCAGGCAGAGGGCTAGAAGGTTTGATAAAAAACAAGCAGTTATTTTAGAGGTTCCTCTTTATACACACACACACACACACACACACACACACAAATAAGAAAAAAAAAGAAACACAAGCGTTGTGGGATGTTACAGAGGGTGCGTCCCAGTGATATCCTCTTTGAATTGTAACTCATGGAGTTGGGCCAGGCACAGAGAGGTGTTCACCCTGGATGCCCTTGTCAGCTCTCCTCACCTGGAGCCTGTAGGACATAGTCTTCTAAATATCTAGTTACAAAACTGAGTTACCCCTTGTAATGGTCGCTTTCCTTTATTCTTTCCTTCCTTTTTTTTTTTTTCTTCTTTTTTTTATTTATTGAGATGGAGTTTCGCTCTTGTTGCCCAGGCTGGAGTGCAAAGGCGCAATCTCGGCTCACTGCAACCTCCGCCTCCCAGGTTCAAGAGATTCTCTTGCTTCAGCCTCCCAAGTAGCTGGGATTACAGGTATTTTTAGTAGAGATGGGGTTTCTCCATGTTGGTCCGGCTGGTCTCAAACTCCTGACCTCAGGTGATCCTCCCATCTCAGCCTCCCAAAGTGTTGGGATTACAGGCGTGAGCCACTGCACCCAGCCTTTTCTTTTCCTTAATGGTAAAGGTAATACATGTTAATTTAAGAAATTTTGAGCCGGGCGCGGTGGCTCAAGCCTGTAATCCCAGCACTTTGGGAGGCCAAGACGGGCGGATCACGAGGTCAGGAGATCGAGACCATCCTGGCTAACACAGTGAAACCCCATCTCTACTAAAAAATACAAAAAAACTAGCCGGGCGAAGTGGCGGGCGCCTGTGGTCCCAGCTACTCGGGAGGCTGAGGCAGGAGAATGGCGTAAACCCGGGAGGCGGAGCTTGCAATGAGCTGAGATCCGGCCACTGCACTCCAGCCTGGGCGACAGAGCCAGACTCAGTCTCAAAAAAAAAAAAAAAAAGAAATTTTGAAAGGATATAAAGCATAGTGAAGCAGGAAAGCAGTTACCAGATTTCTACAAGAAACAACCATTTGGTTGTTTTTTCCTTCTAGTCTTTTCTCTGTATTTTTCTTAAACCATATTCGATCATAATGTATATGAAATTTTGCAGCCAGGCGTGGTGGCTCACGCCTGTAATCCCAGCACTTTGGGAGCCGAGGCAGGCAAATCACGAGGTCAGGAGTTTGTGACCAATCTGGCCAACATAGTGAAACCCCGTCTCTACTAAAAATACAAAAAAGTAGCTGGGTGTGGTGGTATGCACCTGTAATCCCAGCTACTCGGGAGGCTGAGGCAGGAGAATCACGTTAACCCAGGAGACAGAGGTTGCAGTGAGCCAAGATGGTGCCATTGCACTCCAGCCTGGGAGACAGTGCGAGACTCCATCTCAAAAAAAAAAGAAAAAAAGAAATTTTGCATCCAACGTTTTCATTGGAATAATCTCTGGTTTCTCATTCATATCTAATTATTTCCTGATCATCAGTTAATCTTTTTTTTTTTTCCCAGCCTGGGAAACAACGACACCCTGTCTCTACAAAAAATTAAAAATTAGTCAGGCGTGGTGGCATGCCCCCTTGTAGTCTCAGTTACTCTGGAGGCTGATTCGGCCCTCCAGCCTGGGTGACAAAGTGAGATCCTGTCTCTTAGACCCTGACTAAGAAAGACTCCTAGTAATTTTACCACATACTGAGAGGATGGAGCGAGTGAGCACCAGAAGGCACAGTTAGTTAGAGAAACAATTCTTAGGCCAGTTTGCTTAGAGAGTGGAGCATTCCAGGAGGGCAGCAGCAGGAGACGGGAGGGGAAGTTGGAGCCTTGGAGCTGGATTGGGAAGGGCTTCATGCCAGGCTTTAGCACTTGGGGAGTGGTATTGCTTGGTGGCTAAGAAGACAGGCTCTGAAATTGAACTGCCTAATTCACACCACAGCTCTATTCCTGGCTGTGTCCCCTTAACCAACTCAATTAACTACTCTAAGCCCCAGTTTTTTCATCTGCAGAATGGAAAGACTAATAATATACCTACCCATAGGATGGGTGCGAGGATTAAATTGGGTTGTTGAGGCTGGGTGTGGTGGCTCATGCCTGTAATCTCAGCACTTTGGGAGGCCGAGGCAGGCGGATCACCTGAGGTCAGGAGTTTGAGACCAGCCAGGCCAATACGGCGAAACTCCATCTCTACTAAAAATACAAAAAATTAGCCAGGCATGGTGGCAGGCGCCTGTAATCCCAGCTACTCAGGAGGCTGAGGCAGAAGAATCGCTTGAACCTGGGAGGCGGAGATTGCGGTGAGCCGAGATTGTGCCATTGCACTCCAGCCTGGGCAACAAGAGCGAAACTCCGCCTCAAAAAAAAAAAAAAAAAAAAGGTAAAAACAAATTGAGTTGTTGAAATAGCATGAGTAGAATGCTCAGCACCATGACTGGCATGTCACAACCATTGGTAAGCATGAGCTCTTGCTGTGATGAGACCGTGGAGCCTACAGGAACTTGGAGCAGGTAACAAGATTCATCTGGCAGCATGCAGGTGGGAAGGGTGGAGACAGGAGGCTTTGTAGGAGGTGGGCGCATCTGTGTGGGTTTGAAGGTGAGAGCCTGGCTGGGCTGCTGGGGAGGAAAAGGAAATCCAGGAACCTGATTTAAGCAGGGCTTGGTGAGGTCATCTAGAACTGGTGTTGGTTGCAGAAAAAAAGGCCCTCTGGGAGGTGGGAGAGGGAGCTGTGGGTAGAGGGGAGGTTCAGCATGGGACCTATTGGGTGTAAGATGCTGCAGGTATCCAGAGGGGACTGCGTGGTGATGGAAGAGTGAGAACGCCCACTCACTTACTGCCTAGGCTCCGAATCACCTGGATCACTGACTCCTTTGAGAATCAGATGAAAACTTCTATACAGAAAAATGTCCTCCTTCATAGATTCTGAGGTGTTTTTTTAAGAGTTCTCAGACCTTGAGATTGAGAATCCTAAACTGGCTTATTAAGAAGAGCCCCTTCTTTGGCTCTTTGAGGGGAGTCAGCACAAAAGAAGTCAGGACCAGGCCTCAGGAGCCCCTTCACTCTGTGTGTGTGTGTGTGTGTGTGTGTGTGTGTGTGTGTGTGTGTGTAGACAGGAAGTGATGCAGAGAAGGTGCCTGTAGTTTCTGTCTGTCTCTCTCACACACACGTACACAACAGCTCTCTTTTTAACCTTTGAGCAGAAGGTACAAGAAGGGGCAGCCTCCAATTTCTATACTGCAGAAACTCAGGCAAAGTGATCACTTGTAAGAGGATTGACAAGTGAAAGAAGGTGGGAGAAAGGGGACTGGTTGAGTGTTCTGTGAGTAGAAGCCCAGTTCCTTACGTTGCCTTTTTTTTTCCCCAAGCGATCCTCCCACCTTGACCTCCTGAGTACCTATCCCTATTCCCCCACGTTTTTTTTAACCTTCAAGGCTGGTATTATGCATCAACAAGTGTAATTTTGAAAGCAAGCCCTTTCAGTTAGACTCTCAGCACTGCTTTGCAAACCAGGAATGACTTGGACCTTGGCCCAATAGTGGACTGCAGTGATCTACTTGGCAGTATCTCCATTCACCCTGGGTTTTTGAACTGCTTTCATCTGAGAAGGGACATTTCAAAGGATCCCATTGCTGTTCCTTACATTTTTATTATTTCTTTAGGAGATCAAAAGTTAAGATCGTCACTGTCATTAGAATCAGATGAAGGTGAGGAAAGGGACTTAGAAGACCCCAAGAATAGAATATGAAATTTGATCTATACTAATAGATCAAATGTAAAACCTCGCTTTACTCAGACTGCAGCACTGGAAGGATCATGAGAGGGTGCCTCCCCAGTGCAAGGTGGTTGGGATGCTTTAGAGAACATGGTATGGCCCTGGGGATTGTGAGAGGAAACCTCTCCTAATGCCTGGGTCAGGAGGCACTGCGTGGAGTGACACCTGCTTTATGGTGGAGTTAGCTCTAGGAAGGCACTCCAAACAGAAGGCAGGGACAGGGCTGGTTTTCTGAGGTTGAGAATGGTGTGAGGGAGGAGTGCGGTGTAGGGAAGGGAGAAAGGGTAGCCTAGGATACCAGCAGAGGCCAGATCTCACAGGGTCTTTTGTGCCATCGTCAGGAGTTTGGACTTAACCTTGAGGGTTTTATAGGAAGAACAGAGTTTGGTGGGGAGATAGCTCTGTCGTTCCTTGCCTGTCAGGAGTAGGAGGTGGGTGCGGATGGTCTGAGCACACCTTCACAGGTTATGGGATCAGCACCCATCTGGAGATGGGAGGTGCTGAGCAAGTCTGGGCTGGTAAAACTCAGCTTTCTGGAATCAAGAAATACAGTGGCGTGGCATCCAGGAAAGTGCTTACAGAAAGTCCAGCCACCTAGTGACTTGCTTACTCACCCAGCCCCATCTGGTTTTTAAACTCATTCATTTTTCAAATCTTCCAGAGTCCAGCAAGGGCTGCAGGGTCATCAATAAGGAAACCAAGGACAGACCTGCCCAAAGGCAGAGAACACCTAGAATTCAGAACATCCTGACCATCAGCCAGCCTTAGATAGTGGGATTATAGGGGGCCGAGAACCCTGGCCTCTTAAGGGCATTGGCATTTCACATTGTCACGTCCCCAAGCTAGCTGTGATCTTCCCTCCCTCCCTCCCTCCCTCCCTCTCTCCCTCCCTCCCTCTCTCACCATTTGGGCAGCCAGAACACTTGGTTTCTGTTCCAGTTACCATATGCTCAAACCTACGCACTTACAGCGGCAGCACTTGGAGAATAGTAAACACTTGGAGACAAGCTTCATCTTATAGGAACAACTGCAAGTGTGTGGTAAATCTGTCTCCAGGTCCTTCTCAGGCCTCTCACCTTGGAGTAGGATTAGTATGGTTGGCATATCTACAAGTGGAAGGTATGAAATTTCCAGAGAAATATCTCCCTGCAATCTCCTCACATTATTGGAGAGTCCTGGATTATTGCATCCATGTTTCTTGAGCAAAGAGATCCTATCTGCTAATTTTCCTGGATGACTAACTCCAACTTCCAGAGCCATAGCTGTCATAGGAGGCAGGGTGCCCAAGTGTGATCACTCCTTGGGGACATCAGAGTGAGCTGGTTTGACCAGGGCAGGTCTTTTATGTAATTCACTAGGCAGAGGTACTTAAAAGGTTAAATCATACTGAGCAAGGTCCCTCCCCAATCCTGGGGAAGCTTCTAGGCTGGGCCAAAGCTCAGCGCCAGCAAGGCCTGGGGCCAGAACTCATCCGAGGTCCTAGCTGCAGATGGGATTAGGAAAAGGGAGAAAGGTCACAGATATGCTGGCAACCATATGTAATGTGTCCTCTTCACTCCACCAAGCCCCCACCTTTTCTCAATTCTGACCTTTCTCTTCTCTTTTTAGGAAACATCTTTACACAGCAGCCAAGTTACTACAATGACCTGGATGAAACCCTGCCTACCATCCTTCAGGTACCGGCTCTTGGCCCTGCCCAAGGGAGGTTAAGCTTGGGGTATAGGCCACCTCCCCAACTCAGTGGTGTTTCCTGACGTCCTGGAAGAGCTGAGGAAAAGTTTATTCCCTGACTCCCCCGTCTCCCCAGACAGTCTCTTTGTCTTACCCTGACTACACCTCTTTAAATTCGCCCTTTTCCCTTTTGAACAAGACTTAAGCCTAAGGGCTGGCTGTCTGGCGCTCCTACAGACGGAGTTTGGCTTGCATTTTGTGTTGCTTGCCAACAGCCATATGCCTCTAAGGATATCCCTTTAAGAGACCAGTGTTTCTCAAAAAGTAGCTTTAAAGTTTTATAAAATTATTTCATGAAATAATGTTCATTGTAGAAAATTTGGAAAATAAAAAATGAAAGAGGAACATTACCATTCCCTCATAATCCCACCACTAAGAGATATCCACTATTCACAGTAAGTTTTGGAATCCTTACATGCTAGCCTCCTTAAAAATGGCACAGTCAGTTCAGTCCCTACGATGGACTCTGTTTTCCTCTCACTGTTGATTTGTCTTATTTCAATGTAGTTTCCATAAATAGCTATCTACAGGGGCTCTAAAGATTTGTTATACATTGCAAAAGGTATATCTTAAATGTTCATTATCATACTTGCTTGGCCTATACGGTCAGATAATATCTACAGGATTCTGGGAGGGAAGACAGGATCTTGCGCTGTCACTGAGGCTAGAGTGCAGTGGCATAATCATAGCTCACTGCAGCCTTGAACTCTTGGCCTCAATTGATCCTCCCACCTCAGCCTCCCAAGTAGCTGGGATTACAAGTACATACCATCTTGCCCAGCTAATTTAAAAAAATTTTTGTAGAGATGAGGGGTCTCACTTATGTTGCCCAGGCTGGTCTTGAACTTCCGGCCTCAAACGATCCTCCATCCTTGGCCTCTCAAAGTTTGGGGATTACAGGAGTGAGCCACCACACCTGGCCCCAGGTTGTCTTTTTAATCCTCTCCGCCCTCCTGTAAGAAGGATGCTCCCATCATTCCCATCTTACATAGTTTTTACTCTGACCTTACTATTGGAGAAGGTAATTGTCTCAGCTTATATCCTGAAAACATGGATAAATATTCTAGAAACTCCAAGGCAGTTTTCAGATCACCTGACCCTGGCTCCGGCCAGGGGTCCTAGCCCTGGTTCAGTATGATGTGAGAGAGCCCGTTCTTGTCTTTCACAGGTCTTCAGCAATATCCTCCAGCACTGTGGTTTGCAAGGGGACGGGGCCAGTACCACACCCCAGAAGCTCGAGGAGAGGGGCCGATTGACCCCCAGCGACATGCCTCTCCTGGTAAGGTTGCCCTTCAGCCCAGTCTCTTTCCTGCTGGGTCCCTCCAACCAGGGCCTGGCTACCCAGAGGCTGGGAAGATTGCCCCAGTAGAGGACCCAGTGGTCTCTTCCCAGACCAGGGCCCCTTCCCCGCCAGGGCCCCTTTCCCCAGTGCAGTGAGCAACTGTTATGTCCTATCACACAGGTTTAGAGCATTTTCAGTTGGTTTGGATTTCTCTCTGGGAGCCTCATTTACAGAGTAGTGGAAAGAACCGGGGAATAAGAATTCAGAGTCCTCATTTGTTTCAGTTTGACATGTTCATTTGTGCATTATTCATTGAGCCATTCATTCAGTGGACTTATATTGAGGAGTCTGCAGCATGTGCCAGACCCTGTGCTATGTCTGGAGGTAAGGCAGCAAACAAAAGCAGACTGGCCCCTGTGCTCATGGAATTTAGAGTTGACAAGGGTGACAGAAGGCAAACAATCAGGAAGCCTCGACGTGTCGGGTGCTGCCCTAAGCCCTGGAGATAGAACAGGAACAAGGCAGCTATGAGCTATCCTCCTGGAGATTGTGATCACATTTCAGAAGGGCACGTGGCAGGTGCTGTGGGAACAAATCATTTTACCCCTCAGAACCTCGGTTTCCTTATCTGTAAAATAGAGATCCTCAACAGCTTCCCAGCCTACTTTTCAGAGTTGTCATAAGAACCAGGAAAGTGTGTAGAAAACTTAGAAGAAAGTATTTTGTATACCCTCTTCAAGATGTGAAAAACCTATGGACTTGATAGTCTTGTCCTGCCTCGGATGTTCCTTCTTTGCATGATGTCTTCAGATTCAAGAGTTGGTTTTCCTTTAACTTAGAAGAGGGAATCATATTATCTCAGAACTGGAAGTAACCCTAGCGATGATTGTGTGTAAGGCCATTGGAGCTACCATAGAAAGACCTGAGGCTTAGAGAGGTTAGGTGACTCACCCAGATCATGCTCCTGAAGATGGACCAGCCAGCCAGGCTTTGCCCGAAACCTCCAGTGTTCCCTTCCTCCCATGTTAGCATCCTGCCTGATTGGGACCCTGACCGTGTTAAAGTTGTCTCAGACACTCTGCAGATCTGTATGTGCGGGCAGAGGAGAATAATGCAGTGTATTCTTTTGGCAACAGGAGTTAAAGGACATTGTTCTCTACCTTTGTGATACCTGCACCACACTTTGGGCCTTTCTGGATATCTTCCCTTTGGCTTGCCAGACCTTCCAGAAGCATGACTTTTGTTACAGGTATGGCAGTAGTTCTGGCTGTTGAAATAGAGGTACTGGCTTATGTACTAATTTAACAAATATTTACTTATTTAACAAATATTTACTGGGTGCTTAGAATGTGCCAGTCTTCCAGCCTGGGGATGCAGCAGTGAAAACAACAGATAAGCCCTCCTGCTTGTGTGGAGCCTGCGTTTTAGAAGCACTCCCATTTTTTGGCCAAGACCAGGATAGGGTAGGGGAAAAAAAAATACACACACACACACACAATGAGCCGGGCACGGTGGCTCATGCGTAATCCCAGTACTTTGGGAGGCCGAGGTGGGTGGATCACCTGAGGTCAGCAGTTCAAGACCAGCCTGACCAATATGGTGAAACCCCGTCTCTACTAAAAATACAAAAATTAGCTGGGCATGGCAGCATGCACCTGTAGTCCCAGCTACTCAGGAGGCCGAGACAGGAGAATCAGTTGAACCCACGCAGCGGAGGTTGCAGTGAGCTGAGATTGCGCCACTATACTCCACCCTGCACGACAGAGCAAGACTCCATCTAAAAAAAGAAAAAAAAAACCACACAACTAAGAATAGTTTCAGTTCAATAGAGTAGCCCGAGGGGAACACACACAAGGAAACAACAGAGTGCTCCAACGTGGGGCTAGGAGATCACCCTTGAAGGATGTCTTGAAGGAACAGATATCTTCCAGACAAAGAAAAGATCCCATAGCAGGAAGGGCATCTTAGGCAGGTGAAGTGAAGCATGCAGAGGCCCAGAGAGAGAGCTGGGGAGTGAAGTGTGACATGAGGCAGAGTGGGGAGACACACAGGACAGCAGGAAAACAAGCCAGTAACAAGAGCCCACTTTGGGTAAGTCAGTAGAAGTCAGATTGTGAGGAGCCTGGGATGTGCTGGCAGGGCCTTTATGCTGTAGGCAGTGGGGAGCCCCTGGAGGCTTTTATCCAAAGGAGCCTTTAGAAAGATCCTGGTGGGATGGAGGCAGATGGGAAAGAGAATATGAGCGAGGGAGGCAGACCCACTTTGCCCTCTTAGCGCCAAGAGCATCTGTTGCTAGTGCAGTAAGGGGTGGGCATGGGCATTCCAGGCCAGGGTGAAAGGGCTGGCAACCTGCGTGTTGCCTCGCAGTTGTGGGCACAGGCCTCTTCCCCGTGGCCTCTGTCACTCTAGCAAGACATCTCTCCCCACTGTTTGTAGCAGCCTCTGGGAGCTGCCCAACTCCGTCCATTCAGCTGCCTGTCCATTCTGTCATTTACTCACCCATTTAACAAAACATTTATTTAGTCCTTACATGTGCCAGAGATGGCAGCTGGTGCTGTGACCCCTCCCTGGTCGCCTCAGCTTATAAAAATCAGACATTAGGGTTACTGAGCCTCCCAGAGAATGTTAGGATAACGTGCTGCCCAGCATTTTCCCCAGCAGAAAGGGGTATGTAGCTGTCCACTTTTTAAAAAAGGTATCTTTTCTCATGATAAAAGCAGCATGTGCTTGTAGGACATTTGGCAAATCCAGAAAAGTAGGAAATTAAAAGCACCATAAGAAATCGTATTATTCTTAGAATTTTGTACCTTGCGTATTTTCGCTTATCGTAGGCATTTTCCCATTTTGTTAAAGTGTTTCCCCAAATGTGGCACAGATTGCTTTTGAAAGGCTCTTTGGAGATGGGGAAGGGGTAAGTTTTGGAAGAGCCGACTTTACTGCAAGGGACAGCAGAGGCAGGAGAGAAGCTATGCCCATCTCAGGGTGAGGAGGAAGAAAGGGAAACACTTGACTAAAGGCAACACTGCCTTTGACCCACAAACACCCTGGGGCTGACCCAGCCTGTTCCAACCGTGCTGGAGGCCAGGAACGCCCTCCTGAGCAAATGCAGCCACCTCAGTTCTCCAGAACTCTCTGAAAGTGGTTACAGTTGCCCAGTCGGCTTTGTTGATAATCCCTCTCAAAATAACCTTTTTCCTCCTTCCTCTCCTATCTACTCAAGTATAGCTGAGTATACCTCTTTCTGCCCTTTTAAGAATAAATAATATATTCACATGGTTCAAAACTCAAAAAGTATAAAATACACACTGAGAAGTCTCCCTTTCCACTTTCCCAATTCTATTATTCACATACAGCCATCGCCATTAGGTTTTTTTGGTGAAATTTTCCAGAGATATGCAAGTATATTATGCACATATGAGCAACTATGCACATTATATGTCTCCCTCCTTTTGGAAAATTTAAGGCTTGCATATTATGAGTATTTACTGTTTGCATTTTACTTTTTTACTAAACAGTGGTGCCGTATCCGTGCATTAAGCACTCTTTCTCTGATGTCTTTGGTATGGCTGGGTAGAATTCCACTGTATGGAATACCAGATCCCATTGATGGTCCTTTAGGTTTTTTTCAGTTGCTTGCTATACAAAAAAATACTACAGAAGCCAGGCGCAGTGGCTCATGGCCGTAATTCCAGCACTCTGGGAGGCTAAGGCAGGCAGACCACTTGGGGTCAGGAGTTCAAGACCAGCCTGGCCAGCATGGTGAAACCCCACCTCTACTAAAAATACAAAAATTAGCTGGATGTGGTGGCACACGCCTGTAATTCCAGCTATTCGGGAGGCTGAGGTGGGAGAATTGCTTGAACCCAAGAGGCAGAGGTTGCAGTGAGCAGGGATTGCACCACTGCCCTCCAGCCTAGGCGACAGAGCGAGACTCTGTCTCATTAAAAAAAAAACCAAGAATAACTTTGCACACACATCCTTTGGTACCTCTGCAAGTATATCTGAGGAATAATTCCTAGAAGTAGACTAGCAGAGACAGATGGAATGTGCATTTTTAATTTCCATAGATCTTGCCAAATCGCCCTCCATAGGGGTTGTTCCAATTTACTCTCCCACCAGCAACATATCCTGGCAACAGCTAAACCTGTTTAGGCCAAACTGCCCTCTCTGTCATTTTCTGGGCTATGCTGTGGGCCTAGTGGGACCCGCCTCTTTTGGCCTAGTTACCCTTTGTTGTGTATAGCATTGTAGTAGGATAGACGTTGCCAGAAACCAGCCAATTGACAGGCACATGTTTACAGAGGACTTGCTCCAAATTCAGCACCAACCTAGACACTTAAGCTGCAGTTCCGGCTTTGGGAAGCTTAAGATGTTTGGGGGAAGAATTATACCACAGAAAAGAGGCAGCTGCAGTTTCACTTGCCAGAGCAACAGGGCAATATATTCCACATGCAGTGCATCTAGTTCTGGAAAGGAAGAATTCCCATGAGTGAGCATGATCAGGAAGTGCACAGGGAGGAGGTGAGCCTGGAATGCTGCGTGGAGGAGGAGGAGGAGAATAAGGAGAAAGAAGAGGAGAGCAGTGGCCAGCATTAGCCTGAGAGGAAGCCAGAGGGCTGTGGGAGTGCTGATCTCTGGAAGAATGTTGAGGGGCCGTGCGACTGGGATGGAGAGTTTGAATTTGAGTTGGGAAAGGGTGGTGTGAAATCACCAAGGTGAGAAGCAAGATTGGCTGTACTGTGACAGATATGGATGTACCAGAGAAAATAATTATGGTTTGCTGTCATAAGAGGTAGGGAACTGCTAGCAGGTGTTTTTCTTTTTTTTTTTTTTTATTAGTATAATTATATTTGTTTGAAAATAATTTCATAGAAATTATTTTTAATTTACATTTTTTTTTATTTTTTGAGGCAGAGTCTCATTCTGTCTTCCAGGCTAGGGTGCAGTGTCATGATTTCGGCTCACTGCAACCTCCACCTCCCAGATTCAAGTGATTCTCCCTCCTCAGCCTCCCAAGTAGCTGGAATTACAGGTGCCCGCCCCCATGCCTAGCTATTGTTCATATTTTTAGTGGAGACAGGGTTTCCCATGTTGGCCAGGCTGGTCTCAAACTCCTGACCTCAAGTGATATGCCCACCTCAGCCTCCCAAAGTGCTGGGATTACAGGCAGAAGCCACCATGCACAGCCTTAATTTTATAAAAGTTTTAAGCCATGTACCTGTAATCTCAGCTTCTTGGGAGGCTGAGGCAGGAGGATCGCTTGAACCCAGGAGGTCAAAACCAGCCTGCGCAATATAACTAGACTTCATCTCAAAAAAAAAAAAAAATTAATTAGTCAATTTAAAAGTTATAGAAACAGTGCTAACTGGCTTAACTCATAAGCCAATGTAGAAAATATGATACATTTACTTTTTTCTTAAATTTTTTAATTATTACTTTTTATTTTAATATATTTTTTCTCATTTCCAGTGGGATTGGAAAAAATCCTGAGAACATTTAGCCTATTTTGACCAAATACAAATACTGTGTTGAGATTTTCATATTAAAACAATTTTTTTTTTTTTTTGAGATAGAGTCTCACTCTGTTGCCCAGGCTAGAGTTCAGTAGTGCGATCTTGGCTCACTGCAACCTCCACCTCCCGAGTTCAAGCAATTCTCCTGCCTCAGCCTCCCGAGTAGCTGGGATTACAGGCATGTATCACCACTCCCGGCTAATTTTTGTATTTTTAGTAGAGACCAGGTTTCACCATGTTGGCCAGGCTATTCTCAAACTCCTGTCCTCAAGTTATCCACCCAACTTGGTCTCCCAAAGTGCTAGGATTACAGGCGTGAGCCACTGCACCCAGCCAGAACAATTTTTTTTTTTTTTTTTTTTGTGACAGGGTCTCTCTCTGTCACCCAGGCTGGAATGCAGTGGTGTGATCATGGCTCACTGTAGCCGTAACCTACCGGCCTACTGCCTCAGCCTCCCAAGTAGCTGGGGCTACAGGTGTGCACCACCATGCCTGGCTAATTTTTGTATTTTTTATAGAGATGGAGTTTCACCAGCCTGTTTCCCAGGCTGATCTTGAGCTCCTGGCTCAAGCAATCCTCCTGCCTCAGCCGCACAAAGTGCTGGGATTACAGGCCTGAGCCACTGTGCCTGGTTAACTGACAGTGTTTGAGCAAGAAAATTACAAGCAAGTAATCTTTGATCTGCTTCTCAAACTTCAGTGGGTCCTGAGTGGTCTTCTGATTCCTCTGTTAGTATGAGCCTATCTGGGCCTTAGTTGCCCATCTGAATGAGGGACATGGCTATAGGTCACTTCTTATGAAGCTATTCCTGGGACCAGCCCCAGGGGGTCAGTCTGGGGTGAGCTCAGGGAAGAACCAAGGGGTCCCTGGAGAAAATTGTGTGGAAAAAGAAGAAATGGACCTTCCCACTCCCTGGGGTTTGCTTTGATGTTCTTACGAAGTGTGGTATTTATGAACTAATCCAACATTTTCCCTGTGTGTGCCTGCACAGACTAGCTTCCTTCTACGAAGCAGCAATTCCCGAAATGGAGTCTGCAATTAAGAAGAGGAGGCTTGAAGATAGCAAGTGAGGCGGGGACAAAATTAAGAATGTTGTTGTGGGAGAGAAAGCCCCGAGCAGGGCCCTGCCTTCCCTAGGCATTAGCATCCCCATCTCTAAGACAAGTGGGTGGGACCAGGGACTGTGCTGCTTTTGGGCTTCTGCATCCCTGTCTAGCCACTTCCTGACCTCTGCATTGGTTTGTTGTTGTTGTTGTTGTTGTTGTTATTGTTTGAGACAGGGTCTCACTCTGTCACCCAGGCTGGAGTGCAGTGGTACAGTCACAACTCACTGTAGCCTTGACCTCCTGACGTCAATCAGTCCTCCCACCTCAGTCCCCCGAGTAGCTGGGATTATAGGTGTGTGCCACCACACCCGGCTAATTTTTGTATTTTTTGTAGAGATGGGGTTTTGACGTATTGGCCAGGCTAGTCTTGAACTGCTTTTTTTTTTTTTTTTTAACTCTTAGCATATTAAAATATATATATATATATATGTGTGTGTGTGTTGTCTGTAAAGACTTGTGTGAGGACCTAACTAGAAAGATCGCAACAGCTAGAGTTAAGTGTTACTAAACAGCATGAAGGAGATTTGACCCAAAGTCCTGCTTGTCCCAAGGCAGTTATGTCTGTTAACCCAATCCCCCAAAATACCATGATGGCTGGCCCCTGCATTTAAGCCCTTCCCTCAGCTGTTACTCACATTGTTGATACTCAGCCTGCTGGTTCCTGACCCACCATTTGAACTGAGAAGCAGCCCTGGAAGCAGCTGGCTTCTCTGGGCCTGTGGCTTTTGCCAGCTGCTCTCAGCAGTGAATTGTGAGGCCTTCTGTGCTCCAGGGAGGCACCTGCAACTGCTGGGGAGAAGCTCCCTTCGTGCCTTTTTTTCTTTTTCTTTTCCTTTTTTTTTTTTTTTTGAGACAGAGTCTTGCTCTGTCACCCAGGCTGGAAGGCAGTGGCGCCATCATGGCTCACTGCAGCCTTGACCTCCCAGGCAAACGCGATCCCCCTGCCTTAGCCTCCCCAGGAGCTGGAACTACAGGCCTGCATCACCACACTTGACTAATTTTTTGTGTTTTTTGTAGAGACAGGATTTCACTTAGTTACTTAGGCTGATCTCAAACTCCTGGGGCTCAAGTGATCCTCCCACCTTAGCTTCCCAAGGTGCTGGTATTTCAGGTGTAAACCATTGCGCCTGACACCTCAGGCCCTTTTTGTCTCCTAAACCTGTGTCTTTTTTCTCTCTGGCCTAGGCTTCTAGGTGACCTGTGGCAGAGGCTCTCCCATTCCAGGAAGAAGCTGATAGAGATTTTCCACATCATCCTGAATCAGATCTGCCTCCTTCCCATCCTAGAAAGCAGGTAACCCTCAGGAATTGCCTCCTGGTGGAAGAGTCTCCTCCCCAAGCCCTGCAGGAGCATTTCCATTCTTTTGTCTTGGCTTCCTCCCCTGCACTGGGGTTGACTGAACAGAGATGAGAAACTGAGAAAAATGCCTCATTCGTCCATCGGGCCTCAGCCCTGAAGAGGGGCAGGGGGTGTATAAAGGAGCTGTAGCTCATCTTGCATTGCATGAGCTTATCTTCCCTGGTGTCCTGTTCTAGCTGTGACAACATTCAGGGCTTCATCGAAGAGTTCCTTCAGATCTTCAGCTCCTTGCTGCAGGAGAAGAGGTGAGTGCGGCTGAGCTGGGCCAGGCCTATGACCCTCCCACCAGTCCCCAAGAGGCCTTACATGATAGAGCCCCCGCCATAGGCCCACCACAGCTCTAATAAGGTCGGGCAGTAGACACAGGGAGTGGCCTGCAGCAGCACAGTGTTCCTGTGGCCCCAGCCCTGTCCATCCCATCTGCTCTCCTCTGCCTGCAGGTTCCTCCGGGACTATGATGCACTCTTCCCCGTGGCCGAGGACATCAGCTTGCTGCAGCAGGCCTCGTCAGTCTTGTATCCTTCCACCATAGCCACTGCGACAGGGCCCAGCTTGACTAGGTCAGAGGTGAGACAGGCTGCTGGAACCCAGAGGAGTGGAAAGAGGTTTAGCCCCAGAACCCACGCATGGGTCAGCCAGCTGTCCGAGGTGGCCTGCCAAGGTCCCAGCCTCGCCTTTTCTGTTTTTTCTTTCTTTCTTTTTTTTTTTGAGATGGAGTCTCGCTCTGTCGCCCAGGCTGGAGTACAGTAGTGCGATCTTGGCTCACTGAGGGTTCACACCATTCTTCTGCCTCAGCCTCCCGAGTAGCTGGGACTACAGCCACCCGCCACCACGCCTGGCTAATTTTTTGTATTTTTAGTAGAGACCGGGTTTCACCATGTTAGCCAAGACGGTCTCAATCTCCTGACCTCATGATCTGCCCCCCTCGGCCTCCCAAAGTGCTGGAATTGCAGGCATGAGCCAGCGTGCCCAGCCTTTTTTTTTTTTTTTTTTTTTTTTAATTTTATTTTTTGAGACAGAGTCTCTCTCTGTTGCCCAGGCTGGAGTGCAGTGGCGCAATTTTGGCTCACTGCAAGCTCCGTCTCCCAGGTTCACACCATTCTCCTGCCTCGGCCTCCCAAGTAGCTGGGACTACAGGCGCCCGCCTGTATTTTTTTGTATTTTTTTAGTAGAGATGGGGGCTAATTTTTTTGTATTTTTTTAGTAGAGACGGGGTTTCACCGTGTTAGCCAGTATGGTCTGTATCTCCTGACCTCGTGATCTGCCCGCCTCAGCCTCCCAAAGTGCTGGGATTACAGGCATGAGCCTCCACGCCCAGCCTCCCAGCCTCGCCTTTTCTAGAGAAGATGGCTGCTCTGATGCTTGGGGCAGGGGGGATGCAGTCCTAATTTCCCTATGTGTTTCCTGAACATCTGGGCCTATATGACCAAGATGTATTCAGCCCCTCCTCACAGCAGGAGGGGAGGTGGACAAGTAAACAGGCAGTTAGAGCGTCACGTGGGAAGATTTCAGAGGGCAGGAAACCAGAGGAGGCGCCTCACCCAGCGGAGCTCCAGGTGGGGGTGTCAGATGGAAGTGATGTCCAAGCAGAAGAACAGCAGAAAGAGTGGGAGAGCACCAAGCTAGGAGCAAGGACAAGGACAAGAATGTTCCCAGTGGACAGAGGACAGAGAAAACAGGCTCCTTGGAGCCACAGATGTCATGTATAGAGTACAGGGGGCAGTCATTAAGGAGGGGTCTCCCAGGAGGAGGAATTGGGGTGTTGCAGGTGAGGTGAAGGCCAGCAATGTGCACAGCCCTGGGGTGACCATCACTAAGAAGTTTGGGCTCTGTCCTGCAAGCGCTGGGGAGCGTGGAAGGTTGTGAAGCAGGAGGTGACATGGGCAGTTCTATACTTTGGAAAAGCTCTGTCTGGCACAGGGAAGAGAATGGACTGGCCCAGAACCACCATGAGGCTCAGGCCAGTGAGGAGGCTGTTGCTGGCATCCAAGCATGGGTGATGAGGGTTTGGACAAGAAGCAGAGTGAGGAAGTCTAAGGGAACTCTCAGATTTCTGGCTTCACAGTGCCCAGGGTGGTTGACAAGGAGGAAGGACAGGGAGGGGCAGCCTATGGGTCATTCTAGTGGTTGCAGTAGATTGCTCAGTCCTGCTTCAGGGAAACCTGATGGCCCACAACCTTTGCAGAATGCCCTCAGCTAGTTGGACAGGAAGCCCAGTGGCAGTGGCCCTACCACGCCCTCCTCCTGGCAGTCAGTACAAAAGAAGAGCTGCTGGCTCATCCAAACCTGTGCCCCAGGACACTGATGGCAGCCCTGGCCCTGTCTTTACTCAGAGCTGCTTTCTGCTGAGTGGCAGGCCCTAGGTTGTGAAGCCAGCATGGCTGTAGTCTGGCCCGTTTTCCCATGCATCCCAGGTGCCCATGATGCCCGCTTAGGTATAGCCCAGATAGCCCCTGGCAGGAACCATGTGGTCAGATGCTGGGGAGGGACTGAGAAATTGTGCTGCTTCAGAGCTAGGAACCTAAGACAGACCCTTTAACAAGTCCTCATAGGGATGAGACGCGGACTGCCTACATCCTCCAGGCAGTCGAGAGTGCATGGGAAGGGGTGGACAGACGGAAAGCCACAGATGCTAAAGATCCATCGGTGACTGAGGAGCCTAATGGGGTCACGGTGATGGCAGAGGCAGTCAGTCAAGCGTCATCACACCCGGAGAACTCGGAGGAAGAGGAGGTATGTGTCTGGGTGGCACTTTTCCCTCTGCGCTTGTCCCTCCTTGGCCCCATCTGAGAGGCTGGGGCAGCAGGAAACCTCCCTTCTTTGCTTTTATACTCAGGGAAAAAGGTTTTTTGGGAATAGACAGCCTCAAGCAACTGGTCAGCTCTGTGCTGCCTTTAGAGGGTCCCAAGCCAGGGGCATGCTGGACTGGGTGTGAGGAGAGAGCAAGTTGCTTCAACTATCGAAACCTCAGCTTCCCCTCTATAAAATGAAGGGGCGAAACTTTCTGTGAATGTTTCCACGAGCCCCTCCCGGAGCTCTCCTCTCAACAGATAAAAGTGGAGCTCCTTTGGTTGCAACTGGGAACAGTGCCAAGTCCCATGGTTTGGCCTTCTCAGAAGCCCCTCAGTGGGGCTCCAGGATGCCACTGAACAAATGTAGAAACCTCGGATCTGGTGCCTTCTCTCCAGGCTTTACCAGGACTGGCCAAATCTGTGGCTGTCTTGATTGGCCACCAAGGCCAGGACTCCCCTGCATGTTGGGAGGCAGCATGATAAGAGTGGTGAAGACCACACAGACTCAAACCAGACAGCTCAGGGGTGTGACCTGGTTCTGCCACGTGGCAGCTGTATGGTCTTAGGCGCGTCACTCACATTGAACCTTGGTTCCTCATCTGTAAGGTAGGGACACATGCAGTGGCCACCTCCACGAGGTGCTGGGATTCCGAGAGCTATCACATGCCCAGGCTCACCCTGAGCCTGGCTGGCCTTCAGTGCTCCATTAACAAATGCCGCTGTCCTTCCTCCCAGACCCCAGGCCCTGTGATTCCTGCAGGGCCTTGGAAAACAATAGCTTCCTTCACCTTTTCCCACCCTCTTCCCCATTTCGCTGGTTAGCAGACTCATGGAGATTTGTATTGTTGTGATCTGTAAATGTCCTTAAATTAAAAGGCTAACACAATTAAGTAATATTGAGCAATATATAAAATGCTTGCCCCTTACTTAAAAAGGAGATTATAGGCCGGGCACGGTGGCTCACACCTGTAATCCCAGCACTTTGGGAGGCCGAGGCGGGCGGATCACGAGGTCAGAAGATCGAGACCACGATGAAACCTTGTCTCTACTAAAAATACAAAAAATTAGCCAGTTGCGGTAGTGTGCGCCTGTAGTCCCAGCTACTCGGGAGGCTGAGGCAGGAGAATGGCGTGAACCCGGGAGGCGGAGCTTGCAGCGAGCTGAGATCGTGCCACTGCACTCCAGCCTGGGTGACAGAGCGAGACTCCGTCTCAAAAAAAGGAAATTATAATTTTATAATTAAAGGGGAGCATCTCCACACAGTCCAGCTCTGGTGGTTGCTGTTCGCCTCCAACGTCAGTCAACTTGTTAGAGTTGGAAAAGGACCTTGGATTAGTAGAAAGAATCGGTAGAAACCAGGGCTGTTTATGGAGGGCCTGGTCTGTGCCAGGTACTGTGCTCACTGGGTTTTGTGCCATCTTTGAACTATTTGAAACAACCCCATGAGGTGGGTGGTATAGGCCCATTTTATGAGGAGGAAACTGAGGTTCAGAGAGGGGAAGCACCCTGCCCAAAGTCACACAGCCAGTAGCCCAGCTGGTAAGTCATACAGTCCCTTCAAAATTTTAATTTAATTTAATTTATTTATTTGGTTGGTTTGTTTTTGTTTTGTTTTGTTTTGTTTTGAGATTGAGTTTTACTCTTGTTGCCCAGGCTGGAGTGCAATAGTGCGATCTCTGCTCACTGTAACCTCCGCCTCCTGGGATCAAGCAATTCTCCTGCCTCAGCCTCCTGAGTAACTGGGATTATAGACACCCACCACCACACCCAGCTAATTTTTTGTATTTTTTTAGTAGAGATGGGGTTTCACCATGTTGGACAGGCTGGTCTCAAACTCCTGACCTCAGATGATCCGCCTGGCTCAGCTTCCTAAAGTGCTGGGATTATAGACATGAGCGCCACGCCCGGCCTAATTTATTTTATTTTTTATTTTTTGAGACAGGTTCTTGCTCTGTCACCCAGGCTGGAGTGCAGTGGCTTGATCAAGCTTACTGCAGCCTTGACCTCCTGGGATCAAGTGATCCTCCCACCTCAGCCTCCTAAGTAGCTGGGACCAAAGGCACATGCCGCCATGCCTGGCTAATTTTTTTAGTAGAGACAGGGTTTCACTGTGTTACCCAGGCTGGTCTTGAACTCCTGAACTCAGGCAATCTACCTGTCTCGGCCTCCCAAAGTGCTAGGATTACAGGCATGAGCCACTACGCCTAGCCACCTGGCTACTTTTTAAAATTTTTTGAACTGATAGGGTCTTGCTCTGTTGCTCAGGCTGATCTAGCTCCTGAGCTCAAATAATTCTCTTGCCTCAGCCTCCCAAAGTGCTGGGATTACACGTATGAGCGACTGTACCTGGCCTTAAATTTTTTTTATTTTTTGTTTATTTTCCTGGATATGTAGTAGGTGTATATATTTATGGGTTACATGAGCTATTTTGATACAGGCATGCAATAATCATAACAATCACGAGCCCCCTTTTTCACAGAGAAAGAAATGGAGGCTCAGAGAGACTTGAGTCACTTGGCGAAGTTCTCACAGGCAGGAGGGGCAGTTCCAGGACTTGAACCAGATCCCTCATGCCTAGTCCAGTGCTGTTTGGGGCCTGTGGCCCTATCACCGGCCCACTTAGCCTTCCCCTTCTTGGCTCTGGCTCTCACTACAGTGCATGGGAGCAGCCGCGGCTGTGGGCTCTGCTGTGTGTGGGGTGGAGCTGGACTCACTCATCTCCCAAGTGAAGGACCTGCTGCCAGACCTTGGTGAGGGCTTCATCCTGGCCTGCCTGGAGTACTACCACTACGACCCAGAGCAGGTGATCAACAATATCCTGGAGGAGCGGCTGGCCCCCACCCTCAGCCAGCTGGACCGCAACCTAGACAGGTGGGAGAGACAGGTGGGAGGAGGCTCCCGCTGCCCAGGCTGCCTCAGGATGGGGCCCCTTCCTCTCTTCCTTCCCTCATTTGTGGCCCAGGACTCAGCTTGTTCTCTCTTCCCAGCCATTTAAACTAAAGCCCTCTTTGGGGAAACATAAAAACCTTAGGCCCCACAGGAGTTTTTCACTTGCCCCAGGCAGGGCAGAGTATACACATCCCTGCCACACTTTGTGGGAAGGTTGATTAGAGCCATGGATGTGTCTTTAGGGATGTGACACAGAGTTGTTGAGCCCTTCTGATCCCCTACATTCCTGACCTGCCCCTGTCATTACCACGTTCCCACTAGATTTGTGAGAGAGGATGGCCACAGCTTCTCACTTTCATCACATCTACCATTTCTTTGGCCCACTGCTGCCCTGAAGGCCCCATGGGACAGCAGGAACCAGTGCCCGAAAGGGTGTGTCTTCCATAAGCAAGTGATGTTTACCAAATGAATGAGTGAAGTTAGCTTTGTGCCTTTGGACAAGTTCCTCAGCCTCCTTGTGCCACATTTTACAGATGAGGGCACTGAGGCACAATGACGTTGAGTGATCTGTGACTATTGATCTCATGGGACTATTACAAGCATTAAATGAGGGATAGCGCTTTTAAGAAACAGAAGGAAACCCTGTGTGAATGGCATGCAGGGTATGGAGGGGGAGCTTTGTTCGAGGTGTGGCTGCATACCCAGGCAGGGGCCAGGTCAGGCGGAGGCTTATCTCCCTCTTCAAGGTTTGAGATTGTGTCCTAGGAGTGTCTGTTGAAGGGGACTGAAAAATCCGATGGATTTAACACAGCAGGGAGGCGTGGGGTGCACGTTGCTTCAGCTGGCAGGGCCCCCTTAAATTGATCTCTGTGTCCCCCACCCAGAGAAATGAAACCAGACCCTACACCCCTGCTGACGTCTCGCCACAACGTCTTCCAGAATGACGAGTTTGATGTGTTCAGCAGGGACTCAGTAGACCTGAGCCGGGTGCACAAGGGCAAGAGGTGAGTGCAGTGGGCCATGCGGTTCTGATACCCCAACTCTGGAAGTGCAGAGAGGACACAGGGAAACCAAGGGCTCCATCTTCGCAGAACTGGACATGGAGTATCAGCACAGGGATCCCTTCACAACCCTAGACCTGTGCACCCCCAGTGGTTAGATGCAGGTTCTCTAATGATCGGTCTTCAGGTTCTGACTCTGTGCAGGGAGGCTGTTAGTGAATCCCCCTTGTTGATAGCAAAAGGCCAGAAGGGCCAAAACTATCCCCGTTTCCCTTCTTCTTACATCTTTAATGTGTTAACCATCAAATCACTGGTGGACAGTGCTTCCCAGAAACCACTCTTTGACCTGATTTTCCCCAGGCTGTGACAAAATGAGAAAATTAAGGACTTTGAGTGAGCTTTTCAGAAGGTGAACATATTCCACTTTAAGGCCTTTCTATTTATTTTTAGTTTATGTCCTTCCTACTTTTTTGGCATTGAAAAGTCCGTTCATGATTTATTCATTTATTCAACAAATATTTGTCTAATACTTACAGCATTCTAGGCTCTGGATTAATTAGGTTCTGAGGATATAGTGGGGAGTGAAACAGACACGGCCCCTGCCCACGTGGAGTTTGCATTAATCAGCTCATCAAACAAGCAACACCAAATCACAGATATAACAAATACTACAAGCTGGAGGTGCACAGAATTCTGAGCCTTTGGTAGGGCTTCACCCCAGGCAGGAAGGCTCCTCTGAGAACATGACATGGCACCGAGAGCTAAAGGGTGAGGAGGGGTCAGTTCTGCAAAGGAGGGAAGGAGAGGTTCCCAAGCAGAGTGAGCAACAGGGACAGTGGTCCCGAGGCCATAGTGAGTACAGCAAAGGGTCCCATGAACCGACAAGGCCGGCATGTTTTATGTTTTGAAAAGAGCAGGGCCGGGTGCGGCAGCTCATGCCTATAGTCCCAGCACTTTGGGAGGCCAAGGCAGGTGGATCACTTGAGCCCAGGAGTTCGAGAACAGCCTGGGCAACATGGTGAAGCCCCATATCTACAAGAAATACAAAAATTAGCCGTGTGTGCTGGCACATGCCTATAGTTCCAGCTATTCTGGAGGCTGAGGCGGTAAGATCACTTAAGCCCAGGTCAAGGCTGCAGTGAGCTGTTACCATGCCACTGTACTCCAGCCTGGGTGACACAGTAAGAACCTGTCTCAAGAAAAAAAAAAAAAAAGAGTTCACTCAGCTTTGGAATGATGACCCATCAGAGGGACAGAGAGTCGGATGTATTGGTAAAGAGTACAACATCCAAGTGGAAAACTGCAAAATAAGATGTATTCTAGTCCCCCCGAGTTCTGCATGGAAGCTAGAAATCAGGGGACCTCTGGACAAGTACAGGTTGCTCTTTCACCATCACGTGGATGGGGATTGTGAGGTTCAGAGAGGGAGGAGACCAGTCAGCCTCATTCTTGTGGTAGGAGCCCCAGTGGTGGAAATGTCAGGTGCTTCTTCAGTTAGGGCCCTGTGTTGTTACCCCTCCCTAGGGCCGTTCACTGTTAAAAGCTTGGCTGGCTGAGGGCTTGGGGAACCGACGCAGGGCAACTACAAAGCCATCTGGCTGGCTGGACAGGAAGCACTTGCAAACTGCTTAGTCATACACATTGCAACACCCCCAGATCCCAGACTAGAGGTGTTATCCTGCATCATTGCGACATCCCCAGATCCCAGGCCAAAGATGTTATCCTGGACCAGTGGCCGCTTTCCAGGCCAGCATGACCCTCTGTAGCTCTAGCGGTGGGCAAGGAGCAGACAAGGGGTCCTCCAGGCTGGTAGAAGGCTGGTCCCCTGCTCCAATCCAGGGAGCCTGATTGGTAAGTTCCCCACGGAAGTTAGCCATCTCTGGACATGGCCTTTCACCTTGATCTGTGGTTTTGCCCAGGGCCCATGGTATTGTAAGGTCTCATCTCACCCCACGTAGGTCGTAAGTCACCTATGAGCATTTGCCAAGGGGCTGGTCCCAGCTGTCAGGGTCAGCAGAGTGGCTGGCATTGAGGTGGCCAGGTTTCTGGAGCGCTGTGCCCTTGCTCCTGGGGCCCTCTGGGCTGCCATGCAGAGAGACTCATTGTGCTGGGTAGCCCAGGGGCTGCAGATTGCAAAGAGGCAAAGCCTCCATTCATGTGTTCATTATTTATTCATTCAGCAAATATTTATTAAGCGATTTACTAGCACCAGATCCTATGCTAGACACCAGGGAAACAGGGTGAGCTGGATACCCAGGCCTTGCCTTCAAACGATCATGAGGAAGACCGTTAAACAAGTAAGGACAGAGTGGGAGGTGCTGGGTTGGGGTACACAGGAACTTCAGCAAGGACACATGTCCTAATCACATGAGAAATTAGGTAGGACACTGCAGATGGTACTGGAGTTAAAATGTGTTTGTTGTTGAATCAGATAGGCTGTTGTTGAACTGAGTGGCCTAAGTAGTAAGGAAATCTGTTCCCTTGCATGACAAGGCAGTGTAAGGTAGGGCAGTCTAGGCTTGGTTGAGCTATCATCCAGAATGTATCTTTTCTGTCTCTTGGGGCCTCACTTTGTGGTCAGGCTACTTCCTTTGAGGCTGCAGTGGGGGCTGCAGCAGGAGCTGTTTCTACTATGGCTTCCAGACATGACAGTGCCAGGAGATAGTGCAGACCAGGTCTTCCTGTGTCTCTCCTAGAGACTAGGGTACCTTTCCCAGAAGTCTCCAATACCCCTCATATCTCATCAGGAAAACCAAGTCACAGAGTCCAGGCCTGTAGCTCCAGGGTCCAATGGAAAGGTAGAAAGACCTAAAGAAAATGTAGGGTCTGTTTGGAGAATAGGTGAGGTGCAGCATGGCTATTGTGCAGACATCAATACATGTGCTACAGGTATATCATAGCCAGTGAAGGAGTCAGTGGGCAAGAGGCAGGGTCCCCTAATGCCTTTGGACAATTCCATGGTGCCCTGGAAGATAATATGTGTTCTAAAAATGTGCCGGCCGGGCATGGTGACTCATGCCTGTAATCCCTGCACTTTGGGAGGCCGAGATGGGGGAATCAGCTGAGGTCAGGAGTTCAAAACCAGCCTGGCCAACATGGTGAAACCCCATCTCTACTAAAAATACAAAAAATTAGCCGGGTGTGGTGGCAGGTGTCTGTAATCCCAGCTACTTGGGAGGCTGAGGCAGGAGAATCGCTTGAACCTGGGAGGCGGAGGTTGTGGTGAGCCGAGATCGGGCCATTGCACTCCAGCTTGGGCAACAAGAGTGAAACCCTGTCTCAAAAAACAATTTAAATTTTTTTTAAATGTCTGTGCCCTTGGTCTGCCTTTTGGGGAGTCACAGAGCACATTAAGGCTCTGAAAAGTCCTGTAGTAAAAGAAACAGGATTCACTTTGTTGAGCCCAGTAGGTGCTGGATCTACTTCTACATGTCATCTTATTTCTTTCTCACATCAGCCCTGGGAAGTGGGCGCCGAGAGAAGGAACTGAGACTTAGCGAGGATGAGGGACTTGCCTGTGGTCACACAGCCCAGGAAGTGGCAAAGCAGACCTGAAGCAGGAGACCTATGCCTGGCCCTGGCTCTGCTCTTAGTAGCTGTGTGACCTTAAGAGGGTTGCTCTGCCTCTCTGGATCCCCTGATTCCTCACCTGGAAAAGGAGTCTGTTGCTTCTGCAGGCTCTTTAGAAGTTCAAAGGCAGGGGTCACCCTGCTAAGGACCAGTTTGAATTGGGCCTTGAAGGACAGGCTTGAGTAGATGAGGAAGGGAAAGGTGGTGAGGTTTCAGGGGAACCTGCATGTTCCCTGGGCTTGCTTCCAACTTGGAGGCTGAGGAAGCTACCTGCTCCAGCGGGTCTCTGCAGCCACCATTGCCTGTGTTTCCAGGCTTGACTGAAGTTCTGGCCTCTAATGCATCTTCTCCCAGCTGACTTTGATCCTGATTTTTCTTTTTCCTTCCTGGCTCCAAATGATGTCTGGGGCCAAGGTTACACCTCCCTGGACAGGCTGCCCGGGTGCCTGGGTTTCACTGTCCCTACGTGTGTCTTCTTCCAGGGCACAGCTGGGTGGGTGGAGCTTGCCATGCTTCTCTGCCTGGCCCTGCCAGGAAGCCACATAACCAGAGGCCACATAGCATGGAAGAACTGCCCCACTGCACAGAACCAGGGACGGGATGGACCAGAAGCCGAAGGTGTAGCAGAAAGGATGGTGACGCCTCTCATTCTTCCTCAGTCTCATGGCCCAGCGCAGGTCCTGGAAGCTATTAGGCCCTTAGGAAATATGTGTCAAATGCATGGATGTGCTCCTACCAGTGGCACCTACCGCCTGAACAAGCCTGGGCTCCTTTTTCTTCCTCTCTACCTCTTTTTCAACTTAGCGAAGAAAGCCAGGTACAGGGCCAAGGTCACAGTCACAGGCCCCTTCCCTGGTGGATGTGAAAGATTTCTTTGAACTGAGATTTCTCCCTGGTCTAAATCAAGTGCACCATCCCTCCTGCCATACCCTGGGGCTCCTGGTCCAGTCAAGTAGCCTCCTACCGTGGAACCTCCATTACCCCTTCCTACAGATGCCCCGGCAGTCCTCCTGAACCAAGTTCATTCCTTTTGTTTCCAGGGCCTCTGTTCAGCACATTTTGTGTTGATTGGTCTGTCATCCCCACTACACTGAGTTCATGAGGGCAGAGCTATATTTTCTTCATTTCTGAATCTCTCCCCAACTCAGCCTCATACCTTGCCTGGCACAGAGCAAGTCCTTAATAAAGACTACTGAAAAAAAAAAAACACAAAATATTAGCCGAGCTTGGTGGCACACACCTGTAGTCCCAGCTACTCGGGAGGCTAAGGCAGGAGAATTGCTTGAACCTGGTTGGCAGAGGTTGCAGTGAGCTGAGATCACGCCACTGCACTCCAGCCTTGGCAACAGAGTGAGACTCTGTCTCAGAAAAAAAAAAAAAAAAAAAAAAAGACATGAAGGGAGGCAAACCGTTGTCCACCACGCTGAAGGCTGCAGTCCTGACCTGCCCTGGCTGCCAGGCAGACAGCCCGACAGACTGAGACGGACTCAGACGCCTGCCTTTCCCTGCACCAAAAGCCAGTTAATAGAAGATTTTTATGGAAGCTGTGTTTGGCTTTGTGTCTTTTCTTTTTTTTTTTATTATCTTACCCTTGATACATTCCAGAGACCCGATTTCACAGCTAAGCTGGATTTTCTTGCCTGGCATCTCATATTGATTTTCCCCTGCAGGGCTAGAAGCTACATTCCACAGGCCTGGGTATGTTTCTGACAAGCCAGGTTTTTTCACAGGTTTGCAGAGCCACAAGTTAAGAAGCCTCAGTCTCTGCCGAGCTCAGCTCACTTGTGACCCAAACATGTCCCTTCCCCAACCCAGTGCACCCGAGTTTCCTCACCTTTTTGTTTGTTTTGTTTTGTTCTGAGACGGAGTCTAGCTCTGTCTCCCAGGCTGGAGTGCAGTGGCACAATCTCGGCTCACTGCAAGCTCCGCCTCCTGGGTTCACTGGGTGCCACCATTCTCCTGCCTCAGCCTCCCGAGTAGCTGGGACCACAGTTGTCCACCACCACGCCCAGCTAATTTTTTGTATTTTTTAGTAGAGACGGGGTTTCACTGTGTTCGCCAGGATGGTCTTGATCTCCTGACCTCGCGATCCGCCCACCTCGGCCTCCCAAAGTGCTGGGATTATAGGCATGAGCCACCGCGTCCGGCCCCAGGTTTCCTCACGTGTAACATGACCGGAGTTGGGCTTCCAAACATTTTCTTCCAGTGAAATTTTACATGGAAACTTGAGCTGTGGAAGAGACAGAAGGCTGCTGTGGTGAGGTGGGGGTGATAGGAAGAGGACTGAGCCTCCCACCTTTTCTTACATCCCAAAGGTCCCTAGGGCTCCCTTGAGCTCAGTCAGAAAGCCACATGTGGCCTTGCTGCTTCTTAAATTTTTGTTTGTTGGCAAGGAAAGGTCATTTTTGAAAAAACAATAAACAAGTAAAAATTTTAAAATGAAAAAAATTTTTGTTTAAGTGATCCAGTCTGGGCACAGTAGCTCACACCTGTAATCCTAGCACTTTGGAAGGCTGAAGCAGAGGATCACTTGAGCCCAGGAGTTCAAGCCCAGCCTGAGCAATATAGTGAGACCCTGTCTCTACAAAAAAATTTAAAAATTAGGCCGGGCGCGGTGGCTCATTCCTGTAATCCTAGCACTTTGGGAGGTTGAGGCAAGCGGATCACTTGAGGCCAGGAGTTCCAGACCAGCCTGGCCAACATGGCAGATATTCCATCTCTATAAAAAAATACAAAAATTAGCCAGGCATGGTGGCACGCGCCTGTACTCCCAACTACTCAGGAGCTTGAGGCACGAGAATCGCTTGAGCTCAGGAGGCGGAAGTTGCAATGAGCCAAGATCATATCATTGCACTGTAGCCTGTAACAAAAAAAAAGATTTAAACAACTCCAAGTGCTTCCAAGCAGTAACCACTGTCATTTGGTGAGGGGCTTACTAGCCTTCTCTCTGCATTGACATGCATAGGTGTGTGGCCATAGAAACAGAGTTAGTGTGGTTTGCTTTTGGGATCATACTGTATGCATTTTTCTGTAGCTTGCTTTTTTTCCTTGGGAATAAGTGAGAATTCTTTCCGAGTTAGTACAAATAGATCAATGTCTTTCTTAACTGCCACACAGCGATCTGTAATTTAGATGTGGCACAGTTCATTTGGCTCTTTCACTCATGATGGACATTAGTTGCTTTCCATTTTTCACTGTTGCAAACAATGCTGAAAAGAAAATCCCTAATCACACCTCTGTACATACAGTCAGTGTTTCTTTAGGGTCCATGCCTTGACAGGGAATATCCTGGTTGAAAGGTGAGCACATTTTACCTTTTTTATTTATTTTTTTGAGACGGAGTCTCGCTCTGTCACCCAGGCTGGAGTGCAGTGGCATGATCTCGGCTCACTGCAACCTCTGCCTCGCAGATTCAAGCGATTCTCCTGCCTCAGCCTCCTGTGTAGCTGGGATTACAGGCACCCACCACTATGCCCCGCTAATTTTTGTATTTTTAGTAGAGACAGGGTTTCACTGTCTTGGCCAGGCTGTTCTTGAACTTCTGACCTCGTGATCCACCCGCCTCGGCCTCCCAAAGTGTTGGGATTACAGGAGTGAGCCACTGCATCTGGCCCCATTTTACCTTTGAACAGTGGCTCTTGGCCTGGCACAGTGGCTCACACCTATAATCCCAGCACTTTGGGAGGCTGAGGTGGGGGGATCACTTGCGGTCAGGAGTTTGAGGCCAACCAGGCCAACATGGTGAAACCCCATCTCTAATAAAAATGCAAAAATTAACTGGGTGTGTAGTCCCAGCTATACGGGAGGCTGAGACAGAAGAATTGCTTGAACCTGGGAGGCGGAGGTTGCAGTGAGCCGAGATTGTGCCACTGCACTTCAGCCTAGGCAACAGAGCAAGACTTCCTCTCAAAAAAACAAAAAACAAAGAAAAAACAATGGCTCTTGGGATGCCCTCTAAAGTGACTGGAGCCATCCTTATGGGCACCAGCAGCAGTGAGAGTCCCACCTTCCCACGCCCTCACCAAGGCTTGATTTCATTTGTCTCTGTGACAGTCTGAGGGTTGGAGCAGTTAAGCCTGTGGTCTATGGACCCTTCGTACCCTGTGACCTTCCAAGCCTGATGGTTTTCCTTCCTCTCTTTCTGCTGTTCCTTCTCAGCACCGGGAAGGAGGAAAACACGCGGAGTTTGCTGAACGACAAGCGTGCAGTGGCGGCACAGCGGCAGCGCTACGAGCAGTACAGCGTGGTGGTGGAGGAGGTAGGCTACCAAGGCCAGGTCTCTGCGGGGCCGGGGAGACCGGGCCAGCCCCTGAGCCCCCCAAACCCATGCTTATGTCATTGCAGGTGCCACTGCAGCCAGGCGAGAGCCTGCCCTACCACAGTGTCTACTACGAGGATGAGTACGATGACACATACGACGGCAACCAGGTGGGCGCCAATGATGCAGACTCAGACGACGAGCTCATCAGCCGCAGGTGAGGCCATAGAGGGGGTGGCATTCCAGGGCAGAGCAGCTCGCAGGCCCGTGGGTCTCCCTCACCCACTTGTTTACACAGATGTGGCAGATCCAGGGCCCAAACCCAGTCCTCCTGACTCCTAATCCAGTGCTCCTCCACCCCCCAGCCCACCCTAAATGGGGCAACATTTATTCGGTGTCATGCAGTAGCTTTGCATTTTTCTTTTCTGAGACAGAGTTTCTCTCTGTCGCCCAGGCTGGAGTGCAGTGATGGAATCATGGCTGACTGCAGCCTTGGTCTCCTGGACTACAAGTGATCGTCCCACCTCAGCCTCCTGAGTAGCTGGGACTACAGGTGTGGTGCGCACTGCCACACCCCACCACACCCCGCCACACACCTCCACACCCTGCTAGCTCTTCTCTTTTTTGCAGAGGTGGGGTTCTCACTATGTTGCCCAGACTAGTCTCACTTCCTGGGCTCAAGCAGTCCTTCCACCTCAACCTCCCAAAGTGTGGGCATTACAGGCGTGAGCCACCGCGTGCAGTCCGTTTTTCTTAATTGAATAAAACGTTTTCAGGTGGAATGTTACAGCGATTTTCCCCAATACAAAGCAGAGCTGTCCTGACTAGAGAGAGAACTGGAGACCCTCCCGGCCCCATCTCAGCCTCCCCCTGAACCCCCACCTCAAATTCTGTTAACCTCAGAGAATCCAGGGGCTGGAGCAAAGCTGGCTTGAAACCCCTTTGGTTTTTCTCAGCCTCCTGAGCCCTCCTGGCGGCCCCCCCTCACCCAGCCAGGTTCCCTCCTCCTTGTGGCTCTTGCTCCTGGTTGAACCTTGTCTTTGATCTCATTTCTCTCCACACCCTCAGGCCATTCACCATCCCTCAGGTGCTGAGAACCAAAGTGCCTAGAGAAGGGCAGGAGGAGGATGACGACGATGAGGAAGAGGAGGCTGACGAGGCTCCCAAGGTACCTCCCTGGCAGGTGGCAGATGAAGGGGAAAGTGCAGTTCTGAAGGGTGAATCAGAAGTGCCCCTCACCCCTCCCTACATCTGGCCGTGAGGCAGCCCCAGCGTCACTGGCAGGGACAGGAGGAGTCACGTTGAGCCCAGGTTGTCTGCTTGGAGAGCTGCTGGCTTAGAACTCACTTCTGCTGCCCACTAGTGAGGACCCAGGGGACAGATTAAAGGCAGGGCCTCTGAGCTGCCAGCTTCATTATTAGGCCCAGGAACCTGGAGGTCAGGAGAAGGGCAGTTACCAGCACCCTGCCCAGGATGGCAATTCTTAAAATCAGAGAGGAGTTAGAGCCCAAGGGCCCTGGGAGGTCATCTGGATCAGTAGGTTAGAAAATTCTACTTTTTAGCAGCTAAACTTTTTATTTGAATGAAATCTTAACTGGAACCTCAACATATAGAATAGATAAAAGCGGTACTACTCAGGTGACGGGGCAGCAATCTGGGATCATGCCCCACACCAGGGTGACAAATTCAGATGTTTCTGGGGCCGGGTCACCAACGGCAATGAGTAGCCCAACGGCAATGAGTAGCAGGGCCTGGTGGGGACTGCGCTGAGCAGTGGGAAGCACATGCCCTGCCTCAGGGGCTCCTCGGTGGAAGCACAGACTCAGGGTTTCCACAGATCTCTCTGCTTCTCAGGCAAGGGGTCAGCCCAGATTTTTATGTAAAACCTACCAGTTTTGTGTGTGTGTGTTTTGTTGTTGTTGTTTTGGAGATGGAGTCCCACTTCTGTCCTCCAGGCAGGAGTGCAATGGCGCGATCTTGGCTCACTGCAACCTCCGCCTCCCAGATTCAAGTGATTCTCCTGCTTCAGGCTCCCAAGGAGCTGGGATTACAGGAGCTCGCCACCACACCTGGCTAATTTTTTGTATTTTCAATACAGATGGGATTTCACCATGTTGGCCAAGCTGGTCTCCAACTCCTGACCTCAGGTGATCCACCCGCCTCGGCCTCCCAAAGTGCTGGGATTACAGGCGTGAGCCACCATGCCCAGCCTTCTTGTTGTTTGTAGAGACAGTCTTGCTTTGTCACCCAGGCTGGGGTGCAGTGGTATAGTCATGGCTCATTACAGCCTCAAACTTCCAGGCCCAAGCAATCCTCCCACCTCAGCTTCCCAAGTAGCTGGGATTATGGGCTCACACTACCACGCCTGGCTAGTTTTTATATGTTTTTGTAGAGATGGGATCTCCCAGTGTTGCCCAGGCTGGTCTCAAACTCCTGGACTCAAGTGATCTTCCCACCTAGACCTCCCAAAGTGCTGGGATTACAGATGTAAACTACAGTGCCTGGCCTTTTTTTTTTTTTCCTTTTTAAAGCTACTGGCCACCAAAGCCTGTCTGTGGTTCCTAGGTCCCGGTTTTTCCTTGCACTATTGGCACAGAAGGCTGTCCTTGAGAGTGGGCACTCTCACACATGCTGCTGGTGGTGCCAGAGTGAGGCCTAGGCCTGCAGCTCCCAGGACCACTCAGCTCCCAGGGGTGGCTCCCACAGCCTTCAGGGCCCTTCATGGCCTCTCATAGTGGCCATCCTGGCCTCCCCGACACTCCCATTTGTCATTGTTTTGCCATAACTATGGTCTACCCACTCTACCAGCCTGTCCAGGAAGCCTCAGTCCCTTCAGCTGCCACCTGCTCAGGGAAGAGGTGGGGCGGGGGCTCCTAATGGAAACCTCAGACCACAGTAATCCCGTTCCATTCCTGGGCATTGCTCTGCCAGGCTGCAGCTTCCCCCCACACATGACATGGAGGCACCGACAAGATTCACTTGAGCAGGGCCTCACTGCCGCTTAGGAAAATGCGGCAGCTCCTGACTCCAGATTTGGTCTCGTCTCCCTTCCACAGCCTGACCATTTCGTGCAGGACCCTGCAGTGCTGAGAGAGAAAGCAGAAGCCAGGCGCATGGCCTTTCTCGCCAAGAAGGGGTGAGCATTCAAGGGGCTGCTTCTAGGGGGACCCCTCCCAGCATCTGGGGAGGGCCCAACCAGCCACCCAGGAAACCCACACGTACACCCTAAGTGCTCCATGTGTATTTAGTTCTCACGACAACCCTGTGAAGTAGCTACCATTATCACTATCCTCATTTGACAGATGAAAAAACTCAGGCCCAGGGACGTTAGGTAACCAGCCAAAGGTCACACAGCTAGTACGTGATGGAGCCCAGATGGCTCAGCTCCAGGGTCCCCACTCATAACCATTATTTGGTGAACACAGGAGGGGATTTATCACCCAATGCGTCCAGGGCTAGCTGATGTCAGGCAGAGTGTAAATGTGAGAGAGCTCAGACAGACACACATCCTTTCCGGCTGATAGAGGTATGGAAGTGAGGAGCACTTGAGCTGGGCCCCTAAGGGTGAAAAGGGCTCAGAAGAGTTTGTCATATGAGGGCAGAAAAGAAAGCAGGCATGGTCAGGAGAGGGATCTTTGAGGGGAACTTTGAGTACCCAGAGACTCCTCATCCAGGCCCCGCATCTTCCCAGTGAGGAAATATTCAGAGGGGCCAAGGATCTGCCTCCACCTAAGGCCAAACCAGGAGTAAAAGCCCACTCCCCGATCGTGGCCCTAGGCTTCATGCAGCACTGTCTACTGGGTGCAGGAGGCCTGGCCACAGGGAAGGCATCTGGATTTCATTTTGAGGGCAGTGGGGAGCCACACAAGGTTGTTGAGCAGGGAGCAGAGCAACCCTGACTTCTCATCCATCCCAACCCCGAGTGCAGAGCTCTGGCAAATCCCGGTGGTCGAGATGGTCTGAAAGGGCCCTAGGTCGCATCTGTGAGTGCTCTTGGTCTTTGGAGGCTGCCAAGCAAAGCCCTAGGGTGGAGAACAGGAGTAATGTCTCAGCTGCAGCATGTGGCCCCAGACGGAGAAAGGAGGAGACCCCCCCCAAAGCCCGCCCCGTCTCCTGTGCGCTGTGTCAGCCCTCTAGCTGTGCCTCCGCTACACATAGCGATGGGGGCACCTGGAAGCAAGGCCGAGAGAAAACACCAGGCTCGGGGCTGGTCAGAGCCCCAGGGCCCTGCCCCTGCCGGGCTCCATCTCTCCTTCCATCTGAAGTTGGGACATGGGTGACCCAGCCCAGTCTGTGTCTCCTTTCCCAGTGAACACCAAGGCAGGCTGTGCGCTCTCCCTGCCAGAGCCTCTTCCGGCTGACAGATTCTCGTGGGATGGGTTGTGTCTCCCTCAGGTACCGGCATGACAGCTCAACAGCAGTGGCCGGCAGCCCCCGGGGCCATGGGCAGAGCCGCGAGACAACCCAGGAACGCAGGAAGAAGGAAGCCAACAAGGCAACAAGAGCCAACCACAACCGGAGAACGATGGCTGACCGCAAGAGGAGCAAAGGCATGATCCCATCCTGAGGCCTGGTGCAGGGCCAGCGGGGAGGCAGCGGCACCAGATTCACCAGGCTGCACTCCCATCGCCTGGGGCCTCCTCACCAGGGTCCCCAAGTTCAACTCGACCCCTCAACAGCCTCAGCTTTGCAGCCCCTGAGAAGGCCGCCTCTCATCTACCAGCCAGCCATGAGCGCCTTCCTGCAGAACACACAGTGCCTTATGCCACAGCCGAAGAATCCATGGGGCCGGCAAGCAGGCACCTTCCCCCAGCCGTGCTGGTGGGAAAGGGACGGGCATGGAGTCCCAAGGCAAGCGCCGCAAACCTCGGGCCACAAGACACCACTTCCCCTTTACCCTGGACAGCAGGAAACCTGTATATTCAAAAACAGAAAAAGGCCTGCTAATAAAATTTTTGACCCTTTCAAACGAAGATCCGTGTATGCCCATGACCCACATTCCCTGTGTCTCATTCTTCAGGGACGGCCACCAGTTGGAGGGCAGGATGGTCAGTCAGAATGGTCAGGTGCTGTCTCCATCAGCCTCTCTTGCTTACGGCCCCTGTAACCCCCCTAATGCTCTGTGACCCCAGACTGTCACCCCCTTCTCTGAGCCTCCAGTCCTTGCTAGTGGAATGAAGGGCTGGGTGGGGGGAGCCCCTGTGGTCCATTTTCTCATTCAGTATGACAGCTCCACCGTAGGAGGTAGGGACCATTTTCAGCCCCATAGTGCAGGTGAGGAAAATGAGGCACCAAGGGCTGAAGGCACCTGCCCCGGCCACAGCTAGAAAGTGGCAGAACAGGAATTGGACCCTGGTGGTGTCATCTCCATCTCACAACGGGCGCAAGGACATTCAGCCAGTGGCAGAGGCAGCACCCAAACTCAGCACCTCGTGGTTGCATCTGCACTGTAACAAATCCCCCCAAATCGAAAGTTCACACAGAAACCTGAAGAAACAAGTGAGAATGTCACTGCCCAGCCCTGTCGGAGTGAGTGGGACTTGGTTCCTCAAAGCCCCTTCCCAGGCAGGGCCAACCAGTTCCTAGCGTGGCAGCAGCTGCCAGGCCACCATGCATGTTGTCAGTGGCGAGTCAACAGTGGGGCATTGACTGGGCTGACCCTAGCCCAGCCCAGCCTGGAGCCCCATCCTGTCAGCGGAAGCCAGGGCCCATGCCTGGCTGGACCTTGACAAATCACCCTGGATGCTGGTGCAATTTATTTGCACATGCTTAGGATGAGAGTCTGAAGCAGAGGCAGACAGGCACTTGATGGATTGGTTTTGTTAGGTCAGCCCACACAAGTGAAAATCAATAGCAATCCCTCTGCCTTGCCAGCTCTCTTGGTCTATTTGAGATGCAGAGCAGATACGGGGATGGTGTCCTCCCCGAGCTGCTGAATTAGCTGAGATCAGGCCCAGGGTCAGCCGTCCTGACGGGCAGCAGGAAGACTCTGTTTCCTCCTGGAGGCATTTGCCAGGGACCTCCCTGAACTCCTCAGGTCCAGTGCTTGTCCCTGGAGCAAGGCGAGGTGAGTTGGGAGTTCCCAGGATTTACTGGTCTTACCCATTCCTGTTCACACGGCCCCTCTCACCTTCTCTTAGTCTCTATACCTCCCACCCACCTAGACTGGTGTTCAGGCCTCATGTGAAAATCCTGGTTTAAAGGATTTGAGGAGGAGGCAGTTTTTCAAATTTTTCAGAATATAGTGCCAGGTCAAACTTCATCTCCCTTGAGGAACTACTACTTTCTCATTTCAGATCTCGAAAGCACTCTTTCAGGGGTGCTTTGAGAACAGCTCAGGGGCTATCCAGAATGGTGTTCCTCCACCTACCGCCTCGCCTCTCAGGGCCTCAGTTTTCCCATCTGTACAGTGATCCAGTTGGACTGGATGAAATATTTCCACTTGGTGCCAATTAAATCCTCTGAAGAGATCCCAAGGTTTAATTAACATTGGCAGCTGCTCCAGCCTGTGCAACAGAGTGAGACCCGATCCCTACAGAAAATAATAAGGTGGGTATGGTGGTGCACACCTGTAGTCCCAGCTACTCAGGAGGCTGAGGCTGAAGGATCACTTGAGCCCAGGAGTTGGAGGCTGCAGTGAGCTATAATCATGCCACTGCACTCCAGCCTGGGCAACGAATGAGACTTTTTTTTTTTTTTTTTTTTTTTGAGACGGAGTCTTGCTCTGTCACCCAGACTGGAGTGCAGTGGCACGATCTTAGCTCACTACAACCTCCGCTTCCCGGGTTCCAGCAATGCTGCTGCCTCAGCCACCTGAGTAGCTGGGATTACAGGCACATGCCACCATGCCCGGCTAATTTTTGTATTTGTAGTAGAGATGGGGTTTCACCATGTTGGCCAGGCTTGTTGGCCAGGCTGGTCTCGAACTCCTGACCTCATGATATGCCCACCTCGGCCTCCCAAAGTGCTGTGATTAAAAGCGTGAGCCACTGCACCCAGCCAGAGACCTTGTCTCTTAAAAAGAAAAAAAAAAAAAAATTGCAGCTGCTGAAGTGTTAGAAACAAAGTGGGGTTAGAAATGCCTGCTGGGTCACTGCATCCCACCTCCCCACTGCTGCTTCTACACAGTTATTTTCTAAGTGCCTTCTCTAGGCCCTGGCAAAGAGCACGACTACCACATTTGCCGGCAAGCGCTGAAGACCTTGTGTCTCCAAGAGGACTTAAGACTCCAGTGTCTTTGTTCCTAGTCCGTGGGTGGCAATGTCGTGGGCACGTGTGTTTGAACAGTGCTTCTGTGAGGTGGTGGGGCAGAGCCTGTCCTTGTTTACTAAAAGGGACCTGAGAGTCCCCACAGGGGTGGGAGGACAGGTTAGGCTTAAAGAGCCAGGTGCAGTCTGGAAGAAGAAAGGATTGGTGAGAACTTGCATGGCCCTGCCATGCCAGGAGCTTGGGTAAAATCATACAGGGAGGGAAACAAAAAACTAATAAAAGTCAATACTCAAGAAATGCAGGGGGGTAACTCGAGCACCTCTATAAAGAAGAAGAAAAAGCAAACAAAAAATGCAAGGGGGTGTTGTGTAGCCATTTAAAATGATATTGACAGACTTGGTAGTGACATGGGAAACTAAATATTCAAGAATTTTTAAAAGTGGAATACATGATTGTGTGATGCACCATGATTGTGAAAATGTTAATTTCTTTTTTCTCATACAAACCAAGCAAGTCTGGAAGGGAATGTGCATAAATGAAAATAATAGAGGCCGGGCATGGTGGCTCACACCTATAATCTCAGCACTTTGGGAGGCTGGGGCAAGTGGATCACCTGAAGTCAGGAGTTCGAGACCAGCCTGGCCAACATAGCGAAACCCCATCTCTACTAAAAATACAAAAAGTAGCCGGTTGGCACGCACCTGTAATCCCAGCCACCCAGGAGGCTGAGGCAGGAGAATCGCTTGAACCGAGGAGGCAGAGGTTGCAGTGAGCAGATTGCACTCCAGCCTGGGTGACAGAGCGAGACTCTGTCTCAAAATAATAATAATTTAAATTAATTAAAAAATAAAAATTAGCCAGGCATGGTGGTGCTCAGCTGTAGTCCCCGTCCCGGCTATTCATGAGGCTGAGGCTAAGCTCAGGAGTTCGAGGCTGCAGTGAGCTATTATCAAGCCACCACACAGGCTTGGATGACAGAGCAAGGCCTTGTCTCTAAAAAAAAAAAAAGAAAAAGAAAAAGAAGGCAGAAGGGAGGGAGTTAAGGCCACAAGGCAGGCCAGCCCACGGCCCAGTCATTGGTTCAAAGCCCAGCTCTCAGTGTTTGCAGCCTGTTCTCAGGAGTCAGGGACTGGGCAGTCAGCCCGGCTGGAAGGGAAAAGGAAGGGGAGGGCAAGTGCATCTACTCACATATTCGCCAAAAATCGACTATGTGCCAGGCATGTGTGAGAAAGACCCAGACTCTGCCGTCTTGGAAATCACAGTACAAGAGGCATATGGATATTAAATAAGACATTTTGGAAAAATGATTAATAATAATTGTGCTAAGTCCCAATACTTGAATGAAGGAATGAGTGAGAAGAGAAATAAACAAGCAAAATCAAGAGAAAAAGGCTGAGAGCAAAGAGAATTCCCAGAAGCAAAGAAAGAGAAAGAGAGAGAGAGATCAACTAGGCAGAGGCAATGGGGTTCACTGGGGCTCTGCCAGGAAGTAGCAGGGAGGCAGCCAGCAGGACGAATGGAACAGGAGGATCCTTCTTGGAAGGAAATGGGCATTGACAAGGAAGAGGGGGCTTAGAGGTGGGGAGGGGTGTTGGCATCCAGAGCATGTTTATGTGATGCCTGGAAGGAGCTGGGGAGGCACCCAGGCTCCAAGGGACCCACCTGGAGGAAGGCCAGCCCCAGGGAGAGGAAGGGTGGAGCAGAGGCTCCCCAGAGCAACTTGGCATCTGGCCTTCTCTAAATCTCTGAGTGTGGGGCAGCAAGGCAGGGGCTTTCACTGTGGCCAGAGGCTGTTGCAATTCAGTAGTCAGAACTAGCGTTAAAGATTCATTCTGAGGGCTGAGTGCAGTGGCTCATGCCTATAATCCCAGCACTTTGAAAGATCAAGGCAGGTGGATCACTTGAGCGCGGGGGGTTCAGGAACAGCCAGGGCAACATGGCGAAATCTCATCTCTACAAAAAATAGAAAAATTAGCCCGGTGTGGTGGCATGCACCTGTAGCCCTGGCTACTCGGGAGCCTGAGGTAGGAGGATCACTTGAGCCTGGTGGGGTGGAGGCTGCAGTGAGCCCTGAGCATGCCACTGCACTTCAACCTGGGCAACAGAGCAAGACCCTGTCTCAAAAAAAAAAAAATTCATTCTGTCTAGAGGTTACCCTATGTGTACACAGGGTGGGGTGGGGTCCTCAAAACGAGCATGAAATTCTCACTTCGCATCACACTGAAAATTCCCTTCCGACGATCGATAATCAGCAAGAGGATTTCACACAGACTGGCAGAATTCAGTACATCTTAAAGGGCATTTAGTCCAGATTTTCTCAACCTATTTCAACCCCCAACCAGCCCCAATCTTAGGCTTTGGAATTCCAGACATTCCCCCCTCCCCCGGCCCCTGGGGGTGGGGAGCTTTGTCCTGCTTAAGACTTTGCTGGGGCCGGGTGCGGTGGCTCATGCCTGTAATCCCAGTACTTTGGGAGGCCGAGGCAGGCAAATCACCTGAGGCCAGGACTTGGAGACCAGCCTGGCCAACATGGTGAAATCCCATCTCTACTAAAAATACAAAAATTAGCTGGGCATGGTGGCACACATCTGTAGTCTCCAGCTACTCAGGAGGCCGAGGCACAAGAATCACTTGAACCCAGGAGGTGGAGTTTGCAGCGAGCCAAGATCACACCACTGCACTCCAGCCTGGGCAACAGAGCAAGACTCTTTCTCAAAAAAAAAAAAAGACTTTGCTGAGCTTCTGTGGGTCTCTCCCAGTCATGGAGGTTTCCTCCAGCTTTACTTACTGTGGTCTGAATTACAAAAATTACAGGTACTTAATTCTAGTTTTCTAAATATGAAATGACAGTGATGCTGCCTTTTCTAGCAACAGGAGTCTACTCTCAGCACTCTGACATGTCCCTTAAGTGCTCTGCCAACCCAGGGAGGTAATTATGGTTTTCTCCTCCTTAAAGTGATTTTACCCGGAAGAGCCAGGTAGAAAAGGGGAACAACCACCAATGATTCCTATAAAGTTGGGGACTTCTCTTTCTTATTTTATTATTTTTAATAATACAGACAGGGTTTCACCATGTTGCCCAGGCTGGTTTCAAACACCTGGGCTCAAGTGATCCTCCCGCCTTGACCTCCCAAAGTGCTGGGATTACAGGCATGAGCCACTGTGCCCAGCCAGGTTGGGAATTTTCTTTGAAGAGTTTACAAGCAGGCTCCCCCTCACCTCCCATCTCAGGGGCTGGTCTGCATCTTGAATGTTCTTTCACATCCAGACTCCAGGCTTCAACATACTTGTCCTTTTTCACTGTTCGTTTGTTCATAAAGGTGGCCTGGGGTAGTGAAAAGAGCACTGGATTAAAATTTAGGAGGCTAGGGTCTAGCCCTAGATTTTAAGCACCTGTGTGACCTTGGGTCAGTCACTTGGCCTCTCCGGGCTTTGGTTTCTTCTTTTAAGAAAAGGGGGAGGCCAGGCGCAGTGGCTCACACCTATAATCCCAGCATTTTGGGAGGCCCAGGTGGGCAGAGCACTTGAGGTCAGGAGTTCGAGACCAGCCTGGCCAACATGGTGAGACCCCATCTCTACTAAAAATACAAAACTTATCTGGACATAGTGGTGTGTGCCTGTAATCCCAGCTGCTCGGGAGGCCGAGGCAGGAGAATCACTTGAGCCTGGGAGGTAGATGTTTCAGTGAGCCAAAATCGCATGATTGCACTTCAGCCTGGGAAACAGAGCGAGACTCCCTCTCAAAAAAAAAAAAAAAAGAAGAAAAAGACAAGTGGGGGATAAGCATTGTCCCTTGCCCTCTTGCCTCATGGGCACAGGTAATCTCAAGGATCAGACGAGATCAGAATGAGGAGGGCACTGTGAAAGCAGTATACCCTGTTCAAATGGGAGAGATGGAAACTCCTGTGACGAGCAGGCAGCCCTGTCTACCCTGTCTTTGGAGCCATTTCCACCTCTCCCTATTTTTTTTTTTTTTTTTTTTTTTGAGATGGAGTCTTGCTCTGTCACCCAGGCTGGAGTGCAGTGGTACAATCTCGGCTCACTGCAACCTCCACCTCCCAGGTTCAAGTAATTCTCCTGCCTCAGCCTCCCGAGTAGATGGGATTATACTCACGCACCACTAGGCCCAGCTAATTTTTGTATTTTTAGTAGAGACTGGGTTTCACCATGTTGGCAAGGCACGGCTCGAACTCCTGACCTCAGGTGATCCACCTCCCTCAGTCTCCCAAAGTGCTGGGATTACAGGCTTGAGCCACTGTGCCCAGCCATCTCCCTTCTTTTAATCACCCTGCCGGAAACCTCTCTGCATACATCACCTGCTATTTCCGGTGCAGGGGTGGGCACAGCTCCAAGCATGGAATTCTGGGGTCCTAGGGCCATAAACAGTTATAGAGCTGCCTGTCTCCCTGGGTTTTGGGTAGTTCTTGCTGGTGGGACAGAATCGGGGGTGACTTGAACTCCAAGGCTTTTGCCTCCATGGGTGAATTCTGTCGTGAAACAGCCTCTCCTCAAGCCCTTGTCTCTAAGGAAGGCTGGAAACTGCATAGTTGAGCCCTTTGGATGGGAGTTTGTTTAGAAGAAAGTGAAGCTACTGGCCCCTTCACTCTGATGGACTCCCCAGGTGCCACATGACAGAGCCAATGTCCACAGCCCAGGCTTCAGGGTCAGAGGCCTTGCCATAGGACAGTAATAGTGACAGATGAGGACCAGCTTGGTGACCTGTCAGGAGGTGGCCTGTCACACCCGGAAAACCACACTCCCCTGCTTGAGAGGGGTCTACACAGAAAGGCATTTGACACTCTCTAGAGTGTTAATTCAGAGTAAGACGTGATGGCCAGGTCAGACTTTTTCCTTGGGGGACCAGGGTCCTCTAAATGGCTGGTGGCCTATTTTGCTTTTGTCATTCAGAGCAGGGGCTAGGCTCTGGGGTCAGAAATGAGCTGGGCTCAGCCACTCCCTGGCTCTCTGACTTTGAGCAAGGTGGCCTCACCTTTCGAAGCCACAGTTGTCCTATCAGTAAACTGGAGATGTTGGCAGGGTAGCTGGGATAAGGTGTGTACAGTCCCAGCCTGCCATGAGACAGGCTAGTGAGCTCACAGGGACTTGCCCACAGGGACCAGCCTGGGAGAGGAGTGACAGGTACCTCCTGCCAATGTTCCAGTTGGCTTTCTGTGTACCCCACCCCCACTCTCTTGGCATAGCTGCCCTAATTCCTCCTGGGCCATTTCCCAGAAGCCTTCGGGCTCTGGATGGCCTGGACACACAAGCTGGACACAGAAGACAGGCCTGGTAAGTGTGCACTGGGTGTCCTGGGAGCCCAGAGGAGGTGCCCCACACAGCCTTGTAGGACTGGAAATTACCCTCAGTGAATCCTTGAAACAAAGCCAGGAAATAGGTTGATTTAAAAAGCCTTGTTTAGAAGTTCAGGCCAGGCGCAGTGGCTCATGCCTGTAATCCCAGTACTTTGGGAGGCTGAGGTGGGCGGATCACCTGAGGTCAGGAGTTCGAGACCAGCCTGGCCAACATAGTGAAACCCTCTCTCTACTAAAAATAAAAAAATTAGCCCGGCGTGGTGGCATGCGCCTATAGTCCCAGCTACTAGAGAGGCTGAGGCAAGAGAATTGCTTGGACCCAGGAGGCGGAGGTTGCAGTGAGCTGAGATCGCACCACTGCACTCCAGCCTGGGCAATAGAGCAAGACCGTCTCACCAAAAAAAAAAAAAAAAAAAAAAAGGAAGTTCAGTCTCTTGCGTCTGGCTGCAAAGTGGCTGAGTCAGAATTTAAACCCAGGTTTGCGGCTTCTGAAGTTCATTCTCTCAGCCCCTATAGGCTTTCCTTCCCTATAGCTTGGCACTTGAACTGGAAGCCGCAACATTCCACATGTGGTTAACTCGGCACGAAAAAGAAGGCCTATCACGTCCTTTGGTCTAAATACCATGGTTTTACTAATATAGCCTGTAATTCAAGTCATTCTATTGGCAGAGGGGCAGGGGAAAGGGAAGAGAGTAGGAAGCTGGGCAGGACATATTTCCCCAATCTCTGCTCTGCCGTAGCCTCTCCTGTCTGCCAGTGGAGGGAAAAGATTCCCTGCAGAGGGACCAATGGAGGGAGATGTTTTCATTAGGAAAGCTTGGTGAGCTAAGGAGATCAGGCATCGCATGGAGTTGCAGCCCCAGGGCAGGAGGTGGCCCTCCCTGCTTGGGGCCTGCACAGGAGGGAGACAGAAGGCTGCTCAGACAGCAAGGATGGAGGGAACTGAGAGGACTCCGTTCTCGGTGAAAGGTGTTGGGAGAGATAACGGATGCCCGAGGAAGACACAAGGTTGCTGGGGCTTAAAATAGTGTTGGAGGCATGAAAAATGGGATTGCCAAGGGACAAAAAGGAGAACACAGGAAAGCGATCGGGCCTCAGAGGGAGGGAAGGGATGCCGAGAACACAATTTTAAAGCAGCTGGGACGACGACGGGGAGGCACTCGGCTGATTCAGCTGTACAGTCAGCCCCAAAGCTCTCAGCCTGCATTTTTGTGGATCAAATACGCTAATTAGGCACAGGTCCCTGAAGACTGTGCGGGGAGACCCACCCATTCATTTGCTCTCTGTGGCAACATAACTAAACTACCCCTCCTAGACCTGTGCTAAGCACATCACAAGCACTCTCTCACATACTTTCCCAACCGCCCTGTGACACGTCGCAATCATTACTCCATTTTTCAGCTGAGGAAAATGAGGCTCAGAGAGGGGAGGCAACCTGCCCAAGGAGCCCCAGCTGAAGAGCAGCAGGGCTCGGATTCAAATTCAGGCATGTCCTGTCCCAACTCATGCCCAGGCACAAGGTGCTAGAGCAAAGGGAAGCCCAGCCGGGATCCTACTTGGTAGGTTTGTGAAGTGAGATTTGAGGTAGCCGGGGTCTTACATGTCAGGCTAGGGAATATGAACTTGGTCTTGTTGTGGGCAGCGGGGAGCCACTGAAGGTGTTTGAGCAGGGGCATCAGTCTGGCCTTACAAGAGTGCAATGGAGGCCAGGCGCGATACTTTGGGAGGCCAAGGTGGGTGGATCACCTGAGGTCAGGAGTTCGAGACCAGCCTGAGTCACATGGTGAAACCCCGTCTCTACCAAAAATACAAAATTAGCTGAGTGTGGTGGTGCATGCCTGTAATCCCAGGTACTTGGGAGGCTGAGGCAGGAGAATCGCTTGAACCCAGGAGGCAGAGGTTGCAGTGAGCTGAGAGAGTGCCATTGTACTCCAGCCTGAGCAACAAGAGAGAAACTCCGTCTCAAAAAAAAAAAAAAAAAAAAAAAAGTACAATGGAGAAGGGTTCCAGAGCAGTCAGGGAAAGTTCCGGACAAAAGCTTTTTTTTGTTTTGTTTTGCTTTTGAGACAGGGTGTCACTTTGCCACCCGGGCTGGAGGGCAGTATAGTTACCTTGGTTCACTGCAACCACCACCTCCCAAGCTCAAGCGATCCTCCCACCTCAGCTTCCTGAGTAGCTGGGACTACAGGTGTACACCACCACACCCAGCTAATTTTTGTATTTTTTGTAGAGATGGGGTTCCCCCATGTTTCCCAGGCTGGTCTCAAACTCCTGAGCTCAAGCGATCTGCCTGCCTCAGATCCCCAAAGTGCTGGGACTACAGGTGTGAGCCACCGTGCCTGGTCTAGGCAGAAGTTTCAAAATGAGGATACACCAGGAGCAGCAAGAAGGCAGTCAGCATCAAGCAGCTGCCAGTCAACACTTTCGCTACACTCCATTGCCTTGTCCTTGATGCCTGCTGGAGTCTGCCCTTGGCATTCGGTCTGTATATAAATCCAAGCATATCAGGCCAAGGCCCCAAAGAAAAGAGAAAAATGTTTTTTTTTTTTTGTACATGGCACAGAGTAATATGAGCATAGCCAATGGTCCTGCATTTGGATCTCTGCTCTACTCTCACTAGCCGTGTTACCCTGGTCAAGATACTTAACCTCTCTGAGCCTCATTTTCCACCTTGGGATGAGGATCCAGTGACACAGGGTGCATGTGCGGCACCTGGCCCAGGCCTGCCCCCGGGTGAGTGCCCAGAGAAGGCACTATTTTTGTGCGTGTGATCCTCTGCGTATGCTGGTTGCCTGCCCCACATAGTACAGAGTGTTCGTCCTTTGCTATCACTCAAGCGGCTGCCACAACCTCCGTCTTGTGCAAGGAATTTGTATTCTCTCCAAATGTGCACATTGCTCAGGCATTTTAAATTCAATGATTTCTGTCCTTTCCCTGGAAGACTTCAAACTCATTTGTAGGACAGCCCTTGTTCCTTGTTTTTGGAAGGGCTGACTGAGTCACGGAGATGGAATCTATTTCTTTTTAATAACTTACAGTGCTTTCCCCTCTTAGTACAAAAGCAGTAACATGCTCAGTGTGGTTCACACAAATAAGCAGAGCAAAACTACTGATAATCCTATCATGTGGAAATAATCACTGTTAAGATTTTAGTTCTTGAATAGGCGGGGGCGGAGCAAGATGGCCGAATAGGAACAGCTCCGGTCTCCAACTCCAGGCGCGAGCGACACAGAAGACAGGTGATTTCTGCATTTTCAACTGAGACTCCACCTCTGGGGACAGGGCACAGCTAAACAACAACAACAACAAAAAGCAGCTGAAACCTCTGCAGACGCAAACGACTCTGTCTGACAGCTTTGAAGTGAGCAGTGGATCTCCCAACACGGAGGTTGAGATCTGAGAACGGATAGACTGCCTGCTCAAGTGGGTCCCTGACCCCTGAGTAGCCTAACTGGGAGACATCCCCCACTAGGGGCAGACCCACACCCCACACCTCCCACGGTGGAGTACACCCCTGAGAGGAAGCTTCCAAAGCAAGAATCAGACAGGTACACTCGCTGTTCAGCAATATTCTATCTTCTGCAGCCTCTGCTGCTGATACCCAGGCAAACAGGGTCTGGAGTGGACCTCAAGCAATTTCAACAGACCTACAGCTGAGGGTCCTGACTGTTAGAAGGAAAACTAACAAACAGGAGGGACACCCACACCAAAACCCCATCAGTACGTCACCATCATCAAAGACCAGAGGCAGATAAAACCACAAAGATGGGGAAAAAGCAGGGCAGAAAAGCTGGAAATTCAAAAAATAAGAGCGCATCGCCCCCTGCAAAGGAACGCAGCTCATCGCCAGCAACGGATCAAAGCTGGACGGAGAATGACTGACGAGATGAGAGAAGAAGGCTCCAGTCCATCAATCTTCTCAGAGCTAAAGGAGAAATTACGTACCCAGCGCAAAGAAACTAAAAATCTTGAAAAAAAAAGTGGAAGAATTGATAACTAGAATAATTAATGCAGAGAAGGCCATAAACGAATGGACAGAGATGAAAACCATGACACGAGAAATACGTGACAAATGCACAAGCTTCAGTAACTGACTCGATCAACTGGAAGAAAGAGTATCAGCGATTGAGGATCAAATGAATGAAATGAAGCAAGAAGAGAAACCTAAAGAAAAAAGAAAAAGAAATGAACAAAGCCTGCAAGAAGTATGAGATTATGTAAAAAGACCAAATCTACGTCTGATTGGGGTGCCTGAAAGTGAGGGGGAAAATGGAACCAAGTTGGAAAACACTCTTCAGGATATCATCCAGGAGAACTTCCCCAACCTAGTAGGGCAGGCCAACATTCAAATTCAGGAAATACAGAGAACACCACAAAGATATTCCTCCAGAAGAGCAACTCCAAGACACATAATTGCCAGATTCACCAAAGTTGAAATGAAGGGAAAAATCTTAAGGGCAGCCAGAGAGAAAGGTCGGGTTACCCACAAAGGGAAGCCCATCAGACTAACAGCAGATCTCTCGGCAGAAACTCTACAAGCCTGAAGAGAGTGGGGGCCAATATTCAACATTCTTAAAGAAAAGAATTTTAAACCCAGAATTTCATATCCAGCCAAACTAAGTTTCGTAAGTGAAGGAGAAATAAAATCCTTTACAGATAAGCAAATGCTTAGAGATTTTGTCACCACCAGGCCTGCCTTACAAGAGACCCTGAAGGAAGCACTAAACATGGAAAGGAACAACCGGTACCAGCCATTGCAAAAACATGCCAAAATGTAAAGACCATCGAGGCTAGGAAGAAACTGCATCAACTAATGAGCAAAATAACCAGTTAATATCATAATGGCAGGATCAAGTTCACACATAACAATATTAACCTTAAATGTAAATGGACTAAATGCTCCAATTAAAAGACACAGACTGGCAAACTGGATTGAGTGTCAAGACCCATCAGTCTGCTGTATTCAGGAGACCTATCTCACATGCAGAGACATACACAGACTCAAAATAAAGGGATGGAGGAAGGTCTACCAAGCAAATGGAGAACAAAGAAAAGCAGGGGTTGCAATACTAGTCTCTGATAAAACAGACTTCAAACCATCAAAGATCAAAAGAGACAAAGAAGGCCATTACATAATGGTAAAGGGATCAATTCAACAGGAAGAGCTAACTATCCTAAATATATATGCACCCAATACAGGAGCACCCAGATTCATAAAGCAAGTCCTTAAAGACTTACAAAGAGACTTAGACTCCCATACAATAATAATGGGAGACTTCAACACCCCATTGTCAACATTAGACAGATCAACGAGACAGAAATTTAACAAGGATATCCAGGAATTGAACTCAGCTCTGCAGCAAGCAGACCTAATAGACATCTATAGAACTCTCCACCCCAAATCAACAGAATATACATTCTACTCAGCACCACATCACACTTACTCCAAAATTGACCACATAATTGGAAGTAAAGCACTCCTCAGCAAATGTACAAGAACAAAAATTATAACAAACTGTCTCTCAGACCACAGTGCAATCAAACTAGAACTCAGGACTAAGAAACTCAATCAAAACCACTCAACTACATGGAAACTGAATAACCTGCTCCTGAATGACTACTGGGTACATAACGAAATGAAAGCAGAAATAAAGATGTTCTTTGAAACCGACGAGAACAAAGATACAACATACCAGAATCTCTGGGACACATTTAAAGCAGTGTGTAGAGGGAAATTTATAGCACTAAATGCACACAAGAGAAAGCTAGAAATATCTAAAATTGACACTCTAACATCACAATTAAAAGAACTAGAGAAACAAGAACAAACACATTCAAAAGCTAGCAGAAGGCAAGAAATAACTAAGATCAGAGCAGAACTGAAGGAGATAGAGACACAAAAAACCCTCCAAAAAATCAATGAATCCAGGAATTGGTTTTTTGAAAAGATCAACAAAATTGATAGACCGCTAGCAAGACTAATAAAGAAGAGAGAAGAATCAAATAGACGCAATAAAAAATGATAAAGGGGATATCACCACCGACCCCACAGAAATACAAACTACCATCAGAGAATACTATAAACACCTCTACGCAAATAAACTAGAAAATCTAGAAGAAATGGATAATTTCCTGGACACTTACACTCTCCCAAGACTAAACCAGGAAGAAGCTGAATTCCTGAATAGACCAATAGCAGGCTCTGAAAATGAGGCAATAACTAATAGCCTACCAACGAAAAAAAGTCCAGGCCCAGATGGATTCACAGCTGAATTCTACCAGAGGTACAAGGAGTAACTGGTACCATTCCTTCTGAAACTATTCCAATCAATAGAAAAAGAGGGAATCCTCCCTAATCATTTTATGAGGCCAACATCATCCTGATACCAAAGCCTGGCAGAGACAACAAAAAAAGAATTTTAGACCAATATCCCTGATGAACATTGATGCAAAAATCCTCAATAAAATACTGGCAAACTGGATCCAGCAGCACATCAAAAAGCTTATCCACCATGATCAAGTGGGCTTCATCCCTGGGATGCAAGGCTGGTTCAACATATGCAAGTCAATAAACGTAATCCAGCATATAAACAGAACCAAAGACAAAAACCACATGATTATCTCCATAGATGCAGAAAAGGCCTTTGACAAAATTCAACAGCCCTTCATGCTAAAAACGCTCAATAAATTCGGTATTGATGGAACGTATCTCAAAATAATAAGAGCTATTTATGACAAACCCACAGCCAATATCATACTGAATGGGCAAAAACTGGAAAAATTCCCTTTGAAAACTGGCACAAGACAGGGATGCCCTCTCTCACCACTCCTGTTCAACATAGTGTTGGAAGTTCTGGCTAGGGCAATTAGGCAAGAGAAAGAAATAAAGGGTATTCAGTTAGGAAAAGAAGAAGTCAAATTGTCCCTGTTTGCAGATGACATGATTGTATATTTAGAAAACCCCATTGTCTCAGCCCAAAATCTCCGTAAGCTGATAAGCAACTTCAGCAAAGTCTCAGGATACAAAATTAATGTGCAAAAATCACAAGCATTCTTATACACCAGTAACAGACAGAGAGCCAAATCATGAATGAACTTCCATTCACAATTGCTTCAAAGAGAATGAAATACCTAGGAATCCAACTTACTAGGGATGTAAAGGACCTCTTCAAGGAGAACTACAAACCACTGCTCAGTGAAATAAAAGAGGACACAAACAAATGGAAGAACATACCATGCTCATGGAAAGGAAGAATCAATATTGTGAAAATGGCCATACTGCCCAAGGTAATTTATAGGTTCAATGCCATCCCCATCAAGCTACCAATGAGTTTCTTCACAGAATTGGAAAAATCTGCTTTAAAGTTCATATGGAACCAAAAAAGAGCCCACATTGCCAAGACAATCCTAAGTCAAAAGAACAAAGCTGGAGGCATCACGCTACCTGACTTCAAACTATACTACAAGGCTACAGTAACCAAAACAGCATGGTACTGGTACCAAAACAGAGATATAGACCAATGGAACAGAACAGAGTCCTCAGAAATACCACCACACATCTACAGCCATCTGATCTTTGACAAACCTGAGAAAAACAAGAAATGGGGAAAGGATTCCCTATTTAATAAATGGTGCTGGGAAAATTGGCTAGCCTTAAGTAGAAAACTGAAACTGGATCCTTTCCTTACTCCTTATACAAAAATTAATTCAAGATGGATTAGAGACTTAAATGTTAGACCTAATACCATAAAAACCCTAGAAGAAAACCTAGGTAATACCATTCAGGACATAGGCATAGGCAAGGACTTCATGTCTAAAACACCAAAAGCAACGGCAACAAAAGCCAAATTTGACAAATGGGATCTAATTAAACTAAAAAGCTTCTGCACAGCAAAAGAAACTACCATCAGAGTGAACAGGCAACCTACAGAATGGGAGAAAATTTTTGCAATCTACTCATCTGACAAAGGGCTAACATCCAGAACCTACAAAGAACTCAAATTTACAAGAAAAAAACAACCCCATCGAAAAGTGGGTAAAGGATATGAACGGACAGTTTTCAAAAGAACATGTTCATACAGCCAACAGACACATGAAAAAATGCTCATCATCACTGGCCATCAGAGAAATGCAAATCAAAACCACAATGAAATACCATCTCACACCAGTTAGAATGGCAATCATTAAAAAGTCAGGAAACAACAGATGCTGGAGAGGATGTGGAGAAATAGGAACACTTTTACACTGCTGGTGGGATTGTAAACTACTTCAACCATTACGGAAAACAGTATGGCGATTCCTCAAGGATCTAGAACTAGAAGTACCATATGACCCAGCCATCTCATTACTGGGTATATACCCAAAAGATTATAAATCATGCTGCTATAAAGACACATGCACACGTATGTTTATTGCAGCACTATTCACAATAGCAAAGACTTGGAATCAATGCAAATGTCCATCAGTGACAGACTGGATTAAGAAAATGTGGCACATATACACCATGGAATACTATGCAGCCATAAGGAAGGATGAGTTTGTGTCCTTTGTAGGGACATGGATGCAGCTGGAAACCATCATTCTCAGCAAACTATCACAAGAACAGAAAACCAAACACCGCATGTTCTCACTCATAGGTTGGAATTGAACAATGAGATCACTTGGACTCGGGAAGGGGAACATCACACACTGGGGCCTATCACGGGGAGGTGGGAGGGATTGCATTGGGAGTTATACCTGATGTAAATGACAAGTTGATGGGTGCTGACGAGTTGATGGCTGCAGCACACCAACATGGCACAGGTATACATATGTAACAAACCTGCACGTTATGCACATGTACCCTAGAACTTAAAAGTATAATAAAAAAATAAAATAAAATAAAAAAAGATAATAGGCAAGAAGTAAACATAAAAAAAAATTTTAGTTCTTATCCTCCCCAGATTATTTTTTTTAGAAAAAAATATACACACTGGTTTTCTACAAATACGGGATCGTACTACACATGCTGTTATCACCATTTACTCAGGTAATGAGATATTGTGAATATCTTTCTATTTCTCATCTGCATCATATTGAATGGCTTGTCTTCTATTACACCATGCTTTAGTCGGGCAATTCCCTGTTGTTGTACATTTAGGTTGTTTCTAATTATTTGCTGTTAAGTTACAATGATGAGTCTCCTGGCTAAATATTTGCCCACAATCATGATTATCTTCTCAGGATAAATTCTTAGACATAGAATTGCTGGGTCAAGTTTTTTTTGTTTTGTTTTGTTTTTTTGAGACGGAGTCTTGCTCTGTCCCCCAGGCTGGAGTGCAGTGGCACGATCTCGGCTCACTGCAAGCTCCACCTCCCGGGTTCACGCCATTCTCCTGCCTCAGCCGCCTGAGTAGCTGGGACTACAGGTGCCCACCACCGCACCCGGCTAATCTCTTTTTTGGATTTTTAGTAGAGATGGGGTTTCACCGTGGTCTTTATCTCCTGACCTTGTGATCCGCCCGCCTCAGCCTCCCAAAGTGCTGGGATTACAGGCATAAGCCCCCACGCCCGGCCAAGTTTTTTGACTGATATTGTCGAATGGGTCTTCCCATCAGCAGTGTTTGAAACAATTATTTCCCACATCTTGGCTCATGCTGGATATTTAAAAAAAAAAAAAAAAAAACCTCTGAATTTAATAAGTAAAAGGACATCTAGTGATTTTTATTTTGCCAATCTGTTGTTACACATCTTCAAGCAGCAAATGCAGGTATAAAATGGACCTGAGAAAGAGGCAGAGGTAGGGAGGGGAGTGTGGTGGGCACCCATACCCACTTCAGTATGAAGGATTTACCACCTCGGGTGCTGGATGTGCTGTCGGCCTCTTCGGCGATTGGCCAGCCTGAAGAGAACTGCCCTGCCCTGTCTGCCCACTTCCTAGGCAGCAGCCTCCCGTAAGTAACCAAAAGAGGCTATAGCCTGAGTGCAGTGGCTCACACCTGTAATCCCAGCACTTCCTGGGAGGCCAAGGCAGGCGGATCGCTTGAGTCCAGGAGTTCAAGACCAACCTGGTCAACATGGTGAAACCCCGTCTCTACCACAAAAAACAAAAACAAAAACAAAAACAAAAACAAAAAAAAACCTCAAAAAGAAAAAGAGGCTATAAATGGCCCTGCTCACCCACATCAGGACAGTTCTGAACGGCCATGCTTCAGAACTCACCAGGGTCAGCGGAAGCCTTGGTTGAAACTGTATCTATGGCCGGATGCAGTGGCTGATGCCTGTAATCCCAGCACTTTCGGAGGCTGAGGCAGGTGGATCATGAGATCAGGAGTTTGAAACCAGCCTGGCCAACATAGCGAAAGCCCGTCTCTACTGAAAATACCAAAATTAGCCAGACATGGTGGCGGGAGCCTGTAGTCCCAGCTACTCAGGAGACTGAGGTGGGAAAATCACTTGAACCTGGGAGGCGGAGGTTACAGTGAGCCAAGATCATGCCACTGCACTCCAGCCTGGGTGACAGAGCAAGACTCCGTCTCAAAAAAAACAAAAACAAAACACAAACAAAAAAAAATCTACATCTACATCTTGGTCTGACTTTTTTTTTTTTGAGATGGAGTCTCACTCTGTCCCCCAGGCAAGAGGGCAGTGGTGTGATATCAGGTTCAAGCAATTCTCCTGTCTCTCCCGAGTAGCTGGGATTACAGGTACTCCCCCCACCACGCCCGGCTAATTTTTCATATTTTTAGTAGGGATGGGGTTTTCACCATGTCGGAGAGGCTGGTCTCAAACTCCTGACCTCAGATGATCCACCTGCCTCAGCCTCCCAAAGTGTTGGGATTACAGGCATGAGCCACCACGCCCAGCCGGTCTGACTTCTGCTGGTCCTGTTTCCTTTCCTTGGTCTACACTAGCCCCCAGCAGAGTCCACTCCCCAGAGAACCCAGCCTGTGGTTAGGAAGCATCCTTGTGTCTACTATGGGACAAGCTCAAGGTGTGCTGGGTGCACAAACCTAGAATGTTCTGAGAGCTGGGTCTTCCTTCTTTCTTCGGGCCGCCATGACAACACAGAGGTAAAATGTTTTAACCCTGGCAGGCAGCCCTGGGGTGTCAGAAGATTCTAGGGTACCCTCTGGCTGGGTTATTTAAGCAGTCAGCTGGGTGGAGATTTACTATACAGTTTACTTCCCTTGACACCCCTCCTAGATAACAATACCTTCAGAAACAAGATATCAGAACTGCCGTTGTGCAGTGTCATGGGGGTTATTTATTTTACAGATAAAGGAACTGGCTCGGAGAAAGTAACTTACTTGTCTGAGTTTGCACAGCCAGCGAATGGTGGGGCTTGGAAAGTCTAACCCAGGACTGTCCATTGTAAAATCAATGCTCTTGGCCAGCCACGGTGGCTCATGCAGGTAATCCCAGCACTTTGGGAGGCCAAGGTGGATGGATAGCCTGGGCAACATGGTGAAACCCTGTCTCTACTAAAATACAAAAAATTAGCTGGGCATGGTAGCACACACCTGTAACCCCAACTACTAATGAGGCTGAGGCACGAGAATCATTTGAACCCGGGAGACAGAAGTTGCAGTGAGCCGAGAGAGTGCCACTGCACTCCAGCCTGGGAGACAGAGACCCCATCTCAAAAAAAAAAAAAAAAAAGAAAAAAGAAAAAGATAAAAGAGGCCGGGCACGGTGGCTCAAGCCTGTAATCCCAGCACTTTGGGAGGCCGAGATGGGCGGATCACGAGGTCAGGAGATAGAGACCATCCTGGCTAACACGGTGAAACCCCGTCTCTACTAAGAAATACAAAAAATAGCCAGGCGAGGTGGCGGGCGCCTGTAGTCCCAGCTACTCGGGAGGCTGAGGCCGGAGAATGGCGTGAACCCGGGAGGCGGAGCTTGCAGTGAGCTGAGATCTGGCCACTGCACTCCAGCCTGGGCTACAAAGCGAGACTCCGTCTCAAAAAAAAAAAAAAAAGATAAAAGAAACAAAGAACATGTAACATTACTCTTCAAGCCAGAATCACTCTCCATAAATTATCAGTTTGATTTTCTTCATAGTCCTAACATGAGCTGAATTTTTTTTTTTTTTTTTTTTTACTTTTTGTAGAGACAGGGTCTCATGTTGCCCAGGCTAGTCTCAAACTTCTGGGCTCAAGCGATCCCCCCGCGTTGGCTTCCCAAAGTGTTGGGATTACAGGTGTGAGCCACTGCGCCCAGCCTAAGAGATATTTTTGAATACAAGAGAGAAGCTAGGGAAATGACATTAACTCCAATACTCTTAGCCCAGAGAGTGGTCCTGCTCGCTCAGAGCTATGTGGGATCAGAGACCTTCTGGAACTCACTTCTAACGTACCCAAGTATTTAACTTTTCCTACCACCTGTGCTGGGGAGCAGGTGGGAAGCCTTTGGGGCTTTCTGACTGTAAAGACTGTTCCAGCTCTTGCCTCCAGGAAATGCCTCAGGCTAAGCTTGGGAGGGAGAACATTTTTCTAGTTACAAACAGCTTCTTGGTGCCAATCAGAGGAGGGTGTTAACCCTACCTTTCCCCACCTGCATGGCAGACCCGTCCAGGGAGCTCTGGGACTGGAGCGGGGAGGCAGCTCTCATTTGGCAGTGCCACCCAGGGACAAGTCCTCATTGGCATCTGAGGAAGGAGTCCTGGGCCACCAAGCAGAGGGGTTCCAGGCCTGGAGCCAGAGCTAGTGGCTCATGTTTCTCAGCTCTCTGTATTCTCTCTCTCTGAGAAACCCCCTTTTAATTTATGTACCCCACCTTATAAAAATAATACACGATTGATGCAAAAAAGTTAGAAATCTAGAAAATACAATGGCAAAGAAAAACAGCAGGATGCAGTGACTCACGCTTGTAATCCTAGCACTTTGGGAGCCCAAGTGGAAGGATCACTTGAGGCCAGGAGTTCAAGACTAGCCTTGGCAACATAGCAAGACCATTTAAAAAAAAAAAAAAAAAAAAAAAAAAAAAAAAAGGCTGGATGGGCACGGTGGCTTGTGCCTGTAATCCCACCACTTTGGGAGGCCAGAGTGGGCAGATCGCCTGAGGTCAGGAGTTCGAGATCAGCCTAGCCAACATAGTGAAACCCGATCCCTACTACAAAAAAAATTAGCTGGGCATGGTGACAGGTGCCTGTAATCCCAGCTACTCAGGAGGCTGAGGCAGGATAATCACTGGAACCTGGGAAACACAGATTTTAATGAGCCAAGATCGTGCCACCGCACTCCAGCCTGGGCAACAAAACAAGACTCAGTCTCAAAAAAAAAAAAAAAAAAAAAAAAAAAAAAAAAAAAAGCCAGGCATGGTAGGCATACCTGTAGTTCCAGCTACTTGGGAAGCTGAAGTGGGAGAATGACCTGAGCCCTGGAGTTTAAGGCTCCAGGGAGCTGTCATTGCACCACTGTACTCCTGCCTGGGCTACAGTGAGAATTTGTCTCCAAGAAAAAAATAGCCAGGCGCAGTGGCTCACACTTGTAATCTCAGCACTTTGGGAGGCCAATGCGGGCGGATTACTCGAGGTCAGGAGTCCGAGATCAGCCTGGGCAACACGGTGAAACCCCATCTCTACTAAAAATACAAAACCAGCTGGGCGTGGTGGCACATTGTAATCCCAGCTACTTGTGAGGCTGAGGCAGGAGAATCGCTTGAACCTGGGAGGCGGAGGATGCGGTGAGCCAAGATCGCGCCATTGCACTCCAGCCTGGGCAACAAGAGTAAATCTCCGTCTCACCGAAAAAAGGAAAAGAAAAATAACGACTCACTCAATAGTTAACCACTTAATAATCTGGTGTGAAAGGAGCAAATTTAAGAAACCGTTTGCTCATTTGTTTGAACCTCCGACTGCGATGAAATGCAGCTCTCCAGAAGAATCCTTGAAGACAGAACTGGTTAGAGTATGCAACTGTCCCCGCCAACACCTCTTGCCTGAGTTATTAAGATTCCCTGAAAGATAAATGACTCCAGGCTGGGCGTGGTGGCTCACCCCTGCAATCTCAGCACTTTGGGAGGCTACGGTGGGCGGATTGCTTGAAGTGAGTTTGAGACCAGCCTGACCAATATGACGCAACCCCATCTCTACAGAAAATATACAATTAGCCAGGCATGGTGGCAAGTGCCCGTAATCCCAGCTACTCGGGAGGCTGAGATAGAAATGCTGCAACCTGGGAGGCGGAAGTTGCAGTGAGCTGAGATCACGCCCCCTGCAGTCTAGCCTGGGTAACAGAGCAAGACTGAGCACAATGACTTACGCCTGTAATCTCAGCACTTTGAAAGGCTGAGGCGGGAGGATCACTTGAATCCAGGAGTTCAAAACCAGCCTGGTCAACACAGCAAGACTCCATCTCTACAAAGGAAAAATTTTAAAATTAGCTGGGTGTGGTGACAGGCAACTATAGTCCCAGCTACTGGACAGTCTGAGGCAAGGAGATCCTTTGAGCCCAGGAGTTGACTCCAATGACCCATTGATTGTGCCATTGTCCTTTGGCCTGGGCAACAGAGTGAGACCGTCTCAAAAAATAAAAATTCTTAACAAGACTAATTCCTTATGCATTTTTGTTTGTTCCGTTTTCAGATAAAGCTTTGCTACGTCACCCCGGCTGGAGTGGAGTGGCACGATCTCAGCTCACTGCAGCGTCTGCCTCCCCGGTTTTGGTTTTTTTTTTTTTTTTTTTTTTTTGGAAACACAGTCTCGCTCTGTCGCCCAGGCTGGAGTGCAGTGGCGCTATCTCAGCTCACTGCAAGCTCCGCCTCCTGGGTTTACGCCATTCTCCTGCCTCAGCCTCCCAACTATCTGGGACTACAACGCCCCTGCCACCTCACCCGGCTTGTTTTTTGTATTTTTTAGTAGAGACGCGGATTTCACCGTGTTAGCCAGGATGGTATCGATCTCCTTACCTCGTGATCCGCCCATCTCGGCCTCCCAAAGTGCCGTGATTACAGGCTTGAGCCACCGCACCTGGCCCTGCCTCCCAGGTTTAAATGACTCTTTTGTTTCAGCCTCCATGAGTAGCTGATATCTCCAGAATTTATTTGTTGGTTCTCAGTCTCACTGACATCAAGAAGAAAGCCACGCACCCTCTCTGTGAGTGTTAGTTATTAAAGATGGTGCGTCCAGAGTTTTTTATTTCAGATGTTCACATGCTCTGGAGCTGCTTCTTTCTGGTGGGTTCATGGTCTCACATGCAGACCTTCATGGTGAGTATTACATCTCTTAAAAATAGCACGTCTGGAGTTGTTCGTTCTTTTCGGTGAGTTCGTGATCTTGTGGACTTGAGGAGCGAAGCTACAGACCTCTGCAGTAAAAAATTACAGCTCATAGAGCGAGTAAAAACCCAAAAAATGAACAGCAGCAAGATTTATTGCAAAAAACAAACACTCCAAACTCCGGAAAGAAACTCCAGCAAGTTACCGCTGGTAAGCTGGGGCAGCCTGCTTTTATTCCCTTATCTGGCCCCACCCACATCCTGCTGATTGGTCCATTTTACAGAGAGCTGATTGGTCTATTTTACAGAGAGCTGATTGGTCCGTTTTGTCAGAGTGCTGATTGGTGCATTTACAATCCTTGAGCTAGACACAGAGTCACAGAGTGCTAGTTAGCCAGATACAGAGTTAGCTAGATACAGAGCACCAATTGGTGTATTTACAAACCTTGAGCTAGACACAGAGTTCTGATTGGTGTATTTACAAACCCTGAGCTAGACACAGAGTGCTCATTGGTGCATTTACAATCCTTGAGCTAGACACAGAGTCACAGAGGGCTAGTCCTCCAAGTCTCCACTAGGTTAGCTAGATACAGAGTACCAATTGGTGTATTCACAAACCCTGAGCTAGACACAGAGTGCTGATTGGTGCACATACAATCCTCCGGCTAGATGTAAAAGTTCTCCAAGTCCCCATCCGGTTCAGGAGCCCAACTGGCTTCACCCAGTGGATCCTGCATAGGCGCTGCAGGTGGAGCTGTCCACCAGTCCTGAGCTGCACCTGCATTCCTCAGCTCTTCGGCTGTCGATGGGACCAGGCGCCACGGAGCAGGGGGCGGCGCCCGTCGGGGAGGCTCAGGCCGCGTGGGAGCCCACCTTAGCGGGAGGAGCTCAGACATGGCGGGCTGCAGGTTCTGAGCTTTGCCCCGTCGGCAGGCAGCTAAACCCGGTGAGAATTTGAGTGCAGCGCCAGCGGGCGGCACTGCTGGGGGACCCGGCGCAACCTCCGCAGCTGCTGGCCCGGGTGCTAAGCTCCTCACTGCCCTGGGCCGGCGGTGCCAGCCGGCCGCTCCGTGTGCGGGGCCCGCCGAGCCCGCGCCTGCACCCGCACCCGCACCCGCCAGAACTCGCACTGGCCCGCGAGCGTCGTGTGCAGCCCTGGTTCCCGCCCGCGCCTCTCCCTCCACACCTCCCCACAAGCAGAGGAAGGCAGCTTCGGCCTCAGTCCGCCCAGAGAGGGGTTCCCACGGTGTCGTGGTGGGCTGAAGGGCACCTCAAGCGCCGCCAGAGTGGACGCCGAAGCCGAGGAGGCGCTGTGAGGGCTGCTAGCACATTGTCACCTCTCACTGGGACTACAGGCAGACGCCACCATACCCAGCTAATTTTTGTATTTTTAATAGAGACAGGGTTTCACCACGTTGGCCAGGCTGTTCTCGAACTCCTGACCTGAGGTGATCCACCTGCTTCGGCCTCCCAAAGTGCTGGGATTACAGGCATGAGTCACTGCGCCCGGCCCCTGCTTTATTGTTTACCAGAATGTTGCCCTCAAATCATTGGGAACAATTTAATATAAGTTGCAATCTTCAACCCCCAGAGTCATTCTCTACGTGATGCTGAAATCATTCATAAAAGTCTGAGACCGGTTGGGCGCGGTGGCTCACGCCTGTAATCCCAGCACTTTGGGAGGCCGAGGCGGGCAGATCACGAGGTCAGGAGATCGAGACCATCCTAACATGGTGAAACCCCATCTCTACTAAAAATACAAAAAAATTAGCCGGGAGTGGTGGCGGGCGCCTGTAGTCCCAGCTACTCGGGAGGCTGAGGCCGGAGAATGGCGTGAACCCAAGAGGCAGAGCTTGTAGTGAGCCGAGATTGCGCCACTGCACTCTCATGAGACACCGTCTCAAAAAAAAAAAAAAAAGTCTGAGACCAGGGATAGTGCCTCACGCCTATTTTCCTAGTGTTTTGGGAGGCCAAGGAGGGAGGATCACTGGAGGCTGGGAGTTTAAGACCCTTCTGGGTAATGGCAAGACCACGTCTCTGCGAAAAACTAGCTGGGCACAATGGCACACACACCTATAGTCCCAGCAACTCAGGAGGCCCAGGTGGGGGAGCCCAGGAGTTCAAAGCTGCAGTGAGCTATGGTGGCGTCTCAAAAACAAAAGTCTTAGAATAGCCTCTGCTTTGGTTCAGGTCTTCTTCTTTTTTTTTTTCTTAAAAAAAACAAACAACAACAAAAAAACACACAAAAACCAAAAAAACTTCTGAATAAAACTAAGTTTAATTTTTTATGTGTTTTTTTGTTTGTTGTTGTGAGATGGGGTCTTGCTCTGTTGCCCAGGCTGGAGTGCAGTGGCACAATCTCAGCTCACTGCAACCTCTGACTAACAGGTTAAATCGATTCTCCTGCCTCAGCCTCCCGAGTAGCTGGGATTACAGGCATGAGCCATCACACCCAGCTAATTTTTGTAGTTTGAGACAGAGTTTCGCCATGTTGCCCAGGCTGGTCTCAAACTCCTGACCTCAAGTGATCCACCTACCTTGGCCTCTCAAAGTGTTGGGATTACAGGCATGAGCCACCGCGTCTGACTGTGCCTGGCCTCCCTTAGGTCTTAATTTGACCGCAGAGCTGTACTATCTTTGGCAGGTCATAATTTTTCTAGGCTTCAACTTCATCTTCACAAAGATATGCCTCAGGTAGGAAAAACTGGACGATTTCTAGGGTCTCTCCTACCTCTCCATGGGTTTCCTGACCTGAATCTTCCTCCATCAGAGAAGATTCTGGATAATCCAGCTCTGGCTGAATCACATCAGGCTGTAGGTGAAAGATGGCAGACTGGTGAGTCATTTACCTTACCCAGGCCAGGCAGCTTCCCCAGCTACAAACCAGAGCTGCTGTATCCCTGCTCAGGGCTTCCCAATGTTCTTCTCTGCCACTCCCAGCCAGGAGGCACAGTTTCCAGCCAGGCTGCAAGGTCTTTAACAGCCATGGGCTCTAACCAGGAGCCAGGTATCAGCCTCTTAGCTACCCTCTCTGCTTTTATTCCCACCCACTTCCAATCTAATTCCCCCTCAGTTGCCAGAGTGAAGTTTTTTTTGTTTTGTTTTGTTTTGTTTTTTATTTTTTATTTTTTTGAGACAGAGACTCGCTCTGTCGCCTGGGCTGGAGTGCAGTGGCCGGATCTCAGCTCACTGCAAGCCCCGCCTCCCGGGTTTACGCTGCCTCAGCCTCCGGAGTAGCTGGGACTACAGGCGCCCGCCTAATTTTTTGTATTTTTTTAGTAGAGACGGGGTTTCACCGTGTTAGCCAGGATGGTCTCGATCTCCTGACCTCGCGATCCGCCTGTCTCGGCCTCCCAAAGTGCTGGGATTACAGGCTTGAGCCACCGCGCCTGGCCCCAGAGTGAAGTTTTTATATGACAGAGCTTGTTGTTCCCTTGCTTAGGAAATTTTCAGTAGTAGCTACTCATTCTAATTTTGGTAAAATCCAGATCTTTTTTTATTTTATTTTTTTTTAGATGGAGTCTCACTCTATTGCCCAGGCTGGAGTGCAGTGGCGAGATCTCAGCTCACTACAACCTCTGCCTCCCAGGCTCAAACGATTCTCCTGCCTCACCCTTCCAAGTAGCTGGGATTATAGGTGCATGCCACCATGCCCTGCTAATTTTTGTATTTTTAGTAGAGACAGGGATTTCACCATGTTGGCCAGGCTGGTCTTGAACTCCTGACCTCAAGTGATCCACCCGCCTGGGCCTCCCAAAGTGCTGGAATTACAGGCATGAAGCATACCGCACCCAGCCCAGACTCTTCACTGTGACTTACAAGGTCCTGAATGATCTGGTCTCGTGTATTCTCCACCTTCAACCTCATCTACCTGGCCTCTTAGCTCCTGCAACACAGCAAGTGCTTTCCCCACTTAGGGGCCCTAAAACCTGCTACTTCCCCTGCTTTGCCTCTGATGCCCAACATAAATGGCTCATCTTTGTCACCTATCGGTCTCAGCTCTTCTGAGGCTTCCCTAGATCAGCTGTCACTCCTGGTTAATTCCTCCCTCTCCTTGTACTGCTTCCCAGAGCCCTTGGCTCAGTCTGTAATAATACAGGATGGCTTTTGGTGTCTTCCCCATAGGAGTTTAAGCCCCAAGTGCTATATTACCACCGTATGTCCTGCTAGCACAGTGCCTCACAGTGGCCAGCCAAACGCTTGCTGAATGAATAACCAGACGTTTCTCCAACTCCTCCTCTTCACATTCCTGCTGCTCCAGCCTTCCAGCAGAATCATCTGGTTTTCTGAGTCCTTAGCATCCATGTCTTTGCCAACAGTTTCTTCCATGTGCCAGTATCTGTGACTGTGCTAACTGCAGTACAGCTCCTCTATTTTTTTTACTTTTTTTGAGACGGGGAGTCTGGCTCTGTCCCCCAGGCAGGAGTGCAGTGGCACGATCTTTGCTCATTGCAACCTCCGCCTCCCCGGTTCACGCTGTTCTCCTGCCTCAGCTTCCCAAGTAGCTGGGACTACAGGCGCCTGCCACCACGCCCGGCTAATTTTTTGTATTTTTAGTAGAAATGGGGTTTCACCATGTTAGCCAGAACGGTCTCGATCTTCTGACCTCGTGATCCACCTGCGATGGCCTCACAAAGTGCTGGGATTACAGTCTTGAGCCACTGTGCCCGGCCTACAGCTCCTCTATTTTAAAAAATTTAATTTAAAAACATTTTTGGCTGGGCATGGTGGCTTGTAATCTCAACACTTTGGGAGGCCAAGACAGGAGGATGTCTTGAGTCTAGGAGTTCGAGACCAGCCTGGGCAACTATGGCAAAACCCTACCTCTACAAAAAATACAAAAAAACTAGCGGGGAGTGGTGGCGCACACCTGTAGTCCCAGCTACCTGGGGGGCTGAGGTGGGAGGATTGTTTGCACCCAGGTCAAGGCTTCAGTGAGCTGAGATCGCGCCATAGCATTCCATTCTGGGTGACAGAGCGAGACAGAATCTTGCTGTCTCCCAGGCTGGAGTGCAGTGGCGCGATCTCAGCTCACTGTAACCTCCACCTCCCGAGTTCAAGAAATTCTCCTGCCTCAGCCTCCTGAGTAGCTGGGATTACAAGTATATGCCACCACACGTGGCTAATTTTTGTATTTTTAGTAGAGATAGGGTTTCACCATGTTGGCCAGGCTGGTCTCGAACTCCTGACCTCAAGCAATTCCACCTGACTTGGCCTCCCAAAGTGCTGGGATTACAGGTATGAGACACCATGCCCAGCCAAAAATTTTTTTTAGAGACACTGTCTCACTATGCCCCAGGCAGGAGTGCAGTGGCATAATCGTAACTCACTGTAACCTTAACTTCTGGGCTCAAGTAATCCTGCCACCTCAGCCTCCCAAGTAGCTGGGATTATAGGCTTGTGGCACCATGCTCAGCTAATTTTAAATTTTTTTGTAGAGGTGGGGTATCTCACTGTATTGCTTAGACTGGTCTCAAACTGTTGGCCTCGAGCAGTCCTCCCATCTCAGCCTCCTAAAGTGCTGGGATTACAGGCACAACTCCTTTAATACTCCCCAAAATCCCATACAGTATGTTCTACTACCCCATTTTACAGATAAGGAAACCGAAGGTCAGCAAGTTCAAGTGCCTTGCCCTTGTGTATTAGTTCATTTTCACGCTGCTGATAAAGACATAACCGAGACTGGGTAATTTATAAAGAAACAGAAGTTTAATGCACTCACAGTTCCACGTGGCTGGGGAGGCCTCACACTCATGGTGGAGGGGGAAAGGCCCGTCTTACATGGCGGCAGGCAAGAGAGAATCAGAGCCAAGCAAAAGGGGAAACCCCTTATAAAATCATCAGATCTAGTGAGACTTATTTACTACAATGAGAACAGTGTGGGGGAACCACTCCCATGATTCAATTATCTCCCAGCGGGTCCCTCCCACAACAAATAGGAACTATGGGAGCTACAATTCAAAATGAGATTTGGGTGGGGACACAGCCAAACCATATCACCTTGGTTCCCATAGCTAGAGTCAGTGGAGTGAGGATTCAAACCCACCAACTAAGCACCTTTACGAACTGAACTCATCAGAGTTCAGTTGGTGGCAGGAGGCTGTGAGCCAGAGAGGTATGGCAGCTTACCAAAAGATACTCAGTAAGAGGCAGAATACACCAAGCTTGTCCAACCCAAGGCCCGCAGGCTGCATGCAGCCCAGGATGCCTCTGAATGAGGCCCAAACACAAATTCTTCAACTTTCTAAAAACATTATGAGATTTTTGCACAAACCGTTTTGTCTTTTGTTTTAGCTCGTCAGCTATCATTAGTGTTATTTTATGTGTGGCCCAAGCCAATTCTTCCATCGTGGCCCAGGGAAGCCAAGACTGGATACCCCTGAACTAGACCCTAGGGTGGGGAGTGGCTAAGACCCCCAGGCCAGGGTCTTTCCCCCAGCTGAGGCCATAGTGCTTCCTCATGGCCAAGACAGTGAGTTATTTAAGAATGGAATTACTGGCTCAGAAGCCAAAGTTGACTGTAATATCTCCAACTCTGGCTCCTGTTTTGAAAAGCGGAATTCTTTGGAAGTTAATGGAAAACTCAAAATAGCAGACTCTGCCCTTGGGGTGTTTGCAGAGGGCTTTGAAGTGGTCTCAAATTACTGACAAGTGAAGATCAGGTAGAGTTAACAAAGCAACCAATGCAGAAGCAGGTCTCAAGGGCAATTCAGATTTATTTCCTGAGCATGCTGACTAAACATACTTCAAACACAGCAGAAGGTAAAGAGTCTTTTGTAAGTAAAGCCGTTTCCTGCCAACAGCGAACGGTGGTCCATGAAGAGTAACTTGAGCATCATCTTCAAGCTCAGCCTCCAGCTCTGGGCAAACAGCTGCTGGGTGGACCTGGTCCTTCTGGCCTCGATGGGGGCCTCCAGGGAACTACTTCTTCTCATACTTGTGCTTGATGTGTTTCCACAGTTTCTGCATTTTAAAGACAAGAGCCACAAACTTTGACCTTTGCCTCTCACATTTTACAACTACTCCCACTGCCCTGGTCTCTAAAATGAGCTTGGGAGAAACATATGCCATGTCCTGATTAAAAAGATACACTTGGCCAGGCGCGGTGGCTCACGCCTGTAATCCCAGCACTTTGGGAGGCCGAGATGGGCGGATCACGAGGTCAGGAGATCGAGACCATCCTGGCTAACACGGTGAAACCCCGTCTCTACTAAAAAAATACAAAAATTAGCCGGGCGCGGTGGCGGGCGCCTGTAGTCCCAGCTATACCGGAGGCTGAGGCAGGAGAATGGCTTGAACCCGGGAGGTGGAGCTTGCAGTGAGTGGAGATCGCGCCACTGCACTCCAGCCTGGGCGACAGAGCAAGACTCCGTCTCAAAAAAATAAATAAATAAAAATAAAAAGATACACTTGTGGTGGGCAAACTCGAAGCAATCCTATGCTTGATGCACATTTTTTTTTTTTTTTTTTTTTGAGACTCCTCTGTCACCCAGGCTGGAGTGCAGTGGCGCAATCTCAGCTCACTGCAACCTCAGCCTCCTGGGTTCAAGCGATTGTCCTGCCTCAGTTTCACGAGCAGCTAGGAATACAGGTGTGCGCTACCCGGCTACTTTCTGTATTTTTAGTAGAGATGGGGTTTCGCCATGTTGGCTAAGCTGGTCTCAAACTCCTGACCTCAAGTGATCTGCCCGCTTCAGCCTCCCAAAGCGCTGAGATGACAGGCGTGAGCCACCGTGCTGAGCCTTCATGCATAATTCTTGGCATTTATAAAATACTATGATGCTTTCAATCACCAGGTGAAGTAGAAAGGGGTGATTTTAATTTTATAGGAAATTCAGGTTGAGATCGAGGGAAGTGCCCCAAAACACACAATTATTAAGGAAAACAGCCTGGAAGATGTCTCAGTTCTTTAACTCCCAGGTATTACTGAAGAGGTTGTAAGTGTGTAGTCCCAAAATATTTCACCATGAGCCATTTAAAACATTTCCTGGGACCTAAATTGGCCAAAATTCTCATTCCCAAAAGCACAAGAGGTTGAGCACAGTGGCTCACATTTGTAATCCCAGCACTTTAGGAGACTAAGGCAGGAGGACAGACTGAGCTCAGGAATTCGAGACCAGCCTGGGCAACATGGTGAAACGCCATCTCTACGAAAAATACAAAAATTAGCTGGGCGTGGTGGCACTTGCCTGTGGTCCCAGCTACTCAGGAGGCTGAGGTGGGAGGATCACTTGAACCCAGGAGGTCAAGGCTGCAGTGAGCTGTGATCATGCCACTGCACTCCAACCTGGGTGACAGAGTGAGACCCTGTCTCAAAAAAGAAAAAAAAAAGCACAGGGAAAATGGGTGAGTTATAACAACATGCTTGGATGTCTCTCCAGATCAGTGGGAGTGGTCAGCAGAAGCAACTGCAAGAGACGGTACAGTGGCAATGCTTTCATGTGGGCAGGAAGTTGCACTGGTCACAGGCAGCATAGCACTAGTGGACAGTGCCTTCCCAGGCTGCAGAGTCAGTCTCAAATTAAAAACAAGTGAGTGGTGGAACAGGGCTAGATGTATAAGGCCTACTCCAATACAGCCATAATTTAGCGATATAAAGCATGCACTGCACCTAGCACAGTGCGTGATACATAAAAGTCAAAAATGTGTTGCCATTCCTACCTCATGCTTCCACTTTCTCCTGAGGAATGTAAGCAGTGATTACTTTTCAGTGGTGCCACCTACCAGGCATGTGGCACCCTGCTGCATCTCCTGTGATCCTCACAATAGTGCTCAGGTTACTACTATTAATATCTCCATCTCACAGTTAAAACGGAGTTCAGAGAAGAAACTTGCTCAACTTAATGCCACAGTTAAGTGACAAGGACCAGTGTTCCTATCCAAGGCTTTCTGATTTCATAGCTCCCACTCTCAACCATTAATAACAACTGCCTACGTGGGAAGCCTTGGGGACCGAAAGCGTCACCTGAAACTTCAGCCACGGCGTCTAAGGTGTCTAATGTCCTTTTCACGACCGTCGCCTGCTCAAATCTGCCCTTGAAACCCTGAGAGACAGGGGTCCCGTTTCTGGCCCTGACTTGCCCCTGGCTTCCTGTGCACCTAGTAAGTCCTTTGCTCTCACTAGCCTTTAGTTTTTGCTTCTGATAATGGACAAGTGGGTATGTGGGGTGGCACACAGCGATACTTACAACCCCTGTAAAGTGAGATATATTAACCTCGCTTAATGTTTTATAATTCACATCAAGCCAAGGGGACAGACGGCGGACTCGAGACAGAAGACGCCGACGGTTTACCCCTTACCCCCTTCCTGGTAAAGGTTACTGAGTCCCGTCCCACCTCTACTCCACTGTCACCCCTCAGGCAGGTCCAAGGTCAAGGATGCCACAGGCCCTCACCCCCTCGTTGATGTGGTCGTAGATCGCGTCCGCGCCTTGATCAAAGGCGCGCTCGAAGAATACGACGCCCACGACGATGGTGAGAGCGAAGGTGGAGGTCCTGCGAAACAGCAGGGAGTACAATTTCGAAGTAAACGCCGCGGCCGCCATGTTTCTTTTTTCACGGTCCAACTCGCGCCACCGCGCCTGCGCCGGGGCCGACCTCGTTCTCCAAAGGCCCTAGACGTGCAACACTTTATGGGATTTGTAGTACCTCTGAATCTCGGCTTTGGGTGTTTTGAACCACAGAGGTACGGCTGTCCTGGGCCTGAGAAAAAAAAATCTCATAAGATCCATATCAGGACAACCCAAATAATCTGATAAAATTTATTACCCAATTTTTCCTCTCCAGAATTCCTGGCTGTTTGAATATGTTAAACTACAACTCCCAGAAGCCCTCGCGCGCCATCACCTTCCCCCCGCCCTCCGCCCGTCCTGGCTTGGATTCCTAAAGCTCTCTGGGAAGGGGGAGCTGATGGCCAAGGCGAGACTACGAATCCCAGCAAGCAGTGCGCGACGTGGGGACGCAGGAGGAGGAGCCCGGAGCTGCCGCCACCGGGGAGCCAGGTACCTTCCGCCAGACGCCGAGGGGCGAGCCCTAGTCTCTTTTCCCCGCATTGGAAGACTTGAGCGCCTCCCTCTTTGTCCGTACGCCCTGCGGCGGGACGCACTATTCCTTGGGATGGGGAGTGGATAGAGGGGTGAGGGGATCTGGGTTCCCGAGACCCTGGCTCATCTCTTCACCTTGTCCCCTCCGTCAGCCCCAAGTCTAGGCCAGGAGCTGGAGCCTGTGGCAAAAGTCTTGTCCTGGAGGTTAAACCCTTCACGCTGGCTTAACGGCAGGGAGGGATCTGCCCTGCTTCCTGTTACTCTCACCCCTGGGCTTCGCACCCGGCAACCCTGGTCTGGAAGGCTGGAGACTTGGGACCTGCTTGGTATTGAAAAGAGCGGGTTTGGAGTACCTGGGACATTCAACAGATGTTTTCCCAGCGCCTGTTCTGGTCCCTGCTCTGGGGACCCAGCAGTGAACAAGTCCCTGCTCTCATAGAGCGCTCAATCTACTGAGTGGGCAGGTGGGGGAGGTACAGTGCAACAAACACATAGTGCTTTGGTTGACTGGAGAGGCAGTGGTGGTGACATTGCACCCTGGGTGGCTGCTCTGGGGGTGACACTTGACTAGATACCTGAATGAATAGTAGAGTTGAACAGGAAAACGTTGGTGCAAAGGCCTTGAGGCAGCTACAGTCCTGGGATGTTTGAGGGAAAGAAGTAGAGTGGATTATGAAGAGGTGGACTCCGGTCAGCTGATATCTGGCCTTGGAACCCACGTTACGGAGTCTTGTTTTCTTTGGTTTTTGTTTTTGATAAGTTGGTCTCCAACTTCTGTGCTCAAGCGATCTTCCTGCCTCGGCCCTGCAAGGTGCTGGAATTACAGGTGTGAGCCACCGAGTCTGGCCAGGGTGTCATGTTTTTTCCTAATTGCACTAGGAGGCCACTGAAGGGTTTTCAGCAGAAATGCGACAAGATTTAATTTGCACTTTAATGTCATCATCCTGGCTGGTCTATGGAGAGTGGACTGTGAGGGGGAAGTTATTGTTGTAGATCAGTTGAGGGAAGTTGGGTGATTATTTATTTATTTATTTATTTATTTGAGATGGAGTCTCGCTCTGTTGCCCAGGCTGGAGTGTAGTGGTGCTATCTCGGCTTACTGCAACCTCCGCCTCACGGGTTCAAGTGGTTCTCCTGCTTCAGCCTCCTGAGTGACTGGGATTACAGGTGCCTGCCACCATGCCTAGTTAATTTTTTTTTTTTTTAGTAAAGATGGGGTTTCACCATGTTGGCCAGGCTGGTCTCAAACTCCTGACCTCAGGTGATCCTCCCACCTTGGCCTCCCAGAGTGCTGAGATTACAGGCGTAAGCCACCACGCTTGGCCTGATGGGTGGTAATTTAGGTTAGGGTGTGGAGCAGAGCAGTGATCAGATTTGGGATGTAATTTGGGAGGTAGGGCAGACAGAGCAAGCTAGCAGATGTGTGTAGGGTGCACAGGAAAGAGGAATCAGGAGGATAATCTAAGTTTTTTTGTGTGGTTTTTTTTGTTTGTTTGTTTTTTGGACAGAGTCTTGCTCTGTTGCCCAGGCTGGAGTGCAGTGGCCATCTCGGCTCACTGCAACCTCTGCCACCCAGGTTCAAGCAATTTTCATGCCTCAGCCTACTGAGTAGTTGGGATTACAAGCAGACGCCAACACACCCACCTCATTTTTGTGTTTTTAGTAGAGACAGGGTTTCACCATGTTGGCCAGGCTGGTCTTGAACTCCTGGTGTCAAGTGATCCACCTGCCATGGTCTCCCAATGTGCCAGGATTACAGGTGTGAGCCACCGCGTCCAGCTGACATCTAAGTTTTGACCTCAACAATTTAAAATCAACAGGAATTATCTTAAATTCTGTTTTGTCCACGTCAGTTTGAGCTGGCCCACAGACATCAAGTGGAGGTGTCTAGAGGCAAATGAGGACACGGATCTGGAGTTTAGAGGAGAGGTATGAGCCTGAGAAGAGTCATCCAGATAGGGGTGGCATTCAAAACCAGGGACTGGGCTGGACATGGTGGCTCATACCTATAATCCCAGCGTTTTGGGAGGCCAAGGCAGGAGGAACACTTGAGGCCAAGAGTTGAAGACCAGCCTGGGCCACACAGTGAGACCATCTCTACAAAAAACAAACTAGGGGCTGGGCGCGGTGGCTCACACCTGTAATCCCCGCACTTTGGGAGGCCAAGGTGGGTGGATCACTTGAGGTCAGGAGTTCAAGACCAGCCTGGCCAACATGGTGAAATCCTGTCTCTACTAAAAATACAAAAAAAATTAGCCAGGTGTGGTGGTACCTGCTTGTAATCCCAGCTACTTGGGAAGCTAAGGCAGGAGAATCACTTGAACTTGGGAGGTGGAGGCTGCCACGAGCCGAGATTGCGCCACTGCACTCCAGCCTGGGTGACAGAGCTCAAAGGAAAACAAAACAAACAAAAACCAGGGATTGGATTGCAGGCCTGGCTCTGCCTCTGACTCTGTGACATTGATCAGGCTTTGACTCTCTGGGCCATCTTGTAATTCATCTGTAAATAGCAACAGTAATACCAGGTTAGGGGATCAGAAGGTAAAAAGTGAAATGCTTTACATCCATGAGTTATCCTTACTGTGGTTTTTTACTATTTGCAAAGCATCCTGGGAGCCCCTCAGAGCAGGAAGTTGTGAGACTCTAGGGGAAGACTACTTAGGTCTTGCTGATCATTTCCAACCAATCTGGCTGATGGGAAGTTCAGAGGAGAGAGAATCATTTTAGGTGCAATGAGTAGGGAAGACCACAGGGAGTTAAAGGTGTGGCTTGTTTTATTTGGTTTTATTATGTTTTATTTTTGTAGAGACAGGGTCTCCCTCCATTTCCCAGGCTGGAGTACAGTGGCACATAATTCCTGGTTGTAATAATCATAGTTCCTTGCAGCCTGGAACTCCTGGGCTCAAGCAATTCACCTGGTTCAACCTCCCAAACAGCTGGGATTACAGCTGTGCACCACCACACTGCGTTGTTATTATTATTATTATTTTGAGAAGGGTCTTACTGTGTTGCCCAGGCTGGAGTGTAGTGGCATGATCATAGCTCACTGCAGCCTCCAACTCCTGGGCTCAAGTGATACTCCCACCTCAGCCTTCCAAGTAGCTGGGACTACAGGTGCATGCCACTATGCCTCACTCATTGGTTTTCTGGTTTTCTTATATATTTTTTGTAGAGACAAAAAAATTTTAGGGGTGTCACCATGTTGGCCAGGCTGGTCTCAAATTACTGAGCTCAACTGATCCACCCACCTTGGCCTTCCAAAGTGCTGGGATTACAGACATGAGCCATCTCCCCAGCCTAATTTTTATTTATTTATTTACTTACTTACTTACTTTTTTTTTTTTTTTTTTTTTTGAGGCAGAGTCTCGCTGTGTTGCCCAGGCTGGAGTGCAGTGGTGTGATCTCAGCTCACTGCAATCTCCGCCTCCTGGGTTCAAGCGATTCTGTTCTCTCAGCCTCCCAAAGTGCTGGGATTACAGGTGTGAGCCACCGTGCCTGCCCTACAGCTACTTTTTAATTCCAAAAATATACTGATTATTACTCAATTTAGGATAAGAACATTAATACAGTGAATTTGATTTGCCCTTATGCTTCTATTTTTTAATTCTAAACTTTCCAGGAGTGTGACAAGACGCTTATCTAGTAAGAAAACAGCTTTATCCACTTTAACTAATTGTGCTTAGCATGCAGTTGGATTACCACTTCAGTGACCTGAGGTTATTCATCATTGAACTGATTTCTAGCTGGGACATGAGTCCAGGGGGCTGTGTCTACCCAGAGTAACTGTCCCCAGCAGCAACTGCATTTGGAACTCGAGGGAAAGCTCATTCCTCCAGGCTTTTGCTTCTTAAGGGGTATTAGACTTGCTAGTTAAAATGCTGGTTTCTAGGTTCCCCTCCAGATCTGCTAAATCAGGATTTCTGGGGACCTGACCCAGGAGACTTTTTTTTTTGTTTTTGACACGGAGTCTTGCTCTGTCACCCAGGTTGGAATACAGTAGCATGATCTGGGCTCACTGCAACCTTCACCTCCTGGGTTCAATCTCGTGCCTCAGCCTCCCAAGTAACTGGGATTACAGGTGTGCACCAGCACGCTAAACTATTTTTTTTTTTTTTTTTTGAGACGGAGGAGTCTGTCTCTGTCACTCAGGCTGGAGTACAGTGGTGCAATCTCGGCTCACTGCAACTTCCGCCTCTCAGGTTCAAGTGATTCTCCTGCCTCAGCCTCCTGAGTAGCTGGGATTACAGGCGCCTGCAACCATGCCCAGCTAATTTTTTTTTTTGAGACAGACTCTCACTCTGTTGCTCAGGCTGGTGTGCAGTGATGCGATCTCGGCTCACTGCAACCTCCACCTCCTGGGTTCAAGAAATTCTCCTGCCTCAGCCTCTCGAGTAGCAGGGACTACAGGTACATGCCGTCATGCCCGCCTAATTTTTTGTATTTTAGTAGAATTGGGGTTTCACCGTGTTGCCCAGGCTGGTCTCGAACTCCTGAGCTCAGGCAATCCACCCGCCTCGGCCTCCCAAAGTGCTGGGATTACAGGCGTGAGCCACCATGCCCGGCCTAATTTTGTATTTTTAGTAGAGACAGGGTTTCACCATGTTGGTTAGGCTGGTCTTCAACTCCTGACCGAGGTAATCTGCCCACCTTAGCCTCCCAAAGTGCTAGGATTACAGACATGAGCCACTGTGCCTGGCCCCCTTTTATTTTTTATTTTTTCGAGACAGGGTCTCAGTCTGCCACCCAAGCTGGAGTATAGTGGCATGATCAGAGCTCACTATAACTTCAAACTCCTGGGCTCCAGTGATCCTCCCATCTTAGCATCTCGAGTAGCAAGGGCTACAGGCACATGACACCCCAACTGGCTAATAAAAAAAAAAAAAATTTAGAGACAGGGGTCTCACTATGTTGCCCAGGATGGTCTTGAACTCCTTACCTCAACTGATCAGGAGTTGGGAGGCCTTGGCCTCCCAAAGTGCTGGGATTACAGGTGTGAGTCACTGCATTTAGCTGAGATTCATATTTAATAAGGTTCTCACTTGGAAGCCATGGAAAATTTCGAGCAGGGATGATTTAAGGAGAGTTGATCTGATGGTGCTTATGATACAGTGAACGGAGGGGGCTGTCCAGATGTGAGGAGTCCAGAGGTGAGGAGCTGAGTTCTGTCTTGGGCAGTAGTGACAGTGGAGATAGAGGATCAGATGATATTTGGCGCCCAGACTGGGGAGAGAAGAAGCGGGAGGCAGAGACAGTTTTGAGTCCAAGTATCTGGTTCAGGAGCCTCATTCAGACTATTTTTACCTTTCCTATTTGGAAACTCTGGGCTCCTGGGACCTGTAACTATCTATTGAGAAACTGTGTCTCCAGCCCGCAGTCCCTGGAGCCCAGATTCAGGCTCAACCGACCTTCACCAGGCCTTGGGGTGTGCTAGGCCAAGTCTGGTTGGAATCAGGGTTTGCCTTGTCAGTTTTCATCCGGGGGCTGCGGGGAATATTTGCTCTGTTTCTTTCACTCACCACCCCTGGCTGGTTCATCCGAGTGAACCAGGTCTCTGGAACCCTCCATGGCAGCCTCCAGAGGGAGAAGGAATAGGATTTATCCCCGCCTTACAAATTTCCCACTTGTTCTTTTTCTGTTTTTTTAGAGGCTAGTCAAGCGAAGCAGTGGGAGTGGAGAAGGAACAAAGAAATCTGTATCTGGTTGTGATCAGTTAGTCACCAACACCGCTGCATTCGGAATTCGGACTAGACCCCACTTTTTTTGAAGAGAATTTATTTTTTATTTTTTTGCAAATTTTAAAACAATACATGCCAAATATAGAAACTTTAAAAATTAGATATCAAGTGAAAAAAAAATCTGCACGTAATCCTATTAAGTTGTCTTTTCTTTTTTGAGACGAGGTCTTGCTCTGCCACCCAGGCTGGAGTGCAGTGGCATGATCTCGGCCCACTGCAACTTTCATCTCCTGGGCTCAAGCAATCCTCCCACCTCATCCACCCAAGTAGCTGAAACTATAGGCATGCATCACCACACCCATCTAATTTTTTAAAAAATACTTTTTGTAGAGATAGGGTCTTACTATGTTGCTCAGGCTGGTCGTGAACTCCTGGACTTAAGCGATCCTCCTGTCTTGGCCTCCCAAGGTGCTGGGATTACAGGAATGAACCACTGCATCCAACCTAAAGCAACAAACTTTTATTCTCTCATACTGTTTCTGAGGGTCAGGAATGTGGGCACTGCTTAGCTGAGTGGTTCTGGCTGAGTCTCTCAGGAGGTGGCACTCAAGATACCAGCCAGGGTACAGTCATCTGAAAGCTTAACTGGGGACGGAGGGTTTGCTTCCAAATGGATTCACATGGCTGTTAGCAGGGGGTCTCAGTTCCTCGTCACGTGGGCCACCCTGCAGGGCTGCTCACAGTGTGGCAGCTGGCTACCGCCAGACCAAGTGATCAGAGAAAGAAGACACTGAGATGGAAGCGGCAGTGCCTTTTTTTGTGTGTGTGGCCCAGGCTGGAGTGCAGTGGTGATCTCAGCTCACTGCAACCTCCATCTCCCGGGTTCAAGCAATTCTCCTGCCTCAGCCTCCCAAGTAGCTGGGACTATAGACGCACGCCACCACACCTGGCTAATTTTTTGTATTTTAGTAGAGACAAGGTTTCCCCATGTTGGTCAGGCTGGTCTCGAACTCCTGACCTCAAGTGATCCGCCCGCCTTGGCCTCCCAAAGTGCTAGGATTACAGGCGTGAGCCAACATGCCCTGCCTGCCATGTCTTTTATAACCTGTTCTTGGAAATGGCATACCCTCACCTCTGCTCTGTTCTCTTGGTTACACAGACCAACCCTGACCCAGCTTGTGAGGGGACTACACAAGGTGTGAAAGTCAGGAGGTAGGATTGCTGGGGGCTTGGAGGCTGGCTGCCACACGCAGAAGCGTGTATGAAGCACCATTGGCGTGCCAGGCACAGTGCTAGGCACCTAGCATGCATGATTTAATTCTCATAGTAATCTTATGAAATAGAGTCATTACCCTCATCTTCCAGATGAAACTCAGAGGTAAGTAGTTTGTTGAGAGTTACACAGCCTGAGAGTGGCAGGGGTTGGATTCAGACCTGGGTTGGTGATTAGAGTGTTGTGTTTAAGAAAAAACAGCTTCAAAGGATTGTTCTGTGTGACCTTGAGCATGTTCTCACCCTCTCTGTTCTGTCCATCACCTGCTACCTTAGGCTAGCATTTCTTTTTTTTTTTTCCTGTGAAGTCCTTTTTTTTTGTTTTGGTTTTTTTTGTTGTTGTTTTTTTGAAATGGGGGTCTTATCCTGTTGTCCAGGCTGGAGTGCACTGGCGTGATCGAGGCTCACTGCAGCCTTGAACTTCTGGGCTCAAAGTGATCCTTCTACCTTAGCCTCCCAAGTAGCTGGGACTACAGGTGTGTGTTACCATACCTAACTAACTTTGCTGGAGTGCAGTGGCACAATCTTGGCTCACTGCAACCTCCGCCTCCCAGATTCAAGTGATTCTCCTACCTCAGCCTCCGGACTAGCTGGGATTACAGGCATGCACCATCCTGCCCAGCTAATTTTTGTATTTTTAGTAGAGATGGGGTTTCACCATGTTAGCCTTGAACTCTTGACCTCAGGTGATCCACCTGTGTCGGCCTCCCAAAGTGTTGGGATTAAAGGCGTGAGCCACTGTGCCTGGTCAAATTAAAAAAAATTTTTTTTGTAGAGATGGGGTCTCATTATGTTGCCAGGCTGGTCTCAAACTCCTGGGCTCAAGTGATCCTCCCATCTTGGCCTCCCAAAGTGCTGGGATTGCAAGTGCGAGCCTCCGTGCCCGGCCTGGACTCGCATTTCTCTGTGGAGTCTGAATCAGGACTTTCTTAGATCCTGGCCCTGTCCTAGACCTGCCGAGTTAGAAATTGCAGTGGGTGGGCCCCTCGCTGCCTTAAACCTATGGGAATAAGATGAGGTGCCTTACCCCAGGGGAGAGCAGGAGGCAAACGTAGGGATGAGGTCGGGATGAAAAAGGTGTGTGGCTGCCACCCAAGGATCTCAAGGATGCCTCTAGCATACGGGGATCCGGTCAGGAAAGACCTCTGGATTTCCTTGGCACTTCCTTCAGAGCAGGGTCCTGCACCAGCAGTCTGTAGGCCACCCCCACGGGGTGGTTCTGATGCCATCAACTCCAGATGGCAGGCATATGTGACACTGGGACATTACTGAGCTCCTAGTGGGCGTGCAATAAAACCGTCCTCTGGCTGTGGTTTACTGTTTACCTGGGGTCTGGAGGTGCCATAATTAGAAAAAATAACAGGTGAGCTTCAGGGTCGCCCGTGGTGAGCACAAGTCCAGGATAATTACAGTGCGCATCCCAGCCCCTGGCCAAAGGCCGAGCTGTTGGCTTATTTTTGCCTTGTGCCAAAGCCAGCTCTGTCTGTACTTGAGACACACACAACAAAAGGAATGGAGAATATTGATGAAGCACAAATGTTTGCCCTGTAACAGCCTCGTGGCAGGACAGTGGGATGGGGAGAGAGTGGGCTCTGGGGTCAGCCAGACCCAAGTGTGCGTGCCAGCTCTGGTGTGCCTTGGCTGTGAGGCCTTGGAGACGTGGCTTCACAGTGTCATGGTGAAGGCTCCACAGGAGGGGATGTGGGGGTCCCTGGCACCCTGGCCCACTGGCAGCTCAGGATGATGAGACGTGATTGTTATTGGTTACTGATGTGAGTGTCATTACTGTTGCCGACACTAACAGTCATTGTTATGAATATTGTTAGAGTCCTTCTGGACGTGGCTGTGAACAAATTAGGACTGAGGATTCCCAAGCCTGTTTTCTGGTCTGCAAAATGGACACTTGATATTGATATCTATTCAGAGCGTCTCTAGGAGGATTAAATAAAGGAATGAAAGCGAAGTGCCAAGCAAGCGGGAATCAAATCTGAAGCTGTCACCCCTCACCCACCATCCCCAGCCTCTTTTCTCCCCTCTGCCACCCCACAGTGCCTTGACTAGTTTTTGCCTGCCTTCCTTCCCTCCCTCCCTCCTTCCTTCCTTCCTTCCTTCCTTCTTTCCTTCTTTTCTTTCTTTCTTCTGTCTTTTCTGACAAGGTCTCGCTTTGTCACCCAGGCTGGAGCACAGTGGCACAATCTCAGCTCACTGCAACCTCTGCTTCCTGGGTTCAAGCAATTCTCCTGCCTCAACCTCCTGAGTAACTAGGATTATAGGTGTGTGCCACCATGCCCGGCTAATTTTGTATTTTTAGTAGAAATGGGGTTTCACCATGTTGGTCAGGCTGGTCTCAAACTCCTGATCTCAGGTGATCCACCCACCTCCCAAAGTGCTGGGATTACAGACATGAGCCTCCGTGCCCGGCCTTGACTGCGGTTTTAAAGCAGGATTCAGAGTGTGTTCACTTAGAGGGCCAGGGGGTGGGCAACCTGAATGATAATAGTAACAACAGTAACAGCCTCCGTTATTGAGCAGGAACTGTATGCTAGGCACCTTTTTTTCTTTGTTTGAGACAGGGTCTCTGTCACCCAGGCTGGAGTGTAGTGGTGCAGTCTCAGCCCACTGGAGCCTTGACTTCCTTGGGCTTAAGCTATCCTCCCACCTCAGCCTCTCAAATAGCTGGGACTACAGGTGTGCACCACCATGCCTGCCTAATTTTTTTTTTCTTTCTGTAGAAATGGGGTCTGCCCATGTTGTTCAGGCTGGTCTCGAGCTCCTGGGCTCCAGTGATCCTCCCACCTCGGCCTCCCAACATGTTGGGATTACAGGCCTGAGCCATTGCAGCTGGCTACTAGGCATCTTAATGTACTACTGCCTTGGGAAATCTCAGCAGCTGTGGGATCCATATTTTATAGCTAAGGATAGATCCACAGAGATGAAATGACTTCCCAGGGGTCACCCAGCTTATAAGCGGCAGAGCTGGAATTCAGATGTGACCTATGTGGCCCAGAGGTTGTCCCACTAGCCTTGCCCGCTGCCCCTTGGCCACGAGGAGCCAGCACTGTCACCCCGGAGCCAATGCTCCCGGGATCCAGCAGATGCCTTTGCAGCCATGCATCTGGTCCCTGGGAGTGGGTGGATGGCACCACCTGTGTTTCTGGCAGGGAGTGAGGCCGGATGGTTCTGTGTTCCGGACGGGACCTCGCTCACACTCTGCTGTGCGTGCCACCCTCAGAGGATGGGGATGAATCACAGCAGAGGGGGCCAGCTTAGTCAGCACCCCATGCTGGTGTCTGGGCGCTGTTTAGAGACACTCCAGCTGTCTCCTCTCTCCCCTGTCCCTGACCCCCGCCTCGGCTGCCAAGTACGGTGGTACAGGTTGCACCTTGTGCAAGGGCACCTGGCTGAGGGGGGAGCTGGAGCTGAACTCCAGCCAGCATTCTGCTTGCCAAGTTGTGTGTCTGGCAGTGCGCTGCATGTGTCCAGAGGATTCTGCAAGTTGAACCCTATCCTAACATGGGCAGAGGCATCAGAACGGGAGGCATTTGGTTCAGGAGCTCTAGAATTTTACACCTGAGCGAGGTCATCTTGTTGAAGGCCAGCCTCTGTCTAGGAACGTGGCCTCAGTCACATGCCTGTGGGGACAGACCTGTGAAGTCAGTGGAATGTGTGCCCCCTTACCCCAGTGCCATCCCTGGGCAGTGGGGGATCTGCACAGCTGGTTCTTTTTTGTTTTGTTGTTTTGTTTTGTTTTGTTTTTTGCTTTTCTTGAGAGGGAGTCTCGCTCTGTCACCCAGGCTGGAATGCAGTGGTGCGATCTCGGCTCACTGCAACCTCTGTCTGCCTCCTGGATTCAAGTGATTCTCCTGCCTCAGTCTCCTGAGTAGCTGGGATTACAGGTGCGTGCCACCACACCCGGCTAATTTTTTTTTTTTTTTTTTTTTTTTTTTTTTTATGAGATGAAGTCTCACTCTGTCACCCAGGCTAGGGCAGTGGTGCGATCTCTGCTCACTGCAACCCCTGCCTCCCGGGTTCAAGCAATTCTCCTGCCTCAGCCTCCTGAGTAGCTGGGACTACAGGCGCATACACCGTGCCCAGCTAATTTTTGTATTTTTAGTAGAGACAGGGTTTCACTATGTTGGCCAAGCTGGTCTCTAACTCCTGACCTCGCGATCCGCCCTTCTCAGCCCCCAGAGTGCTGAGATTACAGGTGTGAGCCACTGCACCCAGCCTGAACACTGTTATTATCTCAGTTTTCATAGCAGGAAAACAAGGCCAGAAATGCCAGGATCACCGAGTGAGAAAATTAGGAAGCAGTGGTGACTGGATGTTAGCCCTGACATCTGACTCCAGAGACAGCTCTTAACCCTGTCCCCGGACAGCCTCCCCAGGCACGGAAGTGCAGAGATAGCCGGTCCTGGTGTTCAGTGCTGTCCCCAGGCTGGGTATCCCACTCTCGGAGGTGAGATGGGGGTGCTGTGACCTGCTTCTCAGGGCGAGAGGGTCAGGGAGGGGCCCGCCCAGGTGGTGCTCAGTGAGCATGCTTTCCCGTCTCAGAGGGACTGTGCTGCCCGCCGGTCTCCCTGGCCTGACACTGCGCATGTGTCTGTGACAGGTAGATAGAAAGCATTGCCGGCCGGGCGCGGTGGCTCGCGACTGTAATCCCAGCATTGCAGGAGGCAGAGATGGGAGGATCACTTGAGCTCAGGAGTTCGAGACCAACCTGGGCGACATGGCGAGACCATTTTTTAAATTTTTAAAAAAAGCATTGTTGTGGGCATCTTCTCATCTGATCACTGGATATTAGAACCAGAGAGGCCTTTAGAGATCACCCGGTCCTGCCGCTTCCCACATGGGGAAACTGAGGCTCAGAGACGACAGGTGGCTGAGTCACAGACTGAGCCACGTGGCAGAGCTGGGACTAGAATGTCGGGTCCTGTTGACCCGTCCAGGATGGCCAAGCACTTCCCATGTGCTAGATGATGGATGGGCAGAGGAGGGCATGGGTGGGCTGGTACCCCGAGGCCTGCTCTGCCTTTCCTACGTGTGTGAGCTGGGGTCCCTCATGGCACCTGTCTGAGCCTCAGTTCCCTCATTCATGAGTGAGATTATAATCCACAACTCTTGGGGTTTGAGGGGGTTAGCATGGTCCTAGGGTGTAGTTAGTGGTTAATAAAGGAAAATTGGAAAATTGTCATTAGTATGATTTGTTGGGAGGAGCCTTTTTTTTTTTTTTTGGATGGGGGTCTTGTTCTGTTGTCCAGGCCAAAGTACAATGGCTCCATCTCAGCTCTCTGCAGCCTCTGCCTCCTGGGCTCAAGCCATCCTCCCGCCTCACTTCCTGAGTAGCTGGGACTACAGGCATGCTCCACCACGCTCAGCTAATTTTTGCATTTTTTGTGCAGATGCGGTTTCCCTCAGGCTGGTCTCAAACTCCTGGACTCAAGCAATCCACCCGTCTCGGCCTCCCAAAGTGCTGGGATTAAGGAGGAGACATTCATTATGTGATTAGGAGTGGGGACCCTAGAGGCCTGAGACCTGGATTCCAAGCCCAACTGGGCTCCTTCCTAGCAGTGTGACCTTGGCTCAGTCACTTTGTTTCTGGAACCTCAGTGCCCCTAAAAACGCATAACAGGCCCTACTCGACAGGTTGTCCTGGGGATTAAATGAGACGATGCATATAGAGCTTTCAGCTTAGTGCCAGCACATAGTAGGTATTCAATAAACCACTAGCCCTAATAATAGGTAACATTTATTGAGCACTTACTTAATGCCAGACATTATCAGCGTCTTTTTAACCATTTGCATTAGCTAACTTCTCTGTACCACTTCCTGAGCAAGCAGCCATTGCCTCATATTACACTACTACAGTGGAAGTAGAGGCCTAGAGACGGGAAGTGACTTGCCCAAGGTCACACAGGCAGCTTCTCAATGCCTGTGTGGTTTTGTCCAGCTAAGTAGGCTGCAGAGCCACCGTTCTGTTCTAGTCTGTCAGAGAACCACCCTCCCCGTCCCCTCCCTTCCCCATTACTCTCCAGCGCCAGCAGCTTCTTGGAGCTTCATGCTTTCTGAATGGCTTGGTTTAGCACTCGGCCGTTAAACGTTCATCTCTTACAATTTCAATCCAATTCCTATAAGTTTATTGGCAAGACGGGGTGTATTAGAGCTGCCAAATTTAATATATCAAGTGTGCGTGTCTGGGACACGGTCTCTCTGCAGTAATGGGAGAAGAGAGGTTTTATATGTTTTCATTTTGAATGACTGGCTATTCCCGATCCCATTACAGCCCCTGACTTAATGGTTGCTGTCCCTGTCTGCTGCAAGAGTGGCTTTCTCCATCAACCTGCTTGGCTGCTGGGACTGTCTCTGCGTCTCTCCGTAGTCTCCTCCTCCTGAGCTGTGTTCCCCCATCAGTCCACTGTGGTGATCAGGTCCTGGGAGTCTGGGGCTTTGGCTGCTAGCCCCGATAGCTACCTTGTGACCTGGGGGAGATCATTTCTCTTCCTCACCTGGGCCTCAGGAACCTGTTCTGTGAAGTGAGGGGTCTGACCACTGGGTGAGCAGTTGGTCTGGGCTCAGCCTTGGCAGATCCCCCTTGGCAGCCCCAAGTGGACCCGTCTGTCCTCCTGTCTTGCGGCACCAAACTCACGGACCCAAGGGCTGGCCGCGAGAGTCATTGAATTGCCACCCACCTTGGGCTGCAGATCTCCTGGGTCAGGAGTGGCTGTGATCACCACGGCTGAGGGGTCTTAAGACCCCAAAATGTTTTCATTTCCCCCTGTGACTGGATTCGGATCTGCCACCTGATAATTTAGCGATCTCCTTGGGAAGCTGTCAGCATTCACTGCGTGAGCCCTCTGGCTTCTCTAAGCTTTGAACTGGCTGTGGAAGAGAGGACACCCGGCAGTGTGACGTTAGGAGACTTGGTTTGCCTTCTGCTTATCAGGAGGAATCACACCGCCTCCCTGAACCTCAGTTTTCCCTTGGGAATTGATTCATTTAACAAGTACTTCAATGCCTAGTCTGTAGTGAGCACTATTTTAGGTGCTGGGGCTCCAGCAGTAAACAAAACACAAACCTGCCCTCATGGGTTTATATTCTTACTGGGGGAGAAAGACAATAAACATAACAAGTAACTTATTGCATGAAGGGTGTATTAGTCCCTTCCCACATTGCTATAAGGAAATACCGGAGACTAGGTAATTTACAAAGGAAAGAGGTTTAAGTGACTCACAGTTCCGCATGGCTGGGAAGGCCTCAGGAAACTTATAATCATGGCAGGAGGGAAAGGGGAGACAGGCACCTCCTTCACAAGGCAGCAGGAGAGAGAAGTGCTGAGCAAAGCGGGAAGAGCCCCTTATAAAAGCAGCAGATCCTGTGAGAACTCTTCACTGTCACGAGAACAGCATGGGGGAAACCACCCCCATGTCAGTTACCTCCACCTGGTCTCTCCCTTGACACGTGGGGATTATTGGGATTACAATTCAAGATGAGATTTGGGTGGGGATACAAAGCCTAACGGTATCAAAGGGTGATACATGCTATGAGGGAAAATAAAGCAGAGAGTGGAGGAAGTTAAGTGGAAGATTCTGCCATCTTGAATGAAGTAGCATTGGAGGAAAGATGGAAGGGGTCAAGAGGGGGAAGTGAGGCGGGTGTTTGCAGGAGGGCACACCCATCCTTGGGGAGCCTCGGGTGCAAAGGCCAGGAGGTGGCCATGTGCCTGGCATGTGTGAGGAGCAAAGGGGAGGCTGATGTGTCCTCTCTGTTGCAAATGTGGAGGTCAGAGGTACGGTAGGGGGTGGGGTGGTGGCTCACACCTGTAATCCCAGCACTTTGGGAGGCCAAGGCGGGAGGACACTTGAGCCCAGGAGACCAGCCTCTGCAACATACCGGGACCCCATCTCTACAAAAAAATTGTTTTTTTAAGTTAGGCATGATGACACGCACCTGTAGTCCCAGCTACTCAAGAGGCTGAGGCAGGAGGATCACTTGAGCCCAGAAGGTTAAAGCTACAGTAAGCCGTGGTCACACCACTGCACTCCACCCTGGGTGACAGAGCGAGACTCTGTCTCAAACATAGAAAACCCTATGTGGTAGGAGACAAGGGAGGCCAGCCACAGGGTGTAAGGTGGCAGTCCTTCAGCTTACTTACATGTTAGAATTACGTGATAGACTTTAAACAATACCAAATAGCAGCCAGGCATAGTGGCTTACACCTGTAATCCCAGCAGTTTGAGAGGCTGAGACAGGAAGATTGCTTGAACCCAGGTGGTCGGGGCTGCAGTAAGCTGTGTTTGCACTACTGCACTCCAGCCTGAGTGACAGAGCAAGACCCTCTCAAAAAAACAAAAACAAAAACAAACAAAAACAGTGCCCAGGTCTCACCCACTGAGGTTCTGCTTTAACTGGTCTGAGTTGCAGGCTGGGCATCAGAATGGTTAACAGATCCCTCTGGCATGAGGCCTCAGGCCATACTCATCAGCTTGACACTCCTAATGGGGCGGGGTGCATGTGAGTAAAGCCTGGGCTCAGGCCTGGTCCTCAGGAAGGATTCGGGGGACTGGTGAGGGGTGTGTTTTCTCCAGTGGTCTGATCTGAGCTCTTTGTGGCTTCCCAGGCAGCAAACACCTGCTCTGAGTGGCCATGGGGAAGCGATACTTCTGTGACTACTGTGACCGCTCCTTCCAGGACAACCTCCACAACCGCAAGAAGCACCTGAATGGGCTGCAGCACCTCAAGGCCAAGAAGGTCTGGTACGACATGTTCCGAGGTGGGTGCCACTGGCTGGGGGCCGGGCTCCTGGAGCCCTGCTCTCTGATCTTTCTTATCTTCAAAGACCCCCGTGGGTCAGTGACAGTCTGGGTCTGGGCTCTTTGAGGATCAAAAGAGAGGGAGGCCTGGGCCACTGGACCCTCAAAAGAGCAGGCTGGTAGATGAGCTCTTTCCCCAGCAACCCTGACTGAAGGCTCTGTGCTCCAGGCACCTGCCAGGCTCTGTGGACAGGAAGAAGGCCCTAGAAGGAGGTGATGTTTGAGCCAACAGCTGAAATAGGGGAAACCCAGCCACGTGGCTCTGGGTGGAGGGTGTGCAGAGAAGCAGGCAGCCCTGACTCCAGCACCAGGGCTCTCGGAGCAGGAGGGAGAGGGTGTGGCTGGGCGGAGCAGGCCAGGGGAGAATGGTAGGGCTCAAGCTGGCTCTGGGACAGGGATCTTCCAAGCCTGTGGAGGCCGTTGTAAGCAGGGGGTGGAGGGGGGGGTTCCTGTTCCAAGGGCAGAGAGCAGCCTTTGAAGGGCTTTAGCTGCTGTGCCCAGACCTACCTTGACAGCGCAGACTGCTTCGTGGGGAGCAGTTGGGTGCGGTCAGTGGCAGTTGAATGACTGGCTGCAGGCACGGGTGAATAACCCAGTTGCAGAAGGGGAGCAGGCTCTTCTGAGAAAGGCCTCTCAGCGCAGGAACGGTTGGGGTGAATGAGCTAAGGTCAGAAGTGCCTAGCACAGGGCCTGTTTCCCGGGAGGTGCCCAGAGCGCGGAGTTGTGCTATTGCATGGCTGTCATTGGACGTTCAACCTGAGGAACAGCCAGGGAGGTTCCAGAGCATGACTGGCAGGAGCCAGGTTGAGAGGTGAGGGCACTTAGTGGTGGGGCGAGGGTGGGCCAAGAGCTCCTGGAATGAGCCAGAGTGGGGCCAATGCCCTGTAGGTTGGTGAGCAGGATTCTGGGATAGGGCCTCTGAAGAAGGAACCAAATCCAGCAGCCAAGAAGGGAGGAGAAGTGGAGAGAGAGTTCTCTGGTTGGGGCTAGGTGTGGTGGCTTTCACCTGTAATCCTAGCACTTTAGGACACTGAGGTGGTAGGATTGTTTGAGCCCAGGAGTTCAAGAGCAGCCTGGGCAACACTGTGAGACCCTGTCTCAAAAAAAAGAGGCCTGAAACTGAGAGTTCCCGAACAGGGAATGAGCATGGGTCGAGTGCCTGCTACATGCCGGGTGCTTTGCATAGTTCGCCATTTGCTTTTCTGGGTAACTGTCTAGGGCAGCGATTCTTAACTCTGGCTGCAGGTTAGGATCATCTGGAGACCTTTAGGTTAAAACCACTGATTCCCCGACCCCATCCACTCCCCAGAGATAGGTCTGGGGACTAGACATGGTGTTTCTAAAGGCTTCCCAGACTCTCCGCATTTCACATGAGGGAGCTGAGGCTCAGAGGTTCAAGTGAGGGGGTGGCCAGGCCGCTCAGCAGGCCAGGCGTGGCTGTGGTTGGAAAGCCATAGGAAAATTCATGGGCAGTGGGGTCTCCTAGGTCCCTAGGAGGCCTCTAACCCTGGTGTTACGCTAAGGCTCTCTCTGTTGTGCAGATCCATTGTGGGCTGTGATCTGGAGGGAGCTGGGCCAAGATCACCTAGTCCCAGATTCTCAGCTGTGAACTGCTGGATCCTGGGATCCAGGGCTGATTGGCAGAGGTCCCTGTGTCACTTATAGAAAAGATGAAGCAGCAGGCGACAGGAATTCCCCAGGGCTCCTGCGTTCTCAGCGTCCTCACATCCCCAACACATTCAGTCCTTAGAACAGCTCTGTAAGAGGCTGGGCAGGCCAGGCCAGGCATCCCCAGTTACAGGTGATGACTTCAAAATCCAGAGCAGACCAGGTGCAGTGGCTCACACCTGTAATCCCAGCACTTTGGGAGGCTGAGATGGGAGGATCGCTTGAGTCCAGAAGTTCAAGACCAGCCTGGGCAACATAGTGAAACCCCATCTCTACTAAAAATAAAAAAATTTGGCCAGACTCCGTGGCTCACACCTGTAATCCCAGCACTTTGGGAGGCTGAAGTGGGTGGATCACCTGAGGTCAGGTTGGCCTGGCCAACCTGGCGAAACCCTGTCTCTACTAAAAATATAAACATTAGCCGGGTGTGGTGGTAGGTTCCTGTAATCCCAGCTACTTGAGAGGCTAAGGCAGGAGAATTGCTTGAACCTGGGAGGTGGAGCTTGCAGTGAACTGAGATCACATCACTGTACTCCAGCCTGGGCAAGAGAGCAAGACGCCATCTCTAAATAATAAAAAATAAAAACAAAAATAAAAAAATTAGCCAGGCGTGGTGGCCCATTCCTGTGGTCCCAGTTGCTCAGGAGGCTGAGGTAGGAGGATCACTTGACCCCAAGAGGTAGAGGCTGCAGTGAGCCGAGATCGTACCACTGCACTCCAGCCTCGGCAACAGAGTGGGACCCTGTCTCAAAAAAAATAGTAATAAATGAAATAAAACCCAGAGCAGTGGGTTCCCTCGCCTTGGGTCCCCAGCTACTAGGGGCCGAGCTGGCACATGACGTCTTTCCACTTCCTCGGGAGGCTGCCCCAGGGCTTCTGCTCACCCTGAGCAACCGCAGGAACTTGAAGACATGCTGTGTGACTGAACTTGACTTCAGCTCTGCTCCCAGCTTCGCGGCCTGGGGCACATCCCTTAGCCCTCAGAGGGGCTGATGATCTATCTGCCGTGGTCAGGTGCAGGGCACCAGTCCCCAGGTGTCACTCACTAACCCTGTGGCTCTCATTTTGTCATGTGTAAAACAGCTACAACAGTCCCCACCTCCCAGGGCTATGACAGGGGCTCAGTAACCTCCTGATGACCGCATGGCACATAAGGGCTTACTAAGTAGGCACGGTGCCTGTGGGTCCTCAAAAGGATTCCCTCCAGCCTTCATCTCACGGCTCATTCATTCAGCGTATCCTCGGCTCCCTGCAGGCTCTGAAGATTCAAAGGTGGATAAAATAGGGCCCCTCTCCTTAGCAAGCTTGTGCCTAATGACGATGGTGTGTTCTGGGCAAAGCCCCTGTCCTGCCGGCCTCTCCCTCCCAGCTGCAGCCACCCTGGCCACTGCATCTGCTGGGCATAAGCTGTCCCCTCTGCAGACATGCCCTTCCTGCTGTCCTCCCTGCCCCAAGCCAGGCCCCCCCACCTCAGAACTCAAGTCAGGCAGCAAATCCTCAGGGACATCCTCCCCGACCCCTAGAACGGGTCAGGTCATTTGGCTACACACTAGATGTTTACCCCGCTTACATCCATGGGGATTAGTGTGACTGTTGGACCAGAAGGAAGGACCAGCTCCGACTTGTTCTCCACTTAAATCCTCAGCCTGGCGTGGTGCCTGGCACACAGGACATGCTCAGTGAATGTTTGGCAGATGAATGTCTAAGTGAATGAGCAAAGAAACATGGGGCACCAGGGGCAGCTGTTAATTCTGGGAGATGAAGCAAGAAGGACCCACAGGGTCAGATCACGAGGGGCCTTGAATACCCATTGCAAGAGCATGGGCTTCCTTGTGCAGGGCCTGGGCCAGGGATTCTCAACCCTGAGTACACTTCAGAGTCACTGAGGAGATTTAAACGATTCTGATGCCCTCCCTTTCAATGAATTAAAGCAGAACCTGGGAGGGCTGGGGCTGGGTGTCCATGTACTTTAAAAACTGCCTGGTGATTCTGATGTGTGGCTGGGGTCGGGAACTACTGAGCAGACACAGGCAGCCTGGAATACTCCCATGCCAAGCCACCTGGAAGAGCCCCTTGTCCAGGACTCAGGCTCAGCCTTGCTGCCAGCCTCAGCCGTCACAGCCTCAGGGGGGTCCAGGGCAATGTCCACATGCCCTCCACTAGCCTGCCCCCTCAGGGAAGGGCGGGCAGTGGTGTCTGTAGCACCAGCTGGGTGCGCTGAGTCTGACAAGCCCAGCACTGACAGATGGACCCTCCCCACCCTGCTGGTCCCCCTGGCATGAGTTCTCTGATAACCAACCCCCTATCCCAGCAAACCACACCCTCACAGCCACCACCTGCCCTTGGCAAATCACTTCCCCTGTCTGAACCTCCATTTTCCCCTCTGCAAAATCAGGATGTTTGCGCTGTTCAGAGGGTTTGTGAGGAAAAAATGAAGAATTGCTACCATTTGCTGTGTACCCACCCCGTCTTGGCCACATACCTGGAGAACATGGTGCTAAGGCCACTGCTCGCCCCAGAGGCAGACCTGGTCACTTTCCTAGTGATTCTCTTGTGCCACCAGGGTTGGGAATCATGGGCCTCCTCTGCAGAGCACTCGCCATTCATTATCTGATGACATTTTCATAGCAGCCCTGCCAGGTGGGAACTGTCCTCCCATTTGACATATGGGGAAACTGAGACTTGGAGATTATGCAGCTTGCACGTGATCATATGTTGTTAGGATTAGAGCTCAGGTTTCCTGGACTCTGAAGCCTGTGGTGTTTCCTTGGCCTCTAGAAAAGGTGATGGGTGAATGTCCAGCCCAGGCCTGGCTGCTCCCCTCCCCTGGGGTGGATATAAGGGCTCCTGAGCCAGGGTACCACCCTCAGGTACCCTACTTCCTTACAGATTTTGACTGATTAATAGCTTGCCTATCAAGAAGCAAATTTAAAACCATAACTATATGATGAAAGTAAAGATAGGCTGGGCATGGTGGCCCATGCCTGTAATCCCAGCACTTTGGGAGGCCAAGTGGGGAGGATCACTTGAGCCCAGGAGCTTGAGACCAGCCTGGGTAACATGGCAAAACCCCATCTCTACAAAAAATAAAAAAATTAGCCAGGCGTGGTGGTGGTCACCTGTAGTCCTAGCTTCTTGGGAGGCTGGGAGGGAAGGATCACCTGAGTCCAGGAAGGTCGAGTTTGCAGGGAGCTGAGATTGTGCCGCTGCACTCCAGCCTGGGTGACAGAGTGAGATCTTGTCTCAAAAAAAGAAACGAAAAATAGGAAAAATCAGAGGAAACTAGGGTTAAGGTTAGGATCAGAGTGATTGCCGATGCTACAGAATGACTGTCGGAAGTCCTGTCCAGGGCGGTGACTGGTCTGGCCCTGAGCACCCTACAGCTGGTGGAAGGAGGGAAGACAGAAGCCAGGGATTGCAGTCTTGCCTGTGGAGCAATGCCTGGATCCTGGGATTAGCCGATGGGCTTCCTGGGCACTAGGATTTATTTAAATTTTTTTACCATTTTATTTTGAAATAATCATAGATTCACAGGAAGTTGCAAAGATAATAATGAGACGTTCCATAGGGCCAGGATTTTTTAAAAGTATTATACCTCCAGGGCCGGGCGCGGTGGCTCAAGCCTGTAATCCCAGCACTTTGGGAGGCCGAGATGGGCGGATCACGAGGTCAGGAGATCGAGACCATCCTGGCTAACACGGTGAAACCCCGTCTCTACTAAAAAATACAAAAAACTAGCCGGGCGCGGTGGTGGGCGCCTGTAGTCCCAGCTACTCAGGAGGCTGAGGCAGGAGAATGGCGTGAACCCGGGAGGCGGAGCTTGCAGTGAGCTGAGATCCGGCCACTGCACTCCAGCCTGGGCGGCAGAGCGAGACTCCGTCTCAAAAAAAAAAAAAAAAAAAAAAAAAAAAGTATTATACCTCCAGGCTGGGCCCAGTGGCTCACACCTGTATTCCCAGCACTTTTGGAGGCCAAAATGGGAGGATCATGTGAGCCCAGGAGTTGAAGACCAGCCTGGGCAACATAATGAGACACAGCTCTACAAAAAGATAGAAAATATTAGCCAGGCATGCTGGTGCAGAGCTGTAGTCCTACCTACTTGGGAGGCTGAGACTGGAGAAGGATCGCTTGAGCCCAGGAGGCAATGGCTGCAGTGAGCCATGATTGCACCACTGCACTCCAGCCTGGGTGACCGAGCGAGACCCTGTCTCTAAAAAACAAAAAACCCGAAGTCCCCAGACTCCTCAGGTGACTCCCTCGTGCCAAGTTGAGAACCTCTGGCATGAAACCTGGTCCTTGCCTTTGGCCAGTCCTGCGTGGGGTGGGAGGGGTTGAGGTCACCTGCAGCTTGGATCCATCTGCCCAGGACTCCCACTTGTGGTCATCTCTTGCTTCCACTCCTCCGCGGATAGGAAACTCTTCTTTTCTGCGCAGCTGTGTCGGGATAGAGAGTCCATGTCCCTGTGGCTTCCACCTCCCGCCTCCCTTGGTAGAGCCTGAACCGTCTGAATCCTGTCCCTCTCTTCTCTCGCAGATGCAGCTGCCATCTTGCTGGATGAGCAGAACAAGCGGCCCTGCAGGAAGTTTCTACTGACAGGTAAAGTGCTCTGCACAGCTCAGGTCCCTGCGGGGACCTGCGATGTCCAACCTGGCCCACTTGGACCTCTGCAGAGTGTCTTCCCCGACCCGGGCCACCATCCCAAGCCCACTTTGCAGCGGTGGTTCCAGCTGACTGGCCAGTCAGGGCCTTCCCAGGTGTTGTGTCTTAGGACCTCCTAGAGACTGGTCCTCAGCTCTTCAGATCTAGAATGTGATTGTATCAGCTCACCTAGAACAAGCAAGCCGTGGGAGATTACAAGTAAATCCAAGAGACACTTATGGGTGGAATAGACTTGTTGATTAAGTTAGCCTGGGAGCCTGGCCTCCTTCCCAGCAGGCAGAACTTCAGAGAGTAACAGGGTTGATGATCTGAGGAAGTTCGGGATCAGAACCAAGGATGCTAGGTGTAGATTTGACTGCTCAATACTCAGCTACTAGAGATGCATATAGGTCAGAGAGATAAAGTGCCAAGCATGGTGGCTCACGCTTGTAATCCTAGTACTTGGGAGGCTGAGGTAGGAGGAATGCTTGAGGCCAGAAGTTTGAGACCAGCCTGGGCAACATAGCAAGACCCCATCTCTACCAAAAAGAAATTTTGTTTTAATTAGCTGGGCGTGGAACACACATTGATAGTCCCAGCTACTAGGGAGGTTGAGGTGGGAGAATCTCTTGAGCCCAGGAGTTCAAGGCTGCAGTGAGCTGTGATTGCACCACTGCACTCTCGCCTGGGCAACAGAGTGAGGACCCTGTCTCTTTTAAAAAAAGAGAGAACAAGAGATAAAAACCTCAGTAAGTGAATGAACCAAAGACAGATAAAAATAAGGGTAGGAAAAATAAGATAAAACCAAGAGAATAGTCTCCTCCATGCATGCCCTTGAGGTCCTGTGTATTCTCTAAGGGTTTGACTCTGAGCTTCCTGGCAGCCGTGGCAAAGAGGAAAACTATGATGATTCATATGGTTTGTAAGGGAGCTTAGCACTGGGGAGAGGTGCTTCAGCTGAACTAGGGAAACTGGGTGAATGTCCAAGCTCCCCTAGGATGGGCACCAAGCCTGCAGATCAGGGGCTTCCCCACGGACTTTGCCTTGATGTGAGTATGTCACTGGTAGGTTACACTGGCTTGAGACACCTCCAGCCTCCCAGTATCTCGACATACATTTTGGTCTCCTTGGTTGAGAGAGGGGAAGCCACCCCAGATTTTGGTGCTTCCCCTTGGCAAGGCTGCCACTGAAGCCTTTCTAAGGAGCAGTCCAACTGCTCTGGTGAGCCAGGTAAGCAGGCAGAATACTGGGCTGGGCATAGCACGTGCTGCGGCTTGGAGTGGAGAAAGGAAGCATGGCCCTTTCAGGAACCCATATGTAGTTCACTGAGGCAGGGCTGGGAGGGCTGGTGACAGAGAGGCTGCAGAGGCTTGCGAGGCCCACTCGTGACAGGCTTCAGTTGGAAGTGATCCCCAGCACCGGGGGCAGCTGGAGAAGGGTTGTGAACATGTGGCATGATGGGTGAGAGGTTGCTCTGACTGCTGAGTGGGCAGGGCCAAAGAGATTCCATTTTCTGTCCAGGATCAGGGTTGCTACTCTTTAGGCCCTGAAGTCCTGACCCTAAGATTCTGGGGCCCCTCACCAGGGCACTCCTCAGCCCCCGTGGGGAGCCCCTCCCGAGCAGCGAGTAACTCTGTTTTCCTGCTGCAGGCCAGTGCGACTTTGGCTCCAACTGCAGATTTTCCCACATGTCAGAGCGAGACCTGCAGGAGCTGAGCATCCAGGTGGAGGGTACGTCTCGGGATGCCCTGGGTTAAGCGGGAGTGGGGTGCTAGGGCATGTGGTCTCTGAGACCGGGGAAGCTGGCCTGTGCCTCCCCATCTCCCTGTCATTGGCAGCCAAGGGCTGCCCAGGGTGACGGGGAGCCCTGAGCCCCCGGTTTGGGCCAGGTGTCAGGAACAGCCTCAGCATGAGTGGAGAAGGCAGGCCTGTGTACCCTGACAGTGAGCCTGCGTGGCTTCCTGCCCGGGAGCCCTGAAGGTGCACCTCAGCCCCACCTGGACCCTGTGGCCAGCTCAGCAGTCACTGGCAGATACACCCCATCCCTCCCTCAATCAGGCAGCATACCCAGTCTCCACGTGGCACCAAGCAGACCTCTTACGACAGTCTGGGAACAAGGAGTTTAGGAACACACCTTCCTTGCCTTCTGGAGTCTCACAGCCTGGTGACTCCAGGGAGGGGCAAGTTCAGCCTCCATGGAAGCTGACATCTCGCCTTTGGGAAGTTCACTCCTCTAGTTGGAGCGAGGCTGAGTGCTGGGCCCTCGTGGACAGAGGGCCTGGAGAAGTGGTCCAGGTGCATCTTCCTGGAAGGTTGCTGCAACTTCCCAGAGCTTGCTCGGGGCCTACCGGTTGCTTCTGCTTTGTGGGAGGGTAGGGTTCCGGCAGGCAGGCGTGTACCCCTCACTTGCCTTTGTCTCCCTGTCCCCACAGAGGAGAGGCGAGCCAGGGAGTGGCTGCTAGATGCTCCCGAGCTCCCCGAGGGCCATCTGGAGGACTGGCTGGAGAAGAGAGCCAAGCGGCTGAGCTCAGCCCCAAGCAGCAGGTACAGTTCCCCAGGGTTCCCTCCCCCTGTGCCCTCGGGGGCAACACCCCAGCCCGCCTGCCCCTTCCTGAGGCTCAGGAATCTCCATGAACTGCCCAGGCCCAGGGGCCAAATAAAGATGCCTCCACAGAGCTCTCCGAGGGGCCACGTTGGGTGCTCTCGGGGCCCCAGGCCCTGGCCAGAGACTGAAGGGTGTTTGAAGGAGCCTCTCCCAAGGCTGGGCTCCTGTTGGAGTCTGTGCTGGCTGGAGGGGAGGCAGGCGGCTGAGCTGATTTGGCTGCACGTCACCAAGTCCATTGCCAGAGGGAGGGGCCTGGGCTGTGGTCACCATGCACTGCTACCCCTAGGGCCTTGCAGAAGGGAAAACAGGCTCACGAGAGGGGTATGACTTGCCCGAGGGCACACAGCTAGGAAAATGTAGAGCCGGGATTGTACAGGGTGTGATGACAAGGTCCTGGTCCCACTGTCTTTCTAAGGAAGGGGGTCTGGTGATGGCTCCAGCCCTCGGGACCCTCACAAGTTAAAGGGGAGCTGCTGGGTCAGGGTCCTTGGGGTGTATGCTTCGTGCTGTCCCTGGTCCTCCTCTTTGAGGGAAAGGACTCAGGTGATATTCACATCAGCAGAATGGGACACAGGGCAGGCAGGGGCATTGCGGCCAAAACCAAAGCCTGAGCTCCTGGGCTCTTCCTCCAGGGACTGAAGGGGGGAGGGGAGGAAAAGGGGATAAAGCTGCACCCAGGAGCAACGTATGACTTTGACACATTTTCCCATCCTGGCCACCTTACTTTCCGCATCTTGCAACGGGGCTTCAGACCTGACAACCTCTGTGGTGTGGCTTCGCAGGACGGTGGCCTGGCCTGGTCTGGGCCGAGGGGGCCTGGCCAGTCTGTGGGGTGAGGCCTTCCCTCGGGGCTCTGCCAGAAGGTGAAGGCCAAACTTCTTGCCTTCTCTGTGCCCCAGTGAAAGAGACTGTGAGGGTGTTTTCTTTCTTTCTTTCTTTCTTTTTTTCTTTTTTTTTTTTTTTGAGATGGAGTCTTGCTCTATTGCCCAGGCTGGAGTATAGTGGCATGATCTCAGCTCACTGCAACCTCTGCCTCCCGGGTTCAAGCGATTCTCCCGCCTCAGCCTCCCGAGTAGCTGGGATTACAGGCACCCACCATCATGCCCGACTGATTTTCGTATTTTTGTAGAGACAGGGTTTTACCATGTTGGCCAGCCTGGTCTTGAACTCCTGACCTCAGGTGATCCACCCACCTTGGCCTCCCGAAGTGCTGGGATTACAGGCATGAGCCACCACACCTGCCCCCACCTTTTTTTTTTTTTTTTTTTTGAGATGGAGTCTTGCTCTGTCGCCCAGGCTGGAGTGCAGTGGCACGATCTCAGCTCACTGCAATCTCCGCCTCCTGGGTTCAAACATTTCTCACACCGCAGCCTCCCAAGTAGCTGGGAATACAGGTGCACACCACCATGCCCAGCTAATTTTTGTATTTTTAGTAGAGACGAAGTTTCTCCGTGTTGGCCAGGCTGGTCTCGAACTCCTGACCTCAGGTGATCCACCTGCCTCAGCCTCTCAAAGTGCTGGGATTACAGGCATGAGCCACCGCACCCGGCCAGTAAGGGTGTTTTAAAACTAACTTTCTCTTTTACTTTTATTTTAAATCTGTTCAGTTTTTGTCTCCCCACCTTAAAAGTATTTATGATACACACATGACTCAAACGTTGGAGTGTGACATTCTCTCCTCCTGGTCCTATCTGAAGGGTCCTGTTTAAAGGGGTTCTATCCTGTCTTTGGGCATATGAGTACCTCCCTTGGGACTGGCTGCTATCCAGGGATCCACATCCTACACCCCAGACTCCTTCAGCCCATGTACAAGAGGTTTGGGCTGGTTGGAGGCTGCCAAGAAAGCTCTGGCCCTGTGCCGCTCCTTGGACAGGGCCCCCTGTGGGTCCCATCCTCACTCTGCCACCTGCTAACCGGGTTACACCAGCCCCTCGCCTCCCTGCTCTGGCTCCATGGTGTCCTCCACCAGGAGCGAGTCACAGAGGCCCGGCTGTCTCTTGGGGCTGTGACAAGGTTTCATGGAGTGCCTGTGGCTGGAGTGAGCGCCAATGGGTGGGGTAGAGATGGGGTGTCCGAGAGTCCTTGCCTGGGTTCCAGACAGATGCGTCCCTGTGCTGACACAAGGCACTGTGAATCTGAGACTCGGGGGACTAGGGGACAAGATGGGGAAACTGAGGCTGAATGACTAGCTCCAGTCACAGGTTGAAGTGGCAACCATATGAGAATTGAGTTTGGTGCTTATGGTGTTCCCAGTGTTTGGGGCATTCAGGGAGATTGGCATCCCCATTTTGCAGCTGAGGAATCTTAACCTCTCCAGGAGGTGGGGCCATCCTGATCACATGCGCCCTGCTGCCCTTGGCCCTCACTTGAGAGAGAGCTATGTCCCTGCTCTGTGTCCGGACCCCAGACTGCCTCTGACATGAAGTTCAGGGCTGGCCCAGGGCTCCGTGCAGCTGTGGGTAGTGGCAGTGGCAGCAGCAGGCTGCCCGGATGGCAGTGACTGTTTTGGAAATGGGCTCTGCAGCTGGGGCCCACCTCAGCTCTAGGGGGTCTGAGCCCTGTGCTCTGGGCCATTCTCGCTCTGGCCACCCAGCCTGGCCCCTTCCAGGGGATCTGCCCCCTGACTTCCTCCAGCCTCCTGAGGGCTTGGGGCCAAAATGAATTATTCTCTAGGCAGAGCAGGCCTGTCCAGCCTTGAGAAAAAGGGGCTGTGGGAAGGGAGGTGACCGTTTATTCCTGCTTTTGCCATTGCTGCCTTGGGCATCCATAACCGTCTCCGGGCAGGCTGGTCTCCTGAAGCCTCGCAGCCTTTCCCTGGGCCCCGGGCTTTGAGCCCCTCCGCTGCATCCACGCCCCCTACCCTCCTTGATGGGAGGGGGTGGATTCCAGTCCCAGCCCTCCGCGAGGCTACCTCACTTTCTTCCTGGCTCCCTCTCCGGCCTGGAGGCAGTGCTGCAGGAACAGCGTTCTTCCTCTGCCCTGGCTCTCTTGGGGGCTACAGCGGCCCCTCCCTGTCCCTCTGCTCCCACAGGGTATCCTCCACACAGCAGCCCTGATGCAGCCCTGATGCAGCCTGGCCCCACTTCCTCCACCTCTGCCTCCACAGGCCCATTTGCAGGGCTGGGGCTGGGGCGGGGGGACCCTCCCTGCTGCCTCCACAGCCGGTGGGATCGCATTCTCACCTCTTGCCTCTGGCCTGACTGTTGGTCCCACTGGACACTCGGCAGCTTCTTAGATGTGGCATCATTTGTGATTTTGGGGCATCTTGTGCATGCTATTTTCTTGCCTGAAACTGCCTCCCACCTCTCTGCCTGGCAGAGTCAGACTTGTCCTGGAAGCTCTAGCTGAGACTTCACCCCTCCCAGTCCCCGCTTCTCCCGCATGGCCTGGGCAGACTTGGGGGGCCCAGGACAGGTTGACTGCATGAATGAGCATTTAGGCTGCTTTCTGGGCTTTCCCCGGGTGTTAATGCTGCGAGCCTCGAGCCTCTTGCGGGGCCTGGTCTGGAAGCCTGGGGGCCCCCCTTTTCCTCTCAGGGTATCTGCTTCCTCCCCCAGGGTACAGGGCACAGAGGGCTGCCCACCCCACCTGGGGAAGCCGAGACCTGCAGGCTCCAACCCCCGCTGGCTGAGCCGAGCCTCCCCAGTGAGCCAGGCCAGCCCTCCTTGTAAATGTGGGGAAGCAGAGGGTCCACGAAGCCCCAGCCTGGTGGCATTGCCCTTATCCCCCTCCGCAGACTGACCCTGAGGGAGCTGTCAAGAGCAGCGGCGGCCTCAGACACACAGACTAATCCCCCGGCGAGCCAGGCCTGGCCCTGCTGCCCACTGTTGGCTCTTCAGATTGTGACTCTATCCCTCTTAATCTCTCCTTTGCACCCCTCTCTGGGCGGGCGCTGCCATCCTGGCCCATCCTCCTCCCTCGACTCTATTTCCTCTGATTAGGACCGAGGCTGGGGAAATGCAAGAGAGTGGCTCCTGTCCTCACGCACAGGACAAACAGGTCACTAGAGAAGATACGAGCAGAGTTGTGCCAGACACGCACCTCAATGTCCCCAAGGCTTTGGCTCACGTGTCTGAAGCCCTGGCAATGTGCCAGTGTGTGTGGGCAGGCGCCGGGTATGCCTCTCTACTGGCGGGGCCTCAGGGCAGGCAGGGGCATGGGGCTGAGACTTGGACCCAGGAGGTCCCAGCTTCCCGGGAATCTGCCCCATTTTCCAGAGGAAGGGCTTGAGGCTCAGGGGAAGGGGCTCCCCAGGATCATACCCTCCCTGGGGGATCCCCACTGTCCCTGTGGCCCTGCAGGGAGTCCAGGCTTGGCTAGCAGCTGGGGCACTCCCTTCCAGCAACTGCGGAGCCTCCCCGCCTTCTCTGCGGCTGGTGGAGTTTATGAAATCTCCCCAGTGCCATAAATCATGTCAGGAGCTGCCTTCTGCGCTTTCTAGCAGGCAGTGAGCCACGAAGCAGGGGATGTCCCTGTCCTCTCACACCTGGGGGTCCTGGAGGCTGCACCCAGAGCTCCCCGGAGTCCTTGACTCTGCATGGCAGGTCTGGCCCAGAGAGGGGCAGGCTGGGTGGGTGCAGCAGGGGAAACTCCCAGGGCTCCTGACTCCGGCTCCCCACCTGCCCCTCGGAGGTCAGAGGCCTCTCCAAACCCCTCTCAGCAGGCCCAAGCCCTTCTCTGTCTGCAGAGGGCTGGCCACTGGGCCCCTGAACCTGCCAGGAGCTGCCAGGGCCTCACCTTGCCTAAAGGCTGGATGTTGGGGTGTGGGGGTGTGCCGGAGCAGAGGGAGCTGAAGTGGGAGGGCCATGCCTGCAATCGATGTGGGGCTAGCATTCCAGGCCCTCAGGCCTCATCCCGAGGGTGTCACTTGGTCACGTGACCGACTCCTTGCACCTCAGTTTCCTCATCTATAAAATGGGGTTTGCCTGAGGATTCTTAAGGTTTCTGTTGGTCATGGTGTGTGGCCCAGAATAGCGCCTGGTCAGTAAGATCTTTCAGCATTGCTGTTTTGTTGTTCCACAGTCACTGGGTGGCCTCCTGGCACCAGGCCTGGCCCTGCGCATTGGGGTACAAATATACCCTACCCCTATCCCCTGGTATACATCCTCTGAGAACTCCAGTCCTATGCGGAAGACAGATGAGTTCCTGCCTGAATTTTGGCGGCAGCTGCATGGCACTCTGCTGTGGACGTGCCCATGTACTGAGTCCCCCACAGCTGGACATGAAGGCTATTCCCATTGTCTCACGGCTATTGCTGTAACTCAGTGGCTGCCCACAACCTCGCTATTCCCTTGGGCTCAGTTCCCAGAGGTGAGGTTGCTGGCTCAAAAGGTCTGCATGGTTTCGAGGCTCTGCCTTCCAGAAAGGTTGTTTATAGGCAGCTGGGGTGTTGGGAGTTCAGAGTGCTCAAAGGTTCAAAGTACTTTGAAACCTGAGAAGGGCCCTGTGGCCCTGCAGATGCAGCCTGGGTGGGGCCCAAGGCCAGAAGAATCTGAGTGTGGGACAGGAGGAAGAATGGGGGCGACCCTCACTGGGCCTTGGCAGGGTGCCCCAGGCTGGGCATGGAGGATGCTTCTCCTAGGGCAAGTGCTTACATGGACCCTGAGTTCCAGGGGAGGTGGCTCGGGGTGGACGTTGAGGAGGAGGACAGTGAGTAGCATGAGAAATGAGGCTTTTTAAAAACATTTAGACAGTATTTTTTTCTGATTTCAAAGGCTTGCGTGCTTGTAAAACTTTTGAGAAGTATAAAGGAGTAAAAAAGTCACCCATAATGGCACCACTCAGATAGAACCACTGTTAACATTTTGCTGTGTCTTCCAGGATTTTTTTATGCATTTATATATTTTATATATTTTTAAACAAAAATAGTATCATGCTATATACATTATTTTATAAGCTGCTTTTTCTCCCTATCACACAGTATGTCTTTCCTCATCAGTGCATATAGGTCTGCCTGAATTCTGACACAGGCCGCATGGCATTCTCTGCTGTGGACGTGCATATGTATTGAATCAGTCCCCCACAGGTGGACACGAAGGTTATTCCCATTGTCCCATGGCTGTTCTCGTAGCTCAGTGTCTGCCCGCAACCCCGCTGTTTCCCTGGGCTCAGTTCCTGGAGGTGAGGTCGCTGGCTCAGAGGGTCTGCCTATTTTCGAGACTCTGCCTTCCAGAAAAGTCGTGCAGGCAGCTGACCCTCCCCACAGCCAGGGTGGTGAGGCAGGTGGGCCGAGAGTGGCATAAGCCTGGGCTGTACCCCACTCTAATTCTCCCCCCTTCTCTCTCTCTCTCTAGGGCTGAACCCATCAGAACCACTGTCTTCCAGTACCCCGTGGGCTGGCCACCAGTCCAAGAGCTGCCCCCATCCCTGCGGGCACCCCCACCTGGGGGGTGGCCCCTGCAGCCCAGAGTCCAGTGGGGCTGAGCCCCTTGCCCCCGACTGACCCCCACGTGGTCACTTTTCTCATCAGTCACAAGCAGGAAGCCAAGCCCTGTTCCTGTGACGCCCCATGGAGGCTCTGAGACCATCCGTTGGCCTCACGGAGGCTCAGGACACGGCCGCAGCAAGGGTAGCCCTGGGTCTGCACCGGGCAGCTCCTGCCCACTCTCCTCCACCTGCCTCCTCCTCCTTATCAAGATGGGGCAGAAAAGTTCCAGATGTTTATAAAGAAAGTCTGTCACCACAGCGGTCTGGCTGTGTTTCCCCACGCTGGGTGCTCTCAGCTCTGTTCTCTAGCCCCTGGCAGAGGTCGGGCAGGGCGGGAATGAGATGAGATTTTCCCCAGGTGACCCAGCTCACTCCCTCCTCCCTTGGGACCAGCAGAGGTTCAGCACAGCCAGGCAGAGGGTGTGCCAGGGTGGCTGTCCCCGTGGCCCAGTAAGAAGTGGCTCTAGGCCCAAGGAGCCCAAGGGCTCCATCTGCCATCCCCGCCCTGAAAGAATCCACAGCCCCCATGTCTGCCCATGCTGAGCTGCTGCCCAAGTGTTTTGGATGGCACAGCTGGGGCATGGGAGCAGGGTCTCCAGCCTTGAGGGCGTAGAGAAGTGAGAGGACACAGGAGGGCAGGCCCTGGGCTGAGAGAGTGGCCTGGCGCAGCCTCTTGGCACTGACTGTGCGGGGCTATGCCCGTTTCTTGGCCCAGAAGGTAGTACAGGGGCCCTCCTCAGGTTCAGCCCTGGAGGAGCCCCCTGGCCGGAGGCTGCTCAGAGCCTTCAGGCCCCAGCTCTGCCTCCTTCCTCAGCTGGACTACAGTTCTAGGCTCTAGGCTGGGGTGGTGGACGATGTGGCCTTGGTGGCCGGGCCCCTGGTGGGAGGCCCAGAAGGTGGGGGGCTGCAGGACCACCTCAGCTTCTGCCTTTCCTGAAAATCCCTGTGGAAGGAAGAACTGAGGCCAAGTCTCAAGCCCCTGAGCCTCGGGTTCCTCACCTATGAAATGGGCTGGCCCAGCAGATACATGGAAAAAGGGGGTCTGGGTTGGGGTCCAACAAGGGTCAGAGGAAGGGACCCAGGAGAAGACCAGGCCCTTCTCAGGCCATGCCAGGCAGCAGGGCCCAGGACACCCTGGCTTCCCACCCTCCCCAAGGAGAAGGCTTTCTGTCCCCTGTCCCCCCGCCCAGTGCCCTGGGCAAGCCTCAGGGACCAGGGCTGGGTTGGCTGTGTGGCCCCAGATAGGCTGCTGTCTCCAGGCACAGGGTGCCCCCTCCTGCCCAAGGGACCACAGCAGCGACTGGGTCCTGGGGGTTCTTGTGCAAATCCCTCCTTAATTTCCCAGGAGCCCCTGGATGGTAGGAAGAGTGAGTGCTCCTTATCGGCCAGGGTGGGGACAGGACACAGCCACCACCCGGCCCTCCACAGCCAGACCACAGCTCCAGGTGAGGCCTGCGGGTGGGTGGGGAGGGCTCGCCAGATAGCCAGGCCCTGAAGTACACGCAGATGGCGGCCCAGGGAGCCGGCCAAGGGAGGGGTCTGCAGGTGGCGGTGGTGTGGGGCGGGCCGCGGGCACCGCATGTGGTGGATGGGGCATCCAGGTGGCGTCTACTTCATGCCACTGCGCAGCACCTGGTTGGCCGCAATGAGCATGACACTGATGATGAAGGCGATGGCGAAGGCGCAGATGAGACTCTTGCGTACGCACGTCTGGCGGATCTGCTGGTTGGAGCAGGCTGTGGCCGCCCGCCGGGAGCACCAGGGAGACAGAAGGGGACATGGAAAAAATGGAATTAGGAGCTGCTTGCCCTTCGGTACATGGGCTCATCCCATGGGGTGCCCCAATGGGACAGAGGCTTGGGACAGGCAAGGCGGCCCCCAGTCCCCCTCTGCAGACACCCCCCCCCACCGTGCATCCCCCTGGTCAAGACATCAAGCCCACCCGTGGGGTTCCAGGGCCAGTCACTCACTCTCCACGTCCACGGGGCACTCCTCGGCTGTGCCCAGGTGGCTCTCCTCCTCCGTCATGATGATGTTTTCTATGTCCTTCATGGACAGGTGCTCGCAGAAGGTGTCATAGAGCAGCCGCTTCAGCTCGTCCACCGTCAGCTTCTGCATGTCGCACTTGCAGAGGGGACAACACGGTGCTCTGACAGCCACCACAGCCCCCACCCAGCACCCCGTGGCCACACAGGCCCAGTGACAGGCCTCCAGATTCTGGGGGGCTGGAAAACACTAGCTCCATTCCCCCAGAGAGTCCTTGACCAACACCAGCCTTCCCAGGGAGCCTATGGCCCTCTGAGAGGTGAAATGTCCAGTGGACACAAGCCTGAAGTAGTCATCCCCCCTTTACAGTGCAGGCCCAGCCATTCACTGGCCGCAGAACAGCACTCCACAGTGTGCACAGCCCTGGGTCCCAACTAGCCAGGGCATACCTTCCAGAAGACAGTGTCAAAGTCAGTGCCATGGAACTTCTCTGGGATCCCTGACGTGGAGAGTTTGGGTCCCAGGAGGGTCACAAACTCCTCAAAGTCCACTTGACCGTCACCTGCAGGAGGCACAGGGCCAATCAATCAGTGGGTCGGGCCCAGGCCCAGGCCCGCAGCCCAGGGCCCAGAGGACCTGGGATGGAGTCTTGATATACCTTGGGCCTACTGGGTGACCTTAGGCAGGTACCCACCTTCTCTGAGCCTTGAGTCAGTGTCAGGGGCATCTACCAAGTGCCAGGCTCTGGGCTGACGCTGAAGCCACCCAGTGTGATGAGGCCTTACAAGGGGAGGTGGAGGTAGACAGCAGATGGGCCGTGACCCTCCTATTTCACCCAGAACCCTCCATTGCTCCCAGCACCCTGCAGCCATCCTGGGGTGGGCCGTCCTCTACCATATAGACAGGAACTGAAGCTCAGAGTGGGGCAACCTGCCCAGGCTGTCACCTGGCCTCTGGATGGAGAACAGGAGAAGGGCCCAGGCATGATAAAGAGGGGTCTTGGCATCACCATTCCTTCTTATGAACTTTTCCTTAATAAAATGCCAGGTGGCAAACACAACTCATGTAGCGATTTTATCTCAGGTGGTGGGAACTGGAGTATTTATTGCACCCTTTTACTGCTCTGTACTTTAAAACTTGTCAACACAGAGTGAGAGGAGCCGTCTCTGAGCCCTGCATGTGGCTGGAATTGTCACTACCTCTCTGGCCTCAATTCTCCAGGCTGAGAAATGGGGCCAGACTGGGCTGCAACCTGCCACGGACTTTGAGGGTGGGAGTCAGGGGAGTGAGAGACCCAATTTGGATGCAGCCTCAGCAGCTCAGGCCCCAGCCCCAGTCCCTGCCCCACCTCCAGGGCCCAGGTGCCAGGTGGGGAAACCGAGGTGGGGGGGTGCTCACCATCCATGTCCAGCCGCTGGATGATGACCTCCAGCTCCACCTCGTTGGGCATGTAACCCAGTGAGCGCATGGCTGTGCCCAGCTCCTGCTTGGAGATGAAGCCATTGCCATCACGGTCAAACACCTTGAAGGCCTCTCGGATCTCTGAGGAGAGAATGGAGCAGGCTGGGACTTCACCCCGGTCCCCAACAGACCCCCTTTCCAGACCCCCAGGATCACCAACCCCGCAGCCTGAGCATGGCTTTGAGAGCCCAACCCAGAGCCTGCAGATCTGGTGAGAGCATGGCCCAAGGGTACACAAGGGTGCAGTATTCTGGGACTTCTGAGCAGGCTGAGCAGGGCAGCAAAGCAGGGCTAAGGGTCCCCCAGCAGTGACTTCTCGGAATCCGATTGTGCCAGGCTCTCACGGCCTCTGCTGGTGTGCTCACAACGACCCCATGTGGTGGGGACCACGTGCAGGGGAGGACGCTGGATCTCCCCGGCCCCGCTGACAGCTTCCCCGCCCGCTCCCACTCCTTCCATCCCCCCTCCCCCGCCATCCCCATCCCGCTGCGCCTCCTCCCCCAGGCTCAGATCCTTAACACCGGCCAACACTCGCTAATGGCAACCACGTGAGGCGGCACGCTCCAGACTAATGGGCTGACGGGCAGGCGGCACAGACCTGTTTGGTTCAGGGAAGACAGGGGGGGATGGAGGCCCCCCAGGTCCAGGCCAGATCAGACTGGGTGGGGGTCGCCCTCCACACTGTACGGAGTAGAAGACTGAGGCCCGGCAACCTCGGTGACTCAGGTGGTGAGCAATGCACTGTGCTGGGAGCCCGGGGAACAGGAACCCAACCTGTGACCTTGGGCCGGACTCAGTTTTACCCACAGTGAAACAGGCAGAATGATGGTGGGGACTCCCTGGCACACAGTTGAGAGGCTCCTCACCTGTCACCTTAGCTGTACTTCTGTCTCTTCTGTTTCTCTGTTTTTAAGGGTTGTCCCTTAATCATCACAGCCCCAGCAGGGCCCTAAAGGGCATCTGCCTTTGGGGGTCGGGGGTTGGGGCTCAAAGCACTCTCTCCAGCTCCCTGGGGATCCCCTTGTTTGCTTGCCAGCCACCTGGCCTTTGCTTAAGCTGTTCCCCTGGGTGGGCTTTTAGCTTTCAGCAGGCAGAATCAAGATTCTCATGCGAGAGAGGGTGCGTATCTGTGTGTTTAAAAGTAGAGACATAGGTGAGGTGCCCATGCTGCAGACCAGAAACAGGCTGAGAGAGGCCGGGTGGCCGGCCCAGAGTCAGCGTGGGCTCAGAGCTGCTGCTGCTTGGGCTGGCCCAGGCCTTGCCTTCAGAGTCCATGGACCCTGAAACTGCTCACAGGACCTTGCACTTTGGAGTCATTCCCTAGTCTTGGGGGGACAGGGGAGCCTAGCCCAGCCTGTTGGTCTCACCACAGACTAGGGGCCATGGCCCAGAGAGGATGGCCACATGTCCCAGGCCACACGACAAGGTGGCTTGGACGGAGGCCCCACCCTTATCAGGCTCATCCCACCGGTGTCCATACCCAAGCCCTGAGGGTCAGACAGGCTCATGTGTGTGCACCAGGGTTGCCTGGGCCCCCAGACTTTCTGACTCTGGACTTGCCCTTCACTCATCCCCGCCAGGACCTGGGAATCTTGTCTCCTGACCAGTGGCCCCGGGGCCAGGGAAGCAGCTGGGCGGGGAGGTCTGTGCCAGGGCCACAGGGTTCTGCAAACCCTGGACTCTGGGAACTCCAGGTCAATTCCCACCTCGAGTTTTCCTGGGTCACCGAAGAGGTGGTGTGCTCCCTGTCATGGGAGACGTGCGAGCTGAGGCCTGACAGCCACGGGGGCTGCTGAGGGGACTCCAGTCCCTAGAGCCTCCAGGTGGAGCTGGAGGCATCTGCACACACATGCTTAGGTTTCCAGCCACTGCTGTTGGCCTCCTGGCCCGGCCACATGTTCTGCCCATCCCAGGTGTCCTGAACTCCATCCAGGCTAGGGGCCCTCTCGGTCCTGTGGGCACCAGGACTGCTCCATCTCCAGTCCTTTGAACACGCGGCCCATTTTGCCTGAAGTGCTCTTCTCACTGTGGCAAACCCTGACACAACCCCAGTTCTCAGCTTGAACGGCACCATCTCCCTGGTGCCCTCCCTGTCCCCCACTGGCCAGCTCTGGCCCTCCTCTGGGACCCCACAGGCTCTGCTCTTGTCCTATCCTTACATGGGCCACGCTGGATTGTGCACTACGAGGGCCATGACAGCAGGCAGGGGCTGGTCTTGCTCATGGCTGTGTCCCTGTCCTGGAACGGGGCCTGCCTCTTCAAGCATAAACTTTGCTGAATGAATGATGAAATGAATGAATGAATGATGTGGGGAGCCCACCCATCTGGAGCACACAGAGTTCTCCGGCTCTTCTGAGCGGAAGTTCACATGCTGCTCGCTGTGGGCCGCTACTCAGAGCCCACCAACAGTCCTGGTTAGGGGACGCGTTTATTTCCACTCCCCAAGCAGCCAAGAAGCAGATGGGGAGGCTGAGGAGGCTGCTCAATCCCTTCTCCAGACCCAAAGGTCGCCATCCCCACCTGCCTGCAGACCACCCGTGGAAGAGGGGCATCAAGCTGAAGACGGGTGGGGGCCAGATGCTGGTGTGGGGAAGGAGGACCAGGGTCTGGCACTGCTGTTCTCTGCGTCGTCCTCCTCCTCCTCCGTTTCCTCCTCTGCGGGGTCCAGCTTGGGAGATGTCTGGGTGGGATGGCAAAGTCCTGGACTCACAGTAGGAGCTGCAGTGGGAGCTGCCCCTCCCCTGCCTGCTGTGAGCTGAGCTCCAGGCCATCCCTCCTACACTTCGGGAGCTCCCAGAGCCCAGGGCTGCTTTGCTGGAGCCCCTGGGTTGCTTTGCTGGAGACCCTGAGAAAATGCACTCGGCCGAGGAGAGCGAGGGAAGGGCAGGTGAATATTGGGATGCACGGGGCAGGCGATGAGCTCAGAGGCGGCTCTGCGGGCCCAGCAGCTGTTTCTCAGGCAAGGCTAACCTTCCCAGGCCACTGGGTAAATCCACACACTGCCACCTCCCCACGCATGAATCCCTTCAACACCCCTCCTTGGCGCATCCAACACACCACAAAGTCTCACCTCGGTGCCTCTGCCTGTACTGGGAACCCTGCCCCAGCCCAGCCCCAGCCCCAACCGACTCCCACCCACCCACAAAGGCCAGGTTCAGGTACCACCTTCCCGGACAGGGAGACAGCCTGAAGCGGCAGAGACAGAGGGTCAAGTCCCAGCCCTCCTACATCCTGGCGGGGTGACCTTGGGCACGTATTTGCTCACCTGTACAATGGGGCTGCTGGGATGATTAAGCAAGAAAATCAAGCATGTGTCTGGCTGGTCCTGGCTCAGAGATGGATGCTATAAATCAGAACGTCCCAGATAGCAGAGCCAGAAGAAGAGGGAGGACTGAGTGAGCTTGGGACGCCAGGCCGCCCTTCCTGTTGGTGGTTGCCAGGACCAGAGGCGTGGGCTTGGATTCTGGCTCTCCTGCTTAGCTGCCCAGTGGCCTGGGCAAGTCACATCCCTCTCTAAGCCTCGGGTGTCTCATCTGTGAAATGGGGAGCAACTCTGGCACTATCACCGAAGCACAGACTCTGCTGGGGGCTCCCTGAGTGGGGCAGGTGTCGCAATTTCCTGCCACCATTGTGCCATCAGCACCCCACAGATGGGTGCATTTCCCCGAAAGCCTTGCTCCCTTCCCGTCCCGTGGGGCCAAGGGAAGCCCGCCGGGCTCCATCTTGGCATGGGGATGCTGGTCCGGGAATAGGCTGGCAGGGCGACCAGCTTTCCAGGCTGACCTGTCCCCTACCTGCCACCTCCAGCCTGACACCCCCCAATCTCCTTCCCAACTTGTGGAGCTTCATCACAGCCCAAGTCCCCAGCAGACTCCAAGGGACATCCACACTCCATCAGGGAGCCGGAGTCCAGAGGACGGGCACTGGTTGGAGGTCACTGAAGAGGGTAGTGTCCATCCTCCGCAGCGGCTGCTACTCTCCGCGGCACTGGCCCCATGCCCCACCACTCTGGCCTCCCTGAGCTTTTGGCTGTGCAGAGGCGGCTGCTGGGCTTGCAGGGCAGAGAGGTAGGAAAGGGGACTCCCCAGCCTCCCCTGCCCTAAAGGCCCCCATTCGGCCACTCTCAATGAAGGCTCCACTCACTGACTGGGCAGGCCAAGTGTCAGCCCCAGAGCCCTGCCCTGGGGACTGTCTGCCTGGAGGTCTGACTCCTTCCTCCTCTCTTCGGCCAGAAAGGCCTAGGACTTGCAGCCACCCCATTCCCACCCTCAGGTACTCAGTCCGCTGATGATGCTGGGACCAGCCTCAGTGTTCCCGGAGGACTCCACTGTGTGTGCATGTTGGAAAAGGTGTGTGTCCCAGCCATGGTGGGCACACAGAGGTGATCTAGGAGAGCCCGTGCCTCTCCCTCATAGGGCCTGGGTGGGCCTCAGGCCAGCTCTGCACAACCACGTCCCTACCCTGCCAACTGCCCTCCATGCCTCCCCAGGGCCACAGGTCCCCAGGCACCTTTTCCAGACCTTCAGGGCCTTTTCCACCCAGACCTCCCTGCCAGCCTGCCCTTCTGGCCCAGCCTCCTGCACACCCTCATGGGCCTGGGCCCTGCACGCTGCAGCCTCTTACCCCTGCAGGGCCTCCCCTCATGTTGCATCTGGGTCGCTGAGCCCCTGGGCTAGGTACTTTCACTGCATGCTCCGTCACCAGCCCCCCTTTTATAGGTGGGGAAACCAAGGCTCAGAGAGGTGAGCGATTGCCCAAGGTCACTCCATGAGCTGAAGGTGCAGAGACTCAAACCCAGCGCCGCCTGGCTGGGAAGCCCTCATCTTAACTCTGTGCTTCCCACCTCCCTGGCTGGTCCTCCTTTCCGCTCAGACTGACCGCCCCCTGGATTTCTGCGGCAGGCACGTACTGTCTGCAGCGTTTCATCCCGGGCTGCCCAGCTCCCTCTTCCTGGCACATGTGGCTCCTCCGCTGATGGCGTCCTCCCAGCAAAGGGCCTGGGTCTTGCCCAGACTGCCCTGGGGCAGGAGCACTCATGAGGCCCTGCAGAGGGCAGAGGGGGATCCGTGCCAGGAACGGCCAGCCCTGGCATTCAAGGACTGCTGAAAGGGACCTGGGGCCGGCAGAGGGCTTTTAGGGCACCTGCAGCCAAGAAGGGGGCTGGTCATGGAAAACTTCTTGCCTTCATCTGTAGCTGCCCACTGGCCCAGAGATGAGCTGGGACCACCCAGGCATCTGTCTACTCCACGACCCCACCTGCCCATCCCAGGGAGGGCCCTGCCCTTCAGATGCCCCCTGAGTCAGGGCCCCTCAGCTCCCCAGGGCCCAGGAGAAGGGGACAGGAGTGAAGCAGGGAGGGCACTTGTTGTGGCTGGTGACTAACGCTGCTGGGCTCCTGCCAGCACACCATGTCATTGGTTGGGGAGCCTACGGCCTTGCCCTTGCGCTGCCCACCCTGCAGCCCCTCGCCCCTGCAGCCAGCCTCTCAGCCTCTCCCCTTCCTCAGGGAGTGCACTCCAGGACTGGAGATCAGGAGAGGAGGGACCCAGCAAAGCCTGGAGTCGGGGTGCCAGGGTCCTGGTGGGGGTGCTGGGAGCAAGGGGAGGGAGTGAAGTGGAAGCTGCCTGGGGTCTGGGAGACATGGTGACTCCTGCCTGGATGGCCAGGAGGAATGGATGGACGAGGACCTCTGGAGGGAAAAACCGGCAGGAGATTTGAGGTGGCCCGGGGCTGGAGGGGACAAAGGTGGGGAAGAGAAGGCCTATGCTCCATCTCCTGATCTTTCGCCCCCCATCGTACCCCTCCTTTCCCCAGGCTCTGAAGGAGGCTCTGGCCCTGGGTCTTAGGGATGAATGGTGAGGTCATGTCAGGGGGCCCCAATCATCCATCTGTCCTGTCCGCATCAGACCCCAGACCCTGTCTCCACAGCTCTCCCGGCATCTGAGGGTTTGCGGGGGCAGCTGGTGAGGAGCCTGTGGCTCATGCCTGTGGTGCAGTGAGCGTGGCAGAGGCTGCCTTCTCTCTCTGGATCTTCCCCCGACCCAGTCTGACTCCTCTAAGATCTGCCCTCACCTGGGCCTGGGTTGAAGACGGACCTCCCTCCATGGCTTCTCCTGGGCTCCCACCATCCTCCCTGACTGTGCTGGTCTCCGCAGCACCCTCCCAGGCCCTAATGAGCCTCCAGATCTCAGAGACCCCTGGATCCAAGGTACCCCAAGAGGCCCATCCTCTGGGTGAGCTCAGCCCCTTGGCAACAGCAGACAAGCAGATCCCAGGAGGCCATGACCCCCATCAGCCCAGATCCCCCACTCCACTCCATATGGGGGCTCCAGGAGGTCTGGGGGGAGGGGAAACCTGAGCACCTCCCCCAGCCCAGCAGGGAAGGAGCTGGGCAGGCCCCAGGGGTCTCACTGCTCCTCAGGACACACTGTCCCGGACCCCTGCCCCTGCCCTCTACTCTGACCTAACCCAGCCAGCGGCCGGCCATCCTTCTGCGTGTCTGAGAGGCAAGGAGAACCGGGTGGGGGCAGGTTTGGGTCCTGGCCTCTCTAGCTTTCCCTTCCAGGCTTGGCTATCGCGACTGAGCCGCCCAATCCGGCCACTTGTTGTCGCCACCGCCTCCCGGGCCGCCTTCCCGGCGCGCCGGGCTAGGGGTCCCCGCAGGGCTGCAGGGAAGCGGCTACGGCCGCAGGTGGGGACGGGGGCGGCCCGGCAGCGGGCAAGAGCAGGGCAGTCGCCCTCTCCCCTTCTTCTGCTGCCCGAGCAGATTGAATTTTTAAAGCGACACGAGCGGAATGTCAATGTGAGCAGAGAGCCGCGGGCGGGCGCCGCGGAGGGGATCAGGATGCGGGTGCTCCGGCCGGGCCGGCGCTGGGGGCTCAGCGCGGACCCCAGCCCCAGTCTGCCGCGTTGCCGCACCGTCACCGCGGACTGCGCGGCCCCGTGACCCCGCTGCGGGGCCCGGCAAGTTTCCGCAGCGCGGGGGGCCACGCGGGCAGGGTCTGGGCCGCCCTCCGCCTGGGCGACCCCCACAGCGGCGCCTTGGAGTGCGGACCGGTCCTGCCGCCGCGCGCAGCTGCTCGCTGGGGCGCCCACCTGGCAGCCGGCACCTGCGGACCGCCCCCCGCCCCCGCGCCCCTGGCCGGCGCTTCACCTGGGCGCACAGGTAGGAGGGCCGGCGGGGCGGGGGTCCCGGCGGACACTCACCCTCCAGCTCGTCCTCCGGGATGTCCACCGGGCGCTGCTCCGACAGCAGGTTGGGCACGGTGTAGATGCCCCGGTACATCAACGCCGCCGTCACCGGGTGGAACGGCATCTTGGAGGCTCCGCGCCCGCCCGCCCGCCGCAAACTTTGAGGCCGGGGCTCATGGGCCGGTGGCGGCCCCGGGGGCGGCTGGAGCGGGCGGGGCGCGCGGCTGCGGAGGGCGGCGGCGGCAGCGGCGAGGCGGGGGGCGCCCCTCCGGGGGCCTAGCGCCCCCGCGCCCCGGGCCGCCAGGCCATGCCGCCCGCTCCCTTGTCGGGCTCCCAGCCGGGGCCCCGCAGGGGCGGCGTGGGCGGCGCCGCTCTGGCCTTTCCGAGAGCTCCGGCTGCCGTCCGCGGTGCCCGCCGCGCCCGCTTCTCGGTGCCCCGCGCGCTCCGCGCTGCTCGCCGCCCGCTCGTCCGCTCGCCGGCGCGGCCGCCACCGGCCCGGCGCTCAGGCTCTAGGCGCTTCTCCGCTCGCTTGCTCGCTCGCTCTGTGCCGCGCTGGCTGCGCTCCCCGCCTCCCCCGCCAGCCGCCCGCCCGCCCCCTCCGCGCTCCCCACCCCCAGCCCGCCCCTTCCCGCCGCCGGCCCCTGAGCGGCCGCCCCAAACCTGCCAGGGGCTCCCTCTCCCCTTCGGCCCCGATTCCCCTTTCCCACTAGGGCTCCCCTCTGATCACTGGCCCCCCTCACCCTAAGTCTGCAGCCACTAGGACCAGGGAGGGGTTGGGTTGCGGGGGTCCTCCTTCCTGCCCCTTGGCTCACCTCCCCCCATCCACGCACCAGGAGCAGAGAGCCGGGAACTAAGAACAGGAGACCCAGAGAGGTGATACCGGCCCCAAGCACCTGGGTCCTCAAGAAGAATCACCGTTTCCGTGCCAGGAGGCTCTAAGGTGGGGAAACTGAGGCTGAGAAGGACGTTGACCAAGGTCACAGGGCAGGGACAGCAGGTAAGAGCTGGGTACACGTCTGGGGTAGACTTCCTGCCCTGCCTATGACTGACACTCTGCCGCTGACCTTGCTCCCCACAATGGGGCCCCAGTCCTGGACCCTTCCCAAGCCCCTACCTTTCAGCTTGCAGAAGAGAAGCCAAAGTGTCTCATGGCCCCCAGGGCAGTTCGGGACAGTGACATGGCCCGGTGCCTGTGGGGTCTGGTGTGAGGGCCTGCCAGTTCACATGGCTGCAGGTCAGACCTAATGTATGTGCAGGGCTTCCCCAGGCCCCAGGGCACGTGGGCACCCCAGAGCTGGGGTGGGGGCAGGTGTTTGAGGTAGCAGCCTGCGTGTGCATATGTCTGCTATCCATGAGGGCGTGTGTGTGCCACTGGGCACGTGCACAGGTGTCTGTGACTCCATATGCAGATGGACAAATGTCGGGAGCGTGTGGCCACCTGTGTGTGGAAAGGTTGTACGCCGGCAGGCCCGGGGAGGTGTGCAGGCCCTGGGGCTGGGAGTGGTGTGGGCATATGGTGCACAGATGTGCATGGGAGGAGGTGACCTTCTGGCCTGGCTGTGGCCCCATCTCTGGGTGCTCCCCTGAATCCCCCTATTGGGACCACCTCCCTGCCCCCTTTGGCCCAATCAGCTAAAGGTCCCAGCAGGAATGCTGATTGCATAGCCCTACCCAGCCCTGCCCTGCCCTTCCCAAGCTAATTACACTTTTCTGCTTGTTTCTGTTTTTGTTACTGATTAATCACAGCCTTGTCTCAGGGTCTGGGGAGAAGGGGCTCAGTGAGAGATGCTAGCCCCAGCCAATTGGGGTTGGCCCAGCCTGGGCCCAGCACTTCCTGGGCCCTGCTCTGGAGGGAGCTCCTAGAAACATCTGTAACCTGCAGAGGAGCCAGGAAGGACCCCAACTGTCTGTCCGTCTCCCCAGGCCTCTCCAGGCTAGCTGGCTGCCCACTGGGATGGGGGGCTGGAGGTGAGAGCAGCCCCAGAAAAGCTCCCACCCCACTCCAAACTCTGCTTGCCCACCTGTCCCATATTCTGAACTTCCGCTGCTACAGCTGAATGCCTTTAGCTTCCCCAGTGTATTTGATGGAGCAGAGACTTGAGGAAGAAAGAACCCAGCACCAACAGCCAGGCAGATTGGGGCTTCTGCATCCACCATCTCCTCACTGTGGGACTACGGTCATGTCCCTTAACCTGCCATGGCCTCAGTTTCCCCGCCTGTGAAGTTAAGGTGGCAGTGCGGCATCCCAGGCAGTGGTGAGGATGAAGTGACATAATGTAGGAAAGGTGCCAGGCAGCACCTCCCTGAAACTCTTGGGAGTTTCCTATTGCATGACCATCACTCCCAAGGAATAAGAATTAATAATAATTATAGCTTTGAGAATTGATTGAGAGAGTGAGGCACAGCAGCAGCTCAGTCGTTCCACATTTACTAAATGTCCAGGCTGTGCCGGCCCAGGTCTGTCAGTTCTAAATCAGAACCCCTGGGTCAAGGGAGGGTGGGCTAGAGCCTGCTGAGAGGTTGGCAGGAAACCAGCTCCCAGTGACTCCCTGGGAGGCTGCTGCAGAGTGTGTTGGTACTCGCCCTGTGAAGGGGAAGTTCCTGGCCTTGCTGTCCAGGTGGATTTTTTTTTTTTTTTTTTTGAAGCGGAGTCTTGCTCTGTTGCCCAGGCTGGATTGCACTGCAACCTCCGTCTCCCAGGTTCAAACAATTCTCATGCCTCAGCCTCCCGAGGAGCTGGGACTACAGGCACATGCTATCACGCCCAGCTAATTTTTGTTTTTTTGTTTTTTTGAGATGGAATCTCGCTCTGTTGCCCAGGCTGGAGTGCAGTGGCCAGATCTCAGCTCACTGCAAACTCCGCCTCCCGGGTTTACGCCATTCTCCTGCCTCAGCCTCCCGAGTAGCTGGGACTACAGGCGCCCGCCACCTCGCCCAGCTAGTTTTTTGTATTTTTTAGTAGAGACGGGGTTTCACCGCGTTAGCCAGGATGGTCTCGATCTCCTGACCTCGTGATCCGCCCATTTTGGCCTCCCAAAGTGCTGGGATCGTAGGCTTGAGCCACCGTGCCAGGCCAATTTTTGTATTTTTCAGAGAGAACATGTTGGCCAGGCTGGTCTCAAACTCCTGATCTCAAGTGATCCACCCGCCTTGGCCTCCTAAAGTGCTGGGATTACAAGCGTGGCCCATGGTGGCTTTTTTTTTTTTCAAGTCAAGGGAATTCCAGGGATCAGGAGGAGGGTGGGCAAAAGCTCAGAAGTGTGAGAGGACCTCTCTTAGCTCTGAAGGGCAGGTCTAGGTCTGGGTTCTCCAGACCCATGCTTGGCACAGGACTGGGATGGGCTAAGGTGGCTGGGGCTGGATGAACATCTGTCAAATGAATGAATGAGAGAATTAATGAATGAATGACTGCCCGCTCAGCCCCCGCCCTTCGGCATTGCAGCCCCGTCCTCTCCTCTGTGCGTCATGGGGTAGCAGATGGCATGATCACAGGGTGTGAATTATGTCTGTCGCTCCCCCATCTGGGGAAGGTGCTGCTGCCATCACACTGCACTCCCTGGGTGCCCACCGGGAGATGCCTGGGCCTCAGGTCCTCCCCAGAGGGGTTCTCCACAGGCCTTGCTGACTAATCATTGGCTCAGGGGGCTGGAGACACTGGGAGAGGTGACTCGCTGAAACCTGTGATTCCGGGGATGGGGTTCCCCGAGTGGGGAGGAGACAAGGGGAGAGAGGTGGGAACTACCCTGTCCAGAGGCCAGACTCTTCCCCCCTGAGACTGGAGCCCACTCCTTTCAAGAGCAGCATAATCCCTGCCCCCCTGGCCAGAGACTTCTTGTCTGAGGCCAGCATTCGCTTGCCACATTCAGCACCAGGGAGAGCTCCCGGCAGAGCCTAGGGCCCAGTGTGCAGCTGTGAAGGGACCCACCAGTGCCGGCCAAGGCTATCAATGAACCCACTGTCCAGACAAGGAAATCAAAGTGAAGAGAGTGTAAGCATCAAGTTCAAGGTCATGGTGGGACCAATAACTGCAGCCCTACCCAAGCCAGGGCTCCTGCTGGGGGAGAAGGTACTGGAGGAGGGGAGGTAGTGGTGGTAGGGAGGGGGTGTCCCAGGAGGCCAGAGGCTATGGCCTCTGCTCCTTGGCTGAGGAACAATATTGTTCCAAGAACCCACTGGGGACAGTGTCTGGAGGTGAATAAAATATTCATTGTCCGGGCAAACTCCCGAAGTCGACTAATGAATAATGGAATTTATAGACTCGAAGATGCAGACCGAGCTGAGAGGGGGTGCAGGCCAGAACCCAGAGGCCCCAACTGCTGAGATCCCTGCTCTTCTCTGGCCACCTCCTTCTGAACACTCACATGCCCGGCTCCTGAAGGTGACAGGAGCGGAAAGGACAACAGGGAAGAGTCCATGTGAGGGAAACAGAGTGAAGGGGACAGACCCTTGAATTTGTTGCTATTTGGGGGAAGGAACTTAGTGATGGGAAAAGAGCACTGGACTCGGAGTCCAGTGTGGCTGGGATGAAGCCTGACCCCTGCTACCAGCTCTATGCCTTGAGTGTAGCCCCTGCCCTGGCCTCAGTTTGCGTCCCTGTACAATGGAGTTGCTGCCACCACACAGCTTGCTGCAGGGATCTGCTGAGGTGACAGTGCCTGGTGCTGCTGTCCGAGACTGGACCTTCTGAGCCTCCCTCTCAGGCTAAGGGCCCAGCTGCGGAGGGTGAAGCTATGGAGGGACCTAGGAGAGCTGGCCAAGGCTATCAATGAACCCATTGTCCAGACAAGGAAATCAAAGTGGAGAGGGTGTAAGCATCAAGTTCAAGGTCATGCCAGGACAGTCTCCCCTGGCTGCACTGGGTTCAGCTGGAAGGGAGGGGAGACATGTTCTCCAGAGGAAAGAAGCTCCCAGCCTCAGGACAGGGATGATGTCAATAACTGCAAAATCCTGGCTCGCCCTGCCACACATTCAAGTCCGTGGCCCTGCATCCCCCCGAAAGGTTCTGCTTCCGTTGGTCTGGGCTGGGAGCAGAACTTTGCAGGAGTATTCTTCTAAAGCTCCTCTACATGCTTCCAGGGTACAGCCAGGGTTAGAACCAATGCTCCAGAGGGAAACTGAGTCTGGATAGGGGTGAGAGGAACCTGGGGATGTCCCGCTTAGGAAATCACAGAGATCCTGTCCCTTGTGTCCTCTGGGCCTCCATCTATGCCCAGTGCCTGGCCAGGCTGCTGGCTGGGAGGCTGCCCCAGGGATCAGAACCTTCACAGATGGGAGGGGGACCATGGGTACTGCAGGCCTAGCCCTTGCTGCCGGCCCACTTCCTGAGTGACAGCTGTGGCAGCTGGCGGGAGACAAGGCGAGAGGCAGCTCCTAATTGCTCTGGGCTCCCAGATCCCTGCCTCAGTCTGTTGCCTCTGATGAGACCAACTTGCCTGGGGCGGCTGCTGCCTGAGAAGAGGCCCCAGCTCCCGTCGGCCCGGGCATTAGCCTAAGGTGATAGGTGGAAGAAAGTCACCTCTCCTTGCCAGGTCTTGGAGCAGAACGAAGCTGGGACCCTGCAGTCCCCCAGGGCCCTGTCCCCCTCCTCTCTGCATCTCTCTGTGTCACATAAAGGGTTTGTGCATAAGCTTCCACTTCAACCAGGAGCTGCGCAGGTGTTGAAATAGACTTCAGGAGTTTGCGGGTAAATTAATATTTTATTCACCTCCAGACACTGTCCCCAGCAGGTTCTTGGAACAACATTGTTCCTTAGCAAGGAGCAGAGGCCATAGATTCTGCCCTCCCTGAATACCCACTTCCCACCACAGGTAATTCCCCTCCTCCTTCTCTCCTAGCAGGACCGGCAGCTCCAGTAGGGCTGTGATCAACGGTCCCACGATGACCTTGAACTTGGTGCTATGTTACACCCTCTCCACTTTGATTTCCTCTTCTGGACAATGGGTTCATTAAAATATACAGGTGCTGCCAGGTCAGCTCTGTGGCCTCGCCGGGCACACCTTGTCCTGCTAGGGGGCACAGGCATGGCTTCATTAAAGGGTTTATCAACCCCTGGGCAAGTCATTGGAGCTCTGAGTTTTGGTGCCTCACCTGGGAATAAGGGCACCTGTTTCTCAGGATGAGTAAGGGATGAGAGACGCTGAGCCCAGGGCCCAGGACAGCACAAATATTCTGGCGTCAGCTGGCAATGTCATGGACCAGGAGCCTTTAGCACACCTGCCTTGGGCTGAGTGTTCACGCTGTGGCTGCCTCCCCATCTTTGGCTGACTGGACCCTTCCTGCTGCCCTGCCCTGCCCTGCCCCTGTCCCTCTCTCTTTGTGGAAGTACTTCTAGAGCAGGAATGGAGAGCAGGAGACTGAACATCTTGAATTCTTTCCCAAGAGGACCAAATGATTGATCTGGCTTCAGTTATCCAGTCCAACCCTGCCCCTTCCCTGTGCATGACCTGCTGTCTTTACCTGCCACCATGTGGCCTGGGTGCAGCCTGTTTGCACACCTCCAGAGACAGGGAGCTCACCCCTCTGAAGTCAAAGGCTAGTATTCATCGAGTCCCTGGGCTTGACCTTTTTGCTCCAATATATTTCCCGTTTTGAGATAAAACACTGGGGGCCCCTACAGGGGCACCTGCTCATCAACTGGGAGAAGGACAATACTAACCTGTGACACCGCATCGGAGTGGAACCTCTCTCCACACTGGGGGACACCCTGTGAGGTTGGCACCCTGAGCCTGTGGCAGCGAGAGGAACAGAGGAAGGAGAGCAGGGGACGTGGGGCCAGGCCTTCAGATAGCACCCCTATCCCTTGTCTCAGGGCTCAGCTGCTGAGAGGAGCCCGACACTGAGACTAGATGTGTTTTGTCCCCAGGGAACATGAGGGAGGCCCAGACTGGAGGCACTGCCACCAGCGGATCTACAGGGAACTGGGCTCTAATCCTGTGGAGTCCCTGATGTTGGGGACTGGACTGGAGTGGGGTATGAGGGCCCTGGTGGATGGAGGGACTAAGCTAGGCCCACAGCCCTGGCTGGCCCCCCACCCAAGGGTCCGAGGATGGGCTTTGAGGCCTGCAGTGCCCCATTTGTGTCGAGTCTAAGTGATGATAAAATCGACAGCAGTTTAATTGGTAATTTTAGTCCTGGACAGAGCAGTAACAGCGTTACTAATTGGATCGTTAGAGATTTGTGCTTTATGGCTGTGTAATTAGAGGAGCTGCAGGGGTCCGGGTGAGCTGGGGGGCTATGCAGGGCCAAGGGCAGGGAACAGGGGCGGGGCCCCTTCCCGGGCTACAACTGGGTCATTGCTAAGACCTCCTGCTCTCCTGCTACTCCTGGGGCAGCTGGGTGAGGGGGGCCTGGCCAGGGGTCTACACACCACTCCTCCTAGACTCAGGGTCCCATCAGGTCAGGAGGAAGAGGGCCATGAGCGCATTTCACACAGGGACTCCAGAGCTCACTGCCCAGGTCCCCACAGGCCAGGGTGGAGGGGCTCCCCCAGCCAAGTCCCTCTCCATGTCCTCACACACCTGTCTCCTGGGCTTTCTGGGGCTCACAGGGCTCTGTGCAGCCTGGCCCATGGCCACAGCCTGCACTGGTGCCCAAGCCTGCACAGGCAGAACCATAGCACTGTCCTCTGGCACTGGTGACCCCCAGGGCACTGGGTAACCACAGTATGTCTTTATTTTATTTTATTTTATTTTATTTTATTTTATTTTATTTTTTTTTTTGAGACGGAGTCTCGCTGTGTCTCCCAGGCTGGAGTGCAGTGGCGTGATCTCGGCTCACTGCAAGCTCCGTCTCCCGGGTTCACGCCATTCTCCCACCTCAGCCTCCCAAGTAGCTGAGACTACAGGCGCCCGCCACCACGCCCGGCTAGTTTTTTGTATTTTTTAGTAGAGACGGGGTTTCACCATGTTAGCCAGGATAGTCTCGATCTCCTGACCTTGTGATCCACCCGCCTCGGCCTCCCAAAGTGCTGGGATTACAGGCTTGAGCCACCGTGCCCGGCCTATGTCTTTATTTTAGAATAGGACAGGCTTTTAGGTCCTGTCCTCCAATCATTTCTCAGATGAGGAAACTGAGGCCCAGGAGGGAAGAGGACATCCTGTGTGCTCCAGGCTGGTCCTAGACGTGTGTGTGACAGCCCTGTACACCAGTACACGGGTGTTCATTCTACACCCACAGGAGGCGGCACTTGGGCTGACCATCTGGAGTGTGGAGAGGGGCTGAGGCGGCCTGGCCTCCACCCCAGGCTGCAGGGCGGACATTGGAGGTGCCTTGCTAGGGGGTGGGGAGGGCGAAGTGTCCCTTGGATTGAGTTCATAAAAGGCTAGACCTGTGCCTGCACTCGGCAAATACCTGCTGGATGAATGAGTGAGAGAAAGCAAAAAAAAGGGAGCAGAAGGGAGAGCAGGAGGACAGACAGACGGCAGAGGGCCTCTGTCACGTGCTCAGACCCTGGTCCTCTAGGCCCCTCCCATTGACCCTCCGGCATCTCCCTTTGGGCCCCTAAGCTACCACCAATCACTCCCCCAAACTGCACGGCCCCTTCCCAGTCCTCCAGTGGCTCCCACCCTATTCCAAGGAAGAGCTGAAGTCAGCAAAGTTGCCCCAGGACCCACAGTGTCTCCCTCCTCCCCTTTCTACTCTCATTTTCTCCCCCAGCTCTCCTGCTCTGCTGGCCTCGCCTGGCAGGCACAGTCCCACCCCAGAGCCCTTGCACTTGCTGTGTGCTCTGCCAGGAATGCTCTCCTCCCAAACACATTCACTTTTTCAGGCCTTTCTTTCTTTCTTTCTCTCTTTTCTTTCTTTCTTTTTTCTTTCTTTCTTTCTTTCTTTCATCTTTTTCTCTTTCTTTCTTCTTTCTTTTTCTTTCTTTCTTTCTTTTCCTTCCTGCTTTCTTTTTCTTTCTTTCTTTCCTATTCTTTTTCTTTCTTTCTTCTCCCTTCCCTCCCTCCCTCTTTTCTTTCCTTTCTCTTTTCTTCCCTTCCTTCCTTCCTTCCTTCTTCTTTCCTCTTTCTTTCTTTCTTTCTTTCTCTCTCTCTCTCTTTCTTCTTCTCTTTTTTCTTTTTTTCTCTTTTTTAGAGACAGGGTCTCACTCTGTCGCGGAGGCTGGAGTGCAGTGACTCAATCATAGCTCGCTGCAGTCTCCACCTCCTGGGCCTCAGCCTCCCGAGTAGCTGGGACTACAGGCGTGTGCCACCACACCGGTCTAATTAAAAAAAAAAATTTTATAGAGACAGAGTCTCACTATGTTGCCCAGGCTGGTCTCCAACTCCTGGTTCAAGCAATCCTCCTGCCTCAACCTTGCTAAGTGCTAGGATTACCGAATGGGAGCCACCATGCCCAGTCAAGGTCTTTACTCAAAATTCACCTTCTCCCTGGGTCTTCTCTGGAGACCCTAGCTTTAAAAATAAATAAATAAAAGACAAACCTCGCCCTTCTCCTGGTGACACCGCAGACTCCTTCCTTGCCTGGGGCTGGGTTTTGCTCACTGCTTCGTCCCTCATGTTGGGACACACACTGGGTGCTTGTACTAGTTGTGGGATGGATGGAGAGCTAGAGGCTGCCTGCGGGAGCAGCCCTGGGAGGCAGGGCCAGGTCGGAGGCAGGTGTGTGGGTTTGGGGCCAGGAGTGGTGGCTGAGACGCCCCTGGCTGTGACCCCTTTTCTTCCAGCTGCCCCGGCTCCCACCTGTCCCCCCGCAACCCCCTGGCAGCAGCTCAGTCAGGAGACAGCGCCCCAGCGACCTACATCAGCACATTGCATGGCGAGGTGGGGGGGTTGGGGAGATAAAAATCTCTGTCCTCCTGCCAAATGCCACAGAGCCGCGCCACCTCGGACCTTCCTGGCTGTCAATCTGACTTCCACTCCCCTTCAGCCAGGTCACCCTGTGGCCTCCAGCTGCCTCCTTCAGGCTCCTGCCATCTACAGGGTGGGAGTGAGGTTTGGGGCCCCAAGAAGACCCCTGTTCCCAGGCAGGTGTCAGTGCCTGCCACCCACAGAGGGGTCGCACCCGAGCCCGGAACACCCTGCCCAGCTGCCTGGCCCAGCCTCCTCGGCACGGCCAGGTGATGTATGGCCCACTCGCCCTGCCAGGAAGCAACAGCAGATGGACGGGCAGTGCCGGGGCGGGCTCAGAGCCAGGAGCCTGGAGCAGGGGGTGGGGAGAGGCCTGGCTCTGGAGACAGCCGTTCCCGGAACGCCACCGCCCTGGCTGAGGGCAGGACAGCGAGTGCGGGATGTTTTGGGCATGGCTCCCACGCTCCAGCCCTCGGTGTCGGGAGTGCAGGGAGCTGGAGGCGGGGGGTTCTTGCCCTGCGTAGTATCTCTCCAGGCCTCAGTTTCCTCATCTGTAAAATGGTGACGAAGCCCCATTGGGAGACGGGGGGTGGGGGGACGAACTGAGAGAATGCACTAGAAGCAGAGCCCTGAACCCAGCGGTGCAGGCCTGTCCCTAAATCCCCGCTTCCTCCTCCTGTATCTCCCCACCAGAGCCCTGGCCCCACCTTCCTGTCCTGGCCTTTGGGAGAATCCCACAGCCAGATGTGGACAGGACCTTGGAAAGCCAGTTCAGCCTCCCTCCGATTTTCCAGATGGGAAAAACTGAGGCCTCGAGAGAGGAAGGACCTATCCAAGGTCAGGCAGGAGGGCTGCAGAGGCCCCTCGTGGTAACTGCTGCAAGAAGCCCCCTCCCGGTGGGTGGCAAGTAGCAGCTGCTTCAGCTGCCCAGCAGGTGGGGAAGGACAGGCAGGACAGCACTGGGCACAGGGAAGGGGGCTGGGGGTGCTGGTGCAGCTGCTGCGGCCGTGTCAGGATGCGCCAGACGCTTCCGTGGGCTCTGTCTGCGTCCAAGGAGACCAGGACACTGGGCGGACGGACGGTGTGTCCTTGCTAGCTGGGCCCAGAGGAGGGATGGGAGAGCAGGGAGGGGGGTCATTCTGGGAACCAGGGCTGCCAGCGGGGCCAGGTGACATCTCCTGCCGTCTGCTCACCTGCCCTGCTCCCCAGAGGAACAGGGACCTCACGCGGGCTCTCAATGTCTGTGGGCATCTGACACTGATGTGCACGAACAGGTCTGGGTGGACGTGGGCTGTTGGTGTAGATGTATGCATCTGTGGCTGGGTGTCTGGGTGCCAGGAGGGATATGCACACACAGGGGTCTGATACCCTGAGGACCCAGGGCCAGGGCAGATGCAGGTGGAGACATACATGTGGCGAGTGTGCACACCTCACAGGCATCGAATGTGCTGTGCACCATGCACAAGTTACAGGTGCTCACTCCACACCCATCAGGCCCTGCACAAGCTCAGCCTCAATCAAAAGGAACAGGGGCTGGCCAGGCGTGGTGGCTCATGCCTGTAATCCCAGCACTTTGGGAGGCTGAGGCGGGCAGATCACCTGAGGTCGGGATTTTGAGACCAGCCTGACCAACATGGAGAAAACCCATCTACTAAAAATACAAAAATTAGCTGGGCGTGGTGGCACATGCCTGTAATCCCAGCTACTCAGGAGACTGAGGCAGGAGAACCCCTTGAGCCTGGGAGGTGGAGGTTGTGGTGAGCCAAGATCGAGCCATTGCACTCCAGCCTGGGCAACAAGAGTGAAACTCTGTCTCAAAGAAAAAAAAAGGAACAGGACAGCCTCCCATTGCCAGATGGGGAAACTGAGGGCAGCAGTCTGCCCAAGGCAGCCAGGTTCCTGCCTGGTCAATTCAGGAGAATGACCCCTGCCCTGGCCTCCTGACAAGGTGGGGCTCAGACACAATCAAGTCCCGCCCTGGTAGGGGGTAGGGTTGACCCTGAAGACAGGCTCTGCAGCGGGTTATGGGTTGGGAAAATATTCTGAGGTGTGGGTCATGCTTTGTTCTTGTTCTTCTGAGCAGGGGCAGGACATGGGCTATGGAATGGCAGGGATGGCAGGGCCTCTGCTCAGGTCCAAGCCAGGAAATTTGCAGAGGGGTGTCCTACCTGGAGGGTCGCCTCTCCAAGCCTCAGTTTCCACACCTGTAGAATGGAGCCCCTACTTCTCCTGGGCTCCTGCTGGAAAGTGCTGATGGGATCCCAGACACCACAGCCATGCCATGAAGCAGAGGTCTGGGACCCAAGGTCATCTCAGGGGTAAGGCGATGGTCCTGACCACACCAGGCCATGCCCCGCACAGGCTCCGGTGCCCACCTGCCAGTCTGGGAGGGGAGATGAGCCTGGGGGAGGGACAGGGGGACTGAGAGGATCCAAGGCAAAGAGGCAGCCCTTCCGGTTCAGTTAGTGAAGGGATCTGTCATTTTAATGATGTGATATTTCTTGCCTGGCTCCTGTCCGTGGCGGCGCGAAGGGGACAGCTGCCTCCCTGAATGAGGAGGTGCTGGTGCTGGTGGGGGTGTCCCCAGGCTGCTGAGCCTATAGGCTGAGGGGGAGGACTCCTGGACATGGGGGTCCAACGGGCTGAGAGCTCTCATGGAGCATTGCCTCCTGCCCAGCTGTTTCTCTGCCCTGCATGACCTTTTGGGGGAATCCTTCCCCACCTCCGAGCCTCAGTTTCTCATCTTTAAAATGGGACAGATACCACCCCTGGCTTCTGGCACTGACCGTCGTTGGTTCCGGGCTTTCATATCCCTTCTCTTTGCTGGCTCTTCCAGTACCCCCTGCAACAGGGCCCTTTGATCTGCTCCTGCATTTTTCTTTTCTTTTCTTTCTTTTTTTCTTCTTTTGAGACAGTCTCGCTCTGTCGCCCAGGCTGGAGTGCAATAGCACGATCTTGCAACCTCTGCCTCCTGGGTTCAAGCGATTCTCCTGTCTCAGCCTCCCGAGTAGCTGCAGCACCATACCTGGCTAATTTTTGTTTTGTTTTGTTTTGTTGAGACGGAGTCTCGTTCTGTCGCCCAGGCCAGAGTGCAGTGGCACGATCTCAGCTCACTGCAACCTTCACCTCCCGGGTTCAAGCGATTCTCCTGCCTCAGCCTCCTGAGTAGCTGGGATTACAGGCGCACACCACCATGCCCAGCTAATTTTTGTATTTTTAACAGACGGGGTTTCACCATATTGGTCAGGCTGGTCTTGAACTCCTGCCCACCTCGGCCTCCCAAAGTGTTGGGATTACAGGCGTGAGCCACCACGCCCGGCCATTTTTTAATTTTTAATAGAGATGAAGGTTTCACCATGTTGGCCAGGCTGGTCTTGAACTCCTGACTTCAAGTAATCTGCTCGCTTCAGCCTCCCAAATTGTTGGGATTACAGGCGTGAGCCACTGTACCCTGCCTTCTTTTCTTTTTTTGATATAGGGTCTCGCTCTGTCACCCAGCCTGGAGTGCAGTGGGGTGATCGTGGCTCATTGCAGCCTCAAACTCCTGGGCTCAAGCAATCCTCCTGTCTCAGCCTCCCAAAGTGCTAGGATTACAGGTGCAGAGCACCATGCCTTGCCTGCTCCTGAATTTCAGCAGACCCTCAGCATGCCTCCTTCCCTGGCAGCAGCAGGGTCTTTTGGAAGTGCCAACCTGGCCCAGCACCCTCCTGTCCTCAGGTGAGCCCAAACTGGCCTTGTTCCACATCTCAGCCTGCCCTGGCCCTTGCCCCTGTCCCAACCCCACCATCCTGAACTTGTCACTACTGTATAGACATGCCTTGCCCTTTTTCACGTCCAGGCCTTTCTAGAAGCCGCTCCCTTTGTCCTGTGAAGACTCCTTGCCCTGGTCCTTTGAGTCAGCTCAGATGCTTCCTCTGGCTTGCACAGTCACCCTCTGTTTGCCCTGTGACCACATTTGTCACATGGAGGGTGATGGCTGGTTTCCTAGTCTGTTTTGCTCATTGCTTCGTTCTAGCACATAGTAGGCCCTGGTGAATACGTGTTTGTTGACTGAATGAGCAGCCGCAGACCTGCCCTGCTGACCCTGGTGTGCAGTATCCAGAGTGCAGGAGGTGGCCGCGGCGAGGGTGGCCCAGTGGGTGGCCCATCCATCAGTCTGGCGCTGTGCCTGACCAGATGGAGCCGAGCTCCTGGGGAGGGGGAGAAGAGGAAAAGATCCATCACCCAGCCGTCGGTTGGCGGGTGTGTGTGCGTGTCACACCTGCCCCCTGCGGGATCCTCATCCATCATGCTGTCCCTGGGATGCTGGCCGGGGGCCAGCCGGCTCCTCAGGGTGGAACCTTTAGAAAACTGCTGCTCTCTGGTGCACAAGGGAAACTGAGGCCTGGAGAAGGGCTGCAGAGGTTAAAAGTGGGGGCTCAGAGTGATAGCTCTTGTGGGACTCACGTGTGTGACCCGGGTGAGTCTCTGGGAGACCACGTCCTCATCTGTAAGGACTGGGGATGCAGCAGTGACCCCCGCCCAGGGAGAGGAGGATGTGCCGAGGTAGGCATTGTGCCTGGCACGCAGACAGGGCTCAGGACAGGCTGGCCTGGCTTGGGGGTGTGACCCCGTCTGGCCCCTGCCTCTTGGGCTGGCAGGAGGAGGAGGCAGAGGCTTCAAGCGGTAGATTCAGGCGGGACTGCCTAATTGTCTGGGCCGTCATGGGGAAGGAGACTTTGACGGATGCTCCTCCTGGCCAGAGAGGCGTGGGGAGCGGGTGGCTGAGTGATGACCGGGCCCGCGGTGATTACAGCTCAGCTGGCCTGACCAGCTGGCCAGGGGGACATCAGGCACTGGACTCTCTTCCCAGCCCCCACGCCCATTGCTGGGAAGTCACCGCCTCCCTCTTCCTCCTTTTCATTTTAATTATGAAAACAAGCCCTTTCCAAGCCATCATTTCACCTGAATTGCACAGCAGCCTGCGAGTGGGCTGAGTTTCTCCAGGCACTGAGGTGCTCAAGATGGGTAAACAGAGACTCATTCATTCACTGAGTAGATATGTCCTGAGCACCTACTATGTGCCAGGTGCTGTGCTGGGTGTGGTGCTGGGGATGGGGGCCAGACAAACAGACTTGGGCCACCTGCTCACCCCGGGCACTCTGGAGGTTACAGGTGGCTCAGTATGAGTTTTGCATCCGTATAGGCCTGCCAGATAAACGCAGATGTTACGGGACATTATCCCTTCTGGTGGCTCGAGCGCCCTGGCGTTCTGGGTCCTCACTCTGTGCCAGGCGCTTGCAAGCACTGTAAGTGCATCATTGTACTTACTTGTCCAAGGCAGACATCGGTGACCCTGTTTTCTAGCTGAGCAAACTGGAGCACAAAGGGGTGAAGTGTCTTGCTTGGGGCCCCCAGCTAGAGGAGGCAGAGCAGCATCTGCACCCCAGACTTGGGTTCTTTCCTCCCCACCAGGGAGCACTGAGCCCAGTCCCCCATCCCGGGTTCCTCCCCTGCCGTGAGGAGGGGAAGGCCAAGACCGGGACCACCCCTCCTTAGCCCATACCGAGCCCCCCTGGGCCTCCCACTGCTGAGCCTCCTCAGAAGGTTGTGGGCTGCACCCAGGCAATGTGAGGGGAGGGTCTCCTGTCCCACCCACTCTGAGCGGGGGGGGGCTGGGGGGATTCTTCTCTGAGGGTGAGTTGCTGAATGAGCCAGGCACATGAGGAGGATAGGATTCAAGTCCCAGCTCTGAGAAGTCAGTTGGCCTCCCTGAGCCTCAGTTTCCTCCTCTGTCTCACATGGGGATAATGATAACTGCATGGGGCTCTCATGGGGGTCCCTGGTGAGGCCTAAGTGGGAGCCGCTGGCATTCACTGGGCCCTGCTGTGCCTAATGGTCGTGGCCCCCTCTGGGGACTGCTGTGAGGATTAGGGAGAGACCAAGTGTGCTGAGGCTCACTCAGGTCACTGCTGCTGTTCTTTTCATCTTCCCTAGGGCCTGGCCACAGCAGGCATTCAGAAGACATTGTGGCCCCAACCCCACACACACCGGATCAGTTCTAGGGTTGGGACAGGGCCCGTCAGCCAAGCAGGTGGGTCCCGGAGGAGCTGGGAGACTTGGAGAGGGGGCTGCGCTACCCAGTGGAGCTGAGTCGCTCTAATGAAGTGGACTAGCTGCAGGCCACATTGATTTCACGTCTCTGTGGCCACGTCCCAGCTGGTAAATGTCACTGGAGAGTGCAGCCGTGGCACCTGGCATGGGTCCAGTAGTGAGTGGGAGCTGGCAGGTTGCCAGAGGGGCCGGGGATGCCCATGAAATGCTGATACCAGTCCAGGGTCTCCAGCGCCTCCAGACGCTCCCGCCAATCCCTGAAGAGGGGCTGTACCCAGTCGGCTGAAGCTGTCACCCCCCTGGGGATATCTGCAACCACCAGCCCCTCTCCTGCTATCAACATACAATGGACTGACGCCAGTTGCTGGGAGGGTTGCCCCTTTCTTTTTGTGGGGGCAGTTTAGGGTGGTCTAGAGATGGGCCCAGCAGCCCAGGGCCCAGGAGTCAAGGCGCAGCCGTGTGAGGACCCCTCCTGGCCCACCGCCCTACCAACCCTGAGCTGTCTCCTTTGCTAACTGGCTCAGGACAAGCTAAGAGTAAGCAGCCATAACCACACAGTGGCAGGCCTGGTTTAATAAACTCTCACTGCAGCCAGTACTGGCTCTGAACCGGTCCCTGTGATCTCATTCAACCCCACGGCAACCCTGTTGTGGATTCTGAATGCACTCCATTGTTCAGGAGGGGAACGTGAGGCTGAGAGGCCAAGTCCTCAACTCTGAGCAGCACTGGGGGGCCCGGACACCCCCATCCCGAGTTCATCCACGGCCCTCATGGGACCCCTTCTCTGCTCCAGCTCCCCACCCCCATCTGCCCTGCACCTTTCTCCCCTTCGCCATCTTATGGGATGGTGGGGGGGGTGAGGGGAGGGGAGGGTGGCGGTGTGGTCAGGAGGTGGGAGGTGAAGGGAGGGTGGTGGGGTGGTCAGGAGGGGAGGGGAGGGTGGTGGTGTGGTCAGGAGGGGAGGGGAGGGAGGTGGGGTGGTCAGGAGGTGGGAGGTGAAGGGAGGGTGGTGGGGTGGTCAGGAGGTGGGAGGTGAAGGGAGGGTGGTGGGGTGGTCAGGAGGGGAGGGGAGGGAGGTGGGGTGGTCAGGAGGGGAGGGGAGGGTGGCGGGGTGGTCTGGAGGGGAGGGGAGGGTGGTGGTGTACTCAGGAGAGGAGGGGAGGGTGGTGGGGTGGTCAGGAGGTGGGAGGGGAGGGGAGGGTGCTCCAGGAGCTGCTGCTTTTCCTCTGTCCCTCCTGGGGAGTTGCAGGAAGGGAGACCGGGCTCTTATTCACACCAGGTCTGGCCTCAGGGTAGGAGCTGGGCCTCCTGAAAGACTTGAGGCGGGGGCAGCCCCATCACTAGGGGAGAGGTCCTGGGGAGGCATTCAGTCTTCACTGTTCCCTCCCCTGCCTTAAACTTTTCTCCTTCTAGAACTTTGATCTCTAGGTCTGAGTCCTGAAAACCAAGGTTTGCCCAACCCACCCCATCCTAGACTCAGCATTTCCCAGGCACTCTCGAGCATCCTAAATTGCATCCAGCCTGGACAGGACCGAGGGTGGCTAATACCAGTCCTGTCACCGGAGGGTCAGGAGCAGCACGCTTGGGGCAGACATGAAGCAGCCACCAAGTCAGGCCCCTCTGTAACGCTGGGGGAGAGACCTCGCCGGGCCCCTGAGCCCAGTGGGGGTCATCGTTGAGTATCCACAGCTCCTGGCCCCCTGGTGTGCCCCTCCCCATACCTTCCCTGCCCTGAAGAGCTCCTGAGGGTGGGGTGTATCCCTGAGCCCTGCCTCGTGGGGTTCTCCACCCTACACTCAGCATGCACTGGACACAGCAGGGTGGGGACTCTGGACTGGGGCTGGGAGCTGCCCAGCTGCCCAGCTGCCTAGATTCTTCTGAGGGGAAGAATCTGCCTCAGCTGGGAGTTGCTCTCCCATCTTGGCATTTCCAGGGGCCCTTCCTACGTGATGGGGGGAGCCCTGGCATCCCCAGCCGCTCTCTCCCTTCCATGGGAAAAGAGGAGGGAGGAGAGGAAAGCCGTATTAATAAAAGAATAGGATACTGCACTAACCCCACAGCATGTGCGGCTCAGAATAGCAATGCGCCTTCGCAAGGCAAACAGAACTCCCCAGGTGTTAATGCAAATTCACTCCAGTTAAGATGAAAGAGGGCTGTTTCCCCCTTTGCTGGTTAATATGAAGGACTTAATAGATTCAGCCTCAGGAACTCAGGAACGCGGGCTGGGAGCGGAAGGCTGGGGGGTGAGGAGGGGGAAGGATGCAGGCATGGGCAAAGAAGGGAAGTCCCATGGGTTTCGGGGCAGAGCAACTGTCACAGCAGGCCCGGCTGACGCTGCAGCTCCTGCTGCCTCCCTCCACCCCCCGGGGCTGACAGGCGCTGGGCCTGGTTGCTCAGGAGGAAAGCCCAGAGTGGCCATGCCAACCCCCGTGCTGGCGCCTGCTGCCTTTCACTTGAGCTGGGAGGCTGGCAGCACGGTGGCCCCTCCCGAATTTGTGCCAGAGGATCGTGGGGCCAAGAGAAAGGAGGGGTGTGGTGGGAGCTCTAACACAGGCCCAAGGCTGGGGTCCCTCCCAGGCACCTGGTTCCACTCTGGCTCCCGGCCGTGGCCGTAGCCGTAGCCACTCCTGCGGGATCCTGGGCCAGTCACTCCTGTTTTGGCTCCTTGGAAGGTGAAGCTGGCTTGACAGGGCCTTGGGGGACCTCAGGGGACCAGTCTGTGGAGTTGGAACCTAAGGGGGCCTCAAGTTCTGCTGGTCCAAACCTGACCTTCTATAGCTAAGGCATGGAAGCCCAGACAGTGGAAGGGACTTACTCAAGGCCACACAGCCACAGGCGGAGAGCTGCAGGGGATCAGAGCCCACAGCCAGCTGGCCTGAAGCGCAGACTGGACCCTTAAGCTGCCCTCTGCTGGGACAGACAGGGCCCCATCCTCCCAGAGTGGAGCTCCTCTCCAGCTCCGGGCTCCAGGCTAAGCTGTTCATCCCAGAGCACTTGACTTTCTCAGATATATTCCCTGGGAATTATCCTCTGCTGAAAATCCCCAGGGCCCGAGCAGGGCCCCTGCTGGGGAGGGTGGAGACACCATGCGCAGCTCGCCACAGCAGGGGTGTGCCAGGGGTCCTGGGGAGGCGCTGCCTGGCTCAGCTGGGGATAAAGGGAGACTTCAGGGAGATCCGGGGAGGGCCAGCCTGAGGCTGGGCTGTCCCTGTCGGTCCACTCCACTCGTCCAAATTTAACTCCTCTCTCTCTCTCAGGGTGAATGGCACAGCAGGTGCCTACCTGGGGCACCTCAGCAGCCTTTGCTTTGTTTACCGACTTAATTCCTTCGATCAAAGGCTGCCCCTTTCTCCCTGAGCAGGCAGACGGGGAATGGCATTATTTATATTAGAAATGGGCAAGGCTCCACGGGACTTCTTCCCTATGCCTGATAAAAGAAAATCAGGTCACTACCGTGCCTCCCTGGCATCTGCAGTCGGCTTTTCACAGCCCAGGTACTCACAGGCCCAGGGAAGAGCTCGTGTGCACACTGTGACCCACCTGGTTCTCTCCCACCCTGAGCCTCCAGTCAATTATTGACCTGAGCAGGAGTATTAATGGGACAAAATAAGAGCATCCCTCGCAGGCAGCTCCAGCCCGGAGTTATCTATCATTTCCCGGGCTTTGCAGCTGGCACTGGGCAAACATGGGCTCGGACAAACAGGGCAGCTGCAGGCTCATTAAGTTCGGGTGCAGGTGGAGGGGATGGAGGCCACAGGGGAGCCGTGAGTGGGCCTGATCCCTCTGAGCTGTGACATCCCCTGAGGCACTATGGTTCTTTTCTCTGCTTCCTCCTGCCCTGTGCCCCCAAAAGAAGTATTCAGAAAAAAAGCCACTGTGTACAGAGTATGGAGTGGTGATGCCCATCTAGGCAAGGTGCTTAGAGCTTTCTGGGCATTCATAATCTCCACAAAACCCTATAAAATTCCCATTTTACAGATGAAGAAACTGCAGTGCCCAATAGGCTGGGCAATTTACCTAGGCTCACATGGCTGGTCAGTGGCGGAGCAGGAACCCAGGTTTGTCTGTTCGGAGGCAGGGAGGGGCTCTTAGCCTCTCAGCTGTGTCCAGCTCCCCCTGCCGCTAGTGGTAGATATTTCACCTTTCCTCAGGCCGGCTGTGTCTATTACTTGTAAGTAACGGTAACACTGCGACAGATCCACACCCCTTTTCTTAGAAACCTGAGTACTTTTTGTTCCTGTTCTTCACCTTATCCTGACAACATTCCCCGGGTACCCAGAGGCCTGTCAGCTGTCTTCACAGGGGGTGGAAGGTCTGGCCCTTGTGGGGAAGGAAGAGCCAGGTGCCCTCCACCTCTGCCCTGGGCGAGTGTGGCTTATGGGAGATGCGAGGTGCCTCTGGCTGCTCTGACTGCGGAGCCCTTCAGGAGAAGTCTTGATTTCAGCTCAGAGGCAAAATGCCAGGTGCTATTCTGGGGCCACCACCTTGGTGAGAAATGACCATCAAGTGGAAACCAGGAGAGGACATGGCCCCAGCTCAAGTCCTTGCTGGGCAGATTAATGGCCCCTGTAATTTTCCCCAGGTGCTCCTGCCACGGCGCAGAGGTCCAGAGCCATCTCTCTGGAAGAGCAAGCTGTGGTCTCCCTACCGGAGCTGGGCTGCGGCTGCAGGATCCTGCCGTAATGCAGTAACGACAGGCTGCCAGGGAGCCCCGCACGGCCTGGCCGGGGAGGGGGAGAGGAGCCCTTGGCCTCTCTCTGCCGGAGATGAGGCTGCCTGGGCTGTCTGAAAGGGAGACGGAGAACATGCGGGTGCCCGACTTTCTCTTCCCCAGACGGCTAAGAAATTGGATTAGATACAGTCACAGCAGTCTTCTCGCCAATACCTTTCCCCCCCGGGGTTTTGCTGCCAACTCTTCATTATATGTGGGTGGCTCCTTATCCTCTCTGCCACATGAAGGCTTCTGGGGTAGGCAGCCCTGGGGAACAGCTGCCAGGTACTCCCCACTCAGACGAAGACCAAAGGCAAAGAATGAAGTGCTAGCAGGGAGGCCAGAATGAGCCACTTGGGGCTCCAATGGGACTGGCAGCAAATGCCACAGTGAAGCACTGAGGTCTGGCCCCCCGCTTTGCATTTACAGCAGGGTCACCACAGACTAGAAAAAACAGCAAAGAATTCAACCGATCTCGATACCAAAATACCATTAGAATCAGTCATTGGAACTCTGGTGTTAGTAATTCTAACTACTTAATGGGGACCTCTGATCTCAGTGAGGTCACATTTACTATTTTGGTGGGGGGTGAGTCGGGTTGTCTTTAATGTAAAGGTTAGGTGAAAATATTGCCTGAACGGCTTTAAATGACCAATATTTTCAAAGTGCTTTCTTTGGCTTAGACTACATAGGAAATCAAACTGCTTCCAATTACTAAAAATAACAATCTACATTTGAGAAATGAGTTTATATTATTCATCTAATAAAAAGTCTAGGCTGGGCGTGGTGTCTCATGCCTGTAATCCCAGCATTTTGGGAGGCTGAGGTGGGTGGATCATAGGGTCAGGAGATCGAGACCATCCTGGCTAATACAGTGAAACCTCGTTTCTACTAAAAATACAAAAAAATTAGCCGGGCATGGTGGTGGGTGCCTGTAGTCCCAGCTACTCGGGAGGCTGAAGCAGGAGAATGGCGTGAAGCCGGGAAGCGGAGCTTGCAGTGAGCAGTGATCGCACCACTGCACTCCAGCCTGGGCAACAGAGTGAGATGCCGTCTCAAGAAAAAAAAAAAAAAAAGTCTAATTAGTTACCCTTTTTTTTTTTTTTTTTGAGACAGTCTCGCTACGTTACCCAGGCTGGAGTGCAGTGGCATGATCTTGGCTCACTACAGCCTCACGCTCCCAGGTTCAAGTGATCCTCCTACCTCAGCCTCCCAAAAAGCTGGGCCTATAGGTGCAGCTACCACACCTGGCTAATTTTTAAATTTTTTGTAGACATGGGGTCTCTCTATGTGGCCCAGGTTGACCAATTCTATATATTCAAAGCTAACAACAAATTGTTAAAACTTTTCATATTCTTGCTGGGCATGGTGGCTCACGCCTGTAATCCCAGCACTTTGGGAGGCCGAGGCAGCCAGATTGCTTGAGGTCGGGAGTTTGAGACTAGCCTGGCCAACATGGTAAAACTCCGTCTCTACTAAAAATACAAAAAAATTAGCTGGGCGTGGTGGCAGGCGCCTGTAATCTCAGCTACTTGGGAGGCTGAGGCAGGAGAATCACTTGAACTGGGGAGGCAGAGGTTGTAGTGACCTGAGATCAGGCCACTACACTCCAGCCTGGGTGACGCAGTGAGACTCTGTCTCAAAAAAAAAAACAAACAAACAAAAAACTTTTTCATATTCTTTAGTTTATTCACTTCAAACATCCTTCTAAAAAAAACACAGTTATGCATAACTGCAACATTTTGGGAAGATCTCGTGTATTCCGATAGGCTGTTTTCCTCACTGGCTTGTGCAATGAAAACCTGAAGTATGTCCTGACAAGTGTGTCGAGTGGGTCCCTTAGAAGTCCTGGCAGCCACACTGTGCTGTCTGAATCTCCGACTGGGGCTTCAGTGCTTTGGGACAGTTATCCTATAGAAGTTTTGGTCTTAATAAAGGACTTTTGTTGCTTAAGAAAACAGAAGCAAAACCAAAACCATAAGCTCTGCAGTGGTGCTTTCCAACTTCAAGTGCAAATGTCGCATAGCCCTGACAGTGGCTGTGCCTCATTTACTCTGCAGACAGCGCCTGGGCCCCAGGGGCTCTGCATGCACCCCCAGAGCCCGGAATGCCGAAAGCAGAAATGTCTGCAAGGATCACCCAGTCCAGCTCCCTAGTTTTCTGGTCTGAAATCACAGATGGGCAGGGACCACAGAGAGGAAATGGAGGTGCTGGGACGCCATGCAGGGCCCTTGCCGCCACCCCAAGTGCCCCCAGGAAGAGTGAGGGAGTTCTCCAGCAAAGGTGTCAATAGGGGTGTGGTGGAAGGAGGTGATTCTTTTGCCACCAAAGACAAGGGGCCAGAGGTGAAGGCCCGAGCAGTCAGGGACAGCAGCGGGCTCGTTTCTCCACAAAACCACAAGACGGCCCCACCACCCAGCCACATTCTTGACGCCTCAATGGCCTGAGCAACAGGCAAACTGAGGAAGCCCAAGGCAAGTATTTTCCAGCTTAGAATTTTTATTAAAACAATCATTTAAATTACAATAGTTCCCCAGAATAGAAAATAGCCTTCCATGGTCTGGCCCTGACAGGAGGCAGGACTCGGGCCCTACAGGAAGAAGTGACGTCTGACATCTTTGAAAATGGATGGCGCTTCCCTGAAAGCCCTGGAGGGGCTGGCTTGGGCCCAGGGTCACTGGGCCAGGCTGTCTCCCTGCCAAGGCTGCTCCCTCCAGGGGCGGCGAGGCCCCACCCTGTCAGTGAGGAACACTTAGACACTGCAGCTGGTTGTCAGTCTCTGGGCTCTTGAAAAAAAAAAGAGAGGGAAAGAGAGAAACCTGTCCCTAAAATTACAAGACACAGCCACTCATGAAGTGTTATGTAATGCCACAGGGTGCTGTCTAGCAGGGCCTGGCAGGTACATGAATAACAGGGTGGACAACACAGGTCGGGGGGACTGCTGTGGCTGAGGTGGGGCCTCGATCAGGATGAACGAAGCCATCTGTGCCGCACAGCTGTACACGGCTACCAGCCAACAGGGCAGCTTCATGGACATCATGAGCTGGGCAGTGACCTCATGAATGATCCCGGTGCCGTGGGGCTTCTGCCTAGGCAGAAGCGCTCATAATGAAATCACCGTGGCCAGGACGCTGCTCTGTGGGCTTGAGACTTCCTTACTTGACAAGCTCCCAGGCCCTAAAACGTTTGCTTAAAAAGGACGCAGTCTGGCCGAGTGCGGTGGCTCAGGCCTGTAATCCTAGCACTTTGGGGGGCCGAGGCGGGCGGATCACCTGAGGTTGGGAGTTTGAGACCAGCCTGACCAACATGGAGAAATCCCATCTCTACGAAAAATACAAAATTAGCCAGACGTGGAGGTGCGTACCTGTAATCCCAGCTACTCGGCAGGCTGAGGCAGGAGAATCACTTGAATCTGGGAGGTGGAGGTTGTGGTGAGCTAAGATCGTGCCATTGCACTCCAGCCAGGGCAACAAGAGCAAAAACTCTGTCTCAAAAAAAAAAAAAGATGCAGTCATCCCAGCCACAGGAACCAGTCTCTGAAAACAAGGCATCTCTTTCATTCTTTCTCCTGCTGCTGGGGCTTGGGACGCTCCTGAGGCCCATCCTCCTCTCCACCTTCTCCATCTGTGGGGAGGCACCTCGGATTCCTGCCTCAAGGAGGGGGAAGTGCTCCTGGCTGAGCAAGGTCCTACAGTCCCCAGCCTGCTCCCTGGAGCCCCAGGTGCTTCTGCCACAGCTCAAACACCAGCCAGCTCCCTTGAGGCCGCATGGCTTGGCACTTCTCAGACTTCAGAAGTACACAGGGCAGTTAAAGAAGGAAACAAAGCCCAACAGTGTTTTTATAAACCACCATATGCTCCCGCCTGTAGCCATTGTTAAAGAACAAATTTACAGGTCAGGAGGAAAGTAACTCCCGGTGGAAATCCAGGGATGGGCTTGAAGACTGAGAAGAGGCCAGGCATGGTGGCTCACGCCTATAATCTCAGAACTTTGGGAAGCCGGGGCGGGCGGATCACCTGAGGTCAGGAATTCCAGACCAGTCTGGCTAACATGGCGAAACCCCGTCTCTACTAAAAATACAAAAATTAGACAGGTGTGGTGGCACACGCCTGTAATGCCAGCTACTCGTGAGGCTGAGGCAGGAGAATCTCTTGTACCTGGGAGACGGAGGTTGCAGTGAGCTGAGACTGCGCCACTGCACTCCAGCCTGGGCGACAGAGAAAGACTCCATCTCAAAAAACAAACAGAAACGGAAAAAAAAAAAAACAAAAAACTGAGGAGACAGAGCCAGACCTCACTTTACAAACGCCTGAAGCTTCTGCTCCTAGCTGGGCCAGACTAGGAGAAGCCACAGGGCCACAGCATCCACACTTGCGCTCTAGGTCTGCAGTCCCACCCTGCAGACCCTAAGTGGCTGTGCGGCACCCAGGGCTGGTTTCCTTGGGGCAAGGTGGCCCAAGCAGGTGCTGAGCAGCCCGACCCCGTTAGGTCAGCCTGATAGTGGGAAGAAGACAGGATCTCTGTGAGCCGCTCAGTTTCTCAAAACCAGACGGAATTGCCAGAGACCACCTCTGCTCTCCAAAAATCTCAAGGCCCCCATAGCCTCCAGTTACTAAGCATCTTTTATCTGATTAAGACAAATCACCTGCTTTGCATAACAGCCAAACTGGAAGGATCTCAAGGGCCCTGGACGGCCACAGCAACATCAGTCATGGAGAAATGAAAGGGCAAGAAGGGGCAGGGTGTGGTGGCTCACACCTGTAAGCCCAGGTTTGAGTTTTGAGACCAGCCTAGCTAACATGGCAAAACCCCGTCTCTACTAACAATACAAAATATTAGCCAAGTGTGGTGGTGCATGCCTGTAGTCCCAGCTACTTGGGAGGCTGAGGCAGGAGAATTGCTTGAACTCAGGAGGTGGAGGTTGCAGTGAGCCGAGATTACGCCACCACACTCCAACCTGGGTGATAGAGCGAGACTCCATCTCAGAAAAAAAGAAAGAAAGAAAGGGCAAGAAGGTGGCCCCAGCCCAGGGAGTGAGCCGTGGGGTGGTTCTGTGGCCCTCTGCTGCCTGGCATGGAGGTGGGTCCTGTGACAGCCTAGGTGAGTGCCACCTGTGGGTGGACACCTGCATCAGGCCTGTGCTGGGAGGGGCACAAATGGCCCTTGCTGGCCCCCAGGGAATAGAAAATTCAGGGTCCGAAGAGGGACAAGGGCAACAAAAAAGTGAGGCCTGGGTACAACAGTGGGTTGGGAAGTGGCCTGTGGCCACTGGCACGTGGCCAGGAGGGAAGGTGAAGCAGAGGGGCCGTGCAGACTGGGCCGGTGGAGCTCGGAGTCTGGGTCAGCGAGAAGCAGCACCTGCAGAGCCACAGGGCTTATGGATCCCTGGTCATAGGCGGGTTACGGATGCTGACTACAGTATGACCAGGGAGTGCCCCAGCCCCACACAGGCAGGGGTGTCTATGGGCTTTGGGCAATGGGGAAGACGTGAGTGGCTCCTGCCTGCCTCTCGGACCCTGGTCTAGTGTGGCCGGAGGGGGACAGAGAGTGCCCTGTACCATCAGTTCCTGCACGGCACTACCCAGCCCCTCGGCTGGCAGTCAGCCTGCATCACAGCTTCTGCCTAAAGTCTCTGCCTAGCCACAGCTGCCCTGCCTATTCCCCACCAGCTGCCAGCCAGAGCGCCGCCTTGGGGTGCCTGGCGGGGACCCAGCCCTTGCTCATCACGAGCTCTGGGCGGGCTCCCTAAAGATGAGAAGCCGGCAGGCGTGCTGGGCCTGGGATCCGCTGGGCTGGGCTTCTTCGCTGCATGACAGTTCCTCACCCGTGGGGGAATGAATGTTCCGGAACCCTGGGCAGGGTGGGGATGCTGGCACTGGCCTCTCAGGGCTTCAGTATCTCACTCCCCACAATGACTTCCCAGGCTGGGCAGTGGAGGTCAGCTCTGGAGTGCAAGACACACACACACCAGGGTGCCTTGGACGAAGGGAGTCAGGAATCCCACATTAGACAAAGGAAGACAAATACTTCTTAAAACAAAGACTCAGGTCAGAGAACTAGAATCCCATGAGAGAAATCTCTACAGGGTCGTAGTTCAAGGCAATTGCACATAAGAGGGGCTGGGCTCTTCACTCAGCTGGGGAAAGTTCTGGAGCTCCCACGGAAACCCCCAGCCAGCTCCCTATGGATGGCTCTCTTGGTATCTGGTCCATCCTGCGGTCCCAGGAGCAGGAGAAGTGGCAGGTCCTGGGGTGGCTGGGTCACCTGCTAGAGCTCTTCAAAGAAGGCCACTCGAGACTTGGTGCTCTGCAAGGTGAGCTGTAAGAAAGCAGAGAAGAATTTGAGAGGGCACGAGACCTCTGCTCTGTCACACAGGGTCCTGTCCTGCCACTTGGACTCACCTCAAAGGTGGTTGGGAGCGAAAGGGAAGCCTGTTCAAATAGATGCTCAAGAAGTTGGTGGTCAGTCCCAAATAAGCGGCCAGATTTGCCCAATAATTCAAATTAGGAGGTGACAAATAAGGACGTGCAAAGGGAAGGCTGGTGGGCAGAGGCACACCATCAGGAAAAAGCCGTCAGCATTGCCTCTTTTTTTTTTTTTTTTTTTTTTTTTTGAGACGGAGTCTCGCTCTGTCACCCAGGCTGGAGTGCAGTGGCCGGATCTCAGCTCACTGCAAGCTCCGCCTCCCGGGTTCACGCCATTCTCCTGCCTCAGCCTCCCAAGTAGCTGGGACTACAGGCGCCTGCCACCTCGCCCGGCTAAGTTTTTGTATTTTTAGTAGAGACGGGGTTTCACTGTGTTAGCCAGGATGGTCTCGATCTCCTGACTTCGTGATCCGCCCGTCTCGGCCTCCCAAAGTGCTGGGATTACAGGCTTGAGCCACCGCGCCCGGCCAACATTGCCTCTTGACAGAGGACCAGAGATCCCTGGCTATTTTAATAGATTCTCACATTCCCATCTACCAAGGTCCCTGAGCCACCTCTGTGGTGTGCTGTCTGCGGGGCTTGGCAGGGTGAGCATCTTAGTCCTCGTGCCCTGGCAACATGATTGCGGTAAGGTGACGTGGCCTCGGGCAAGGCAGGCCTGTGGCAGATGAGGAAGAGTTTACCCATTCTACTCCTGGTTTCCCAGGTGGTCCCGAAGCAAACTTACGCATGACCTGGCAGCTGAGAAGGGGTTTCTCTCCACGAGCTGGAGGCAACGCCTTTCTCACTGTGGCTGGTGTAGGCAGGGAGGGATGGTGCATGTGGGCGGCATTCTGCCCAGCAAATGTAAAGGACAGTCAGGGAGATGTGGAAGGGGATGGGGTGGATCAGGGACTGAGCTCTTGGCATGGTGAAGTTTGCAACCTCCTAAGCCCCTGACTCTGGGCCACTTCCCAGCATCTCCCTGGACAGAAGCATCTGGAGCCAGCACTCTCCCTATACCCTGCTCTCTGCTGACTCCTGAAATCAATGCCTTGGATGTGACTGTGTTCCATTTCCAGCTCCGGGACTTCCCACAGGAGTGCAGGGGTGGAGGGCAGGGAGTCCGTACCATTCATCTTCATATCCCCCAAATATCTGGCTTAGTGCTGTGTGCTGATCAGGAGTTCAAACAATGTTTGTTAAGAGACCAGGACATGGGCTATGACGAAAACTAAACTGAGGTGCGCAGGAGAGGCAAGAGCTCCACACGGGGCCGAGAAGGTCTGAGAGCTCACTCTCTGCCATCACCAGCTCACTGTGGACACCCTTGACCTCTCTGAGCCTCCTTTCTCTGGAGGTTGCCATGGGGCAGGCAAGATTGTCTGGCCCATTCTCTCGACCCCTCGAGTCTGCATGTGAAGAGTCCTCAGTACTATCGGCGGCTCCATAAAGGGCAAGGGAGGGAAATTCCAAACCGACCACTTCACCATCAGAAGACAGCACTAGTGTGCTCAGAATGAGACAGCTTGAGAGCGACTCTTTAAATCCTGCCAAATCTTTTGGCCTTGAAGTTCCCGACTAACAAGCGGAATGTGGGGAGGCAGCTCAGCTGCTTTCTTCAGCGGAACCAATTTCAGAGTCCTTTGTAAAGCCTGGTTCTGATGGGAATGGAGAGCCCTTTTTTGCCTAAATGGAACTCCCTCTAGAAGGGAGCTGCGTCAGGATGGGCTTCTCCCTAAATGTAATCGGGAGGAGAAGGGCCAGGAGTTATGTGCCCTGTGATAATGGGAATCAGAATGGTCACTGGGGAAAAAAGGAGGAAGAGCTTTAGCTGCCAGATAACTACTGGGGCAAAAATGGGAGAGGGTTTAAATGAAAGCATGTGAGCCCAGTGTCTCCGCTCAGGTTTCTGAAAAGAACAGCCACTTTGAGTCAGACACAGGCACAGTCAGCCGCCTGGGCCACTGACCAGCTGTGTGGCCCTGGGCAGGTCATTTGCTCCCCTCTGGCCTCAGTTCCTCACTGTGAATCGGGCGTGATGGCAGCCCCTTCCTCATGGGGTGACAGGCAGAGGAATTGGGAACCGTGTGTGATGTGCTCAGCACTGCGCCTGGCGCGTGGTGGGAATTCGACAGCTGTTATTGCTAATAGCAGCATCACGCTTCTCCCCTCCCCAGCCCTGGCTCCTCTCCTTCCAGCGGGGAGCAGGATGCTCGTTAAGAAGGGGTGCAGGCAACAGCAAGGTCATGTATGGCACTGGCCTCCACGCCTACCAGGCGGGCCAAGTGATGCCCCATGAAGCCTGGCCACTTCCCCAGGCAGGGAGCCCAGGTTGTGGGGGACTTGAGAGGCTCCTGCCCATTTGTGCAATGTTGGCTCCAAGAATTCCTGGATCCTCCACCAGAGGAGCATGCTGGCTGTCCCCTCGAGGTGCCAGGGGAGGGTTCTGGCAGTGCCAGCAGCACCAGATTCCAGTGACTCAAGCATGTGCTTATTAGGATGCAGCGTGCTCTCGGGTGGGTGGGCTGCTTCCTGAGCCCCACCCCAGCTGCACTGCAGCACCTCAGCCCCACCTCTTATTTTGCAAGAGCAGGAGCCTCGCCTCAGCCACAAGTAAAGGTAGAGAGGGACATCAGTCTGCGCACACAGAAGTAGGAAGGCACCACAGCCACTGGGCAGGACAGAGAGCCGCAGTCTTCCAGAAGGCACTGAGGTGGTCAGAGGGAAAGGCAGACCCACCAGCTGGAGGCAGCCATGACCTGGCTGCACTGGTCAGCAAGGGCTGCTGCCCGAGGGCCCTGGGAGCCTTTGGTCACTGCTGCTTGCTCCTCAGACAGACCTGGCTGCCACCCCACCCTTTACCCTCACTGTGCAGTTACTATGGGTTTCAGTCCCCACAGGAACCCCGGAGTCAGAATTTACTGCACAGTGCTCCTCCCTCCTGCTGGAGTGGCCCTCCCAGCCACCCCCATGGCTCTGCTTCCACCTCGGCAGTATCCTTTATCTCAGACACCAGGATGCCCTCCTCCAAGCAGGTAAGGAAGGCAGGCAGTGAGACGAGGAGAGCCCTTGGCTTTCTTTCCTGCAGGTAGAGGCTCAGGGGAGCCATTTGCCCTCAGGCAGGAGTTTTTCTACAGAGAGCTTGGGAAGCCTCCCTGCCGGGCACACAAACAGCTCTGCCACCTGCACGCCCTGCCTGGGCACTGTCTCGCCCCTCCAGTGGGCAGGCTCTTCACCTGTGGATCTTTCACCATATGCTGCTTCTAGAAAGCTCACTGGCTGTCACATTTACAGTACACCCACAGGCAGGAAGTATTCATAAAGGAAAAGGCAAAAGCTCAGAAGAAATGGCAAAAAGCTAGCCCTTCGTAAAATAAACTCTGCCTCCGAGTCTTCTTTTTAAACACATGAAAACCAGCGAACAAGTTTCCTGGTTCCCCTGCGATGCTCTCATACCCTAAGGTGTGCGGGCCCACCAGTGTTAGGTACATCTTCCTGCTCAGCAACCGGCCTGGGTCCCTCTACACTGCCCAGCAACACCTACCTGCTTGCTAGAGCCAGAAGAGGCCTCCCACGAAGGCCTTCACCTTGCCCTATGTTGCACTGTGAGTTGAGCACTGAAGCCACTCTGATGAGTCCCATCCCCACCCTGAATTCCAAACAAAAATGCCCATGCTCCCTTTGGCAGTCCAGCAACAGCCCACCCCTCGCCCATCCTTGCCTGCCTGGAGAGTGGAGTCCCCCACGAGGGCGGGGAATTCCTCGCATGCACAATGAGTCTCTTGAAGGTTATCCAGAGAGAAGAGGTCTCCAAATTTCAGCAAGTAACAAAGCAGAAGCACCTCAGGGTGTACAACCAGGGTCTCCAAGACAGTGGCTGCACCAGTCTGGGACCTGCCAAGTCTGGTCAACTGCCTTTGAATCCTTCTGAAGACAAGTGGGCCAAGCTCTGGCGAATGTGACCAGTGACATCTGCCATGCACTGTCCTTCAGAACTCTCACTGAATCTAGACGAGGTCCAACCATGGGAGTCCCGCAGCAGGGCCCTGCTCCCTGGGCAGGCTATAAACCCAAGGGCCCTGCTCAGAATCTCCAACCCAAATCACTCCTGCCAGTTCCCTGAAGATGCCTACAAGAACATGAAGCCTCCGCACCAGGCATGGGCTGACCCGCTGCTCTCCTCCAGCTGTCTCTTCACATCTGATTAGAATTAGCCGTGTGAATAACACAGGAGGAATTAAGTTCTCTCTAGACTGAACCGGCTGCTCAAGTCTGTCACTAATCCAATTCCATTCTGAGGAGACGAACTTCCTTTTCTTTCTCTGGGGCGGATCTCTGAGGCTTTATTGCTATCTGACTGTTCATCTTCACATCCCCACTCTGATCCACTTGTTGGCGCCTGGCTTTTCCTTCCTGCCCAACATCGAGACTCAGCCCCTCAGCCCCGGCAGAGTCCCTTTCCCCCTGCCCACTTGTCCATAAAACTGCCAGCTGTTTGTGACAGCCAGCAGGCTGTGAGAGGGCAGGGGAGAACTTAGGAGAGTTCCACTCTGGCAGAGCTGGGCCTCCTTACACTCCCCAAATTGTGTGTGGTGTGACAAAAACAGGCACATTCACCCGCTCTAAACAAGTTCAGATTCAGGAGACACATCTGTCTACTTAAAACGACAGAGGAGGCTGGCTAAAAGAACCTGGTACCCGGCTGGCACTCTCTAACCCAGGCATGCAATCTGCATCTTCAACTGTTCCTCCTCACTGCTACCTGAGGATTTTGGGTGGCCCATTAAGGTACTCCTGAGAAATGGCCCCAGGGTCTGGAGAAAGCAAGCCTGGAAGGCACCTGGGACAAACATTCCCCTGCTGCCCTGCCAGCAGCGGAAGGCTTCCAGCTACAAAGCCTCCGCCAGCATCGTTCCTGAGAGTGCCCCCTGCTGGAAAACCACAGTACAAGGCGCACAGCCAACTCTCCTTCCAGCTCTCCTCTAAAAGTCCTTTTGGGGGATCGTTTCCCAAAGTGATGGGAGGGTAACTAAATGTATTCCGGCACGGAGCCTGCAGCAGCAAGCCTGCTTGATTAAGAATGAATTACACTTTCATCAGCACAGAGAGAAAATTGATTCACAAGGCTGCATTGTGATCATCTTGTTCCTAAAGCAAGGGAAGGTGGGGGGAGACACAGAGCCACTTCGGCTATCAGTGGTGAGAGAAAGGAAGCTGTACAATTAAGCTGGGGAACAAAACTAATCAGAGCACCAGGATTCCTTCAGCTCGTCTCTGGGGGCCTTGCCTCAATCCACTCATCCCAAGGGAGGAGAAAAGAAGGCAGGAGGGGACCATCTCATTCATTTTAAACAATAAGACTCACAGCGCTGAACCCATTTTAGATACTAACCTAATAACTCCAGGTGCTGGGTCTCTGCTTGTCCCATAAAAATGCAGTGCAATTGAAATGTGAGCCCTAAAATCATGTTATACTTCCTCTCCACTACTACATATTGAAAACGAAGGAGCGGGGGAGGGTGTAGACACAAAAGGACGTGCAGATCCTCTGGCACGAGGATCCATGGGGAGAAAGCAGAGTCAGAGCAGAAAGGTGACAGCTGAATCCAGTAGCAGCAAATTCCAAAAGAATCTTTGGTTTGGGGTGTGGGAAACCTTCCCCCTTCCAAATGAGCCAAGAGGAAGGGCCAGTGAAGGGGGATGGCTGTACTAAGTGGTCAGATCAAGATTTTCTTTTTCTTTTTCTTTTTTTTGAGACGGAGTCTCACTCTGTTGCCAGGCTGTACTGCAGTGGTGCGATCTCGGCTCACTGCAACCTCTGCCTCCCAGGTTCAAGCAATTCTCCTGTCTCAGCCTCCTGAGTAGCTGGGACTACAGGCGCGTGCCACCACGCCCAGCTAATTTTTGTATTTTTAGTAGAAACGGGGTTTCACCATGTTGGCCAGGATGGTCTTGATCTCTTGACCTCGTGATCCGCCCGCCTCGGCCTCCCAAAGTGCTGGGATTACAGGCATGAGCCACCACATCCCAGATCAAGCCTTTCTGCAGTCTTGCTAGGGACAGTTTGCACCCAAATGCCATCTAGTGATGTGCACAGTGGGAGCACTATCCATACACTTATCCTACACAGAGCTGGAATGAAAGGCCAAGTCCACCCCAATGAACAAATCCAATGTGGTATTAGCGACTTTATCTGCTCTCAAGAGAAATCTGCCACTGAATACCCAAGGGGCCTTTTTTGTGTATTAATCCCTGAGGGACCCAAAGCAGCAGAAGCTGCCTGGAAACCTGTCTGCCTGCTTTGCAGGCTGCCCTGTGGCGCCGGGGGGGCCCTCCGCTGCTCCTCCGTTCCTTCCCCTGACAAATGGCCTAATGGGCCTGATTCACCTTACTGGGCAGGTGGCGGCTATCTACTGAGTGATCTGAGCAAGAGCCTTAGGAAAAAGGTCCAGATAGACTGATGTCATTTTTAAATTGCCAACATCAAAAGAGAAATCACGGCAAGGATCATGAGAACAGAACGGCAAGGATCATGAGAACAGAACCTCGGGCTCGAAGAATGAGTTTGCATCCGGCTCTTCCCTCCCACTGTTGCAGCAACAAATCCGGTGCGGAGGAGAGCTGCACTGAAACATATCTTCAGTGCCCAGGGGCCAAACGGGATGTTTTACTGCATCAAATAAGGCCTGGTAATATCCTCAGGCACTTCCAAATGGTCATAAAATACCTAGGCAGGCAAAGCAGGTTTGTAGGCTCTTCAACACCTCCCAAAGAATAACTGCTTGACCAGGTAAAGTCTCTTAACCAAAAAGAGGATTGGCTTGTAGACTTTTGGAAAAGAGGCTGATAGTTCTTCTATCTAGAGCTACCAGAAACAAGCAAGAAAACTAAGCTCTCAACAGTTACGAGAAACCAGGAACTCAGTGTGTGAGAGTGGTAGGAGTGGCCTTCAGGGATGAGCTCAAGGTGTCCCAGCCGGGAGGAGCACTAAGAACAGCCCACAGTTCCTAAAGCCTTCCCTGAGCTTCCACAGAGCCAGGAAGTGGAGAGGAAGAATTTGGATGGCCTCTGCAATTTCTTCGCAGTGTGCTACGCCCACATCTGGTGCTGCTACTGCTCCCTGTTAATGCTTGCTACCCACCCTACTCCCTACTCCTTTTTCTTTCCTTCCCCCTCTCACCCCTGCCTTGCTCCAGCAACAAGAAAGGAAAGGTTCGGGGCTGGCGAGCCAGTATGCTACCTTTTATGTCAAGGCCAAGGATGCTCTACCCATACAACACCCAGTTCCTAGAGCAAGCAGAGCCATTCGGCCCAATGGGGTCATAAGGAGGGTTGGCTATATTAACTACCTATTAAACTTAAGTAATTTAGCAGACATCTTCAGGGCTGGCAGTGCAGACCAGAGGTCGCCAGGGAGGCTCTAGCCACTTGTTTTAATTGTGGGAGACGCCTTTCCCGCATATGCAATCTCTCTCTGTGATTTATCACTTCCCCGGGTGTTTTTTTAACTGTTCTACTTCACTTCACCGGCTCTGCAACTCCAAGGGGAGCCCGCACAAATTGAAGATGACATTGGACTTTTATGTCTTCCTGATCCAAGAGAAGCTGCTGGCGCTTGAGATAAATGTCAAGGCTCCTCTTCTTCCTGTTCCTCCATCAGTGGAAACCACAGCTGGACCTTGACGGTTCAAACCATTTACTAATGAAATAAGCTTTCTAAGCTCCACCACCCCCATGATTTCTCATCCATCAATTTCCTTGGAAATCCTGTGCTCCCTGGGAGACCACAGGCACAAAAGTGATGACTTTGTTTGCTGACACTCAGACCAGCTCAGGATCGGGAGACTGAAACCCCTCTTTTGAGAAAGGATGAAAGAAAGACCCTGAATGTATATATTCCAAGACTGCATTTTACCTTCAAGGTGTGGTGGTACAGTTATGCCACACCAAGCCACCACTCCCATCATCAGCACTGTGGCTCTGAAGGCACAAAAGTCAGGCTCAAGGCACCCTGTGTCCCCCAACCCCAGCCTGACTGCCAGACTCATTCCCCTCACTTGGAAGGCTCAGATGCCAGGACACGTGTCGCTCCCACTGAGAATGAAACAACTCCAGGTTCCCTAGGGTGGCTTCTGATCACTAGCACTGCTCTGACTCAGATGCAAATGCCAAACTAGTTGTACTGATCATCAATTGGGAAAAATGGAAATATAGGAAGTTAAGATTAGCAAGAGGAGAAAAATATATCCTTGCAAACCCAAGTCAAATATTACAAGGAACCAGTGAAGTTATTTATGGCTATTTATTTATTTATTTATTTTTGAGACAGAGTCTTGCTCTTGTTGCCCAGGCTGGAGTGCAATGGCATGATCTTGGCTCACCGCAACCTCCACCTCCCAGGTTCAAGCGATTCTCCTGCCTCCGCCTCCCAAGTAGCTGGGTTTACAGGCATGCGCCACCACACCCGGCAAATTTTGTATTTTGGGTAGAGATGGGGTTTCTCCATGTTGGTCAGGATGGTCTCGAACTCCCAACCTCAGGTGATTCACCTGCCTCGGCCTCCCAAAGTGCTGGGATTATAGGTGTGAGCCACTGTGCCTGGCCAATTATGGCTTTTTAAAAGTTTTTACTTCCAGCCACGTAGCAATTAATACAATGAATGAAGATGCCCAGCACAAGCTGTGTACCTAGATTTGGCGGTGTGGCCCACATGCTGTCCTTCGCCCTTTGCTGCAGGATCACAAGCAGATTTTCCCTTTTCAGAGTTTTAACCCCTTACTGAGCTCTGACTGTGCACTGAGTGTTTCATGCACATTCTCTCATTTATCCCTCACAACAGTCCTGGGGGCAAAGACTATTTTTATTCACCTTTTGAAGGTGAGGACACTGTGCCTTGAGAGAGTAAGAATTCATCCTTTTTTATGGCTGCATGTATACATATGTAACAAGCCTGCACGTTGTGCACATGTACCCTAGAACTTAAAGTATAATTAAAAAAAAAGAGAGAGAGAGCGCGCGAGCGAGCATAAGAATTATAGAAGGCCGGGCGCGGTGGCTCACACCTGTAATCCCAGCACTTTGGGAGGCCGAGGCAGGCAGATCACAAGGTCAGGAGATCGAGACCATGGTGAAACTCCGTCTCTACTAAAAATAGAAAAAATTAGCCAGGCGCAGGGGCGGGCGCCTGTAGTCCCAGCTACTCGGGAGGCTGAGGCAGGAGAATGGCATGAACCCGGGAGGCGGAGCTTGCAGTGAGCCGAGATTGTGCCACTGCACTCCAGCCTAGGCGACAGAGCGAGACTCCGTCTCAAAAAAAAAAAAAAAAAAAAAAAAAGAATTATAGAAAAAGGAAGTGGCAGAGAAGTAGGAACCTCGGTTAATCCGACTGGATAGCCGCTCAGCATTCCTGAGGAAATGTGGTAACCCTTCATAACCTAAGGGCAAACTCCTTGAATTAGCTTCAATGTTACACAGCCCCCATGGGTACTGCTGAAATCACACAGCAGACTCTGAGACCTCTCAGTGAGGCAGAAGAGTACTGAAACCGAGGACAAATACAATGGCCAGGCGAGATGGCTCATGTGTGTAATCCCAGCATTTTGGGAGGCTGTGGCGGGAAGATCCACTTGAGCTTAGGAGTTCGAGACCAGCCTGGACAACATGGCGAAACCCATCTTTACAAAAATAAAAATTAAAAAATCAGTCAAGCGTAGTGGCAAATGCCTGTAGCCCCAGCTACTTGGGAGGCTGAGGTGAGAGGATCGCTTGAGCCCAGGAGGTTGAGGCTGTCACCAATGTGGGTGACAGAGTGAGATCCTGTCTCAACAAAACAAAACAAACAAAAAACCTCATTAAAAACAAAAGAGGCCAGGCACGGTGGCTCACTTTTATAATCCCAGCACTCTGGGAGGCAGAGTTGGGCAGATCGGTTGAGCTCAGGAGTTCAAGACCGGCCTGGGCAACATGGTGAAACCCCATCTCTACAAAAAATACAAAAATTAGTAGTCTCAGCTACTTGGGAGGCTGAGGCAGGAGGATCACTTGAGCCTGGGAGGTGGAGGTTGCAGTGAGCCAAGAACGTACCAGCCTGGGTGACAGAGGGAGATCGTGTCTCAAAACAAAATAAAACTAATATCAATGCAGGCTGGTTTGATCCCAGATTAGTGAGCTTTTGGACACTGGAAACTGTTCCATTCACTACCAGCTTTTGCATCTCATCCCCAGGCATTCTAGATGGAGTTCTGCCCTTGACATCTAGGTATTCCCACATCCAAGCCTAAAGCAGCACTTCTCTTCAGCTAGGCTTGTGCCAGCCAGACTGCAGCATGCACCACCCCAGAGCCACCCTAGTGCAGGCATGTGGCTGCTCATCAGTCCCGGTCACTGACCACAGGGACTGCCAAAGTCTAGAAAATGGAACGTGCACTGAACTTCATGTGCAGTAAAATTTAGTAGTGCAGCACTATTTAATCTAGTGATGCTGAGAGAACGCTTGTCATATTAAACATCAAGTCCATGCTTTTATTAACCCTTGATTAACCCGAGTGTTTGATTAACTGCCTGGCAGCCTGCTTTAAAAACAAGTTCACATCAAGACATTAAAATGAATGAATAAATAAATGCATCCATGTATGTCCTAGGAGCAGTGCAAATTTAACTAAAAATGAAACTTCTTTTGTCTGCAGTAAAAGCTCAGTGTGAAATGACAGTCAGAATCAGGACCCTGAAGAATTTCAGCACTCTGCATCATTATAGAAGGAAGAAAGAAGAAATCACATTCGGGCTGAGCAGCACCTTCCCATGGAGGGAACACCTGGCAGCACTGGGTGAAATGCAGCGGGGTTTTCTGCTTGTCCTCGTGGTTACAAAAAGTTCAGTAAACCAAGGTGGGTCCACCTGGCTGCTCTGGGTGCTGTGAGCTGGCCGGCCCATGACAACGCTGGCCATAACTGCCCTGCTCAGAGCACGGACTGTTCTGTATCAGGGTATCAATGCCAACATGGGTATGAAAGCTGAAGAAACAGGAGCCCGCTAAATGAAAGTGTCACATACAAAACAGGGTTCATGTCATGGATTCTTGGAACCACTGATGGCTCAAGTGTACCTTTTAATAAGATCTATCAGGGACTTTAACAGCTGACCTCTCTTGATGGGATAATGACCACAAGTAGGATCTATCTTATGCCAGACCTCTTTTTGGTAGGAAGGTTCCAATTAGCTTATTCTACTCTATGAGCAGAAACTGCGGGGAAGACTCCAATGGACACATCCTACCCTGCTGTCGGGTGGTGTGGAGTTTGTTGGCATGGGTACTACTGGGGATTAGGTGAGAAGTAGAGGCAGGATGTCATTTTATTATTGGGCAAAATACATTCTCTCTACTGCCTAGGCATGCTGGAATAATAACGAACTGTTGCAGGAGAAAAGCAGCAAACATTCAGTTAATTCATTCAGCAACCAGTGACCGCTCCTCTCCGGGGTGCCATGACTGTACTGTTCCAATGTGAGTTCACTCTGACCACATCTCTGCTCAGCCTGTGGAGTGGAAGCTGAAGCAGAGGCGGCTGAGCACGGACGAACAGACAGTCCACTCCCCGTGGACTCACAAATCAGACCCCTGTGCTCTGGGTTTGCTTTATTTGAAAGGAAAAGGGCTGTGTACAGAAAGGGAAAGCTCTAAAGGAAAATGAGCCAGCACAGGCAACCCCTTCGCCCCACGACCAGAAGCTGCCAGGAGTGACCACGGGTCTTGAGAGGCTGTCACCGCGTAAAAGGTCTTGATCTCGAGTTACAGACATCAGTCTCAAAAGTGCCCAGATTGACCCCATTTCCATGCTAGGAGTATGCCACCAAGACAAAGGACTTATAGACACACCTGACTGGACAAGAAGCCATAACCTTCCCCAGCCCAACAATGACACGAGATGGGAAGAACGGCCGGTCCTACAGCCCCATGACATGCTCTTCGGAACGAGGCAGTCTTCTGGGGCCCTGGAGGCTGGTCTGGCTCCACAGGGCGGGTGCCTGCTTTTAGACTCAAAGCATGCTGCGGCCAGTACCCAGGCACCACCTGCCCTCGTAAGGGCTCAGTGTGGCCTGAGGACAGAGACAGGCAAGCTCATGCACGGGTTAGTATCACAGAGGGCAGTGCCATCACCACAGAGAGAATACCTGGGAACAACCTACTTTGAGGGCTCAAATGCAGATAGGTCTTCTGCCTTGGGCTTGAGGCTAAACCAGCAAAATAAAATGAAGAAAAACAAAAACATACCCTGTGATATCAACAATGCCATAAGTGCTATCTGCAAAATGCTTGGATAGGCCTGAAATCGTGACGAGTGATCTTGTTTGTTTTAATGGCTTGGAACGGGGTCTCTTCAGCTTTCACACTGCAGGTTTCTGTGGCTGAAGGCCCCCCTGCTCATTGCAGCCGCAGTGGAAATGGTGAGACTGTTCCGGGGACCCAGATGACAAGGCTGGGGGTAAGGGGTGAGATGGGGTGTCTAAGGCAGTTCATTTAAGGGCTGACTGGCTCACTGGCTCAGTCATTGTTTTACCTCTTTCCTTAATGGCTGAGGCCTCCCTTGAACTTCTCTTTACTATTTAATAATTTTGTTTTGGAAGGGAAGCCTGGTAAATTACAGAAGCCAGAGAAAAGAAGAATGTGGAATGTGGAAATGCCTTTCCTTCTAGGTTGCACTATTAAAAGGAATTCTCTACCCAGTGCCAGTTCTGACTGGAGTCGAGAGGTAAAAGTCAGGGCTGCCTGCTGTATCCAGTAACGATGGCAGGTAGAAACAGATCCCCTGGAGTTTTCAGATACAGCTTAACCACTAAAAACAGAGACAGTCCGTAAAACTGGAAGCCCATTTTAAAGACTGAGGTAAAGAGTAAAAAATTAACTGCATCAGTATCACCTAAAGTCAATGGACAGTTTTATCTTTTTGTTTGTTTGTTTGTTTTTGAGACAGTCTCGCTGTGTCTCCCAGACTGGAGTGCAGTCACACAATCTCGGCTCACTGCCAGCTCCACCTCCCAGGTTCACGCCATTCTCCTGCCTCAGCCTCCCGAGTAGCTGGGACTACAGGTGCCGCCACCACGCCCGGCTAATTTTTTTGTATTTTTAGTAGAAGCGGAGTTCCACTGTGTTAGCCAGGATGGTCTCGATCTCCTGACCTCGTGATCCACCCGCCTCGGCCTCCCAAAGTGCTGGGATTACAGGCGTGAGCCACCACGCCCAGCCCAGTTTTATCTTAATAACACCTATTTTATAGGTGTTAACCTGATCCTGGGCTATCAGTCAAGAGCAGAGCATTATTTGGCAAGAGAGGACCCTTCTGCTTGGCCCAAATGAAAAAGGTATACTCTTGGGCTGATAATTAGTATGAAATTTAGCTTCTGAAACTCAACAATGCTGAAAGCTCAAAATACCAATAGAGAAAGATATGAAACCATTTGCAACATAATAAAGTCTTCTCTTTCAAAACAAAGAGGTTCTCTCCTAGACACTTCCTTTTAAGTATGAAAAAAGTTAAAAATTCAGTTTGGTTTTATAGTCCTTGCCACTTAAAGACACAACAAGACTAGAGGGAAAGTGCATTCTCAATAGCCTCCATTTCATTCTGCTTTCTCATAAAGTAAGGCAGCTCCCTGGGCATAACACCCCTTGGCTTAAAAGGGCTTTATGCTTTACTGCTAAATGATGAATCAAAACCCCTGTGTAACAGGGGTTCATTATGTCAGAGCTTTTAACACAAGCTCAACTGCCATCCAGCCAATGGGTTCCTAGTCACTGGCAGATTACATTCCCTTTCTGGCATAAGTTTAAAAATTTCCTCAACTAAGTACATACAAAAGATGCTAACAGTCTAGTGACTTGGCTACTGAGAAAACCAGATGCCAACCTCATATTTCATTAATGATGGTCCTGATCAGCAAAATACAAGAAAGAGACCCTGGGTACCTTTTTAATGGTATTGTGCTTGCTGCTGCCACCCCTGTCGGAGTTCTCATTGTGCAGAATATCCAGAGCCGTCTCCCTCTCTTTCAGTTTCAAGGCCTCGATTTCTGTCTTGAGTTCATTGAGCTGCTCCTGCAGATGCTTGCTCTTTTCCATGTATTCCACTCTGCCGGCAAGAGGGTATCATGCATCAGGGCTTGGGCGACAGTGAGATATGGCTCAGGTGCTCTGTGGCCCACAAGCTGCTTGGTGCAGGATCTAGGGTTTGAGGCCTGAGGTTCACATCTTTACTTGGCCACTCACAGGCCGTGGAGCTTAGGCTGGTCACTTAAGTGCTATGAATGTTTCCTCATCATTAAAATTGGGATAATGATCACAGGGCCGTGGTCAGGATTAAATTTTTAAAAAGTGGAGGCTAGGCATGGTGGCTCCACCTGTAATCCCAGTACTTTGGGTGGCTGAGGCAGGAGGATTGCTTGAGCCCAGGAGTTGGAGACCAGCTTGGGAAACATAGCGAGATCCTGCCTCTATTAAAAAAAAAGAAGAAGAAGAAGAAGAAAAAGAAAAAGAAAGAGTAGAAAAGTCCTTGGTAAATTCTCATAGGGGATTCTACAAATACTAGCTGTCACAGACAGCTTTTCGTTCTGCACCAAAAAAAAAAAAAATACATGAAACAAGCTTCCTGGGAACCCAGAACAATCTCCTTGTCTCAACCCTTCTTGGAGCAGTAATTCAAGTAAACTCATTTTTTTTGATAGGATCTTGCTATGCTCCCCAGGCTGGCTTTGAACCCCTGGCCTCAAAGTGCTGGGATTACAGGCACAAGCCACAGCGCCCAGCTTCACGTGATCTCTTTTGATAGGCCACATCCACAGTCCCACTTGTTCTGAGACTTCATCTAAAGATGACAGAAGCTCACTCAGAAGCTCACCCAACGCGAGGAAGAAAAGATCCCTACCCTCACCTGAGAACAGACACACTGAGTGACAGCATCTATGATGGTGAAAGTCTGGAAACCACCCACAAAGCGTCCAACTACAAGGCATGGCCAGAAAAACCGTGCAATACAAATACCAAAAACATTCCATAGGGATTGCCATGGTTAGTATAGAGACTGCCAATATGTGCAAGGGTAAGAAGTGCTATGGTCTGAATGTTCGTGTCTTCAAAATTCATATGTGGAAACCTAATTGCCAGCTGGGTGTGGTGGCTCATGCCTGTAATCCCAGCACTTTGGGAGGCCAAGGTGGGCGGACCATGAGGTCAGAAGTTTGAGACCAGCCTGACCAATATGGTGAAACCCTGTCTCTACTAAAAATACAAAAGTTAGCTGGGCGTGGTAGCATGGGCCGGTAATCCCAGCTACTCAGGAGGCTGAGGCAGGAGAATTGCTTGAACCCAGGAGGCAGAGGTTACAGTGTGCTGAGATCGCACCACTACACTCCAGCTTGGGCAACAGAGCGAGACTCCATCTCAAAAAAAAAAAAAAAAAACCACAGGCGTCAGGAGATGGGGCCTTTGGGAAGTCATGAGGGTAGAGCCTCATGAATGGGATTAGTGCCCTTATAAAAGAGACTCCAGAGAGACCCTTCATCCCTTCCACTGGGTGGGCACACAGCGACAAGGGCTGACTATGAACCAGGAAGAATGCCCTCACCAGACTCCACCTCTGCCCGTGCCTTGATCTTGGCCTTTCCAGCCTCCCAAACTGTGAGAAATCAATTTCTTTCTTTCCTTTTCTATTTTTTTTTTTGAGACAGGGTGTCTCTCTGTTGCCTGGGCTGGAGTGCAGTGGTATGATCTGGGCTCACTGCAACCTCTGCCTTCCAGGCTCAAGCAATCCTCCTGCCTCAGCCTCCCGAGTAGCTGGGACCACAGGCATGCGCCACCACACCCAGCTAATTTTTGTATTTTTAGTAGAAATGGGGCTTCGCCATGTTGCCCAGGCTGGTGTGAACTCCTGGCTCAAGTGATCTGCCTGCCTTGGACTCCCAAAGTGCTGGAATTATAGGCATGAGCCACTGTGCCTGGCCAAGAAATAAATTTCTGTTGTTTATAAGCTACCTAGCCACTGGTATTTTGTTACAGTAGCCAAAACAAACTAAGATAGTAACAAAATACAAACTATAAAATAGCAGAATAGCTTCACCCTGATCCCCGATCCCAACCACATAAATATATATGTCTGGATAATGGTGAAAGGAACATGGACAGCAGATATGACAGCTAGAGGCTCTGGTTCACTGGCTACTTAGCTATACCCTCAATGTGAAAGCCCAAAGAAAAAACAGCCTGGATTGTGGTTGCCCATAGAGGACTCCATGGAGACACTTTCCCCAAAGGTTTTTCCTGATGATACTACCCTTGGTAAAAGCACATGGGCTGCAGAGTCAGATGGGTGAGGGGTTTCAACCCAGGGGCTCCTCTGCATCAGCTGTGTGATGCTGGGGGAGTTCACTAAACTCTCTAAATCTGAATTCTCCCTTATAAAATGGGAACATGAAAACCTACCTTTGATGTCAGTTTGATGTTTGTCAGTTAGTAGGAATTAAATGAGACAAAAGCCAAAAACCCTGACACACAGGCACTCAATGCATGGTAGCTGCTGTGGTTGTCCTCCGGCAAGCAGTGGCAGTTAACCAACTTACCACTAGCTCTGGGAACTAGGGGCCCTTGCTTAGACTTCCTCTGCAGTGGGGATCCTTTCCTTTCCATCTCTGATCCACTTCTACCCACCATAAAGGGAAGACGGAGGGCAGTTCAGCAAAAGCTGCCATGATCAGGCCATGCTGGGGCCCTGCCCAGTGCCATCCACTGCAGCAAAGTGGCCCCACCAGCTGTCAGCTTTCCTTAGCCTTGAGCCTGAGTCTCTTCTCTAATCTTTCTTTGTTCTAGACAAGGGAACCACTGTAGATCCCAGTCACTGGAAAACTCAACTAGGAGGCGACTACAGTCCAGTAGTATAACAGCAGTTGAACTGACTCAGAGATGCTAACAACCCAGTTCTACACTTTAAGTGAGGTTTAGAGCCATCATAAACTCCAGGTCACTAGTCAAGTGTTATTTTTATTCATTCAGAATGAATGCTGATCTGTTGTCCCTTAATTTCCAATTAAGGAAATTCTTCCTCCAGCAGGTAAGAGCAGAGCAAACCTTTGTAGGAGCTAATGACAGGCTGTTTCAGCAACCCCTCACCTCTGCCCCAGCTTCCCAAGGCCCCAATCACTCACTCTGGTTCACGGCTGCCCACAGCAGGGCACAGGGGGCTACATACTTTTCTTTCTCTATCTCCATGGAAAGTCGCTTCATGTCAGTATCCTTGAAGTCGAAAGACAGGCTGTCACCAATGAGGTTGAAGCTTGGTATGTCAGGAGGCAACGGTGCTGGAATTGGGTTCATGGGCTATTAATGAGAAATTTCGGATTAGGAGCTTGGGTCATACAAGAACAGAGGGGCACTACTGTGTTGACAACTGATCCTCCATCAGCCACAGCGGCGATAGGCACAACTCAGGTCCTACCTCCCAATGCCACTATGAGCCCCTCCACTTCAGTCCCTCCACATTTGCCACTGCCAGGTGAACAATACCAAAGACTACAAATCCAGGAAAGTCATCCCTCACCCCTCAAATCTCTAACCGTTCTTCACGCTCAGCTGAATCAAACACAAACTCCCACTCGCTTTTTCATTTAGGAAACTCCCGGGCCCTGTGAGAGGGGCTGGAGATGCAGAAAACAAGACAGCATCCTTGGCTTTGAGCAGCTGAAAGTTGTGTTCAGGAAATAGATGTGTTCACAGATCATCACTGTTAAAAAAGGTAAACACTGTAGCCAGGGAGCGAACAGAGGCTAGAAGAGATGCTGCTTTTGCTGGGATCCAAGACAGTGCCACGAGAAGGTTTGCCAGGTGGGAGGTATGGCAATGGGTGGGGCACTGCCCAGCGAGGGTGCCAGGAGTCTGCCATACAGTGTGGAGAGGTGGGGTGGGAGATGGGCACCACCACAAAGGGCTCCACCTGCCCACCAAGGGGCTTGGGATTGGACAATGGAACCGGAGTAGGTCTTGAAGCAGGGGTGGTGTAGTTTTTTTTGGTTTTTGTTTCTGACTTTCATCCCAGAACAAAGGGTCATCTAAAGAGGGCCCCAATCTAGCTCCCTGGCTTCTCCTACTATTTGCCCTACTAAGTCACAGTCAGTATTGTTTATTATCCCCTGGACTACTGCCTTCCCATCTCTGTACCCCTGCCTATCCCATTTCTCCTCCCTATGCTCCATCGCTCTTTCAAGGCCCTTCTCAAACACCATGATCTCTCACCAAAGCCTTTCTAGCCCCTCCCAGCCAGCCGGCAACCCTTTTCTTTACTGTCCCTTAATGCTGTGTTTACAGTTCTCTAATGGTTCTTCTGCAATTCCACCCTGTAAAAGATTTCTTTTTGGCTGTATCTTCTTTCTACTATTTGCAAGTTTCCTGCAAACAATCTGCCTCTTTTTCATCCTTGGATCCCGTACTGAGTCTAGGACACTGTCTGGGAAAGAGCAGAGGCTTGGAACATTCATTTGAGACATTCTCAAGGCCTGAGGCAGACTGTCTGCAGGGGTGCTGAGAGACAGCTCCTGGGGTGCCAGGGATGTCCTGTTTTCTGATCTGGGTGCTGGGTACATAGGTATGTTCAGTTTGTGAAAATTCTTCAAGCTGTACAGTTGTAATCTGGGCACTTCTCTACATGTATGTTATACTTCATAAAAATTTCCAGCAAAAACCAGTACTAGTTGCTGCACCATCAGTGAGAGCATGAACTGGTACAACTGCTTTGAAGAGTATCAAAATTGAAAATTTGACCCCACGGTTCTATTATTAGAATTTATTCTACCAATATATTCACTTGTGTGTGTCAAGATTTGTGTTCAGGGATGTTCAGTGCCATTTTGTTCAAAATTGCAAAAGAAAACAGACTAAATACTCATCTGTGAGGGACTGGTTAAATGAACTGCAATCCATCCGCACAACAAAACATGATTAAAAAGCTGATATGGATGATCTCCTCCAGGATTGACTGCTAAGAGGAGAGAGCAGTTACAGCAGTGTATAAACTTTGCTCCAGGCCGGGCGCGGTGGCTCAAGCCTGTAATCCCAGCACTTTGGGAGGCCGAGGCGGGCGGATCACGAGGTCAGGAGATCGAGACCATCCTGGCTAACACAATGAAACCCCGTCTCCACTAAAAATACAAAAAAATTAGCCGGGCGTGGTGGCGGCGCCTGTAGTCCCAGCTACTCGGGAGGCTGAGGCAGGAGAATGGCGGGAACCCGGGAGGCGGAGCTTGCAGTGAGCCGAGATTGCGCCACTGCACTCCAGCCTGGGTGACAGAGCGAGACTCCGCCTCAAAAAAAAAAAAAAAAAAAAAAAAAAAAAAGCTTTGCTCCAGTGTATATTTTAAAAACAACACATAGAGGCTGGGCACAGTGGCTCATGCCTATAATCCCAGCACTTTGGGAAGCTGAGGCAGGCAGATCACTTAAGCTCTGAAGTTTGAGACCAGCTGGGGCAATATGGCAAAACCCTGTCCCTACCAAAAAAAAAAAAAAATTAGCTGGGCGTGGTGGCACATGCCTGTGGTCCCAGCTACTCAGGAGACTGGGGCGGGAGGATCGCTTGAGCCTACCAGGCGGAGGTTGCAGTGAGCCGAGATTTTGCCACTGCATTCCAGCCTGGGTGACAGAGTAAATAAAACTCTCTCTCTCTCAAAAAATAATAATAATAATAAACAAAATAAAAAATAAAAACAAAACACACATCTCAGGTGTTCAGCCCAGCTGAGTGCTCAGACGACTCCAGTCCCAGCTACCATCTGACTGTGACCACCAGAGAGATCCCCAGCAAGGATCTCTGTCTGGCCCAGTCAACCCAACAAGCCACCAGAGGTATAATAAAGGGTTGTTTCGGCCACACAGTTGGCTTGGGTGGGTTGTTACATAGTAACAGAGAACCAGGATATACGGCAACAGCAAACTGCTTACGTTTTCCCCACCTCAAACCCTGGGCAGCTTGTGGCTCTGGTGCCCTGTGTGCATCTGGGTCATGTATGTGCCTGTACCATGTGCTTGAATGTAAGTATGGGTACGTGTGTGTGTCCGTGCTGTGTGTGTGGATGTGCCATGTGCATGAATATATGTATGGCTACATGTGTGTGTCTGTGCTGTGTGTATGGATGTGCCATGTAGATGACTGTGCTGTGTGTGAGTCTGGGCCATGTGTGTGCATCTGTGCCCTCACCCTAAATACCCTATGTTCTCTTCTCTACCTGGCTACTTCCTGCTCCCCCTTCAAGCATCAGTGTAGACACCATATTGAGCCTCTCCTGCCCCTCCAGGCTGGGCTGTGTCCTCCTCCTCTAGGCACCTGTGCACCCTGAGAACACCTGTCAGGACAGAGACTTCCAACTGTGTGGCACTATGTGGACACTGAACAAATACACAAAAAAAATAAATAAAAAATAAAATGCCAAACTGAATGCACAGAAGAAAGGAGGGAAAGAGGTTTCTATTCATTTTGTGACCCCATTTAATGGAAGTCTGCCTCTGTGTCCCCAAACTGAGAGTGGCTACTCGTTCTTGCATGGCAGTAATTCACTCTGAGGTGTACAGCCAATCCCTTCCCAGAACTATAATTATGATATATGGTATATACTGATAGTTGAAGATTACATTCAGCTCAGCATTAAGAGGCAAGAGAGCAAATTCGCTTGAGGATAATTTGGGACTATATTACTTAGAACAAGAAAAACATTCCAGAGCTGGAAAAGGCCCTGTTGCCTGTTATCCAGGCAACCAAAGAGACAACTAACTAGTCCAAAGCCAAATGGCAGACCAGGATGTTCTACCCGGTCCCTAACTGCAGGCTCTCTGCATCTCTCATCCTGCCATGTGTTTGCTTGAATGGTCACCCTGAAGGCACCGCCAGATGAACTGAAGGGCCGGGAGGAAAGAGAACATCACCCACCAGGACTAAGGCGGCCCCAGCTGGTGGCCCCCCAGGCTCACCGGGTACGTGGGCTTGGTGGCAATCTCCAGGAGCTTCTGCTTGGCTCTTCGCTCTGCCTCGCGTGCTTCCTGCAGGTCCTGCTTCAGCTGATCTGCCTCTTTGGCCCTGCAAGGAAAGGATGAGATGTCAGCTTCACAGAAGAGGGCAGGTGGTGGGAAAAGACCCCACACCACCCCTGCAGAGGAGGGACCTGGCCTAACCCTGAGGATGGCACCTGAAGAAGTGAAAAAGGACAGTGAGACAGGGACATTTACATGAAATCAGAACTTCCAAAGCAAGGACAACATTCCTGAGATTTTTCATTTGAGTTGGTAAATCTAAACTGGAAGAGCAGGAAAACTGAGAGAAACCAGGCCTTCTACAGCCAGGAGACGGAGGAGCTGGAGGGGGCACCAGCAGCTTTCTCTGCTTTGTTTTTGGGTGAGAGTGAGCTGGGCAAAGGAAGAGCCCAGAGGATCAAAGTTCTTTTTTTTTTTTTTTTTTTTTTTTTTTGAGACGGAGTCTCGCTCTGTCGCCCAGGCTGGAGTGCAGTGGCGCGATCTTGGCTCACTGCAAGCTCCGCCTCCCGGGTTCATGCCATTCTCCTGCCTCAGCCTCCCGAGTAGCTGGGACTACAGGCGCCCACAACCGCGCCCGGCTAATTTTTTGTATTTTTAGTAGAGACGGGGTTTCACCGTGGTCTGGATCTCCTGACCTTGTGATCCGCCCGCCTCGGCCTCCCAAAGTGTTGGGATTACAGGCGTGAGCCACTGCGCCCGGCCCAAAGTTCTTATATTGGATCACAAAGGGCAGAATATACAAGAACTGCATCTTCACAGCCTCTGGATAAAACACTGGTGGGCCTTGTGCCCACTTTCTCCAGCAGGAAGATGAGCCTCGTCACTGAGGGCACCCGCACCCTGGTGCAGATCGTCACCCTATGGGGCTCAGGGTGGACACGGCATGTGAGGCCTGGCCCGACCTGCATCATGCACAGCGAGTGTGACCCGCATACAGCAAGGGGCCTGAAGCAGGGCAGGCAAAAGGGAACCATATTCCCAGAACGACATGCAAAGGGTGGTGAGGAAAACTGTAGTGACTGCACCTTGGTAGCTAAAAGCCAAATTCAAGTGCTCTAAATCAACAGAGCCAAAAGCTGTGGGGAATGTGTCAGTGTTTATCTGAAGGCTACAGGCCTATAATAGTCTTTCAAAAGTACAGACAACAGTTCCATCCTTCAACCTGGCCATGAGTGGGACGTCCCAGTCACAGAGACCATCCTAGCCCCCCTTCCCCATGTGCCAAGGAAGGCTGGGGAATGCAGGCACTAGTTCCCCTTTAAAGGTGAGCAGCTGCTGTTCTCCTGCAGACCCACCGAATGAAAGCAGAAAAGAACCACGTTTTGTTTTTGCTTTTTTTATGCACAAAGAGCCTCCTCACATCTCTTTAGCTGAAAGCGGTCTGTGGATATGCTCAGGGGTTTTCCTGCACACACGGCCATCAGAGAGACAGGGGCTTATCAAAGAGACACAACAGAGGGGCCCACCTAGCAGGAGAACTGAGTTCCTGTGCCCAACCAGTAGCGCCAACCCCAAAATGGATGAAGCACCAGTCACCATCAGCCAAGGAGGAGCCTCCCCCCGCCCAGAAGATGGGGAAGCAGCTTGAGGACAGCTGCTGTAGAGCTCAGCCTCAGGGAAGGCTGGTCTACGGCCCTTCACCAGCCTCCTCACCAGTCTGGTGCCCAGTGCCCCCTCACCTCCTCTCTGACTCCTCAGCCATCTTCAGTGCCAGCACCTCGGCTTCCAGCACCTTCTGCTCCATCAGGCGCTTCTCCTCCTCCGTGCGAATGGCTGTGGCCTTGATGCGTTGCATTTCCTGCTCAGCCTCTGCGGCCTTCTGGGCCAGAAGTTTTGCCTCCTCCTCAGTGATCTGGGCCTTTTCAGCCAAAAGGTCGGCTGTCTCCTCAGACCGCATCTGGAGGGCACGGTGCTCTTAGCTGAAGCTGGATCATGTGTTATTCTCCCGCCCAGATCTGCCTTGAACACTGAGATGCGACAAACCAGAGTCTCGGACTCCTGGGGTCCTGCTGCTGAGTGCCCTCCATGACTCTCTGACAAGAGATGACAAGCCCCTTTCCCCAGCTTTTCAGAAGGGTCCTTTGGGCTGCACCCATGGGGAGTAACAAGAGCACCTTCTCTGAGTACCCACTTCAGCCCAGGCTTCTGCTGCATGTGGAGAAAAACAACTTAAACTCTGCTCTTTCCCTTTAAATCAGTGGTTCAAACCAGAGGAGCTTTTTGCCCCCTGCAAGAGACATGTGGCAGGCCGGGCACGGTGGCTCACGCCTATAATCCCAGCACTTTGGGAGGCCAAAGCGGACGGATCACCTGAGGTCAGGAGTTCAAGACCAGTCTGGCTAACATGGTGAAAACCCATTTCTACTAAAAATACAAAAAATGAGCCGGGTGTGGTGGCAGGCGCCTGTAATCCCAGCTACTCAGGAGGCTGAGGCAGGAGAATCACTTGAACCCGGGAGGTGGAGGTTGCAGTCAGCCGAGATCATGCCATTGCACTCCAGTTTGGGCAACAAGAGCGAAACTCCATCTCAGAAGAAAAAAAAAGTATGGCTGGGCGCGGTGGCTCACACCTATAATCATAGCACTTTGGGAGGTTGAGGCAGGCAGATCACGAGGTCAGGAATTCAAAACCAGCCTGACCAACATGGTGAAACTTTGTCTCTACTAAAAATACAAAAATTAGCTGGGCATGGTGGCGTGTGACTGTAATCCCAGCTGCTCGGGAGACTGAGGCAGGAGAATCGCTTGAACCTGGGAGGCGAAGATTGCAGTAAGCCAAGATCGTGCCACTGTGCACTCCAGCCTGTGCAACAGAGCAAGACTCCGTCTCTCAAAAAAAAAGAGACATACGGCAATGTCTGAAGATGTTTTGGATTGTTACAAATGGAAGGTGAGGTGCTGCTACTGGGATCTAGTGCCTACAGCAAAGGATGGTCAGCCCCAAATGTCAGTAGTGCACAGGCTGAGAAGCCCTGCTGTAAAGGCAACCTCGTGGTGAAAGTGGAATTTGGCTGCACATAAGCTCAAACTAAATCTGCTTCTGCCAACACAGGTGGAAAGAAAAGGCACTGATCTTTTTTAAAGCTGAAATTAAGTCTTTCAAAGCAAACGCTGCTAACTCATGGTCTTCAGGAGGCCGAGCTCCAGAAAAGCCAAGGAAGCCCCCAGGTAGCCTCCTGGAACCCCGGTCCCTCAGAAATCACCAGTGCTTCGTTGGCCATAGTTGCTTCTTCTTTCATCTGCAGCAGCCTCCTCTCCAACTCATCCCTCGTGCGTTCAGCCTCCTCCCTCATCTGCTTCTCTCGAGCGAGGCGCTGCCGCTCCATCTGCGGGGGGTGAAGAAAAAGTCACTGAATCACAGGGCTCGAGACCTAGGGTGCCCAAAGATGCCCCATCTCCAGAGTCTCCCCTTTTGGGACCTTTTTCCTTCCCTTTCCTTTAGGTAACCAGGGTCATTCTTATTGCTCCCCACCCCATTCTTCTAAACCAGTTGCAGAGTTGAAAGCTGAGCCACTTAAAAAAAATTCTAGTAGTGAATGAACAAACGAACAACCAACAAAAAACCAAACCGAGTCTCGACCTGGATAGAAAGAGGCATTCTTTTTTTTTTTTTTTTTTTTTTTTTTGAGACAGAGTCTTCCTCTGTCGCCCAGGTTGGAGTGCAGTGGCATGACCTCGGCTCACTGCAACCTCTGCCTCCCAGGTTCAATCAATTCTCCTGCATCAGCCTCTCCAGTAGCTGGGACTGTAGGCGCCTGCAACCATGCCCGGCTAATTTTTGTATTTTTTAGTAGAGACAAGGTTTCACCATATTGGCCAGGCTGGTCTTGAACTCCTGACCTTGTGATCCACCCGCCTTGGCCTCCCAAAGTGCTGGATTTACAGGCATGAGCCACCGTGCCCAGCAGACGGAGGCATTCTTATACATGGTGCACTGAAATGGCTACCTTGCCAATGCTGCTTTTTGTTGGGAAACCTCAGGTGGCTCTGCCCCGTGGCTGATGGGACACAATGCAGGACCTCCTCCCTCAGATAGAGCCCCAGAAATAAGCAGCTTTCTCATCTGGGCAGGCAAGTCATCTCACCATTTCTAATCCACATGGACCCCTCTCACATCTCTGATTTCATCAACAATAGCTCCACTCTTGCCTCTGACCCACAGAGAAGATGGAATCATTCTACGTGATGCATCAATAGTTCACACATTGTATTTCATAGGGGGGAGCTGCAACAGCCACAGCACAGACTTGCACAGCCTCATGCAGAGACAACTCCTGAGCCAGGCCTATGACAGGAGGGAGCCAGGCAGGGAACACAGCCCCCTGTCCTTAAGGCAACAGTACAAAGCCACCACTACCTCCCTTGCCTTCTGGATCACTGCATTAATTGGACCACATGCTGAGCTTAATAAGGGGAACAAGTACAAGACAGTGCCATTCCTCTGTGATCCTGGGGTACTAACTGAGTTCAGAAAGCAGAATCCAGAAGTGGCCACTGCATTATTTTCTGCCTTAAATAATTTAAAGCACATTTAATTACTTCTTGCTTCAATCTTATCCCACACTCTGGTCATACAAGGTTTCTAAGACTGCTGCTTTTTCTAAATCCTAAGTAAAAAAAAAAAAAAAAAAAATATATATATATATATATATATATACACACACACACACATATTATACACACATTACATACATTGGAGCTTGAAAAGATAATGCAAAGACAAGCAATAAAACGGTGAAAGTTGTTCTCCAATTTTCTTGCAAGTCAGTGAAAAGCTTGGCCAATTTGTTCTCTAATTTCCATCATATTACAATTTCCATAAGGTGGCTTACTACATATCTATAATTCTTTTTTTTTTTTTATGCTTTAAGTTCTAGGGTACATGTGCACAATGTGCAGGTTTGTTACATATGTATACATGTGTCATGTTGGTGTGCTGCACCCATTAACTCGTCATTTACATTAGGTATATCTCCTAATGCTATCCCTCCCCACTTCCCCCTATAATTCTTAAAGAAAGAGAGAAGAGAAGAGAAGAGAAGAGAAGAGAAGAGAAGACAAGACAAGACAAGACAAGACAAGACAAGACAAGACAAGACAAGACAAGACAAGAGAAGAGAGCCCAGTTAGGCCAGGCAGGCACAGCAGCTCATGCCTGTCTTCCTAGCACTTTGGGGGGCCAAAGCGGGAGGAATGCTTGAGCCCAGGAGTTTGAGATCAGCCTGGGTAACATAGAAAGAGCTGATCTCTACAAAACAATTAAAATTAACTAGGTGTGGTAGCATGCACTTGTAGTCCCAGCTACTTGAGGGGCTGAGGCAGAAGGATTGCTCAAGCCCAGGAGCTCGAGGTTACAGTGAGCTATGATGGCACTACTGCACTCCAGTCTTCGTGACAGAACAAGACCCAGTCTCTTATTTTAAAAAAAAAAAAAAAAGGCCGGGCGCGGTGGCTCAAGCCTGTAATCCCAGCACTTTGGGAGGCCGAGACGGGCGGATCACGAGGCCAGGAGATCGAGAGACGATCCCGGCTAACATGGTGAAACCCCGTCTCTACTAAAAAAATACAAAAAAACTAGCCGGTCGAGGTGGCGGGCGCCTGTAGTCCCAGCTACTCGGGAGGCTGAGGCAGGAGAACGGCGTAAACCCAGGAGGCGGAGCTTGCAGTGAGCTGAGATCCGGCCACTGCACTCCAGCCTGGGTGACAGAGCAAGACTCCGTCTCAAAAAAAAAAAAAAAAAAAAAGTCAGGTAATCTCCTTCAGTTCTTGGCACTGTACTTTCCCGGAGACCTCTACCCCAATATAAAGGACCTCCTATTCACAAAATCAGTTTGCTGCTTACAAAGACTGTAAGGTGTAATATACATCCCTTCATCCGAGATGGAGAAGGTACATCATTAGTTTCACCTGATGGATGAGAAAACTGAGGTCTGGAAGGTAAGTCATTGACTTAGTCACATTCTAAATTTCAGATCTGGCTCCAAGGTCAGTGTCTGACCTTGATCTGTGGTTGCCCAGATGCCAGGTTTGTGGTTCTGCTGTGCTGTAGGCAGTGCCGATCGCAGTGTTCCTGCTATTCTCTGCCGGGGCCCACAGGCTACATATTCCTTGACACTTTCAGATTTCTTACTTCTAAGCTTTGCTCTGCTAAGAAAAAGGTCAAAGAGAGCTCTCCTCCTTCTTCTTATGTATTTATTTTGGTATTTTGTTTTGCTTCTGTTTTGAAACAGGGTCTTGCTTGGTCACCCAGGCTGGAATGTAGTGGTGCAATCATAGCTCACTGCAGCCTCAAATTCCTAGGCAAGTGATCCTCCTGCGTTGGCCTCCCAAAGTGCTGGAGTTATAGGGATGAGCCACTGCCAAGAGCTCTTCATGAAACTGCCACTATGACCCCATGCTGGCTCAGTAGGATTTCTTTGTCCAACAAATCCATCCCATCACCCCCAAAGCATCCCAAACAACACATGTGTGGCCTGCCACCTCAGAAAGCAAAGAGATGAAGAGCTGGAAGCACACTGGGCATTTCACTCTAAATCCTAGGGCTGGGAGCCAGCCTCTCCATTGTATCAAAATCAGAAAGGTGCACACAGACTAATTATTACACCTCTGAGCTTCCAAGTCCTGAGGGCAGCCAACTGCAGCCGCTGCTACTCTATCTAGTAGTTCATCCAAAAACACAACTGATATTCTCAGCAGTAAGGCCCAAATTAGTTGTGTGGATTTCCATGAGTAGAGAAGGTTTATGAGTAGAAAACAATGATGCAGATCATCCAGTCTGCTGATAGGTGCTCCTGCCACCTCCTGGGGCAGGTGACATGCCATGAGGTCTCACCTGCAGTGGGGAATTGCGGCCAGAGTCCAATTAGCATTCCAGCAGCAAGCACTGAAATGCCACCCTGCATTCTATCACCATCTAATTAGAAAAGGAGAAGGCTGCACAAGGAGGCAGACAGGCAAAAAAAGCAAGCAAGCTAGCTAGCTGGACAGATAGATGCATGCACTCTTGGCTATTTTGTCCCAAACCGGTGTTAATCACACTTAATTTCTCCAAGTGTAGAAATTACTAGAGATATTTCTTTTAGATATGCTATTAGGGTTTATTCCTCATTTCCAGAGCTGACATCCCACCAGGTAGGCATCAGCAAATGAAGATCCAACAGGGATAAAACAAGAGCAGGTATGTCCATGGCCAAAAGACTCCTGCGAGCCCACAACCACTCCTCACCTCCCAGGCCAGGACTGATCACACAGTGACATCATCAGTTAAAACAAAGTCATGCTCACCTGCTTTCTAGCCTTCTCCTCCCTGGCCTGGGCTTTCATCTGCTGAACTTCCAAAGAATCGGCTTTCCTCCTCCTCATAAATAGATCATGGTTCCCGATACATAGCTGGAGAATCTGTGGCCACAGAAGCAGACAAAAAGGTTAATATCCACAAATTTACTTCACTGCCTGCCGGCTCACTAGTGCTATAGCAGTTTGAGCTCTTGCAGGTAGCAGTAAACGTGAAGATGAACGCATGGAGTGAAACACTAACGCCCTGCTAGGGGCCTCTAGTGCTCTCAGCTGTGGAAACATGCAAAATGAAGGTGCCTCAGATATGCCAGGAGGTAAAAATCACAAATGAAGAGAGCACTAGAGGACACTTCACCATGTCTTCTGGGTGCACCTTACTCTCCTACATCAAGATGTGGTTCTGCAGACCAGGGAGGATAGGAAAGCTCATTCAGTAAGCTGGGCTAAGGCAACAGGGTGCATGTGGAAAAAAATAAGTTGGATCCCTCCCTCACACCTTACACAAAAATCAACTCCAGAAGGATTGAAGACTTAAATGCAAAGATTAAGCCCTTGAAACTTTCAGAAGACAATATAGAAGAATATCTTAATGATCACAGGATAAGAGAAGATGCCAAGTAAGACGCAAAAAGTGATTAAGAAAAAAAATTATATATTTGTCTACATTAAAATTAAACATTTTTATTGTCAAGACATAAAAAAAGAAAAACAGAGCCACCAACTGGAAGATATAGCCAATAAAGAAAACAGCTTAGGTGCAGTAGCTCACACCTGTAATCCCAGCACTTTTGGAGGCCAAGGTGGGAGGATCCTTGAGCCCAGGAGTTCAAGACCAGCCTGGGTGACATAGTGAGATGCCATCTCTACAAAAACATCAAAAAATTTGGCCAGACATGGTGGCCCAGCACTTTGGGAAGTGTAATCCTAGTACTTTGGGAAGTGGAGGCCAGCAGATTGCTTGAGCCTAGAGTTTAAGATAAGCCTGGACAACATGGCAAAACCTCGTCTCTATGAAAAACACAAAAAATTAGCTGGGCATGGCGGTGTGTGCCTGTAGTCCCAGCTACTGGGGAGGCTGAGGTGGAAGGATCACCTGAGCCTGGGGAGGTCCATGCTGCAGTGAGCCATGATCGTGTCATTACATTTCAGCCTGGGCAACAGAGTGAGACCCTATTTCAAAATCTCAAACAAAAAAAGTTAATATGATAATGAGATACCATTTTAGATGCACAAGATTGGCAAAAATTTTTAAAGGCTGATAATACAAGTATTAAGGATAGCAAAAAAGAAATTTCACCCACTACTGTTGGCTCTGTAAAAATCAATTCACCTTCTTTAGAAAACAATGTGTCACAATTTTGAAATTTGAACATATACTGAGCCCTGTACCCCTACTCCTAAATTCTATTTTTTATTTATTTTTATGTATTTATGTTTTTTGAGATGAAGTTTTGCTCTTGTTGCCCAAGCTGGAGTGCAATGGCATGATCTCGGCTCACCGCAACCTCCACCTCCTGGGTTCGAGCGATTCTCCTGCCTCAGCCTCCTAAGTAGCTGGGATTTATAGGCATGTGCCACCACGCCTGACTAATTTTATATTTTTAGTAGAGATAGGGTTTCTCCATGTTGATCAGGTTGGTCTCGAACTCCTGACCTCAGGTGATCCACCTGCCTCAGCCTCCCAAAGTGCTGGGATTACAGGCATTGAGCCACTGTGCCTGGCCCTATTTTTTATTTTTTTTAAATTTTATTCATTTTCATTTTTGGGGGGACAGGGTCTTGCTATGCTGCCCAGGCTGGTCTCAAACTCCTGGCCTCAAACAATTATCCCGCTTTGACCTCCCCAAGTGCTGAGATTACAGGCATGAGCCACCCCACCTAGCCCAGTATACTCAAGACTCCAAAGGAACTATTGCCTATGTACACCAGGAGGCAGATACAAAAGTTTTCAAAACAGCCTGTTAAAACAGTATAGAAATGACTGGGCACAATGGCTCACACCTGTAATCCCAGCACTTTGGGAGGCCAAGGTTGGATGGGTCACCTGAGGTCAGGAGTTCAACACCAGCCTTACCAATATGGTGAAACCCTGTCTCTACTGAAAATACAAAAATTAGCTGGGCATGGTGTCTCATGTCTGTAATCCTCTCGGGAGGCTGAGGCAGGAGAATCTCTTGAACCTGGGAGGCGGAGGTTGCAGTGAGCCGAGATGGCACTGCCACTGCACTCCAGCCTGGGCGACAGAGCGAGACTCTGTCTCAAAAAAAAAAAACCTTCCTCATGATATAATTTAGTTTTAACTCTAAGCTAAAGAGAAAGTATGTGCCAAGTGAGATACCATTCTACACTTCACAAGATGTCACTCTGATATTCTTTAAAAAGAAGTATTCAATTCTCAGAAAAGCTACCATTATCAGTAATGAAAACCAGGATCTCAACTTACCAGCTTATTAACACGAAGCTTTGAGGAGTTAAACTTGAAGACATCAATTTTCTTATCCAGTGGTTTAATAGTAAACTGGAAGAATGAAGCAGAACACAGTTTCAGTCCGACAGCCTGGAATGTTACCACCAATTGGAAATTCCACAAATGCAGCAACCACACTGGCCACAGACCAGCATGAAGCTATGCCTTGTCCTGGCTTCCCAGTGTCCAGGCACTAAACCTCGGGGAATTAGGAGCACCAAGTCTCGGGCTGTGGAAGCTCAGGACCCTAAAGGTGTGCTCTCTAGGCCGTCTTAGGCATGAGTGTGGGAAGGGATTCTTGACAACCTAAAATAAGCATCCTTAACGGGCCCACCCCTGAGGCCAACACTGGAGGGCTACTATAGTCTAGGGCATGGGCCTGCCTTTGTGAAGCTCACCATCTAGTTGGAACTAGGCTAACAACAGCCAATTATTCAAGAAATCACATCATATATTGGTGCTTCATTGGGTGGTGCAAATCACAAATGTGTGGAGGTTCAGAGTAGATCCACCAGAAGCAAGAGAGAGTGAAGCTGATCTTAGAAGAAGAATCCAACAGGGTAGCTAAAAGGCAGGCTGAAGGGGCATTCTGCACAGAGCAAAACCAGAAATAAGGTAGAGATGGGGAAATGAGCTGTGTGTGTGTGTGTGTGTGTGTGTGCGCGCGCGCATGTGTGTGTGTGTGGTATTAGCTTTTTGGTGACTAAGATGATATAATAGGCTTAGCCTGGGAGGGAGGAAGAGGTGGGCGTAGGGGCTGGCAGTGAGAACAAAAGTCAGAGGTGGCCAGATATGGTGGCTCACACCTGTAATCCTAACACTTTGGAAGGCCGAGGTGGGAGGATCGCTTGAGGTCAGGAGTTCAAGGCTGCAGTGAGTTGTAACTGCACAACTGCACTCCAGACTGGACAGTAGAGTAGACCCCTATTTCAAAAAAAAAAAAAAGAGGGTTTAGGTTTGATGTGACAGGATACCTGTGCTCACCACAGGTTTCTGAACATGGGAATAATTTGATAAAAGCTGTTAATAGAATCAAATGGGGAAAAAAGGACTATAGTAGAAGGGAAAACAGTCCTTGATTCTGAAATCAAAATGGAGAGAAAGATGAATGATAAGGACAGGGTGGTGACTTGGTAGGAGAACCTAGGGTTAGACCACTAGCGGGAAAGCCTGCAAGTAACAAATGGCTGCTGTTCTCAACCGCTCCAGATAAGACCAAATAGATTCTAGATTTCCAAGATGCACTTACAAAATGGATATCCATTCCCAAGAAACACTTGCTAAGCAGATAAATATGTTTGGGAAGATAATATTTCTTTCACATGTTCTATTGCCCAAGAAGGGGTTAGTACACTGAGGACAGAAAACGATCCTTTGTTTAGCTTTCGGCCAAGTTAACTTCGAAGCAGTGTTGCTCTTGTGTAGGCTGCTATTCATGAATTTTGTGAGCTTATTTTTGGCTTTGCTGTCAAACCCTGGAGCTGTCAGTGGGAAACCACAAGTAGTGGGGAAACTGCAGGCTCTGCACCACGCCAGGGCGTACACAAAGAATCAACGGATCACTTAAAATAAACTAACATTTCTGTTTTGACAGCACGGCTGTCATGCCTAACTACCAAGACTACTTCTTTTATGTCAAATCAGCTTGGGTTCTGCTTACTGCATGAGTTACTGACATGATGGAACATGATGGCGCCTGGCCCCCAGAGAGGGCATATTAGAGTTTACTGTGTCAGGCCATACTACGGGAGACTTCAATCCTTGGCTTCTTTGAAGAACGGGTGTTTGGGGAGTCTTTAGCGCACAAATGTGTGGATGGGCAATACACAGACTTTCTGAAATTGGGAGATGGAAAACTACCATAGGGTGGCACACATACAGCTTTATGTCATGTGGAACTTTCAGTTTAAGTATTTTAAAAAAGCAATACCTATCTGCTTATCTCCTGGGCTAAATACTTACAAAAACTTCAAAGTCAGAATGTTCTGAATTAAGGGGCTCAGTCTGTCTTATCAAGCATGGTTGAGTAGATCAAAACCACATACTGGAAACCAGGGGCCTGTGTTCCCTTCCTTGAGTTGTCATGAAGAAAGAGAAAATAGGAAATACGCTCAGGTTTGGGGCTCTGCAGGCAGCAACAAAAGCTGTTCCTATTCTTCACTCTCTACTCTGTGTCCTGGCTGTGCAGGTACCAGGAGGTCACTGAGTGGAGCCTCCCTCTCCCTGGTGCCCCTGTGCTCTCAGGGCTCAGCCTCTGGGCCTCCCTGAAAGGCAGGGGCTGTGGCATCAGCAACTCCAGCTCCTACCCTCTGCTACTTCACTCAGACACAGGTCACTGGATCCTTCTGTGTCTCTGCTTCCTGATGTGACACAGAGATAATGACAACACAGCCCCTGCCTTTACAGCAGTGTTCTTAGACAGATTAAATTCAGAGGGTCAGGGTGAAAGTGCTTGTATATGGAAGACAACATCATGTCTCTTCCACAGCACTTATTTATGATAGCAGGTGAGTAGTTACTTGACTTCCTTGAAGGCTAAGACTGGATCTTCTACATCTTTGTTTCCCCCATGAAATCTAACACAAAGCAGATGTTCAATGATTCCTTTAAAATTAATGCAGAATAGGTGAGCACGGTGGCTCACACCTATAATTCCAGCACTTTGGGAGGCGGAGGTGGGAGGATTGCTCGAGCCCAGAAGTTCAAGACCAGCCTGGGCAATGTGGCAAAACCCCATCTCTACAAAAAATTAGCCAGGTGTGGTGGCACATGCCTGTAGTCTCAGCTACCTGGGAGGCTAAGGTGAGAGGATCACCTGAGCCCAGGGAGGTCCAGGCTGCAGTGAGCTTTGATCATGTGCCACTGCATTCCAGCCTCAGTGACAGAATGAGAGCCTGTCTCAAAAAATAATAATAATAAAATAAAATGAATGAAGAATGAATGAATGGATGAGTGAATGAATGAATGAATGGATGAATAAACATAAGATTATACATTATGGGACCTTTTTGGTAAAAGTCACCACCCTATATGGAAATATTTGAATTCTAAGAGCATTTGTCTAAGTTATTCAACCTTAATTATTTTGGAATTCTTGTAAGCATATTAACCTAATATACATATTTATATCATTACTGAGACACACACAAAACACATATATGTCCATATGTGTATATGTGTATATATATATTTCTCTGCCACATGTATCAAGCACCAGACACAGAAAGAAAGCTCAATAAAGACCACACTTAAAATACAAAGAGAATTTAAGCCAGGTGCTGTGGCGCACACCTATAGCAGCTACTCAGGAGGATGAGGTAGAAGGATTGCTTGAGCCCAGGATTCAAATCCAGTCTGGGCATACATAATGAAATCCTGTCTCTAAAAAAGAAAAAAAAAAATACAAAGAGAATTTATTGACAGAAATACAAAGCCAAGTAATGAGAAAAATGTTACTGTTTTCGTTTACTATTCTTTGGGGTTTCTCCCTGGCAAGTTGAGCTTCCCAGCTTCCTATTAGTCATAGTGGGGTTATTGATGCCAATACTGTTCTGTAAATACTTCGAAAATCAACAACCACATCCTCAAAGCCTGGGAATTAAAGGATTCTATGAATAACAAGGAGATGCCCTGGCTGGGGAGGCTCCAGCGAGCGGGGCAGATGGGGAAAGATCTTTTGCTGGACCCCTGGGCCACTAGTGGCATCTGCAGTACAGACATGTCCTACCTCCTTGTCACTGTACGAGATGTTTCGGATTTCATTCCACGGGAAGGAGATCTTGGGGGTCAGTCTGTTCTCAGGGTCATAGATGTGAAGCCCCAGGGCATCCACTCCAAGCAGCAGCTCTGTGCCCTTTTTATTCTGTGGATCCAATAAGAACAGCCACTGTAAGCTCCAGCTGAGGCTCAAAATTTTATTCAACCTTCCAAAGAATCTGGCACACACTGTCACATGTGACAAGTTTCAGCAGGTCCCAACAGAAGTCACAGCTATCTTATAAACCAAGAAGATTTCAGCTTTCTGAATTGGGGCAGGCAGAAGCAAAACTGTTCCATTCTTGTGACTTCTGGGTCCCCCAGAACAATCACTCAGGGCTTCTGTCACTGGCTCAATGGCTAAAGGAGGAGTAACGTAAGTGTTGTTCCCTCTAGTTAAATAACCAGGCTATCATAGGTTTAGAATTAAAGCCCATAGGTTTAGGCCGGGAGCAGTGACTCATGCCTGTAATCTCAGCACTTTGTGAGGCCGAGGTGGGTGGATCACGAGGTCAGGAGTTTGAGACCAGCCTGGCCAGCATGGTGAAACACCATCTCTACTAAAAATTTAAAAAAAAAAAAAAAATTAGCCGGGCATGGTGACACACACCTGTAATCCCAGCTAGTAGGAGGCTGAGTAGGAGAACTGGATGAACCCGGGAGGTGGAGGTTGCAGTGAGCCGAGATGGCGCCCCTGCACTCCAGCCTGGGCGACAGAGAGAGACTTAAAACAAACAAATTAAAAAAACCTATAGGTTTAATGATTTCTTGTATTTAAAGAAACCATTGTTGGATTACTAGAAAGAAAATTTTCAGTGCCTGGGACTGGATGGTCTCATTTTATGATATAATGTAGTCTTCATGTGATAAAGCAAGTCTGGTAAAATGTTAACTGTAGAATCTAGGTTGTGCATATATATGGGTGTTCACTGAAAAATTCTTTCAATTTTCCTTTAAGTTTGAAATTTTTAATGATTGCATGTTGGGAAATACATTATCAAAAGGAATTCTATTCATCAACAAAGCTGTCTAAAAGCCGTACCTATGCTCTGCCCCTGACAGCGGTCCTGGCCAGCAGTCAAAGTAGCCCACGGTGGGTGCCCTGGGCTCCCACAGCACTGACCCTGATAAGGACAGAGTGGAAGGAAACTTGCTGCACAAGGATACTACAGCTCCTGACTCCTTGCTGATAATGGAAATTGAACCAAGACTCAAGGGCAGAAAAACAGATCTGTAAACTGAGAAGGTACTGGGACTGTGAAGAGAAGTACCAATCTAACAGCAGACATCAGATGGAGGAGTGAGTACTCCAGCGTAAATCTTTTTACTCCTAACATCCCAAAGTCAGACGCTATCATCAAACCACGAAAGATTCTTCTGCTTGTCCGCAAAGCTAAGAAAGCTACTGCATTAATAGAAGTGAGGCTTTGTACTTTTAAATCTGCAGTACATTTTGGAAAATGAGATATTTCATTGTGTTCTGACTATCTAGTTTAAATTTTTTAAAAAAGATTAAGGCTTCTACCTCCTACCATTATGACTCCAACACTTCTAGAGATTAAACAGAGAGAGGTGGAGACTCAAGCAGCCCCTTTTAAAACTAATTTAACATAAAAGACGGCCGGGCGCGGTGGCTCAAGCCTGTAATCCCAGCACTTTGGGAGGCCGAGACGGGTGGATCACGAGGTCAGGAGATCGAGACCATCCTGGCTAACACGGTGAAACCCCGTCTCTACTAAGAAATACAAAAAACTAGCCGGGCGAGGTGGCGGGCGCCTGTAGTCCCAGCTACTCGGGAGGCTGAGGCCGGAGAATGGCGTGAACCCGGGAGGCAGAGCTTGCAGTGAGCTGAGATCTGGCCACTGCACTCCAGCCTGGGCTACAGAGCGAGACTCCGTCTCAAAAAAAAAAAAAAAACAAAACATAAAAGACACTAAAATAGCTAGTAGCTTTGTCTATTGCTCGATATAGGAAACATACACAAAAAACAGTATCCATTAGTCTGACTGATGTAGAAATATTCCCTAATGAGAAACTTTTTCAGCCAGGCACAGTGGTACACACCCCAGCTACTTGGAAGGCTGGGGTGGAAGGATCACTTGAGCCTAGCAGGCCTGGGTGATATAGCAAAACTCCACCTCTAAAAAACAAAAAAGATTTTTAAAAACCAAAAAACTGTTTTCTGAGGATTATAAAACTTTAGTTTTCTAGAATCTAGGTGGCCAGCACATGGAGCAAGAGGAGTTGAGTTGACAAAACCACAGAAATGTGTTACATTAGTTTGACCTTAAAGAAACCAAGCAATTAGCAAATACAAACTGATAGAACTTTAGAAGAGAACTTCCTGTACTATGATGGAGCACCTTTTAGGCACTTTAAGTGTGCCTTATTTTCTTATGCAGAGTAATCCATACAAATCCATATTTACAAAATACAAATTAAGTAGAAAGCTATCCTAGAATATTTAAAATGTATTTCAATTTACCTGAATTTAATACAACAACTGTAGGAACCCAATAAGGGAAAGCAAAGCATGACGATGAAAATAAAGGTGGACCCGCCTGATTGTTTTAACATCTACTCATCTGCAGTTTGGAGTCCATAGTGAAATGCTTTGGCAAATCGCATGCATCCCTTTGGAAGAAGCTGCTTATACACTGCATCCAGATACTGACCCACAGGAGAAAGACATTCCAAAGGCCCATATCTGGGCCGCACACAAATGCCTCTCCCCGCAGAAGCAGTGGGTTCCCAGCAGACAGCAGACTATTAATGGTTTGAATAGAAAACCAATTAGCCTCATAGTGAGAATCCCAAACAAATCAGTAATCTATAAAGGCAGATCTACTCTCCTAGTGCCTGGGGCCGGGGTGGGGGTGCAGGGGGTTGTTGTATGGGGGAGGGGGAAAGTACTTACCGGTGTTCCCTGTGGACTGAGATCTCACAGAGCCAGAAATAATCAAATCTTACACTCAGAGCATTCAAACAGGTTTCTGCTGAGAGCAGAATCAGGTCTAAGTCCCCCAAGGCTCAAGTGACACTTAATTACCTATGATCTAACTGAAGTCCAAAAATAGAAAGTTAGGCACTAAGACCTATCTTTCCTTCCTCTTTTCTTTTTTTTTTTTTTTTTTTTTTTTTTTTTTTTTGAGACGGAGTCTCACGCTGTTGCCCAGGCTGGAGTGCAGTGGCGCGATCTCGGCTCACTGCAAGCTCCGCCTCCTGGGTTCACGCCATTCTCCTGCCTCAGCCTCCTGAGTAGCTAGGACTACAGGCGCCCGCCACCGCGCCCGGCTAATTTTTTTGTATTTTTAGTAGAGACGGGGTTTCACTGTGGTCTCGATCTCCTGACCTTGTGATCCGCCCGCCTCGGCCTCCCAAAGTGCTGGGATTACAGGCTTGAGCCACCGCGCCCGGCCTCCTTCCTCTTTTCTTCTTTACCATAGAACCATGAAAGAGTCTATCACCTTGGAATGAAGAAGTAACCATTTTAGCAGTCTGGCCCTCATTCTACTACACAAGGAGCTCAGAGAGGTTTCAACACACCCGGATTGCAAAGTAGTTCACACCATACATCTCCAGGTCCTGAGCTATCTTCAGATATTCCATTTCAGCTTCATCCCTGTGGGGAGAATGGAGGACACTGTCATCGGAGCTAAGTGAGATGGGTGGAGAGTGGGTGGGCACCAAACCAGGCATTCTGGCCCTGCCATTCCTCTAGAGCCACGTCGCTGCCAGAAGACAAAAGCCACAGCAGATACCAGCAAAGCTCTGCCTGGCCCTGAGTCTATTAAACACACTGAGGTCGAGCAGAATTTCCCATCCCCATCAAAAGAGAGTCAGAGAACAGACTCATCACGGTGTTTCTTGGCCTTAGTTTCCCACCTTGCCCTTGGTAAACAGTAAACTCATCTCAAGTAATTCAAGAAGAGTATGCGGTATGTTACCTTTTACCCTCAAACAGATTTGGGTGTTTGAATTTTATTTAAGTTCTTGCTTTTCCTTTGTGTACTTTCTTTACCTGGAAGGTTTTGGAAGTGAAACAGCTCTCTCTCTCTGCAAGCTTCCTGAGCATTGTTGGAGGTTAGGGCAAGAGTTATCTGGGTTGTAAAACCCAAGTCAGATCACCTTCATCTAAGTTATAATTTAAAGTAAGCTATTGAAGTAGCAATAACTTGCAGAAAACTCTCAAACAGGTATCATACTGAAATATTTTAACTCAAGACTTCCTATGACCTTGTCCTCTTCCTTCTCTCTCCAATCTCCAAATGCTCTCAAGTGAATATTAAAAATCCATCCTGAGAGAACGCCAAGTGTTGGTGAACAGGTGGAGAAATCAGAAATCACACACGTTGATGTAAATTGGTACAATTACTTTGGGAAATTGACACTATTGTAATAGCAAAAACCAGGAGACAACCCAACAACCTAAATGTCCATCATTAGTAGAATGAATAAATAATTTGTAGTATACTAATACAGTGGAAGTCTATACAGCAATGAAAATGAAAAAACTATTGCCACATGCCACAAACCCATATCTGACGATATGATGTTGAGTAAAAGGAGACACAAAAAACAGAATACAAAGTTTAAAATGGGCAACACCAATCTGGAATTAAAAATCAGGAGACTGGTTACCTTTGGGGAGGAAGAAAGGGGAATTGGGGGTGGGAAGACAAAGGTTATTTCTTCCTCCGGTGTTACATGGTGTTTTCACCTTACGATAATTGATCAAGTTGTATACTTATAATTTGTCTACTTTTCCATATGCATGTTGCACTTAAGTTTAAAAAAAAAAAAGTGTTAGGAAACTGATTTGAAGAAGAGAAAAAAAACATTGAAGGCTAATGAAAACATGATCAATTCCTAATCAAGGGAATGACAATTCTAACATGAGATAAAAGTTTTCACTTTTTAGATGACAAAAATTAGATTGATAAAAACAAGTGTTGAGGATAGACTGGGGTGGGGGGTGGGACACTCTCATAACACTTCTCGACAGGCATGTATAAACAGGTATAGCCTTTTTGGAGAACAATTTGGTGGTACCTGTCAAAATGCAAAATGCTCACATCCTTTGACCTAACAACCCTTGTTTTAAAGAATATATCCTCGGCCGGGCGCGGTGGCTCAAGCCTGTAATCCCAGCACTTTGGGAGGCCGAGGTGGGTGGATCACGAGGTCAGGAGATCGAGACCATCCTGGCTAACATGGTGAAACCCCGTCTCTACTAAAAAAACAAAAAACTAGCCGGGCGTGGTGGCGGGCGCCTGTAGTCCCAGCTACTCAGAGGCTGAGGCAGGAGAATGGCGTGAACCTGGGAGGCGGAGCTTGCAGTGAGCCGAGATCGTGCCACTGCACTCCAGCCTGGGTGACAGAGCGCGAGACTCCGTCTCAAAAAAAAAAAAAAAAAAAAAAAAGAATATATCCTCAGAACTACTCATACAATTGTATAAAAATAGAAGATTGTGCACTGCAGAAATTTCTGTAAAAGTGAAAAACCTACAGATACTCAAATGCCATCAATAAAGGGATGGATGCAAAAGCAATGGGATAGCCATACAATAGAATTCTTAAAATTAAGGGTGGGCACAGTGGCTCAGCTCACGCCTCTAATCCCAGCACTTTGGGAGGCCGAGGTGGGCGAATTGCTTTGAGCCCAGGAGTTCAAGACCAGCTTGGGCAACATGGTGAAACCCCATCTCTACTAAAAACAGAAAAGTTAGCTGGGCATGGTGGCGTGTGCCTGTAGCGCCAGTTACTGGGGGCGCTGAGGCAGGTTTGCTTGAACCCAGGAGGTTAAGGCTGCAGTGAGCTGAGATGGCGCCACTGCATTTCAGCCTGGACAGCAGAGCAAGACTCTGTCTCAAAAAAAAAAAATAAAAAATATTAAAATTAAACTTAATTACCGGGCCAGGCACGGTGGCTCATGCCTGTAATCCCAGCACTTTGGGAGGTGGAGGTGGGCGGATCACCTGAGGTCGGGAGTTCGAGACCAGCCTGAACAACATGGAGAAACCCTGTCTCTACTAAAAATACAAAATTAGCCAGGCATGGTGGCTCATGCCTGTAATCTCAGCTACTTGGGAGGCTGAGGCAGGAGAATCGCTTGAATCCGGGAGGCAGAGGTTGTGGTGAGCCGATATTACATCATTGTATTCCAGCCTGGGCAACAAGAGTAAAACTCCGTCTCAAAAAAAAAAAAAAAAAAAAAAAAGTAAACTTAATTACCAATGAGTACAGGTCTATATATCTTGATAGGCAGTACACATACCTACTTTATGTCACACGTACTAGAAAAGGACACACACAAAACTGAAGACCAAGGTTACTCCCAGCTCTCCCTTTTTCTTTTATAGACTTCAGTACTGCATTTTGTTCAACAAGCATGCCCTAGTTTTGCATTTCTTTAAGGCAAAAAATGAAAATAAAAAAGCCCATAAAGGAATGTAAACCAACAATGAATGGGCCTCACCTGGCTCGGCCTCGGTGCTCTGCGTACCAGGCAGTAATTCTCTCCTCCCACATTTCCGGAGTCATCTGATACAGATTTATTACCTACCAAAAAACAGAGCAAAATAAAAAACCTACACATGAAGTAAATTTGGTATTTTTGCCACTTTTATAATTATGCATCATTTTTACAAAACAGTAAAGCTATTTTTAAAGAGCTACACCCAGGGAGACAGTCACACACAAAGAGGGCGTGTAAATAAGGCACCATATTATTGGAGGAGCAACTCAAGAAAGTTGCATGATAACTCAGACCTAGGTGCATCCCTAATCTGGCAGTGCTCCTGTTCCCTGCCTGGGTGGTACATCCCAGAGACCACCTCTGACAGCTGAGCTCAGTCAGAAGCAATGCTTACTCTTCTCAGACCTTCACATGCTCAGAAGCCATCGAGGGACAGGTAGAGGCAGCAAGAGGTGAGGAACGGGCCTTTATTACCCAGTGACAGATGAGTGGGGCTATAAAATCGGCAGGAGCAAAAGTGAGGGCGGGCCTGCGTCTGTGGCTAATGAATAAGATGAACAACGCTGAGGATTAAAAACCACAATGCCCACCCCTACCTCATCTCCTCTATCCACCTCTCGCCACTGCAAACAGCTCAATTCCCCGAGCTGAATACACTCTGCTCCAGCCTACTCTTTGGGAATCAATGATGCTCAACTGCATTTAAAAAACAACCATGCTAGAAAAAACATTTACAGGCCATGCTACTCCTGGTGACCCCAAACTAACTCCACAAACCTTTGCTTTTTAATATTCTTAACAGAGATCCCACACTCTTCACTGGAGATTATAAAATATTTATTAAAATTAAATTGCTATGTACTTCCAATATTCCTTCAAGTCCTTTGGTTAGCTTTCTTTTAGACCACATATCTGCTATGTCTTCCCGAAAAGGGAAGGTAATCTCTTACCCTTTTTGGAAGCAATTCCTCTTGGGCCAAAAATCCCCGCTTGTGAACACTGGGGTCATAGTCGCCATACTGGAAAGAAGAAAGGGAGAGCAGGCGATTGAGATTCTAAAGACAATTGCCATTTCTGAAAAGAGCTAGACCAATCTCATTCCCTCCCAGCTCCAGGGAGCAATTCAATTCCGATGACAAGTCAAGATTTCAACCTTGCTAGTTTGTTATCCTTGAATGAAAATACAAAGCTGATTATATCTATGAACAGAGTTGCATAATCCTGTAAGGGATGGATGGGTGATGTGCTAATAAGAATGTGACATTTGTATGGAAATGTGGGCATGTTTTCTAACCCTCAAAGAAAGCAGTCACTTCCAAAACAGTAGCTTTTCAATTAAAACACCAAATCATAACTGTGAAAGTTGTGATTAGCAACATATGATAAGAGTCCTACCTATACATTCTTCTAAGTGACTGGTAATTGGAGCCCATTACTAGGGGGATCCAGGAATAATGCAGGCAGTATTTTTAATACCTTTCACTCAAATCTCTGAAAAATACTTTGGAAAAATCTGATGACAACACTGCCATTCCTATTGTACAGACAAAGAAGTGAGTAAAAGGTTAATTGATCTTCCTAAAGCTACAGAGAAGTCACTAATGGGGTTGGAAATAGGCCCTGCGTTTTAATTTATCCCTCTGGGGACAATGACTTGGACATTTATTCTCTGATTTGAAAAAAAAAACAACTCCTTTCTTTCCTAGAAAACTCAAGTCTGATCAGGAAATAAATGTTAAAGAATGTTTAAAAAGAAACTAACTGAAACATACAGTAGAATATAAAATCAAAGCCTATCTCTTATAAATCAGCATACAGTGGCTCTTCGTTTTACCAAAAACAACAAAGCTCAGTACTTCAGTAAAATCTTCTATAAACATTTATTCTTTTAGCCATCAACAGTGAAAAAACAAAGGATCAGGCACAAGGCTGCTGGTTCTATATACCACCAAATTTCTAATTATTTCATTCTGTCCTTTCATTCTCAAAAAGCCTCAAGTTAAGATTTCTGGTGTGTTCTCCAAATGAAGTGGCCTAAAACTATAGACACAGGAGTGAAAGAAGATATTCATCATTAACTTTAAATCATGCCTCATTCCCATATCACCTTAACTGTAAAAGTCCCATGAATTAATATTTCTTTTGAATCTCATAATTATCTTTCAAGTAGCAGAATTGTATTGCATTATTTTTTTGAATCTTAAGGGAATTAATTTGTCAATTTTTTTCTTTTTTTTTGAGACAGTCTCACTCTGTCACCCAGGCTGGAGTGCAATGGCACGATCTCAGCTCACCACAACCTCCACCTCCCAGGTTAAAGCGATTCTCCTGCTTCAGTCTTCTGAGTAGCTGGGATTACAGGCACACGCCACCACGCCGGGTTAATTTCTGTACTTTTAGTAGAGATGGGGTTTCACCATGTTGGCCAGGCTGGTCTCGAGCTTCTGACCTTGGGATCTACCCACCTTGGCCTCCCAAAGTGCTGAGATTACAGGCGTGAGCCACCGCATCTGACCTAATTTGTCAAATTTAAACATTTTAAATATGCCACAGTTTTTGTAACACAGTTTAGGCATTTCTTCATTTAAAAAACTAGGCTGGGCACCATGGCTCATGCCTGTAATCCTAGGACTTTGGGAGGCCAAAATGGGAGAATCACTTGAGCCCAGGGGTTAAGGCTGCAGTGAGCTGTGATTGTGCCACTACACTCCAGCCTGAGTGACAGTGGAAGACCCTGTCTATAAAAACAAAAATGGCCGGGCGCGGTGGCTCAAGCCTGTAATCCCAGCACTTTGGGAGGCTGAGACAGGTGGATCACGAGGTCAGGAGATCGAGATCATCCTGGCTAACATGGTGAAACCCCGTCTCTACTAAAAAATACAAAAAACTAGCCGGGCGAGGTGGCGGGCGCCTGTAGTCCCAGCTACTTGGGAGGCTGAGGCAGGAGAATGGCGTAAACCCGGAGGCGGAGCTTGCAGTGAGCTGAGATCTGGCCACTGCACTCCAGCCTGGGCGATAGAGCGAGACACCACCTCAAAAATAATAATAATAATAATAATAATAATAATAATAATAACTTAGAAATTATAAATGAAAGGCCTTGGTATCTCTCTGCTTCTGGGAGGCTCAGAGACGTGATGTAGTAAGTCGTAACTGTACTAAGCTTTAACAGTACTCCCTGCAAGGCAGCTGTAGAGTGAGGGTAGGAGCCTGGCTCTGCAGGCAGGCTGCCTAAGGTTTTATCCTACATCTTTCACATAGTAGCTATGTGACCCTGGAAATTTTTGTGTCTCAGCTTTCTCATCTGTAAAACAGGAATAATAGTATTTATCTTGCAGGACTCTTACAGGGATTGAATTAAATAAGACCAGCAAAGTTTTTAAAACTATGCTTGGCCGGGCGCGGTGGCTCACGCCTGTAATCCCAGCACTTTTGGGAGACCTAAGCAGGTAGATCACCTGAGGTTGAGAGTTCGAGACCAACCTGACCAAATGGAGAAACCCTGTCTACTAAAAATACAAAATTAGCCAGGCGTGGTGGTACATGCCTGTAATCCCAGCTACTTGGGAGGCTGAGGCAGAAGAATCACTTGAACCTGGGAGGCGGAGGTTGCAGTGAGCCAAGATCATGCCATTGCACTCCAGCCTAGGCAACAAGAGCGAAACTCCATCTCAAAAAATAATAATAATAAAAATAATAAAATAAAATAAATAAAACTATGCTTGATACATACAACCTGATGTCCAAAAGATCTCAGGTCTCTCCAAATCTGTCTTCTTATTTGTCAGATGAGAGTACTGGCCTTAGAGGATCTTGAAGGGAAGTGGGGGGGTGCTGGAGTACCCCTTCTGAGGGCTTGAGTAAGGCATCCTCTCTCTAAGCCTCAACTTCCTCATCTGTAGAGTGAGGGTCATAAGAGCATCTGCCTTACAGGGGATGATGAGGATGAAGTAAAACAATACACACAGGTAAGCATTTAGCACAGCACATGGCTCGTGGTGAAAGTCAGGTATTATTATTATTGCCATCCTCTGCATTACTTATGACAACATTGATCATTGTTTGCCTCCTGGATTTCTGAAAGGGTAGGATCCTAAAGAAAGCCCTGTTAGTTGCATCTATCTGCAAATCTCTCAATAGTGCTGACCAAGCTCTAATGCAAAAGCAAGCAGATATGCAAAGCTAAAGTTGTAAATTCAGGTTCCAAAGGCATGCAAGATTAACAATCCCCATTACTCTACCAAGCTCTCAGCTAGTCCACTGATCAAATACATCACATTCGAGCAATGCAGAGGTGGCAAAGACCCTGCTGAAAGAACTTCTCCACTGGACTAACTCCGCTTCCAACATTAAAGCCACCTTGATGTATGTGTCTGCTCTTAAATGTCCCTTTAAACAACAAGGGAAGAAAAAAATCCTGAAGTTGTGGTAGGGTAGCTGGTGAATATAAAAGAAAGTCATACCACTCCAGGGATGGAGATGGCTGCTCCTCATCCTTTTATGTAACAGATGCATTCTGATAATGTAACTGGGGTGAATTTACTGGGAAGCTAGGGAAGCTTGGACTTCAGGTCTCTGCACTTTCATAGGCCTGCACCTAATTTGGTACTCTTGCATTGAAGACACTCCCCTAAATTATTAAAATTCAGACCCAGAAAACCTGGACCTACTCCTGACATAAACTAATTGAATTTAAATTCAAGGAGTTTACCATTTAAAAGACTTGTGGAGCCAATACTTAGGTTAAATGGAGCCTCTATCTGGATATGAAATAATTTCCTCTGTCTATAACTATGAGAAATGAAATAAAATGCTCTGAGTAGGATTTCAAAAGCATGAAGGTTAGATTACTACATGTATAGAAAAAAGACAGACCCCCTACCTACTATACCCACACACCAGTCAATAAATTCTTAAACCTACAAACAAAAATCCATAAAAATACCAGAAAACATAACAGAGTATGGATATAATAATGGTTGGTAAAGGCATTTTAAAGGTCACTCAAAACATACAAAGAAAAAGATTGACCAGTCTGATATGTAAAATAGACAAAAGGTTGGTAACCCGTAATACATGGAACGTCTACAAATCAATCAGAAAAAGATAAACAGGTTGAGTGCAGTGGCTCATGCCTGTAATCCCAGCACTTTCGGAGGCCAAGGCGGGTGGATCACCTGAGATCAGCAACTTCAGACCAGTCTGGCCAACATGGTGAAACCCCATCTGTACTAAAAATAAAAAAATTAGCTGGGCGTGGTTGTGCATGCCTATAGTCCCAGCTGAGGCAGAAGGATCACTTGAACCTGGGAAAGGAAGAAAGGAAGAAAGAAAAGAAAAGGAAAGAAAGGGAGGGAAAGGAGGGAAGGAGGGAAGGAAGAAGGGAGGGAGGGAGGGAGGGAGGGAGGGAAGGAAGGAAGGAAGGAAGGAAGGAAGGAAGGAAGGAAGGAAGGAAGGAAGGCAGGCAGGCAGGCAGGCAGGCAGGCAGGCAGGCAGGCGAGAGAAAGAAAAAAAGAAAGAAAGAGAAAGAAAGAAAGAAGGAAAGAAGAAAAGAAACAAACAATACAATAGTAGGCAAGTCACAAATGGTTGATTCACAGAACAAAGAAATACAAATGGCCAGTAAGTTTATGAAAAGATGTTCAGTCCCAATAGCAATCAAGGAAGTGCAAATTTAAAAAAATATTTTTCTATCAATCAGCAAAAATTTTAAAGACTGATAGTATCTCCTGTTGGAAAGGATGTGGAAAAACAGGTATTCTCACACACTGTTATTGAAAGTTAAATCATGACATCACTTTTGGAGGGTGATCTGGCTGTATCTATTTAAATTTTTTATTGAGACAAAATTTATATACATAAATTTACCACATTAAGTATACAATTCAGTGTTTTTTAGTATATTCAGAATGTTGTGCAACCATCACCACTACCTAATTCCAGAACATTTCCATTACCCCAAAAAGAAATCCTGTACCCACTGGCCATCACTCCTAATTTCGTTTTTTAACCTTTGTAAGTTGTAATTTAATTTTTAATTTTTAATTTTTGTGGGTACATAGTAGGTATATATATATTTGCAGGGTATATGAGATGTTTTGATACAGGCGGGCAATGTGAAATAATCACATCATGGAGAATGGGTGTCCATCCCCTCAAGCATTTATCCTTTGTGTTACAAACAATCCAATTACATTCTTGGAGTTATTTTTAAGTGTACAATTATTATTGATTATAGCCACCCTGTTGTGCTATCAAATAGTAGGTCTTACTCATTTTTTCTTTCTTTTTTTGGACCAGTGGCTCCTTTTTTATTTTCATTTTTCAGACAGAGTCTCACTCTGTCACCCTAGGCTGGAGCGCAGGGGTGCAATCTCAGCTCACTGCAACCTCTGCTTCCCGGGTTCAACTGATTCTTGTGCCTCAGCCTCCCTAGTAGCTAGATTACAGGCATATGCCACCACACCTGGCTAATTTTTGTATATTTTTTAGTAGAGATGGAGTTTCGCCATGTTGGCCAAGCTGGTCTCAAGCTCCTGGCCTCAAGTGATCCACCCGCTTCAGCCTCCCAAACTTTGGGATTACAGGCATGAGCCACCGTGCCTGGCCAATACCAGTCACTCCTAATTTCCTCCTTCTCCCCTCCCCTGGCAACCACTAAATCTACTTTCTGTCTCTATGGATTTGCCTGTTCTGGACATTTCATATGCAGGTAAGTGGAAGCATAAAGTATGTGGCCTTTTGTGTCTGGCTTTTTTTTTTGTTTCACATTACTTACATTTTAAATTATCTTATTCTTTTTTTTTACATTACATGTGAGATGAAACATCTTTTTGTATTTATGACCATTCTTGTTTTCTCTTCTTTTTTTTTTTTTTTTTTTTTGAGACAGAGTCTCGCTTAGTCGCCCAGGCTGGAGTGCAATGGCGCGATCTCGGCTCACTGCAAGCTCCGCCTCCCGGGTTCACGCCATTCTCCTGCCTCAGCCTCCCGAGTAGCTGGGACTACAGGCGCCCGCCGCCTCGCCTGGCTAATTTTTTGCATTTTTAGTAGAGACGGGGTTTCACCGTGTTAGCCAGGATGGTCTCGATCTCCTGACCTCGTGATCCGCCCGCCTCGGCCTCCCAAAGTGCTGGGATTACAGGCGTGAGCCACCGCGCCCGGCCTTGTTTTCTCTTCTATAAAGTGCCTGTTCATGCCTTGTTCATAGCATTTGTCTTTTTCTTATCAATTTAAGATTTTTTTTATATTTGGGTTCACTTCTTTTGTCAACCTCTTATGTAATTCTTCTTCTAGACACCTACCTTTTTACATTTTTTAACTTTATTTATTTATTTATTTATTTTTGAGGTGCGGTCTCACTTCATTGCCCAGGCTGGAGTGCAGTGGTGTGATCTTGGTTCTCTGCAACCTCTGCTTCCTGGATTCAAGCAATTCTTCTGCCTCAGTCTCCCAAGTAGCTGGGACTACAGGTGCCCACCACTGCACCCAGCTATCTTTTATATGTATGTATATATGTATGCATTTATTTTTGTAGGCACCTACCTTAAGGGGAAAAAGCATTTGCACATGTACATAAGGAATCACGTAAAAGGATCTTCATTTCAGCACTGTTTATATAATAGGGAAAAAGTAGAAAGAAACTCCCTCAGAAGGGGAACAGATAAACTAAGTATATTTATCAGTGGTTACCATACGGCAGTTAAAATCAATGAGCTACATCTATATACACAACATGGATACATCTCAAAGTAGATGGTGAGTGGGAGAAAAAATATCATTCTGTAAAAGGATATGGAAAAAAGGGATATGCAGAGTATAGCACCATCTAATCAACTTTTTATCTCCTGGATATTTTTATATCAGTCAGCCCCCATCCAACCAACCACCTGAAGTGTGAACCTAATATTCTCTCACCAGGGCAACTATCACAGCCTTCTAATGGGTCTCCCTGTTTCCAAAGTTGTCTCACTCCTATCTGTCCATCACACAGCCACTACAGGTTCTATCTAAAATATAAACCCTTCACTGCATCACCCACAGGATAAAGTTAAGACCTTTTATGATCTGATTTCCTGCATACCTCTCCAGACTCAACTCTTGCCACTCTCTACCTATACTTTACACATACTCAATTTTCTAACTCAATTGCACTTTGGTACTCTGTCCCTGATTTGCATTAAAGAGTACGAAGAAACTAAGCTTCCCCTCCCACAATTCTTTTCTCTCTTCTGATCACTAGGAGTCTGCATGCAGCAACACAAGATTCACACATTATATGCCATTCTCTCCCAAAGTCATTTTTAATAAGAACACATTTCCAACACCAAATGGTCAATATACAATCCAACAGGTGACTTAAACACTGCAAGATGGTTTAGTGTGTCATGTGATTGCACCAAAAAAACCCTGCCTACATTTTTTTTTTTTTTTTTTGAGATGGAGTCTCACTCTGTTGCCTAGGCTGGAGGTCAATGGCGCAATCTCAGCTCACTGTAGTCTCCGCCTCCCAGGTTTAAGCAATTCTCCTGTCTCAGCCTCCCAAGTAGCTGGAACTACAAGTACACACCACCACACCTCACTAATTTTTGTATTTTTAGTAGAGATGAGTTTTCACCATATTGGTCAGGCTGATCTGGAACTCCTGACCTCGGGTGATCCATCCGCCTTGGCCTCCCAAAGTGCTGGGATTATAGGTGTGAGTCACTATGCCGGTCCCTGCCTACATTTTTTATTCAAGTATAACTCAAATATGGTTCTTGTTAACTGAACCATGTGATTAGTATTTGTATTTATACTTTGAGGGTAATTGTTTCTTTATGCTTTGGAATTAACTGTGCCTATATCATTCCAACAGCTGAAATACTATAATGAATACGTTTGTGCATAATTACATTCCATGTGTTAATGAGCTCAATTCGCTTTCCCTTCCACACTTCTAAAGTTCCTTTCTGTTTCAGAAGGTTGTGGAAGAAAACAAGCTGAATATAATGGAAGGAACCAGTATGACTTACTGAAAAACTCAGACAAATGTGATCATATAAATGAAACTAGCCTTTAGTGAAAGGCAGGGCTTGCTACCCAAAGACCTCCCTCACGCTAGACAGTGAGAGGCAAGTGCAATGTGCTAACTTAGGCAGCCTGGACACCAGGGTTCCCATCCCAGCTCCACTCATTCCATTTGGCCTGAAATCCTCTCCATCGAGAAGTGGGCTATAAATTTCATCAAAATAGGCTTAACATAAAAGTATTGTGAGTTTGGACAAATCACAAATTCCTTTCTGAGCCTTATATTCCTCATCTGCAAAACAGGCATAATACTCTCAAGCCTTGGCTTCCGGAAAGACTACACTGAGTGCCACACAAAATATTCATTTGTATTGCTTTGGTAAAACTAGAAAACACTATGGGCAAGTGAGATCTTATTAATATTATAATCAGATATCCTTTAACTATTAATCAGCAGTCCTAGAAACTGGAAGCATGTCATAGTAAGCCTTAGTTTCCCAAATGAAGACTTTAAGCCATAGATTACCTTTATTTGTAAGATCCTTAAAATTTACACCGGAAAAAATAGCTAGAACATCCTCCTCCATGTGAGCCACATATGTTGTCTGTGAATCACTTTCATCTCCAAATTAGTAGGATCCAAATTAGCAGGGCTTTCCTACAGTGAAATCTGTTTAAGCAAACATCTGCTGGTTCCCTGAAAAGTGATTTTTTTCTACAGGTGGCCTTTGAATTTGTGGCCCAAAAATCCATGGAAAGAAAATATAGCCTTTGAGATGGAAGCCCTTCAAAGAGAGGTGGTGTCCTTGAGAGTCCGGGTCTACTCTCACTGGGGAGAAAGTGTGTGAAAAGGAACTCAACTCCAGGCTAGGAAGTGCTTGGATTTAATCAAAGTGCCAATGACTGCTTCATCACTGTCGGGGTGATACTGATTGAAAGGACACATTTTTCCTCTTGCTAATATTCTTGATCAAAGCATAAAAGGAAGCATATGTTTTAGTTGAATGAGGGCCCATTTTCTGTTTTCTCAATTACTCATTTTTCAGGGAAGTAGAATATGGGAGGCACAAAATGCAATCCCAAAGCCATGAATTCCGCCCTTCTGCCCTTAGCTTTGCCCAAGATTGTCTGAATGACCTTGGGCAAATCACTGACGGCAGATACTTGCTTTAGTGCCTGCCTATGAGACGGTCAACTACTCCCATGCTCCCTCCCCACCCCGGGCCTGGTGAATACTCAGCAAACATTACATGAGCCACCAAATGATTAAATTGACTTTAGTGCTTCTGTTGGTCTGACCAGCACATATAGCCTTTTTCCCCCTACAAATGACAGTTACTTCCTGGCTTTCATCTGAAATTGCATTAATCTACCCCAAAAAGTGAGCTAAGAGTATTTTATTAATTTTTCTAACCGTATAGGGAAATGACTTCATGAACACCTATAATTAAAAAGAAAAATAAGTGAAAAGATTATGTTTTAAAATCACACAAGTAAGGCTAGGCGCGGTGACTCACACCTGTAATCCCAGCACTTTGGGAGGCCAAGGTAGAAGGATCACTTGAGCTCAGGAGTTTGAGACCAGCCTGGGCAACATAGTGAGACCTCATCTCTATAAAAATAAAAATAAAACATAAATAAAATAAAATCACACAAGTAATCAAGGAGTCCCAATTCTGGGGACAACATCTTGTGCTCTGGTGAAAGGCAGGGAGCAGGGAAACCAAGAGAAGGTGATATATGACTGAAGTGAAAAATCTGAGGGACATGAAACACCCTGGCTGACTCTCTCATTGGTCTTGTTAAAAAAAAAAAAAAAAAAAAAAATGTCTAGGCCGGGCGCGGTGGCTCACGCCTGTAATCCCAGCACTTTGGGAGGCCGAGGTGGGCAGATCATGAGGTCAGGAGATCGAGACCATCCTGGCTAACACGGTGAAACCCCGTCTCTATGAAAAATACAAAAAATGAGCTGGGTGTGGTGGTGGGCACCTGTAGTCCCAGCTTCTTGGGAGGCTGAGGCAGGGGAATGGTGGGAACCCAGGAGGCGGAGCTTGCAGTGAGCTGAGATTGCGCCACTGCACTCCAGCCAGGGTGACAGAGTGAGACTCCGTCTGGGGGGGGAGGGGGAAAAAAAGGTCTACAGTGGTTTAATGGAAGTCAACGATTTTCAGCTAACCAGACAGCTCAATTGGGCCTGGTAGGCCACAGCACCTGCAGTGCTCAGCCACATGAACAGCTAGCATGTCAATCAGGGGCAGATGAAGCAGGGCATTCTCTTGAGGGTGTAGTGTAGTGTCACACAGGGCAGCCGGTTCACAAATGAGTTCGGAGTGAGGACCTGGGCCTTTCTGACTTAAAGGCCATGTTTGGCTAAAACTGGAGACCACAAATTAATTTTTCCTGGCTAATAGAAAGGTTGTATCATATGGTTGAGTTTATGGTAAAAAGAAAAAAGGTTTGTCCAGTAAATGTCATAAACCACATGTACATAATGAGATTACACAGAAAATTCATCTTGCTGAATGAATTCACTTAGAATGAATTCTAATTCATTAGAATGATACTTATAATTTGTGCACATCACACACACACACGATCATACAAACACTGGAACAGCGACAGTGGTTCTCCCAAGTCCACAAGTCCCATAACATCTCACTTTCTGGGGCAAGTCTCTCTGAAGTACAGAAAACCCAAAGAAAGACAAGATAGGAGTGATCCCATAACCCAAATTAACCCCCAGGAAGAATACATTTTCCTTCTTTGAGCCTACCTTGGCCTGGACGGCGTAAGAAGCCAGGAGCACAGAAGCCTCGGGAGGGCAGTAGATCTTTTCATCTAAAATCTGCTTCTTTACCTGAAAGGAGCAACAAGGGGGACATGATACTGTGTGCGTGGAAGTGAGGTGTATAGGCTGATCACAACAGATGGCTGCACGGCATTCTAATGAGGGCTGCCAGAGCAGCCTGTTAATAATTTTCTGACAAAGGGTACAATATTTTTTTACTGATGCAGACAGGTGGAGAGTTCAGTCACAGAAGTTACTGGTATGACGGCTACGCATAAAAACCCCCTTACCTCTTCTCTTCATGATCAATGCTGAAGAGTAAAAATGGTCTCTGTAGTTACAATAGAGGCTGTGTGACAGAGCACCATGAACCCAAGAAGTGTCAAGAGCAGCTCTGGGGGTGACTGCAGCCTCAGTCCCTTTGAATACACACGGTCCCAGAGGAAATGGATCTACTTTTAAGTATTAACACAAGACAAAAGTCACCAAGGCCACTGAGTTATGACTGCAGAAAAAAACCATCACTCTCAACATGCTGCTCTAAGGGAAAAGGAAGCAATAAAATTTGATCGATTCAACTTTTAAGTACACGTGAGGTCCAGGAAATATAATTCTTAAGCCATAATGTTTAATTAACATATTTCATTGCACTTGATTTTCTTAGAATGGTGCAACTTGGCATGTTCCAGACACAGAAGCAAGACAACGGCATGACGTGGTAGGGGGGACATTGAAATAAACACAACAGGAAAGCCAGCTCTCCTCTCACAGATATCAACAGTCACCGGATTCATAAAAGCAGTAAATTTTGCCTTGCTCAGTCATAAAAATGCCTTAACATTTCAGTATAGGGAAAATCAAGCCAAAGTCACACAAGAGACAGGCAGTGCTTCCAAGTGCTTACAAGAAAGCCATTTCTACAACATTAGGACATTCTGGGACCTAGGAGATGGTTATGTGCTTTCGTTCAAACACAAAAATTCTTCTCAGGTTTTAAAAGCGATTTTACATTCTTAAGAGAGAAAATGAAACCTGAGATGTTTCTGAAGCAGTGAAACTTTCTAATCCCTTGGTTTCATTTCCAAAGAGAGGGGGAAAAAAGCAACACTATAGAAAAACTGAAAGAGTGTCCCTTTTTTTTTTTTTGAGAAGGAGTTTCGCCCTTGTTGCCCAGGCTGGAGTGCAATGGTGCGATCTCAGCTCACTGCAACCTCCACCTCCTGAGTTCAAGCAATTCTCCTGCCTCAATCTCCCGAGTAGCTGGGATTACAGGCGTGTGCCACCGTGCCCGGCTAATTTTGTATTTTTAGTAAGGGCGGGGTTTCTCCAAGTTGGTCAGGGTGGTCTCAAACTCCTGACCTCAGATATCTGCCCGCCTTGGCTTCCCAAAGTATTGGGATTACAGGCGTGAGCCACCACGCCCAGCCTAAGAATGTCCCTTTGATTTGAAAACATCTGAAATAAATTTGTCACCTCTTTTGCGTGCGCACGCACACACACACACACACCCCAAACCTTTTTAAAAAAGAATTTAGGGGGTCTTATTATATTTAACTTAATATTTGCTAAACACAATATACTGAGGCTGAAATTAATTACAGGAGGGCTATGTGACAGACTACCCATCTATCTCTGGGAAATCACGTAATTAACGCCCCTACTGCCATCTTTTACATTACTGAAACCTTTGAGCACACAAATAGCCCCTGTGCCAATCACTGAAACTGGCCATGAAACTGGGGGGCCACTCTGACCTGCAGTAAGAACATAAGTGAAACTGATAAGGTTTTCATCCTCAGACCAGTTCCCCTCCCTGTGCCTCTGAATGGTCAACTTGTAATTATGAATTTCCTAATTTCTTCAATTCGGTTGGACAATTACTTATGGAATGCCTACTGTGCACTTAATGAGCCTTGCCTTTAAGGGGCTTACAATCTAATGAGGAAGTAAGGAAGAAACAGGACAATTAAGGACACAGCATAGCATGAAGCATGATGTCTGAAGTACCACATATGGGGGACAAACTGAGTGTCACTAGAACTCTGAAGTTTTCTCTTTTTTTTTTTAGACAGAGTCTCACTCTGTCACCCAGGCTGGAGTGAAGTGGCTCAATTTTGGTTCACTGCAACCTATGCCTCCTGGGTTCAAGTGATTCTCCTGCCTCAGCCTCCTGAGTAGCTGGGATTACAGGCATGGGCCATCACGCCTGGCTAATTTTTGTATTTTTAGTAGAGATGGGGTTTCACTATGTTGGTCAGGCTGGTCTCGAACTCCTGACCTCGTGATCCGCCCACCTCAGCTTCCCAAAGTGCTGGGATTACAGGCATGAGCCACCATGCCCGGCTGAAGTTCTCTCTTAATGAGAGCGGATTTTAAACTTTCGGAAGAACTACTGCTTTATACGACTCTCTCTTTAGCCTTCCTTTGAAACGATTGAGTACTTTTAAGTTAGCTAGAAGAAAACAGGATCCATTTTCAAGGAGATTTTAAGTTAGGTAGCTACTTGTATCCATTCTTCACCATCACACCTTCACAATTTCATCTGACACCAATTTTCATCACTCAAGTATAGTTCTGTTCTGAAGACTTTTTTCCATTACAGAACCAAAGGAGCTGACTTTCCAGAGGTAGAATATTTTTGCAATACAAAGGTGTTTGTGGTCAACTCTGAGGCCAACTCTGCAACCATTCCTGGGCAAGTTCTCTCAGAACTGGGGGGTAGCCTGGACTGATGTACCTGCAAGAAGAATAAATGTTGTGTGATCTCCTGAACCAGCTCCTCTTCAGCATTCTCAGGATAAAATTTGGCCAGGAAGTGAAAGGTGACTGGTTCTTCCTTTGAAACATCATGATCCAGTACCTGCAGAATTGCAGAGAAAAAGACAAACACACTATATTGGCACTTCTTCCTCCTGTGCTACCCTCAAAGAAGCTTTTGCAAGGTGTGCATTAAATTCTTTTCCCACTAAATTTATCACATTTCCTGAAAGTTGTGATTCTACAGTTTGAAGCATTCACAAAGTCATAAAGAGGTAATATTCACTTCCCATGGTGTTTCTGAAACAAATTAATCAATAGCCCCAAGAAGTGAGCAGAGCTAGGATTAAGGCATAAATGTTCTCAGGGCCACAGAATAGTTAAAAACTAGAAATTTATCACTCAGTAGTCTTGGGCACTGTCCTTTATAGTAGGTGGAAGGTTTTTTAATTATCTGAAGTAGTGGAATCTTCCTTTATTCTTTTTTCTTGCTGCCTACTGCCAATATTTAGGTCCAGGTTAGAATACGGCTTAGAGGGCCGGGCCGGTAGCTCACACCTATAATCCCAGCACTCTGGGAGGCCGAAGCGGGTGGATCACTTAAGGTCAGGAGTTCAAGACCAGCCTGGCCAATACGGTGAAACCCCGCCTCTACTAAAAATACAAAAGAATTAGCCAGGTGTGGTGGTGGAAGCCTGTAATTCCAGCTACTCAGGAGGCTGAGGCAGGAGAATCTCTTGAACCCGGAAGGTGGAGGTTGCAGTGAGCCGAGATTGTGCCATTGCACTCTAGCCTGGGCAACAAGAGCAAAACTCTGTCTTAAAAAAAAAAAAGAATACAGCTTAGAGATGATGAACTAGATCATTATGAAATCATCTAAACATTAACTGAGCAACAGAAGCAAAATGTGTCCATCATGGCAACCCTTTGTTTCAAGGAACCTCCAGAGATGCCCCACAAAATACTTGAAGCACAGTCTGTAAACCGCTGCCTTTAATCTTCTAACAATTCCATTCACCCCTGTAAAGCCTGAACCATCTGCTCTCCAGAGTGAATTTCAAGACACAAACATGCCATGTGACAGGCTACAAGGCTCCATTAACATGTGTCGTAATGTATTTCCCTTGAGCAGCAAGTTCCATGGCTCCTGGTGCCCCCAATCTAATATCCATTTGGCCTACACTCAGCTATGATTAAAATTCACTTTGCTAAGAATCATGAAAAATATACAAAAAGTTTTGCTGTCTTTGACACATAACTCTCCATGCTCCTGCCCAAATTCTAGATGGCAATGCCAAGGAGATTCAAAATCTGGTCTATGATACCCTCACTGACAATGGCCCCCAGTGGCACTTAGATGCTCATGATTATTGGGAATTACCATTGAACTTACAACCAGCAGGGATTCTAACGTGATGATTTAGATTACTGTGTACATATGTGAACACAATTTGAACACTTAAGCTTTGAGTCAAACTGGTAAAAAAAAAAAAAAAAAAAAAAATAGAAAGCCTTCATTATTTATCATGTTCAGGTAGGCAACTGAGGGGGCATCATTTGGAGTAAGAATTAGACATTGACTTACTTTGAAGTTCAGGTGTCTTTTAGGAGTTACTGACAAAAGCATACAGTGCTACTCCCTACCTGCTTTTCATGGCTAGGTAGGCAGGTCAGTAAGCAAGTGTATCTCTGTGTGAATATATGAACCCATGCAGAGGGCAGTTCCCTTAGGCAATATTCATTTCTAAGCCACATTAAAATTGCCAGGAGCCCAGCTTGCTTTGCCATGCTTCAGAAGCCCCAGAGAATCCTGAGGACAAAACGGACATTCTTTCACCCTGGGGACCAGGCACTCTCTATTCCTTAGATAATATTAATGATTAATTCATGTCAGACTATGGTGTTTCTCAAAAAGACTTTTAAAAATTTCCTAAAGAACACAAGCCCCAATACTCTCCAAAAGACACAAATTGGTTATTTTTAAGTATAAGAAGATAACAGTAATTTTTATTCATAAAGTTTTTATTCATAAACTGAAAGGCATAAAGCCAGAAGCTATCAGGCTGGTAACAACGGGTAAAAAAGCCAGGGCCAGCAGCAGTCTAATCCTGGTAACTTCTGCTTGCCCAGGAGAGCCTGCGAGGAGTAGGAAACCAGTAGCATCTCCAGGTCCTGCTTTCTGCATGACTTAATTCAGGAATGTGCCCCCTTCTCCATTACACAGTTACAGCGCCCCAGTGATGAGCCAGGCGCCTGCTCAGGGAAAAACTGGAAAGCACACGTCAGCCCCACCAGTTTCATCGAGATCTAGCCCAACCTTCTTGTCCATTTTGAGCCAGGCCACTGTGTCCTTGATTGTGTACTGCAGTCCAAAGAACCAGGTTTCTCGAAGCCCCAGAGTCCGGCACACCAAATCAAAGAGGTCCTTCCCTTTCCACTTCATCTGCAATAACAAACCAATGGGGAAGGACACTGTGAGCAAAAATCATAATCCACTTGCACAAAAACCTTTTCTCTGCACTCTCCCACTCTCAGATTCCAAAACGTGGGGATGATACTAAGACAGCTGATGAGGACTGAATTCCTAAATAATTTTAAAGCTTCCTTCACAAACCCATGAGTGGGAAAATACCAATTAGAGCTTAATGGCTTAATCACTGCAAAGCATACACAATACATCCCTTGGACAGTTCCTTACGGATTTTAACATCCCCAAAGCTGCTAATTGAGGAAAGCTGGTAAATAAGCATCCTCATTTAGGAGAGTCTAGCCTCTTGAGTTAACTTGAAGAGATGGCTAGCTTCTAGGGACATTCATTGCCTTGAAATTTTGTTGATTTTTTTTTTTTTAATCATTATTTTGCCCTTGATAAAAGGCTAATATTCCTTTTTTTTTTTTTTGAGACGGAGTCCCGCTCTGTCGCCCAGGCTGGAGTGCAGTGGCCGGATCTCAGCTCACTGCAAACTCCGCCTCCCGGGTTCACGCCCGTTCTCCTGCCTCAGCCTCCCGAGTAGCTGGGACTACAGGCGCCCGCCACCTTGCCCGGCTAGTTTTTTGTATTTTTTAGTAGAGACGGGGTTTCACCGTGTTAGCCAGGATGGTCTCGATCTCCTGACCTCGTGATCCGCCCGTCTCGGCCTCCCAAAGTGCTGGGATTACAGGCTTGAGCCACCGCGCCCGGCGCTAATATTCCTTTAAATAAGACTGGTTTTACTACAAGTTTTTTTTTTTTTAATATAAAGAAATTACAATCAAAGTCGTAAATCATTGAGAAAAAGAACCATGAGCGACCAGATAGTCCAATCACAGGTCTCTCCTATCAAGGATGCCTAACTGAGGCCAAAGGGGAAGCTACTCACCCAGTCACCCAGAGCAATTTCAAACTCCTGGTATCTAAATCCAGGTGGTGAACAGATACCAATATACTGTAGTGTGTTTATCCTATAGCCTCACTTTCAAAAGAACCTGAAGCAATGGCTACTAAACTCTTCTCAGCTATTCCATCTGCTATGTGGAAAAGCAAGTTCAATGTCTTAAGGGAAGAGAATGGCCGGCAGCTTAGTAAATGTTGCCACCTAGTGGTTTTCAAGTTAAACCACCCAGGATGTTCCCACACAACCCCTTAGTTGCTGCTTGCCCCCTCCTTGCCCCAACCACCACTAAATATCAGATGGACATTCAAATACAAACTCGAGTGCGTTAGGATCATATGAGATGCATCACAGAAATGGTGGTCATGAAAGAGTAATCTTTCAACAGACATGGGAAAAAGGAGACCACTCAACTGCGGAAGCATCCATCCCTTCCTGCCCTCATTAGAAATCTCCACTCAAAGTCTTGGTACACTGAAGATGTCTAATGAAAAGGAATGAAAAAAATTCTTAGGCAGCCGGAAGGTGGTTCACGCCTGTAATCCCAGCACTTTGGGAGGCTGAGGTGGGCGGATCATGAGGTCAGGAGATCGAGACAATCCTGGCCAACATGGTGAAACCCTGTCTCTAGTAAAATACAAAAAATTAGTAGGCGTGGTAGCACACGCCTGTAGTCCCAGCTACTTGGGAGGCTGAAGCAGCGGAATCGCTCGAACCCGGGAGGCAGAGATGGCAGTGAGCCGAGACTGCGCCAACTGCACTCCAGTCTGGCGACAAAGCAAGACTCCATCTCAAAAGAAAAAAAAATTATTAGGGTATAGAGACTTGCTATAAAACCAAGAAAGGGCCGGGCGCGGTGGCTCAAGCCTGTAATCCCAGCACTTTGGGAGGCCGAGACGGGCGGATCATGAGGTCAGGAGATCGAGACCATCCTGGCTAACACAGTGAAACCCCGTCTCTACTAAAAAATACAAAAAACTAGCCGGGCGAAGTGGCGGGTGCCTGTAGTCCCAGCTACTCGGGAGGCTGAGGCAGGAGAATGGCGTGAACCCGAGAGGAGGAGCTTGCAGTGAGCTGAGATCCGGCCACTGCACTCCAGCCTGGGGGACAGAGCAAGACTCCGTCTCAAAAAAAAAAAAAAAAAACCAAGAAGGGAAAAATAAATTAGACCTCTAATACCTGATTGGTTTTTGCTAAAACCTGATTCTACAGGGAAGTTTTCAAGTAGGCTTTTTATTTTTAACACATATGAATGAACAGTGGGTTCTCTACAAGGTACTCAACAGGAAATCCCATTCCTTCTCCTGTGTTTGCAGTCAAAGTCAAGCAAAGCAGCAACCTAGATGGAAGAATATCAGGACCGCAGCAGACAAGTAGTTGAGATGCATACTGGTTTTTATCTTTTAGCAGCGCCGTTTCTCCTACCCTTCAGCTTCTGCCCTGTCTCCTCCCTGACTATAGTGGGGCCACTGCAACACTATAAAAATTGAGATCTTTAGGGATTATTTTGAGAAGAATAAAAGAAAATGATGAGTTATATTTTTAACAGATGATCTCCCTCCTTTTTAAGGCTGAGTAATGGGCACATCCATTTCCCAGTCTGACAATAGGACAAAGGGCTTTTTAATTCACCAAAAGTTTTAATTTCTATAGGCAGATTTCACTGAAGCAATGTTATTTTGGAAAACTAGAAGCTTCAGGATGCTGATTATCCTCTTGTCTCTATTTTAAGGCAGCTCTAGTATATAAATTATAAATGACTACCTTACTACAAGATAATGTAACATTAAAGAACAGGCATTAACTTGGAAAAGTTAAACACCCCAGGGTTGAGAAGATCAAGGTAACGATTCCCAATCTGCCGTAACTCATGTTCATGGCGGGGCCGGGCTTTGGCAAGATGGGGCTGTCTGCAAGGGGGGTGTGCAGTGCATAGACACAAAAGCTGCCACGGGAATGATGAGTGAATTTCCTGACTTGGGAGTTTAAATTCTCCAGCATAAAATTGTGTTAATGCAGTTTTCCTGTATTCTCTTCTACCTGGTTTTTAAAATGCAAAACTGTCTTTGTTGAATGCAAAAAGACAATGTACTTGTCCCCCTTGGCACTTGCAACACAGTGAGGAGAAGTGCATCAACTCTGACACCAATTCAGAATGCCCTACTTAGATTTTTAACTTTGACACAAAGGATCGTAGACTGTCAAGAGTTGGAAATGAGCATGAGCAATTACCTAAGGCAGACTCATCCCGTTTTTGTGCAAATAAGGAAACTGAGTCACAGGATTCTTTGCCAGCTGACAAAGCACACACTGGCCTTTTTCATGGTGATCTAACATAGGCAAACCACAGACCCTAGAGTGCCTCTTTTCCTGTTCTGTGGGGTCCCTTTGTTCTTGCTGTCCAGCACTCCCCAGACACTTTTTCCAGTAAGTAACTAGTGTTTGAAACAAAATCCATTCTCAGAAGAGTCAAATATTGCTCATTTACAGCTCAATGTGAATTAAGCCTCTGTTACCACCCACTTAGTCTTTCAACAAGGATTATAGAGCACACTCTACATGCCAACCAATGTTAGACACTGATGCTACAAAATGGTGGAAGCAGTGTTTTCCAGGAGAAATAGGCAAGACCTAGGTCAGAGAAGGCTTTAAAGAGCAAATGAGAGTTAGATGCAGGAGAGAAGGAAGTAAGTCTTTTTTAAAAGTCATGCTTTCTACAGGAAACTGCTAGTCATCTGGTAGAACTGAAACAGACAGGAGGTACATGGCGGGAATGGGGCTCCATGTGGGACCAGGTGGCTCGACTTCAGCCAAAAGCCACGAAGTCTTTGAAGGCCTTTGGGCAGAGGAGTCATAGGCTCCAATCTGCATCCTGGATGGGCTCTGACAACAGGTTGGTGTATGCGTTGAAGGAAAGGTGCCCTGGATCAAGAAGGCCAGAAAGTAGGCCAATCCCTGACATAAGGAAGGCAGTAGAAGGGAGAGAAGGCTGCCTGAGAAATGGAAAAGAGGCAGAGTCACAGAACAGGTGCCTGAACAGGACCAGAGGAGACAGAATTAAGAGGGACACCTGTGTGTCTGGCTTGAGTACCAGGTGGTTCCACTAAAGGAGAGATGGAATCAAGAGAAGCAGCAAATCTGGCAGGGATAGACAAGCAATTAAGTTTTAGACAAGATGAGTGAAGGTGCCTGAGGAAACCAAGTAAAGACAGCCAAACATATTTGATTTAAAGCCCTAATTCCACTTATAAAATAAAATGTTGTCTTTAAGCAATTAAGAAGTGTTCCTGTTTGGTTACATCTAACTTCAACATGTTGTTACCTACATCAGGTTCCACTTTTCAACAAGCCCTTCCCCAAATGCATGAGGTTTGCTCAGTCTTCCTAATTTGGGTTTCTACTTCCTTAAAAAACAAGCACCATTGCAGGCGGATCACGAGGTCAGGAGATCGAGACTATCTTGGCTAACACGGTGAAACCCCGTCTCTACTAAAAATACAAAAAACTAGCCTGGTGTGGTGGCGGGCACCTGTAGTCCCAGCTACTCGGGAGGCTGAGGCAGGAGAATGGTGTGAACCCAGAAGGCAGAGCTTGCAGTGAGCCGAGATCATGCCACTGCATTCCAGCCTGGGCGACAGACTGAGACTCCGTCTCAAAAAAAAAATAAAAAACAAGCACCATTGGTCACAGTTGCTCTGGGTGGTTCTCAGGTCACCCTGGGGAAAGAGGTCTTGGGGTGTGGACGGGGCGTCCAGGTGTCGGCCAACTTGCCAGAATATGACCAAGCTCATCTTCAGTGTCATCACTCGTTCACTACACCATGCTGATGCTGTGAAGTGACTCACTGTCCTCTGAACATCTCCTGAGACTGTAGGTGCCTCAGCACAAGGGCAGTATTAGTCCTCTTTCTGCTCCCCACAGTGCCCAGGCAACTGTGTACATACAAGACATGGCAAACAATGGCTGTCCACAGGATGGACTTGACTACTTCAAAAACTCAAAATTCAAAGACTTAAAGCCAGTTAACTCCCGCTCACCCACTTCTTCCACAAATAGTGAACACACACATTGTGTCCAAGCACTGCCCAAGGTGCAGGGGACAAATAGAGAATAAGAAACAAGTCTCTACTCTCAACGGACTAGGATATGAACTGGCTGGGAACAGATAATCACCCCCTTCACTGCACACATAAAACCCCAGGAGTGGGCTTTCAGCACTACAACACTTGTGAGTGCCACCACAGGGACACTCAGGGGCTGTGGGAACCTCCTATCCTAGACGGGTAGGGAAATGACATCTAAACTGGTTCCTGGTAGAAAAGAGGAACCAAGTGAAGACTAGGCTTGGGGAAGGAGGAGCAAGCAGGTAAGTATGTTCCAGGCAGAGGGAATAGCATATGCACAGGTCTAGAGGCAAAAAAAGAGGTCAGTCGTCCTTACAGGAAATGAGAGTAGGATAGTTCAGTCTGGCTGGAGGATAATGCTGTGTTTCCAAAAGGACCAAAACTACCATCTAAAATCAAGAACAAAAAATAATAATAAAATAAAATAAAAATACATAACATCAATTCTTTGTCAGCTAAATCTACCTCTCTCATCTGAACCAAAAAACAGAGAATGTCTGGTGACCATTTTCTCCATTCTCCCAAGTATGGAACACACTAGTACCATTCTAGAAATAAGAAAGAAGTTAAATTGTTACCTAAGATGGATGCCTCAGGACATGAGGGCTTAATCATTCCAGGAACTAGTCTAAAAGGAATATAGATAAGTGATGGTTATCTACCACTGGTATGAATCTCTGCACTGTCACTGTGTGACCTTGGGCAAGTGACTGAACTTCCTTGTGCTTTGCAATGGGGATAATAAACAGAACCCATCTTAGCAGATTGATCAAAGGATTAAGTGCACTGATACATTTAAAAACCCTAAGACAGTGCTTGGCCCATAGCAAATAAATACTCAGTAAGGGGTAGTTATTGTTCATTGTAACTCTGCCTCCTCTCCTTAGATTCTCAAGTGGCACTGTTTAAAGCCTCCCAGCCCAGCTTCACACCTAGGATGATGGATGACAGATCATAAAGGGCACCATCAATTCTCACTGAGCTAACCATACTATCACTCATTTGACAAACCTTTATTGAGCATCCACTACGTCCCGGTCATTGTGCTCAAAACAGGAGATAAATGATGAATTGAGGACAAGACACTGTCCCTGTTCATGTCTGACAGGAAGACAGGTAAATGGATCACAAAAAATGCAACCTGGTAAGTGCTAACAGAACAGGGTGCTGTGGCAACACAACTCAGGCATGGGTCTCCGGGAGTAAGGTCTTTCCTGAGGAGATGCTGTCTGAGCTGTGTCTTGAAAGCCAGGGGGTAGCTGAGCTGTGGTGAAGGGGCTGCCAATAGGGAGGTCACGCCAGCCGGAGGGAACAGCAGGTCTGCCACTTGGGTCCAAGCTGTTGCAAAGTGAAGGAATGTTCTTTGCACTTTTCTAGTATCAGACAAACAGCATAATTATCCTATCTGCAGTACTGAATGTTCAATGCAGTACTGAATATGCAGCTTCGGCCCAGTGCGTGTGACAGCTCTGACTCTCCACGCTGATTAGGAACCAGGTTGTTCAGTCACCGATTCGAAGCAGTGATGCATCCTGTAACAATACCTGCGGGGCTCCAAGAACCTAGGACTAGCCGGATGAGTTTCATGTTTATTTTCTGGTTAAAAAATGTCCTTTTTGGATACCTGATGGCACGTAAGGCTTTCAGGTCCTGCACTCATGCCACTTGAGGGCCTTTTTGTTAGGGTTTATCATTTTTCCTCAACAGGTTGCCAAAAGAACAGCTCCTGGTTCTGATTAAATGTTTATTTAACCCCATCGCTTTCCACCCAGCCAAAGTGTTCAAACTACTCTGGATCCACCACAGTTCCCTGCCTCATCTCAGCCTAGAAGAAGAGGGAGGCTAAAAGGCAGATGCTCATTTTGCAGAAGGAAAGAGAGAAGTGGAAAGGTGACTTGCGGTAAGAAGAAAGGCAGAAAGCACAAATGTGGACTCCAATGCCTGGAAGCTCCCTTCCACAGACCTCCTCCTCAAGGTGCCCTTCAGGCAGAGGCTAACGGGAGGAGTCTGGAAGTCCGATGCTTCTCACCTTTGTGGCTGTGCTCACCCATTACTTTAACAGGCTGCAGTGCTATTTCATAGATATATACTTGTGCCTGTATCATAGATAGATGTGTATGAACTTTATAAACAGGACTAAGTGCTGTCAGCTTGCTATTTTTTTGTAGGAGCTGAATTTATGAGCTTTACCCAGAGTGAAGTGCTCGTAATTTATCAACCTAGAATGTTTTAAGTAAATAGCACTAAGCACTTATGTTCCACAGCAGGAACACAACTGGAATGCAGTACTCTTCTGTTATAGGAAGCAACCAGCACCAATAACCTGCAGGACTGATTGAGGTCTATTTACCAGGGAAGCATTAGGAATAACATCTACTGAACAGCCATCTTGCAACTGGCCAGGTTGAGACTCAACCCTAAAACTGCCATTTGTTTTTTGCTTTGACAGCTGCATTTCTCCCTCTGCTTTCTTTGAGACATACAGCCATCAACAAACGAATCCTGGTACCTGCTGATACAACAGTGCGGGGTGAGTAAGAAACCAGACCCATGGGACAGGAAAAGGCCACAGTTTGAAAAGGACAACTTTCTTGAAGAAAGTGAACTGAATTTGGCTACTATATATGAAATGCCTAAGTATTAGAACCTATGGAGAAATGTCGACTTTAAAGAGAAGACTAAAATATGGAAAAAGCTAAAAGAGAAGCAATATTCCATTTCATAGAGGTCTGGTGGGCTAAATTATCAGCCACACAAAGAATGCTGTTTGACTGGCTGTCTCCTCTGCAGAAAATGAAAGAGAACCGACGAACTCAGCATTCACTTAACAGTTTCTTCTAATTAGCCCACAAGCTGCCCTAGCATTTACCATAAAAATTGTCAAAAGGTTAGCTCCCATACAGATAGAGCAACAAAAGGAACGGCACCTCCCCAGGCTCAGGACATGTGCCACATGTCTGCCATTATTTCAGAAACAGAAAACAAAGGATGATGTGATTTCCCCTCTCAATGTTTATCCATAACTGACTTCTGCAGTCATAGGTGGCCTAAGAGAACAGGTTTATAGGAGACTTGAGAATTTAAGATGCTAATGTACCAGATCCAAACCTGAATACAACTTTTGTCCGTTTTGAAAAATAGATGCCAGGCCGGGCACGGTGGCTCACACCTGTAATCCCAGCACTTTGGAAGGCCAAAGTGGGCGGATCACAAGGTCAGGAGATGGAGACCACGTTGAAACCCCATCTCTACTAAAAATACAAAAAATGAGCCAGGCGTTGTGGCGGGTGCCTGTAGTCCCAGCTAGTCGGGAGGCTGAGGCAGGAGAATGGCGTGAACCCGGGAGGCGGACCTTGCAGTGAGCTGAGATTGCACCACTGCACTCCAGCCTGGGGGACACAGCAAGACTCTATCTCAAAAAAAAAAAAAAAAAAAAAAATAGATGCCAAATACCTCAATTTACAAGAAAAACACAATGGAAAGTTATAAAAGTAATTTTGCTGTGCAGTAAGTGAATAATAAATTCCATTAAAATCTATTCTGATTAAGCGAAGAAGATACAAAACTGCAGTAACGTACATCTAACACTGATACTCTCAATTCAGGGTATGGTATCACCACACAACAAAAGCTGTTCTTGTGTCTCATGATTAAACCGCAAAACCACCATGCCATTTCCTTTCATAATTAAAGGATATACCACACCTCAACCATTATTCTCAACATGAGGGAAAAAGAGATCCTCCAAATAGAAATAGATCATAGGTCAACACCTGTGAAAAGAAGTGCAGAGGCCGGGCGCGGTGGCTCAAGCCTGTAATCCCAGCACTTTGGGAGGCCGAGGCGGGTGGATCACGAGGTCAGGAGTTCGAGACTATCCTGGCTAACATGGTGAAACCCCGTCTCTACTAAAAATACAAAAAACTAGCCGGGCGTGGTGGCGGGCGCCTGTAGTCTCAGCTACTTGGGAGGCTGAGGCGGGAGAATGGCGTGAACCCGGGAGGCGGAGCTTGTAGTGAGCCGAGATCACGCCACTGCACTTCAGCCTGGGAGACACAGCGAGACTCCATCTCAAAAAAAAAAAAAAAAAAAAAAGAAGTGCAGGGAAAAAAATAGATCATAGCAAAAAGAGAGAGAGAGGAAGAGAGGGAGACTTTTGTCCTCTGCTCTACCAATCTTGAACCCTACATCCTTCATTTAAATCTGGGCAAGATCTCACATACGTGGAGGCTGGGCGCAGTGGCTCACACCTGTAATCCCAGCACTTTGGGAGGCCAAGGAAGGTGGATCACCTGAGGTCAGGAGTTCGAGACCAGCCTGGCCAACATGGTGAAACCCCATCTCTACTAAAAATATAAAAATTAGCTGGGCATGGTGGCGCACACTTGTAGTCCCAGCTACTTGGGAAGCTGAGGCAGGAGAAGTTGCTTGAACCTGGGAGGCAAAGGTTGCAGTGAGCCAAGATCACGCCACTGCACTCCAGCTGGGGTGACAGACAAGACTATCTCAAAAAAAAAAAAAAAAGATATCACAAACTTGAAACCTCCTCTTTGCAAAAATCCCAACTCTAATCTCTTGCCCTGTCAGTTTCTGCCATAATCAACTACAGCAAGTAATTTTCTTCTCCCAGTTCTCCAATCATCTGTTATTATGCCAAATCTATTTAAATTATTACCTTCAACTCTTCATCAATTGCTTCCTCCCTCCTTCAATCAATTACTCTACCTTATTACAACCCAGCCTATGTCCTCCCACGTCAGCAAACTTATGTGCTTCCACTTATTTGTAACCAGACCTTTCTAAGATCCATCCCTTTGTCTCCCTGCCGTCCACACCCCCCAATACCACATACATGAATCACTACGGGCTTTACATGTATTGAAAAATGAGGTACTTGTCTTTCCCCAAGTTTTCTGTCTTTCCTCCAATTCTGCAGATCACAAACTCCTTGAAGGGAAGGGTATACACATACACACACACACACACACACACACACACACAGATTAAGTCTCCCAGAACCCTGGCAAGTGCTGCATAATCTGTGGATACTCCATAAATGCTTGATGCTTGTGGTTGGCTGATGATGTTGATGATAATCATGATAACTAGATGAGCCTTCTGAGCAGAACAGTCTTCTAAGTATTGACTGCAATGAAGCAAGAATTTATGACATTCGTTATTAAAAATGTAACTGCATAATTAGGCCTTAAGGTATATATTTTACCCCTTTGATGACACATACTGATTTCCTCTCTCTAAAAATACTTCGGCAAGGAAATCTAAATCTCAAAGAACCAAAGAAGAAAATTTTCCACAGAACAAAGGAGACTAGTAAGATACAAATCACAGCACCTTGGGAAGCCACAAAATGGAGCTTTTAAACTCTGATAAGTCTTTCAAAACCAAATGAATTACAGTTTTTTAGGGGGAAAAAAGGCCTTATGCTTGCAGTTTCTGGCATCTTTCCCGCTGAAGTGCAGAGCAGTTATGGGAGCGGCAGAAACCCAACAGGGAGGTCTATATCCTAGATTCTCTGCCTCAACCACACACAAGTCTATGACTTGGGTGTACCATGCAGCTCAACCAGGTCTCAGTTTCTTCATTTGTAAATCTCTTATGAGCCATGCAATCACCATATTTTACTATGCTGTAAACAAAGAAGATTCGCTTCCAAGTTGACTGACAGATGACAAAGCAAAAAGAAACAATACAACCATGGTGCTATAAAAGCAATACAGTCCCCACAAAAGCAAACACAACAATCTCCATCTTTGGAATTTAGCTCACAACATGAGAGCAATCATAGCTCTGTCAAATAGCTATAAAACACCCAAACCGGCTTTGCTGGGTAAGTCACTTAACCTCTTTGGGTCTTGGCTTCCATAATCATCAAGTGATCTTTCAGGATTAATACCACTCTCTGAGTCTATGAGCTTGGCATGACTTTGTATAAACCATGCAGCACTTTTTCATTGCTACAATAATTTTCTTTTAATCCTTTAACATCTCATTCTGTATCTTAAAATCATTTTCAGGGATGTAAATGACTTCACCTTTAGTTTATGTGTGGTTTCACATTCTTTTCCCTCATTCAGCGTCTGCTATTATATTCCTTACTCCTAATAATCATGAGTTGACTGTATAATAATGAACTCTCTGATGTAGTAAAATTGGGAATGATAATGCTGCTGAAAAATAGAAGTTTTTATCACCTAGCATGTTATTGATATTCAGTAATTGGCAATAATTACAAATGTGTGATATACTGAGAATAATTTTGCAGAGCACTACAAATAGGAAACAATAGTAAATTCAGCACAAATAAGGCAAAAGGTTAAATTTCAAATGCCTAAACATCAGGTAACAACTACCAGACTATGAAACACAACTCCTGACTAAGTATCAACCAACTGATCACTCCTGCCCTGGACAATGTAAAAATTGTGGTTAGTATGTAACAACGCATTCCTTCAAAAAACTCCCAGCACAACAGAGCTACAGCATGATCTATTCACGTGAACCAGCTTCTATAGAACCCAGACATTTGCCTGGAAATAAATTTTGAATATTCTGTTTCTAGCTTGACCTTTTGATTAAGTTTCATGGTCACCAATGATAATAAAACTGACTTTAATAACATTAGAAGATATAGGCATGAGTGGGTAGGACTGGTAAAAATATCTGCAGATGGGGCCAGGCATGGTGGCTCACACCTGTAATCCCAGCACTTTGGGAGGCCGAGGCAGGCGGATCACGAAGTCAAGAGATTGAGACCATCCTGGCCAACATGGTGAAACTCCGTCTCTACTAAAAATACAAAAATTAGCTGGGCGTGGTGGCATGCGCCTGTAGTCCCAGCTACTCGGGAGGTGGAGGCAGGAGAATCACTTGAACCCAGGAGGCAGAGGTTGCCATGAGCTGAGAGGGAGCCACTGTACTCCAGCCTGGTGACAGAGTAAGACCCTGTCTCAAAAAAAAAAAAAAAAGTCTGCAGATGGATAAGAACTACTGTGGGCTGAACACTAACATATTTATGAGACTGATTTAATCTCAAAATCAATATGATTAAGATAGTAGGGAGATGCACTGTTGGTGAATTTAAAACCACAGATCAGTCGAGATACATTTAGTAATTACTCCAGGCTTCAGTTTTAAGTTTATCTGAATGTCCAACTATTGAAACTATAGAAACAAGGCTAAAACAGGCAAGGTGGAGGGAAAAGCTATAAGCAACATAACTCACTAAGAGAAAGTTTATATGAATTTTTCAAAGCTAGGTTCAAATTTGGCAAAGAAGCAAAAGAGAGAACAGTAGCGAAAGAGTTGGAAGAGAAAAGGCTGTGTCTTTAGAAATGATGCAGTCTGGCACCACCTAGTGGTGCCACGAGATTCCCGCACTAGGACAAGCGCCTTGAGTCAACACGAGTGACTAAAGATTTCATCAAAATTTCTTTCCCTTAAGTCAGCACTACTTTGGTAATAAATTTTGATGCGCTAAAAATGTCCTAAAACATGTGGATTTAGAATCTAAATTAGACAAAGCACAGACAGGAGGACAGAACACATCATCCTGTAACAAGAATTGAGAAGCCTCATCACCAGCTGGCTAGAAAGATTAGCAGCTCGGAGAAAACTCAATTCTGGGTTTTTAAAACCCAGCACTTTAGTTTATGAAATTAAAAATAAACAAGCACCAAAAATGTTCTTTGGACAGGAATGCAAAACTAGCATGAATAATTGGAGAAGTCATCAAAAACAAAGAAAAAAGAAAAATTTCAAAATGACACACTAGGGACAAAAGAATGCAGAACAATTAACTATGGCAGAAATCCGAAAAAAATCCTGCTATCACCGTGGACATCAAGCTAAATAGAGATGTATTACATAGCACATTACAAAAAAGAAGACGCAGCCAGGTGCAATGGCTCGCGCCTGTAATCCCAACACTTTGGGAGGCCAAGGCGGGCGGATCAAGAGGTCAAGAGATCATGACCATCCTGGCCAACATGGTGAAACCCCGTCTCTACTAAAAATACAAAAATTAGCTGGGCGTGGTGGCGCACGCCTGTAGTCCCAGCTACTCGGAAGGCTGAGGCAGGAGAATCGCTCAAATCCGAGAAGCGGAGGTTGCAGTGAGCCGAGATCTCGCCACTGCACTCCACTCGCTCTGGCAACAGAGCGAGATTCTGTCTCAAAAAAATAAAGAAAGAAAGAAAAGAAGATCCTTCAACAAGAATATGGCATAAGGTGAGTTCACTTTATATGGACTAATAGAGGGTCTACAATTATAAAGGCATGGATAATCTGAATAAGGTTCAAAGAAAATGAAGTCAATGATTAAAGGAGAAAATTCACAGTGTTTCTGGCATGAGACACTTCCTGTTCCCACACTCCCAGCCCATGACAACATAAATAGGTAATATTTCTCAAATGCTTACTACGGGTCAGGCCCTGGACCAAGTGCCTGTAAAGGTCCACCTCATTCATGTCTCAAAACAACCCTGGCCGCACGGTTGCTCACACCTGTAATCCCAGCACTTAGGGAGGCCAAGGCAGGAGGATCACTTGAGGTTAGGAATTCAAGGCCAGCCTAAGATGGCGAAACTCCATCTCTACTAAAAATACAAAAATCAGCTAGGTGTGGTGGTGCGCTCCTATAACCCCAGCTATTCAGGAGACTGAGGCATGAGAATCGCTTGAACCCAGGAGGCAAAGGTTGCAGTGAGCCGAGATGGTGCCACTGTACTCCAGCCTGGGCGACAGAGGGAGAATCCGTCTCAAAACAAACAAACAAAACAAAAAACCCTATAAAAAAGATACTATTATTCTCATTTTATAGATGCAGCAACTGAGGTTTAAAGAGTTAAGTTCAAGGTCACTTGGGAAGCAGGTAGCAGCAGCAGGGCTTTTCCCAGGCCAATTTACCCCTTCCATCAGGGCTGTAGCTCTTATGCTTTAAGCAATATTCTTCCTGTCCTCTAGCAGATTTTCTCATGCCTATACACTCAAGTCTTGAGACGACTTCCTACCAAAGAAGAAAACATGAAAGGGAGAGGAGCACCGTGAGCCTCTTCTGCCCAGATCACCTAAAAATAAGATGCTAAAGCTGAAGGCCTTTGAAAGTGAGTTCTTCCCCTCATCTTTCAGAAGAACTGAGGCCTGGGGGAAATAAGTGATGTCACACGGTCACATGGTGGAGCTCTGTCTAGAAGCCTGGTGTTCAGACATCAGTTTAGGGATCTTGATCGTTTTACACAAGTAACACCCTGATTGCATGCAGGAACTAGACAAGAGAAAGTGCACTGACTTCCTGAGCTCAACTCTGGCCAGGCTTGACCCAAATTCCCTTCTGCCTGGCTGACCTCGGAGACTGAGGACAGGCTTTAGACCTCAGAACCTCCTGAATCTTGAGCCTAGAAGGTCTTCTGCTCATTCTTGGTCACAGAACAGCCTGATCCCTGGATTCACTCAACGCTTACATCTGCCTAGTTTTGTCCCAGCCCCTAGTGAGTCCCACTGCTGTTCAGGTTTCAATGTGATACCTTGCCCAAAGCATTTGCCTTCTAATTGTTTCCAATTTCCAACCTCTCTCTCCCCACCCCAAACCCCAAACATTCCAAATCATTTTGCATGCCAACCATTTTAAATCACACTCCTAGTAAACACTTCAAAGCTCTTCATCGCATCTGATGAATACAAGCCTCTTTAACCTGGGCTTCATGAGCCTCCAATATCTAGCTTGAACCTACCAATTCACACACATCTCTAGCTGGGCACGGTGCCTCTTGCCTGTAGTCCCAGCTACTTGGGAGGCTTAGGCAGGAGGATCACTTGAGCCCAGCAGGTCAAGTCTATAGTGAGCTGTGATAGCACCACTGCACTCCAGTCTGGGTGAGACTCCATTTCAAAAAAAAAAAAAAGAAAAAAAAAAGGCCAGGCACGGTGGTTCACGCCTGTAATCCCAGCACTTTGGGAGGCCGAGGCGGGCGGATCACAAGGTCAGGATATCGAGACCATCCTGGCCAACATGGTGAAACTTCGTCTCTACTAAAAATACAAAAATTAGCCGAGTGTGGTGGCACACGCCCATAATCCCAGCTACGGGAGGCTGAGGCAAGAGAATTGCTTGAACCTGGGAGGTGGACGTTGCAGTGAGCAGAGATCACGCCACTGCACTCCAGCCTGGGTGACAGAGCGAGACTCCATCTCAAAAAAAAAGAAAAAAGAAAAAAAATACAGGCTCTTCCAAAACTGAACTGTCAGTGAGAGGGAAGCAGATTTTAAAAGTTAAAGAAATAGTGTCGTCTGAACAGATAACTAACTTTTCCAAATCTGTACATGAAAGAGTCTCAGAATAAAGATGTTACCAATTGCTATCTAGGTGGGCATACCAAATGTTATGAGAAGACACCAGGCTGAATACAGGCAGGAGCATTCTGACTATGTTAAAGATGCAACTGGACAATGCTTAACTCTTATAAAATAAGCCTCATTTTAAGCCAAAGGTAAGGAATTCTCATTATATCATGGGCAATTGAAAATGACTCACTTACAGAAAATGTCCACTTGATTCAAAATGACAAACTAGACACTGAGGCAATGTAGTAGGGATCATTAGTCATGTCATTCACCCGGCAAAAATGTAAGCCACTGGCAAGCTTACAAAATGCTTTTGAGATAGTATCATACACCAAATGCAATAAAATAATGCCATAGACAAATAGTTGTTAAGTTGAGGAAGTCCTTCAAAGGATCTCTTCTTTTTCCTGTTTACCAAAATACCTAAGTTCTCTCCAGGTTTCTAACCTTTTCTCTCCTACTCCTCTTTTACACTTCCTATTTGGGTAGCATAGGATAGTGGAAAGAGGGCTGGCCTGAAAGACAGATGATCTAGCTTCAAATCTCAGTCCCATCACTTAGAAGCTTTGTGGTGACCTTGGGCACAAAGAGGAGGAAACTCTTGAGCATAGCCTAGAAGGAGAATGAATGTAGTTCTGCCAGACAACAAGTGAGAATGGCATTCCAGGCAAAGAGAACAGCCTATGCAAAGGTGTGGCAGAGTGAAGGAGGGACCAGGACAACAGGCCCAGAGCAAGAGGGTACGTGAGGAAGTGGAGGAGAGGCTGAGAAGGTGAGCAAGCTGACGACAGGCACTGAACTTATTTCCTTTTTATTTTTTTAAATTTATTTAATTTATTTATTTATTTATTTTTTGAGACAAGGTCTCATTCTGTCACCCAGGCTGGAGTGCAGTGGTGCAATCAGGAAGCTCATGGCAGCCTCGCCCTCCCAGGTTCATGTGATCCTCCCACCTCAGCCTCCCGAGACGCTAGGACCACAGGGGCACACCACCACAACCGGCTAATTTTTGTACTTTTTGTAGAGACAGGGTTTCGCCGTGTTGCCCAGGCTATTATTTCTTTTAGGTAACAACCATTATATATAGTACTTACCTTGTGTTAGGTACTATTCTAAGTACTTTACCAGAAATTACTCAAATTTAATTCTTGTAACACCATGAGGGAAGAATTAATTACAATCACCATTTTACAGATAGGGAACAGAGGCATGTGAGGGGGTTACAGAGCTTTAAGGTTGCAAAGCTGGTTAGAGGCAGAGCCAGGAATCAAACTCTGAAGTCTATGCTTGTAATCTCTAGGCTATGCTGCCTCAGCAGCCCCAACAAGGAAACTGAAGCTTGAGCTAAGACTTGCTCAACTTACATGAGAGCCTCAATGTGAGGTTCAAAAAAGCAACTGCAGGCTTTACTGGTCAATATTAAGTGAAAGGGTGTGCCCATCTATTCTCCCTAGTCTCTCACTACCTACCTGTCCCTGTCCTATTCTGCCTCTTTCAGTATAGATGGTGGCTTCCCTGAGCCTTTAAGCATGCTATGTATCCTGTCTGAGCCCCCATTTCCCCACTTAAAGATGAAGCCAATTACAGAACCTAGGTCCAAAGTAGCCATTGATCACTGCTAGGAGGTGTTCCCTTCCTGGTCCATGTGGGCACCCAGTAAATCACAGAGCTGGGTGTGGTGGCTCACACCTATAATCCTAGCACTTTGGGAGGCTGAGGCAGGAGGATCCCTTGAGCCCAGGAGTTTGAGACCAACCAATGTAGGAAGACCCTTTTTTTTTTTGGAGACGGAGTCTCTCCCTGTCATCCAGGCTGGAGTGCAGTGGCTCAATCTTGGGCAACCTCCACCTCAGGCAATTATCCTGCCTCAGCCTCCCAAGTAGCTGGGATTACAGGCACATGCCACTGCCCCCAGCTAATTTTTCTATTTTTAGTAGAGACGGGTTTTTCCCATGTTGGCCAGGCTAGTCTTGAACTCCTGACCTCAGGTATCCACCCGCCTCAGCCTTCCAAAGTGCTGGGATTACAGGAATGAGCCACCACGTCTGGCCGACCCTGTCTCTATTTTTAAAAACAAATACATAAAAGAGACAGAGTCTCACTACAGGCTTCATGCAGTGGTACGAACATAGCTGACTGCAGCCTCCAACTCCTGGGCTCAAGTGATCCTCCTGTCTCAGCCTCCCAATTAGCTACGACTACAGGTGTGCACAACCACGCCTAATTACTATGTTTTTGTTTTTGTTTTTTTTTGAGACAGAGTCTCACTCTTGTTGCCCAGGCTGGAGTGCAGTGGCATAATCTCGGCTCACTACAACCCTTGTCTCCCAGGTTCAAGCAGTTCTCCTGCCTCAGCCTCCGGAGTAGCTGGGACTACAGGCATAAGCCACCACGCCCAGCTAATTTTCATATTTTTAGTAGAGACAGGGTTTCACCATGTGCCCAGACTGGTCTCGAACTCCTGGCCTCAAGTAATCTGGCCGCCTCAGCCTCCCACCGGGATTACAGGTGTGAGCCACCTTGCCCAGCCTATTTTATAATATCTCTTGAATGAATAAATGAGTCCCTGTTACATCAAATGAGGTAGTGTGTATTTAAAGCATTTAGCATGGTACCCAGCACAAAGTAACAGCTAGTCCCTAGCCCTTTGTCCCACACAAAGACAGAATGGGGTCTAGTGGAGGGCAGCACTAGCCAGCATCTGTCCTCCTTCCTTCTTCACACCCTTTCATCAGCACTCATGCATTCATCACTCACCCCTGCCTGTCCATGTCCTAGACCTCAGTAGTGGCACCCATGCCATCCACAGGCACTGCTTAAAACCCATGGGAGAGGCTGGGCATGATGGCTCATGCCTGTAATCCCAGCACTTTGGGAGGCCGAGTCGGGCAGATCACGAGGTCAGGAGTTCACCAGCCTGACAAACATGGTAAAACCCCGTCTCTACTAAAAATACAAAAATTAGCCTGGCATGATGGCGGGTGCCTGTAATCCCAGCTACTGTGGAGGCTGAGGCAGGAGAATCGCTTGAACCTGGGAGACGGAGGTTGAAGTGAGCTGAGATCACGTCACTGCACTCCAGCCTGGGCGACAGAGCGAGACTCCATCTCAAAAAAAAGAAAAAAACCCATGGGAGAGCACAGCAGTAAAAAGGTAGGTAACAGGCCAGGCATGGTGGCTCATGCCTGTAATCCCAGCACTTTGGAAGTCCAAGGTGGGCGGATCACCTGAGGTGGGGAGTTCAAGACCAGCCTGACCAACATGGAGAAACCCCGTCTTTACTAAAAATACAAAAATTTGCAGGGCGTGGTGGTGCATGCCTGTAATCCCAGCTACTCGGGAGGCTGAGGCTGGAGAATCACTTGAACCCAGGAGGCAGAGGTTGTGGCGAGCCAAGATCGTGCCATTGCACTCCAGTCTGGGTAACAAGAGTGAAACTCTGTCTCAAAAAAAAAAAAAAAGGTAGATAACAGTCTTACTTCTGAAACACAAAAAAGTTTCTTGGTGCACTAATATAGAGTATAGAACTAATACCCTGTACAATTACACTGCCCTCCAGAGTTTACATCCTTGAAGGGGATGGTTTGCCTGGTCCTAGGGAGTCTAGGATTTAAGATTTTACTGAAAATGCCAGAATTGTTCTGTCTTCCCCCTTTGAAAGTTCCTTCCATTATGGACAACTTATGTCTACTTGTATGCTGGAATGATCTGTAATGTTGGTATTTAATCCAATCATAATCCCACTTAGGTATGTGAAAACATTTAGAATGCCAAACAACAGGAGAAGGAGGCTTTGTTTTCAATATGAGATAGTATTAGGATCTCTCACAACTTCCTGTTTGGTTTTTCTTACTGAGAGATTGAATTATTAGAGTAAAATTCCAGCCTAGATAAGAAATAACATAGCCATTTAGCCTCCTGGCAAATTACACTCGGCACCCACTTTCTCAAAATGACAACAAATCTTTCAAGTGGAAAAATCTTCCAAAGCATCCAGCCAATTGTGCAATGCAGCAAGTAGTGCAGGAGATTTTTCCCCCATCTCTGCAGTAAAAAGAAAAAAAGTCTGAACTTAGCATGAGGTAACTTGACTCATATGTTAACTGCCACCGGTTCTGAACTTGAGTCCTTCTTGAAAAGCCACCTACATTTGACTTCAATAAAGTCAATAATTCTACAAGTACTCTCTCTCTCCTTTTTTTTCAAAATGCATCTGCCATCTCCTTGCATCAGCACCTTGCTCAGTTAATGGACAACATAAAAAGCAGGCAGGAGAGTAAAACTAATCACTTATCTGAGTCCTATCATCATAGATCAAACTATGATTACTTTCAACAGAATATGTGAACATGGTTTACAAACAGGTTTTTCCACTGGAAATCTGAGGTTCGGAGAGGTGTAATGGCTTGATAAATCACAACAGGGCAGTGCCCATGGTAACCAGAGCCTCCTACTTTAGGCCAATTATAGTCCCTTCCTTATCTTCCTTTCTGCCAGTGACTATGCATTCCATGAATCCTTGTAAGAACTCTGCAGGTTCAGCATTATTAGTCCCATTTTACCGATGAGAAAATAAGGTCCAGAGAGCTACATATCTTGTCCAAGGTAGAAGTAGTTTAGCTAGAATTCAAGCCCAGGTCTGTCTTCTTTCGAAGCCCATGCACTTTCTACTAATGCTCTGCTACTCAAAGTGTGGTCCTTGGGCTGGTGGCACAGGCATCATCACCTGAGTTTGTTATTAATACAGAATTCTCAGTTCCATCCCAGAACTACTGAATCAGAACCTACATTTGTCAAAGATTTCCCAGGTCATTTATGTAAAATTAAAGTTTGGCAAGCTTTGTACCATACCATCCAGCCTCTCTGAACGTCACTACTATTATCCTTTTCTATAGATCAGTGGTTCTCAATGTGGTCATGGAGGTTGGGTAGGGAGAAAGAGGAGATTGGAGGGTGTCCTCCCTAACCCAGGGACACCTGACAATGTCTGAAGACATTTTTGGTTATCACAACAACTGGGATGGGGTGGGGAAATGCTACTGGCATCTAGTAGGTAGAGGCCAGAGATCCTGCTAAACATCCTAGAACACACAAGACATACCCCACAACAAAGAATTATCCAGCCAAAATGTCAATCGTGCCAGGGTTGAAAAACCTTGCTCTAGCTGATAATACTGTCCAACATCTTTGGGTCTGGAATCTACTTAATGAAGGAAAAAGAAGAGCTTTTCCTGGCAAAATTATGGCTGAAAAAATGTCATACAAAATCCCTTTCCTGGACCGACATGGTGGTTCACACCTGTAATCCCAGCACTTTGGGAGACCAAGGCGGGCAGATCACCTGAAGTCAGGAGTTCAAGATCAGCCTGGCTAACGTGGTGAAAACCCGTCTCTACTAAAAATACAAAAATTAGCCGGGCACGGTGGCATGCGCCTGTAATCCCAGCCACTTGGGAGGCTGAGGCAAAAGAATCACTTGAGCCCGGGTGGCGGAGATTGCAGTGAGATGAGATCGCACCATTACACTCCAACCTGGGTGACAGAGCGAGACTCTGTCTCAAAAAAGACCCCCCCAAAAACTAAAATCCCTTCCCTTACAGGCTAGTCTCTCTTAACCTCTCACAACATCTAACATCTATCAAATAGCAACTTAGCTCAGAGGTCAGCAAACTATGGCCCACAGGACAAATCCAACCCACCACCTATTTTTGTGTGGCCTGAGAGCTAAGAACGATTTTTACTTTTTTTTTTTTTTTTCGAGATGGAGTTTCGCTCTTGTTGCCCAGGCTGGAGTGCAATGGCGTTATCTTGGCTCACTGCAACCTCCGCCTTCCGGGTTCAAGTGATTCTCCTGCCTCAGCCTCCCGAGTAGCTGGGATTACAGGTGCATGCCACCATGCCGGGCTAATTTTTGTATTTTCAGTAGAGACGGGGTTTTACATATTGGCCAAGCTGGTCTGAAACTCCTGACCTTGTGATCCATCCAGTTCAGCCTCCCAAAGTGCTGGGATTACATATATGAGCCACCATGCCCAGCCTGTTATATTTTTTAATGTTTTTAAATTTTCTTGTGAAAATTATGTGAAATTCAAATTTCTGTGTCGATAAAGTTTTCTTTCAACAGTCATGCCCATTGTTTACATTTTGCCTAAGGTTTTTTTTTTTAAACAGCTTGATATATAATTCATATACCCTAAAATTCACCCATTTAAATTGCACAATTCAGTAGTTTTTAGTATATTCACAGTGTGTACAATCATCACCAGTTTTAGAATATTTTCATCACTTCATAAATAAAATCTTATATATTTCAGCTATCACACCCTCTACCCCATCCACTTTTGCCAGCCCTGAGCAACTACTGATTTACTTTGTCTCTGTAGATATGCCTATTCTAGACTTGCATATGAATGGAATCATATGTGTCCTTTTGTGGCTGGTTTCTTTCACTTAGCATAGCGTTTTCGAGGTCCATCCATGTTGCAGCACGTGCTGGTACTTCATTCTATTTTATTGCCAAATAATTCCATAGTATGGATAGACCACATTTTGTTCATCCATTCATCAGCTGATGTACATTTGAACTGTTTCTACCTCCTGGCTATTATGAATACTACTACTATAAACATTCACATATAAGTTTTTCTTGTAGACTTATGCTTTCATTTCTCTTGAGAAGACATCTGTAAGTTGAATTGCTGGGTCATATGGTTAACTCTGTTTAATTGTTTGAGGAACTGCCACAATGTTTTTCTTTTCATCTTTTTTGAGACTGGGTCTCACTCTGTCACCCAGCCTGGAGTATAGTGCCACAATCACAGCTAACCGCAACCTCAAAATTGTGGGCTCAAGGAATCCTACCACCTTGGCCTCTCAAGTAGCTGTGACTATAGAAGAACGCTACCATACCCAGCTAATTTTCTTCTTTTCTTTTTTTGAGACAGGGCCTCGCTTTGATTACCAGGCTGGCAGCGCAGTGGTGCAGTCATGCCTCACTACAGCCTCTCCCGGCCTCAAGCGATCCTTCCACCTCAACCTCCCAAGTAACTGAGACTACAGGTGCGAGCCACCACACCTGGCTAATTTTTAAATTTTCTGTAAAGAAAGGGTCTTACTTTGTTGCCCAGGCTGCTCTCGAAATTCAGCTTCAAGTGATCCTCCCACCTTGGTCTCCCAAAGTGCAGGGATTACAGGTATGACCCACCATGCCTGGCTAACTAGTTTGCTTTTCAAACTGGCTGCACCATTTTATGTTCTTACCAGCAGTTTAAAAGGGTTCAAATTTCTCCATATTCGTTTGTTTTTTTTTTTCTCCACCCCAGGCTGGAGTGCAGTAGCACAATCTCAGCTCACTGCAACCTCCACCTCCCGAGTTCAAGTGATTCTCATGTCTCAGCCTCCAGAGTAGCCGGGACTACAAGTGCATGCCACCACGGCTAGCTAATTTTTGTATTTTTAGTAGAGATGGGGTTTTGCTATATTGGCCAAGGTAGTCTTGAACCCCTGGCCTCAAGCAATCCACCTGCCTCAGCCTCCCAAAGTGCTAGGATTACAGGCATGAGCCACCACACCCAGCCTAATTTTTGTATTTTTAATATAGACAGGGTTTCACCATGTTGGCCGGACGGGTCTCGAACTCCTGGCCTCAAGTAATCCATCCACCTCAGCATCCTAAAGTGCTCAGATTACTAGAGTGAGCCACCTCACCTGGCCCTTTGATCCATTTTAAGTTTTTTTTTTTTTTGGGGGGGGGGACGGAGACTTGCCCTGTCACCCAGGCTAGAGCGCAATGGCATGATCTCAGCTCACTACAACCTCCTGGGTTCAAGTGATTCTCCTGCCTCAGCCTCCCGAGTAGCTGTGATTACAGGTGCCTGCCACCATGCCCAGCTAATTATTATTTATTTTATTTTATTTTATTTTATTTTTTTGAGACGGAGTCTCGCTCTGTTACCCAGACCGGAGTGCAGTGCTGTGATCTCAGCTCACTGCAAGCTCCACCTCCTGGATTCATGTCATTCTCCCGCCTCAGCCTCCAAAGTAGCTAGGACTATAGGTGCCCGCCACCATGCCCGGCTATTTTTGTTTTTGTATTTTTAGTAAAGGTGGGGTTTCACTGTCTTAGCCAGGATGGTCTTGATCTCCTGACCTCGTGATCCACCCGCCTTGGCCTTCCAAAGTGCTGGGATTACAGGCATGAATCACCACGTCCGGCCTAATTTATTTTTAGTAGAGACGGGGTTTCACCATGTTGACCAGGTTCGTCTTGAACTCCTGACCTCATGATCCACCCGCCTCAGCCTCCCAAAATGCTGGGATTACAGGCGTGAGCCACCACGCCCAGCCATGAGTTAATTTTTGTGTATGGTGTGAAGTAGGGGTTTAATTCAATTTTTTTTGCATGTGGCTATCCAGTTGTCTCAGATCCATTTGTTCAAAGGACTATTCCAGCCACGTGCAGTGGCTCACACCTGTAATCCCAGCACTTTGGGAGGCTGATGCAGGCGGATCATGAGGTCAGGAGTTCAAGACTAGCCTGGCCAACATAGTGAAACCCTGTCTGTACTAAAAATACAAAAATTAGTCGGGCGTTGTGGCAGGTGCCTGTAGTCCAGGTATTCAGGAGGCTGAGGGAGGAAAATCACTTGAACCCAGGAGGTGGAGGTTGCAGTGAGCCAAGATTGCACCACTGCACTCCAGCCTAGATGACAGAGTGAGACTCCATCTCAAAAAAAGAAAGAAAGAAAGGACTATTCCTTCTCACAGTCTGTGGCATGTAGCAAGAAAAGACAAGACAAGACAAGACAATTCTCCCTCGCTGAATGGTCTTGGCACCCTTGTCAAGAATCAGGTGACCATGAACTCTCAACTCTATTCTACTGGGTTTATTTCTGGACTCTCAATTCTATCCCGCTGATCTATACATTTATCCTTACACCAGTACCACACTGTCTTTTTTTTTTTGAAATGGAGTCTCGCTCTGTCCCCCAGGCTAGAGTGCAGTAGCACGATCTCGACTCTCTGCGATCTCCACCTCCTGGGTTCAAGGGATTCTTGTGCCTCAGTCCTCCCAAGTAGCTTGGACTACAAGGGTGCACCCCCATGCCCAGCTAATTTTTGTATTTTTGGTAGAGACAAGATTTCTCAGCTCACTACAACCTCCTGGGTTCAAGTGACTCTCCTGCCTCAGCCTCCCGAGTAGCTGCGATTACAGGTGCCTGCCACCACGCCCAGCTAATTATTATTTATTTTATTTTATTTTATTTTTTTGAGACAGAGTCTCGCTCTGTTACCCAGAATGGAGTGCAGTGCTGCGATCTCAGCTCATGTTGCCATATTGCCCAGTCTGGTCCCGAACTCCTGACCTCAAGTGATCTGCCCGTCTTGGCCTCTCAAAGTGTTGGGATTATAGGTATGAGCCACTGTGCCTGGTGACATTGTCTTGATTATAGTTGTTTTATAGTATGTCTTGAAATCGCAAAGTGTGAGTCTTTCTGCTTGCTTCTTTTTCAAGATTTAGCTAATGTGGGTCCCTTATGATTCCATATGAATTTCTGAATTGACTTGTCAATTTCTTTCTTTTCTTTTTTTTTTTTTTTGAGACGGAATTTCGCTCTTGTTGCCCAAGCTGGAGTGCAATGGCGCGTAATCTCGGCTCACCACAAACTCCGCCTCCCAGGTTCAAGCGATTCTCCTGCCTCAGCCTCCCAAGTAGTTGGGATTACAGGCATGCACCACCACACCTGGCTAATTTTGTACTTTTAGTAGAGACGGAGTTTTTTCATGTTGGCCAGGCTGGTCTCAAGTGATCCGCCTGTCTCGGCCTCCCAAAGTGCTGGGATTACATGCATGAGCCACCACACTTGGCGACTTGTCAATTTCTACAATGAAATGAACTGGGATTCTGACAGGGATTATGTCGAACGTGTAGATCAATCTCCAAAGTACTGCCAACTTGACAATGTTACGTCTTATCCATGAACAAGAGCTATTTTCTACTTATTTATATCTTCCTTCTTTTAAAAATGTTTTATAGGCCAGGCATGGTGGCTCACACTTGTAATCCCAGCACTTTGAAGGGCCAACATGGAAGGATTGCTTGAGGTCAGGTTCAAGACCAGTGTGGGTAACACAGGGAGACTCTGTCTCTACAAGAAATTAAAAAAAAGGGCCGGGCGCGGTGGCTCAAGCCTGTAATCCCAGCACTTTGGGAGGCCGAGACGGGCGGATCACGAGGTCAGGAGATCAAGACCATCCTGGCTGACACGGTGAAACCCCGTCTCTACTTTAAAAATACAAAAAACTAGCCAGGCGAGGTGGCGGGCGCCTATAGTCCCAGCTACTCGGGAGGCTGAGGCAGGAGAATGGCGTGAACCCGGGAGGCGGAGCTTGCAGTGAGCTGAGATCCGGCCACTGCACTCCAGCCTGGGCGGCAGAGCGAGACTCTGTCTCAACAAAAAAAAAAAAAGAAATTAAAAAAAAAATAGCTAGGGATGATCGTGCATGCCTGTGGTCCAAGCTGCTTGGGAGGCTGACGTAGGAGGATCACTTGAGCCTGGAAGGTCTAGGCTGCACTGAGCTATGATTGCACCACTGCACTTGTTCTCACTTCAGTGCAAGCCCGAGAAAAAAAAAATCAATTAAATCATTTAAAAGGCCAGGCTGGGCGCATTGGCTCATGCCTGTAATCCCAGCACTTTGGGAGGCTGAGGTGGGTGGATCACCTGAGGTCAGGAGTTGGAGACCGGCCTGGCCAACAAGGGGAAACCCTGTCTATACTAAAAATATAAAAATTAGCCAGGCTTGGTGGTGCACACCTGTAGTCCCAGCTACTCAGGAGGCTGAGGCAGGAGAATCTCTTGAACCTAGGACTCAGAGGCTGCAGTGAGCTAAGATCATACCACTATGCTCCAGCCTGGGCAACAGAGCAACACTCCATCTCAAAAAAATTAATTAATTAATTAATTAAGGCAGGCGCGGTGGCTCACGCCTGTAATCCCAGCACTTTGGGAGGCCAAGGCAGGCGGATCACAAAGTCAGGAGATTGAGACCATCCTGGCTAACACGGTGAAACCCTGTCTCTACTAAAAAAAAACAAAAAATTAGCTGGGTGTGGTGGCACACACCTGTAGTCCCAGCTACGTGGGAGGTTGAGGCAGGAGAATCGCTTTAACCTGGGAGGCAGAGGTTGCAGTGAGCTGAGATCACACCACTACACTCCAGCCTGGACGACTGAGTGAGACTGTTTCAAAAAAAAATAAAATTAATTTAAAAAACAAAACCAAAAATGTTTTACAGCTTTTAGAGTATAAGTTTTATACTTTCTTTTACACAACTGTCAGAGGATGGAAAAAAAAGATACTTTTCGTGTTATAAGTATTTTTATTTTTTAGGTTATAACAAATGGAATTTTCTTAATTTCATTTTCAGGTTGTTCATTCCAAGTGGATACATTTACAACTGACTTTTGCATAATGACCTTGTATCCTACAACATTACTAAGCTAATAATTTATTAGCTCCAATACTTTTTTAGTGGATTCCTCAGGGTCTATATGCAAGATCACGTCATCTGCAAACAGAAATGATCTTACTAGTTCCCTTCCAATATAGATGTCTTTTATTGCATTTTCTTGCCTAATTGCCCTGGCTAGAACCTCCAACACAATGCTGAATAGAAGTGATGAAAGTAGGTATCTTATTCCTAATCTTAAGGATAAGCGGCCGGGCGCGGTGGCTCAAGCCTGTAATCCCAGCACTTTGGGAGGCCGAGACGGGAGGATCACGAGGTCAGGAGATCGAAACCATCCTGGCTAACACGGTGAAACCCCGTCTCTATTAAGAAATACAAAAAACTAGCCGGGCGAGGTGGCGGGCGCCTGTAGTCCCAGCTACTCGGGAGGCTGAGGCCGGAGAATGGCATGAACCCGGGAGGCGGAGCTTGCAGTGAGCTGAGATCCGGCCACTGCACTCCAGCCTGGCGACAGAGCGAGACTCCGTCTCAAAAAAAAAAAAAAAAAAAAAAAAAAAAAAAAAAAGGATAAGCATACAGTATTTCACTATTTTGTTTGTTTGTTTGTTTGTTTGCTTGTTTTGAGACGGAGTCTCGCTCCGTTGCCCAGCCTGGAGTGTGCTGTGGTGCTATCTCAGCTCACTGCAACCTCTGCCTCCCAGGTTCAAGCAATCCTCCCACGTAAGCCTCCAGAGTAGCTACGATTACAGGTATGCACCACCACATCTGGCTAATTTTTTTTTTTTTTTTTTTTTGTATTTTTAGTGGAGACAGGGTTTCACCATGTTGGCCAGGCTGTTCTTGAACTCCTGACCTCAAGTGATCTGCCCAACTTGGCCTCCCAAAGTGCTAGGATTACAGGCGTGACCCACCGTGCCTGGCCTCAGTCTTTCACTATTATGAAGTTAGCTGTGGGTTTTTCATAACTGCTGTTTATCACGTTGAGGAACTCTTCTTCTCTTCTTAGTTTATTTAGTGTTTTTATCATGAAAAACAGGCTGAATTTTGTCAAATGCTTTTTCTGTGTCTACTGAGATGACAATGTGATTTTTGTTTTTTATTCTATTGATATTATGCATTACATTATTTACATTAATTCATTTTTGGATGTTAAACCAACTTTGCACTCCTAGAATAAATCCTGGTTGTTTATGGTATATAATTCTTTTTATATGTTACTGGATTCAGTTTGCTAGTATTTTTGTTGAGGATTTTTGCTTCCACATTTGTAAGATATATTTGTCTATAGTTTTATTTTCTTGTAATGTCTTTGTCTGGTTTTGGCAACAGGGTAATACCAGTCTCATAAAATTCATTTATAAGTATTTTCTCCTCTTTTTCATTTTTGAAGAATTTGTGAAGAATGTGAAGAACTGTAGTAATTTTTCTTGAAATGTTTGGTAGAATTCAGTGGTGAAGCTATCAGGACCTCTAGTAGGTAAAGCCTAGGATTTGCTTTTCTTTTCTTTTTTTTTTTTTTTTGAGATAGAATCTTGCTCTGTCACCCAGGCTGGAGCGCAGTGGTGCGATCTCAGCTCACCACAATCTCCAACTCCTGGGTTCAAGTGATTCTCCTGCCTCAGCCTCCTGAATAGCTGGGACTACAGGTGCACACCACTATGCTTGGCTAATTTTTGTATTTTTAGTAGAGACAAGGTTTCACCATATTGGACAGGCCGGTCTTGAATTCCTGACCTCGTGATCTGCCCGCCTCGGCTTCCCAAAGTACTGGGATTACAGGCATGAGCCACTGCGCCCAGCCTCTTTTCTTTTTTTTAAGAGACAGGGTCTTACTCTGTCATCCTGGCTGAAGTACTGTGGCACAATCATAGCTCACTATCTCCTCAACCTCCTAGGATCAAGTGATCCTCACAACTTAACCTCCTGAGTAGCTGGGACTCCAGGCTCATACCACCATGCCTAGCTGATTTCATATATATTATGTATATCTTAGAGTTGGGGTCTCACTATGTTGCCCAGGTTGTTCTCAAGCTCCTGGCCTCAAAGGATCCTCCTGCCTTGACCTCCCAAAGTGCTGAGATTACAGGCAACAGCCACTGTGCCCAGGTATCTCTAACTATTTATTTATTTTTTAATGGTACACTATCGTACCCAAACTTATATTTTTAAATTCCATTCGACTCATATTACCAAGCATATAAACAAATCACACATAACACAAAATAGAAAAAAACATGAAAACTTCCTTTGCTTTTGGAAAACAGCTGAGAAACAACAAAATTCTTTTCAGAAATACAGAAAAAAATTGTTTTTGTAGTGTAGCTAATATGCCCTCCTTAGACATTAAGACACTTTTCTGTTTGTAACCTTAATGCAGCCATATTTTTACTCTTTATAAAAATCAAGGCTCTCAGGCCGGGCGCGGTGGCTCAAGCCTGTAATCCCAGCACTTTGGGAGGCCGAGGCGGGCGGATCACAAGGTCAGGAGATCGAGACCACAGTGAAACCCCGTCTCTACTAAAAATACAAAAAATTAGCCGGGCGCGGTGGCGGGCGCCTGTAGTCCCAGCTACTCAGGAGGCTGAGGCAGGAGAATGGCGGGAACCCGGGAGGCGGAGCTTGCAGTGAGCCGAGATCGCGCCACTGCACTCCAGCCTGGGCAACAGCGTGAGACTCCGTCTCAAAAAAAAAAAAAAAAAAAAAAAAAAAAAATCAAGGCTCTCAATAAAAACAGTATCTCATTCACTAATAAAGTGCTTCACTGAAAATGTAGTCATACACACCAATTTCTAACTTCTTTTTTTATTTATTTTATTTATTTTATTTTTTTTATTTTTTATTTTATTTTATTTTTTTTTTTTTTAGACGGAGTCTCACGCTGTTGCCCAGGCTGGAGTGCAGTGGCGCGATCTCGGCTCACTGCAAGCTCCGCCTCCTGGGTTCACGTCATTCTCCTGCCTCAGCCTCCTGAGTAGCTGGGACTACAGGCGCCCGCCACCGCGCCCGGCTAATTTTTTTTGTATTTTTAGTAGAGACGGGGTTTCACTGTGGTCTCGATCTCCTGACCTTGTGATCCGCCCGCCTCGGCCTCCCAAAGTGCTGGGATTACAGGCTTGAGCCACCGCGCCCGGCCTATTTTTTTTTTTTTTGAGACTGAGTCTGGCTCTGTCGCCCAGGCTGGAGTGCAGTGGCCGGATCTCAGCTCACTGCAAGCTCCGCCTCCTGGGTTTACGCCATTCTCCTGCCTCAGCCTCCCGAGTAGCTGGGACCACAGGCGCCCGCCACTTCGCGCAGCTAGTTTTTTGTATTTTTTTAGTAGAGATGGGGTTTCACCGTGTTAGCCAGGATGGTCTCGATCTCCTGACCTCGTGATCCGCCCGTCTCGGCCTCCCAAAGTGCTGGGATTACAGTCTTGAGCCACTGCGCCCGGCCCTAACTTCTTATAATACTCTGTACAATCAATCATAATCACCGAAATGAATAACTGCTCAAAAAAGCAGAATGGCTTCAACTGCATTATGATTTGGTAGTCGATATTTCTGTTTTCCAGTAAAAAGGAGATTTCGTAAACAGAAACACTGGGCTCCTTATGGTTTCATCAATCAAGAGAATGTTTCTGAGCAGCTTCTGAGCAAACATTTCTTTTTTTTTTTTTTTTTTTTTTTTTTTTTTTTTGAGACGGAGTCTCGCTCTGTCGCCCAGGCTGGAGTGCAGTGGCACAATCTCGGCTCACTGCAAGCTCCGACTCCCGGGTTCACGCCATTCTCCGGCCTCAGCCTCCCGATTAGCTGGGACTACAGGCGCCCGCCACTGTGCCCGGCTAATTTTTTCTATTTTTAGTAGAGACGGGGTTTCACCATGGTCTCAATCTCCTGACCTTGTGATCCGCCTGCCTCGGCCTCCCAAAGTGCTGGGATTACAGGCGTGAGCCACCGCGCCCGGCCCGCAAACATTTCTTAACAGGTTGATCACAGATCTGGGGTCTTGCCTCCTCACAATAGCACTGCCAGACACAATCATGTTAGCTCCTGCCTCTGCACACCTATGGACAGCGTCAGGATCTATTCCACCAGCGACCTCTATAACCTAAGATGGGAACTGGATCCTCAACCAGTGAACCTTTGGCATCATATCTTCCATGAATTTATGCCCTCCAAACCCTGGTTCCACTGTCATAACCAAGGCCATATCTAGTTGATTACTCCACGGTGCCAAATACTGAATTGAGGTTCCTGGTTTGATGGCAAGGCCAACCTTCATCCCATTCTCCCAATTGTCTTTAATCAAAGTCCCTGGGTTCTCAGTAGCCTCGAGCTGAAAGATGTACTGATTGGCTCCTCTTATAGTCACTGGCTTTACCCACTGTTCTGGCTTGGACACCATCATGTACATGTTCGTCCATTACATCCAGGTGGAGATAATCGACCCCAGAGTCTAGCATCCAGAGGTACTGGGCCCCTAAATTGGCCAGGTAGTGTTGAGGATGGACGGGCCAATCTTGCAGCCCGATGCCATACACTGGTTCCCAAGAGCAAGTTACTCCACAAGTCCCCTTAATTACTAATTTAATATCTTTACTTGTTATAGGTTTATTCAGATGGTGTCTCTTCTTGGGTCAATCTTGGTGGTTTATGTCTTTCTAGGAGTTTGTCCATTTCATTTCATTGAAGTTATCTAATTACTTGGCATTCAACTGCCATTTTACTTTTTTTTTTTGGTATGTGTTTCACATCTTTTTTTTTTTTTTTTTTTTTTCAGGTAGGGGGGATGGAGTCTTGCTCTGTCACCCAGGTTGGAGTGCAGTGGCATGATCTCGGCTCACTGCAAACTCTGCCTCCTGGGTTCAAGTGACCTCCTGCCTCAGCCTCCCAAGTAGCTGGGATTACAGGCATGTGCCACCATGCACGGCTAATTTTTGTATTTTTAGTAGAGACAGGGTTTCACCATGTTGGCCAGGCTAATCTCAAACTCCTGACCTCAGGTGACCTGCCCACCTCAGCCTCCCAAAGTGCTGGGATTAGAGGTGTGAGCCACTGCACCTGACGTATTTCACATTATTTTTATTTCTCTGTTCCTCCTTTACTACTTTCTATTAATTTAAGTGCATATTTTCTAATGAAACATTTAAATTTATTTAACAATTATTTCACTAGTTTTTCAGGCTTTTGTTTTTTAGTGGTTGCTCTGGGATTTACTATGTAATCTCAACATATCAGAATGAGCTTCAGATTGGCTGTGCATGGTGGCTCATGCCCGTAATCCCAGCACTTTGGGAGTCCAAGGCGGGCGGATCACCTGAGTTTAGGAGTTCAAGATCAGCCTAGCCAACATAGTGAAACCCTGTCTCTACTAAAAAAATACAAAAATTAGCCGGGTGTGGTGGCGCATGCCTGTAACCCCAGCTATTCAGAAGGCTGAGGCAGGAGAATCACTTGAACCCAGAAGGCGGAGGTTGCAGTGAACCAAGATCATGGCACTGGACTCCAGCCTGGCCAATAGAGCAAGACTCCGTCTCACAAAAAAAAGAAAGAATCAGCTTCAGGTTTATACTAGCTTAATTCCAGTGATATATAGTCATATTTACATAGGAGTTATTCATATATAACTCCATTCCTTTTCCCCCTTTTTCATGGCCTTATTGTTATACATACATCTATTACATATCCATCTATTAAACTTACATACCCAATAAAAGATTTTTGTTCTGTTTTGTTTTTTGAGATGGGAGTTTCACTCCTGTTGCCCAGGCTGGAGTGCAATGGTACCATCTTGGCCCACTGCAACGTCTACCTCCCCAGTTCAAGCGATTCTCCTGCCTCAGCCTCCTGAGTAGCTGGGATTATAGGCATGAGTCATCACGCCTAGCTAATTTTGTTATTTTTAGTAGAGACGGGGTTTCTCCATGTTGGTCAGGCTGTTCTCGATCTCCTGACTTCAGGTGATTCACTTGCCTCGGCTTCCCAAAGTGCTGGGATTACAGGTGTAATCCTAGCACGGTCAAAATGTTGTTGTAGTTGTTATTTTAAGATCTGTAGCCATTTCCTTAGCCCATAGAGCTTTGCTCCCACCCAGCTCCTTTGTGCTGTTATTGGCAAATGTATTACACATACATTTTTTGTAAGCCCAACAAAATATTATATACATACTGTTTTATATGATTGTTTATCAGTTAAGAGGAAAAAAATATGCATTTATACTGTCTTTTATAATTACATAATTACCTTTACCAGTGTTCTTTGTTTATTTGTATGGATTTAAATTACTGTCTGGTGTCTCTTGCTTTCAGCCTGAAGAATTTACTTCAGTATTTCCTCTAGGGCAGGTCTTCAAGCAATAAATCCTCTCAGCTTTTGGCTTTTGTTTATCTGAGAAATTTCAACTTTTATTTATTTTTTTCTTTTTGAGATGGAGTCTCACTCTATTGCCCAGGCTAGAGTGCAATGGTGCGATCTTGACTCACTGCAACCTCTACCTCCTGGGTTCATGCAATTCTCCTGCCTCAGCCTCCCAACTAGCTGGGATTACAGGTGTGCAACACCACGCCCGGCTAATCTTTCTATTTTTAGTAGAGACAGGGTTTCATCATGTTGTTCAGGCTGGTCTTGAACTCCTGACCTCAGGTGACCCACCCACCTCAACCTCCCAATGTGCTGGGATTACAGGTATGAGCCACTGCGCCCAGCCATCATCTTCATTTTGAAATGTCCAGTTCATCTATATCCAGCTTTGCTAAATACAGGATTCTTAGTTGATGGGATTTTTCTTTGAGTATTTTGAAGATGTTATCCCACTGCCTATGGCCCTTATGGTTTCTACTGAGAAATCTGCTGTTAATATTATTGGGGCTCCCTTGAAAGTGATGAATCCTTTTTCTCTTTTTGTTTTCAAGATTTTCTTCTTGTCTGACTGTCAGCATTTTTAGCATGATACGTCTTTTTGTGGATCTCTGTATTTATCTTACTTGGAGTTCATTAAGCTTTCTAAATGTATAGGTTAATGTTTTTCAAAAAATTTGGGAAGTTTCAGCCTTTTTTTTCCCAAAGATTTTTTCTGCTTCCTTTTCTATCCTCTTCTGGTATTCCCATTATGCATATGTTGGCATGTTTAGTGATCTCCCACATTTCTGAGGCTCTGCTCATTTTTCTTCATTCTTTTCTTCTAATCTTCAGCATGCGTAATCTCTATCAATCTATTTTCTTTTTTTTTTTTTTTTTTTTTTTTTTTTTTTTTTTTGAGATAGAGTCTCACTCTGTCGCCCAGGCTAGAGTGCAGTGGTACAATCTCTGCTCACCGCAACCTCTGCCTCCCGGATTCAAGCAATTCTCCTGCTTCAACCTCCGGAGTAGCTAGGATTACACGTACCCGCCATCATGCCCCACTAATTTTTGTATTTTTGTAGAGACAAGGTTTCAGCATGTCGGCCAGGCTGGTCTTGAACTCCTGACCTCAGGTGATCCACCCGCCTCAGTCCCCCAAAGTGCTCCCAAAGCCACTGTGCAGTGACTGAGGCAGGAGAATTGCTTGAACCGGGGAGGCAGATGTTGCAGTAAGCCGAGATTGCACCACTGCACTCCAGCCTAGGCAAAAGAGCGAGACTCCGTCTCAAGAAAAAAAAAAAAAATCACTAATTCTTTCTTCACCCAGTTCAAATCTATTATTGAGTCCCTCTAGTGCATTTTAAAATTTGTTATTGTACTTCCTTTTTTTTTTTCTTTTTCTGAGATGGAGTCTCGCTTTGTCACCCAGGCTGGAGTGCAGTGGCGCAATCTCGGCTCACTGCAACCTCCACCTCCCAGGTTCATGCAATTCTCCTGCCTCAACCTCCCGAGTAGCTGGGACTACAGGTGCCGGCCACCACGCACAGCTAATTTTTGTATTTTTAGTAAAGACGGGGTTTCACCATGTTGGTCAGGCTGGTCTCGAACTCCTGACCTCAGGTGATCCGCCGGCCTCAGCCTCCCAAAGTGCTGGGATTACAGGCGTGAGCCACCCTGCCCAGTTGTTATTGTACTTTCAACTCCAGAATTTTCATTTATTTTTTTATAATTTCTATATCTTTATTGATATTCTTTAATTGATGAAACAGTGTCATACTGTCCTTTACTTCTTTGTCATCATATTTTCCTTTAGTACTGTGAAACTAATGGCTAGTTTGAAGCCTTTTTCATTAACTCTGGCCCCTTGTCTCACAGGCAATTTCTGTTGCCAGCTTTTTTTCAGTGTATGTGTCATATTTTCCTGTTTCTTTGTATGTCTCCTAATTTTTTGTTGGAAACGACATTTTAGATCATATACTGTAGCAACTTTGGGGATTGGTACCCCCTCTCCAGTGCTAATTGTTATTTGTTTAGTAACTGGCTGGATTATTTGAGTGCAATCCATTTCCCCTAAAGAGTGTTAAGGCCTATGATATTGTTATTCAGGGAGGTGCAGCTTTGGGTACGCCCACAGTCACCCTGGGATTATTTGAGTGAAATCCATTTCCCCTGAAGAGTGTTAAGGCCTATGATACTGCTCTTCAGGGAGGTGCAGCTTTGGGTATGCCCACAGTCACCCTGGGATGACAGTGGTTTTGGTAGGGTTCTCTTCTTTTCTCTCCTTGACCACACCCAGCTATGATGCTCCACTAATTGGGGTATATTGTTCTATTATTTTCAACAATGCACTGAGGCATAACTTGCTCTTGCTCTACAAACTGATATAATCAAATTGTGCCTGTTTGGAGGAAAGCATTTTTTTCCACCTCCGCCACATACTTTACTTTTCAAATTGTTTTTTATTGATTCATAATAGTTGTACATATGTTGGGGGTACCTGCGGTATTCTGATTCATTAATATACAAGGTATAATGATACAACCAGGGCAGGAGGGACATCCATCACCTCAGAGGTCTGTGGCGCATGTTTTGTTTTGTTTTGTGACAGGACAGAGTTTCACTCTGTCACCCACGCTGGAGTGCAATGGCGTGATCTTGGCTCACTGCAACTTCCACCTCCCGGTTTACGTGATTCTCTTGCTTCAGCCTCCCAAATAGCTGGGATTGCAGGTGCATGCCACCATGTCCAGCTAATTTTTGTATTTTTAGTAGAGACGGGGTTTCACCATATTGGCCAGGATGGTCATGATCTCTTGACCTCATGATCCGCCCGCCTTGGCCTCCCAAAGTGTTGGGATTACAGGCGTGAGCCACCATGCTATGGTCAATGTTTGATCCTTATTCTGATCCTAGAAGGGCTTCTCCCAGCTGTCTTATTCCCCAATTCTTTCCAGCAAACCAGGAGACCTACAGTCTAGGCTGCATCTCCATTAAATCCGCAGATCTCTTTTTTTTACCCTTCTGGAGGAGGACAGGAATCTTTGGCAACTAATTCAGGAACGGACTCTGCATCTTCAGAGCTGCTTCTCTTCCTCTCGCCTGTTCTGACTTCAGGATCTGGACCTACCTCAATTGCCTTTGCTGCTTGTTCTTTTGTTTCAAATTCCACAAACGCAAATCCCTTTGGATCTCCAGTAGACTTATAATGTGGTATACTTATATAAACAACATTGCCACATTTCCCAAAGACTCTTTCAATCCAGCTGTGATTAACATTTTTGGGAAGTAACTCCTATGATAAATTAAAAGCAATATTAAATAGTTTTTCACAATCCTTATATTTTCAGAATGTCAATAAATTTTTTTTTTTTTTTTTTTTTTTTTGAGACGGAGTCTCGCTCTGCCGCCCAGGCTGGAGTGCAGTGGCCGGATCTCAGCTCACTGCAAGCTCCCCCTCCCGGGTTCACGCCATTCTCCTGCCTCAGCCTCCCAAGTAGCTGGGACTACAGGCGCCCGCCACCTCGCCTGGCTAGTTTTCTGTATTTTTTAGTAGAGACGGGGTTTCACCGTGTCAGCCAGGATGGTCTCGATCTCCTGACCTCGTGATCCGCCCGTCTCGTCCTCCCAAAGTGCTGGGATTACAGGCTTGAGCCACTGCGCCCGGCCAATAAATTTTTAACTTAAAAAAAAAAAAAAAAATCCGCAGATCTCCCAATTGCCTCTCACCAAAACCTTCACATCTCCAAATTGCCCTTAGGCATGAATTTCTACACAGTGTTGCAAATGAAGTCACTACCATTGGAAAGAGATTAGGAGCTATCTGTTTTAGGGCCTGCTTCTCTCCTCAGGCAAAATCCCAGAGAAAGGCTCTGGAGCTGGGGGGAAGGAGCGTGGAAAGCTTCTGAGAGATACCCGCACTCTAGAAACTGAGCACTTGGTGGAAGGAGGCAGGGGACCGCAACAACCTGAGGCTCAGCCTGCTAGAACTGGTGGATGAGCAATTGGGGCGCCAGTAGTTTCAGTATGCCATGCCCAAGGTACAATCCTGTTCCACAAGTAGGGACTAGGTGGAAGAAGGGAGCTCCAACTTTAGCCAAGCACGGTGGCTCACGCCTGTAATCCCAACACTTTGGGAGGCCAAGGCAGGCAGATCACCTGAGGTCAGGAGTTCAAGACCAGCCTGACCAACATGGAGAAACCCATCTCTACTAAAAACACAAAATCAGCCAGACGTGGTGGGGCAAGCCTACAATCCCAGCTACTCGGGAGGCTAAGGTGGGAGAATCGCTTGAACCTGGGAGGCGGAGGTTGCAGTGAGGCGAGATCGTACCATTGCACTCCAGCCTGGGCAACAAGAGCAAAACTCCGTCTCAAAAGAAAAAAAAAAGGGAGCTCCAACTTTCAATTGCACTCACACAGGTTTTAACCTCAGCAACAAGTAGCTCTGGGTATGATAAGAAATGCTGATGTCCAGCTTTTCCTGGGAAGAAAGCATTTGATTTGGGAGCTGAGGGAGCGGTGCCCCGTGTTTCAGTTTGCAATAGTCTGGAGTAGAAGCTCTACCTCACTAAGCTAGGAGTGGGTAAGGAGGGAATGATCTTGGTTCAAATACCATATCCTCTCATCTTTCTTACCGAATTTGTAGATTTTCTTGAATAGGTGTTTCATTTGTTGTTTGCCCTCAGGACCATTGCCGGAGGGTTTAAATAGTTGATTTTAAAAAAAGAATTTTTGGGCCAGACATGGTGGCTCCGTCTGTAATCCCATCACTTTGGGAGTCCAAGGCCAGCGGATTGCTTTAGGTCAGGAGTTCAAGATCAGCCTAGGCAACATGGCAAAATCCTTGTCTCTACAAAAATTAGCTAGGTGAGGCTGGGCGCGGTGGCTCACACCTGTAATAGCACCACTTTCCCACCACTTTGGGAGGCCCAGGTGGGCTGGTCATGAGGTCAGGAGTTCGAGATCAGCCTGCCCAATATGTTGAAACCCTGTCTCTACTAAAAATAGAAAAATTAGCCAGACGTGATGGCACATGCCTGTAATCCCAGCTACCTGGAAGGCTGAAGCAAGAGAACTGCTTGAACCTGGGAGGTGGAGGTGGCAGTGAGCCGAGATCGCGCCATTGCACTCCAGCCCGGTGCACTCTGGGTGACAGAGCGAGACATCTCAAAAAAAAAAAAAAAAAAATTAGCCAGGTGTGGTGCACACACCTGTGGTCCCAGTTACTCAGGAGGCCAAGGCAGGAGGACTGATTGAGCCACAGAGGTCGGTGAGGGTTGCAGTGAGCCATGATCACACTACTGCATGCCAGCCTGGGTGGCAGAGTGAGACTCTGTCTCAAAACGAAACAAAACAAAAAAGAATTTTCACCAGTTTTACAGAGGAATGGGTTCCTTAAGCTGTCATGCTGGAAGCTGATCTTATCTAAGGCTGCTTTTGTGTTACAATGACAGAGCTGAAGAGCTGAATAGCTCCAACAGAGATTCTCTAGTCTACAAAGTTGAAAATATTTACTATGTGGTCCTGTACAGAAAAAGCTTGCCAACCCTTGGTTACTGCTGCCAATGCTGCTGGTCCACAAACCACACCTTTAGTAGCAAGAACTTAAATTACTTGAGAAGCAGTACTGTACTGGCTGTGAGCTTAGTTCAAAACCCCACCTTGCCATTTACTAGATAAATGGGTTTGTTCTGAGGATTAAATGTGCAAATGTCTGGCACTTTGAAAATACTGAACAATTGATAGCTGTTAATCATCATGTTGGAAACTATGTGGAAAGTAAGTATGAGATATTATATCGTTCTTCAAAGGGTTTTTTTCCAGAATATGTAGGCTTTAGAAAAGGAAAACAAGTATTGGCTTTCCAATAAACAAGACGCAACTTCTAATACCTGGGTACATAACAATATTACCTAATGAAAGAATAAACTTTCAAGCGTTTAAGCGTAAGCCTAACTTAAGCCTGACACTGAAATCCGGAATTTTCTATCACAGGAGCATCCAGCTTCTTCCAATAACAATGAATGAAAATAACCTTCAGGAAATGCTAAAACCCAAAAGCCCTATGAAAAAAAGCAGCAATCATCTTTAACATGAGGTTTTGGGCCTAGTTGGCCCCTTCCGGTTCTGCCCGTCTCTAGCTACACCCATTAAGATGATATAAAGAGAACCTCTCGAGTTTCCACCTCGACTGTCACCGCAGCAGTCGGGGCTGCCGGCCGGTTACCTCGCAATTGAACTCCATCTCGGCGTCCATGGTGACGATCCGCACGGTGAACGTCTTGGGTTGCTTCCTCTTGAGAGAGCTGAAGCTCATGCGGGAAGCGATGGCCCCAGCCATGGCTCGGGGCTCAGGCCCGGGACCCTCGCGCCCCAAGGCCTGCACTCTGAGCCCTTTAGCCCCCCTGGAGTTGCTGCACAGGCCTCAGGGCCACCATGGTGGCCGGCTGGCCGGCCCGGGAACGGTCTGGGCTGCGCGGGTCCCCAGCGGCCAGCATGGGCCGCGAGGACCCTGCCCGGGCGGAAAGGGGAGTTGAGGGGCGGGCCCTGACGGCTCCTGGGAGGGCACGGGAGCCGGGACCGTCGGTGCAGGCGCGACCTGGCACTCCGGGATTCAGGCCGGAGATGCCGGGGACGCCTCGGGACGGGAACCCTAGACGGCAGCGGCCCAGATTCTGCGCGCCTCTCAGCTGCCGACTAGGGTCGCGGGGCCGCGCTGCAATCGGGCGCGTATGCGCGCGCGTGGCTGTCACCGTCCTCACTCCGCGCGCCCGCGGGAAGCGTACCCTCCCCGCAGTCCGGGGCCTGCTCCCGGCCCCGCCCTCAGGTCTCCCAGACCACTACGCACAGCGCAACCGAACCGGAGGCTACCGCTTGGGTTCTGCGACCTGGATGCTGCGATTGGCTGGGAAGACCAAGGTAGGCAGGACTTTCCCCCTCCGTCCCGCCTCCTTCGGGGTGACTCCACCAATGGAAAGTTTCACTCTAACCGCAAAAAAGCAGGCCTGGGCTCGGCGTTGAGTGGCTACAGTGGCAGTCACTCCGAACGCTTTTGTGCCACACTAACAAGACTGGTTGAGGCGGCGGACCTCCGCTATCCTTTCCTAGGAAACCACGTAGAGGCTGGATGCCGGGCGCGGGAATTGGGTCCCTCGTTGGCCCAGGGAGGGACTCTTTGGGTTCAAGTAGGCTCCGAGTGTGGCGCCCCAGGGGATCGCGTTTCGGACACCCGGCGAATATTCTTGTTTGACAGTTAATCACATATAGCGACCCCTAAGCTTCTCAAACTTTCAAGACTCTTGTGGAGGCCTGTTAGATTTGCTGGCACTTTTCCGCCAGATCCCTCTGCTTCCCTTTAGAATCATTATGTTTTGGGGGGGAGTGGTGGGGGACGGAGTTTCGTTGTTGTTGCCCAGGCTGGAGTGCAATGGCGCGATCTCGGCTCACTGCAACCTCCGCCTCCCGGGTTTTCCTGCGCCAGCCTCCCGAGTAGCTGGGATAACAGGCATGCGCCACCACGCCCGGCTAATTTTGTATTTTTAGTAGAGACGGGGTTTCTCCATGTTCGTCAGGTTGGTCTCGAACTACCCACCTCAGGTGATCCGCCCGCCTCGGCCTCCCGAAGTGCTGGGATTACAGGCGTGAGCCACCACGCCCCGCCTAGAATTAATATTAATGGTTATACCTACCTCGTGAGGTTGTTGAATTTCAGCGCACTGAATACATACAAGGCTTTAGAATGGAGCCTGGCATCCTATGAAATTGCTGAATTTGGGTGGGAAATGAAAGCATTCTTCATTTTATACTCTACGATGCCCATTTTTGAACCATATTCGTGTATTATTTATTTAGTGTCATCAAGGGTTATAACGGGTGTAGGGGGATAATTATACCTTACTGTACTTAGATAAATTCTATTTTAAAATAGCTCTTAGTAGTCAAATAGGGACAATTTACTGTGTTTTTTCTTTTGTTTTTCGTTTTGAGACAGTTTTGCTCTTGTTGCCCAGGCTGGAGTGCAATGGGGCTGTCTCGGCTCACTGCAACCTCCGCCTCCCAGGTTCAAGCGATTATCCTGCCTCAACCTCCCCAGTAGCTGGGATTACAGGCGCCCCCCCACCACCACGCCCGGCTAATTTTTGTATTTTTAGTAGGAACGGGGTTTTACCATGTTGGCCAGGCTGGTCTCGAACTTCGACCTCAGGTGATCTGCCCACCTTGGCCTCCCAAAGTGCTGGAATTACAGGCGTGAGCCACCTCGCCCCGTCTTCTGAGTTTTGTTTTTTTGTTTGTTTTTTCTGTTTTTTTTGTTTTTTTGAGACGAAGTCTTGCTCTGTCGCCCAGGCTAGAGTGCAGTGGCACAATCTTGGCTCACTGCAAGCTCTGCCTCCCAGGTTCATGCCATTCTCCTGCCTCAGCCTCCCGAGTAGCTGGGACTACAGGCGCCCGCCACCATGCCCGGCTAATTTTTTTTGTATTTTTAGTAGAGACGGGATGGTCTTAGCCAGGATGCTCTTGATCTCCTGACCTCGTGAACCGCCCGCCTCGGCCTCCCAAAGTGCTGGGATTACAGGCGTGAGCCACCGCGCCCAGCCCTGAGTTTTAACTGAACAATAATCTCTCCATAAATGTTAGCTAGCGTTAAAATCACCCCGACTCCACAGGTGAAGATACCGAGAGATATGATAGAGCCACTGGCTGGCTATAATGCAGACAGCGAAAGGTAAAACTAGGACTCAAACCCAGGTCTGTCCCACCCAGAGCCTGCCGGTTAGCACTGTGCTGCCCTGCTTCCAAATTATCCCTACTACAGCCTCAGGAAATGTGAATTACAGCTCCAGAGTACTCAGAAGACATTGTTGCTGTAACGGTATATTAATGGAATAAATCTAGCTCTTCTGCACGGACCCCTGCTGTGCCAGGAAGCACCGGCCAGGCCTCAGGAATGGTTTTCTGCCACAACCAGTGAGGCTGCTGTGAGAACTTTATGTCCTGCCTTCTGCTAGCAAATTCTCCCCACCAAAACTGATTGTTTAGGGCCTTATGGGCTTAGCATGAGAGTGTCTTCATTATCATCGCTTCAGGTGTAGAGAACTGGGCTGGGTTTTCTGGGCTCCCCACAGGGACAACAAATCGGCTGCTGATAGAAAATACGTGACATTGGCCGGGCGCGGTGGCTGACGCCTGTAATCTCAGCACTTTGGGAGGCGGAGGCGGGCGGATCACAAGGTCAGGTGATCGAGACCATCCTGGCTAACACGGTGAAACCCCGTCTCTACTAAAAATACACAAAATTAGCTGGGCGTGGTGGCGGGCGCCTGTAGTCCCAGCTACTCGGGAGGCTGAGGCAGCAGAATGGCGTGAACCCGGAAGGCGGAGCTTGCAGTGAGCCGAGATGGCGCCACTGCACTCCAGCCTGGGCGAGAATGTGAGACAACGTCTCAAAAAAAAAAAAGAAAGAAAGAAAGAAAAGAAAATACATGACACTGGGAACCCAGTGAGGAGTAGCAAACGGAGGTGGATCAGACAGCAGGGACTAAAAAGTGACACCGATGATAGGTAATAGCTCATTTTTATGGAAAGACTTACCTACCAGGTGCTAGGCACTGGGCTAATTGCCAAATTTAATGTTCCCGGAAGGACATATAGCTAATTGCCAAATTTAATGTTCCCAGGAGGACATATAGCTAGACATGTGGATTTGAATCCCAGAAGGGAGGTCAGGACCAGGAATAAAAGTAGATATGATAGAATATTATGCTGATAATAAAAGTGCCATTCATAGGCTGGGCACAGTGGCTTACACCTGTAATCACAGCACTTTGGAAGACCAAGGTTGGAGGATCACATGAGGCCAGGAGTTCGAGACCATCCTGGGCAACACAGTAAGACCCCATCTCTACAAAAAAATTAAAAATTTAGCCAGTGTGCACCAGGTGTGGTGGCTCACACCTGTAATTCCAGCACTTTGGGAGGCGGAGGCGGGTGGATCACTTGAGGTCAGGAGTTCAAGACCAGCCTGGCCAACATGGTGAAACCCCGTCTCTACAAAAATTTAAAAAAAAAAAAAAATTAACCAGGCGTGGTGGCGCACACCTATAATCCCAGCTACTCCAGAGGCTGAGACAGGAGAATCACTTGAACCCTGGAGGCAGGGGTTGCAGTGAGCTGAGATTGTGCCATTGCACTCCAGCCTAAGTGGCAGAGCAAGACTTCATCTCAAAAAAAAAAAAAAAAAAAAAAATTTTAGCCATTGTGGTGGAGCGTGCCTGCAGTCTCAGCTACTCACCGGGGCTGAGGCGGGATGATCACTTCAGACCAGGAGTTGGAGTCTACAGTGAACCATGATGGTGCTATTGCATACCAGCCTGGGTGACAGAGCGAGACCCCCAGCTTCCCAAAAAATGTCATTCACAAAGAATTCGGCCAGGTGCGGTGGCTCATGCTTGTAATCCCAGTACTTTGGGAGGCTGAGGCGGGTGGATCACCTGAGGTCAGGAGTTCAAGACCAGCCTGGACAACATGGTGAAACCCTGTCTCTACTAAAAATACAAAAACTTAGCTGGGCGTGGTGCTGGGTGCCTGTAATCCCAGCTACTTGGGAGGCTGAGGCAGGAGAATCACTTGAACCTGGGAAGCAGACGTTGCAGTGAGCCGAGGTTGCGTCATTGCACTACAGCCTGAGCAACGAGTGAAAATCTGTCTCAAAAAAAATAAATAAATAAATAAATAAACACAGATGATAATTATATGCACCAAATAAGGGTCTGAGGGGGACTTCAGGTAGAGCTCATTATGATCGGGCACACAGACCCCAGTTAATAAATACCTGTTGAATGAATGAGTGACGGTCATAAGGAAATACTTATGGTCTCAACTATGGTCTGGACAATATTAGTAGCTACCATATTTTAAATGCTTACCATGTACAGCACTCTGCAAAGTGCTTTGCATGCTTTATTTATCTTTATTTTTTTTTGACACAGAGTCTCACTCTGTAGCCCAAGCTGTAGCGCAGTGGCACGATCTCGGCTCACTGCAACCTCTGCCTCTGGGACCCAAGCAATTCTCCTGCCTCAGCCTCCCGAGTAGATGGGACTACAGATACGCCACCATGCCCAGATAATTTTTTGTATTTTAGTAGAGACAGGTTTCACCATGTTGCCCAGGCTGGTCTGGAACTCCTGACCTCAGGTGATCCACCCGCCTCAGCCTCCAAAGTGCTGGGATTACAGACATGAGCCACCGCGCCCAGACTATTTCGACCTTTTTCGAAACCACATTTGGTCGCTATAATATCCTCAGTTTATATCTGAGAAAACTGAATAAGGCTGAAACGAGGTAATTTACCCACAGCCATGACTGGTAGAGCTGCAATTTTCATCTAGGAGTGGTTTCATCCATATCTCACCTGATTTACACTTTGCTCTTACAGATCAGTGGTTCTCAGGTAGTGGTCCCTGCCTTACAGGGGACATTTGGCAATGCCTGGAGACTTTTTTTGGTTGTCACAACTGGGGGATGTTCCTGGCCTCTAAGAGTAAAAGCCAATGTTCAACATTCCACAATGCACAGGACAACTCCCCACAACAAAGAATTATCCAGGCCAAAGTGTAAATAATGCCAAGATAAAGAAACTCTGCTGTAGAGCAGTGATTTTTGTTTGTTTTTGAGATAAGGTCTCCCTTTGTCGCCCAGGCTGCCGTGCAGTAGCAAGAGCACGGTTCAGCCTAAACCTCCACTGGATCAAGTGATCCCTCCGCCTCAGCCTCCCGAGTAGCTGGGACTACAGGCGTGCACCATCACACCATGTTAATTTTTTATCTTTTTGTAGAGACACAGTTTTGGGATGTCGCCCAGGCTGGTCTTAAACTCCTGGCCTCAAGCCATTCTCCTGCCTCAGCCTCCCAAAGTGCTGGGATTACAGATGTGAGCCACTGCGCTTGGCCTGTATGTTATTTTAAGCCACTAAATGTGTAGCAATTTATTACACAGCAATAGAAAACTGAAACAGCTAGAAAGAAAAACAGTTTTTGGTAAAGAAATGGGAACTCACTCTGTCACCCAAGCTGGAGTGCTGCCATGACACGATCATATCTAATTGCAGCTTTGAACTCCTGGGATCAAGAGATCCTCGCACCTCAGCCTCCCAAGTAGCAGGGGCTAAAGGCGCCACCATGCCAGGCTAATTTAAAAATTTTTTTTTGTAGAGACAAGGATCTTGCTATATTGCCCAGGCTGGTCTCAAACTCCTGGTCTCAAGCAGTCCTCCCAGCTCGGCCTCCCAAAGTGCTGGGATTACAGGTGTGAGTCACCAAGCTCACCTCGCCTGACCAAGCAGTGGCTTACTCCTGTAATTCCAGTACTTTGGGAGGCTGAGGCGGGCAGATCAGCAGATCAGGAGTTCGAGACCAGCCTGACCAACATGGTGAAACCCCATCCCTAAAAGAAATACAAAATTTAGCTGAGCGCAGTGATGTGTGCCTATAGTTCTAGCTACTGGGAAGGCTGAGGCAAGAGAATCGCTTGAACCCAGGAAGCGGAAGTTGCAGTGAGCTGAGATGGCACTACTGCAATCCAGCCTGGGCGACAGAGCGAGACTCCGTCTCAAAAATAAAAAAAGAAAGAAAAACAATTTTTAACTTGCATAATCCACTGACCCATTGCTTTCACATACTACTTATTGTTTTATGATTTATTTTATTCTATTTGATACAGAGTCTTGCTCTGTGGCCTGGAGTGCAGTGGCGCAATCTTGGTTCACTGCAACCTCTGCCTCCCGGGTTCAAGCAGTTCTCTGCCTCAGCCTCCTAAGTAGCTGAGATTACAGGCGCACGCCACCACGCCTGGCTAATTTTTTTGTATTTTTAGTAGAGATGGGGTTTCACCATCTTGGCCTGGTTGATCTTGAACTCCTGACCTCCTGATTCACCCACCTCCGCCTCCCAAAGTGCTGGGATTACAGGTGTGAACCACCACACCTGGCCAATTTGTTAATTTTTCTTTCATTAATATATTATGACTCTCTCACCCATCACTAAATATTTTATAATACAATTTTCTAAGAAATGCACAGAACTCCATGTATGGATGTAAATTTTTTTTTTTTTTTTTTTGAGACGGAGTCTTGCTCTGTCGCCCAGGCTGGAGTGCAGTGGCCGGATCTCAGCTCACTGCAAGCTCCGCCTCCCGGGTTCACGCCATTCTCCCACCTCAGCCTCCCGAGTAGCTGGGACTACAGGCGCCTGCCACCTCGCCCGGCTAGTTTTTTGTATTTTTTAGTAGAGACGGGGTTTCACCGTGTTAGCCAGGATAGTCTCGATCTCCTGACCTCGTGATCCACCCGCCTCGGCCTCCCAAAGTGCTGGGATTACAGGCTTGAGCCACCGCGCCCGGCTGGATGTAAATTTTAACTTTTTTTCTCTTACACAGATTGTAACTCAAGTAATCAGGTTTTCTTCTTTTTTTTTTTTTTTTTTTTTTTTGAGACGGAGTCTCATGCTGTTGCCCAGGCTGGAGTGCAGTGGCGCGATCTCGGCTCACTGCAAGCTCCGCCTCCCGGGTTCCCGCCATTCTCCTGCCTCAGCCTCCTGAGTAGCTGGGACTACAGGGGCCCGCCACCGCGCCCGGCTAATTTTTTGTATTTTTAGTAGAGACGGGGTTTCACTGTGGTCTCGATCTCCTGACCTTGTGATCCGCCCGCCTCGGCCTCCCAAAGTGCTGGGATTACAGGCTTGAGCCACTGCGCCCGGCCAGGTTTTCTTCTTGCTCTTCAGAAGCTCAGAGCCAAATTGTATGTCTGCCTCTGGCAATTGTACTTGACCTTGCCTTATTTTTGGCTTTCTTTTATTCTTCCTGCTCTTGCTTACTTTGCAGTGAATTTTTTCCTACCCACTTACTATTTATTTGTTGCATTAGCTTTATTTATTTTTATACAGTTATAGATCTCTTATTTAAAGGTTTTGTTCTTGTTTATTTATTCTTATTGGGACAAGACCTTATATAACACAGTTGTTTTGTTTGTTCGTTTGTTTGTTTTTTGAGATGGAGTCTTGCTCTGTCGCCCTACTCATTAAACATCACCTGGCCCAGGTGACCTTGCATGGTCAGAGGCTCAGCCAAGGCACCACACTGGAGTACTGAACCTGAATGAAAGCAGTCTGCAGGTAATAACTCCTATCTGGACCTAGAACACCTTTGGAAATAAGTAGTACTCCTCCTGTTCTCTGTTCTCTTCAGGCCAGACTGCAGAGATTTGAATTTCTCTAGCATGTCACTTGATGGTGGAGGCAGACAGGCCTGAGGTAGAATTTCTACTTCTCTGTGACCTTGGGCAATTTAACTTCTCTAAGCTTCAGTTACCCCATTTGTAAAAATGGGAATACTGTAATAATAAATGGTATGACAAGTTTAAAAGCCCCTCACAAACAGTAATTAATATTTATTAGCCAGGAGCGGTGACTCACGCCTCTAATCCTAGCACTTTGGGAGACCGAGGCGGGTGGATCACCTGAGGTTGGGCGTTCGAGACCAGCCTGACCAACATGGAGAAACTCCGTCTCTACTAAAAGTACAAAATTAGCCGGGCGTGGTGGCACATGCCACTAGGGAGGCTGAGGCAGGAAAATTGCTTGAACCTGGGAGGCGGAGGTTGCGGTGAGCCAAGATTGCGCCATTGCACTCCAGCCTGGGCAACAAGAGAGAAACTCCGTCTAAAAAAAAACAAAAAAAGCAAAAAAAATTTATCGAGCACCTCCTATGTCCAAGGTGCTGTGTTACCTCAAAAAGATTTTTACCACTTCCTGGCCTTCATTTCATCATCACTTAAAAAGGAGAGAATAGGCCAGGCGCGGTGCCTCAAGCCTGTAATCCCACCACTTTGGGAGGCTGAGACGGGAGGATCACGAGGTCAGGAGATCGAGACTATCCTGGCTAACACGGTGAAACCCCGTCTTTACTAAAAAATACCAAAAAAAACTAGCCGGGCTAGGTGGCGGGCGCCTGTAGTCCCAGCTACTCGGGAGGCTGAGGCAGGAGAATGGCGTAAACTCGGGAGGCGGAGCTTGCAGTGAGCTGAGATCCGGCCACTGCACTCCAGCATGGGCGACAGAGCGAGACTCTGTCTCAAAAAAAAAAAAAAGGAGAGAATAAGAAATGGGGGCGAGGCACAGTGGCTCCCCTGTAATCCCTGCACTTTGGGAGGCCAAGGAGGGAGAATTACTTGAGGCCAGCAGTTCGAGACGAGCCTGGGCAATATGGCAAAACTCCGTTTCTATTAAAAATATAAAAAAATTAGGCCAGATGCAGTGGCGCACACCTGTAATCCCAGCACTTTGGGAAGCTGAGCCAGGTGGATTACCTGAGGTCAGGAGTTTGAGACCAGCCTGACCAACATGGTGAAACCTCATCTTTACTAAATACAAAAAAAATTAGCCAGGCATGGTGGTGCATGCCTGTAATCTGAGCTATTTAGGAGGCTGAGACAGGAGAATCACTTGTACCTGGGAGGCAGAGATTGCAGCGAGCTCAGATCGCACTATTGTACTTCAGCCTGGGCAATAAGAGCAAAACTCTGTCTCAACAACAACAACAAAATTAGCTGGACATGGTGGTGCGGGCCTGCAGTCCCAGCTACTCTGGAGGCTGAGGTGGGAGGATCGCTTGAGCCCAAGAAGTCCAGGCTGCAGTGAGCTGAGATCACACCACTACGCTTCAGCCTGAGCAATGGGAGTGAGACCCGGTTTCGAAAAAAACAATTATTATTATTATTTTTTTTTTTTTGAGATGGCATCTCCTTTTGTCACTCAGGCTGGAGTGCAGTGGCATGATCTCAGCTCGCTGCAACCTCTGCCTCCTAGTTTCAAGTAATTCTCCTGCCTCAGCCTCCCAAGTAGCTGGGACTACAAGTGTGCACCACCACGCCTGGCTAATTTTCGTATTTTTAATAGACCCTGGGTTTCACCATGTTGGCCAGGCTGGTCTCAAACTCCTGACCTCAAATGATCTGCCTGCCTCCACCTCCCAAAGTGCTGGGATTACAGGCATGAGCTACCTTGCCCAGCCAAAGAAATAAAAATAATTTTAAAAAAGAAATGGAGGCCAGGTGTGGTGGCACATGCCTGTAATCTCAGCTACTCAGGAGGCTGAGGCAGGAGAATCGCTTGAACCTGGGAGGCAGAGGTTGCAGTGAGCCGAGACTGTGCCGTTGCACTCCAGCCTGGGCAACAGAGCAAGACTCCATCTCAAAAAAAAAAAAGAAAAAAAGAAATGGAATTGCAAATAGCAAATCCATCCTAAAAGCACAAATTTATTGAATTGTTACTGAATGCTCTTTTTTTTTTTTTTTTTTGAGACGGAGTTTCGCTCTTGTTGCTCAGGCTGGAGTGCAGTGGCACAATCTCGGCTCACCGCAACCCGCCTTCCGGGTTCAAGCAATTCTCCCGCTTCAGCCTCCCAAGTAGCTGGGATTACAGGCATGCGCCACCATGCCCGGCTAATTTTGTATTTTTAGTACAGATGGGTTTTTCCACGTCGGTCAGGCTGGTCTCGAACTCCCAGCCTCAGGTGATCCACCCGCCTTGGCCTCCCGAAGTGCTGGGATTACAGGCATGAGCCACCGCGCCCGGCAATTTTTGCATTTTTATAGAGATGGAGTTTTGCCATGTTGCCTAGGCTGGTCTTGAACTCTTGGGTTCAAATGATCTGCCCACCTCGGCCTCCTACAGGGCTAAGATTACAGGTAAGAGCCACTGTGCCCAGCCTAAATGTCCCCTGTTCACAAGGACATTAGTCATGCTGGATTAGAGCTCACCCTAATGACCTAATTTTAATTTTATTACTTCTGTCAAGACCCTATTTCCAAATAAGGTCACATTCTGAGGTACTAGGGGTTAGGACTTCAACATCTTTTTTTTTTTTTTTTTTTTTTTTTTTGAGATGGAGTCTTGCTGGAGTGCAGTGGCGCGATCTCGGCTCACTGCAAGCTCCGCCCCCCCCCAGGTTCACGCCATTCTCCTGCCTCAGCCTCCCGAGTAGATGGGACTACAGGCGCCCGCCACCTCGCCCGGCTAATTTTCTTATATTTTTAGTAGAGACGGGGTTTCACCGTGTTAGCCAGGATGGTCTCGATCTCCTGACCTCGTGATCCGCCCGTCTCGGCCTCCCAAAGTGCTGGGATTACAGGCTTGAGCCACCGCGCCCGGCCTGGACTTCAACATCTTTTTTTGAGGAAACACAATTCGACTCATAGCTCCCTGCTTCCAGGAGTGGACTCAAGTGGCCAGATTTATGCTGGGGAGGACCAGGAATGTCATACTTTATTTATTTATTTATTTATTTATTTATTTATTTATTTATTTATTATTTTTTGAGACAGAGTCTAGCTCTGTCACCCAGGCTGGAGTGCAGTGGCACCATCTCGGCTCACTGCAACCTCTGCCTCCCAGGTTCAAGTGCTTCTCCTGCCTCAGCCTCCGGAGCAGCTGGGATTATAGGCATGGGCCACCAACCCTGGATAATATTTGTATTTTTAGTAGAGACTGGGTTTCACCATGTTGTCCAGGCTGGTTTCAAACTCGCCCTGGCCTCCCAAAGTGCTGGGATCACAGGCGTGAGCCACCACGCCTGGCCAACCTCCCTAGTTTAAATGTCATATTTTACAAGAAGGATGCCTGCTGTAAACTTAACATGATTCAAAACTTTGTGTTCCAAGAATACGAGTAGGAGATGAAATGCACTCACATAACTCATAAATCTGCACAACCATCTGACCACATTTTTGCTTTTGATCCTGCTTTGTGTCTTTGCAGCATTATCTGTACCTCCGGGCAGTCTACTAAATTAACAGCACCACCTGTCATGGAGGTGGTTTGGTCTTCTTCACAGTATCTCATCATGTCCAATATCCACTCCAAAGGTGTTGATTTGAGGACATGCTTTTCAGCACTAGCCCCTCTCCTTCAGGAATGCTTGAATGATGTTATTATAGCCTTTTTCTTGTTTGTTTGTTTTTGTTTTTTCTGAGATAGAGTCTTGTTCTGTCACCCAGGCTGGAGTGCAGTGGCACAATCTCAGCTCACTGCAACCTCCGTCTCCTGGGTTCAAGCAATTATCCTGCCTCAGCCTCCTGAGTAGCTAGGATTACAGGCATATGCCACCACACCCGGCTAATTTTTGTATTTTTAGTAGAGATAGGGTTTCACCATGTTGGCCAGGCCGTTCTCAAACTCCTGACCTCATGATCTGCCTCTCTCGACCTCCCAAAGTGCTGGGATGACAGGCATGAGCCACTGCACCCGGTCTTGTTATAGCCTTTTTAAGATGTTTATAATAACAGTGCCTGTCCAAATAATAGCACAAAAAGCAATTGCTAGTGTCCCAAGCAAGTCAACAACCGTGTAATTTGCTCAGTAATGACAGGATGTGGGCATTTACTTCCTTGCTAAAGTGGCGCCACCTTGTGGCAATAGCATAAACAGTTTATAATCCACTCCACCAGCTTTGAAATTGTTCTATATTTAACAAGTTAATTTTTTCCCCCTAGTATTTGTATTATTTATAATCTATATGCGGAGTAGCACTTTTTGTTCTTTTTTTTTTTTTGAGCCGGAGTCTCGCTTTGTTGCCCAGGCTGGAGTACAGTGGCGCAATCTCGGCTCACTGCAACCTCTGCCTTCCAGGTTCAAGCGATTCTCCTCCCTCAGCCTCCGGAGTAGCTGGGATTACAGGAGTGCACCACCACACCCAGCTAATTTTTGTATTTTTAGTAGAGATGGAGTTTCACCATGTTAGTCAGGCTGGTCTTGAACTCCTGACCTCAAGTGATCCTCCTGCCTTGGCCTCCCAAAGTGCCAGGATTACAGGCGTGAGCCACCTTGCCTGGCCTGTTAATGTTTTTTTGTTTGTTTGTTTGTTTGTTTTTGAGACGGAGTCTCACTCTGTCGCCCAGGCTGGAGTGCAGTGGCCGGATCTCAGCTCACTGCAAGCTCTGCCTCCCAGGTTCACACCATTCTCCTGCCTCAGCCTCCCGAGCAGCTGAGACTACAGGTGCCCACCACCTCGCCCGGCTAGTTTTCTTCTTTTTTTTTTTTTTTGTATTTTTTAGTAGAGACGGGGTTTCACCGTGTTAGCCAGGATGGTCTCGATCTCCTGACCTCATGATCCGCCCGCCTCGGCCTCCCAAAGTGCTGGGATTACAGGCTTGAGCCACCGCGCATGTTAATGTTTTTATGTGGCACTCTGTCAAAGGCACATGATTCATATATCTGCATATGATGCATAGTCCAGAAAGGCTGAGATTTAGGTCTGTGGCTCTTGCCCCAGGTGAGACATAAAAGCTTTCTTGTCCCTTTCCCTCCTGTTTGGGGTCCCATAGGAGCTGAAGGATACAGTTCTCAGAGAACAGTTGGGTCTGAGCATAAAAGCCCATCAATAAGGAGCAGGTGACACTGCCACAGCTGGGTAATTTGTCTCTTTGCTCGTCTGCAGCCCATTTGGTGATGATCTATTTGTCCCAGGGAATGGATGATGGCAGGTTTGTCCATATTTTACACTTATGAACCTGCCTGTTCCTCTCTGCCTGGCTCTGCCCATCTGTCTTTGTCCCTGGCTCCTCTCATTTCACTTCGCATATTGGATAACAGACCTTGGCAAAGAGTTATGAAGGTGGATTCCATGAGGGCAGCTTTGGGAAGGGAGGAGGGCAGGAGATGAGGGGTCAGCTCTCTGCAGGGAGAGGAGGGGCGGGTGGGAGACATGTTCAGGAGAAAAAGATGTCACAGACGTAGTGGTGGGCAGAAAGGAACTTCAGAGAGAGAGAGAGAGGTCCTAGGACAGAGGACAGTGGCATGATCATGGCTCACTGAAGCCTTGACTTCTTGGGCTTAGGCGATACTCTGGCCTCAGCCTCCCGAGTAGCTGGGACTACAAGCACACAACACCATGCCCAGCTAATATTTTAAAATTATTTTTGTAGAGATGGGGTCTTCCTGTGTCACCCAGGCTGGTCTTGAACTCTGGCCTTAAGTGATCCTCCTGCCTCAGCTTCCCAAAGTGCTGGGATTATAGGTGTGAGTTACTGTGTACAGCCACTTTTTTATTGGTGGATTTTTATTTTATTTTATTTTATTTTTGTGACAGGGTCTGGCTCTGTCACCCAGGCTGGAGTGCAGTGATGCGATATTGGCTTACTGCAACCTCCGCCTCCCCGCCTCCTGGGTTCAAGCCATCCTCCCACCTCAGCCTCCTGAATTGCTGGGACTACAGGTGTGCACCACCACACCCAATTAATTTTTGTATTTTTTGTAGAGATGGGGTTTCGTCCTATTGCCCAGGTTGGTCTCGAACTCCTGAGCTCAAAGCTATCTGCCCACCTCGGCCTCCCAAAGTGGGATTACAGGCATGAGTTATCGCACCCAGCCTATTGGTGGAATTTTATCCTAACTGGTTTGCTGACTAGAATGCAGCAACTGGTGTGCTACACAGAATGAATGGTCTGTGGGGTGAGGACAGTTCCCATCAGGTGCTCAGTTAACCAGCATTGTATGTCACTGAGTGCCACAAAGAGAGCCCAGTTCCACCTCCACCCCCTTTTTTCTTTTTCCTTTTTTTTTTTTTTTTTGAGATGGAGTTTTGCTCTTGTTGCCCAGGCTAGAGTGCAATGGCACGATCTTGGCTCACCACAACCTCCGCTTCCTGGGTTCAAGCGATTCTTCTGCCTCAGCCTCTTGAGTAGCTGGGACTATAGGCACATGCCACCACGCCTGGCTAATTTTGTATTTTTAGTAGAGACGGGGTTTCTCCACGTTGGTCAGGCTGGTCTCGAACTCCCGACCTCAGGTGATCCGCCTGCCTTGGCCTCCCAAAGTACTAGAATTACAGGCATGAGCCACTGTGCCTGGCCCACCCCTTTTCTTTTAGAGTGAAGGTCTTGTTCTGTTGTCCAGGTTGGAGTGCAGTGGCACGACCATATCTCACTGCAGCCTCCAACTCCTGGGCTCAAGCAGTCCTCCCACCTCAGCCTCTGAATAGCTGGGACTAGAGGCACACACTACCATGCCCAGTTCATTTTAAAATTTTTAATAGAGAGACAAAGGTCTCGCTATGTTGCCCAGGTTGGTCTTGAAATCCTGGCCTCTGGGCGCAGTGGCTCACGCCTGTAATCCCAGCACTTTGGGAGGTTGAGGCGGGCGGATCACGAGGTCAGGAGATCGAGACCATCCTGGCTAACATGGTGAAACCCCCGTCTCTACTAAAAAAATACAAAAAATTAGCCAGGCATGGTGGCAGGCACCTGTAGTCCCAGCTATGCAAGAGGCTGAGGCAGGAGAATGGGGTGAGCTCCACAGGCAGAGCTTGCAGAGAGCAGAGATCGTGCCTCTGCACTCCAGCCTGGGTGACAGAGCAAGACTCCATCTCAAAAAAAAAAAGAAAAGAAAAGAAATCCTGGCCTCAAGTAATCCTCCTGCCTGGGCCTCCCAGTGTGCTGTGATTACATGTGTGAGCCACCAAGCTTGGACCCCATCCCTGCTCTCTTTCTTCCTTTTCTTTCCTTTCCTTTTCCTTTTCCTTTTCCTTCCCTTTCTTTTTCCTTCCCCCCCCCCCCTTTTTTCTTTTTTTGACATGGAGTCTCGCTCTGTTGCCTAGGCTGGAGTGCAGTGGCATGAGCTCAGCTCACTGCAACCTCCACTTCCCAGGTTCAAGCGATTCTCCTGCCTCAGCCTCCCGAGTAGCTGGGACCACAGGTACCCGCCACCACGCCCAGCTGATTTTTGTATTTTTGGTAGAGATGAGGTTCCACCATGTTGGCCAGGCTGGTCTTGAACTCCTGACCTCAGGTGATCCACCCACCTCGCCCTCCCAAAGTGCTGGGATTACAGGAATGAGCTACCCGCCGAGACCCCTGCTCCCTTTCAAGAAGGGTAAATAGATTTAGTTAAGCAAGGAAAAGATTCTGGGATGGAGTGGGTATATGTCCTGGGGAGAGAACTAGGGCCGTAATTGGGGTGACCAAAGGTTCTGGCTTGTCCAGAACTGCGGGGTTTTCTGGGATGGAGGACTTTCAGTGCTAAAACTGAGAAAGTCCAGGATAAACTGGGATATGTGGTCGCTGTAGCTGGGGTGGGATGGGGGCCTTGAGGTTGCCCTTGTAGTCAGTGGCCACACTGTGGTTCATACAGGATGGGGAGGGAGGCCCGTATCCCATCTCTCCCAGGCAGGGGTGGAGGCATGCTCTCAGCACCACCTTTTTTCCTGCCCTATTTGACTGGAGAGAGATGGAAAACCCTTTTTGGAAATGCTAAGACCCACAGGAGGAGGCTGCAGGTCACTCCTCCCTCATTCTCCTCACCTGGGAGGGAGTGTGAGGCAGCCAGGAATGCCGAGGCTTTGGTGAAAGCCTCTTCCCCTAAACCAGCAAGGCTGGCTCCTCCCTGTCCATGGGTCCAGCTTGCTGTGGCCTGACTGCCAAATGCCCTCTACTACATAGCCAACGTGCTCTACTCGGCCTCTGTTGACACAATTCAATGACATGTCACCAAGGCAGCCCATTCCATTGTTAGAAAATTATTCCAGCTAGGCACAGTGGCTCATGCCTTTAATCCCAGCACTTTGGGAAGCTGAGGCAGGTGGATCATTTGAGGTCAGGAGTTTAACACTGGCCTGGCCAATATGGTGAAACCCCATCTCTACTAAAAGTACAAAAATTAGGTGGGTGTGGTAATGCAAGCCTGTAATCCCAGCTACTCGGGAGGCTGAGGCAGGAGAATTGCTTGAGCCTAGAAAGTGGAGGTTGCAGTGAGCTGAGATCACGCCACTGCACTCCAGCCTGGGCAACAGAGTGAGACCCTGTCTCAAAAAAAAAAAAAAAAAAGAAAAAAGAAAAGTATTCCTTGTACTGAATGAAAGGCTGCCACCACATAATCGCCACCTGTTTGTTATATTCAACTGTGCTTTCTTCCTGGAAGAGCCCTCACCACACCCCCCTCATTTTTTTTTTTTTTTTGAGACAGAGTCTTGCCGTTGCCCAGGCTGGAGTGCAGTGGTACAATCTCCACTCACTGCAACCTCTGCCTCCTAGGTTCAAGCAATTCTCATACTTCAGCCTCCAGAGTAACTGGGACCACAGGTGTGTGCTACCACGCCTGGCTAATTTTTTGTATTTTTAGTAGAGATCGGGTTTTGCCATGTTAGCCAGACTGGTCTCAAACTCTTGGCCTCAAGTGATCCACCTGCCTCAACCTCCCAAAGTGCTAGGATTACAGGCGTGAGCCACCGCGCCCGGCCTCTGGCAGCCCCTTCACATACTGTGTACATGTTGCTTCCTCTGAGTTTCCCCTGGTCCTTCCCTCTCTCCTGGCGGACTCCTACTCATCCTTTGAAGCTCAGGTCCAAGGTCAGGCTGGCAGAGGTGGTCGCTTCCACCATTCCACAGTCACTCTGCCACACTGGGTTCCTAAGGGAAGAGCCGTTCCCACCACATGACACCATTTGCTGTGCCTCCATCAACCCACCTGGGTTTCTCCTGGGTGGCTTTGACTGGGAACTCTGCTAAGATCATACTGACTTTGATTTTTCTTGTTTGTTTGTTTTTTTGAGACAGAGTCTCTCTCTGTCACCCAGGCTGGAGTGCAGTGGCGCAATCTCGGCTCACTACAACCTCTGCCTCCCAGGTTTAAGCCATGTTCCTGCTTCGGTCTCTGGAGTAGCTGGGATTACAGGTGTGCGCCACCATGCCCAGCTAATTTTTGTATTTTTATTTTTTATTTGATTTATTTGTTTGTTTTTTTGAGATGGAGTTTTGCTTTTGTTGCCCAGGCTGGAGTGCAATGGCACGATCTTGGCTCACTACAACCTCTGCCTCCTGGGTTCAAGTGATTCTCCTGCCTCAGACTCCCGAGTAGCTGGGATTACAGGCACATGCCACCACACCCGGCTAATTTTTGTATTTTTAGTAGAGATGGGGTTTCATCATATTGATCAGGCTGGTCTCGAACCCCTGACCTCAGGTGATCCCCCCGCCTTGGCCTCCCAAAGTGCTGGGATTACAGGCATGAGCCATTGCACCCGGCCTAATTTTTGTATTTTTAGTAGAGACGGGGTTTCACCATGTTGGCCAGGCTGGTCTCTAACTCCTGACCTCAGGTGATCCACCCGCCTTGGCCTCCCAAAGTGCTGGGTTTACTGGCGTGAGCCACCACGCCCAGCCTGGTTTATTTATTTAAAAACCCATAACTCACTACAGCCTGGACCTCCTGCCTCAAGTAATTTTCCTGCCTCATCCTCCTGAGTAGCTGGGACTACAGGCATGTGCTACCATGCTCAGTTAATTTTTTGAATTTTCGTAGATCCTCCTGCCTTGGCCTCCCAATGTGCTGTGATTACAGGCATGAGCCACCACACCTGGTCCTAATCTTATAATAATTATTATTTTTTTAATAGAGACTGGGTCTTGCTCTGTTGCCCAGACTAGAGTGCAGTGGTACAATCATGGCCTGCCCTCCATTCTCCCATGCCAAGCACACCAGGGCAACCAGTAGTCAGTGGGTGGACATTCTTTTGGGGAGCTGTCTCTGCCCCTTTGGAAGTGGATAAAACCCCTGCCCCCGTGGGGTCTGCAAGCTCTCCACCCCTGCCAATGTCTGTGATCTGGGGGATTATGGACTGAGAAGGGATTAGTTCAGAGGGCGGGGAAAAGAGCTGGACAGGGCAGAAAGAGGCCCCAGGATTTTCAGGCAGAGAAGTCAAAGGGGGATGAAAAGGGGAAAGGAGATGGTGGAGATAAAGTGTCTGCAGCTGACAGTCTTGTCCCCGTCTTCACTTATAAGGAAGTTTGTTTCTTTGATGATGATAAACCTGGCCTGTGAATGCCCTTCCCCAGAGAATGCACCACACAGGAGCACATAATGTTGTATACAGTTTCAGGGGGCTTACTGATGCAACCCCCTTTGCAGAAATTTTAACAGTGAGAAAATTATGACAGTGAAAGTGATCTGACCTAACTGACTCCATTTTGCTTTTAACCCCCAAACTGTCCTTGTTCATTTCTGGGCATAGGCCTAATTTACAGTCTTTTTGTTTGTTTATTTGTTTGTTTTTTGAGACGGTGTTTCGCTCTTGTTGCCCAGGCTGGAGTGCAGTGGTGCAATCTCGGCTCACTGCAACCTCTGCCTCCAAGAGATTCTCCTGCCTCAGCCTCCCGAGTAACTGGGATTACAGGTGCCCGCCACCATGCCTGGCTAAGTTTTTGTATTTTTAGTAGAGACGAGGTTTCACCCTGTTGGCCAGGCTGGTCTTGAACTCCTGACCTAAACTCCTAACCCACCCGCCTCAGCCTCCCAAAGTGCTGGGATTACAGGCATGAGCCACCATGCCCGGCTGCAAATTTATAGTTTAACTTTGAAACAAAGATAATAGCCCTCTCCCAAAATAAACCCCTTTCTTGCCTGGGGACCAGACTGCCTTTGTAAGACTAACAAATTAGCCACGAGATTAGAAATTACGGTTCAGAAGTCATGCAGGTAGTGGCCACAGATTCTAAACCTCCCCAACGGCTCCTAGGGGAGCTACTACTGTAAAACCGAAGATTGGTGCTCAAGATATTTTTCCGATCCTGCACTCAATGGATCCGCAGGCGACACACAGATTAAGAAACCGGATCATCTGGTCTTGTGGCCCCCACCCAGAGATCCACTTAGCACAAGAGGACAGCTTCCACTCCCTATGATGGCATCTCCGACCTGACCAATCAGCACTCTCCACTTTCTGGCCCCTACCCACCAAATTATCCTTAATAAAACCCAGTCTCCGAATTTTCAGGGAGACTGATTTGAGTAACAATAAAACTCCGGTCTTCCATTCAGTCGGCTCTGCATGAATTAAACTCTTATTGCAATTCCCCTGTCTTGATAAATCGCTCTGTCGGGGAAAAATGAAACGGGCAAAATGAACCCATGGGGAGGCTACACTGACCCTCTGCTGCACATCCCGGACAGCCGTGTTAAGAACCCTTGGTATTATTGTTCCACGCTCCCATTTTACTTAGGTGGATCCTGAGGCCCAGAGTGGACAAAGGGCTTGCCAAGGTCGCAGAGCGCGCAGAGGATTAGAACCCTGACTTCTGTCAAGCACCTGCGGAGTTGGAGACGCCTACGGGCAACGCCCACCTGGCCGGGTGAGTGGAGGGGGCGGGCGAGTCGGAGGGGTGGAGTTTATTCGCGCCCCGCCTCCTTCACCCAGGCTTGGGGGCGGGGCCTTCCTGCAACCTTCGCGGCTCCAACATGGCTCCGCGGCTATGCAGCATCTCTGTGGCGGCGCGGCGGCTGCTGGGGGGCCCGGGGCCCCGCGCTGGGGACGTTGCGGCTGCAGCTGCGGCGCGGTGAGAGCCGGGCCAGGCAGGGACAGAAGCGCGCGGGGTGGGGTGCACGGGCGGGGGCCAGGGACTGGGCCGCGGGGGAGGGGCAGAGACTCCTCTCTTGGAATCTGGGGGTTAGAGGCGGGGCAGGATCAAGGCCTAGGGAAGGGTCTGGGCAAAGAATGGGGGAGGCGAGAAAGGGATGGGTAGGGTCTTTGTCCTGGTTGGGACCGGGCTGTGATGGGGACCTGATGAAAGATGGTGAGAAGGGCAGGTACTGGGCCCTGGAGACTGGGAGAGGGCAGAAGACAGGAGGAGTGGCCCATTCCCAGGCGTAGCTTATGATTTAACACCCACTGGAGGCTTCTGGTAGAGTCAGCTCCTCCGTCGGGAAGTTCGGTGGGAAAGAGATGATGGCAGGGGAGCAGTGGGGGATCCCCAGGGGCCATGGCTGCACAGACCCTTTGTTCCCCCACCTCGAACTGTACAGGTGGGGAAACGGACGGGAGTTGTCCAAGGTCACCCTCCCTGCTGTGCCATGGCATAACCAGATCTGGGACCCAGGCCTGCCAATGCGCCATGCACTTTGCACCCAACTGGTGGCCTCCTGGGAGTGGGAGTCTGGCTGGGCCATGTGCTCTCAGCCTGGGCTTTTGTTTGGGCCCTGCTCTGGGCTGAGCTAGGGATTGGCCTCCCTGACGGTCCCTGAGCAGCTCCTCGCTCCTTGGTCCCCACAGCCCTGTACTTCCCCCATCTGCATATATCACCCTGCACAGTTATGACTTGGTGCTTGTCTGTCTCTCGCTAGACCCTGATCTCATTTTTCTCTGTTTCCCCAGCCTCCCACCCTCAGAGGGCTCAGGACTGTGTATGGTCAAGGAATATTTACCAAAGAAGTGAGGCCACCTGTTCCCCTTCCCCCAACCTGTGAAAAGGAAGCAAGCATCCCTCCTGCCCTGCAGCCCAGGAATGAAGCTGCAAAGTTCTGTTAGAGCCTGCCATGAGATGTTACCGCACAGAGCAGTGGGGGCTTTTCAACAGCTGGGAAAGAGGAGTGGCATAAGCCCCCGACCCAGACTGCCCAGTAATTAGGGAGAAAGCTGACACCGTGGGAAGAGCCTAGAGTTTGCCTGGCACTAACAAATTTAACTCGGAATTTCTAGGTGGGGTGACCTCAGGACTCTTTAAGCCTCGGGTTCCTCATCTGTAAAATGGGAGTAATCAGACAGGAAGTATCTCATAGGGTTGTTGAGGACTAAAGATGCCGTGCTTGGTCGGGTATGGTGGCTCACATGTGTAATCGCAGCACTTTGGGAGGCCGAGGCGGGCGGATCACTTGAGGTCAGCAGTTCAAGACCAGCCTGGCAACACTGTGAGATCCTGTTTCTATAAAAAGTACAAAAATGGCCGGGCATGGTGGCTCATGTCTGTAATCCCAGCACTTTGGGAGGCCGAGGGGGGCGGATCACGAGGTCAGGAGATCGAGACCATCCTGGCTAACACGGTGAAACCCCTTCTCTACTAAAAATACAAAAAATTAGCTGGGCGCGGTGGCGGGCGCCTGTAGTCCCAGCTACTCAGGAGGCTGAGGCGGGAGAATGGCGTGAACCCAGGAGGCGGCGCTTGCAATGAGCTGGGATTGTGCCACTGCACTCCAGCCTCCAGCCTGGGCGACAAGAGAGAGACTCCATCTCAAAAAAAAAAAAAAAAAAATTCTCCATGTTGGTGAAACCCTGTCTCTACTAAAAATACAAACAATTAGCTGGGCATGATGGCTCACACCTGTAATCCCCGCTACTAGGAAGGCTGAGGCAGGAGAATCAATTGAACCCAGGAGACGGAGGTTGCAGTGAGCCGAGATCGCGCTACTGCACTCCAGCCTGGGTGACAGAGCAAGACTCTGTCTAAAACAAAAAAGATACCGTGGTTGTGAAGTGTCTGGCACTTGACAAACATGCAGCAAGTGTTGCTCCTTGCCCCTAGCCTATGTTACAAGCAATTTCTGCATGAGACCCACATAATATTGAGGCTCAAAGGGCTCTGGGAAGATCATCCTTTATGAGCCCTTTGTTTTCCAGATGAAAACATCAAGGTTGGGGAAGGGACAGAATGGATTGGTGGTAAAACCATTTGTGTGGCAAACACCCAGAGGCCATAAAAGGAGCATGGGTCTTAGAGTCAGCCTGCTGCCCCTCACTTAGTAACCCTGGATGAGTTGCTGAACCTCTGTCAGCCTCAGTTTCCTTTTCTGGAAAGTGGGGATGGTGATCCCTGCTTGGTGTTTTTGGCAGGATTGCTGTGAAGACACTTGGATTAATATTTATCAAGTCCCTCAAGGACCATCTTGCAGTTACTTATGCCTTAATTCCACATTGGATACCTGAGAACACTGTCCTGCTGCCCTCAGGCTGCCCCATATCTCTCTGGAGTCACTAGTAGGGCCAGCAGCAGCCCTTCTGGCCTGTGAAGTTTGGGGGCAATGAGGCTGCTGGGGTGGGGATGGAGTGTGGGCTTTTAAATCAAATGGACCTGGGCCAGGCACCGTGGCTCACGCCTATAATCCCAACACTTTGGTAGGCCAGGTGGGAGAATCGCTTGAACCCAGGCGTTTGAGACCAGCCTGGGCAACATGGCAAGATCCTGTCTCTATAAAAAATACAAAAATTTGGCCAGGCACAGTGGCTTACGTCTGTCACTTTGGGAGGCTGAGGTGGACGGATCACCTGAGGCCAGGAGTTCAAGACCAACCTGGCCAACATGGTGAAACCTCATCTCTACTAAAAACACAAAAATTAGCAAGGCCAGAGCTGGTGGCTCCCACCTGTAATCCCAGCACTTTGGGAGGCCCAGGCAGACAGATCACGAGGTCAGGTGTTCAAGACCAGCCTGGGCAACATGGTAAAACCCCATCTCTATTAAAAATACAAAAATTAGCTGGGCGTGGTGGTATGCATCTGTAATCCCAGCTACTCCGGAGGCTGAGGCCGGAGAATCGCTTAAACCAGGGAGTTGGAGGTTGCAGTGAGCTGAGATCGCGCCACTGCACTCCAGCCTGGGTGACAGAGCAAGACTCTGTCTCGGAAAAAAAAAAAAAAAAAAATAGCCATGGTGGCGTCTGCCTGTATTCCCAGCTACTCAGGAGGCTGAGGCAGGAGAATCGCTTGAACTGGGGAGCTGGAGGTTGCAGTGAGCCAAGATTGCACCACTGCACTCCAGCCTGGGCAACAGAGGGAGACTCCGTATCAGGAAAAAAAAAAAAAAAAAAAAAAAAAAAAAAAGGCTGGGTGCGGTGGCTCACACCTGTAATGCCAGCACTTTGGGAGGCTGAGGTGGGTGGATCACCTGAGTTCAGGAGTTTGAGACCAGCCTGGCCAACGTGGTGAAACCCTGTCTCTACTAAAAACACAAAAATTAGCCAGGCATGGTAGCAGATGCCTGTAATCCCAGCTACTCGGGAGGCTGAGACAGGAGAATCACTTGAACCCCGGGGGCGGAGGTTGCAGTGAGCTGAGATCACACCATTGCACTCCAGCCTCGGGAACAAGAGCGAGACTTCGTCTCAAGAAAAAAAAAAATTAGCCGGACATGGTGACACATGCCTATAGTCCCAACTACTCTGGAGGCTGATGCAGGAGAATTGCTTGAACCTGGGAGGTGGAGGTTGCAGTGAGCTGAGATCATGCCATTGTACCCCAGCCTGGGCAACAGAGTAAGACTCCATCTCAAACAACAACAAAAATTAGCCAGGCATGGTGGTGCACACCTGTGGTCTCAGCTACTTGGGAGGATCATTTGAGTCTGGGAGATAGAGGATGCAGTGAGCCATGACTGTGTCACTGCACTCCAGCCTGGGTGACAGAGTGAGACCCTGTCTCGAAAAAAGAAGAAAAAAGAAAGATGAAGCTGACCTAGCATCAGAACCTGGGTTTGTCCAGAGCTTGTGCTCGTAAGCACTAGTTCTGCTGTTGGTGTTAAGGATGGAAAGGACTCCCGATCCCTGAGTGAAGTCACTCTGGGTCAAGGTCTACCATTTCTTTCATACTTTCCAGCTTTCATCATTTTCATGCAAGAATGTCTTAGCTCCTCCTTCGTTCATTTCTCAAACTTGGACTGCGTTCTCACCATGTGCCCAGCACTGCTCCAAGCATAGGGGATACAGCAGGGATGCAACAGAACAGACAAGGATTCTGTCCCGCTAGGGCTGCTTCCAGTTTAGAGACTGACGATAAACAAAGCACATAATAAGCCAAAAAGTATATATATTTTTTATTTTTAATTTGTAGTAGAGATGAGGTCTTGCTGTGTTTCCCAGGCTGGTCTCAAACTCCTGGGTTCGGCTGGGCATGGTGGATCACGCCTGTAATCCCATCACTTTGGGAGGCCAAGGCAGGCGGATCACTTGAGGTCAGGAGTTTGAGACCAGCCTGACCAACATGGTAAAACCCCGTCTCTACTAAAACATACAAAAGTTAGCCAGGTGTGGTAGCACGCACCTGTAGTCTCAGCTACCCGGGAGGCGGAGGCAGGAGAATCGCTTGAACCCAGGAGGTGGAGGTTGCAGTGAGCTGAGATTGTGCCACTGCACTCCAGCCTGGGCAACGGAGTGAAACTCCATCTCAAAAAAAATACAAGAAACCAAAAAAAGGCCAAGCGCAGTGGCTCACGCCTGTAATCCCAGCACTTTGGGACGCTAAGGCAGGAGGATCACCTGAAGTCAGGAGTTCAAGACCAGCCTGGCCAACATGGTGAAAACTCGTCTCTACTAAAAATAAAAATTAACCGGGTATGGTGGCACACGCCTGTAGTCCTAGCTACTTGGCAGGCTGAGGCTGGAGAATTGCTTGAACCTAGGAGGCGGAGGTTGCAGTGAGCCGAGATCACGCCACTGCACTCCAGCCTGGGAGGCAGACTGAGACTCCATTTCAAAAAACCAAAAACAACAACAACAACAACAAAACAACTCCTGGGTTCAAGCAATCCTTCCCTCTTAAAGTGCTGGGATTACAGGTATGAGCCACTGGACTCATCCTAGTATAGCGTTTTAGAAAGTGCTCTAGAACAAGATGGGAGAGCAGGATGAGAGGGCTTGTGGAGGTTAAGGGTAGGAGAACATTGTAATTTCACTGAGAAAGTGAAATTTGTACTCTTGCAAATATGCCCTTGGGGATGCTGGCTTGGAGTTCAAACCCTCCTCTGAGATCTTTGACAAGTCCTTTCTTGGATTTTCCCTGTAGAAAAGAGCTTTAGGGATGGGCTCCACCACCCTGCTCGTTTGATAGATGCGGAAACTGAGGCCCACAGGCAGGAAGGATTAGTTTCCAGCATTCCAGCCCATAATCTCTCTCTTCAGGGCTGGCTATTTGACTGATATTTATCTTGGTCAGTGCTGATGTTAATAAATTACTCAGTCTAGTCCTTTCTAGAGCAAAGGTCTTGGTTGATAAATAGTAGGAGCTGTTCTCACTGCCTGTCTCCCTCCAGGGGAAGCAGCCCCTCTACATTAAAACCAAAGGTCAAGTCCCTCAGTGCCCAACCTGAGGTGGGGGTTGGCTTTCAAGGAAAGAGCACTGGGTTGGTTTTTTTTTTTTTTTTGTTTGTTTTTTTTTTTTTTTGAGACGGAGTCTCGCTGTGTCTCCCAGACTGGAGTGCAGTGGTGCGATCTCCACTCTCTGCAAGCTCCAGCTCCCGGGTTCATGCCATTCTCCTGCCTCAGCCTCCCGAGTAGCTGGGACTACAGGCGCCCGCCACCACGCCCGGCTAATTTTTTGTATTTTTAGTAGAGAAGGGGTTTCGCTGTGTTAGCCAGGATGGTCTCGATCTCCTGACCTCGTGATCCACCCGCCTCGGCCTGCCAAAGTGCTGGGATTACAGGTGTGAGCAACCACACCTGGCCACTGGGTTGGTTCTTAACTCTGCCCTCTGATTTCCTGTGTGGCCTTGGGCAAGTCCCTTAAACTCCCTGGGCTTCTTTCTATTTTATCGTCTCGAGAATGGGAATACCAGTAGTACCAATACTATAAGATCATTGCATAGAGTCAGTGAGATCGTGCAGTTGAAAAGTGTATCCCAGATCCCTGGCTTAGAGCCTCCCTTATTCTGGTCTAAAAACTTCACAGACCACACTACCCATCTAATGATAATTGTCTTTTTGCCAATGAAGCAAATGCATGTACAATGACCGAGACAGTCCATGAAATCAGAAATGCTTAACACACTTTTTAAAATCTTTACAAAAAATTATAATGAATAAAGAAAAATTTAGCCTCCTATTCCTCTTTCCCAGGTAAGCAGTATTAACAGTTTGGGATAAGTCATTTCTCTCTCTTTTTTTTTTCTTTCTTTTTTTTTATTCTGAACATAGAGTCTCACTCTGTCACCCAGGCTGGCATGCAGTGGTGCGATCTTGGCTCACTGCAGCCTCTGCCTCCTGGATTCAAGCAATTCTGCCTCAGCCTCTCAAGTAGCTGGGACTACAGGCACACATCGCCACTCCTGGCTAATATTTTGTACTTTTTTTTTAGTAGAAATGGGGTTTTGCCATGTTGCGCAGGCTAGTCTTGAACTCCTGAGCTCAGGCAATCCGCCTGCCTCGGCCTCCCAAAGTGCTAGGATTACAGGCATAAGCCACCATGCCCAGCCTCTTTTTTTTTTGAGTCAGGGTCTGGCTCTGTTGCCCAGTCTGGAGTGCAGTGGCCCGACCTCAGCTTGCTAAAACCTCTGCCTCCTGGGTTCAAGCAATCTTCCCTCCTCAGCCTCCTGAGTAGCTGGGACTACAGGTGCACTTGACCATACCTGGCTAATTTTTTTTTTTTTTTGAGAAAGGGTTTCACTCTTGTATTCCCAGGCTGGACTGCGATGGCCCGATCTCAGCTCATCGCAACCTCTGCTTCCTGGGTTCAAGTGATCTTCCCACCTCAGCCTCCTGAGTAGCTGGGATTACAGGCATGCGCCACCATGCCTGGTTAATTTTGTATTTTTAGTAGAGGTGGGGTTTCTCCATGTTGGTCAGGCTGGTCTCGAACTCCTGATCTCAGGTGATCTGCCCGCCTTGGCCCCCCAAAGTGTTGGGATTACAGGCATGAGCCACCGCACCCAGCAATATTTTATTTATTGCAGAGACAGGGCTTCAGACTCCTGAGCTCAAGCAATCGGCCTGCCTCAGCCTCCCAAAGTGCTAGAATTACAGGCATGAGCGACTATGCCTGGCCCATTTCTCATTTTTCTTTCTTTTCTTTTTTTTTTTTAGAGACGGACGGAGTCTTGCTCTATCGCCCAGGCTGGAGTGCGGTGGCGCGATCTCGGCTCACTGCAAGCTCCACCTCCCGGGTTCACGCCATTCTCCTGCCTCAGCCTCCCAAGTAGCTGGGACTACGGGTGCCCACTACCATGCCCGGCTAATTTTTGTATTTTTAGTAGAGACAGGGTTTCACCATGTTAGCCAGGATGGTCTCAGTCTCCTGGCCTCATGACCTGCCCGCCTGGGCCTCCCAAAGTGCTGGGATTACAGGCTTGAGCCACTGCGCCCAGGCTCTCATTTTTATACTTATGCAAACATATCACCACTTTGGCCGGCTGCGGTGGCTCATGCTTGTAATCCCAGCACTTTGGGAGGCTGAGGCAGGCGGATCACGAGGTCAAGAGATCGAGACCATTCTGGCCAACATGATGAAACCCTGTCTCTACTAAAAACACAAAAATTAACTGGGCACGGTGGCGCACGCCTATAGTCCCAGCTACTTGGGAGGCTCAGGCAGGAGAATCACTTGAACCCAGGAGGCGGAGGTTGCAGTGAGTGGAGATCTTTATCCATCTCAAAAATAAACACAACAAAACAAATATATCACTACTTTAAGATTATTTAAAAAAAAAAAAAAATTTTTTTTTTTTTTTTTTGAGACATGGTGTCTGTCACCCAGGCTGGAGTGCAGTGGCCTGATCATGGCTCATTGTAGCTTTGATTTCCTGGGCTTCATGCGATCCTCCTAAGTCTCTCAAGTGGCTGAGACTACAGGCATGTGTCACCACACCCAGCTAATTATTGTATTATTTTATTTTATTTTTATTTTTTTGAGACAGAGTCTTGCTCTGTTGCCCAAGCTGGAGTACAGTGGGCTTTGGGCATGATGCAAGGTGGATTTGGGGTTGATCCTCTTGGCAAGAGGTGGCAGTTGTGTGACCCAAGTAGAGGACCTCTTGGAAGGGGGATGAAGTGGAGGCAGGGAGGCTAGAGAGAGAAGTGGGAGGTGGGGCTGCCTCTCCTGGCCTCCTGAGGCTCTGCAAAGCTTCAAGAAGCCAACTGGGCAGCTGGAATCTCTGTAGAAAGGAGCTGGCTCCAATAGCATTTCACACTCTGGAGCTACCACAGGACTCCGTGGCCCTGTTCCCAGAAATGTGGGTCACTGGTCTAGGGGAGCAGGACATCCGAGCAGATGGAATTGCTGGGGCTCCCCCCCCACCTCCACACGTCCCCCTCAACTCCTCTGTCCTGCAGTTTCTATTCCAAGGACAATGAAGGCAGCTGGTTCCGCTCCCTCTTTGTTCACAAGGTGGATCCCCGGAAGGATGCCCACTCCACCCTGCTGTCCAAGAAGGAAACCAGCAACCTCTACAAGATCCAGTGTGAGTGGCTGCTGAGCTGACCAAGCTCTGCCCTTTCAGGGGCTCTGGGGGCCTGTGAGGCTCCAGGATGGAGATGGGAGCAGCTGTCCTGGGACCCCTGGCCTTGATTTGCTCCCCTTACCCCAAGTTCTTCGCTGTGTACACACCCTACCTCACTTCTTGTTCTCTGTCCTCTGTTGCAGTTCACAATGTAAAGCCCGAATACCTGGATGCCTACAACAGCCTCACGTGAGCATCCTGCATCCATACATCCCAGCCACTGCTTGGGTGGGGACCACACTCTCAGCAAATCCGCAGAACATTTTCCACCTTGTTTTTTTTTAGAAATCCAGGAGATGTAGATTTCTTTTATTTCTGCCTTTTTCTTTCTTTTCTTTTTTTTTTTTTTTTTTTTTTGAGATGGAGTTTCGCTCTTGTTGCCTGGGCTGGAGTGCAATGGTGCGATCTCGGCTTATTGCAACCTGTGCCTCCCAGGTACAAGCGATTCTCCTGTCTCAGCCTCCCAAGTAGCTCGGATTACAGGCATGCGCCACTAAGCCTGGAAAATTTTTTTGTATTTAGTAGAGACAGGGTTTCACCATGTTAGGCTGGTTGCGAACTCCTGACCTCAGGTGATCCACCTGCCTTGGCCTCCGAGTGCTGGGATTATAGGCATGTGCCACCGCGCTTGGCCCCTTTTTCTTTCTTTTATTTTTCTTAAAAGAGATGGTCACCGGGAGGCGGAGGTTCCAGTGAGCCAATATTGCGCCTGCACTCCAGCCTGGGCAACAAGAGCGAAACTCCGTCTCACACACAAAAAAGAGACATGGGATCTCACTTTGCTGCCTAGGCTGGTCTCAAACTACTGGGCTCAAGCAATCCTCTTGCCTCAGCCTCCCAGTGTTGGGAATACAGGTGTGAGCCTCCATGCCCAGCCAGGATGTAAATTTCAGAGTTGGAAGTCCTGAGGGCCCTTTGCCTAGCTTCTGCATTTTTGAGATGGAGAGTCTGAGGCCCAACCGCAGGGTCTGCAGTTTGAACTGAGTTTGAACCCTTATCTCAGAGGCCCTGATGGCTATGTGAACCTTGCCCCTCTCTGCACCCCTCCCACAGGGAGGCTGTGCTGCCCAAGCTGCACCTGGATGAGGACTACCCATGCTCACTCGTGGGCAACTGGAACACGTGGTATGGGGAACAGGACCAGGCAGGTAAGGCGCTCACCTCCCTAGTGCCATTGCTACCTCCCAGCCCTGGCCTCCAGCACCTTTCACACCGGGCTGTTCTCCACTCCCTCTCCACAACAGCACCTGGTGGGGCTCTTACTAAAACCTCATCACCTCACTCCTCTGCTCAAATACCTGTCCTGGCTCCCCTGTGCCCTCAAGGTGACCTGTGAAGCCTGTGAGTCCTTCCCGGCCCCACCCCCAGCCTCATGGCGCCAAATCCTCCTTGCCTCGCTGTGCTGTCCCACCCAGGACTCAGTTCCTCAGATTGACGGTTTCACTCTTTATTTATTTATTTATTTATTTTTTATTTTTTTATTTTTTTGAGACGGAGTCTCGCGCTGTCACCCAGGCTGGAGTGCAGTGGCCGGATCTCAGCTCACTGCAAGCTCCGCCTCCCGGGTTCACGCCATTCTCCTGCCTCCACCTCCCGAGTAGCTGGGACTACAGGCGTCCGCCACCTCGGCCGGCTAGTTTTTTGTATTTTTTAGTAGAGACGGGGTTTCACCATGTTAACCAGGATGGTCTCGATCTCCTGACCTCGTGATCCGCCCGTCTCGGCCTCCCAAAGTGCTGGGATTACAGGCTTGAGCCACCGCGCCCGGCGGTTTCACTCTTTAGTTCCAGACTACTGCTCATGCTCTTTCTTCTGCCTTAAGCATTACTTCTTCTTTGCCTGCTTTACCTGGATCACCGTCTTTTGTTCTTTTGTTTTTTTTTTGAGACTGAGTTTCACTCTTGTTGCTCAGGCTGGAGTGCAGTGGTGCGATCTCGGCTCACTGCAACCTCTGCCTCCCCAGTTTAAGCAATTCTCCTGTCTCAGCCTCCTGAGTAGCTGGGATTACAGGAGTGTGCCACCATGCCCAACTAATTTTGTATTTTTAGTAGAGACAGGGTTTCACCATCTTGGTCAGGCTTGTCTTGAACTCCTGACCTCAGGTGATCCACCTGCCTCAGCCTCTCAAAGTGCTGGGATTACAGGCGTGAGCCACCGTACCCGGCCTTTTTTTTTTTTTTTCTTTTTTTTTGAGACAGGGTCTCGCTCTGTCACCCAGGCTGGCAGGTAGTGGCACAGTCTTGGCTGACTGCAACCTCCATCTCCTGGGTTGAAGAGATTCTCCTGCCTCAGCTTCCCGAGTAGCTGTAATTTCAGGCATGTGCCACCACTCCCAGCTAATTTTGTATTTTTAGTAGAGATGGGGTTTCACCATGTTGGTCAGGCTGGTCTTGAACTTCTGACCTCCGGTGATCCACCCGCCTCAGCCTCCCAAAGTGCTGGGATTACAGGCATAAGCCACCACTCCCAGCCTTTTGTTTTTGAGACAGGGTCTTGCTCTGTCACACAGGCTGGAGTGCAGTGGTATAATCTTGGCTCATTCGAGCTTCAATTTCCCAGGTTCAAGCAATACTCCCACCTCAGCTTCCTGAGTAGCTGGGACTATAGGTGGGCTCCACCATGCTCGGCTACTTTTTGTGTTTTTTGGTAGAGACGGGGTTTCTCCATGTTGCCCAGGCTGGTCTCTAACTCCCGAACTCAAATGATCCTACCTCCTTGGCCTCCCAAAGTGCTGGGATTGCAGACGTGAGCCATCGTGCCTGGCCTTTCATTTTTATTCATTTTAAAATTTTCATTATTTATGTATTTATTTTTGAAATCAGGTCTCGTTGCCCAGTGGGGAGTGCAGTGGTGTGATCACGGCTTACATAGCCTTAACCTCCTGAGCTCAAGCAATCCTCCTACCTCAGCCTCCCGAGTAGCTGGGACCACAGGTGCATGCCACAATGTCCAACTAATTTATTTTAAATTTTTTGTAGAGACGGGGTCTCCCTATGTTACCCAGGTTGGTCTCAAACTCCCAGGCTCAAGCAATCTTTCCATCTTGGCCTCCCAAAGTTCTGGGAGTACAGGCATGAGCCACAGTGCCTGGACTATTCACTTTTCTATTTTGGCATAGATGTCACCTCCTCCTGGAAGGCTGCTGAGATTTCCTCCACCTGGGCTGGGTCAGGCACCTTCCCTAGCTCTCCAGGCCTCAGTAATTACCTCCTCATGCCCTGATCACGTACCCCTATAGCTGCCTGTTTAGTTGTCTGTCTCTATATATAGGTGAATCCCCAATATGCAGTACATATTTGTGGAATAAATAGGGGTTCTTCTTCTCTAAGCTGGTGTCTTACAGTCCCAGGGGCACCCCTAGCATGCCCCATCCCACCCTAATAGACACACCAAAGTTGGTACCACCTATAAGAACCCACACATGAATTTGGCTGACTCACAACATCTCAGCCACTCAAAGGGACCTCAAATTTAGACCCACACTGTCCAAAATGATAGCCACTAACCACATTTAGCTATTTATTTATTTATTTATTTATTTTGAGATGGACTCTTGCTCTGTACTGTCGCCCAAGCTGGAGTACAGTGGCGCAATCTTGGCTCACTGCAACCTCAAGTTGTTCTTGAACCTCAAGGGTTCAAGTGATTCTCCTGTCTCAGCCTCCTGAATAGCTGAGATTACAGGCACATGTCACCACACCCAGCTAATTTTTGTTTTTTTGTTTTTTTGTTTTTTTGAGACAGAGTCTCGCTCTGTCGCCCAGGCTGGAGTGCTGTGGCCGGATCTCAGCTCACTGCAAGCTCCGCCTCCCGGGTTCCCGCCATTCTCCTGCCTCAGCCTCCGGAGTATCTGGGACTACAGGCGCCCACCACCTCGCCTGGCTAGTTTTTTGTATTTTTTAGTAGAGACAGGGTTTCACCGTGTTAGCCAGGATAGTCTCGATCTCCTGACCTCGTGATCCGCCCGTCTCGGCCTCCCAAAGTGCTGGGATTACAGGCTTGAGCCACCGCGCCCAGCCTTTTTTTTTTTTTTTGAGACGGAGTCTTGCTCTGTCGCCCAGGCTGGAGTGCAGTGGCGTGATCTTGGCTTACTGCAAGCTCCACCTCCCAGGTTCACGCCATTCTCCTGCCTCAGCCTCCCGAGTAGCTGGGACTACAGGCGCCTACCACCACAACCGGCTAATTTTTTTGTATTTTTAGTAGAGACGAGGTTTTACCATGTTGGTCAGGCTGGTCTCGAACTCCTGACTTTGTGATCCTCTCGCCTCAGCCTCCCAAAGTGCTGGGATTACAGGTGTCAGCCACCGCGCCTGGCCTATTTATTTATTTTTTTGAGACAGCATCTCACTCTGGTTGCCCAGGCTGGAGTGCCGTGGTGTAATCACAGCTCACTGTAGCCTTGACCACCCAGGCTCAGATGATTCTCTCACCTCAGCCTCCCAAGTAGCTGGAACTACAGGTGTGCGCCACCACAGCCAGCTAATTTTTTGTATTTTTAGTAGAGACAGGGTTTCGCTATGTTGCCCAGGCTGGTGTTGAACTCCTGGACTCAAGCAATCCATCAGCCTTGGCCTCCTTGTTTGTTTGTTTTGTAGAGGTGAGGTCTTGCTATGTTGCCCAGGCTGGTCTCAAACTCCTGAGCTCAAGTGCTCCTCTCCCTCCTCAACCTCCCAGAGTGTTGGGATTACAGATCTGAGCCACTGCATCTGGCTGATCCTGACTTTTTAAAGCCTACCCAACATTTTTTGTACCTTGAAGTTCAGTCCCTCACATAGAGTCAGCCGAATCATGTTGAGCTGTACCCTGGGAGTAGGGTTCAGGAATCTACATTTTAATAAACTTGTAAGAACCATTGATCCATCTACTACAGGGAGCACCGTAATTGTTAGACAATTCCTTCTTCTTGGCTGGGTGCGGTGGCTCATGCCTGTATCCCAGCACTTTGGGAGGCTGAGGCGAGTGAATCACCTGAGATCAGGCGTTCAAGACCAGCCTGGCTAACATGGTGAAACCCTGTCTCTACTAAAAATACAAAAATTGGCCAGGTGTGGTGGCTCACGCCTGTAATCCCAGCACTTTGGGAGGCTGAGGCAGGCGGATCACAAGGTCAGGAGATTGAGACCATCCTGCCTGACACAGTGAAACCCCGTCTCTACTAAAAATACAAAAAATTAGCCGGGTGTGGTGGCGGGTGCCTATAGTCCCAGCTACTTGGGAGGCTGAGGCAGGAGACTGGCTTGAACCTGGGAGGTGGAGCTTGCAGTGAGCCGAGATCGTGCCACTGTACTCCAGCCTGGGCAACAGAGTGAGACTCTGTCTCAAACAAAAACAAAAACAAAAACAAAACAAAAAAATACAAAAATTAGCTGGGTGTGGTGGCACGCGCCTGTAATCTCAGCTACTTAGGAGGCGTAGACAGGACAATCTCTTGAACCCAGGAGGTGGAGGTTGCAGTGAGCTGAGATCGCGTCACTGCACTCCAGCCTGGGCAAAAGAGAAAAAGAAAGAAAATTCCTTCTTCTTGCCAGTGATATTGTCCTTGTAACTTTTCTCCGTTAATCCATTTTCCACAGGTCAGCATTCCTGGTTTTGGTAGATTTCCATCCATACAGTACTTTTGCCATTTCCTTTCAGAAAGAGGCCTTTAAACCATAGGGTCAGGCCATTTTGCAGATGGGAAAATCAAGGCACAGATGGAATCAAAAAGCAGGTGAAGGTCAGGCTGGGGATGGGGATGGGAAGTTAACAAAGTCTGAGCTTCCAGACCGATGGCAGCCAGCCGCCCTTAGCTTTAGTCTGCCCGTGTGATCCGCTGGGGACCTTCTTCCGCTGATTCGCCCAGCCATGCTCACAGGATGGCAAAACTGTTTCCTTTCTTCTCCTCCACAATTAATTAGGTTTCTTTGTTATTGGGAGTTAATTAGTTTCCCCGGGCGGCCAACATACCACAAACTGGGTGGCTTAAAATAACAGAGGTTTATCCTGTCACAGTTATGGAGGCCGGAAGTCACAAATCAAGGTGTTGACAGGGCAGGGCTGTCCTTCTTCCTAAGGCCTTAGGGGAGAACCCTTCCTTGCCTCTTCCAGTTTCTGGGGATTGCTGGAAACTCTTAGTGTTTCTTGGCTTGTAGACTTGTCATTCTAATCTCTGCCTCTCTCGTCATATACTGTTCTCTCCGTGTGTCTCTGTCTTCACACAGTGTTCTCCTGTGTCCAGATCTCCCACTTCTTATAAGGACACCAGTCACTGGACTCAGGGTCCACCCAGTATAATCTCATCTTAGGTTGATTATACCTACAGACACCTATTTCCAAATAAGGTCACATTCTGAGGTTTTGGGTGGACATAAATTTTTAGGGGACATTGTTCAATTCAGTGCAGATAATATGATTTTTTAAAATTAATTAATTAATTTATTTATTTTTTGAGATGGAGTCTTGCTCTGTCACCCAGGCTGGTGCAGTGGCCCGATCTTGGCTCACTGCAAGCTCCACCTCGCGTGTTCATGCCATTCTCCTGCCTCAGCCTCCCCAGCAGCTGGGACTACAGGCGCCCGCCACCACGCCCGGCTAATTTTTTGTATTTTTAGTAGAGACAGGGTTTCACCATGTTAGCCAGGATGGTCTCGATCTCCTGACCTAATGATCCACCCGCCTCGACCTCCCAAAGTGTTGCGATTACAGGCATGAGCTACTGCACCCAGCTCCTAATTTTTGTATTTTCAGTAGAGACAGGGTTTCACTATGTTGGCCAGGGTGGTCTTGAACTCCTAACCTCAAGTGATCTGCCTGCCTTGGCCTCCCAAAGTGCTTATGGGCGTGAGTCACTGCGCCTAGCCAATAATAGGATTTTTATAAATTCTTTTTTTTTTTTTTTGAGACAGAGTCTCGCTCTGTCATCCAGGCTAGAGTGCAATGGCGCGATCTCGGCTCACTGCAACCTCTGCCTCCCGGATTCAAGTGATTGTCCTACCTCAGCCTCCTGAATCGCTGGGACTACCAGCACATGCCACTATGCCCAGCTAATTTTTTTGTATTTTTAGTAGAGATGGGGTTTCACCATGTTAGCCAGGATGGTCTTGATCTCCTGACCTCGTGATCCGCCCTCCTCAGCTTCCCAAAGTGCTGGGATTTCAGGCGTGAGCCACTGCGCCGGCCTAGGATTTTTATAAATTCTAACAGTACAAAGAGTTTTCCATGCAAAGTAAGCATCCCTCCTGCCTAAGGCCTCACAGGCCTCCATGCTGTGTCACAGGGGCATCTACTGTCAATGTCTTTTTTTTTTTTTGAGATGGAGTCTCGCTCTGTCGCCCAGGCTGGAGTGCAGTGGCCAGATCTCTGCTCACTGCAAGCTCCGCCTCCTGGGTTTATGCCATTCTCCTGCCTCAGCCTCCCGAGTAGCTGGGACTACAGGCGCCCGCCACCTCGCCCGGCTAGTTTTTTGTATTTTTTAGTAGAGACAGGGTTTCACCATGTTAGCCAGGATGGTCTCGATCTCCTGACCTCGTGGTCCGCCCGTCTCGGCCTCCCAAAGTGCTGGGATTACAGGCTTGAGCCACTGCGCTTGGCCCAATCTCTTTTTTTTTTGAGACGGAGTTTCGCTCTTGTTGCCTAGGCTGGAGTGCAGTGGCGTGGTTTTGGCTCCCCGCCACCTCTGCCTCCTAGGTTCAAGCGATTCTCCTGCCTCAGCCTCCCAAGTAGCTGGGATTACAGGCATGCACCACCACACCCGGCTAATTTTATATTTTTAGTAGAGACGGGGTTTCTCCATGTTGGTCAGGCTGGTCTCAAACTCCTGACCTCAGGTGATCCAGCTGCCCAGGCCTCCCAAAATGCTGGGATTACAGGTGTGAGCCACTGCCCCGGTCTACTGTTAATCTCTTAAATCGCCATTAAGAGGTGATGCATAAATTAGCATCTCTGGATGTCCTTGCCCCCTCAACACATGAGGTAGCATACCACACAAGCTCTTCTGTTCCTTGGTTCCTTTTTTCAATTCACTGTCTTGGAATGCTCCATATCAGCCCATCAGTTCTCCCCTGTCCTTTTGTCCAGTTGCTCCTCCAAGGTCTGGTGGTCTTCCTTATGCGTGCCACTGCTTCCAGGGTACAGGACACATCTGATCTTGTTGCTATTTAAGGAAGGTGGGGTGGGAATATTATTCCCATTTTCAAGATGAGAACATTGAGGCCTAGAGCCATCCAAGGCTACTGGGCAGAGCTGGAGCTCAAATTCAGGTCTCCTAGACTTGTGTCTGGGATCATCCTCTCCCCAGCATGGTCTTCCACCAAGGCAGAGGGAACTCAGAGGGTCTTGCTGCTACAGGGAACCAGACTACCTGCCTCCCCCATCCCCACCACATATATACTTAGCCAACCTTGGGGAGGTCATCTGCTGGGGGTCCCAGCAGCCCACTGACCTATACCTCTCACCCCCAACAGTGCACCTGTGGCGATTCTCAGGCGGCTACCCAGCCCTCATGGACTGCATGAACAAGCTCAAAAACAATAAGGTATGTTAGTGGCCACTCAGCACACCTCTCTGGATGTTGGATGCAGCCCAGCCCTGTGCTGGGGTCTCCTCTGCCACCCCATGAGGCACACTGTCAGGATGGAGGACACTTCCTGGTAGCCGTGCCTTTACCACCATGCCCACAGGAGTACCTGGAGTTCCGAAGGGAGCGGAGCCAGATGCTGCTGTCCAGGAGAAACCAGTTGCTCCTCGAGTTCAGCTTCTGGAATGAGCCACAGCCCAGATTGGGTCCCAACATCTATGAGCTGAGGACATACAAGCTCAAGGTGCCTCCCTCCGACCGACCCCCTCCTGCCCCCCAACTTCCCTGCTGCAATGCTGCTTTCAGCTGTCCCAACACCTAGACTGGGGCTTCTGGCTTCTCCCTCCCTATGGGCTCAGAGCAGAGTTGTGTACACATGTGTGCAAACATGCATACCAGGGCCTGAGTGAGTCAGGGCCTGCAAATGAGGCCAAATGGCTGTTGGAGCTTAGGAGGCGGGGAGACAGGGTAGTTTCCCTTCCTTGCCTGGCTGCAATGCTATGAATCTGAGGTGGGGGCTCATTCCCATCATCCCTTTGGTTCTCTTTCAGCCAGGAACCATGATCGAGTGGGGGAACAACTGGTAAGTGGCAGCACCAGGACTGGGGTTGGGGGGGTACCCTGCTCACCTGCCCCACCAAGGCCCCTGGTGGGCCACCTTTTCCAGGGCCATATCACAGGGAACTCAGTACCCTCTGCCCCTCATGGATCTGGGAGAAGGATCCAACCAGGAGGTGAGGATCTCCTAGAAGATTGTGAGCCCTCCGTTGGTAGAACACCCCGCCATCAGCACTTTCCCTCCTGTGGGATGTGGCCAAGAAATCAGCCTCAGTACCCTCTGCACCAGCCCTGGCTTCTGCCCCATATTATTCGGCCTTCTCCAGGGCTCGGGCCATCAAGTACCGGCAGGAGAACCAGGAGGCAGTGGGCGGCTTCTTCTCACAGATAGGAGAGCTCTACGTGGTGCACCATCTCTGGGGTAGGTTGAAGACCTTCCAGGAGCCTTTTGTTAGTTCTCTTTCTCTGTCATCATTCTCTGTAGCCAATGGGGTTGCATTAGTGTCCTCAGAGAACTTAATGTTCTAGCAGGAGACACTATCTTAGATGTAAAGTCACAAAAAGATCAATTTCAGATTATTACAAATAATATTTATAGAAAACAGGCAAGGAGGCCAGGTGCAGTGGCTCATGCATGTAATCACAACACTTTGGGAGGCCGAGGTGGGCGGATCACAAGGTCAAGAGATTGAGACCATCCTGGCCAATATGGTGAAAACCCATCTATACTAAAAATACAAAAATTAGCTGGGCATGGTGGCGCACGCCTGTAGTCCCACATACTTGGGAGGCTGAGGTAGGAGAATCACTTGAAACCAGGAGGTGGAGGTTGCAGTGAGCCGAGATCACGCCATTGCACTCCAGCCTGGCAACAAAGCGAGACTCTGTCTCAAAAAAAAAAAAAAAAAAAAGGCAAGGAGAGATGATGATGAAAAACACAGGGGATCTACATTGGTCTACATAGACAAAGAATGCCTCTCTGAGGGAGTAAAATGTAAGCTGAGGGGTAAAATGTAAGCTGAGAGCTGCAGGATGAGAAGGAGCCTGCTGTGAATTGCTAGGCAAAACCATTCCAAGTAGACAGAGCAGCACGTGCAAAGGCCCTGTGGTGGGGAAAGGCCTTCGGGGTTTTGAGGTATGGCAAGGAGGCCAGTGTGGAGTGAGTAAGGAAGAATGTGGGGAGATGGATCAGGAGAGGGGGAATGAGTTGGGATTTATTGTAAATGCAATGAGAGACTGTTTCAAATAGCAGTGACATGACCTGATTTTTGTTCTAGTATGATTTCTCTGGCTGCTGGCTGCTTTGTTAAGGGTGCTTGGTAGGGGAGCAAGAGAGAAAGCAGAGCTTTAGGAGGCCATTACTCTAGTTCAGGCAGGAGGGGATGGGGCAGTGGGATGCTGAGAAGTCCACAGATTCGTTAGTCTAGAGGTGGAACCAACAGGATTTGTGGATGAATTGCCTGTGTGGGGCAAGAGAAGGAGAAGGGCATTCCAGAAGAGCTCCCAGGTTCGTGCTTGACCTGCTGTGTGTTGTTTACTGAGTCTGGGAGGTCTAGGGAAGGAGCAAGTCCGTGGGGTCAGGAACGTAATCTTGGCCCTTGGAATTCTTTCTTTTTTTTTTTTTTTTTTGAGACTGAGTCTCACTCTGTCACCTAGGCTGGAGTGCAGTGGTGCAATCTCAGCTCACGGCAACCTCCACCTCCCAAGTTCAAATGATTCTCGTGCCTCACGCTCCTGAGTAGCTGGGATTACAGGCATGCAGTACCATGCCCGGCTAATTTTTGTATTTTTAGTACAGACAGAGTTTTGCCATGTTGGCCAGACTGGCCTTGAACTCCTGGCCTCAAGCAGTCCACCAGCCTCGGCCTCCCAAAGTGCTGGGATTACAGGCGTGAGCCACCACACCCAGCCAGAAGTGTTACATTAAAAATGCTGACACACGAAAGTAGAGACGTCAAGTAGGCAGTAGATGGATATAGGAGTCTGGAGTGCTTGGGAGTGTTTGCGACTAGAAATATAAATGTAGGCAATATTAACATATGTACTGATTGGATGGATTATTAAAGCAGATAGGGTTTGCTAACAGTCCGAGGGAGGCATCTAGGGAGGAGGAGACAGCAGGGCAGGGTTTGGGGGGCAGTGGGAAGAGGGCCCTGTGCTGGGTGAGGGATCCGATCCTCTGTGCCTGAGAAATGAGTCTGTGCCTTTCTCACAGCCTATAAAGACCTGCAGTCTCGGGAGGAGACTCGAAACGCTGCCTGGAGGAAGAGAGGCTGGGATGAGAATGTCTACTATACAGGTGAGTGAAGACTTTGGAGGTCTTCTGCTGAGAACCCTGTCTGAGGATGGAATCCCCTCTGCAAGGAGATCTAGCCTTTCTTGATTACCTCCAGTGATGGGGAACTCACTTTTAAGACAGTGAGTTAGTGGGTTTCTATCCCAGTGGCACACTCCATAGGATACCAGCAGGCCTAGGTGAGTGCTCTAGGGGATGATAACACAGCCAGGGCCACACCTCTGCCTAGGAGATGTGGATTAGCGAACGCCCATTGTGACCTTGGGCATGGTTCTTCACCTCGCTGAGGCTGTTCCCTCGTCTATAAGATGGTGATGGTGATAGTGCTTCCATCAGAGCGCTGTGAGGGAAGATTCTACAAACTGTTACTTTTTATTTTATTTTATTTATTTTTGAGACAGAGTCTCACTCTGTCACCCATGTGGAGTGCAGTGGTGTGATCTTGGCTCACTGTAACCTCTGCCTCCCAGGTTCAAGCCATTCTCCTGCTTCAGCCTCCCAAGTAGCTGGGATTACAGGCATGTACCACCATGTCCAGCTAATTTTGTATTTTTAGTAGTGACAGGGTTTTACCATGTTGGCCAAGCTGGTCTTGAACTCCTGACCTCAGGTGATCCGCCTGCCTCAGCCTCCCAAAGTGCTGTGATTACAGGCATGAGCCACCACACCCGGCCCACAAACTCATTTATGAAAAGTGCTTTCCCCAGTGTTTGTTGCAAAGGAAGCATGCAGGAAATGTTTTTGAACAAGGTTTTTGTTTTTGTAGAGACACAATCTTACTTACAGTCGCCCAGGCTGGTCTCAAACTCCTAGGCTAAGCAGTCCTCCCACCTCAGCCTTCCAAAGTGCTGGAATTATAGGCATGAGCTACTGTGCCCAGGTTCAAACAAGTTTTTTGCTCAAGGTATTTGCCACTTTGCTAGGAACCCTGAAACCACCTAGAGTCAGTGGGTGTTAATTGAGCTCTCACTGTGTGCTGGGAACTGTGGTAGGTAGGTGGTTGAGGGGCCCATAAATGAACAAGAGCTGTTCTTGCCACTGAGGAGCTTACAGTGATCACTTACCAAGTGGTATGAGGGAGAATATGTCTGCTGAAGGAGGTAGCAGGAGCCTTGCTATTCAGTGTGGTCCCAGCTGGGTATGGTGCCTCACAACTGAAATCCCAGCACATTGGGAGGCCGAGGCAAGAGGATCACTTGAGGCCAGTAGTTTAAGACCAGCCTGGGCAACACAGGGAGACCCCATGTCTACAAAACATTTTTTAAAAATTAGCAGGACATGATGGTTCCCACCTGTAGTCCCAGCTACTTGGAAGGCTGAGGTGGGAGGATCACTTGAGCCCAGGAGTTTGAGGCTACAGTGAGCCATGATTGTGGCATTGCACTCCAGCCTGGGCAACAGTGAGACCCTATGTCAAAAATAAAAAATAATAAGAAAAAAACCAACAGTGAGACCCTATGTCAAAAATAAAAAATAAAAAAATAAAAAACAGGACAGGCACACTGGCTTACACCTGTAATCCCAGCACCATGTAAGGTCGAGGTGCGTGGATCAGTTGAGGCCAGGAGTTGGAGACTAGTCTGGGCAACATGGTGAAACCCCATCTCTACTAAAAATACAAAAATTAGCCAGGCGTGGTAACTCAAGCCTGTAATCCCGGCTACTCCAGAGGCTGAGGCGCAAGAATTGCTTGAACCCAGGAGGTGGAGGTTGCATTGAGCCGAGAACCTGCCACTGCACTCTAGCCTGGAAGACAGAGTGAGACCCTGTCTCAAAAAAAAAAAAAACAAAAATTAAAAAACAAAACAAAATCAAGTGTGGTCCCAACTGACAATATTGGCATCCCCTGGGAGCTTGTTAAGAATGACAAATCTCGGCCGGGTGCAGTGGCTCACGCCTGCATCCCAGCACTTTGGGAGGCCAACGCAGGCAGATCACCTAAGGTCAGGAGTTCTACACCAGCCTGACCAACATGGAAAAACCCCGTCTCTACTAAAAATACAAAATTAGCTGGGCATGGTGGCACATGCCTGCAATCCCAGCTACTTGGGAGGCTGAGGCAGGAGAATCGTTTGAACCTGGAAGGCGGAGGTTGCAGTGAGCCGAGATAGTGCCATTACACTCCAGCCTGGCAACAAGGGTGAAATTCCGTCTCAAACAAACAAAGAAGAATGATAAATCTCAGCCTTCCTGCAACCTACCGAATCAGAATCTGCACGTTAACAAGAACTGCCAAGTGATTTGTATGCACATTAAAGTTTGAAAAGCTCTGAGCTGGAGGAGAGTCTAACCTCCTGGATGACCTTGAGCTGACCTTCTCTAGGCTGCACCCTCCCCATCTGTAAAACAAGGCAGTTGGGCTAAATCAGTGTTTTTCTTTTTTCTTTTTTTTTGAGATGGGGTTTCACGCTCATTGCCCAGGCTGGACTGCAATGGCCTGATCTTGGCTCACAGCAACCTCTGACTCTCAGGTTCAAGCGATTCTTCTGCCTCAGCCTCCCCAGTAGCTGGGATTACAGGCATGTGCCACTACGCCTGGCTAATTTTGTATTTTTAGTAGAGAGAGGGTTTCTCCATGTTGGTCAGGCTGGTCTTGAACTCCTGACCTCAGGTGATCCGCCTGTCTCGGCCTCCCTAAGTGCTGGGATTATAGGCATGAGCCACCATGGCTGGCCAACAGATAACTATTAAAATTTAAGAAAATGTTACTCTCATCACCACTAAAGTCCTATCTTATCCCATAATTTGAGGGATCTGGTGCTCTTCATGGGCCCTTTCAGGAGGGCAATAGGACATTCCTGTCGCAGCATCTGGGACCTCCTTCTGCCCACTCAAAGGCCAGCATGTTTGGGTGGGGCCAGGGAAGGTTGTTGGCTTGCTTGAGCCCCCTGTGTGACCTCTGCCTTTCTCTCTCCTCAGTCCCCCTGGTGCGACACATGGAGTCTAGGATCATGATCCCCTTGAAGATCTCGCCTCTCCAGTGATGCTGCCTACACCTCCACCTCCTTCCCCTTCTCCCTCAGGCAACCCCGATAGACAGTGGCACTCCCGGTCCTGCTATCTTGGTTTTGTCTTGGCTCTGGGAGGACTCTGAGGGGCAGTGCTCAACTCAGACAAGGGGGAACTGAAGGCTGACAAGTTCTGAGGATTACAGCTCTGCCCAGGCCCTTTCCACTTTCCCTGCCTGCCTCCTTCCCCCTGCTAGAAGTAGTTTCTAATTTCCCTGAATGAAGGATAGCGATCTTTTAGGCCTTCTTATATGTTCTAGAATTCCTCATCTCAAGGCCACAAGTCCCCAGTTATCACCCTTGGAAATCCTCCGTTCAGCTTAGTTGCACAAAAGGTAACATGTCCAGTGGCTAGAGGTGGGGTGGGAAGACAGGACCCCAGGCCAGGCCCTAAGGAATTCCCTGGTCTCCACTGGGCCACCCACTTGCTGGACAGTCTGAGCCAAGTCCCTCCTGTTGGAGAAAAGCCTGGAACTGCCAAAAACAAAACAAAACAAAAACCTCATCACCATGGTCAGGAGGAGGTCCAGACATCCCACCCAGATAGGCTGGGGAAAGGGATGGAAGCCAGGAAAGATTTAGGGGCAGGAGACAGACACGTAACAGGAACTCAGAAGGTAGAACTTAGAATTCAGAACTTGGGTTTCAATTGTAGAATTTGGAATCTGGAATACAGAATTGGGAAGAAGAACAGAGATGACAAAAGACCATTTGAAGAGAGGTTCCTAATACTAGACAGATGGAGAGTGGCTTGGCTGTTTCCCCCTACATATTGGGGTTGAAAACTTAAATGTGTAGTTCCAGTCCTTCTTTTTTTTTTTTTTTTTTTTTTTTTGAGACGGAGTCTTGCTCTGTCACCCAGGCTGGAGTGCAGTGGCCGGATCTCAGCTCACTGCAAGCTCTGCCTCCCGGGTTTACGCCATTCTCCTGCCTCAGCCTCCCGAGTAGCTGGGACTACAGGTGCCCGCCACCTCGCCCGGCTATTTTTTTGTATTTTTTTTTTAGTAGAGACGGGGTTTCACGTGTTAGCCGGGATCATCTCTCGATCTCCTGACCTCGTGATCCGCCCGTCTCGGCCTCCCAAAGTGCTGGGATTACAGGCTTGAGCCACCGCGCCCGGCCATGTTCCAGTCCTTCTATGCAGAAAGTCTCTCCTGCCCTCCCTCCTTCCTGCAGGCAAATGTACCACCTAGGGCCTGTTCTCTCACCCTGTATTCTGTCTCCCCTGATTGACATTCTGTCAGCCCAACCCTCATTCTGCAGGGCCACCTGGTGTGTGGAGGGGGGGTCAGTGACTCGGCGGGGTCTCCTCAGTGACCCCCATACCTCATCATGAACCCTTGGGTAGCTTGATTCTGCCTCCCATCCAGGAAAACTTGTGCTGGAGTTGCTGATGGAACCAATTAAATATTTACTATAAATCGCAGTGTCTTTTCTTCATCTGCAAGGAACTTTAGCAGGTGCCTGAGGCAGGGCACAGTAGAGCTGGTGGGCTTAGTCCCACATGGCAGATCTACCCTCCTGGAGGGTACTGTGTTCTTGAACTATTCTCAACAGTCAGTACTGGCTGGGCACAGTGGCTCACGCCTATAATCCCAGCACTTTGGGAGTCCGAGGTGGACAGATCACTTGAGTGAGGTCAGGAGTTCAAGACCAGCCTGGGCAACATGGTGAAACCCTGTCTCTACTAAAAATACAAAAATCAGCTGGGCATGGTGGTGCATGCCTGTAATCCCAGCTACTTGGGAGGCTGAGGCAGGAGAATCGTTTAAACCCTGGAGTCAGAGGTTGCAGTGAGCAGAGACTGCGCCACTGCACTTCAGCCTGGGTCGACAGAGCAAAACTCTGTCTCAAAAAAAAACAAAAAACAAAAAACAAAACCATTATTTTCCTTCTTGCTCCAGGGAAGAAGGAACTGGCCCTGTACAACCAGGGATTCAGGACACGTGTTACTAGCTCCGGATAAGTAGGATTTACCCGAAAAAATCGACCCTATTTGTACAGTTCATGCCAGGGGGTAGGAAACACTTGAAGCTTTCAAATACTGCATTAGAAGCTTTCAAATATTACGTTAGACTTGTGACTCTCTGTCCTGGGCAAGTCAGGTCTAAAATGGAGAAACTGGTGACGCACTCCTCAAAAAGCCAAGTGTAAAATGAGGTTAATGCCCTCCCTGACTTGTTGCCTTCACTTGTGTGGCATATTGTGGTGAAAATAATAATTAAGCAGCAACGTTATGGATGCAAATCCTTTAGGGCCCAAATCTTTCCGGCCGCTGCCAAGTTCTTTCGTGTTATCTTGGACATAACACAACATTAATTCAACTACTTGGCGGAGCGCCCACTAGTTGCTGGGCACTGCCTTAGGCCCTGGGACAGTGAACAAAGAACAGGTCTCTTCGTCTGTTCTTTACAGCCTCACCACGCCCCCACCTCCCTCGGGGGCCTCCGCACTCAGCTTCCGGCCTCCACGCCTCGCTTCCGATCGGCCGCCCTTTCCTCACTTCCGCTTCTCTATGGTGCGCGAGCCGCCTTTGCTCCGCCTCCGGAAGTGGCTTGCTCCCGGTTCCAGGTTCGCGGAGCTGTGAGGTGAGGAGGGGAGTAGGGCAGCGGGGCTGGGATATGGGGCGGGGCCGGGCACTCCGGGACTGAGGTGCTGATCGCCCAAAGGGCGCCCCTGGGCTGGGGTCTGACCCGGATTCTCCTCCCTCACTACCGGCAGTCCCCGGCCCCTCGGCGCTGCGCTGTTATCTCATCCGAAAAGTGTTCGCTGCAGCATCCTCAGGCTTCACGTTGCAGCCTCTTGGTCGTGAAAATGTAGCCTGATGGGGGGGGTGATGGTGGTGATGGTAACAGCTCACATATAATGTGCTTTTCTGTGTGCCAGGCACTCTACTGTGTTGCCAAAGTCAGGATTTCTCACACTTAAGCCTTTCAGGTCCCGTCTTTGTAGGCTTTGCCAGATCAACTTACCGCCTGTACTACCGTTTACTAAAATTTTTTTTTTTTGCAACGGGGTCCCTGTTGTCAAGACTGAGCGATCATAGCTCACTGCAGCCTGGAACTTGTGGGTTCAAGCCATCCTCCCACGCCAGCCTCCAGAGTAGCTTGGGACCACAGGTGTGCGCCACCACACTAGGCTAATTTTTAAATTTTTTCTGAAAATGGGGTCTCGCTCTGTTTCCCACTCTGGTCTTGAACTCCTGGGCTCAAGCGATTCTTTCGCTTCTGCTTGCCTTGGTTTCCCAAAGTGTTGGGATTACAGGTGTGAGCCCAGTCACTTTTTTTGTTGTTGTTGTTGAGACTGAATCTCGCTCTGTCTCCCAGGCTGGGGTGAAGTGGCGGCGATCTCGGCTTGTTGCAACCTCTGCCTCCCGGGTTCAGGTGGTTCTCCTACCTTAGCCTCCTGAGTAGCTGAGCTTACAGGCGCACACCTCCACACCCGGCTAATTTTTGTATTCTTGGTAGAGACGGGGTTTCACCATTTTGGCCAGGCTGGTCTTGAACTCCTGACCTCAGGTAATCCACCTGCCTCAGCCTCCCAAAGTGCTGGGATTACAGGCGTGAGCCACTGCGCCCAGCCAAGTCACTTTTGAAACTAAAAATTTACTTTGAGAGAAAACTTGAAATCTCTCCACCAGAAATGGAAAGCTGCTTTCACTTGTTTTATGTAGAAGGTAAAAATTAATATAGTTAATATAATGAAAATAGATCATTGTTAACAAATTCTGGCTAGATTTTGTTGTTTAAGGCTGTGGGATAGAGTTCTTTTGTTACAAAGGAACACTGGTATTCATAGATGTTAAAGACAAACTAGGGAACTTAGATGTTCTCCTTGAAGCAATCAGAAGTTTCAAAAAAGAATTGAAAAGGGATTAACTTTCTCCTTAGGTGTTCAGCATTATTTAAGATCACCTATGCATCATCTGAAGCCACAATCCCAGGTCATCTTCATCACCTTCCCCAGTGGAATGCCTCCTGTGTTAAAGCCCACAACAACCCCTGTGGTAGGGACTGTTATTCTCATTTGATTTGTGAGGAATCAGACCCAGAGAAAAGTGAAGTGACTTGTCCGGGGACTCATAGCCGTGAAAGAGTAGAACGGACATTCCAGTTCAGGGCTCTCTGACTTTTACCATGACAAACTATTGGCTGCCTCAAGTCAGAGAGGTGGAAGCTTCAGTGAGTATGATTGTGCCACTGCACCCCAGCTTGGGTGACAGACCAAGATAGATTAAGGTAAAGGGGACAGTGCTGCCCACCTCAGGAGGCTGTGGTGAGGCAACAAGGGAGGATGCTTTGTGACCCTAGAGCCCCATGAAATGTAGGTTCTATACTTTAAATTCTAGGATCAACCTGGGAGTCAATGGCATCACTAGATGAGATGCTGGCAGGACTAGGAGGCGTGACAGTGTAGTTAAGAGCACCAGTATGGCATTGATTGGATAGATCCAGATTTTAGCATAGTAGTCATGTGACCTTGGGCAAGTAATTCCCGTTGCAAGCCTCAGTTTTGTCGTCTGTAAAATGGTAGTAGTTCTTATCTGAAAAGTTTGTTATAAGGAGCAAATGAGAACTTACCCATACAGTGCTTGGATCAAGGCCCAGCACACAGTGATCACAGTAGTAGTGGGAGTGCGTTTAAATGCCAGACTGAGGAGTTTGGATACTAATTTATGGAGCACTCTGCAAGGCTCAGGGGGAAGAAGATAGAGCTCACAATCTACATGGGAAGACAGGTGAACGATTCACAGAGATAAATTCCGTAACAGTGTACCCAAAGTAGCCAAAAGAGTGCTTTGGGGAGACCTGACAGGCTTCCTAGAGCAGATGAGCTTTGCTTAGTCTTGGATATAGGGAGGAAGAGCTTTGCAAGCAGGGGAAAGGACGTGGAGTGTTTGGAGAACTGGGATTGCAGGGTGTAATTGCAGCCAGGAGCAGAGGTTGGGGACAGTGGGAAGGTCAGTAGGAATGGGAATGCAAGAAATGAAATTGGGAAGATGGGTTGGGGACAAACCATCAAGGGTCTTTATGACAGGTCAGGGAATATGGGTATTCAGTGCATTATGAAGAGCCAGCAAAAGTTTTGAAACAGGAGAGTCATTAATTAGGTTGGTCTTTTTTAAGAAAGATAATTTAGACAGTATTGTTGGGCAAGACTGTTAAGAGTAGTCCTGGAGAGGAATGTGGAGGGCTTGGAATAGGGTGTTGAGATGGAGAGACACATGGTGCCTGGATAGCTGAGCGGACCCTTGAATGCAGGTCTCTTCTGTGGAGAGTGTGGAGCAGGATGTGGGTGAAGGCAGGGAAGGGAGAGGTTGAAGAAGATGATTCCGAGATCAGTGGGGGTGGGTGGTGATGCCTTTTTATAAAAGGCGGTGGAGTTTGTTTTGGACGGGCTGAGGGATGCTTCCCTGTTGTATTATAGAGGGTTAAATTGAGGCTTTGAGGAGTTAAATGACTTTTCTTGAGTTACCGAGTCTGTAAGTGGCCAGAACTGCTAGTTCGGCTCCAGAAGAATGTCAAAAGCTTTCTCTTCTTAACAGGTCTCTGCTGTTTCCTCCTGACATCAAGGAACAACCATGTCATCAGAATCGAGCAAAAAACGGAAGCCCAAAGTCATCCGAAGTGATGGAGCCCCAGCTGAAGGAAAGCGGAATCGATCTGACACTGAGCAGGTGAGATCAGTCAGGGTTGCCATGCTGCTGAGAAATTACATCTCATGGCCAAGCACCTGGCTATGTGTTTACAGCAGCTCGGGGTCGCATCTACCAGGTACAACTTTTTGGTGGCTTCCACTTGATCAGGTGACTGGGATTCCCGTTTCTTCACAAAACTTGAGTGTCCACATCCGGTTTAGCTGCAGCATCTCCAAAACCAACAAGCCTGTATTAGACATGATTAGCACCTGCACAGAGAATGTATTCCAGTATGATATGTGTCTCCAGTTTTCCTGATGGTCAGAAGAAGGCAGTCCATCTGCAGCATGGCACTGGAGCTTCAGATATGTTGAATCCCAGGGTGTGCTGCTGAGACAATACCTGCAAACTCTGTCTCCAAAAATAAAAGAGTGACTCCACTATGGTATAGCCACACTATGGGATATTATGGTACAGTTGAAAAGAAGGAAGTCAGTATGTGTGGTATGTGTGTAAGGACAAGGATAGATCTCCAAGAGGAAGTGTTAAGTGTAAGAAGAAAGTTAGAGCATAACATGTGTAATGTGAACCCTTTATGTTAGAAAATAGAAAAGACTCACCCAAAAGGAGAACTATAAATTTCTGTGGGTACCTGTATATGTAAGTAAATAGGAAAGATCTGGAAAGATACACATCAAACTGGTGACAGTGCCTAAATCTTGGGAGGAAGTAGGTGTGGAGGCAGGTGGTCAAGGAGATTTGAAACTTTGAATTTCTTATAAGAATATATTCATAGTCGGGCACGGTGGCTCACACCTGTAATCTCAGCTCTTTGGGAGGCTGAGGCAGGCGGATCACGAGGTCAGCAGATCAAGACCGTCCTGGCTAACACAGTGAAACCCAGTCGCTACTAAAAAATACAAAAAAAAATTAGCCGGGTGTCATGAGCCTCAGGAGGCTGAGGCAGGAGAATGGTGTGAACCCGGGAGGTGGAGCTTGCAGTGAGCCGAGATTGCATCACTGCACTCCAGCCTGGGGGGCAGAGCGAGACTCTCTCTCAAAAAAAAAAAAAAAGAATATATTCATATATTTTGGCCTGCCGTGGTGGTACACTCCTATAATCCCAGCTACTTGGGAGGCTGAGGCAGGAGAATCACTTGAGCCCAGTAGGCAGAGGTTGCCGTGAGCCGAGATGGAGTCACTGCATTCTGGCCTGGGCAACAGAGCGAGACTTTTGTCTCCAAAAAATATATATATGAATATTCATATATTTCTAATTCGATTCAAAATAATGTTACTATTATGGTCTGAGAGCTCGTGGTCGGCAGGTTCTTTTCTTCATTTTGTCTGTTTCTCTGTTCTTGAATCTGTCAACTTACTTTGTGACTTAGCTATTTAAAAAAAATTTTTTTTGAGACAGGGTCTCACTCTGTCACTCATGCCAGAGTACAGTGGCACGATTTTGGCTGACTGCTGACTCCCTCTCTTGGGCTTTAGCGATCCTCCCAGCTCAATCTCCCAAGTAGCTGGGACCACAGCTGTGTGCCACCATGCCCAGCTAATTTTGTATTTTTTGTAGATATGGGGTTTTGCCACGTTGCTCAAGGTGGTCTCAAACACCTGAGCTTAAGTGGTCTGCCTGCCTTGGCCTCCCAAGGTATTGGGATTATAGGTGTGAGTCACCCTGCACCCAGCTGGAATTCCTCTCTATAGTAGACTACCATGCAGCCATTTTGATTGAGATCTATATTTACTGGGATGGTCATATGGTTTGACCATGTCCCCACTCAAATCTCATCTTGAATTGTATCTCCCAGAATTGCCACGTGTTGTGGGAGGGACCTATAGGGAGGTAATTGAATCATGGGTGCCGGTCTTTCCCATGCTGTTCTCATAGTGAATAAGCCTCACAAGATCTGATGGGCTTATCAGGGGTTTCTGGTTTTGCTTCCTCCTCATTTTTCTCTTGCCACCATCATGTAAAAAGTGCCTTTTACCTCTTGCCATGTTTCTGAGGCTTCCCCAGCCATGTGGAACTGTAAGTCCAATTAAACCTCTTTTTGTTCCCAATTTCAGGTGTATCTATCAGCAGCATGAAAACGAACTAATACAGTAGATTCATACCAGTAGAGTTGGGGGGTTGCTGAAAAGATACCTGAAAATGTGAAAGCGACTTTGGCCCTAAGTAACAGGCAGAGGTTGGAACAGTTTGGAGGGCTCAGAAGAAGACAGGAAAATGTGGGAAAGTTTGGAACCTTCTAGAGACTTGTTGAATGGCTTTGACAAAAATACTGATAATGGGCTGGACACGGTGGCTAACGCCTGTAATCCCAGCACTTTGGGATGCTGAGGCAGATGGATCATAAGGTCAGGAGTTCAAGACCAGCCTGGCTAAGATGGTGAAACCCTGTCTCTACTAAAAATACAAAAAAATTAGGCCGGGTGCGGTGGCTCAAGCCTGTAATCCCAGCACTTTGGGAGGCCGAGACGGGCAGATCATGAGGTCAGGAGATTGAGACCATCCTGGCTAACACGGTGAAACCCCGTCTCTACTAAAAAAAATACAAAAAACTAGCCGGGCGAGGTGGCGGGCGCCTGTAGTCCCAGCTACTCGGGAGGCTGAGGCAAGAGAATGGCGTAAACCCGGGAGGCGGAGCTTGCAGTGAGCTGAGATCCGGCCACTGCACTCCAGCCTGGGCAACAAAGCGAGACTCCATCTCAAAAAAAAAAAAAAAATTTAGCCGGGCGTGGTGGCGGGCGCCTGTAATCCCAGCTACTCGGGAGGCTGAGGGCAGAGAATTGCTTGAACCAAGGAAGTGGAGGTTGCAGTGAGCCGTGATCATGCCACTGCACTCCAACCTGAGCAACACAGTGAGACTCCATCCCAAAAAAAAAAAGTTGATGATAATATGAACAATAAGGTCCAGCCTGAGGTGGTCTCAGATGGAGATAAGGAACTTGTTGGGAACTGGAGCAAAGGTGACTCTTGTTGTGTTTTAGCAAAGAGATTGGAGACATTTGCCCCTGCCCTAGAGATATGTGGAACTTTGAACTTGAGAGAGATGATTTAGGGTATCCGGTGGAAGAAATTTATAAGCAGCAAATCTTTCAAAAGGTGACTGGGTTATGCGCAGTGGCTCACACCTGTAATCCCAGCACTTTGGGAGGCCAAGGTGGGCAGATGACTTGGGGTCAGAAGTTCAAGACTAGCCTGGGCAACATGGTGAAACCCCATCTCTACTAGAAATACAGAAATTAGCCGGGCCTGGTGGCAGGTACCTGTAATCCCAGCTACCCATGAGCCTGAAGCAGGAGAATTGCCTGAACCTGGAAGGCGAAGTTTGCAGTTAACTGAGATCACGCCACTGCACTCCAGCCTGGGTGACAAGACTGAGACTCTGTCTCAAAAATAAAAAAATTAAAAAAAAATAAAAATAAAAAAATAAAAACCCGTTTTTTGAGGAGAAATTCAAGTTGGTTGCAGAAATTTGCATAAGTAGCAGGAAGCCTAATGTTAATCTCCAACACCATGGGGAACATGTCTCTAGGCCTTGTCAGAGACCTTCATGGCAGCCCCTCCCATCACAGGCCCAGAGGCCCAGGAGGAAAAAGTGGTTTTGTGGGCCAGTCCCAGAGTCCCTGTGCTGTATGCAGCCTAGGGACTTGGTGCCCTGTGTCCCAGCCACTCTAGGCATAGCTGAAAGGGGCCAATGTAGAGCTTGGGCTGTAGCTTCAGAGGGTGGAAGCCCCAAGCTTTGGCAGCTTCCATGTGGTGTTGAGCCTGTGGGTACACAGAAGTCAAGAATGGAGATTTGCTCCGCCTGGATTTCAGATGTATGGAGACGCCTGGATTCCCAAGCAAAAGTTTGCTGCCGGCGCGCTCATGGAGAACCTCTGCTAGGGCAGTGTGGAAGGGAATGTGGGGTTAGAGTCCCCACACAGAGTCCCTACTGAGGCACTGCCTAGTGGAACTGTGAGAAGAGGGCCACCGTCCCTCCAGATCCTAGAATAGTTGATCCACCAATGGCTTGGACAATGCACCTGGAAAAGCTGCAGACACTCAATGCCAGCCTATGAAAGCAGCCAGGAGGGAGGGAGAATGTATCCTGCAAAGCCACAGGGGCAGAGCTGCCCAAGACCATGGGAACCCGCCTTTTGCATCAGCGTGACCTGGATGTGAGACTTGGAGTCAAAGGAGATCATTTTGGAGCTTTAAAATTTGACTGTCCCGCTGGATTTTGGACTTGCATGGGCCCTGTAACCCCTTTGTTTTGGCCAATTTCTCCCATTTGGAATGGCTATATTCACCCCATTGTACCCCCATTGTATCTAGGAAGTAACTAGCTTGCTTTCGATTTTACAGGCTCATAGGCGGAAGGGGCTTTCCTTGTCTCAGATGAGATTTTGGACTGTGGACTTTTGGGTTAATGCTGAAATGAGTTAAGACTTTGGGCGACTGTTGGGAAGGCATGATTGGTTTTGAAATGTGAGGACATGAGATTTGGAGGGGCCAGGGGCGGAATTATATGGTTTGGTTTTCAATCTCAACTTTAATTGTATCTCCCAGAATTGGCACATGTCGTGGGAGGGACCCAGAGGGAGGTAATTGAATCATGGGGGCCAGTCCTTCCCGTGCTATTCTCATGATAGTGAATAAGTCTCGCGACATCTGATGGGTTTATAAGGGGTTTCTGCCTTTGCTTCCTCCTCATTTTTCTCTTGCCGCTGCCACGTAAGAAGTGCCTTTCACCTCCCGCCATGATTCTGAGGCCTCCTCAGCTATGTGGAACTGTAAGTCCAATTAAACCTTTTTTTGTTCCCAGTTTCAGGTGTGTCTATATTGGCAGCGTGAAAGTGGACTAATACAGATGGGAAGTCGCACTTAACAGCACAGATGATATGATCCCGTTTTGTTTACAAATAAAATGTTTATTTATCCAGTCTTCACAGTGGTGGTGTTTTGGACTGAGGCAAAATTATAGGCAATTTTTCTGTTTTCTTTTTGATACTACTCTGTATATTCTGAATCTTTGACATCAGGCATGCATTACTCTGCAATCAGAAAGCAAAAGAGGGCCGGGCGCGGTGGCTCACGCCTGTAATCCCAGCACTTTGGGAGGCCGAGGCGGGCGGATCACAAGGTCAGGAGATCGAGACCATGGTGAAACCCCGTCTCTACTAAAAATAGAAAAAATTAGCCGGGCGCAGTGGCGGGCGCCTGTAGTCCCAGCTACTCGGGAGGCTGAGGCAGGAGAATGGCGTGAACCCGGGAGGCAGAGCTTGCAGTGAGCCGAGATTGCGCCACTGCACTCCAGCCTGGGCGACACAGCAAGACTCCGTCTCAAAAAAAAAAAAAAGAAAGCAAAAGAGGTTTCTATTTTGAAGAGAAGAAAAGCATTTGATTTAAGGACCAGATCTTTTAGAGACCTGATTGGGGCTTCATTGTTACTGTTTTTATCTAACAAGAGATGTCAGCCAAGTGTCCCTGATCCCAACAGGGAGACTTTTACCTCACGGACACAGAGCCTTTATCCTTACCTCTACAGGAAGGTAAATACTACAGTGAGGAGGCCGAGGTGGATCTGCGGGACCCTGGCAGAGACTATGAGTTATACAAGTACACCTGCCAGGAGCTACAGAGGCTGATGGCTGAGATCCAAGACCTGAAGAGCAGGGGTGGCAAGGATGTGGTAAGAAGGGGGACCACGTGGCCGTGAACCTGGTGGCTATGCGTAGATGAGGCTGTTTTTGCACCTACCAGGGCCCTTCCTGATTTTGGTCTTCTGTCCTAGCCATGATCAGGTGACTGGAGCCTCAGGGCTCCCAAAACCTATTAATTTATTGGTATTTCTCATCACCACTCAGTCACCAATTACAGTAATGAAAGTATAGGATAATTAATTTTTTCCCTACTAATTTAATCATTTATCCAATTAATATTTATTAAGTGCCAGGCATTTTGCTAGGTGTTGAGAAATGATAATAGTACTTATACATTTGCTTGATACAAAGATTGATATGTATAAATAAATTATAGACACCAAAAATGAAATTATCATTAATAGTAAGTGAATAAATGAGGTTTTAGGGGCAGATAAATTAAACAACGTGACTAAAAACTTGATAAGTTTTTTAAAAATCCATTTTTTTTCCAGGAATTGCACATATTCGTGCCTATGCTGACAAGTTTTCTTACGATTATTGCATTCAATCTATTGTAGCCAAGCTTTATGGCTATAATTCTGTGATTTTCCATTTAAGTTATCCTGTAATGTTATTTATAGAGGTCAAATTTTATGGCAAGACGTTACTATTGCCGGGATCTCTGCGTAGGATCTGTAGAGACAGATTGTGCCTTCGCTGCCTTTATTCCAACTTCAATTCCTGTTACTCTAGTCCAAGCAGAAATTGCTTTTTTTTTGCCTGAGATTCTTAAGCGTTTTCGTTATATAACCATCCCTCTTATTTTCTTCATGACTTTTCTCATGGTTCTGGGCTCCCTCCAGTGCCTATGTTTGGCCCCAGATGAGGATGGGTCGGTGGTGAGGGACGGAAGGAAGCTGAGCGAGCCCCTGTCTCAGTGGGCTTTACTGTTTTCTTTGCTCACAGGCAATCGAAATTGAAGAACGGAGGATTCAGAGCTGTGTGCATTTCATGACTCTAAAGAAGCTTAACCGATTAGCCCACATCAGGTTGAAGAAAGGAAGAGATCAGACCCACGAGGTAGGAGTTAAAAGGTTTAATTAACCTTCCTCCTTTCTCCTCCTCATCCCCTTCTTTTTTTTTTGGAGACAGTGTCGTTCTGTCCCCCAGGATAGAGTGCAGTGGCACAATCTCGATCTTGGCTCACCGCATCCTCTGCCTCCCAGCTTCAAGCAGTTCTCCTGCCTCAGCCTCCCAAGTAGCTGGGATTACAGGTGCCTGCCACCACCACCATGCCCGACTACTTTTTGTAGTTTTTAGTAGAGATGGGGTTTCACCTTGTTGGCCAGGCTTGTCTTGAACTCCTGAGTTCAGGTGATCCACCCGCCTCAGCCTCCCAAAGTGCTGGGATTACAGACGTGATCCACTGCACCCAGCCCCATCCCCTTCTTTATTCCTTTTACACCTTCTCTTAGTTTGCTGACCCTCTCCTCTGCCCCATCCTTACTTGCCCTGCTCACCTCTGATCTTATCCTCCTTTCAGGCTAAGCAGAAAGTAGATGCCTATCACTTGCAGCTCCAGAACCTGTTGTATGAGGTGATGCACCTACAGAAGGAGATCACCAAATGTTTGGAGTTTAAGTGAGTTTGGGAGGACAGGGCTTTGGCACATGTGGTCTCTCGGTAATTGCTTTTTCCCGTGTAGCTCGCTGTAAGTCTGTTTCTTTTGTTTGTTTGTTTTTGAGATGGAGTCTTGCTCTGTCACCCACTCTGGAGTGCAGTGGCAGAATCTCAGCTCACTGCAACCTCCACCTCCTGGTTTCAAGCGATTCTCCTGCCTCAGCCTCCCACTACAGGCACCCACCACTACACCTGGCTAATTTTTGTATTTTTAGTAGAGACGGGGTTTTGCCATGTTTGCCAGGCTGGTCTTGAACTCCTGACCTCAGGTGATCCTCCTGCCTTGACCTCCCAAAGTGCTGGGATTACAGGCGTGAGCCACCACACCTGTAAGTCTCTCTTTAAAAAGAAGTCTGATGAGCTTAGGAAACTAGGATCTGGGAGAAGGGCAAATTGCAAGGGTGAATGTGGGAGAATTGCAAGCCATGGTTTCAGGCTGCATAAAGAATCTCAAAAGTCTCTTTGACCTTTTTGAGTTTTGAGCTCTGCACTTGGTAAAAAGCAGGTCTCTCTCCCTATCGGGGGTCTTTACATTACCAGTTTGATTCCTGGGTACATTGTATGGGAGCAACTCACTTCCAGTCACATCCTTTTAACCTTTTGGCCCAGTTTTCCTTTCTTTTTTTTTTTTTTTTTTTTTTTTTTTTTTTTTTTTTTTTTTTGAGACGGAGTCTTGCTCTGTCGCCCAAGCTGGAGTGCAGTGGCCGGGTCTCAGCTCACTGCAAGCTCCGCCGCCCGAGTTTACGCCATTCTCCTGCCTCAGCCTCCCGAGTAGCTGGGACTACAGGCGCCCGCCACCTCGCCCGGCTAGTTTTTTGTATTTTTTTTTTTTTTTTTTTTGAGACGGAGTCTCGCTCTGTCGCCAGGGCTGGAGCGCAGTGGCCGAATCTCAGCTCACTGCAAGCTCCGCCTCCCGGGTTCCCGCCATTCTCCTGCCTCAGCCTCCTGTGTAGCTGGGACTACAGGCGCCCGCCACCTCGCCCGGCTAGTTTTTTGTATTTTTTTAGTAGAGACGGGGTTTCACCGTGTTCGCCAGGATGGTCTCGATCTCCTGACCTTGTGATCCGCCCGCCTCGGCCTCCCAAAGTGCTGGGATTACAGGCGTGAGCCACCGCGCCTGGCAAGCCAGGATGGTCTTGATCTCCTGACCTTGTGATCCACCCGTCTCGGCCTCCCAAAGTGCTGGGATTACAGGCGTGAGCCACCGTGCCCATCCCTGATGCTGATTTTTGAGAGACATCTTTATCTGTTCCACAAAATCATTACCTAGTAAAAGTTAAATACGAATAAAGGTGAAATCTGCATCAGGTCTGTACTTGAGTTAACAATATTGTACCATTGTCAGTTCCTGGTTTTGACAATGTATAATGTGGTTAGATAAGTTAGTATCATTGGGGGAACTTGGGTGAAGGATACATGGAGGAAATAAATTCTCAGTATTATTTTTGAACCTTCTTGGAGTCTTAAACTATTTCAAAATTAAAAAGGTATCAAAAACAAAATAATGTGATGCACTGGTCTGTAATCATCATGCAAATGGAAACTGACAAACCCAGAATATAGTGGAACTTAAACTACAATTTTACTTAAACTACAATTTTGTTTCCTGAGAACGGCAGCACAATGTCATGTTTTTGTCTGTAGGTCGAAGCACGAAGAAATTGATCTGGTCAGTTTAGAGGAGTTTTATAAGGAGGCTCCACCAGATATCAGCAAGGCCGAAGTCACCATGGGAGACCCTCACCAGCAAACACTGGCACGTCTAGACTGGGAGCTGGAGCAGCGGAAAAGGTAGCATTTCCTCCTTCCTGACCTTTTTTTTTTTCTTTTTTGAGACGGAGTCTCGCTCTGTCGCCCGGGCTGGAGTGCAGTGGCCAGATCTCAGCTCACTGCAAGCTCCGCCTCCCGAGTTTACGCCATTCTCCTGCCTCAGCCTCCCGAGTAGCTGGGACTACAGGCGCCCGCCACCTCGCCTGGCTAGTTTTTTTTTTTTATATTTTTTGGTAGAGACGGGGTTTCACCGTGTTAGCCAGGATGGTCTCGATCTCCTGACCTCGTGATCCGCCCGTCTCGGCCTCCCAAAGTGCTGGGTTTACAGGCTTGAGCCACCGCGCCTGGCCCCTTCCTGACCTTTTAACCATAAAGTGTCAGTGCTTTGTCATGACCCAGGATAACGCAGCAAAGCACTATGGAACTCTCAGAATAGTTTCTAAGACCAAATCCATTTTATGATTAATTCACACTGGATAGTTTAAACTTCACCAACCTCATCATGGATGGGGTTGGGGTTATAATTGCTTAAGGGCTTTTTTTTTTTTTTGAGATGGAGTCTCACTCTGTCTCCCAGGCTGGAGTGCAGTGGCGTGACCTCAGTTCACTGCAACTTCCACCTCCCAGCTTTAAGTGATTGTCAGTCCTCAGCCTCCCAAGGAGCTGGGTGGTAGGTGCATACCACCTTGCCCATCTATTATTTGTATTTTTTGTAGAGACGGGATTTTACCATGTTGGCTAGGCTGATCTCGAACTCCTGATCTCAACTGATCTGCCTGTCTTGGCCTCCCAAAGTGCTGGGATTACAGGTGTGAGCCACTGAGCCTGGCCCACCGTTTTTTTTTTTTTTTTAAAGAGATGGCATTTCACTCTATTGCTCAGGATGGAGCACTGGGGCATGACGACGACTCACTTCAGGCTTGACATCCTGGGCTCAAGTGATCCTTCTGCCTCAGCCTCCCAAGTAGCCAGGACTATGGGTGCCTGCCACCATGCCTGGCTAATATTTTTATTTTTGTAGAGCAGGGGTCTCACTCTGTTACCCAAGCTGGTCTTGAACTCCTGGCTTCAAGTGATTCTCCCACCTTGGCCTCCCCAAGTGCTGGGATTATAGGTGTGAGTTACCATGCCTGGTCTCTCTTTCAAATTTTAATGCCGAAGACCTTATCTTTTGTACCATAAATCTAATTTTGTATTTTGCCTTTCCCCCCCTTATCTATAAATGTATGCCTGTGGCATAAAGCTTTGTAAACATTTTCTCAGGAGGTTGTGCAACATTCTAGTGTATATCCTAGTGTATAGAAAAATTCACAAAATTATTCCCCTGTTGGATTTTAGGTTGTTGCCATTTTTTTTTGCTGTCATAAATAATACTTCAAGTCACACTTTAGGTATAAACTTTTCTATACTAATAAAGAGTTTTATTTATTTACTTTTTGACATGGAGTTTCACTCTCGTCGCCCAGGCTGGAATGCAATAGCATGATCTCGGCTCACTGCAACCTCCGCCTCCCTGGTTCAGCCAATTCTCCTGCCTCTCAGCCTCCCAAGTAGCTGGGAGTACAGGCATGTTCCACCATGCCCAGCTAATTTTTGTATTTTTAGTAGAAGCGGGGTTTCACCATGTTGGCCAAGATGGTCTCTATCTCTTGACCTCATGTTTCGCCCGCCAGCCTCCCAAAGTGTTGGAATTTACAGGTATGAGCCACCACGCCCAGCCAATTTTTTTTTTTTTTTTTTTTTTTTTTGAGACGGAGTCTCGCTCTGTCGCCCAGGCTGGAGTGCAGTGGCCGGATCTCAGCTCACTGCAAGCTCCACCTCCCGGGTTCACGCCATTCTCCTGCCTCAGCCTCCCGAGTAGCTGGGACTACAGGCGCCCGCCACCTCGCCCGGCTAGTTTTTTGTATTTTTTTAGTAGAGACGGGGTTTCACCGTGTTAGCCAGGATGGTCTCGATCTCCTGACCTCGTGATCCGCCCGTCTCGGCCTCCCAAAGTGCTGGGATTACAGGCTTGAGCCACCGCACCCGGCCAATTTTTGTATTTTTAATAAAGACGGGGGTTTCACCATGTTGGCCAGGCTGGTCTCAAACTCCTGACCCCAGGTGATCCACCTGCCTTGGGCTTCCAAAGTGCTGGGATTTTAGGCATGAGCCACTGTGTCCGGCCAGTACTATGTGTTTTAATCTAAGTCATTCTAAAAGTACAGTGGTTTTGTTTTTTTTTCTGTAATGAACTTTTCACGGTTGCATCCTTTCCATTCATGGTAACTTTTTCCCCTTTCATATTTGTACAAGAATACTAGGGCTTTTGATTGGCACATTTGTTCTGGTTTTTTGTTGGTGAGGTAGCTGTATACTTGCCTTTTTCTGTTATGGAATGTATTCTCTGTTTTCGGTTCATATTATGAATTTAGTAAGCATGAATCTGGTTCTTTTTTTCTTTTTTTTTGAGATGGAGTCTTGCTCTGTTTCCCAGGCTGGAATGCAGTGGTGCTATCTTGTCTCACTGAAACATCCGCCTTCTGGCTTCAGGCAGTTCTCCTGCCTCAGCCTCCTGACTAGCTGGGATTACAGGCGCATGCCACTGTGCCCGGCTAATTTTTTTAGTAGAGACGGGGTTTCACCATGTTGGCCAGGCCGGTCTCGAACTCTTGACCTCAGGTGATCCGCCTGCCTGGGCCTCCCAAAGTGCTGGGATTACAGGCGTGAGCCACCATGCCCAACCGAGTCTGGTTCTTAGGAAATTTGTGTCAGTGTCTTAGCAAATGGGGCTGGCCTATCACTCCGTTGTCCAGTCCACTGATTGTGCTGGGCACAGAGTCAGCTGTCAGTGCTGCATTCTTGTGGCACTGGTCCAGAATCTATTCCCACCCTGTCCCAACCAGGCCAGTCCATGGGCCTCTTTTGGGTTATATAGCTGCTAAGTCCATGTTTATGAAAGTTTTAGGTCTTACCTCTCAAGCAAGAAATGGAACAGAAGATGGCATGTGTATCCCCTAGTGGTTACAGAGCAGACAGAGCCTCTGGAGAGCAAGAGACATGAATCCAAAGCCCAGCACAGTGTTTGTTCTTGGCTGGATGCCCTTGGGCAAGTGATCTACTTGCCTGAGCCTTGGTTTCCTCCTTTGGGGATAAGAAAAGTCCCTGTTTTCCAGGGTCTTTATAAGGATTAAATGTAATTATGCTTGTAAAGAACTCACCAAAGTACCTGGCACACATTGAGTGCTGGATAAACATTAGCAGTTAATCATGGCTGCTACCATTAGGTGGAGTCTGACGGTGAACAGGCGTGTTGAGGTATCACAGGGGGATATCAGGTGACAATGCTCGTTCCTCCCCCCACAGGCTGGCAGAGAAGTATCGAGAGTGCCTATCCAACAAGGAGAAGATTCTCAAGGAGATTGAGGTGAAGAAGGAGTACCTGAGCAGCCTCCAGCCCCGCCTCAACAGCATCATGCAGGTGGGGCCCGCTGGCCTTTTGCTTTGCCTTCACCACTGACCAGGCACTGCCAGACACCATGTCACCCTTTGAGCTTTGCCAGGTCTATTACCCTAAATTAGAGTATAGTATAAGGATGGCCTTGTCTGCATCCCTACCCAGTTGGTGTGATAAGCTTGTGTCTGGGAGGAAGAAGTGCTGGCCTCAGGAATATATACATGCATTGACCTGGGTATTTTCATCCAGAGCCTCCTCTGGGTAGTATACTTTCTCAGACTGTGTAAATTTGGTTTACCCCCTGCATGGCCCCCACTGGCCTCACAATCTCCAGGCATCTAAACTTGCTTCTTGTGGATGTCTGTTTGATCCCCCTGACTACGCTTCAGGGTCAGACTGCTCAACAGATCTTCTCACTCTGAAAAAAACTTTACTCATGAGGAAGAGTCCACACTTGGCCTGTAAAATACAATGTCTTTCTGTATAGGTGGCCCACTTTTTATTTGCTTTGCGAAGCCAGATTTGGTGTAAATCCTTATAATTTTGTGAAGCAAGGTAGATGGCTAATATGAAAGAACTTTGTAAAAGGATCCTAGAGATAAATTTGCTTATTTTCTTAGGATTTGGCAATCTCTATATTTCCTTTGTTCAGCTCTAAGTGTGGAAGGACAGTTGTTGACTGCTTGTGGTGCCTCGTGCCTGTAATCCTAGCACTTCGGGTGGCTGAGGAGGGAGGATCACTTGAGCCCAGGAGTTTGAGACCAGCCTGGGCAATATCGGGAGACCCCACCTCTACAAAAAAAAATTAACTGGTCATGGTGGCACGTGCCTGTTGTCCCAGCTACTTGGAAGGCTGAGGCAGGAGGATCACTCGAGCCTGGGTGACAGAGCAGAAATTAAAAGTTTTGGTTGTACTTGACCAAAGCTTCTGCATGGTTAAATTTTCTCTTGTTACCTGGAAAATTTCTAAATGGGTACAGGTTAAATAAATTCTTGTATGGTACAGCCTTAGAGCTATGATGAAAGTGTGGAATCAAACCACTGATATCGAACCACTGACAGAATAACTGAAATATGAAAGAAGATCTGTCATATTATTAAACAAAAAAATGCAAGTTGTAGAACATATAGTATAAGCTCATTTCTATATCTTAGTTTACAAAGTATCTGTAGGGCTATATACATATAGGAGTTGGGTATATACTTGGAAAAGTCTATATTCATACCAAACCATTAACAGCTACCTTGAGGACTGGGAACTGGGAGCTTTTGTTTTACAAACTTGAATACCACTTTTTTTCCCCTTTTCCTTACCCACCTTTGCCGCCGCCCCCCATGACTTTAAGATGCCTTTTTTTTTTTTTTTTGAGACAGAGTTGCTTTGTTGCCCAGGCTGGAGTGGAGTGGCGCCATCTCGGCTCACTGCAACCTCTGCCTCCCAGGTTCAAGCGATTCTCCTGCCTCAGCCTCCCGAGTACCTGGGTTTACAGGCGCCTGCCACCACGCCTGGCTAATTTTTGTATTTTTAGTAGAGATAGGGTTTCACCATGTTGGCCAGTAGTCTTGAACTCCTGACCTCAGGTGATCCGCCTGCCTCGGCCTCCCAAAGTACTGGGATTACAGGCATGAGCCCCCACGCCCAGCCTAAAAGGCTTTTTTTTTTTTTTTTTTTTTTTTGAGATAGAGTCTCACTCTGTTGCCCAGGCTGGAGTGCAGTGGTGCAGTCTCGGCTCACTGCAAGCTCTGCCTCCCGGGTTCATGCCATTGTCCTGCCTCAGCCTCCCAAGTAACTGGGACTACAAGTGCCTGCCACCATGCCCAACTAATTTTTTGTTTTGTATTTTTAGTAGATATGGGGTTTCACTGTGTTAGCCAGGATGGTCTCGATCTCCTGACCTCGTGATCCGCCTGCCTCAGCCTCTCAAAGTGCTGGGATTACAGGCATGAGCCACCATGCCCGGCCTAAAATGCTTTTCATTTTACTTTATGTATTGTGCAATTGATCCTCATGCATTGCACAGAGTCTGCAAACTTGAAACTCAAAGCGATCTAGTTCAGTCTTTCCCAAGTCAAGAAAAAAAAGAAAAAAAAACAAGAAAAGCACACAAATAAAATCTCTGAAACAAAACCTGAATTCATTGCCTAAGGTCTTGAATACAACTTTTAAAAACAATGTACACGGTGAAACCCCGTCTCTACTAAAAAATACAAAAAACTAGCCGGGCGAGGTGGCGGGCGCCTGTAATCCCAGCTACTCGGGAGGCTGAGGCAGGAGAATGGCGTGAACCCGGGAGGCGGAGCTTGCAGTGAGCTGAGATCCGGCCACTGCACTCCAGCCTGGGCGGCAGAGCGAGACTCCGTCTCAAAAAAAAAAAAAAAAAAAAAAAAAAAACAACAACAATGTACAATGTATTACTTTAAAACAGAATTGTATATACAGAAAAGCATATAACTTGCAAGTATATGGCTCAATGAATATTAACTAAGAAACACATCTGTGTAACCAGCACCCAAAATCCAAGAGAAAGAACATTAACAATTTCCTGGAAGCTCCTTTATTCCCCCTCCCGGTCCCTATCTTCCCCCACACTCCAGTAACCATAATCTTGACATCTAACATCATAGGTTCGTTTTGCCTGTTTTTGAACTCTATACAAAGAGAACCATAGTATATACTCGTATATCTGGCTTCTTTTGTTCAGCAGTATGTTTCTAAGATTCATCTGAGCTTTTATGAGTGCAGGAGTTTGTTTTCACTGATGTTTAGTATTTGGTTGTTTCCAGCTTAGGGCCATTCAGATAATGCTGCTATGAGCATTCTTATATGTGTGCTTTGGCATACATGTGTACATCTGTTGAATATATACCCAGGAATGAAATTGCTAGGTCATACAGTATGTTATACATATATTTAGCTTTTGTAGACATTGAAACAGTTTTTTAAAGTGATTGTACCAATTTATAGGAATTCCCACCAGCACCATATGAAAGTTCTAATTGTTCTACATCCTTGTCAACACTTGATACTCTCAGTCTCCTTAATTTTGACTACTCTGGAGGATCCCATTATAGTTTAAATTTTTATTTCCCTGAGGACTAGTGATGTTGAACACAGCACATTTTGCCTTTTGGATAACCTCTTGGGATGGGCCTAGGCAAGTCTCTTGCCTGTTTTTCTGTTGGGTTGCCTGGAGATGAGTGTTTTCCCAGATCTTTCCCGTTCTGTAACCTCCTGCCTTTTCACTTTGCTAATGGTATCTTTTTTTTTTTTTTTTTTTTTTGAGACGGAGTCTTGCTCTGTCACCCAGGCTGGAGTGCAGTAGCCGGATCTCAGCTCACTGCAAGCTCCGCCTCCCGGGTTTACGCCATTCTCCTGCCTCAGCCTCCGGAGTAGCTGGGACTACAGGCGCCCGCCACCTCGCCCGGCTATTTTTTTGTATTTTTTAGTAGAGACGGGGTTTCACCGTGTTAGCCGGGATCGTCTCTCGATCTCCTGACCTCGTGATCCGCCCATCTCGGCCTCCCAAAGTGCTGGGATTACAGGCTTGAGCCACCGTGCCCGGCCTGCTAAATGGTATCTTTTAATGAGTGCATGTTCCTAATTTTAGTAATTATTCTTTTCCTTTATAGTTAGTACTTTTTCTGTGTCTTGTTTAAGAAATCTGTCTCTTTAAATCTGTAGTCATCCTGAAAGTGATTTTGTATGTAGTGTAAGTTAAGGGTAAAGATTCATTTTTTTCTTTCCACATAGGTATTTAGCTGACCATTTATTGAAGACATTCTCTTCGCACTGCTCTGTAGTGCCACTTTTGTCACAAATCAAATGTCTTTGTACACGTGGATAGTTGTGTAATCTCTGTGTCCATCTGTGCACAGTATCACACCGTCTTATTTACTGTGGCTTTATCAGAAGTCTCGATGCACAGTTGCAACCTAATTCTTCAGGATTGTCTTGGTTATTCTTGGCCCTTTGCATTTACATATAAGTTTCAGAATGAGATTGTCTGTTCTTACCTGCTGGGATTTTGATTGGGATTGCATTGAATCAGCAGACCACTTTAGAATAAACTGTTACCTGGACAATATTTGAGTCTTCCAGGCCATTGACATTCATATGTATCCACTTATTTTAGACTTTTCATTTCTCAGGTTTTTGTGTAGAGGCTTATATGCCTTTCATTTGTTTATTTTATTTTATGTTTTATTTTAATTTTATTTTGAGGCAGTCTTGCTCTGTTGCCCAGGCTGGAGTACAGTGGTACAATCTTGGCTCACTGCATCCTCTGTCTCCCAGGTTCAAGCAATTCTTCTGCCTCAGTCTCTCGAGTAGCTGGGATTACAGGTGCGTGCCACCACACTTGGCCAATTTTTGTATCTTTAGCAGAGATTGGGTTTTACCATGTTGGCCAGGCTGGTCTCAAACTCCTGACCTCAGGTGATCCACCTGCCTTGGCCTCCCAAAGTGCTGGGATTACAGGCCCAGCCTGCTTGTTTATTGTTTTTTGTTTGTTTGTTTGTTTGAGACAGAGTTTTGTTCTTGTTGCCCAGGCTGGAGTGCAATGGCACAATCTTGGCTCACCGCAACCTCCACTTCCTGGGTTCAAGTGATTCTCCTGCCTCAGCCTCCCGAGTAGCTGGGATTACAGGCATATGCTACCACGCCCAGCTAGTAGAGACAGGGTTCTCCATGTCGGTCAGGCTGGTCTCGATCTTCCGACCTCAGGTGATCCTCCTGCCTCAGCCTCCCAAAGTGCTGGGATTATAGGCGTGAGCCACTATGCCCGGCCTGTTTATTCTTATTTGATGTTTTATTGATGGTATTGAAATGGCATCTTTTTATAATTTCTTTTTTTTTAAATTGATTTTTATTTTTTATGGAAATGGCATCTCGTTAAGTTACCCAGGCTGCTCTTGAACTCCTGGCCTCAAGTGATCCTCCTGCCTCAGCCTCCCAAAGTGCTGGGACTACGGGCATGAGCCAGGGTACCCTGACAGTAAGTAAAATAAAACAATTTTATTTTCTTACTGTTTGTTGCTAGTATAAAGAAATATGATTTTGTTTATATTGAGCTTTTATCCACCTATTAGTTCTATTAGTTTATCATGTATCACTTTTATAAACAATGGTTTATAGTCACTCAGTAGCCACTTGTTCCTGTGTGGACTGGCTAAAAAAGGAAGAACAAAAATCTGTCTCTTGTGTGCAGGCTTCCCTTCCGGTGCAGGAGTACCTGTTTATGCCATTCGACCAGGCTCACAAGCAGTATGAGACAGCCAGGCACCTGCCGCCTCCCCTCTATGTCCTCTTTGTTCAGGCCACTGCATATGGGCAGGCCTGTGGTGAGTATGGGGGCTGGGTGAGGACGAGGGGCTGTGGGAGCAGCAGCTGTGGCCGAGTGAATCAGTTGGAAGCAGTACGTGCTCAGGAAATTTCTCAGTCCTGCCCCGAAGCCCTCAGGTGACAGAAGCTTTCTTCCCTCTGCATTGCCCAGCATGGCTGCTCTGACCAACCGGCCTAAGGCTGGATTAATACCTGATGGGTATTTCACCGTGGGTGGCTTTGAGTCATTCATGAGCCTGACTGGACAGCTGTTGGGTGCAGAGCCCAGGCAGCCTATCTGGGCTCCCAGGTGCTCACCCCATCAAGGCACGCTTGGCAGTTAGATCAGTGCCTCTTGCTCTGCTTCAGGGTGGGGGTGCCTGGTGAATACAGGTCTCAGCCAGCTCTCCCAGGCTTTCACCATGCCTTGAATCAGCTGCATGCCTTTGTTGTGGATTTCCAGGTTAGATATGTCCTCATTAAGCTTGAGGGCAGCCTGTGACTCTGCTAGGGTTTTGAGAAAATTTTAGAGACCCTGCCTTTTGCCCTGATGCAGCTTTCACCCAGCACCTAAATTTTCTCCCCAACCCCACCCCACCACATCAGACAGACATATACTGCACCAGTGCTTGCTTCTCCTCCCACCGTGGGCACCAACACATTACTGTCTCTCTTCTTGTGTCTTCCTCGTCCTTCTGGTCCTCCCCTCCCCTTTGTTCTCCCTCCTGTTTCCATCATCAGCTCATATGAAATCCTCCCAGCCCCCTAGACAGGGTGAGTAATTTTCTTTTCTTTTATGTTTAAAATTGGCCTGTTCCATTCTGATGTTCCTGTAGAATGCTAATATTAAATGACTGAAAAAAATAGTCTGGCGTTTGCCAGTGACTGATGGGAGCAACTAGTTGTTTGGGGTGAAGGGTGGTGATTCACATAGGGTTGCCATAGATAAGGCAGTGGTCAGCCACTTGGGGGAAGTTTGCCATCCCTCTTTTGTGTGGCTAGGCAAACCATTTCAGGTTCTTGGGACTATATGTACCCTTAAAAGTGGAGTTGGAAGGTGGTGGCCTGTCTGACCTCACAGCACTGGACCCTCAGAGGGGGGTCCCAAGACATCACTCAATAAGGTGTCACAGTCACACCTGGTGTATGCAACCGGCTGTTAGCTTATGTGCTGGAGAGGCCAAGCTTAAGTTGAACAGACCTGGTCTTGAACCCTGGTTTATCAGCCATGTGGCTGTGATGTCTAGCTTCTCTGAGCCTTAAGTTTCCCATCTGAAAATGGCTATAATAATGTATTACTCCTGTAGGGTTGTTGTGAGGATTAAATTTTATTTTTTTTTTTTTCTCTGAGACGGAGTCTCACTCTGTTACCCAGGCTGGAGTGCAGTGGCATGATCTCGGCTCACTGCAACCTCTGCCTCCCGGGTTCAAGCAATTCTCCCTGCCTCAGCCTCCCAAGTAGCTGGGGTTACAGGTGCCCACCATTGTGCCCGGCTAATTTTTATATAGTTAGTAGAGACGGATTTCACCACGTTGGCCAGGCTGGTCTCGAACTCCTGACTTTGGGTGATCCACTCTCCTTGGCCTCCCAACCAGGCATCAGCCACCACGCACAGCCTAAAAATTAATTTTTAATAATTTTATAATTAAAATTACAAGCATCAGCTCATTCAGTCGCCACCACTAATGGGGTAGCTACTATTTTTCTTTTTTTTTTTTTTGAGACAGAGTCTCACTCTGTTGCCCAGGCCGCAGTGCGGTGGCATGATCTCAGTTCACAGTAACCTCCACTTCCTGGATTCAAGCAGTTCTCCTGTCTCAGCCTCCCAAGTAGCTGGGATTACAGGCACATGCCGCCACACACAGCTAATTTTTGTATTCTCAGTATAGACAGGATTTTGCCATCTTGGCCAGGCTGGTCTCAAACTCCTGACCTCAGGTGATCCACCTGCCTCGGCCTCCCAAAGTGCTGGGATTACAGGCGTGAGCCGCCGTGCCCAGCAGCTACTATTTTTCAAGTCCCCATTTCATAGATATAGAAACTGAGGCTCAGACAGTGACATAACTTTCCAGGTCATGTGTTTGGGAATTGGTTAGGTGGGGACTCAGGTCTGGGACTAGACTGCAAGATCCAAGTTCCTATTCACTGTCCTACTGCCTCCCAGTTAAGTGAGATAGTGGCAGCCATGTGCTTGGTATAGTGTAGAATAAAGAAAAAGCACTTAGGTGAGAATCATTGTTTCTGGGATGTGGACAGGTGTGGATTTCTGGATAAGAACCTCTAAGACAATTGGCAGAGGAGTTCCATGTGGCTTTAGGCCCTCAGTTTGAATTTCTGTGCTTTGGTGTGCACCAAAAAAGAGAGGCATTCCCTGCTAGTTTCAGGTGATGCTGGTTTAGGAATTTGTACTTAAGTTGTTTGTTCTCAGTAAATGACAGAAAAAAAAGACTTAAGTTTCCCACCTTGTTTCCCTTCATCTGGAGCAAGGATTTTTGCCGTTCCACCCTTAGTCAGCAAGGAGCTGGGCAGAAGTGAGAGAAATGCAGCCCCAGAGCTGGCCTACTCGTGCTGCTTAGCACCTTTCCTCAGCAGCTTTCCTACCAGACTCTTTCTTGCCCCCCAGATAAGACGTTATCTGTGGCAATCGAAGGCAGTGTGGATGAAGCCAAGGCTCTTTTCAAGCCTCCAGAGGACTCCCAAGGTAATGTGGTGGTTGGGATTCCTCCCCCAGCGACACCAAGTCACCATCCAAGGGCAGTCCTGGTCTTTGGAGAACCAGCTGGACTGGTTCTGTGTAGCAGGAAGCTTGACTTGAATGTCCTAGCATCCTGGGGTAGACAGGAAAGAGAGCTCACTCCCCGGAGTCACAAGGTGCTGCCCGTGGATTTCAGCCCTGCCACTCACTAGCCGACTGACCCCGAGGAAGGTATTTAACATTTCAGAGCCTCAGCTTATTCATTTGTGAAAACAGATAGTAACACCTCATGTAGGATTGTTATGTGGATTAAATAAGGTAAAGCAAGTAAGGCCTTTTTTCTTTTTTCTTCACCATGTTTTCTATACTGAATAAGAAGCAGCAAGTTAATTTATTATTTGTTATAGAGAAACTCATTTACCAAAGACAGAGTCAGGGCCCCTTTATGCCATGTGGGTTGGAGTGCTTTAGGGAGCATTTGGAGCCCCCTCACCTCTAGCTGCCTTCTCTCTGTGGCTGCAGATGACGAGAGTGACTCGGATGCTGAGGAGGAGCAGACCACGGTGAGAACCACTTTCTTTTATGGGAGCATCAAGCAGCTGCATGCACTGGGGCATGCTTGTTTGCAGGTGCCATCCTCCCTAGAAGCAGAAGAAAGAGGTTTGAAAGAAAAGGCTGCTGGGAGGGGAGTCTGGCAACCCAGCTAGCTGAAGCAGCAGGTGCCAGGCAGTAGGGTTGAGGCCTGGCTGGTTGGGAGAGGGAAGGGGAGATTGGTATGACCGGTGCTCATCAGCTTGGCACATTCCTTTGTCCAGAAACGCCGGAGGCCCACACTGGGGGTTCAGTTGGACGACAAACGCAAAGAGATGCTGAAGAGGCACCCACTGTCCGTCATGCTCGACCTGAAGTGCAAAGGTCTGGCTACACTCACCTTGTTTAGGGGATCTGTAGCACCTAAGAGTTCACCTAGCTGCAGATGCAGAGGGTCCAGGAGCCAGACGCCTATTTGCCCAACAAAGAATTCCCATTTCATGTTGCTTTGTCTTTCCTTATTGTTTTGCATGGAATTTGTTTCTTTTTGTTGTTAAGTCATAACCGTAACAACATAGCAACAAAACTCCAGTCACATAAGGCAGAAGCTTGAGAAAACCACACCTCTTTCTGAATCTGGCAAGTCAAATATCTAGAACAAGTTGCAAAAGCATACAGGTTTTGAGTAATAAGACCAACATGTTTAATTTGGTAAATATAAGTAGAACTTTGTATTCTGCAGAGTGTATGTTTTGAAGTTGGTTTGTATGAAAAACTACCACATAATAAAATGTTCTAGCAGTATAAGAGCTAACAATAAAATTTAAGTTTCCCTCCCACCCCAGGTTCCTAGATACCAGTCCTAGGTCTCACCTCCAAGGGCAACCATTATTACAGACTTCTTATATTTTTTCCAGAAAGATTCTTTGCACCTAGAAGCTTTTATACAAATGTGTATTTATCCACTTCCCACTTTATTTTTTACACAAATGGAAATAGGCTCTACACACTGGTTGTCTTTTTGCTGGTTGGTTGGTTGTTTTTAGAGATAGGGTCTCACTCTTGTCATCCAGTCTGGAGTGCAGTGGCATGATCACGGCTCACTACAGCTCAACCTCCTGGGCTCAATCGTTCTTCCCACCTCAGCCTCCCAGGTAGCGGGGGCTACAGGCACATGCCATCATGCCAGTTAATTTTTGTATTTTTTTTAGAGATGGGGTTTTATCATGTTACCCAGGCTGGTCTTGAACTCCTGGGCTCAAATGATCCTCCTGCCTCAGCCTCCTAAGTAGCTGGGACTGAAGCATGCACCACCGTGGCTGACTTTGAGATAATTTTAGACTCATAGAAGACTTGCCAAAATAATATGAGTTCCTATATACTCTTCATTCAGCTTCCCTTAAAGTTACATCTTAATTATAGATGGTATGATTACCAGTGATCCACACCACTCTTAATTTCATTGGTCCAATACTGTTAACTAAATGACAGAATTTTTTTAGTTTCTTCCTTTTTCAATTAATGTCCTTTTTATGTTCCAGGATCCAAGCCAGGGTCTCAAAGTGCATTTAGTTGCCATGCTTCTCAGTCTCCTCCAGGCAGTGACAGTTTCTCAGTCTTTCCTTGTGTTTCATGACCTTGATTAGACTTGAGATTATGGATTTTGGGGGAGAATAGCATAGATGAGATCCTTGCTATCATGTCATATCAGGGCTACCTGATATCACTGTCTTATTTCTGCTGATATTGACCTTGATCACGTGGTTCCCATTCTATCTTGTATTTGTTAGAAGCTGTGTCACTAAGTCCAGCCCATGCTCAAGGGCAGAGAAATTAAGCCCTACCTGTTGGTGGGAAGAGTAGCAAAGAATTTGTAGGTGCTCTCTTTGCTTCTTTTTATTCACTATATTACTGTCGTGATTTTTTTTTTTTTCCTTCTTGACATGGAGTCTTGCTCTGTTGCCCAGGCTGGAGTGCAGTGGCATCATCTCAGCTCACTGCAAGCTCCGCCTCCTGGGTTCATGCCATTCTCCTGCCTCAACCTCCTGAGTAGCTAGGACTACAGGCGCCCATCACCACGCCCAGCTAATTTTTTTGTATTTTTAGTAAAGACAGGGTTTCACCTTGTTATCTAGGATGGTCTCGATCTCCTGACCTCCTGATTCGCCCGCCTCGGCCTCCCAAAGTGTTGGAATTACAGGCGTGAGCCACTGCGCCCGGCCAATTTTGTTTTTATAGTAAATGATTGTAAAAGTCTGTTTGAATTTTTCTATGATTCTGATTTTCTTTTTCTTTTTTTATTATAATTTCAACTTTTGTTTTCGATTCTGGGGGTACATGTGCCGGTTTGTTACACTATTTTGCGTGGTCCTGAGGTTTGGGGTATGAATGATCCGTCACCCAGGTAGTGGGCATAATACCTAGTGGTTAGGTTTTCAACGCGTTACCCCGCTCCCTTGCTACTCCCTATGACTCTGTTGATTCTGCTCTGAGTGTTTGACTCATAAATTCTCTCGTCTTCCTCCCCTCCAGATGACAGCGTGCTTCACCTGACTTTCTACTACCTCATGAACCTCAACATCATGACAGTAAAAGCCAAAGTGACAACCGCCACAGAGCTGATCACCCCCATCAGTGCAGGGTACTGGGCAGGCGCTCTGGGCAGTGACACACGGGATGGGGAGGTGGTGAGAGCCTCTTTGCGGGGCTGCTCTCGGTTCCTCCCTCTGGCTCTGGAGAGGTCCACAGCTGTGTTGACTTGTCTTGTATCCAGATGGACCAGAAGTCCTGGCACATTTGCTGGTATCTTAGAAAGCATTCTTTAATTTGTGAAGTCCTCTTGCTACACAGAAGATGATAGAAGTGACAACAGCATATTTGCAAATTGAGTAGGTGGGGCAGAGCACCAGCTTTTTGCTACCAGTGGAAAGTGTGTGAATAGAAAATGAGATTTGGCAGAGATTAGCAGGTTGACAAATTTAGGCCACTCTTTCCCTTTTCTCTTTCTATCCCAAGGTGCTGGGATTTTTGCTCCCCAGCGCAGCCCAAGCCCATGTCCTTATCTGGGTGGTGGGAGGACTGTGGTGGGTCCCTGTGAGAGTTTTGAGAAGAGTGAGCAGAGGCACAGTAATGACAGCCATCATCGCCTCCCCAGGAAGGCCCTGACTACAGTGTTCTTTTTTTTAATTTATATTTTTGTTGATACACAGTCTCACTATGTTGCCCAGACTGGAGGACCATGGCATGATCATAGCTCACTGTGGCCTCAAATGTCTGGGCTGTAGTGATCCTCCTACCTCAGCCTCCTGAGTAACTAGGACTACAGGTGCATGCCACCATGCCTGGCTGACTTTCTATTTTTATTTTATAGAAATGGGATCTTGCTATGCTGCCCAGGGTGGTCTTGAACTCCTGGCCTCAAGCAGTCCTCCTGTCTCTGCCTCTCTCAGTGCTGGAATTCCAGGCATGAGTCACTGTACCCAGCCCAATCATGACATCCTTGTTCTGCAAACATGGGTGGGAAGAAGGGTCAAGGGGTTCTGAGGGTGAAATAGCTTCCATTCACAAGAGCACTGCCGTGACCTAGTCCCACTGTCAGCTGTAGAAAGACCACTGAGGCTTAGGGAGGTATAGCTCTGGTGCCTGGTGGAGCAGGGCTCTTTCCACCCCTTCCAGTTCCCCATGATGATGGTGTCTCTTGGGTTTTAGACTCTGCTCTTAGAGTCCCCATCCCCTTCAGTCCACAGCAGCTTTGGTTGCTGTGCCTGAGAGTGTTGTTGGACCCCCCCCAGGGGTGCTCTGGATGAAACTGACCCTATTCCCATCTGACCCCAGCAGAGGGAGCCCAGGGCTTGCTTCTGAGCACCCAGTGACACTGTCCAGGGCTCTCAGTTCAGTGAGGAGCTCTAGGGCCCCCAGATCGTGGTAGAGCTCATCATGAACGTTCTGCTTGTTCATTTCTTAGGTGCCCTACATGCTAATAACAGGGCTGCAGCTTGGCTTTATTGCATGCTCACCTCCAGCTCTTCACTAAGCTGTATACCTGGCCTCAGAATCTGTTTCCTCGCTCTGTGGTTGTTAATTATAATATCCCCTGCCAGGGTGCTTCTGAAGAGTCAGGTCAAATGCTTAGCATAGATGAAGCACTTGGTAAAGGACAGCTGATTTATCATCATTGACTCTTGTAACTTTCACAATAACTCTACGAGGTGAGTTAACTGAGGCTCTGGACAGTTAAGGGGTTGCCTCAAGGTCACAGGTAGAGAGTGGAGAATTATGATTCAAAGTCAGCGAGATCTGTGTACCACTGCTGTCATTGGCAGGTGGGCTCTGACCCCCAAACAGGGAGGAGACTTAAAAGGAGATGCCACTGTGAAACTGGGATTAGGTCTTTTATTCCTTCAGGTGTTGTCTAGCTCATCCCCCTATTTTACAAATAGAGAAACTGAGGTCCAGGGAGCATACAACCACTTATCACAGCATTGGACTTAAAGCCCAAGACTCTGGACTGCCAGCCCACAAGCCTTTGCTCAAATCCAGGCTGCCTTTGGCCACATGAAGACACCAACCTGGCATACAGTTTTATTGATTTATCTATTGAAACATAAGGATATATTCTCATACTAATTCCTGGATATTGTGTACTATCATTCTAATTTCCCCGATTTTTTCATACATTTTTTTGGGGGAGGGGGGTTTCAGATAAACAATTTTTTTTTTTTTTTTTTTTTTTTTGAGACGGAGTCTCGCTGTGTCGCCCAGGCTGGAGTGCAGTGGCCGGATCTCAGCTCAATGCAAGCTCTGCCTCCCGGGTTTTTACGCCATTCTCCTGCCTCAGCCTCCCGAGTAGCCGGGACTACAGGCGCCCGCCACCTCGCCCGGCTAGTTTTTTGTATTTTTTAGTAGAGACGGGGTTTCACCGTGTTAGCCAGGATGGTCTCGAACTCCTGACCTCATGATCCGCCCGTCTCGGCCTCCCAAAGTGCTGGGATTACAGGCTTGAGCCACCGCGCCCGGCCAACAACTTTTTTTTTTTTTTTTAATAGTTTTGTGTTTTGGGTCTGGATCACGATAAGGCCCATACATTGCCAATGAGCAAAGCTTCTCTCAAGTGTCTTCTTATCAGAATGTCCTGCCATCTTTTTTGTTTTCTCGTAAGATTTATTGTCTTGGGCTTTCCACCATCTTTTTATTTGTTGGAGAAAATGGGTCGTTTGCTCTGTAGGTTCTACCTAGTCTGGATTTTGAGAACTACGTCCCTGTGGTATCGGATACGTTAAATGTGTTCGTCTTTCTCCCTGTATGTTCTTGTGAACGGGGAGTTGGCTTAAAGACTTGATCGGATTATATTTTTTTTGCGGTGGTGGGTTGGGTAGAGGGCAGGACTATGTCATAGTTGTTGAATACTTGCATCAAGAAGCAGAGGCTCTCTCAGTTTTTGTGATGTTACTGTCATTGACAGCTGTTGCCTAGATCTGTTAATTCATTAGAGAATTTTTTAAAATTCTACCTGACAGAGTTAATGTTTTTATTTCATTTTATTTATTTATTTATTTATTTATTTATTTATTTATTTATTTAGAGAAGGAGTCTCTCTCTGTCGCCCAGGCTGGAGTGCAGTGGTGTGATCTTGGCTCACTGCAACCTCCACCTGCCCGATTCAAATGATTCTCCTGCCTCAGCCTCTCAAGTAGCTGAGATTACAGGCATGTGCCACCACGCCCAGCTGATTTTTGTATTTTTAGTGGAGATGGGGTTTTGCCATGTTGGCCAGGCTAGTCTTGAGAGTTAATGTTTTGTTTTTTGTTTTTTGTTTTTTTGAGGCTGAGTCTCGCTCTGTCGCCCAGGCCGGAGTGCAGTGGTGCGATCTTAGCTCACTGTAACCTCCACCTCCCAGGTTCAAGCAATTCTCCTGCCTCAGTCTCCCGAGTAGCTGGGACTACAGGCTCGTGCCACCATGCTGGGCTAATTTTTGTATTTTCAGTAGAGATGGTCTCGATCTCTTGACCTCGTGATCTCCCCTCCTCGGCCTCCCAAAGTGCTGGGATTACAGGCGTGAGCCACTGCACCCGACCACTAAGGTTTTTGTAATCCCTTATTTTTTATCAAAATTTTATAAGATTTGACTGGTTGAGAAATTTTTTTGTTTTGGTGTTATATTTTTATGACTATAAAGAGCCTTTCCTTTTATGTTCATTTTTACCAAGTGCAGTTGTCTTGAGCCACATGTTGCAGATATAAATTTTGCCAAGAAGGTTTGATTCCTTCTTCAGGTTTTGTCAATTAATAACCTTCATCGTGGGCAGTTTTAGTTCTGTTTTATTTATTTACTAATAGATTGATTCAGTCTGTTGGTAATAGTCCCTAAACACTTGCTAAAAGACTGAAACGTTTTATTTGTTTTGTAGTCAGTTCTCCGTTTGAGGCGGTGAAGGGGGCGAAGACCTTGGGGAACAGGGATACTCAGTGAGACAGAGTAGGGAAGAGCTGGAAGCCTGCACTGTCCCAGTGTGGAGTTCCTGAAGGCATGCTGGGGCCAAAACGCAGGATAGGCACGTGCTGCCCAAGTTGCTCCTGATGTTATTCATGGAAAGATGAGGGAGAACCCACTTTGGTTCAGGGAAAGAATGGGCCTTGTCATCCTTTGTGATAAAATCACTACATTACCCTCCCACATTATCTCTTCTTTGCTTGTCATGTTTAATGACAAACTGTGCCCGAACCATCCCAGGTGGGTGGCAGTAGCATCACTATTTCTCTCCGCTTGTAGTGCTGGATCACCTTGTCTCCAATGTATGTGATTGTATCTTTTTCTGGGAACGTACAGGGGCCCTTTTTCTGTGATTAGCATAAGATGTGGTCAAAGTGAGATAGACATAGCACCAAAGCTGCACACTTGTTCTCTCTGTAGCAGAAAGGAGTCTGTTCTGCTTTTATGAAAATTGAAATGATTTCTATTGCTGGTGTCATGGGACTTTGCTCCCCTGAGGTAAGGTCCTGGGCACCATATAAATCTTGAAGGGATGAGTTTTTAAAAATTAATGATTAAGAGTACTAGTCTGTTTGATCAGACAATATAAACCCACCTCTAGCACTTACTAGCAGTGTGATCTTGAACAAGCCATATCTTTTAGAGCCTTGAGTTTTTCCTCTATAAAATGGAAATGATAATCCTCCCTATAGGGTTGTAAGGATGCAATGACCTCAAGCATATAAAGGGTCTGGCCTGCAGAAAGCCTTCAATAAATGCTGGCATCAGTGAGATGTGGCATTACCATCCCGAATTGCCCAAGCTTATGTTGAAGAAAGATGTTGGCTGCATTCTCACTGTGGACTGTTTTTCCTTTTCTAGTGACTTGCTGTCTCCTGACTCAGTCCTGAGTTGCTTGTATCCTGGGGATCATGGAAAGAAAACTCCGAATCCAGCCAATCAGTATCAGTTTGATAAAGTTGGGTGAGTCAGCAGTTTCCTCTTCTCCTAGCTCTCTACTTCTGAGTTTCTCTGGTGGCTCAAGCTAAATGCTGGAGACCTGTTAGGGCCAGAGGTAACCTAGAGGATAGGAAGGGAATGCTTGTTCTTTCTTGCTTACAAGGCAAAGGGAGATCACAGAAAAGGGTGGAAGGATAAAAACTCGGAAACATGCTGGGTGTGGTGGCTCATGCCTATAATCCCAGCACTTTGGAAGGCCAAGGCGGGTGGATTCCTTGAGCTCAGGAGTTCGAGACCAGCCTGGGCAACATGGCAAAACCCTGTCTCTACAAGAAATACAAAAATTAGCCAGGCGTGGTGGCAGGCATTTGTAGTCGCAGCTACTGGGGAGGCTGAGGTGGGAGAATTGCATGAGCACAGGAGGTTGAGGCTGCAGTGAGCCATGGTCATGCCACTGCACTGCAGCCTGGGGAAAACAGAGCCAGACCCTGTCTCAAAACAAAAACAAAAAGAAAAACAACCCCTCTGGAAGCATAATAATATGTGATACAATAAAAATGTCTGACGTTTTAATTATCTGAGGATTAATTTTTAAAATATTTTCTAAATTGGTAGACCAATAAAGACATTAGTACACTGCCTTTGTATTTGATATTTGCTTATGAGTTGAGGCTGCAAGAAGAAAAGGAAAAAAGAGGAAAGTGAATATGAGAGAGATGAAATTCACAGTAGGGAACTGACAGAGTGGAAGGGCTCTGCCAGCAGCCTGGCTGTAAACATGGCCAAACCTGCAGGACTGGCTGGTCTGGAGGGCATGGGAGGATTGGAGGAGGGCTGTATCCTGGGACCACAGCAGAAATGACTTACAGCACAATTTTATTTATTTTCTTTTCTGCAGCATCCTGACTTTGAGCGACTATGTACTTGAGCTAGGTCACCCCTACTTGTGGGTACAGAAGCTTGGTGGCCTCCACTTCCCCAAAGAGCAGCCCCAGGTCTGTACACTGATCTCATCTACTTGGCTGAGGAGCTTACCTCCTCTCTTCCTGTATAGACTCTAGAAAAGCCAGGCCAGGCATGGTGGCTCACACCTATAATCCCTGTACTTTGGGAGGCCGAGGCAGGTGGATCACCTGAGGTCAGGAGTTCAAGACCAGCCTGGCCAACATGATGAAACCGTGTCTGTACTAAAAATACAAAAAAGCTGGGTGTGGTGGCACGTGCCTATAATCCCAGCTGTTCAGGAGGCTGAAGCAGGAGAATCACTTGAACCAGGGAGGTGGAGGTTGCAGTGAGCCGAGATCAAGCCACTGCACTCCAGCCTGGGCAACAAGAGCAAAACTCTGTCTCAAAAAAAAAAAAAAGGCCTGTCATGGCCTTTGGAGTTTTGAACTGGCAGAACGTGTCCCCTCAGAGCTGTGACCTGTCTTCTGTCCACTCAGGACACTAAAGTGTCTTAGACTTACAAGAGTTTAGGTACCTTTTGCCTTTTCTCTGAGCCTAGTAGCCTTCTAGACCCAGGTAGCTTGAGTCCTTGCTCTGGGACTCATGGCTGCAGGCTCTGCTGCCCTTGTTCTTGTGTGCAGGTGCCAAATATGAGGCATGAGCAGAAATCCAGGGGGCCTGGCCCCTTAGCAGAAGCCTGCCTTTCCTCAGGAGTTGGACACAGCTTCTCAAGAACCCAGCATACTGTGTTGTTTCTGCCAGGACTCAGCATCTGGCCTGTCATAGCAGATAAACCCTGCCATATCTAAAGTACCCATCTTGGGGCACGGATAATCCAGGCTGTTGCAGGCAGGCAGGTCCCAGGAGAGAGATGGTGCCCAGAGGAAGGGATGGGGGAGCACTTGTGTGTGTGTCTCATTGTCACTCACCTCACAGCAAACAGTGATTGCTGACCACTCGCTGAGCGCCAGCCACATGGAGACCACCATGAAACTTCTGAAGACCAGGGTGCAGTCCCGCCTGGCCCTCCACAAACAGTTTGCATCCCTAGGTAAGCTGATGATGGGGTGGTGGTTTAAGAGTCACTCAGGTAACACACAGACAACAACTTAGCCTTTCACTTAAAACTTGAATCCTGATGACAAATACAAGACCTGGATTCCTGGCTTTACAGAGTGGGCATCTTGGCAGAGCCACTGGGGAGAGCTCCAGGCCTGTCCAGGCAGAGGGCTGAGCTCCCCCTTAGAGCCGTCAGTGCTGTCCTGCCTCACAGAGGAGGCACAGAGCCATTGGGTAGCACAGGTTTGTGGATTGGTCAGGGGCAACTCATCCTAGGCCATGCATTGCAGATTTTGATGTGCATTCGACACATATTTAATGAGATCCTGATTCATACCTGGCACTGAGCATAGTGCTGGGAGAAGAACTGAGCACAGTGAACCCCTGCCCCTGGCTCTGTGGCTCACAGTCAGCTTATTTGAATATAGCTGTTCAGGGAGCGACTCGCATATCCCTTCCCCAAGGCCTACCGACCTGATGTTCCCCAGGGTGAGGCTGAGCCTATGTTTTCTTCTAAGCTCCCAAGTGATAATGATGAGCCACTGACTTAGGTGGTGGCATTTGGGAGTTTCTTTTAGTTTATTCACTCAGTAAATGGTTGTCACATGCTTACCATGTTCAAGGTGCTTACAGTGGCAGGGGGATGGGGTCAAGATTTTTCTGATCTAAAAGAGTCTCTGGGCCAGGCACGGTGACTCTTGCCTGTAATCACAGCACTTTGGGAGGCCAAGGCAGACAGATCTCTTGAGATCAGGAGTTCAAGACCAGCCTGCCAACATGGTAAAACCCCGTCTCTACTAAAAATACAAAAATTAGCTGGGCATGGTGGCATGCACCTGTATTCCAGCTACTCAGGAGGCTGAAGCAGAGAATTGCTTGAACCTGAGAGGTGGAGGCTGCAGTGAGCCAAGATTCCAGCCTGGGCAACAAAGCGAGACTCCATCTCAAAATAAAAAGTAAAAAAATAAATGAAAAAAAGAGTATCTGTCAGGAAAGGCATTGGGTTTCCAGGACACATCTGGAGACCACTCCCCACCAGTTATTGGACTCCACATGGCTGCTGATCTCTCCAGAGCACCGATGTTTGTCCATGGGGCCTTGCTCCCCATCAGCATTGCTGAGTTTGTTGTCCCAAGGTTGGGAGCTTGTCATTTTGGACAGCACTTACTATGTTGGCCGTATTTGCTTATTGAAATGCCAGCAGGAATTTACCCTGGAGCAGTTCTCTGGCTCTTCTCCCTGACACACAACACTTCAGTTGTTTCCTCCATCAAGGTCAGCTATGAAAATGCAGGCCTCTAGGCTGTTTGATCTAATTAACAGTCAACTGCTGCAGGGGCATCCTCCCTAGTTCTGGCTGCAGGGGTTTTTCTTTGGCAGGCTATCATTTGCATTAAAGAGAAAGCACCGTAAATGCTGGCACTGGATCTGGCCACAAGCACACAGCACTGGGTGAAGGTCAGGTTGACATGCTTGCATTCCTGGCACATGCTGACCTGGGTACTTGAGTGCCAGGTGTACCAGGATAGCTGGCCGGGCCATCTGAGCCCTTCAGAGAGCCCCAGGAGGATGCCAGTTACCCATCTGTGGCACCTGATTTCTACCTGTGACGTCACCTGTCTTGCTCTCTTTTAGAACATGGCATTGTGCCAGTTACCAGTGATTGCCAGTACCTCTTCCCTGCCAAGGTTGTCTCTCGCCTGGTGAAATGGGTGACAGTTGCCCATGAGGATTACATGGTAGGTGAAGGAGTGAAAAGTTACCCTTACTGTCCTGAGGAATGCAGGACCATGTCACCTTCCAGCTCCTGCCACCTGATTGGAAGGGCAGGGGATTTAACTAGAGGAGCCAGTAGTTCACTTCTTGTCTGTGGTACCTCTTCTAGGAGCTGCATTTCACCAAAGACATTGTGGATGCGGGACTGGCTGGGGACACCAATCTCTACTACATGGCACTCATCGAAAGGGGCACAGGTAATTGCTCTGGTGATTACAGGGGTTCTAGACAAAGGGCGCTGCCAAGAATCAAACACTCTTGGGGGTTGCCCAAAGAAAGCAGAAGATCCTGGAATCCTGCTGCAAGGACTTAACAGATAATAATGATCGTGAGAGCCTGTTCAGCAAGGACTCATTCTGCAACACAGTCACACACACGCTCTGTCTCACTGAACCCTCACTGCAGTCCTAGGGGTGGTGCTGTCATTTCCATTTTACTGGGGAGGAAATTCGGGCTTAGTTACAAGCCCAGTCTGAGCGCTGAGCCTGAGCTCTTTGCTCTTTCCTTCACCGCTCTCTACACCAGACATCTCCTCTTTCTCCCTCTTCATAGCAGGGCTGAGGGGTCACTCTCAGGTTGTAAAGGGCAGGGTCACAGGGCCTCCCTCCCTCTTCTGCAGTCCCTGTTCTCACTTCAGAGGCATTGAAAGCTCTGATTCTTCACACCTCTTCTGGCATCCAACTCTGCCAGGGTTCCCTGCTGAAGTCCTGGGATGCTGTGTTTCGGCTGTTATGCTGTTGTCCCACCCAAGGCGCGGCAAGCCTGGCACTGCCTGTGGGATCTGACACCCCCAAGACTTGGTGCTGAGCTGAGGAAGTTGTAGTTCTAAGACAGTTCCAGAACTGTAAGGAAAGTTGAACTCTTTGGTATCAGAGTTTCTGTCCTCACTACCCCACTTGCTTCTCTTTCTATTCTTCATGTCTTCTAAAAAAACATTCTGAAGAAGCTGAATTATTTCAGATACGGTTGAGGCCTCCCTATCCCACTTTATTCCCTTTCTCCTAATAGGTGACCACTATTTGGATTTTATACATTTGCTTTCCATCCTTTCCCCACCACACACTTTTTTTTTTTTTGAGACGGAGTCTTGCTCTGTCACCAGGCTGGAGTGCAGTGGCGCAATCTCGGCTCACTGCAAGCTCCACCCCCCGGGTTCACGCCATTCTCCTGCCTCAGCCTCCTGAGTAACTGGGACTACAGTCACCTGCCACCACACTTGGCTAATTTTTGTATTTTTAGTAGAGACAGGGTTTCACCATGTTAGCCAGGATGGTCTCGATCTCCTGACCTTGTGATCCACCCGCCTCGGCCTCCCACAGTGCTGGGATTATAGGCGTGAGCCACCACGCCTGGCCACAACTTTTTAGTTAATATTCTGACTGTTAGGGAAGAATTATGTTAACCTCTCCTCTCCTCTCCTCTGTTACTTGAATAACTAGTGGTCAGAGAATTAAACTCTCCCCTGCAAAAAATAACTAAAAAGAAGTGGCAAACCTATCCCACTTGAGAACGTAAATATCCTCCTGTTGAAAAAGGCAAAGGCTTTCACCAGAGAAAAAATGAGTATGTTCAAAAACACAAATATTTTGTTTAGTAATTATGAACACAGCTTTGGTATCAGCCAGTTCTGGTTAAACTCAGCACTGCTACTTTCCAATTATTTGATGGTAGAGAAGTTTCTGTCAGAGCCTGTTTCTTTATGTGTAAAATGAAGATGATGATAATAGTACCTAACTCATAGAATTACTGTTAGGATGAAATAAAATGTGTCTAGAGGGTTTACCACAGTGCCTGGGATACAGTAAGGACTCTCTACATGTTGGCTAGTATAAAGAATTTTGTGTAACAAAGTATGTAAAAATCAAATGAAAATAGAGAAAATGTATTTGATGTAACAGTTGATACACAATATTGTTGAAAAATTAGATAGTAAGCTTTCACATGGAGAAATCCTTAGCTTGCTGGCAAATAAAGAAATGACAATTAAACTTCTATCAAAGTAGCAAATAGAACACATGGAGAAAGCTAAGGTGGACCAGACTCTGGGGAGTCCACAGCTTTGTGGCACAGTAAATATGTCAAAGTCCTTGGAGAGACCAATTATAGGACCTCACATTCTGCAAGCTGGCAATTCTACTTAGGACATTTTAGAACAGTTGGTACCAGAATGTGCTCTGCAGCATTCAGATTTAATAGGAGACATCTGAGCTGGCCTCAGGGGTGCAGTGGGGAGGCTGCCATGGCTAGTAAGCTGGGTCTTAGAACTGAGCTTTCCTCCTCTCTCCTCTCTTCCCAGCCAAACTGCAGGCCGCTGTGGTGTTGAATCCTGGCTACTCCTCCATCCCACCTGTTTTCCAGCTCTGTTTGAACTGGAAAGGGGAGAAAACCAACAGCAATGATGACAACATTCGGGTAAGACCCAGCTGGGGATGACGGGAGGAGCAGGTAAAGCTCCCGGGGGAGGTGGCCGTGGCAGAACCCACTGCAGCTGAAGGCTTGGGCACTGCCTTAATTCCCAAAACAGAAGGTTGTGCCAGGATTTGCAGAATTTGCTGGAGCCTGTGTGGTGTAATAGAGGAAAGAGCCCAGACCTACTTGCCTACCTTGGGGTTCGCAGGTTTCCCCATTTAGAGAGTAAGAAGAAATACCTACTTGAAAGATTATTGGCTTGGGCTCCTATAAAAAAATGTGAATAAGCTCTGAAGCATTATAGAAGCACTGGAATGACATGAAGAATGACATCGTTGCACCTGTTAATCAGCATTGTAGCTGTTAATCAGCGTTGCAGCTGTTAAGTAGCAGCCTGTGGCAGCTACTAAATCAAACGTGCCATGGAACACGTTTTTAACCAACATCTTCTGACTGAGGTCTTATTTTGAGACTCCTTCCCTGCACACCTCTGTTTTCCTGGCTCTGGGCATACGAGGCAGGGAAAGTTACGGGTCAAAATTAGGAAGACCTCATTGCCTTGATGAGGGGGCCTCAGGACAAGCCAGTCTAGCTTGATCTGATGGCCCAGCTCCTACAGAGGCATCAGCGCTCAGGCCCATCTAGGAATGGAAGCCCGGCCATTGTGGTCCCCCAAACGCAGGAAGGTAGTGCTGAGATGCTGGCTTTCCCACCGCACAGGCCATGGAGGGTGAAGTCAATGTGTGCTACAAGGAGCTGTGTGGCCCTTGGCCCAGCCACCAGCTGTTGACCAACCAGCTGCAGCGGCTGTGTGTGCTGCTGGATGTTTACCTGGAGACCGAGAGCCATGACGACAGTGTGGAGGGGCCCAAGGAATTTCCCCAGGAGAAGATGTGTCTGCGGCTCTTCAGGTGAGGGGAGGTCTGGGGCCCTGGTGACTTCTCACAGTGATGTGGGGCAGAGATCAGAGCCACATTTTCTGGGGAGAGCTTGCTTCTTCCTGAAACTTCCCCTTCAAGCCTGTGCCTGTCACCCTGGTCCACCTGTTTTTCACCAACACCTCCTGAAGGTGGGTCACCCAACCACATAAACAATGCCAGGTATTGGCCAAGAGGATTTGGCTGAACTTTATTTTCTATACTTTCCGTGGAAAACAATAGAGTTTGTTTGCTTTTTGCTGTCCAAATAAGCTTTTTAAACTGTGTGCATGCTCGCCTGTACCCAGGGAGTCTGCTGTGGTCTTTCTAGGGTACTGTCCTGTCAGTGAGAACCGCAGCTTAGGCAGTCAGGTGGCACAGAAGGAACCAGCCTCGAAGTAAGACAGAGGAGTGCAGATCTCTGTTTTGCTGCTGACCTTAGAAGAGTCACTTCTGCTTAGCTCTGAGCCCTCCCCCCACTTTTTCTTTTCTTTTCTTTTCTTTGAGACAGGGTCTTACTCTCTTGCCCAGACTGGAGTGCAACAGCACGATCATAGCCCACTGCAGCCTTGCAGTCTTGACCTCCAGGGCTTAAACGATCCTCCCGCCTCAGCCTCCCTAGTAGCTGGGACCACAGGCAGGCACTGCCACACCCAACGAATATTTAAATGTTTTTATAGAGATGAGGTTTCACCATATTAGCCAGGCTGGTCTCAAACTCCTAGGTTGAAGTGATCAGCTTGCCTCAGCCTCCCAAAGTGCTGGGATTACAGGCGTGAGCCATTGCGCCTGACTGCCATTTTCTGAAGAGTGAAGTGGTGGAAGTAATACCTTCTAGCTCATGATGCTTCAGAAGAAATTCATGTAAAGCTTCCTGGCACAAGACTGGGACTTGGAAAATGCCAGCAGTTCCTGACAGCTTGGTACTCAGAGTGTCTGGGCTCATGGCACTTCCAGCTACTTTTCCTTTCTCTTTCGTTTTGGGTCTTTTATTTCCCTTTCATTCCCTAACTCATGTTCTTTTAAGAGTCAGTTTCAGAACTGCAGATGTCACTGCTCAGGCATCCCTTCCCTTCTGAGTGAGGTTGGGGAGGAGCAGTGTTTGGGAAGAAGAGTGATAATCTGTTTCTAATCAGTTTCTAATCAGGACATCCCTCCTTGTTCCCTGTCAGTCTAAACAGTACCTTACCTCTCCCTCACCTTGTTCTCGGACAGCCAGTTCCAGCCCCTAGAAGCAGTCCCAGCATCCTCTCACCTCATCTGACACCTCCACTGGCCTGGTTCATTGTGTTGTCTCATAATAACGAGTTCCAGCTCTGAGTGGCTGCTGGGAGGTGGAGCTGGTGGCCAGTTGCTGGCACCTTCTAGGACTTGCTCTCCCTAGAGGGCTTGTGTGAGACCTCAGCTCTTCCCACCTGCCCAGCCCATTTTAACACATTTCCAGGGTGGGAACTCACATGGCCGGCATTTATTTCCACTTCTCTAATGGTTCCCAAAGGACCCATTTCTTTTTCTTTTTTCTTTTTTTTTTTTTTTTGAGATGGAGTCTCACTCTGTCACCCAGGCTGGAGTGTAGTAGCATGATCTCGGCTCACTGCAACCTCCGCCTCCCGGCCAAAGGACCCCATTCTTTTTTTTTTTTTTTTTTTTTTTTTTTTTTTTTGAGACAGAGTCTCACTTAGTCGCCCAGGCTGGAGTGCAATGGCGCGATCTCGGCTCACTGCAAGCTCCGCCTCCCGGGTTCACGCCATTCTCCTGCCTCAGCCTCCCGAGTAGCTGGGACTACAGGCTCCCGCCGCCTCGCCCAGCTAATTTTTTTGCATTTTTAGTAGAGACGGGGTTTCACCGTGTTAGCCAGGATGGTCTCGATCTCCTGGCCTCCCAAAGTGCTGGGATTACAGGCGTGAGCCACCGCGCCTGGCCAAGGACCCCATTCTTGAAGGGCTTTGTTGTATCTCCAGGCTGAGCTCCTCTGTCCACATTCTGAGAAGGTGCTCCTTCAGTGACTCACATCCAGTTAACTCTATGGCTGGTAGATGTGAGAGGCAAGGCTCTCCGGCCAGGATGCAGAGTGCTGGCATGGGCAGCAAGAGACCTGAGGCCAGGAGTTCCACCAGCCTGGCCAACATGGCGAAACCTAAACTAAACCTCAACCTAAACCCAGGCGTGGTGGTGCATGCCTGTAATCCCAGCTACTTGGGAGGCTGAGGCACGAAAATCCCTTGAACCCAGGAGGCAGGGGTTGCAGTGAGCTGAGATCGTGCCACTGCATTCCAGCCTGGGCGATACAGAGAGTCCGTCTCAAAAAAAAAAAAAAAAAGAAACAATCCTAAAAAGTGAGGGTGCCCAAAGCTATGTCCCTGAAGTGCCACTGTCAGTGAGGGCCTTTCCAAGTTTGTGTTCACTCATTAGCAAGCACAAAAAGACATTTTTACAAAAATAGTATCTCACCTTATATGTTGTTCTGCTGTATGCTTTTCTCGCAACATTCTGTGTCATAGAACTCTGCCTCTTTTTTTTTTTTCCCTTGTGTGAATGAACCATAATTTATTTTATCAGCCTGGAAGGTGTGTTATTAACTACTACGTTCTCCTATTTCTCTAGGGGTCCCAGCAGGATGAAGCCATTTAAATACAACCATCCTCAGGGATTCTTCAGCCATCGCTGACCTCTCGCCCAGCCTGTTGTTTCCCCCAAGGCCTCACCCTGAGTCCTGGGCTTCTGCTTTCTGCTGTGGCCCACATGTGACTCTTGATATTCTCTAAAGACACCAGCCGATTAAAAAGCGTCACCTGACCAGTGGCCTTTGTCTGTGGTTCCTTGCTGGGTGGCTTTGCAGTCTGGAAGGGCAGGTGGGAGCTGTGGCACAGTGTGAAAAAGCATTTGTAGAGAAACTTTTTCTCAGCAGCCAAGAAAAGCAGAGTGGAAAAAGATTCCAATGCTGCAGAGAGATGCTCACCTCTTGTCTACGCACACCCTATTTCTGCTTTGGGGAGTGAGGTCCTCATGATCTTGGTATTTATTATCCCAGGTTCCTGCTGTTAAGAGGTGGTAGGAGAAGCCAAAGGCAGCAGAGCACAAAAAGCAAAAGCTGTTCCCTCCCCACCTGCTCTTCCCATTATCCCTGTCAGGGTTGCCGATGGACAAATTGTCTCTGATCGTTGGCTGTTATAAATGCCTGACAGTGCAGTGTAAACAGAAGACAAATTCAGTTGATCCTTGAACAACTCAGGGATTAGGGGCACCAACACCCCCTGTCCTGCACAGTTGAAAAATCTGTGTATAACTTTTGACTCCCTAAAAACTTAACTAATAGCCTGCTGTTGACCAGTAATATGCTATTAGTAGTTACTTACTGCTAACATAGTACATATTTTCAATATATATTTTGTATCTTGTACACTGTATTCTTTTTTTTTTTCTTTTTTTTTTTTTTTTTTTTGAGACGGAGTCTTGCTCTGTCACCCAGGCTGGAGTGCAGTGGCCGGATCTCAGCTCACTGCGAGCTCTGCCTCCCGGGTTTACGCCATTCTCCTGCCTCAGCCTCCCGAGTAGCTGGGACTACAGGCGCCCGCCACCTCGCCCGGCTAGTTTTTTTGTATTTTTTAGTAGAGACGGGGTTTCACCGTGTTAGCCGGGATGGTCTCTCGATCTCCTGACCTCGTGATCCGCCCGTCTCGGCCTCCCAAAGTGCTGGGATTACAGGCTTGAGCCACCGCGCCCGGCCTGTATTCTTGCAATAGAGTAAACTAGAGGAAAGAAAATGTTATTAGGAAAGTTGTAAGGGGGCCTGGGCACAGTGACTCACGTCTGTAATCCCAGCGCTTTGGGAGGCCGAGGCGGGTGGATCACTTGAGGTCAGGAGTTTGAGACCAGCCTGGCCAACATGGTGAAACCCTGTCTCTGCTAAAAACACGAAAATTAGCCAAGCGTGGTGGTGCATGCCTGTAGTCCCAGCTACTCAAGAGGCTGAAGCAGAATTACTTGAACCTATGAGGCAGAGGTTGCAGTAAGCCAAGATCATGCTACTGTGCTCAAGCTTGGGCAACAGAGTAAGACTCCGTCTCAAAAATAAAAAAATAGGAAAGCCATAAGGAAGGAAATACATATCTACTAGTAAGTGGAAGTGGATCACCATAAAGGTCTTCACATCCTGTCTCAGGGTTGAATAGTCTAAGGAAGTGGAGGGGTTGGTCTTGGTGTCTCAAGGATGGCAGAGGCAGAAAAGGTGGAGGAGGTGGAGGCAGAGGCAGGCACCACTGTTATTTTATTGAACAAAATCTGTGCAGGGGCTCATGACTGTAATCCTAGTACTTTGGGAGGCTAAGGCAGGAGGATCCCTTGAGGCCAGCAGTTCAGGTCCAGCCTGAACAACGTAGTGAGACCCTGTGTCTACGAAAAATTTAAAAATTAGCCAGGTGTGGTGGTATCCACCAATAGTCCCAGTTGCTCAGAAGGCTGAGGTGGGCAGATGACTCGAGTCCAGGAGTTCAAAGTCATAGTGAGCTATTCATTGTGCCTGTACTGTACTCTAGCCTGGGAAACAATGCAAGACCCTATCTCTAAAAAATTAAAAAAAAAAAAAAGAAATCTGCATATAATAGACCCACAGAGTCCAAACTGTTGTTCAGAGATCAACTGTACTTCACAGAGAGTAATTCTAAGTCTTACAGGATTTCATGGAGTTGGCGAGAGTGGTGTTGGAGAATCAATCACATACAGAGATACAGGACAGTGAGACCAGGTAACATTTGAGGAGAATATATATTTTTTTAAATTGAGACAGGGTCTTGCTCTGTTGTCCAGGCTGGAGTACAGTGGCATGAACACAGCTCACTGCAGCCTCAACCTCTCCTGGACTCAAGTGATCCTCCTGCCTCAGCCTCCCAAGTAGCTGGGACCACAGGCATGTGTCACCATGCCTGGCTAATTTTTAAATTTTTTGTAGAGGCGGGATCCCACTAGTTTTCTCAGGCTGGTCTCAAACTCCTGGGCTCAAATGATCCTCCCACCTAGGCCTCCCAAAGTGCTAGAATTATAGACATGAGCCACCACACCTGGCCTGAGTAGAGTCTTTATGGTAATGACAAAAGTGCCTCAAAATATAATGGTTTGATTCTCAAAGGATGAAGAAAAGTCTTGGGAAGATAGGTAACAACCTTTAAAATGTTCATAAAATTACCTCCTTTGTAATACTCCTGCAAGTCAAAGTAAAGGATGGCATAGACTATTCTTGGACAGTTTTGTCAAAAAGTGTATCTTGACCCCCACCATCAGTACTCCATTCTTTATTCATTTTAAAAAATAAGATGGGCTGGGTGCAGTGGCTCACACCTGTAATATCAGCACTTTGGGATGCCAGTGGGCAGATGACCTGAGGTCAGGAGTTCAAGACCAGCCTGGTCAACATGGTGAAACCCCATCTACTAAAAATACAAAAATTAGCTGGGCATGGTGGTGCACACCTGTAATCCCAACGACTCGGGAGGCTGAGGCAGGAGAATTGCTTGAATCCCCGAGGCGGAGGTTGCACTGAGCTGAGATTGTGCCACTGCACTCCAGCCTGGACAACAGAGCAAGACTCCGTCTTGGGGAAAAAAAAGAGATGTAGAAATGTAAAAATTTTTGAGAATTAGTACGTAGTTGCAGAGATAAAGTTTGCTAACTCCAAGAGGAAACACATTTTATTTTTTGTGATGTCCTGATGGAACTTTTTATCCCTCCACGACATGCTGTTAAGCTTGGTCCCCATCATAAGCATATTCCCCCAAGTGGACTTTTACTTTTTTTCTTTGAATAATGCAGACCTCCAGTATAAAAGCTATTCCTCCAGGTCTCTCTGCCGATCACTAAGTATCCCAGGGATAAGGATTTTCAGAGGAAGAGCTAAGTAATAAATTCCTTCCCCTACCAGGGCCCTTCATTTTACGGATGAAAACCTAAGCCTTGCTGGGCATGGTGGCTTGTGCCTATAATCCAAGCCATTCAGAAAGCTGAGGCAGGAGAATTGCTTGAGCCCAGGAGTTCAAGACCAGCCTGGGTAATATAGTGAGTCCCCATTTGGAAAAAAAAAGAAACCTGAGCCTAGCAAGGAGAAGAGAATGATACCTTTGATGGCTGTTAAATCACCACCACTACCGTCAGTCCACATCAGTCCTTTGAATTCCAAGGGCAGGTACTCTCTAGCTCAGAGGTCCTCGAACTTCAGCCCATGTGGGAGTCACCCATCCCAGCACCTGATGAGAAACACAGACACCCAAGTCTCATTCCAAATATTCTGACTCAGTTGACCTGAGATGCGCCAAGGAAGTGTATTTTTTTATTTTTATTTTTTGAGCCTTGCTCTGTCGTCCAGGCTGGAGTCCAGTGACACGATCTCAGCTCACTGCAACCTCCACCTCCTGGGTTCAAGTGATTCTCCTGCCTCAGCCTCCCAAGAGCTGGGATTACAAGTGTGTGGCTAATTTTGTATTTTTAGTAGAGATAGGGTTTTACCGTGTTGGCCAGGCTGGTCTCAAACTCCTGACCTCAGGTGATCCACCCACCTTGGCCTCCCAAAGTGCTGGGATTACAGGCGTGAGCCACCCCGCCCAGCCAGGAAGTGTATTTTAACCAAGATTCCCAGGTATAGACTGCCCTGGTCTCTATGGAAGACACTGTACTTTCTTCCCTTCCCTTCCCTTCGCTTTCCTCATTTTTCTTTTTTTTTTTTCTTTTTTTTTTTTTTTTTTGTTTGTTTGTTTTTTGAGACGGAGTCTCGCTCTGTCGCCCAGGCTGGAGTGCAGTGGCACGATCTCGGCTCACTGCAAGCTCCGCCTCCTGGGTTTACGCCATTCTCCTGCCTCAGCCTCCTGAGTAGCTGGGACTACAGGCACCCGCCACCGCGCCCGGCTAATTTTTTGTATTTTTAGTAGAGACGGGGTTTCACCGTGGTCTCGATCTCCTGACCTTGTGATCCGCCCGCCTCGGCCTCCCAAAGTGCTGGGATTACAGGCGTGAGCCACCGCGCCCAGCCTCCTCATTTTTCTTGATGACTCTACAGGGCCAGATTCTCTGGGCAGCTCTCTTCTGCACCTTGGATAGCAGCATGAGCATCTGGGTGCTTTTTTTTTTTTTTTTTTTTTTTTTTGAGATGGAGTCTCGCTCTGTTGCCCAGGCTGGAGTGCAGTGGCACGATATTGGCTCACTGCAACCTCCGCCTCCCAGGTTCACGCAATTCTCCTGCCTCAGCCTTCTGAGTAGCTGAGATTACAGGCGCCCATCACCATGCCTGGCTAATTTTTTATATTTTTAGTAGAGATGGGGTTTCACCATGTTAGCCAGGATGGTGTCAATCTCCTCACCTCATAATTCACCTGCCTCGGCCTCCCAAAGTGCTGGGATTACAGGTGTGAGCCACCGTGCCCGGCGAGATGCTTCTTTCTCTCCACATAGCGAGATCTCCTTGTCTTTTCCCTGACCTACTTGCCTGGGACTTTTTCCCAGGTGGCATCCCCCTGGTCTGTCCACCTTCAGGCCTTGTGTCTCACCGCCTGTGCTGAATAAGATTGAAATAGAGCCTAAAAATAGTTTCTTTAATAGCCCCCGCATTGCAGCCTGCACTTCTTTGTTCTTGGCTGGAAGGCAGCCAAACTGACTCAGCACAAAAGCTCACTCCAGAAGCCAGGACAAGATTTCAAAGAGGGCTTGTGAGGGCTGGGAAGAGGCTTTGCTGCTTAGACAGGGGATATCAGAGCCTGTCGCCCTCCAGAAGAGATTTTCCCTTTCCAGAGAAGCAGGCTGAACAAAAGAATCCCTTGGCTTTAAGGAGGATTTTAAAACAAGCAAGAAGCCCGGTCAGTCCCTCCCCTGTGGGCTACTTAGCCATTCATGCCCAGGGTGGGCAGATTAGGGGGAGAGGGACTGGCGTGGGAAGACCTAGAAGCTTCCTCCTCAGCTGGAATTGTCCATGGACTTTTGGCAGATTATATTCTGGGGCATATCGCAGACCGCAGCCCATCTGTCGCTCTCTTGTACCTGGGACTCAGCCTGTGTTGCTCGCCTTTGTTTCTTTTTTGTTTTTTTTCCTTGACAGTGTTTTTAAAACTTTTTTTTTTCTTTTCTTTTGTAGAGACAAAGTCTCACTATGTTGCTCAGGCTAGTCTTGAACTCCTGGCCTCAAGCAATCTTTCCACCTCGGCCTCTCAAAGTGCTAGGATTACAGGCGTGAACCCACCATGTCAGGCCTATTCCTTGCCTTTTTAAAGCTGCCATCCACATTCCTGATTTATCGGTGTCTTCTAGTCTCTCCCTTATTTTCTTCCCAGCTTACCCCTTACTATTTTCTTTGCAAATAACTCCACAGACCCTTTTCATAAACTTAAGGGTGTTCTTGCTGATCACTCCGCAAAGCTAAGCAAAACCCTATCCCTAGGAGGGAGCAGGGCTGCCAGACTTCCAAAGGAACTTCGTCCCTGTCAGTGTAGCCGACTCTCCTTTCTATGGTGTTCAGCGGTGTCTCTGATGAGAATAGGCATTAAGCATCTATTTTGGGTCAGGCCCTGTGCTAATCACATTTTTACATTCACTGTCCTATTTAAATGCAACTTAGTGTGTATTTTGCCTCCTTGGTTAAATTTATCCCTAGGTATTTTATTCTTTTGGTACTATTATAAATAGAATTGTTTTCTTAATTTCTTTTTCTGATAGTTCGTTGGTGAGTAGATGTACAATTGTTCTTTGTGTGCTGACTTTGTCCCCTGCTGCTTTACTGAATTCATTTATTAACTCTAGTAATTAAAACAAACCTTTCTGCCAGTCTGGGTAATATAGTGAAGCCCTGTCTATACTAAGATAAGATTTAAAAATTAGCCAGTTGTAGTGGCACATAACTGTAGTCCCAGCTACTCAAGAGGCTAAGGCAGGAGGATCACATGAGCCCAGAAGTTAGAGGCTACAGTGAGCTATGATCACACAACTTCACTCCAGTCTTAGGGACAAAGTCTCAAAATAAATAAATAAATAAAGTTTATTGTGGATTATTTGGGATTTTCTATATATGTGATAATGTCATCTACAAATAGAGATAGTTCTATTTCTTCCTTTCCAATTTGGATGCCTTTTCTTTTTCTTGCCTAATTTCTCTGGCTAGGACTGCCAGTACTGTGTTGAATACAATTGTGAAAGTGGGCATCTCTGTCTTGTTCCTGATCTTAGGGGAAAAGCTTTCAGCCTTTCACCATTGGTTTTTTGTTTTTTGTTTTAGATACAGGGTTTTGCTCTGTCACCCAGGCTGGAGTGCAGTGGCGCAATCAGAGCTTACTGCAGCCTTGAACTCCAGGGCTCAAGCGATTCTCCTACCTCAGCCTCCCACATACCTGGGAATACAGGTGCAAGCCACTGTGCCCAGCTCCCCTTCATTCTTTAAGGTAGTGTATTACATTAATCGATTTTCTTTTCTTTTTTTTTTTTTTTTGAGACAGACTCTCACTGTGTCACTCAAGCTGGAGGGCAGTGGTGCAGTCTTGGCTCACTGCAACCTCTGTCTCCCAGGTTCAAGCGATTCTCCTGCTTCAGCCTCCCACATACCTGGGAATACAGGTGCAAGCCATTGTGCCCAGCTCCCCTTCATTCTTTAAGGTAGTATATTACATTAATTGATTTTCTTTTCTTTTCCTTTTTCTTTTTTTTTTTTTTTTTTTAAGACTCTCACTCTGTCACTCAAGCTGGAGTGCAGTGGTGCAGTCTTGGCTCACTGCAACCTCTGCCTCCCAGGTTCAAGTGATTCTCCTGCTTCAGCCTCCCGACTAACTGGGACTACAAGTACTTGCCCCACCATGCCTGGCTAATTTTTGCTTTTTTTTTTTTTTTTTTTAAGTAGAGATGGGGTTTTACCATGCTGCCCAGGCTGGTCTCAAACTCCTAATCTCAAGTGAACCTCTCGCCTCAGCCTCCCATGGTGCGGGGATTGCAGGCATGAGCCACCGTGTCCAGCCTGTATTTATTTATTTATTTATTTATTTATTTATTTATTTATTTTTGAGACAGAGTTTCTCTCTTGTTGTCCAGGCTGGAATGTAATGGTGTGACCTCGGCTCACTGCAACCTCCACCTCCTGGGTTCAAGCGATTCTCCTGCCTCAGCCTCCCAAGTAGCTGGGATTACAGGCATGTGCCACCACACTTGGCTAATTTTTGTATTTTTAATAGAGACAGGGTTTCACCATGTTGGCCAGGCTGGTCTCCAACTCCTGAGCTTGTGATCTGCCTAACTTGGCCTCCCAAAGTGCTGAGATTACAGGCATGAGCCACCGCCCCTGCTCTGATCTTTTAAATATGGTGTTGGATCAGATTTGCCTAGTACTTTGTTGGCGATTTTTGCATCTGTATTTATAAAATATATTGATCTATAGTTTTCTTGTGGTGTCTTTTTATGGCTCTGGTATTTGGGTAACACACAGGCCTCATAGAATGAGTTAAGGAAGTGTTTCCTCCAAGTTTTTGGAAGCCTTTGAGAAGGACTGGTATAAATTTTCCTCTAAATGTTTGGTAGATTTCACCAGTGAAGCCATCTGGACCTGAACTTTTCTTTGTGGGTAGTTTTAAAATTAGTACCTTAATCTCTTTATTTATGATAGATCTATTCAGATTTTCTTATTTTTCTTTTATTTATTTATTTATTTTGAGACAGAGTCTCGCTCTGTCACCCAGGATGGAGCACAGTGGTGCGATCTTGGTTCACTGCAAGCTCCGCCTCCCAGGTTCACGCCATTCTCCTGCCTCAGCCTCCTGAGTAGCTGGGACTACAGGCGCCTGCCACCACACCCAGCTATTTTTTTTTGTATTTTTAGTAGAAACGGGGTTTCACCATGTTAGCCAGGATGGTCTCCGTCTCCTGAACTCGTGATCCACCCACCTCAGCCTCCCAAAGTGCTGGGATTACAGGCGTGAGCCACTGTGCCCGGCCTATTTATTTATTTTTGAGATGCAGTCTTGCTCTGTCACCCAGACTGGAAGGCAGTGGTGTGTTCTTGGCTCACTGCAACCTCCGCCTCCTGGGTTCAAGCAATTCTCCTGCCTCAGCCTCCTGAGTAGCTGGGATTACAGACATGTGCCACCACGCCTGGGTAATTTTTGTATTTTTTTAGTAGAGATGGGGTTTCACCATGTCAGCCAGGCTGGTCTCGAACTCCCGACCTGAGGTGATCTACCTGCTTCAGCCTCCCAAAGTTCTGGGATTACAGGCATGAGCCACTGCACCTGGCCAGATTTTCTCACTTGTCTTGAGTCAGTTTCAGTAGTTTTTATATTTCTAGGAATGTATGCATTTAATCTAAATTATTGAATCAGTAGACATACAGTTGTTCACAGTATTGCCTTATAATTCCTTTTATTTCTGTAAGGTTGGCATTAATGCCTTCTTTTATTCTTGATTTTAGTAATTTGAGGCTTAGTCAGTCTAGCTAAAGGTTTGTCAATTTTGTTGGTCTTTTTTTTTTTTTTTGAGACGGAGTCTCACTCTGTCGCCCAGGTTGGAGTGCAGTGGCCGGATCTCAGCTCACTGCAAGCTCCGCCTCCCGGGTTTATGCCATTCTCCCACCTCAGCCTCCCGAGTAGCTAGGACTACAGGCGCCCGCCACCTCACCCGGCTAGTTTTTTGTATTTTTAGTAGAGACGGGGTTTCACCGTGTTAGCCAGGATGGTCTTGATCTCCTGACCTCATGATCCACCCATCTCAGCCTCCCAAAGTGCTGGGATTACAGGCTTGAGCCACCGCACCCGGCCTATTTTATTAATTTTTAATTTATCTCTTAGAGACAAAGTTTTACTGTCACCCAGGCTGGAGTAGAGTGGTAGCAATCATAGCTCACTGTAACCTTGAACTCCTGGGCTCAAGCAATCCTTCTGCCTCAGCCTCCCAAGTAGCTACAACTACAGGCATGCACCACTATGCCCAATAGTTTGGGGTTTGTTTTGTTTTGTTTTGTTTTGGTTAAATTTTTGGTAGACAGGGGCTTTGTTGCCCAGGCTGGATTCAAACTCCTGGCCTCACACAATCCTCCTGCCTCAGCTTCCCAAAGTGCTTGGATTACAGGCACTTGCCCATTGGAGCCATTATAGAGGAAGCCTATCACAAAAGCCAATATTAAGGAAAACAGACCTGACAGCCAAGAAGTGACTGAGTCCAGTGACTTCACTTCAGCCCTTGAATGTTGCCATTAGGTTTTGTCACATGCAATATTCTGACATGTGCTAGAATGGCTGCCCAAACTTTAGGTGGAACAATTCATCCCCATTTGCCCAGGACTTCCCTGGTTTTAACACTAAAAGTCCTATATCTTGGGAAATTCCTATATCCCAGGTGAATTGGAACAGCTGACACCTGACATAGCAGTCATTTGATGACCAAAATTAAACCAATGCAGCTTGCTCAGGACTCTGTGGCATGGTACAACAGAAAACATGGACTCTGGAGTTAAGGTTTGGGTTCAAATTCTAGCACTATCATTTACTAGTTGTGTGGCTCTGGGCAACTCACCTCACCTGTTTTCTCACCATTAAAATAGGCATCAGAATCTCTGTGTTGAAAAATGCCCATATGGATTGGAGAGAATTTATGTAAAAACATGATTATCTCTGCCATGCTTCGTGGCTCACACCTGTAATCCCAGCACTTTGGGAGGCTGAGGTGGGTGGATCACCTGAGGTCAGCCTGGCCAACATGGTGAAACCCCATCTCTACTAAAAATACAAAAATTAGCCAGGCATGGTGGCACACACCTGTAGTCCCAGCTACTCGGGAGGCTGAGGCAGGAGAACTGCTTGATCCCAGGAGGCGGAGGTTGCAGTGAGCCGAGATCGTGCCACTGCACTCCAGTCTCGGTGACAGAGCAAGACTGTCTCAAAACAAAAACAAAAACAAAGCATAGTTATCTCAACAAATGGTACTTGTCATCATTATAAGTATTTTGAGGTTCTCAACCAACTGTAACTTTTTTCAGACAAGATACATGGGAATTTCCTGGGTCTTAGATCCCAGTTGGATATTCAGATGCTGTACTATGTGCCAGGGCCTGTGGAGGTCTGTCTGATTTCCCTAGGGAAGAGATGCTCAGAAAATTAATGCTTAGGTTTTCATAGAGTCCTTGGGCATGTTTGATAATGAAGAGCCAACCAATCAAAGCCATTTCTCTCTCTCTCTGTTTTTTGGAGAAAAGTTCTCACCCTTTCACCCAGACTGGAGTGCAGTGTGATCATAGTTCACTACAGCCTTGAACTTCTGGGTTAAAACAATCCTCCCACCTGAGCCCCCCAGTAGCTGGGACCACAGGTGTGTGCCCCATACCCAGCTAATTTTATTATTATTTTATTTTCTCTATCACCCCAGCTGGAGGGCACTGGCGCAATCTCAGCTCACCTCAACCTCTTCCTCCCAGGTTCAAGTGATTCTCGTACCTCAGCCTCCTGAGTAGCTGGGATTACAGGCGCCCACCACCACACCCAGTTAGTTTGTTTTTTGTTTTGTTTTGTTTTTTGAGATGGAGTCTTTCTCTATCACCCAGGCTGGAGTGCAGGTGACACAATCTTGGCTCACTGCAATCTCTGCCCTTCTCGGTTCAAGCGATTCTCCTGCCTCAGCCTCCCAAGTAGCTGGGACTACAGGTGCCCTCCACCACGCAAGGCTAATTTTTTGTATTTTTAGTAGAGACGGGGTTTCACCGTGTTAGCCAGGATGGTCTCAATCTCCTGACCTCGTGATCCACTCGCCTCAGCCTCCCAAAGTGCTGGGATTACAGGCGTGAGCCCCCGCGCCCGCCCAAGCGTGCATTTTTATAATGCTCCCAGGTGATGCTGCTGAAGGCAGTCCACAGTCCACACCGAGAACCCACATACCAGGCCACCTGTACAGATCATGAAAATGAAGCCCCTAGCACACTGCCTGGCACATGGTTTGTGCCCAGGAAACAGCACTAGAGAGACTATGCAAGTTGCTCTAGATCCACAAGGGAACTGATGCTTGCTCAGTCCCATGCAGTCTTGGGTGTCCCATCCCGATCTCCCCTGCCCTGCCCCCAGCCTTCCCAGGGGAAGAGAATAAACAACAGCAGCAGCATTTTCATTTTATAAGCACTTGGTTTTATTGCACAGAAGCAATTGAAAGTGGACTCCAGTGGAAAGTGTGCCCTGGCATAATTCAGTGGCCAGTGCCCGGCCCCACCTGGACCGCTCTTCCAGAATAGAGAGCTCTGGGCAAGGGCTTGACCACTCCTTTGGAAAACAGAAGGCATTTGGGAATAGGTTAAGACATCTCAAGCATAATGTGTTTCTAACTGCTCATTCATTATTGCGGTCATCTGTCAGTTGCACATAGAGGCAATAAATGCACTTATTTGGAAAGGAGGGGGCAGTTTTATAGTCAAGTGTTTACGTGTGGCATTCGGCATATATCACATTCAGCTACATAAGCTATCATAACATAATTGTCCATCGCCTGGGGAGGGCGTGGGGGCAGGGGCCTGGGAGTGCCCTCTCTTGCTAACATATTGCTAACAAATTCCTGTTTGAAGAAGAAGGCCCCATCATCAAAGCAGTTTCTTCTTACATAAAGAGAAAAAGTGAAAATTGTGTTAATCCGATCCTTGAGCTCTGGGACTCTTGTGAGTTTCTTTGGCTGTTCCGGATGTTCCTTTCTCCCTGCCTTACTTCCCCTTGGTGGCCTTGTCTTCTGTGGCCTTCTCTGGAGGCCTGCTATCTTTTTGGTCTGTGCTGGATGATTTTTCAGCCTTTTCCGCCTTAGGCTTGGTAGGCTCCTTTGAAAGGGTCTTGTCATCCTCCTTGGCTTTGGCCTCTGTCTTGGGTTTCTCCTCAGGCTTCTTGGCCTTCTCCTCCTTGGTGTCTTTTTTCTCCGGTGCTGCTGCCGCCTCCTCCTTCTCTGCTGGTTTGCTGGGTTCCTTGGCCTTGGCATCATCTGGTTCCTTCTTGGCCACCTCTGTCTTCTCTTTGGGTTTAGCGTCTTCCTTCACCCCCACCTTAGCAGGAGCCTCCTTCTCTGGGGTGGCGGCTTTTTTCTTATCTTCAGCCTCTTCCTTCTTGGCTTCAACTTTGGATTCTTTGGGCTTTTCGACAGCAGGTTCCTTCTTCTCCTCCACCTTGGGCTTTGGAGCCTCTTTCTTGGGTGCCTCCTCTTTCTTGCTGTCCTTCTCCTCCGTTTTTGGCGTGGCAGGGGCTTTCTCTTCCTCTGCCTTCTTTGGGGGCTCTTTGACTTTCACCTCTTGGGGCTTCTCCTCCTTCACTGGGGACTTCACCTCTTCCTTCTTTGGGATCTCTTTCTCAGGGGCCTTGGCATCCTCCTTCAGGGGAGACTTCGCCTTCTCTGGGGACTTGACCTCCTCCTTGACAGGGCTTTTGGCCTTTTCAGGGGATTTGTCTGCAGGGGACCTTGCTTCCTCCGCTGGCGTCTTGGCTTCTGGAGATTTCACATCAAGAGTCTTGGCCTTCTCAGGGGACTTGGCCTTCTCCGGGGACTTGGCCTTCTCGGGGGACTTGGCTTCCTCCTTCACTGGGGACTTGGCCTTCTCGGGGGACTTGGCCTTCTCGGGGGACTTGGCTTCCTCCTTCACTGGGGACTTGGCCTTCTCGGGGGACTTGGCTTCCTCTTTCACTGGGGACTTGGCCTTCTCGGGGGACTTGGCCTTCTCGGGGGACTTGGCTTCCTCCTTCACTGGGGACTTGGCCTTCTCGGGGGACTTGGCTTCCTCCTTCACTGGGGACTTGGCCTTCTCGGGGGACTTCGCTTCCTCCTTCACTGGGGACTTGGCCTTCTCGGGGGACTTCGCTTCCTCCTTCACTGGGGACTTGGCCTTCTCTGGGGACTTTGCTTCCTTCTCTGGGGACTTGGCCTTCTCGGGGGACTTTGCTTCCTCCTTCGTTGGGGACTTGGCCTTTTCAGGGGACTTGGCCTCAGCCGGTGACTTTGCTTCTTCCTTCACTGGGGACTTGGCCTTCTCTGGAGACTTGGCCTCAGCTGGTGACTTTGCCTCTTCCTTTGCTGGAGACTTGGCCTTCTCAGGGGACTTGACCTCGGCTGGAGATTTTGCTTCCTCCTTCTCTGGAGACTTGGCCTCAGCCGGTGACTTTGCCTCTTCCTTTGCTGGAGACTTGGCCTTCTCGGGGGACTTGACCTCGGCTGGGGATTTTGCTTCCTCCTTCTCTGGAGACTTGGCCTCAGCCGGTGACTTTGCCTCTTCCTTTACTGGTGACTTGGCTTCCTTCTCTGGGGATGCAGCCTCTTCTGCTGGGGGAGACTTTGCTGCTTCTTCTCCCCCTTCTGCCTCCTCCTCTTCACCCACTTCTTCCTCCTTGCCCTCCTCCTCTTTGGCCTCTTTCTCCTCTTCTTCAGTCACTTCTTCAGTTACTTGGGTCTCCTCTGTCTGTTCCTCCACAATCACAGTTTCTTTCTCAGACTTCTCCACCACTTTGACCTTCTCTTCGCTTTTGACCTTTATGTGAGTGGACACAGCGGGAATTTTGGGGAGTCCTTCGGGAAGCGAGAAAGGAATTGGGCCAAAGCCAATCCGACACTCTTCACCTTCCAGGAGTTTTCTGCAGGATGGATAATGGAACACATTACTATACACTCAGAGCAAATTCACTATTTGGGTTCTTCCTAGACTATCCTGAAGGTCACTGACATTGAATGATATGGATTTTGGTGGAACAGGAATGTGAAGGGTGGGCATTATGAGCCTGGAGAAAGTCACTTGGCAAATCATTCCAGTGACCACCCAGAATATGTAACGCAGTGGACTGGTTTTTTGTTTTTTGTGTTTTTTTTGAGACAGGGTCTCGCTCTATTGCCCAGGCTTAAGCAACTGGTCTTCTTCAATACAGCTAAGCCTGAAACTTTTTAAATAAAACAACTTTTGCCCCACAAAAAAGGCCCTCAAGAGAAAGCTCCTAAATAAATTTAACAAAGATTAAATTTATTGTACCTCAAACTAAAATAGTATTCAAGAGAACCCTGGGAGCCTGAGCAAACAATTCCACTTTTTTCTTTTTTTGAGACGGAGTCTCACTCTGTTGCCTAGGCTGGAGTCCAGTGACACAATCTCAGCTCACTACAACCTCTGCCTCCAAGATTCAAGCAGTTCTCCTGTCTCAGCCTCCTGAGTAGCTGGGAGTAGAGGCACACGCCACCACACCAATTTTTGTATTTTTAGTAGAGACGGGGTTTCACAATATTGGTCAGGCTGGTCTCAAACTCCTGACCTCAGGTGATCCACCCGCCTCAGCCTCCCAAAGTGCTGGGATTACAGGTGTGAGCCACTGCGTCTAACCACAATTCCACTTTTATAAATTTGGGTTCAAGAGGTCTTAGAATGCTCCCATTTGAATCGCGAGTGTCTCTCGTCACCCTGTATTACCATATTTTGAGTTTCAGGAATAAGGTAGAGGCTGCAGTTTCCCCTCTTGGCTTTGCTCCTCACTAGATGGGTGACCTTGGCCAAGACACACAAACTCTTTGAGCCTCAACTTCCTCATTGGAAAAATAGGGTCATCAGAGTCCCTACATCAGAGGGTTGTTTCAGTGAGACAATGAACGGAAAAGACTTGGCAGAGTGCCTGTCGCAGAGTAAGTGTGGGGGTTACCCCTCAGACTAGTGCTTCCCAAATTTAGCAGCACACAGATGACTGGGGATCTTATCAAAATGCAGATTCTGATTCAGCAGGTCTGGGGAGGGGCTGAGAGTCTGTCTTTTGTTGTTGTTGTTGTTTTTGAGACAGTGTCTCACTCTGTGGTGACAGGCTGGAGTGCAGTGGCATGATCATAGCTCACTGAAGCCTCCAACTCCCAGGCTCAGGTGATCCTCCCACGTCAGCCTCCTGAGTAGCTGAGACTAAAGGCATGTGCCACCATGCCCAACTATCTTTTTTTTTTTTTTTTGTATTTTTTGTAGAGATGGGGTTTTGCCATGCTGCCCAGCTTGGCCTCAAACTCCCAAACTGAAACAATCTGTCTGCCTTGGCCTTCCAAAGTGCTGGGATTACAGGCATGAGCCACCACACTCAACCGAGAGACTACCTTTCTGATAAGCTCTTGAATGACGCCAGTTCCGCTGGTTCATTTGCCATGATTTGAGTAGCAAGATTACAGACTAGAGCCAAGAAGTAGGAAGCCACAGGTCACCAGTCAGAACTGGGACAAGTCCTTGGGGGATCAGTCCTTTTCCTTAGCCCTGGCTCCCCCAGGTCTTATTCCTGAGACTGGCTTTCTCAAGACTGCCATTGACTAAGGATTCCCTCTGTGGCAGCCCAGTGGTACCTGTGCTTCCTGGATTAGCTTCAGAATGGGATTAGCTCATCTTCCTGACAACCCTACGACATGGGTGCTCTTATTATCATCTCCATTTTATTTCCCCAAGAAGTGAATGCTTGCAGAGCTAAGAAACTCTCAAGGACAGAGTTTTAAAGCTCCCTGACAACTCAAGCACCTCTTTTCCCTCCAAAGCAGGCCTCTGGCTGGTTGGATTTGGGGAGGGGATAAGGAACTTCCACCCTCTAAATCATTTCAGAATGAAAGTAAGTCACTCTCAAGACTCACCGGCTGGGCGCAGTGGCTCACGCCTGTAATCCCAGCACTTTGGGAGGCCGAGGTGGGCGGATCACCTGAGGTCAGGAGTTCGAGACCAGCCTGGTCAACATAGTGAAACCCGGTTTCTACTAAAAGATACAAAAAATAGCTGGGTGTGGTGGCGGGTGCCTGTAATCCCAGCTACTTGGGAGGCTGAGGCAGGAAAATCACTTGAACCCAGGAGACAGAGGTTGCAGTGAGCTGAGCTAACACTGCTGCACTCCAGCCTGGGCAACAGAGTGAGACTCCATCTCAAAAAGAAAAAAAAAAGACTCATATATCTCACAAACTAAGAGTGGCTGCCAGGGGCTGAAGGAAGGAGAGAATGATAATGATGGCTTCTTGGGTATGGAGTTTCAGCTTAGGATGATGAAAACAGTTCTGGAGACAGTGGTTATGGCTGCACAGTAATGTGAAAGTACTTAATATCACTGAACTATCTACCTAACATGGTTAAATGGGGCTGGGCATGGTGGCTCACGCCTATAATCCCAGGACTTTGGGAGGCTGAGGTGGGCAGATGGCTTGAGTCCAGGAGTTCGAGACCAGCCTGGCTAACATGGTGAAACCCCTTTTCTACTAAAAAAAGAATACAAAAATTAGCCAGGCATGGTGGCGGGCACCTGTAATCCCAGCTACTCAGGAGGCTGAGGCACGGGAATCGCTTGAACCCAGGAGGGAGAGGTTGCAGTGGGCAGAGATCGCACCACTGTACTCCAGCCTGGGCAACACAGTAAGTCTGTCTCAAAAAAATAAATAAAATATAAAATAAATAAATTGGTTCAATGGTAAATTGTATGTTTTATCTATTTTGCCACAATTTAAAAAGAGTTTTGTCCCTAAGACAGGTAGGCTGCCTAAACGGGGTCTTGAAACCCAAGGCTTAGCGTCTCATAGGAACACAAGGTTTCTCCACCATGTGACGGCCCCTGTGCGTCTCACCTGTAAGCGGCTATCTCTATATCCAGAGCCATCTTGACATTGAGCAGGTCCTGGTATTCTCGCAGCTGGGCTGCCATCTCCCACTTGGTGTTCCTCAGCTCAGCGTCCAGCTGCTGAATGGCTTCCTGGGAAGGAGAGGTGACACACATCACATGCCAGCCAGTGTCTGGCCCTCAGTATTAGGGAAGCTGCAGCGGGCTGTGCAACCCCAGAGTAGGCCCATCCAGCCAGGCTCACTGGGGCCAACCCCAACCCTGCTGGAGCTGTTGGGTCCTCATTAGTGGACATGGAACAATCTGGAGCAAAAATTCTGCTGTATAATGACCTCAGCCTGGGGAAGGTCTGAAATGAAATTCATCAGACGTCAACAGTTGTTTCTGTTTGTTTGGCTGGTAGGATAATGGGAGAACTTTTACAGATCTTGAGCTTAGAAAGTGCTCAGTGAGGACAGGAGGGGTGGCTTATGCCTGTATTCCCAACACTTTAGGAAGCCGAGGAGGGCGGATCACTTGAGGTCAGGAGTTCAAGATTAGCCTGGCCAACATGGTGAAACCCTGTGTCTACTGAAAATACAAAAATTAGCCAGATGTGGTGGCATACACCTGTAATCCCAGCTACTTGGGAGGCTGAGACAGAAGAATCGCTTGAACCCAGGAGGCGGAGGTTACAGTGAGCCGAGATCGCACCACTGTACTCCAGCCTGGGAGATATAGTGAGACTCTGGTGGTTCACGCCTGTAATTCCAGCATTTTGGGAGGCTGAGGCAGGAGGATCGCTTCAGCTCAGGAGTTTGAGACCAGCCTGGGCAACACAGTGAGACCTCATTTCTACAAAACAATTAAATAATTAGCTGGACATGGTGATGTGCACCTGTAGTCCCAGCTACTCAGGAGGCTGAGGCAGGAGGATTACTTGAGCCCAGGAGGACAAGGCTTTAGTGAGCTGTCATCTCGCTGTCACATTCCAGCTTGGGCAACAGCATGAGACTGCGTTTCAAAAAAGAAAAAAAAAAGCCCAGTGGGAGCAGGGCCTTGCCTGCTTTTGCTCCTGTCTTTCCCCAGTGTGCCACCGTGTCCGACACATAGTCAGGGCATTGGTGACTGCCTCAGCCTTCGGAGTAGCTAGCACTGTAGGCACACACCACCATGCCCAGCTAATTTTTTTTTATTTTCTTGAGACAGAGTCTCGCTCTCTCGCTCTGTCACCCAGGCTGGGTGCAGTGGCATGATCTCGGCTCACTGTAACCACCGCCTCCCAAGTTCAGTTCAAGCAATTCTCCTGTCTCAGCCTCCCAAGTAGCTGGGATTACAGGTACACACCACCATGCTCAGTTAATTTTTGTATCTTTTTAGTAGAGACAGGGTTTCACCATGTTGGCCAGGCTGGTCCTGAACTCCTGACCTCAAGTAATCCACCCGCCTTGGCCTCCCAAAGAGCTGGGATCACAGGCATGAGCCACCATGCCCAGCCGCCAGTTATCTTTAAAAGAAGGAATCTGCTAAGGCCTTCCCCCGGTCACCCAAAGACATTGGTGGCTGTTTACCAAATGTCCACTGTGACCAAGACCAAGCTAGTGAGTGGCAGAGCTGGGATTCAAATCTAGAAGGATTCGAATGTTGAAGACCTTGCCGAGCTCATTGACAAGTTCACACTAATCTCATTTAAAGTCTCTCTCTCTAGGCCAGGCACGGTGCCTCACACCTGTAATCCTAATACTTTGGGAGGCTAAGGTGGGAGGACTGCCTGAGCCCAGGAGTTTGAGACCAGCTTGGCCAACATGGTGAAACCCCGTTGATACTAAAAATACAAAAATTAGCCAGGTGTGATGGCATGCGCCTGTAGTCCCTGCTACTCGAGAGACTGAGGCTCGAGAATCTCTTGAGTCAAGGCAGAGGTTGCAGTGAGCTGAGATCATGCCACTGCACTCCAGCCTGGGCAACAGAGTGAGGCTCCATCTCAAAACAAATACGTAAAGAAATAAAAGTCTATCTCTTTCATCTTTCCAGCTCTGCAAAGCAGGCTTTTTTTTTTCATTGCTAGAAAGGAATTCAGATTCAGAGAATTAGATAACTTTCCTAGGGTCATACAGTTGGAAAGTGCTGGTATGTCTGACTCCAAGGGCCACAATCTTAACCACTACAATCCTACTTGGTGAGGGACAGTAACTTGTCCAGGGTTACCCAATCAGGTAAGCTGTCTGCCCTGCCCCTGCCCACCTGGTAGGAGGCAATGTCGGCCTGATGACGGTCCTCTAGCTCAGAGCGCTGCCTCTCCAGTGAGTCCTTGGTGCTTTTCAGTGTCTCCAGCTCTGTGGTCCTGGCCTGCAGCTGACGCCGGTACTCAGTTATCTCCTCCTGCGCTGAGCGCATGGCGTCTGTGTTCACCTTGGCTGCCTCGGACAGTCGGTCCAGCCTCACTGGGGGAGAAGGTAGCAGGGCACAGGGTTAGACACACCTGGATTTGGGTTCTAATGCCCAGATTATTATTATTATTATTTTTGAGATGGAGTCTCACTCTGTCGCCCAGGCTGGAGTGCAGTGGCGCAATCTCGGCTCACTGCCAGCTCCGCCTCCTGGGTTCAAGCGATTCTCCTGCCTCAGTCTCCCGAGTAACGGAATTACAGGCACCCGCCACTATGCCCAGCTAATTTTTTGTATTTTTAGTAGACATGGGGTTTTGCCACGTTGGCCAGGCTAGTCTTGAACTCCTGACCTCGTGATTCGCCTGCCTCGGCCTCCCAAAGTGCTAGGATTACAGGCGTGAGCCACCGCGCCCGGCCTAATGCCCAGATTTTGAAGGTGACACACGTGGATTGACCTACTGCGTATGCCAGGCACCATCCTGGATGCTTGACTCACTCTTTCCTGTGAGGTAAAGGCAAGTGACTACTCCCTAAGGCCACCCAGCTAGTGAGTGGCAGAGCTGGGACTCAAATCCCCAAAGATCAGGCTCTGTCTCCCGCAACGTGGGATCCAAAAACTCTGCAGTCCAGCTCCCTAGCAAGGGCCTGGCAGTGCTGGGGGTTCCAATGTTATACCTGGCCCATGGGGCTTAACACTGAGCTGCAGGCTGGAGGCTTGTGGCTGAACAAGTTAATGAGCTTGTGACCTTTGAGAGGCAGGAGGGTACCGTGAGCAATCAGGTCACCTTGTAGCCATGGTTCCTTCCTTACAGGTTTCTGCGCAGAGTCCAAGGTCATTGCAGAGCCCGTGGCCTGGGTGCCAACCCCCCTGTCCCTTTCTCCACCTAGCTGCGCACTGCCCCTGAGCATTGGTAGCCACACCCCAGCCTCTGCCAGCAACCAGTTCCTGGTTCCCAGGAAACCTTTCAGGGGCAGTGGAGGTCTGGAGACTGGTCTTTAGCTCATGAAAGTGAACATCCTGAATCCCCAGATAGTGGCACCCAGGGCATGAGTCTTGGTGGGGAGGGAGGAAGGAAGGAAGCCAGCTGAGTGGGCCAGTAAAATTCTGGGACGTCTGTCCCTATGACTGGCAAACCCAAAAGAGGTTTGCGCAGGGAGGGGCCTTGCTGCGGAGATGGAGGAGGGGATGGTTCTGCTCTGCAGAGGAGTGGAAAAGGAACAGAAAAAGCTATGCATCCAAATCCCGGTTTTCCTGGCTTTCCCTGCTAGCTAGTGCTGGCAAAGACTTAGAAACCATCCAGGTGGTTGGGGATTCTCAACTATTGTGAATCACAGATGCTTTTGGAAAATCACTGAAGCCTCTGCCCTCTCTCCCAAAAACAACGCAAAGTTTTATAGACAGTTTCGTGAGAGATCACGGAACTCCCCGAATTAAGCAGCCCAGTTGATCTACCCCACTCTTTCAACTCAAAAAGAAATTAAAACCGGAGAGGGCAAGTGTTGGTCAAGGTCACCCTGCAGCTGCTGGGCACAGCTTCAAGGCAGCGCAATCTAGCTGACTCAGGGCTGCAAGGAGTTGGGGGAGGGGCAGACTTGGGAGGCTCCCAGCTTTCCTAAAGGAGAAAAGGGACATTAAAACATGAACGGGTCCACCAGCCACCTCGCCACAGGCAACAACTGATTGTGGTAATGGTTCCTCCTAGGAAGAAAAGATGCGAAAAGCCCTGCCCCACCCGACGTGGAAGATTAAGGTAGGGACGTTAAGCAGTAAGCACGGAATGGGGAGGAGCCTGGTAGGGGAGAGAGGAATAGGGTTCCTTGCAGGGTGCAGGAGAGGGCGTGGCAGCATTGGCGGGGAAGCCTTGCTACTTAGAAGGGCTAAGAGTCTCCAGCACTTGCAGACCAGAATCCTGCATCACTTTTTTCCTACAGAGGAAACTTGATTTTGTTCTTGACATCGGAGTGGGGTTGCCTAAGCTTGGGGTAGAGAGCAGCAGGGGGCCCAGAGCTTAAGTATAGCTCTAAAGAACCTGGAAAGGGGGAACCGAAGGACAATCCAGAGTTGGGTACGTCCCACAAGAGACCCAGAGTAAAACCGCGATTTAACTAGGGGCATGGACTTTGCAGAGGGATGGTAAGCAGCGCCCCCTTGGGTCACACCGCCCAGAAGCTCCCTGCGGGGTCAGCGGGGGCGCTCCTCCCCCCCACCCGCGGGCCTGCGCACCTCGGAACCACTCCTCGGACTGTAGCGTGCTCTGCACCGCGTGGCCTTCAAGCTGCGCGCGGATCTCGCGCAGCGCCGACGTCACGTCGCACTTGAGGGCGTCGCGCGTCTCGGCCTGCACCTGCGCCTGCGCGGCGCTGGAGCCCTGGATCTGGCCGAGCAGCTCGCCCACCTCCTCCTGGTGGTGGCGCCGCAGGTATCCGCACTCCTCCTGCAGCGCCTGCGCCTTCTTCTGCAGTTCCACGCGCGCCGCCTCGGCCTCCTGCGCGAAGCGCGCGAGCGCGCGGGCCGCCGCCTCGGCCTCCTCTCGCTGCCGGGCCTCGTCGTCGAGGCGCTGGCGCACGTGCGCGATATCCTCGAGCAGGTGCTCCTGCTCCAGGCGTAGTTGACCGCGCGCCGCGCCCAGACGCAGCACCGCGCCGCGCATCTCTCGGACCTCGCGCTCGTACAGCTCGCCCATAGCGGAGCGGCCCGCCTGCTGCTGCCGCAACGCCGCCGCCTCGCCCTCCAGGCTGCGGTTGTGCGCCTCCAGCTGCCGCACCTTGTCGATGTACCCCGCGAAGCGGTCGTTCAGCGCCTGCAGCTGCTCCTTCTCACTGCGCGCTGTGGCCGCCGCCACCACGCAGCCCTCCGGCCCGTTGCTCAGCGTGTCCAGCGAGTCGGTGCTTGAGGCGGCGCCTGCGCCGCGGAAGCGGCTGGGCGAGGCGGACACGGAGCTCACAGACGTCCGTGTCCACGAGTGGAAGCCGCTGGAGGAGCCGGCGGCGGAGCGCGTCCCGCCTGCGCCGCCCTTTCGGGCCAGCGCGTAGTGGAGGCTGCCGCCGCCGTGCAGCGGCGCGAACGGGGCGCCCAGCAGCGCGTCCGCGCCGCCGAAGCTCATCATGGCCGGAGCAGGTGCGCGGGGCCGGGACGGGGCTGGAGGCACTGCGGCAGCACCAGGGCGCCGGCCCTTTTATAGCCGCCGCGGCCGGGTCCAACCCCTTGTCAGTGAGGGGGTGGGGAGGAGGGCCCCGCCCTCTCCGCCTCCTCCCCTGCGGCCCCCGGCTGACCGGCTCAGCCGCAGTGAGAGGGGCGGGGTAGGGGACCGAGGAGGGAAGGGGAATCGACGCTGCGTCAGAGGAGACCCCCGAGTTCGGGGAAGCGGGCAGAGGACTCCCGGAGTGGGCCAGTGAGGACCCCCGGGTATGCGTCGGAAGAGCCTGAGAGTGTGTTCGGAATAAGAAAGGGGACTTGAAACAGGGAGAGGACAAGGAGAAACCTGATGGGAATAGGGGCAGGATGCCCTAGGGATGGAGCAATGGAAGATTGCAGTCATTAGGATGAAGGGATCCCCGTATGAGAGAGGACACGAGGCTTTCCAAATAGTTAAGAGAGGCCCTCAGGATAGGGGGTGCAGAGACTGTGCAGCCAGCCCCGGAATAGAGGAGGGAGCAAGACAGTCCTGAATGGGAGCATGGACGCTCCATAGAACGGAGACAGGAGACCCCTGACGGGGGTACAGTGTTCTCCTAACATCTAGAGGACCCACTTGGAGAGCGCTCAGGAAACTCCGCGGCCAGCCCTGGAATAGATGAAGGGGGACCTGGAGTTGGGGAGAATACCAAGACTACCCTCAATGGGGGTATGGGAGACACTGCAGAGGATGGAGAGAGGGAACCCCGGATGGGTGGGGTTGGGAGGGGGCAAAGCGTTCTATGAAAAGTCGGCAGTGGCCCCCCGAGAGAGGAGACAGGAGACCCTGCTGCCATCCCCAGTAAAGGGGACGGACCCTCAGAGAAGCGGGCAGAGGGTTCCCTGAATAGGCAGGAGGAAGCTGGGCTGAGTTTGAGGGGCAGATAACCCACAGTGGGGGTACCGTAGCGGGGCTTGAGCATGAAATTGAGAGAGCTGGCGCCTGTGTGGGGTGGGGGGAAATGATGGGTGTCACCCGAGCCAGGTTCTGCACACTAGGGTCAGCTAAGCAGTTTGCTAGTCGAATGACCTTGGACGAGCTGTATTCTCCCACCCTTGTTTTTCCATCTGTACAACGAAGAGGTCTTGCCCCAGAGACAAGCTCCAACTTCTGACCCCCGACTGCCCCAGGAAGTTCCACTTTGAGGGGTCTCTGGCTGAATTGGGGATGGGGAACCCACATCTTGCCGTTCTCTCGCCACTATGAAGTCCTCTTTTCTCCCTCCCCCTCCCCATCTTCTCAGCCTCAACTTGTTCTCTGTTCCCCTACCCCCATAACAGACAAGCAGGCGCCTGAGTCGGCATCCCTTCTCGCTTCCAGGGAAGTGATGGGATGCTTTCCAGGTACAAAAGTCCCTCACCCCACTAGGATGTCAGGTAGAAAAAGGGGTCCCCAGGACTTAGGGGGCCCTGCAACGGCTGTGACATTTGGTTCTTTATTGGTTTTCGCTCATGTTTTATGCCTTGGGAGTGGGGGAGGCGCTGCGGCTGGAGCTTCAGCACCGGGGACAGGGCCTGCTCTTTGTTGGGCGTGGGGAGGGGAAAGCGATTAACTTCTGCTTTTACTTTAGGGGAGGGAAGGGAGGCACGGAGTGCTCAGGGGACCCGAGAGCGGAGGCGAGTGATCCAGCAGGGTCACACAGTGAGCCAGGGACCCCTCCTTGGACTTCCTGTCAAGGGTCTAGTTCCCTGTTTTCTGGGCTGTTCTCCTCCTGCATAGGGACCCCTGCGAAAGGACCCCTGGGGATGCCGCGAGCCCTGAGACCCCCTTGAGAGTTTGTAGACTCCTACTTGCACTCTGAATCTCCCCCACTACACCCCCACTTTACCCGAGTTTTCCTGCTCCAGGATTCCCAGGACAGAACAGACAGATCCCCCAGGAAAGACCTCTGCCAGTTCCTTTCTCTTTGCCCTCTGTCTCCTTCCAAGGCCCCTGGTTCTAAGCAGACCCTCAGAGCTGGGAAAGTGATGGCGCTGTCCCTTTAACCATGTTTTACTGGAAGGAGAGTGCGCTGGGAGGAGGGAAGAGGGGGAGGGAGTTTCTGGTTTTGCATGAAGAAGCAGAACATGATGAAGCATTTTTCCCCCATCTAAAGATCCAGTCATGCTCCAGTTTGCAAGGGGCAACGGGCTGGTTGCAGGTGGTTCTGGGAGGATGGAGGTGAGTGGCTGGTCTGAGGTCCCTGATAAAGGCATGGGGAGGGGGTGTTGGGCAGGACTCCCTTGCTCTCAGATGGCTCCCCATTTATTTGTCATTCTACTTGGAATTTTGCCATTGGAGCCTTGTTCCTCTGGTCTTTTCGGTCTGCAGAATGCTGATATATTCTCTGGATGTGAGAAGGCTCACAAGCAGCTGACAGCAAAGAGGACTAGGGATTTGGGGTAAAAAGGGGGCTCCAAGAGGGACTGTTTTGAGGCCAGGGGGCTACAACCGTCAGATTGAAGCTGCCTATGTAGTCCAAGAAGCCCCAAGCATGACTCTTGTGGCTGGAAAAAATGGCATGAGGGCTCGAGCCCTGAGGTCAGTTCCCCCAAAGGACCCTTCAGTCTCACCTCCAGAAAGCCATCCCTGGCTACCTTCACCCCCATATTTAGTTAATTGTCCCCTCCTAGTTGTTCCCATGGTTCCCAGGGCTCATCTCTAATGCTGCTTTTACCACTGTGTGTTGTGTGAATGAATCAATGAATGAATAAGTTCCGTCTATTCTCCAGCCAAACTTGTGGTCTAGAGGGGCTGTGAATGGTTCTGCCCTGAGTTCTTGGGGCTTGAATCACTTTCACCTTCCTCCCTGGGATTCTTACCATTTGGAAGTGAGTAGAATAATATATTCATCTATCTATCCGTCCATCCATCCATCCACCCACAGTTCTTGGAGTATATCTTCCCAGAGCCTGGACTTGGCAGTGAGCATTGTGAATCTCCCAAAGGCAAGTAGAGTGTGCTGAGTTTCCCAGACTTCCTGCCCTTGGGCCCTTCTTGTCCCCATGTGTCTCCCGGACAAGGGTCCAGTGGCTCACAGTGAAGGACACACTGAGATTTGGGTCTCGGCCCCTGCTGTCCCTGGGCTTTTCTGGACCCCAAGGCTGGTGCTCTTCAGGAACATACATGCAGGGTGAAGGATAAAGCAGTAAGCGCGTAAACAGCCACCAGCCTTGCTGTTACTCAGTGTTCATTAGGCAGGGATCATTGTCCCTATTTTATAGGCAAGTAGACTGAGGCCCAAGTGAGGAAGTGGGTTGCCTGAGTTGACTCAGTGACACAGCAGAGCCCAGTGTCTCAGCTCATCCTGAGATGGCACAGGACACACAGGGTGGAAACTTGTTTCTCTTGCACAGTAGAGGCCAACATGGTCTGAGGGTAGAGGATTGAGAGACCATCAGAGAGGGGATGGGCAGCTTTCTGGGCCTGGGGCTGGGGTCTGGCCGCTGACAGATCACCCATCTGTAAGTCTCTGTGGCCCATAACCCAACACCAGCATAGCCTGCGTGTGAGAACCCGCTTCCTGGCCCGGGTACCCTCTGACACTGTGTCACCTCTGTGGGAGCTACATATGACCACTGTTGGGGATGCAGATGCTAAATTCCTCATTCTCTTTTGCTGCTTGGTTTTTCTCCATAGGACTTGACCTTTTCTGACACGCTACAATGTGTCTTATCTTCTCCACTAAAATAGAACTTCATCGGGACAGGGATTTTTGTTTGTTTTATTCACTGCTGACTTCTCCGGTGCTTGGAATATTGTCTGGCATACGGTGGGTGCATAGCAAGTAGTTTCAGGATGTCTGCGAGGCTCTGCCGGAGAGGCCTGTTATCACCCAGACATGTTAGCACTGGGCATCTGGACAGTTCCAGGCCCCAGGGAGGCTGCCCACAGGATGACTGGAGAAGGAGGTCTTGAAAGTGTGGCCCCCATCCTGGGGCCTGAAGCCTCCCAGCCCGAGCTGTGTGGTCCCCTTTGCTGAGGCTCAAACGTTGCCGGCTCTATTGCCTGCAGACTCACCCTGCTCCTGCACTGCCTGTTCCTTTTTATGTTCAGCAATTCCTTTTAGAAAGTGCTGAGCCTTTCTTCCTGTTTCCTTTCCCTGTGAATGTCCATCATGCCCCACATTCTCCGTCTCTCCTCTTGCCCCTCCTTTCTCCACTGCATTCCCTTCCCCCTCTTCCTTCTCCCTCTATTATATCCCTCCCTCTTTCCCCCCAATTTCTCCTCTTTATTCCTTTCCTTTTCCTTTTTCTTCCTCTCCCTCGTTTTTTCTCCTGTCCCTCCTTAGAGATGCTCTCTTTTTGCTGCGTTTGAATCTGATTTATAATAAAAGGGCGGCAGTCTCCCCACGCCTACTCCCTTTAGGACACAGACAACAAAAAACTAAACTGTGTGCAGTTTTGCATAAGCCTCCGCCTCCTGGCTTCCACCCACAGCCTTAACCCCCAGGGACCAGCCACCGCTGACGCAGGCCTGCAGCAGGTCTGCCTGCCCGCCTGCCCATCTGCCACCCTGGGAGTGCACCAGGTGGGAAGCTGGGTTCTACCCAAAGGCCAGGAACTGGAGGATGGGGTCACAGGTCCGCCCTATCTCCCCTGCTCTAGTTCCTGCTGTGGGAGACTATGGATGAATGATTCTTGGGCTGTGGTTCCCAAGACGGAGAGTGAGATGGTTCATTGGACTTTCATCTAGTAACTGAGTGGGGCTTGCCAAGTTACAAGTGCCCCAGGGCTGTCATTACTCTTCTTACCTAGAGCAAGAGGCTAAGTAGCAATGGGAATAAAGGCTGTCATCTCAGGAAAGAAGGAGATGCCTGGCTTCTCTTATTCTTGCAATCCCATGAAATAGATACCATTACTATCCCCGTGTCATGGTTTGAGAAATGAAGACTCAGAGAGGCTGGTCATGGTAGCTGATGCCTGTAATCCCAGCACTTTGGAAGGCCAAGGTGAGAGGATCACTTGACCCCAGGAGCTTGAGACCAGCTTGGGCAACATAGCAAGACTGTATTTCAATTAATAATAATAAATAAATAAGTTTTTAAGAAAATGATGGCTCAGATTGAATAACTTGCCCCAGGTTATACATCTGAAAAGTGGTGGAGCTGGGATTTGAACTCAGGTCTTATGGGCTCTGCAGCAGGAATACTGAACTACAAGACTGTACATCTCGCGTTCAAGGCAGGCCCACCTGGACCCAGCACTTTCCTGATTCCGTCACAGCTGGCCAGGGGCTTTGCTCTTTGGGTTTCTTCTGGTGCCTTGGTGGAAGCAAGGAGGATTGAAAATGGGCTCAATCAAAACTTGTTTCTTTTCCCCCAGGTTTTTTTTTTTTTGAGACGGAGTCTCACTCTGTCGCCCAGGCTGGAGTGTTGTGGCCGGATCTCAGCTCACTGCAAGCTCCGCCTCCCGGGTTTAGCCATTCTCCTGCCTCAGCCTCCCGAGTAGCTGGCACTACAGGCTCCCGCCACTTCGCCCGGCTAGTGTTTTGTATTTTTTAGTAGAGACGGGGTTTCACGGTGTTCGCCAGGATGGTCTCGATCTCCTGACCTTGTGATCCGCCCGTCTCGGCCTCCCAGAGTGCTGGGATTACAGGCTTGAGCCACCGTGCCCGGCCTTCCCCCAGGTTTTTATATTCTCTGAGTTGTCTTGAGGCAAGGAGGTTTCCCAGGCAGCATAGTCAGGAAGTTAAAATGATGACCAGCTCAGCTTTCTGGATGATCCTGATTGAGGAGATAGATGAGTAGAAAGAAGCCATGGGACAGTGATTGGTGTTCACAGTGTAAATCTTTTTTTTTTTTTAGTCTTGCTCTGTCACCCAGGCTGGAGTGCAGTGGCGCAATCTCAGCTCACTGCAACCTCCGCCTTCCAGGTTCAAGTGATTCTCGTGCCTCAGCCTCCTGAGTAGCTGGAATTACAGGCATGCACCACATGCCTGGCTAATTTTTGCATTTTTAGTAGAGATGGGGTTTTGCCATCTTGGCCAGCCTGGTCTGGTCTTGAACTCCGACCTTAAGTGATCCACTCGCCTCAGCCTCCCAAAGTGCTGGGATTACTAATGTGAGCTACTGCACCTGGGTTCACAGTGTAAATCTTGAGTGATGGAGAAAACAGCTTTGTCATCCTTTACATGGTGGGCACCTGCCTGCTGTGCTCCACGTACATACGTGGCGTCTGCAACAACTCTGTCAGCTGTGCAAGGTCACTGTCCTCTACAGAGTAGAACATCAACACTGAGAAGGAACGTGACCTGCCAAGGCCACAGAGCAAGGTGGTGGAGGGGCTGTGGGTCACATCTAGGCTTTGTCCAGGACCCTTGCACCTCCCAGTATCCATATTGGCTCTCAGGAAAACAATAAAAAAAGGTTTCAGTGCTGTTTCATCTCTTTATTCTGGGGGAGAAGGAGGAGGGGGCCCATAGTATATTTTAGAGAAAGATTCATCCCAGAGTTTAAATTGGGATGTTGGGGGCCAAGCGCGGTGGCTCACGCCTGTAATCCCAGCACTTTGGGAGGCCAAGGCAGGCGGATCACCTGAGGTCAGGAGTTCAAGACACCTGGACGACATAGTGAAACCCCGTCTCTACTAAAACTACAAAAATTAGCCGGGTGTGTTGGTGTGTGCCTGTAATCCCAGCTACTTGGGAGGCTGAGGCAGGAGAATCGCTTGAACCCAGGAGGCGGAGTTTGCAGTGAGCTGAGATCGTGCCATTGCACTCCAGCCTGGATGACAGAGCAAGACTCTGTCTTGGAAAAACAAACAAACAAACAAAAATGGATTTTGGGACTTGAGGAAGAATTAACAGTTGGATAAAAGTTCATTCCTGATGGCCAATGTTGGCATTACTGAGCCCTAAAAGAGGCGCCCCCGCAGGCTGGGCACAGTGGCTCTCGCCTGTAATCCCAGCACATTGGGAGGCCAAGGTGGGAGGATCGCTTGAGCCCAGGAGTTTAAGACCAGCGTGGGCAACAAAGTGAGACCCTGTTTCTATAAAACAATTTGAAAATTAGCTGGATGAGGTTGTGTGCATCTGTAGATCCAGCTCCCTGCGAGGTTGAGCTGGAAGGATCATTGAGCCCAGGAGTTCAAGGCTTCTGTGAACTATAATTGTGCCATTGCACTCCAGTCTAGGTGACAGAGTGAGACCCTGTCTCTTAAAAAAAAGAAGAAAAAGAAGCCCCTGCAAATGGGCACAGCCCCAGGCTTGGTGGACATGAAGCTTTCCCTGCCCAGGGGCAGCTGCACCCTGGCTTCTCTCTCTGCAGTCAGCTGTGTGGGGACATGGAGGACTTGGGGGCAGCCTGGCATTGCCAAAGACAACAGATGCCAGCATGAGAGAGACATGCCAAGAAAGTTTCTGAAACCTCTGCCTCAGCCCCGAGCCAGGCACTCCCTGTGCATGGAAAACTGCAGGGACCCAGAGTGGACCTGAACCAGGGACCTGGCCACACACAGCCGGGAAAGCTCTGCTGGGCACCTGAACTACCTTCTGGCATCTGGGGAGGTTAGCGGTGGAGGAAAGAGGAAGCAGAGCTTGAAGTCTTTGCTCTCTGTTAGTGGGAGTTAGTGGAGAAAATGTACTTTCTATTAAACGTTTTGCTTCTGTGGTGGTCACCACAGAATTTCATTGCAAATTCCTGGGCTCGTCCAGATTATCCAAGTCAGAATCTCTTACAGAGGAGCCTGGGGATGTGCATTCTGAGCCAGTGTCCCTAGAGCAGGAGAACTGACTCTGGATCTGGCGTCAGCGAACTTTCCAGGCTCATGTTCGAGCTCCTGCGGAGTCTTTCACACAGACTTTTACAAACATCATCCCATGTAGGCTCCACAACTCTATCTATTTAGTATTTTGAGATGGAGTCTCGCTGGAGTAGAGTGGCGAGATCTCAGCTCACTGCAACCTCTGCCTCCCAGGTTCAAGAGATTCTCCTGCCTCAGCTTTCTGAGTAGCTGGGACTACAGGCACGTGCCACCATGCCCAGCTAATTTTTTTTTTTTTTTTTTTTTTTTTTTGTATTTTTAGTAGAGACAGGGTTTCACCATGTTAACCAGGAATGTCTCGATCTCCTGACCCCGTGATCCGCCCGCCTCGGCCTCCCAATGTCCTGGGATTACAGGTGTGAGCCACCATGCGCAGCTAGTGGCTCCGCAACTCTAAGAAGATTTGACGAGTAAACAGGCCTGAAGAGTTGAAATCATTTGCCAAGCACAGAACCAGGATTCAAAACTTTGCAGTCTGGCTCTAGAATGCCACCCTGTCCCACCTCAAGACTGGCCCTCTGCTGGGAATGCCTTTCTCCCTCATCCTTCATGTCCTTTTCTCTGTGGAGCCGTGTGCCCTGCCCATAAGTGCCTGTCCTGGGATCCAGGGGATGACATGTACTGGAGTCCCTGGTGCTCATGCCTTCTTACCCCTCCTAGACCATGAGCTGAGGGGACAGAGAGTGGCTCTTGCACCTGGGTGGCTCAGGATGTGTACAGTGGGTGAACAAATGGAGGGACATTTGAGGCCCAGACAGAAGGACACAGAATGTTCCCTGGTGGCAGCTTAGGAGGGGGCAGGGCTGGACAGAGGGGGCAGTTGTGTCCTTCCCTACCTTAACCTCTTCTGTCTGGGCCCACCTCCATGCAATTATTCATTCTGCAACATTCTCTTGCACCCTGGCTTTCTCTCTGAAATCCGTTCTCCACCCCAGTATTCACTCCCCGACTCTTCAGGTCACTCCTCTTAATCCTCGAGACATTCCAGGTTACCCGCTCCCTCAGGAGCTTTGCTAACCCCAAGGTTGTGATAACTGCTTCCTTTAGGCTCCCACAGTTGCTCGTTCTAATCCCAACACGGTATTTGAAGGGCTATCTATTTCTCTCCTAACTGGACTGGTAGGAGCTTTATAAGGGCAAGAGCCATCTCTTATTTAATGTTGTATTCCTAGGGCATGGTACCAGATTATTAGTAAAACTTGTTGAATGAATAAATGCCATTCAGCGGTGACTTCGCATAGATGTTACTCCATGTTATTCATGTCATTATAATCCATCTTGGGCTGCATTTCACAAGCCAGCGTTGAAGAAAGCTGGGCTCAGAGGGCCTTAGAGACCATCAGAGGTACAGATGATGAAACTGAAACCCAAGAGGTCAGTGGCAGGCCTGACTCTCACTGCCTCGCCTCTGGTTCTGCAGCTGGAGGTCCGTGAGGACAAGAACCGGGACTTGGACGTTATTTTCTGGCTTGGCAGGGTGCTTTGCCCGTGATCACAGTCATTGCCCTTTATTAGGTGCTTATAAGGTGCCAGGCCCTTTGTGTTTTTCCACGTTTGCATATCCATGGGGAAGGAACGTGCAATTATCCCCATTTACAGATGAACAAACAGGTGTAGGGAGGTTAATAATTTGATTATTTATCAGTGTCTTCTGGTTCCTTTCACAAATTTATCTGGGTCCTACTGTAGCTTCACAAGATTTGTCATCAAACCGACTTTTGGTGGCACAGTGGCTCACACCTGTAATCCCAGCACTTTGGGAGGCCAAGAGAGAGGATCGCTTGAGCCCAAGAGCTTGAGACCAGCCCAGGCAACACAGAGAAACATTTCTACAAAAAAAAAAAAAAAAAAAAATTAACCCGGTGTAGTGGCGTGCCTGTGGCCCCAGCTACTCAGGAGACTGAGGTGGGAGGATCGCTTAATCCCGGGAAGGCGGAGGTTGCAGTGAGCCGAGATCACGCCAGTGCACTCCAGCCTCGGCAACAGAGCGAGACCCTGTCACAAACACACACACACTTTCCAGAGGGGGAAACCGAGGCTCTGGGACTAGAGAACCGGTTTATCTGCCTGGGCATACTAGGCTGGCTCTGCACTTGATAGAATCGCGCCAGCAACAGCGCCCCCTGCAGGCGGCGGCGGGCACGCCTGCGTCACAGCCATCCCCGCCCTTCCGCAGTGGGAACGCCCGAATGCTTCATCCGGTCTCCGAAAATTGACGAGCGCTCCTCCAAAGGCCCTGGCTCAGGGAAGCGGGGTGCGCCGCCTTCAGCCCCGCCTTGGTCGCCGTGGCGTCGCATCATTGGCATCCCCAGGGGCTGCTGGAAGGTACCCGTGGCCTTGGCCGCCGTGGCTTCCCTCATCGTAACAGCCCGGGGGCAGCGGTGCTCAAAGAACTCAAGGGGTGGGGCTCAGGTAGGGGCATGGCAGGTACTCTTCCTAGGGGCGGGATCCTGGGAAAGGGGATCGTCCCAGAAGGACCCAGCCACAAGCAAGGACACCGGTGCATCAAGTCCTGGCGCCTGTGTGTCCGTGGGCAGCGCCCTTCTCCTCCTCCCCAGACATTGGTCCTGGCACCTGTGTGTCCGTGGGCAGCAGCCTCTTCCTCCTCCCCAGACCTCAATTTCTGCGCGAGTAAAATGGGGACTCTTCCAAGACACTTACATGAATGCAAAAAATCGGGATTTCGTCCAGCATGCTCAGAATTCTCGCCCCTACACAGGCACCTGAGAAATCAGAGCTAGGTCAGGCGAGCCGGTGTGGATGTACTGGGAGCTCCTTCCCTTGCTGCGTCAGCACCCTTGAGACTGGAGAGCCCTGGAGGTTGGGGACCGGTCACTTCCTGGTGGACCAGACTCCCTGCAGTCTGAGATGGTGACAGACATGAGACATGGTTGTGGAAGTAACTGGTAACAGTAGTAGCCCACATTTATTGAGCACTGACTATGTGCCTGGCTTTGTGTGAAGGCCAGTCACATGCATTATTTCCCCTCCCACAGCCCTGTCTGGTAGGTACTGTTATTCTGTCCCCAATTTACTGATGAGGCATTTGAGGCCCAGAGTTGCTGGGCAGTAACCAATCCAAAGTCACCCTGCTGACAAGTGGCTGAAGCAGTAGTCCCCAGTCTTATCCACTATACTGTATGGAGAAAGGTCTGACCTGGAAGGCAGAATGGCAGAGGGGGAAATGACAAGGCTCTAGCAGTATTAATAATAGATACCATGCACTGAGCACCCACTAAGTGCTGGGTGCTGGCCCAAGGGCATTTCATGTATCGTTTCTCCTCCTGACAGTGAACCCTATACTGTAGATTTTATTTCCATTTCAAAGGTGAAGCTCGGAGAAGTCACTTTATATGCCTTAGGACACATATAGTAAAAACTAACTTTGGGATTCATGGATGGTGCATTCTGCCTGCCTGTATGTCACTCTTAGGCATATTCCGCTTCTTTCTGGGTCAAGCTTTCTCCTACTGTGAAATGAGAGGCTTGGACTGGGAGACTTGGAATGTTCCTTCCCGAGCCGATGTTCTTTGATTTTAGGGAGTTTTGACATGAATGTCAGGAGAACTGGCTTTGAGGATTACATTTGTTCCTAATTAACTATAATTTAGGCACACTTTAGCCAAGTTCCCTGCATCTCTGGGCTTCAGTTTTCCCATTAGTAAAAGGTAGAGACCAGACCAGGCATGGTGGCTCATGCCTATAATCCCAGAACTTTGGGAGGTGGAGGAGGGAGGATTGCTTGAAGCCAGGAGTTTGAGTCCAGCCTGGGCAACAAAGCAAGACCCTGTCTCTACAATAAAAAATTTAAAAAGTTCAAATTAGCCTAGTGCAGTGGCTCACGCTTGTAGTCCCAGCTACTTGGGGAGCTGAGGTGGGAGAATCACTTAAGCCCAGGAGTTTGAGGCTGCAGTGAGCTATAATCATGCTACTGTGCTCCAGCCTGGGTGACAAAGCGAGGCCCCATCTCTAAAAAGAAAATGGGCTGGGCACAGTGACTCACACCTGTAATCCTAACACTTTGGGTGGCTGAGGTGGGAGGATCACTTGATCCCAGGAGCTTGAGGCCAGTCTGGGCAACATGGCAAAACCCTGTCTCTACAAAAAATACAAAAAATTGGCTAGGCATGATGACATGTACCTGTGGTCCCAGCTATCTGGGAGGTGGAGGCAGAAGGATCACCTGAGCCCAGGAGGTTGAGACTGCAGTGATCTGTGATCACGCCACAGCCTTGGCAACAGAGTGAGACCCTGTCTCAAAAAAAAAAAAAAAAAAAAAAAAAAATTACAGAGACTAGACATTTCCAATCATCAGAGTGCCTTCTGGCTTGAATATTTTATGACTGCAGATGAAGAGACAACCCGAGGGTCAGCAAACTGCATCCTCTGAGAAAGTCTAATGAACATAAATCTTCTACCTTACTCAGAACGTCCCTGGCACAAGTTTCCAAGGATAGACCCCCTGCATGGGTGAAGGGGAGCAGCTGCCTTTGAGCAATCAGCAGTAACTGCTTGGGGAGGCTTACTCCCCTAATAGTTCAGACGTCACCTCCGAGGTGAGACGGACCCACAGCTGAACGCCAACACTTCCAATTCTCAGTAAGGCATCTCAGGCAAGTGACCTTTCCTTTCTGTATCTCAGTTTCCCCTGTATAAGATGGGATGCTGGCTGGGCATGGTGGCTCACACCTGTAATCTCAGCACTTTGGGAGGCCGAGGCGGGCAGATCACCTGAGGTCAGGAGTTAAAGACCAGCCTGGCCAACATGGTAAAACCCTATGTCTACTAAAAATACAAAAATTAGCTGGGCGTGGTGGTAGGCACCTATAGTCCCAGCTACTCAGGAGGCTAAGGCAGGAGAATTGCTTGAACCCGGGAGGCAGAGGTTGCAGTGAGCCGAGATTGCTCCACTGCACTCCAGCCTGGGCGACAGAGGAAGACTCCCTCTCAAAACGAAAACAAACAAAAGGATGCTAATGGTACCAGCTTCATCTGGGATTCAGTGAGAAAACATGAGGTGGGGGAGGGGGAAACTAATACCATTTTTTTGGCCTTGAAAATTCTCGGTAAACACAACTTTTACTAGTTGTGTCTGCAGCAGCAGTCTGGGCACTGGGGGAGTTCCTAGGCCTTGGACCCCGCCCATCCTCTATGCCCTAAGATGGTTTTAGGGGAGGAGAGGTAGGATCCTGCTGAGTCAGCGGAGGATCCAGAGTTAGGACTCAGGCAGCCCCCACCCCTGAGGCTGCCAGCACCAGCTGCTGGCCTAAAGTGGTATTAATGGGCATTCTAGCATGTCCCTAGCTGGCAGCAGCTCCTGGGGAGGAGCAGCAGCCGCTGAGAATAGGGGAGGCGGAGGAATGGTGTTGGGACTCCTGCAGGGTGTGCCGGGGACTATGGCTAAGCGCATCCTCACGGTTCCAGATGAGTTAACTGAAGTGTGTGCCGTGCTTTGGACTTTTATAAGTGCATTTGCATGAGTCGTGTCCTCAGGACAGGGTTGAGTGGCATGGCACAGGGTTCTTAACGTGCAGTACAGGGATTTGACTCCTGCGGACCTGTACAAGGGATCAGGAATCCCCCACACTGTGCAGGATTGTGTGGGTGATTCTCCAGAGGCATAAGACCCCAAAATGTCGAAAGAGTTCTTGCTTTAGGAGTCAGAAGACCTGCTCACTAGACCCCATCCCCATTTCTCCCTTCCACCCTTCTTTTCTTTCTTTCTTTCCTTTCCCTTTCCCATTCCTTTCCCTTTTTTGTTTTAGAGACAGAGACTTGCTGTGTCGCCCAGGCTGGAGTGCAGTGGTACAATCTCAGCTCACTGCAGCCTTGACCTCCTGGGCTCAAGCCATCCACCCACTTCATCCTCAGCCTCCCGAGTAGCTGGGACTACAGGTGCACACCACTATGCCTGGCTAATTTTGTTATTTTATACATATATATATATATTTTTTAATTTTTTTTTTTTTTTTTTTTTGTGGAGACACCCCATCTCACCATGTTGCCTGACTGGTCTCGAACTCCCAGGCTCACGCAGTTCTCCTACCTTGGTCTCTCAAAGTGCTGAGATTACAGGTGTGAGCCACTGCACCTGGCCCTTCCCTCCTTCTGTCTCATCCATTCAGCAGACATTTCCTAAGATGTGTTTCAGGCTCCACCCTCCATTGGGAATACAGCCATGAAGAAGACAGGCTCCCAGCGCCCTAGCAAGTTTGGGGCCAATTTTGTAAGAACTGATAGAGGCAGCAAGTCCAGGGGTTGTGAGAGCTTCAGACTGGGGCTCCTGACCCAGCATGTGGCAGAGGGCAAGTTGGGAGTCAGCAGGGGAGTCCTGGCTCCGTGCCTGTGGCCTTGGGTAGGCCACTAGCCTTGCTGAGCCTCAGTTTAACCCCCTGTCCCTGATAGGACCACTTCACAGGATGGGGTGAGTGTGGAGGAGATGAGGTCCTGGTGGAGCCTCCTCTTCCAGAGAGGGCTGATAGGTTCTGGAGAAGGGGAAGGGGCCTGGGCCCCTACTAGCTGGCTGGGGGCCCCAAGCAAGCTACATAACCTCCCTGAGCCTCAGTTTTCTCATCTGTGAAATGGGGGGGGATTTTCCAGGCCTTGGCCACCTCTTTGGACACTGTGCTGCTCAGATCGGACCATGGGCTTTTCTCAGGTGTAGAGAAGGGTGGTGGGGGGATTGGATGTTCTCTCCGTCTGCACCCAGCGGGGCTGACTTCACATATCCGCTCATTGTTGAGTACCAAGTGTGGTTTGTGTGCAAGGCACCATGCAGGGGATAGAGGAGGGACCGCAAGGGCCTGTGCCGCAGCCCGCCTGGAGTTCAGAGCCCTGGACAAGGGACACGCAAGGGTTTGCCAGGGCTGATTGGAGCAAAAATAACCCCTCGCTGTGAAGGCCATCACTTCATCACTCTGGCCCTTGGTTACCTCATCTGTAAAAAGGGGAATAAATGGTACCTCCCTGCTAGGGTCGTGCTGAGCCTCACAGTGGCTGGCATAGTGTCTACACTAAATACACAGGAACCATTGTCGTCACTACTGCTGTCATTAATATGATCATCAGCCATCAGGTGCCTTTTGTCCCCTCCCCTGACTAACCTGTCATACGGTGAATTATGTCAGGGCCAGCTCTCCTGTCCCTGTCCCTGCCCCAGAGCATTAACCACCTCCCGAGGTGGAGCCTGGATGCTCCCTTTTCAGACCCAGTCCATGCACCCAAAGAAGCTCTTGGCTCCTCAGTGAGGCTCGGGGCCCCTTTCCCTACCCCCGTTTCTTCAGGCCCAGCTGCAGAAGGCATGACCCTCTGGCCAGCCCGAGACTGAAGCCTCCCTCCTGTCCCGTCCTCTCCTTCCACCCGGCTGCAGGGTAAGGTCAACAGGCCACATCCAGCCAGCCTTTCTGGGCATTCTGCTCTCACTGCAGCTAGAGCCAGTTGAGCCCGACTCAGCATCTCCTCCCACATTCCTCCCCCTGCAGGCTGCAGCAGGGCTGGGGACACGGCCTGGGCCTCCACAGCCTCTGCAGCAACCCTGTCACTGTGGTGGGCGAAGGGCCCAGATCGGGGGCAGGCATCCCTGCTGGATGCTAGTCCCTGCTCCTGACCAGCAGCCGCAGTGCCTGATTTATGGCTCCCTTTGGGCTCGCTCCAGCAAAACTGCTTGCAAACCACTCCTGGCCTATTCTTTTCTGGGTCCTGGTTTGCAGTCAGGTTGTCTCACGCCACAGCCTGCAGCCCCACCCCACCACACCCCCAGTCCCCAACCACCGGGTGCCTGGCACATCAGGGCAGGTTATGCCTTAAGAAGAAGGACAAAGTTCCATCCCAGCCCTGCCATGGGTGGACTGGGTGGCCTAAAATGGCTTATGGAACCTCTCTGGGCCTCAGGTTTCCTGTTTGCACATTGAATGATCTTGAAGGTATCCTCACTGATATCCATGCTTCTGAGTTTCCTTCACATTGCCCCACCACCTCCCAAGTCTTTTGCCTTGGAACTGAGTCTTTTTTTTTTTTTTTTTTTTTTGAGATGGCATCTCACTTTGTCGTGTAGGCTGGAGTGCAGTAGCGCAATCTTTGCTCACTGCAACCTCTGCCTCCCGGATTCAAGAGATTGTCCTGCCTCAGCCTCCCAAGTAGCTGGGATTACAGGCGTGCACCACCATGCCTGGCTGATTTTTGTATTTTTAGTAGAGAGGGGGTTTCGCCATGTTGGCCAGGCTGGTCTTGAACTCCTCACCTCAAGCAATCTGCCCACCTCAGCCTTCCAAAGTGCTGGGATTACAGGCGTGAATCACCGGTCTGGCCTGGAACTGGGTCTTCCATGTGTCCAAATGGAGACCCCAGCAACCAGGCCAGGCAAGCAAGAAAGAACTAGGCCTGGGTGGTGATGGTTGCTGGAGATACCCATCTTTGGAGCCCCACAGCCCTGAGCAGGACCCCTGGCTTTTTCTAGGCCAGTCCCTTGCCTCCCTGAGCTGCATCCATAAAATAGGGAGTGTCAGACCTGATTTATTGCAGGTGGATCCCTGTGCTAGACACAGCTTGAGCAGGTGACAGTAAATGCGGGTCTCTTTTCCCAGCATCCTCAAGCCTGCTTCCCAGGGGCTACCAAGTCCAGGCCACTGCAGACAGTGGGAGCATGGCCGTGGGTGGGCATTTTGTGACCAACGTGGGGGTGGGGGTGATGGTCATCACTGTGCCTCCAGGTCATCTGTCTGATCCATGAGCAGGAAGCGGGGAGGGCCCCAACACTGGGTGTTTGCAAGGAGGGTGTGGAACTGTCGAGAGCTTGGTGGCCTATTTGCTCATGTGTTCATCCATTCAGACATACTTAGTCAGCATCTTCTTCTTCTTTTGTTTTTTTTTTTTTTTTTGAGATGGAGTTTCACTCTTGTCACCCAGGCTGGATCTCAGCTCACTGTAACCTCTGCCTCCTGGATTCAAGCGATTCTCCTGCCTCAGCCTCCCCAGTAGCTGGGATTACAGGCATGTGCCACCATGCCCTGCTAATTTTGTATTTTTAGTAGAGATGGGGTTTCACCCTGTTGGCCAGGCTGGTCTTGAACTCCTGACCTTAGGTGAACCACCTACCTCGGCCTCCAAAAGTACTGGGATTACAGGCGTGAGCCACCGCACCTAGCCTAGCCAGCATCTTCCTGATGGCCACTCTGCACCTGGGTCTGCAGAGGACAGTTCTAAGCACCTTACATGCATTAACTTGCTTTTATCCTCAGGACAACCCTATAGGGTAAGCAGTAGTCACATCATTTTTGCTCAAGGTCACACAGCTGATAAATGGTAGAATCAAGGGTCTGAAGCCGGGCCATCCTGTCAAGTCCACGGCAAACGCCTTTCGTCAGCTTCGCACTGCTCTCAGCACCAGCCTGCTTCCTGCTCCATCTGGAAGCACCATTGCATCCCTGCTCTGGCCTTCACCCTTACTGCTCACCGCACCCCCGTTTCCTGACTCCCTTCCTCCTCTGACTAAACAACAAACTGATAGTCAGCCTGCAAGACTCAGCTGTATGGCTGAGCGCAATGGCTCATATCTGTAATCCCAGCATTTTAGGAGCCCGAGGTGGGAGGATCACTTGAGGTCAGGGGTTCAAGACCAGCCCGGGCAACATGATTGAAACCCTGTCTCTACAAAAAATACGATAATTAGCCGGGTGTGGTGGTGAGCGTCTATAGCCCCAGCTACTCAGGAGGGTGAGGCAGGAGGATCACTTGAGCCTGGGAGGTCAGGCTGTAGTGAGCTGAGATTGCACCAGTGTACTCCAGCCTGGGCAGCCACAGTGAAACCCTGTCTTGAAAAATAAACAAAAAATTAAAAAGACTCAGCTGTGGCATCACCTCCTCCAGGAAGCCTTCCTTGATGCCCTTCCTGTCCCAGGCTGGGTTAGGCTCCTCCACTGGCCTCTCTCAGTTTCCCCTGTCCAGCACTCATCCCTCTTGTTGCAAGCATCTGTTCATGTGTTTACCTCCTCTACCGGACCGTGAGCCCCTCGTCCTCACCTTGACACCCACTGTGCCTGGCACCATTTGTGGTACAGAGGAGAGCACTGGGGAATTTTGAAGGGCCAATTTTTTTTTTTTCTTTTTGAGATGGAGTTTCGCCCTTGTTGCTCAGGCTAGAGTGCAATGGCACAGTCTCAGCTCACCACAACCTCCGCCTCCCAGGTTCAAGCGATTCTCCCACCTCAGCCTCCCAAGTAGCTGGGATTATAGGCATGCGCCACCACAACCAGCTATGTTTGGTCAGGCTGGTCTCAAACTCCCGACCTCAAGTGATCCACCCGCCTCAGCCTCCTAAAGTGCTAGGATTACAGGCATGAGCCACAGTGCCCGGTCTTTTTTCTTTTCTTTTCTTTTCTTTTTTTTAAACAGAGTCTTGCTCTGTTGCCCAGGCTGGAGTGGCATGATCTTGGCTCACTGCAACCTCTGCCTCCTGAGTTCAAGCAGTCCCCCCACCTCAGCCTCCTGAGTAGTTGGGATCATAGATATGTGCCAGCATGCCCAGCTAATTTTTTATATTTTTAGTAGAGACAGTGTTTTGCCATGTTGGCCAGGCTGGTCTCAAACTCCTGGCCTCAAGTGATCTGTCTGCCTCAGCCTCCCAAAGTGCTAGGATTATAGGTATGAGCCACCATGCCTGGCCAGATGACCAAATCTTGATCGTTCATAACCTTGTGAATAGTTGACAAGTTCTAGCATCTCTGTTTCACAGAGGAGGAAACTGAGGCACAGAGAGGTGACATGATCTTCGCAACTCACAGAGCTAGTGGTGACAGAGCTGGCATTTGTTGGAATGGTCTCCATTTCAGAACAAGATCCTAAAGGGTTTACCAAACCAGGGCTTAAATTTTTTGAATTATTTATTAACGGTTCAAAAGTCTGAAGGTGCAAAGGGTAGACAGTGAAAAATCTCCCTTCTCTTCTGTCCCCAGCCACCCAAATCCTCCTAGGGAAGCAGCTGGGGTGATCTGATCCTCAGGTGACTTTCTCAGCAGTGTGTGTGTTCCCAGATAAACCCAGCGTGTGTTACTCAGAACCAGCTTTAAACCCAGGCCTGTGGGATGCCCATCTCACCCGGGGTTGCTCAGGACTTGGGACAGGGCCCACCATGTCCTGGCAAAGATATTGGGCCACCAGAGGCCTCCATCCCCCCATCCTAGGTCCCCTCCCTGTCCCAGGTCCCCTCCCACCACTGCTGTGCCTCCTCAGCAGAGCTGCCTGCCTGGCTCTGCTCCCCAGGCTGCAGCAGAGGCTGGGGCTCGGGCCCACAGCCCAGCAGGGCTACAATGGTGAAGGGCTGCTTTGGGCTGAGGGGGCCTCCCTTCAGCGCAGTCTGACACTTGCTTTATTATTCCTCACAGAAGGGGCCCAGTGTGGGGAAACACCCCAGCAAAGGCAGGGGCCAGAGTGAGGAGGCACTGGGCAGGCGGGGCGCATAGGGCACATCAAGGCAGGGCAGGGTGGGGATGCTGGCTCCACCCCTTCCTGCTGGGAACCAAGCGGGCATAATAGCTCCCTGAGCAGCCTCTTTTCTCTGAAGAGTAGGAGACAGTACCTGGAATTCCTTGGGGAATGCAGTGAGCGCTCGAGAAGCGGTGACTGGAGTGGTATAGGTAGGGAGGCTCCGGGCTTTTCCACCACCCTAGACTTCCCTGTGACCCCTGAAAAGCAGACACAAGACCCTTGGAGCCTGTGCTCGGGCCTCTGACCTAGTCCCTTCCCCTGTGTGCATAAATATTAGGGGGATTGTTGTTGTTACTCTCTCTTTTTTTTTTTTTTTCCTTGAGAGGGAGTTTCGCTCTCATTGCCCAGGTTAAGGTGCAATGGCACGATCTCGTCTCACTGCAACTTCCACCTCCCAGGTTAAACGATTCTCCTGCCTCAGCCTCCTGAGTAGCTGGGATTACAGGCATGTACCACCACGCCCAGCTATTTTTTTGTATTTTTCATAGAGATGGTGTTTCACTGTGTTAGCCAGGATGGTCTTGATCTCCCGACCTCAGGTGATCCACCCACCTTAGCCTCCCAAAGTACTGGGATTACAGGTGTGAGCCACTGTGCTTGGCCCTGTTGTTGTTACTCTTATTGGTGTCCAGTCTTGTGATGTCCAATAGGAAGCCAGGACTCCCACCTCCACCCTGTTCCCCAGGGTAGCTTTGGTGGAGGGCAGGGCAGCAGTGAATATGTGTACAGGTTTGGAGGGTGGGGAGGAGGCTACCAGAAGGCTGGGTGGGGCACAGACAGACCACAGGGCTGGGAACCAGGCCTTTGGGGTTCACCTCTTACATAGCCCTGGGCATGCCTGAGCCCAGCTTCCTCCTCTGAGAAATTAGGGTGATCATCCCTCTCCCCATTAACCTCATGGGATTTGGGATGTTCAGGGTAGAGAATGCATGAGAGAGTCTTTGCCTTGAACTCCTGGCCTCAAGTGATCCTCCTGCTTCAGCCTCTCGAACTGTGAGGATTACTGGGATTACAGGCGTGAGCTACTGTACCTGGCTAGGAGTCTTTGCCATCTGCAAATCAGAGGCAGCAAGCAGGTATCCATAGGTCTGCAGAACCACAGAGAACATTGAAGGGATTTGATTTGGAAATAGTAGTAATGATTGTGTGATATTTTGAATATAATTAACACCTCTGGCCTGTACATCATTTACACTTTTTTTTTTTTTTTTGAGACAGGGTCTTGCTCTGTAGCTCAGGCTGGCATGCAGTGGCGTGATCTCGGCTCATGGCAACCTCTGCTTCCCGGGCTCAAGTAATTCTCCTGCCTTAGCCTCCCGAGTAGCTGGGATCACAGGCATGCACCACCACACCCAGCTAATTTTTGTATTTTTAGTAGAGACGAGGTTTTGCCATGTTGGCCAGGCTGGTCTCGACTCCTGACCTCAAGTGATCCACATGCATTGGCCTCCCAAAGTTCTGGGATTACAGGCATGAGCCACCATGTCCGGCCTTACACAGCCATTTTAAATATATGGGAAAAAAAAAAAAAGAGGATTTGAATTAGTTGCCCTATCAGTCAGAAAAACAGAACCCACTTTAGGGGGTCCAGCGGGGGAAATTTTGAAAAGCCAAACAGGAGGCTGGACAGAGGTCGGTTACCCATCCCATGGCCTGGGACCACAGAGGTCTGTCTGGAGGAAACTGGAAGTTTGAGAAGACGCAGCCACTGCCCAAAGGCTGGAAAAACCTGGGCCTCTTCCACCTGCCAGTCTCCCTTCAGTGCCTCCCATTGGCTGGACTTAATCAATGCCGGTTTGCAAAGGAGCTTGGGAAATGTAGTTTGCAAGGGTTAGTTCCCCCACCTTTCCAGATGGTGAGCAGAGGAGGAACAGCAAATGGATGTAAAATCATACAGCAGGCAGGATGTGGTGGCTCATGCCTGAAATCCCAGCACTTTGGGAGGCCAAGGCAGGAAGATCACTTGAGGCCAGGAGTTTGAGACCAGCCTGGGCAATATAACAAGACCCTCATCTCTGCAAAAAAATTTTTAAAAATTAGTCATGGTGGCACCCAGCTGTAATCCCAGCTGCTAGGAGGCTGAAATGGAGAATGGTTTGAGCCCAGAATTTGAAGCTTCAGTGAGCTATGATCACACCACTGCACTCCAGCCTGGGCAACAGAGCAAAACCCTGTCTCAAAAAAAGAAAAAACATCATATGGCACATGAGGGTTATAGTTGTCAACATGAAATGACTGGGCGATTTAGCATAAAAATCTGGATTAATAGATTCTCCTGAAACACCAAAGAAAGGCTCCGCTCCCTTGAGTCCACCATCTTAGCCTAGTTTTGCTGTGTACATTGTCCTTGGGGAGCCCTGCTGAGGAGTCCTGAGAAACTTACAGGGTGAGGGGCATGAGAGGACCCCATGTCTTTCAGGGTGGGATCAGAGGAGGAGAAGCCATGAGGACCCTGAGGCAGGTGGGCTGAGCAGGCAGGGCCAGGGAATCCAGTGGGGCCGTCAGTTTCTAGGGAGAGCACACTGGGGATCTGGAACTGTGGGTACCTTCCTATTGTAGCTTTTGTGCGTGTGTGTGTGTGTGTGAGACAGAGTCTCGTGCTATCACCCAGGCTGGAGTGCAGTGGTGCAATCTCGGCTCACTGCAACCTTCGCCTCCCAGGTTCAAGCAGTTCTTTGCCTCAGCTTCCCGAGTAGCTGGGACTACAGGCACCCGCCACCACTCCCGGCTAATTTTTGTATTTTTAGTAGAGACAGGGTTTCACGATCTTGGCCAGGCTGGTCTTGAACTCCTAACCTCGTGATCCACCCACCTCAGCCTCCCAAACTGCTAAGATTATAGGCGTGAGCCTCTATGCCTATTGTAGCTTTTAGAGACTGTCTGGTCTTACACAACTATGAGGGTTGTGTTTGTTCATTTTAGTTATCTTTCTGACACTGTCAGGCCCTGTGTTCTAAATTTTCCAGGAAGTCCCAAAGTGTAAACTGATAACAGATTATCCTGGAGGAAGAGGTGGGGCAGCCTGGAGTTTTCCTCTGGACATCCTGAGAGGGATACTGAAGCACTCAGGAGGGGTCTCAGACCTGCCCAAGCTCATACATGCAGTTTGAGAAGAGCTGCGCTTAGACCACAGGCCTCTTGGCTCCTGGGAAGCTGAGAGCATCAGCTCTGGAGTTCGTCAGACGGGCAGATGGGCAAGTCCCAACCGCAGCTCAGTGACCTCAGACAAGCCCCTTCACCTGGTAGAACCAGGTTCTTCTTCAGAGTTGTAAGAAGGAGTAGAGGAGGGTCTCTGCATGTCAGATGCCCACACAGTGCCTGGGAGCTGAGGTTGTCATGGTTACCAAGAGGCCAGTCTCAGGGCTGCTGTGATGACCTGGGCTGCTCTCCCATTCCCAAGAAGGGGGAACTCCTCAGATTCCCTACTCTGCTCTTCTTGCTCCCTCCCAAGTAATACATGAGCAGGAATTTGTCCTCTGCAGGAATGTGCAGCGAGAAAGTCTCCTTTTTTGATGAGACAGCGATGAGGTGATGTCTGGTTTTTTATATCCCCATTTGCTGAACTGGTGCCAGATGTAAGAATCCAGGCTGGATTCCATTAGCCATATTTGTCCTCTGGCCTCCCAGCCCTGCAGGACCTTCTGGGGGCCCACGTTGAGACCCTCCAGTTGGGAAGAAGTTGGCTGGGGCAAATGATGCAGCCCTAAGACGAACCATTTCCACTGGGGACTCAGGCGGGGTCCCTGAGAGCCTGACTCACTCGAGTCTTTAAAAATTTAAAAAATAAAATTGATCTTTTTTTTTTTTCTTTTTACTGAAGTAAAAAACCCTTTGAAGTTTAGGAACTACAACTAATCCACGTTGAAGGCTAATCGGAGGCCTAGATAGGTTAATACCTTTCCCAGAGGAACCCAGTGGTAAATGTAAATGTCAGATTGATCAATTGTAGGTTGGACTTCAGAAGCTGGAGTCCTCATTACTATTCTGGGACAGTGGTCGGCTCCATTTGCTCAACAGAAGGATCAGTGGCCTGGAGAATTTGAGATAGTTGGTGATAACATTATAGGATTATATTTTAAATGGGAAAGAAATTCCTAAAAGTAATATGCATGTTAAAAAAAACTATATTAAGGCTGGGTACAGTGGCTCATGCCTGTAATCCCAGCACTTTGGGAAGCCGAAGTGGGAGGATTGCTTGAGCCTAGGAGTTCCAGATTAGCCTGGGCAATACAGTGAGACCCCATCTCTACAAAAAGAAAAAAATTAGCTGGCGTGTCATTGTGTGCTTGTAGTCTTAGCTACTTGGGAGGCTGAGGTGGGAGGATTGCTTGAGCACAGAAGGGTGAGGCTGCAGTGAGCTGTGATCATACCACTGTGCTCCAGCCTGAGTGACAGAGCAAGACCTTGTCTCAAAAATAAAAAAATTCATATACAGAAATGCCTGAGGCATACAATGAAAGCTCTTGAAAGCCACTGTCTGGAGATAAGCACTAAAGCCACTTACACAGATTTTTTCAGATTTTTCTGAATTTATAAGTATATGTTAAAACTTATATTTTTATTTTTATTTATTTATTTATTTTTGAGGCGGAGTCTCGCTCTGTCCGCCAGGCTGGAGTGCAGTGGCACAATCTCGGCTCACTGCAAGCTCTGCCTCCTGGGTTCACGCCATTCTCCTGCCTCAGCCTCCTGAGTAGCTGGGACTACAGGCGCCCGCCACCACGCCCGGCTAATTTTTTTTATAGTTTTAGTAGAGACGGGGTTTCACTGTGTTAGCCAGGATGGTCTCGATCTCTTGACCTCATGATCCGCCCACCTCGGCCTCCCAAAGTGCTGGGATTACAGGCTTGAGCCACCACGCCAGGCTAATTTTTTGTATTTTTAGTAGAGACGGGGTTTCACCGTGGTCTCGATCTTCTGACCTTGTGATCCGCCCGCCTCTGCCTCCCAAAGTGCTGGGATTACAGGTGTGAGCCACCGCACCCGGCAAAACTTATATTTTTAAAAACTTAACATTGTACATTCTGTTTTGCAGTTTGCTTTTTGCAAATAACAGTAGCTGCTGAAATGTGGCAATTCTTTACCTGGCAGATTCATGACCAACCTGGTGGGAGAAGTAGCTGGTAAAGTTTTATGCAAAATTGTGTGTTGTGTCTATGTGAGCATTTTTTAGAAATAGTGACTACGATTCTTATCAGAATCTTAGGAAAGATTCAGACCCAAGACCCTTGATTGCCGACGGGGAAGGGACTCAGGCGAGCTGAACAGGGAGCTCAGTCCTCGGGGTGGCCTTGAAGGATGAGGACAGGAATGCTGCAGTCGCCTGGCCCTGGGCATCCTGCCCTGGCCTTGGAGAGGAGCTGCATCCTACAGAGCCAGAAGGAGGACAAGGGAGTCAGCCTGCCCAAGCTCCAGGCTGAGCCTCTGCAGTCCCTGCCAGGAGAAGTCTTACAACCGCCGGGAGCTTGGGAAGGTTACAGAGAAAACGCCTCTCGCAGCACTTGGGGAGGACACTGCCTGCAGTGCCTGCCATGGGCCTGCTCAGGGTCGGGGAAGCCTCCGAGGGACAGGCTTGGGGCAGAGGGGTGGGTGAGGGGCAGGGAGCAGAGGGCACTCTCCGGGCCAGGACCCTGGCACACCTAGCACACAGACCTTGGGGAGGGCGCCAAACACAGGACTTGGCTGCATTTTGTTATTGTCACTTCGAGTATTACCTGTGCAGTCGGGCAGGCTTTATGGATCTCAGACTGCCCAGGACTTTTTTTTTTTTTTTTTTTTTTTTTTGAGACGGAGTCTCGCTCTGTCACCCAGGCCGGAGTGCAGTGGCCGGATCTCAGCTCACTGCAAGCTCTGCCTCCCGGGTTCACGCCATTCTCCTGCCTCAGCCTCCCGAGTAGCTGGGACTACAGGCGCTTGCCACCTCGCCCGGCTAAGTTTTTTTTGTATTTTTAGTAGAGACGGGGTTTCACTGTGTTAGCCAGGATGGTCTCGATCTCCTGACCTCGTGATCCGCCCGTCTCGGCCTCCCAAAGTGCTGGGATTACAGGCTTGAGCCACCGCGCCCGGCCTGCCCAGGACTTTTCTAGCTGCTATGGGAGGATCTAAGATTTACCAAGAACAACAGCCACCGCCCAGAAAATGGGTTTCTTGTGCACATGCCAGATTTTCATTTGCTGCGGGGAGGTCCTGTTATACTCGCCACTTTACAGTGCCCCCCCCCATCAAAAGCCAGGAAACCTGTCAAAGGCTCATGGGATCAGCAGGTGTTGATTTAATACTGGTACCCCCAGTTGCAGAGTCCCTAGCCTCAACCACAGGCACTCTCCTCTGCCCCACAGGGAGGGACTGCCACCCAGACTCAGGGATGACCTCTGTGAGATGACAGCAGAGGGTTTTTGTCCTGTTTCAACTTTTTTGTTTGTTTTTGAGATGGAGTTTTTGCTCTGTTGCCCAGGCTGGAGTGCAGTGGTGCGATCTCAGTTCACTGCAACCTCCACCTCCTAGGTTTAAGCAATTCTCCTGCCTCAGCCTCTGGAGTAGCTGGGATTACAGGTGCATCTCACCACACCCAGCTCAATTTTTGTATTTTTAGTAGAGATGGGGTTTCACCGTGTTGGCCAGGCTGGTCTCAAACTCCTGACCTCAGGTGATCTACCTACCTTGGTCTCCCAAAGTGCCGGGATTACAAATGTGAGCCACTGAGCCGGCCTCACCTTTTGTTTTTAATTATTATTTTTTGAGATGGAGCCTCGCTCTGTCACCAGGCTGGAGTGTAGTGACGCCATCTCGGCTCACTGCAACCTCTACCTCCTGGGTTCAAGCGATTCTCCTTGCCTTGGCCTCCTGAGTAGCTGGGACTACAGGCACCCGCCACAATGTCCGGCTAATTTTTTGTATTTTTAGTAGAGACAGGGTTTCACCATGTTGATCAGGATGGTCTCGATCTCCTGACCTCGTGATCCACCCACCTCGGCCTCCCAAAGTGCTGGGATTACAGGCGTGAACCACCGCACCTGGCCTTTTTTTTTTTTTTTTTAAACCACAAGCATGTGTCACTTTTATAGTTAAGAGGAAAAACAAACATTTTCTAAAAATCTGTATTTCTGAAATGGTTAGCGGGAGCCCAGCTGAGTCTGGGGTGCTGCATGCCTCCTGTCCATGGGGACCTCTCCTAGGCACCTCCTTTCTCAGACCCATCCTTAGGGCTGGGGGAAACTCCTTCCACAGTGTTCTTGGCTTCAAAGCAGGGCAGGCTTTCCAGATGAGGAAGCACATAGGCTGGTGGGGGTGAGGTGGGGTGGGGAGTGGCGGGAAGACCTTCCAGGCCAGGTGTCCAACCTAGAAAAAGGCTCAGAAGTGTGCATGAGTGTGAGCTGTTGTTGGGAATAAGAAGATTGTCCCAGGAGGGCCCAGTACACACTAGAGGCTTATAAGAAATACTGCTGGGGGCCAGGCGTGGTGGCACGCACCTGTAATCCCAGCACTTTGGGAGGCCAAGGTGGGCAGATCACCTGGGTTCAAGACCAGCCTGGCCAACATGGTGAAATCCTGTCTCTACTGAAAATACAAAAATTAGCCAGGCGTGGTGGTGGGTGTCTGTAATCCCAACTACTGAGATATGAGAATCACTTGAACCCGGGAGGCAGAGGTTTCAGTGAGCTGGGATAATGCTGCTGCACTCCAACCTGGGTGACACAGTGAGACTGCTTCTAAAAAAAAAACAACAAAAAGAAATAGACCGGGCATGGTGGCTCATTCGTATAATCCCAGCACTTTGGGAGGCCAAGGTGGGCGGATAACCTGAGGTCAGGAGTTTGAGACCAGCCTGGCCAACATGGTGAAACCCCGTCTCTACTAAATATACAAAAATTAGGCAGGCGTGGTGGCAGGCACCTGTAGTCCCAACTACTCAGTGGGCTGAGACATGAGAATCGCGTGAACCCAGGAGGCGGAGATTGCAGTGAGCTGAGATCGTGCCACTGCACTCCAGCCTGGGCAACAGAGCAAGACTCTGTCAGGAAAAAAAAAAAAAAAAAAGCCAGGCGCGGTGGCTCATGCCTCTAATCCCAGCACTTTGGGAGGCCGAGGCAGGTGGATCACGAGGTCAGGAGATTGAGACCATCCTGGCTAACATGGTGAAACTCTGTCTCTACTAAAAATACAAAAAATTAGCCGGGCGTGGTGGTGGGCACCTGTAATCCCAGCTACTCGGGAGGCTGAGGCAGGAGAATGGTGTGAACCCAGGAGGCGAAGCTTGCAGTGAGCCGAGATCATGCCACTGCACTCCGGCCTAGGCGACAGAGTGAGAGTCTGTCTCAAAAAAAAAAAAAAAAAAGAAGGAAAGAAAGAAAGAGAAAGAAAGTAAAGAAAGAAAAAAAGAAAGGAAAGAAAGAAGAAAGAAAAGAAAAAAAGAGAAAGGAAAGAGAAAGAAAAAGAAAGAAAGAAAGAAAAAGAAAGAAAAGAAAGAAAGAAAAAGAAAGAAAGAAAAGGAAAGAAGGAAGGGAAGGAGAAAGAAAAGAGAAATACTGCTGGGCACCTGGGTGAGATAGCAGAGATGGCATGCACTATAGTCCCAGCTGCTCAGGAGGCTGGATGGGAGCCCAGGAGTTCAAGGTTAAAGTGAGCTATGATCTTGCCTGGGTGACACAGTGAGACCCTTTCTCTAAAAACAAAGAGAAAGCAATCTTGCTTTGCATCTGTAGTTCTTGGGGGGTGTCTCTTTATTCTCACTTGTCTGTGCATTCATGGTGTCCAAGCCTAGGGCCCAGAGTGACTTTACCTGATGGAGCCTTAATTGTCTCACCTAGAAAATGGGGACGCAGAAATGGCTTCCTGAGGGGTTGAAGGTATTCTGTGAATGTCAAGGTTGTGCCAATGTCAGATATTATTGGTTGGATTCACATGAAGCTGGGCACTCTATAATTTTATTTATTTATTTTTTTGAGACAGAGTCTCACTCTGTAGCCCAGGCTGCACTGCAGAGGTGTGGTCTCAGCTTACTGCAACCTCCACTTCCCAGGTTCAAGAGATTCTCCTGCCTTGACTTCCTGAGTAGCTGGAACTACAGGTGCACACCACCACGCCCAGCTAATTTTTGTATTTTTAGTAGAGACAGGGTTTCACCATGTTGGCCAGGCTGGTCTTGAACTCCTGACCTCAAGTGATCCACCCGCCTCAGCCTCCCAAAGTGCTGGGATTACAGGCGTGAGTCACCGCACTCTGCTAACTATTTTAAAAACAGTTGCTTTTTTCCTTCTTCATGTTTATTGTGGATGATTTAGGAAATGTGTATAAGCAAAAAAAGAATATAAATGTCATCCATGATCCCACTCCTGCTAACATGTGGGTCTGTGTTTGTCTATGTGTATTTATAAAACTAGAATTACACTGCATAGTCTTGGCTTTTATTTATTTATTTTTTTTGAGACAGGGTCTCACTGTGTTCAGGCAGGAGTGCAGTGGTGTGATCTCGGCTCACTGCAGCGTCTGCCTCCCAGGCTTAAGGTATCCTCCCACCTTAGCCTTCCAAGTAGCTGGGACTATAGGCACACGCCAGTACGCCCCGCTACTTTTTTGTAGAGATGAGGTCTCCCTGTGTTGCCCAGGCTGGTCTTGAACTCCTGGGCTCAAGCAATCTGCCTACCTCAGCCTCCTAAAGTGCTGGGATTACAGGCACAAGCTACCACACCCAGCCTATTTATTAATTTTTAAAAATCGAAGTAAAATTCATATATCATAAAATTATTCATTGTAAAGTGTACAACTCTATGGCATTGAGGACATTTATAACATTTTGGTACCATCACCTCCCTAGTTGTGAAACATGTTCACCACCCCAAAGGAACCCTGTTCCTGTTAGCAGCCACTCCCCACCCTCTCTTCCCCACTCCCTGGCAATGGGTTTCCTGTCTCTATGGATTTAGCTACTCTGGGCATTTCATATGAATGAGATCACACAATATTTGTCCTTTGTGTCTGGCTTCTTTCGCTTCGCATAATGCCCTCCAGGCTCATCCATGTTGTCGCATGTGTCAGCGCTTTATTCCTTTGCCAGGTTGAATAATACTCTGTCCAGATAGACACATTGTGTCTGTCCATTTATCAGTTGATGGGTGTTTGAGTTGTTTCCACGTTTTGGATGTTGTATGCTAAGTTTTGGGACCTACTTTTTTCTTTTCTTTTTTTTTGAGACAGTCTTTCACTGTCGCCCAGGCTGGAGTGCAGTGGCGCGATCTCGGCTCACTGCAACCTCCGCCTCCCGGGTTCAAGCAATTCTTCTGCCTCAGCCTCCCGAGTAGCTGGGATTACAGGTGCCCACCACGATGCCTGGCTAGTTTTTTGTATTTTTAATAGAGACAGGGTTTCACTATGTTGGCCAGGCTAGTCTTGAACTCCTCACCTCATGATCCGCCCACCTCAGCCTCCCAAAGTGCTGGGATTACAGGCATGAGCCACCGTGCCCGGCCCTTTTTTCTTAACTATGTGTGGCAAACATCTCTTTGTGCTACCATGTTTATATCCTTGCTTTTCAGGCATGTACCCATCTTCTGTGTGGCTGGACCATGTGGGTAAACTCTCTGGAGGCCTGCATGAGCTAATGGGGATGCTCTGTCCCACGCACAGTGGAGCCTGCCTTCATGGGCCCTGCTGGCCTTCGTGGCACCACCTCTCCCGTAGACATCAGAGCTCCAGTGCTGGCTCTTCCCCCTGCAGACGCACTCAGTGGTGCTCAGCCAGGCTACCCTGCACAGTGTCTCACTCATCTACGCCAGAGTGATGGCTGCTCAGCTAGCCACGAGGGGGTAGCACACCCTCTGCCCATCTGCAACATGTCTGAAGCCCACCTAGACCCCTTCATCCCATGGACACTGCATTAAGCACCTGCACAAGCACCTGGGCTTCAGGTAGGAGCTACCTGGCCTCCTGCCCACCTATCCCCTGGAGCCAGCCTGTGCTGCTTTCCTTCCTGAGGCTAACCTCTTCATGCCCTGCGTGTGGGGAGACCCAGAGATCCTGGTACTAATTCTTTTTTTTTTTTTTTTTTTGAGATGGAGTCTTGCTCTGTCGCCCAGGCTGGAGTGCAGTGGCGCGATCTCGGCTCACTGCAAGCTCCACCTCCCGGGTTCATGCCAGCCTCCCTAGTAGCTGGGACTACAGGTGCCCACCACCACGCCCGGCTAATTTGTGTGTGTGTATTTTTAGTAGACAGGGTTTCACCATGTTAGCCAGGATGGTCTCGCTCTCCTGACCTCGTGATCTGCCCGCCTTGGCCTCCCAAAGTGCTGGGATTACAAGCATGAGCCACCGCGCCCAGCCTTTTTTTTTTTTTTTTTTTTTTGAGATGGAGCCTCGCTCCGTCACCCGGGCTGGAATGCAATGGCATGATCTTGGCTCGCTACAACCTCCGCCTCCAGGTTCAAGTGATTCTCCTGCCTCAGCCTCCTGAGTAGCTGGGACTACAGATGCCCACCACTACCCCTGGCTAATTTTTGTATTTTTAGTAGAGACGGGGTTTCATCACGTTGGCTGGGCTGGTCTTGAACTCCTGACCTCAGGTGATCCACCCGCCTTGGCCTCCCAAAGTGCTGGGACTACAGGCGTGAGCCCCCTGGTACTAATTCTTACTGTTTTCCCTCAACACCTTGAGAAGTAGGCACCAGCCCAGTGATGATAGACCCAGAGGAATGTTCTGGAACTCACCCTGCAGAGGAAGGGAGGAGGGGAGGCTGGATCCCGGGTTCACCACCTGCTGCAGAGCCTCAGCTGTTGCTATCACAGTTCCTCAGGACAGCCCCGCAGCCCAGCACCCTGAGGGGCAGGAAGGCACACATTTTTAGTGAGCCTGGCCTCTGGACTCCAATCAGTTGACCTGGATGGCCGGCCCTGGGTCATTGGCTGTGCTGCTGCAGCCCGCCCGCCCCACCCCACCCTGGGAAGGACTGTCTCCTGCCTGACCCTCCTCCTCCTCAGCTCTCCCAGGCCAGCGTTCCCAAGCAGGGCGGGGAGAAGCCGCTGCAGGGAGCTTGGCACAAGCGCTCCAGGGCCCCGTCCAGTCTGCCCAGGGCTTTGGGGGGTTTCAGATCGCCTCCCTGGTCCCTGCTCAGAGAGGAGAGAGGCTGGGTCCTAGGAACAGATGCCAGGCCCTGCTCCTCTGGGATGAGGAGAACCTGACCAGTCTGGCCTGGGCCTGGTTTCTGCAGCTGGGCCGTCATGGCAGCTAGCTGGGAGTCCAGTAAACATTTACCGAGCACCTATTGTGTGCCGTGGGGCCCAGTGTAAGGCCAGCAAAGATGGGCAGGGCCTCTCATGCAGTGCCCAGAGGGACTGGTCCCCAAACTTGATCAAGATAGAGTCACCTGGGATGTCCTTAAAGGTTGAGATTCTTGACTCAGGACCCCTTGTATCAGAATCTCCCAGGGTGGGGCCCAGAAATCTGGATTTCTAACAAGTTTCCAAGTGATGCTTGTCATCAGGCAATTCTGGGAACCTCTGTTCCAAACAACACTCTTACCCTCAGATACGCACCAGGGACTTGATGGACATGGGCTTCCCTGCTCCTCCACAGGCCCCCTGAGCCCCCAGGAGCTGGGTACAGCCTCTGTGACAGGCTGTGTGACACAGGGCAAGTTTCTTAACCTCTCTGTGCCTCCCTTTCCTGGTCTTTTTGCCGGAAGAACAGTAAGTAGTTGGCCTACCTCATTGGGTATTTATGAGGAATAAATGAGGTAATAAACGTTCGGGGCTTAAAACAATGCCCTACACACACACACACACACGCATACACGCATATACACATACATGCACACACATATACACACATATACACACATATATACACATACACAGGTGCACTCGCACACATACACTCACACACGTACACAGACACGTGCACACGTGCATACACATACACGCATGCACATATATACACATAAACACGTGTGCACATACACAGGTGCACTGGCACACATATACACATATGCACACACATACACAGAGACAGGTGCACAGATGCATACACATGCATGCATGCACATACACACGTGCACATACCACACATACACACAGGTGCACTCTCACACACATATACACATATGCACACACAGAGACACATGTACATGCGTGCACACACACACACACATACGCACCCCTGACGTGTATTTTTATCGGGCATCCTGGTGCTCCTGACCCAGCCCTGCCAGGTGACTTATACTGTTGCTCAGTCGGGACGGGGGAAATTCTGGGCTGTGGTGCATGAACTAGTCCTTGGGGCTGGGCAGGAGCTGGCCACGCAATTCTTGTTATCGATGTGAATGAATGAATGAATGAATGAGGTATGAATTGTTTGACATTTTTCTTTGCTTTTAATTAGGAGACCACCAAATTTGCCTCTATAATGCCCTGCTCATTGCAATCTGGTAATGATAGTCACTGGGTCTCTGCTCTGTCCCTCCCACTAGAGACTTCCTTCCCCCCACATTCAGTGGGTGCTACTCCAGGACCAGGAATTTCATACAGGCCCCACTTTGGGAGCTCACGTTCCTGTGAGCATCACCCTCCAAAGTGGCCCTCAGTGTGCTGGTGTGAGGTTTAAAGACTTCCCAAAGCAGGTGGAGATCGCCCCCAAAAGCTAGACATCCTGCTGTTCTTTTTTTTTTTTTTTTTTTTTTTTTTTTTTGAGACGGAGTCTCGCTGTGTCGCCCAGGCTGGAGTGCAGTGGCCGGATCTCAGCTCACTGCAAGCTCTGCCTCCCGGGTTTTTACGCCATTCTCCTGCCTCAGCCTCCCGAGTAGCCGGGACTACAGGCGCCTGCCACCTCGCCCGGCTAGTTTTTTGTATTTTTTAGTAGAGACGGGGTTTCACCGTGTTAGCCAGGATGGTCTCGAACTCCTGACCTCGTGATCCGCCCGTCTCGGCCTCCCAAAGTGCTGGGATTACAGGCTTGAGCCACCGCGCCCGGCCCATCCTGCTGTTCTTGAAAACCCAGGAAGCCTGGCCACATGGGGCGACATTCTCAGCCTGCCCACAGCAGGCGCTGAGGGTCTGCTGCTCATGGAGTGAGCTTTCTGACCCACAGCCACACGGAGGTCCATGCCGACTGATGCCTGCCGGAGCTGAGCTGTGAGCTGTGACTGAGCCCCTAGCAGCACTGTCCTCAGGAATCTGCCAGAGCCCTGGAATTCCCGGAGGGCCCCAAGCTCCTGGTGGCCACGGGTATGTGCCCTGGCCACTAGTCTGGGGAGGCCAGGCCCTGGGGCTGAGAGATTAGTCCTAGGCCACTCTGCCATGGGCCCTCTGCAGGCCAGGAGCCTGCAGGGGACCAGGGGCCTCACTGGGTGCTTCTCTTTGTGCCTCTGACTTGGGTGTCACCCCCCCACAGTGAGGTCTGTGCAGCCGTTCCCATTTCCAAGTGCAGAGATAGGGTCTGAGCAGTGCAGCAGCTTGGACACATACTTACTCTGGAAGCCCCAAGCTGGGTCTGCGCCGAGGTGCCTCCCATGGCTAAAGTTGCAGACTTAGAGCTCTTCTGTGCTTGAGGTTCTGACATCTGCCCTCCCCAGCCCATCAGGTCCTCTCCCGGGGCCGAGCCATGTTAGGAGCCTGCATTTAAAATCCCAGCCTCAGTCTCCGCATCTGCATCTAAGAGGGCTGGGCTGGGTGCGCTCTGTGCACCTTCCAGCTAGAGCGTGGGACTGAGTTACTGAGCAGGCCAGTCCCCACCTGCCAGACTGTGGGGAGGCATTTTCCTTCTCCACTGACACCCCCATGGCTCCGGCGGGCTGAGGGGGCCCAGGATTGTGTGAGAGCTGATGTGAGACACCTCCGCTCCCTTCTCATTGTCAAGAACTCCCTAATGACAGGAACATCCACACCATGGCAGCCTCCCGGCCACCTCCTTTTAATCTAATGTGGTGAACTCAGAAATCACTGATGTGTGCAAGATGTGTGTGAATCCAGGCATGGTGGCTCACGCCTGTAATCCCAGCACTTTGGGAGGCTGAGATGGGAGGATTGCTTGAGCCCAAGAGTTTGAGACCAGCCGGAGCAACATAGTGAGATCTCGTCTCTACAAAAAAATTAGCCAGGCATGGTGGCACGCACCTGGAGTCCCAGCTAGTAGGGAGGCTGAGGTGGGAGGCTTGCTTGACCCCGGAGGTAGAGGTTGCAGTGAGCTATGATGGTGCCACTGCACTCCAGCCTGGGCAGCAGAGTGGGGACCCTGTCTCTAAAACAAACAAATTATGTGTGATTCCTTGTGCCTTGGGGACTGTCACTATGGAGCCAGAATTCATTTAAAAACACACAAGTCACCTAAGTTCTAAATGTGTTTTCTTGCTTGGTGCGGGGGCTCACGCCTGTAATCCCAGCACTTTGGGAGGCCGAGGCAGGTGGATCATGAGGTCAGGAGATCGAGACCATCCTGGCTAACATGGTGAAACCCCGTCTCTACTAAAAACAAAAAAAATTAGCCAGGGGTGGTGGTGGCCATCTGTAATTCCAGCTACTCGGGAGGCTGAGGCGGAAGAATGGCATGAACCCAGGAGGCGGAGGTTGCAGTGAGCCGAGATCACGCCACTGCACTCCAGCCTGGATGACAGAGCAAGACTTCGTCTCAAAATACATACATACATACATACATAAATGTATTTTCTTATTCTATAAGACTGTTCTAGAAATAAATAAAGCCAAGTGCACCTTCTTTTGGTCAGTCTTGATCCTAAAAGTGCCAGGCAGGCCACCCTGCTAGCGAGTCTCCCATAGCTAGGAGGAGTCTGCAGGGCGAGTGAGGGAGTGAAGGGTGAAAGGTGGCCTATGAAGAGCAGGCATGACCCCCTGCGTGAAGGCTGCCCACGAGAGGCTGAAAGATCCCAGATAACAATGGACACTGCTATACCAAGACCCCAGGCAGCAGAAGCTGAGGCTCTGCAGCAGCAGCCAGCAGATGGTTCCATTGTTTCTGGGATAAGCAGTGCTCCCTGAGGCCAGAGCAAGACACAGAGAGAGGCAAAGGAAAGGTGGGTACTCTAGCAGGGCAGGGATAGTGGGACCCCCGAGTGGGGGAATCCCAGCTTCACACATGGAAGGCTGAAGCCAGTGGGGTGGATAACTCCGAGGCCACACAGGACCTGAACTGCACCCTTCTGACCTGGCCACAGAAGCTGGCCCTCACCTCTCCCCGGGACCCACCCTCCCCAGAGTCAGCTTGGGCCCTGACACCAGGGGTCTGCCCAGCCCAGCAGGGAGTCAGGAGCCACTGAGAGTGACGGGCAATGTTCTAGTAGAACAGGGACCACGTGGGAGACAGTCTCAATGTTTCTCCCAGGCAGGTGAGATCTCAAAACATCGTGCTTCTAAAAATGCTCTTCAGAAGAAAAATGTTGGACAGAAGAATATGGAAGCGTCAGAATGACAGGTTCAAGTGACTAAATACAGGTTCAAATAAATACAGGTTCAAGTGACTAAATATTCTTTCTGTATTTTTCATGCACATTACTTTTAAAATCAGAAGATGATTATTTTTGCAATCAGAAGAAATGTGATTAGTGTGATAATAAAAGCCATTTGTTGGTGCAAGTTTATAGAGGAAGACGTTTCTGGGAAAGTTTATAGACAAAAGAGGTGCCCCTCTGCAGGGGCCCAGAGCCCCAGGCCCAGCCCAAGGACAGCACGCCTTGCACAGGGGGCTCCTGGAGTCCCGGTCTTCAGCAGCCCCTGGCACGGGACCCCCTGACTCCCCCCACAAGTTTGCAATCCTTTAGGCTGTTACCTGTCTGTGGTGTGTCTCCCCACAAGCGCCCATTGTGAACAAGCGTGTGATGAGCCCTGGTAGCTTTGAGCAAGTCCCTCGTTGTGTGTAGACAGAGCACCAACCTCTGCAGCTCCTCTTACATTTACAGGCCCAGGTAGTCTCAGCTGGAGAGGACGGCCCCGACCCGCCACTGCCCTCTAGCGGAAAATCAGAAGAACAATAGCAGCACCCAGGATTGAGCTCTCGTCTTGGACGGGCGCTGGGTTAAGACCCTCCTGTCCGGCCGGGCGCGGTGGCTCAAGCCTGTAATCCCAGCACTTTGGGAGGCCGAGGCGGGTGGATCACGAGGTCAGGAGATCAAGACCATCCTGGCTAACATGGTGAAACCCCGTCTCTACTAAAAATACAAAAAACTAGCCGGGCGTGGTGGCGGGCGCCTGTAGTCCCAGCTACTCGGAGGCTGAGGCAGGAGAATGGCGTGAACCTGGGAGGCGGAGCTTGCAGTGAGCCGAGATCGCGCCACTGCACTCCAGCCTGGGTGACACAGCGCAAGACTCCGTCTCAAAAAAAAAAAAAAAAAAAAAAAAAAAGACCCTCCTGTCCTCCCCTCAGTGGGAGCACCCCGAGGGTACGTTCCTAAACCACCCCCCTCCGTGGATGTTAGAGGGACATGGCTTGCCCAGGAAGTGGTGGGCTGGGCTTCATCAGGCTCTCTCCAGTTGTGAGATTCTGTCCTTAAGCATACAGTAGTACTCACCATTGAACGGCAGATAACGTGCATCGATCTCTTGCAGTGGAGGGACAGTGTCCTGTGCGTGTATCCTGCATGTGCTAACTCAGCTGCCACGCCAGTGGGTTGCCCCGTCTGATCACCAGTGTAGCCTGCGAGGTGGGGCTTCTGGCTTCACTCTTTAGAATGGTGAGCTGAGACACGATGCGGGGATGGCGGGAATCCCAACATCTCCTGCTGGGGAGTGGGATGAACGTGTGGATGGCCCAGGCACTCTGGCCCCGTGGCCTGGACTCTACCATCATACTTGCCTCCCTGGGGGTGTCTTCCACCATGCCTGTGGTGCCACGCTTCCCACGCCCAGACCATGAGTTGATTGCATCAAGGTGAGGCCCTGCGCTGGGGCTCAGGTGTCTCTGCCACTAGACACAGGAAACTGTTTGATGGAGCAAGAACAGGGGCTTTCAGCTGGAAGACCTGGTTTGCATCCCACCTCCACCAACCCCCCTGTGTGTGACCCTGGGCAGCTGTGCCACCTGAGCCTAGGAGACATCTACAAAGTCAGGGTGGGATTACAGAAAGGCCTGGCCTGGCTGGGATTTGTGGATTGATGTCTGAAGAGTGTGTTGTGGGTGCCCACAGTGGCAGCTAACGGCAAAGACAGAGCAGATTCCCTGCCCTGGGAAGCCCCAGGAGCTGCTTCCACCTGGACCCCCGTGTCTCTGCACAGGCTGATGAATTCACCTGGCCCTGATGCTTCCAGCTGCATTTTCTGGAGTCAGACCCTTAACCTCTCTAAGCCTCAGTCTGTTCATCTCACAAATGGGGGTCATGCATGAGCAGGTTTGGAGGTGGGTCCTCCCCTAGTGAACCTTCAGATGAGACTGCAGACCTTGCCAACCCCAACTGCAACCTCATGAGAGACCTTCAGCCGAGGCACCTGATTACTGACCCACAGAAACTGCAAAAATAAATGCCCTTTTAAGCCACTAAAAATACAGGATTCAACCTCCCTTCCTCCCTACCCCGCATGGAAGCACTGTTTGTGATTAAATGAAGGAAGGCAAGGGGAAGTTCATGGTTGCAACTGTGACTGTGTGCCAAGCACACTTAGGGTCTGTGCTTCTTCTCTGCCATTTGCTGGCTACTAGGGAGGGCATGGCCTCATGTGCCTTGGTTTTCTCACCTGTGAAATGGAACTAGCAGCCTCTGATTCTGTTGGGAGGAGGTCACGCAGGTGAAGCGCAAAGGACACTCAGTAACTTGAGGGTTGCTGTGGGGTCAGGCCTTTGTCATGTAGCTGTTGCTGCATTAGCGTCCACTCTCTTCCCCTGGAAAGGCAGCTTCTCTTTTGAATAAGGAAACACAAGAAGGTCCCAGGTCTGTTTGGACCTTGGGAGAGCAAATAATAAACAGAGCCTGACTTTCTGGAAGGATGAGGATGAGAGTGATCTGATAAAATGCTCTGGCAGGCCCCCTTGGTCCATCCAATTCACTAAAAACACCGGGATTAGAAAGTACTTCACTTTGGTGTTACTGGCTCTATGAAAAGCTGGCTATGTGACCTTGGGCAGAGAACTCAACCTCTCTGAGCCTGAGTGTCCCCAGCTGTGAAGTGGGTCAGGGATGGACTGGATGACACAAACTTGTGGTGGCCCTGCTCCACTCTCTCCTCCTGCACACCTCCGACTGCTGTAGTCCTCAGTTTCCCTAGTCTGCCTTTTCACCCAAGTCCCAGACTTTCCTGAATCAATCGATCGATCAATCTAAAACCTCCAGCTCCTGGCCTTAGGTTGCTTATTGCACAGCTCCCTTGAGGTCCCCTCTCCTACGCCATTCCGCCCCTCGCCGGCCCTGCAAGGCCAATACCAGCTCCCTTTTTTGGAGAAGGAGCAGTGAGGGCTCAGGAAATACCTGGCTCTCACAGTTGATTGGGGTGTGGGACGGTCCAGTCTGCCCAGCCTGGGTCTCTTGCACTCCAGAGGGTCACCAGGAAACCCAGCCTGGGGGGATGCCACAGGCCAGGAGGTGGCCCCAGATACACCGAGAAAAGCAAGAGAGAGGGGAGGCAGGGCATGGCTAAGCCTTGGGCTATGATGGCTGCTCTCCCTCACCTCTGGCCCTGCCCCCGGAGTCCCCTCTGCCAGGCCGACTGGCACCTCTGCTCATGGCCTCCAGCTCCGAGGGGCAGGTGTGGTCACCTCGGCCATGGGCAGCAGCCGGCAGCTTGAGTTCCCCCGGGTGGGCTCTGCAGCAGAGGCCTGGGTTAATAAGCTATGGGGAGTGATTTCCCAGGAGGAATGGCAAAAGTGGGCAGGCACTGACCCTGGTGTAGTGGATGAACATTCCAGAATGCAGACTCACCCTGGAAGAGCAACTTCCAATCTACTATGTGCCTTCAGAGTGTGCTGTGGGCCTGGTCTCCAGTCCTGGCACTGCCACCTCCAGCTCTGTGACCCTGGGGAGGCCCCTATCCCAAGTCAGCCTCAGTTTCCTCATCTGTACAAGGGTGATGGTGGTGAAGGCTCCGTGAAGGATTCTAAGTAGCATAAGGGAATGCCGTGTGCTTATATGGCGGTGGTGTTCAGTACTATTATTTTTTAAACTTTTATATCTAGTAACAGTTACCTTGTTTTGGTTCTCACCATTCTGAGTTTTATCCTGTGCATTCATTCATTTACTCACCCACCCGTGCAAAAATAAAAGGCAATTTCATCACTTCTTAAAAATATGTCTTTGGGAATTCAGTGTCTTACCCAGCCAGCCATGGAGCTGGTTAAACAGCTCGGACATCTGGTCCTTGTCCTGTCTGGTTTGTGTGCGCTGGGGTTCTCATGTCTGTTCAGCTTTGACCCCTTTGCAGTGAGGTCAGGAGTGCCCCGTGAGTGCACCGTCTGGGACCCTCATTAGGGTCAGACCCTGAGGCATACCCAGCCTGAGGGTGAGCTGGGAGTTCTCAGCTGCCTGCCTGCGTGACCTCCCAGCACCCGAGTACGGTTAATATATCAGGAGAGCGGGGAGGGGCAGGACTCCCAGGAAACTGAGCTGTCGAGTCAGAGAGTTCGGGGAGCCCCTTTCCTCCATCTGCATGTGTGGGCGGGGCCGGTTTGACGAGCGCCTGCTCATGCACATCACCCCGCGAAATCGTCGCTGCCAGCCTGCGAGCTGCGTGTGAACATCCCCATTGTGAAGACAAGAAGAGTGAGACCGGAAAGGGTGTGGCAGCGGGACAATGGCCATGCTGGTCCTGCAGGTCCTGGGCATTTCTGCTCAGAAACCCTCATGGGGACCTCTTCCTGACGAAAGTTCAGGGCCCACTAGTGTCTGTGTCATCTCCCCACAACCTTGACTTCCCTTTCCTTCTATGCAAGAAAGCAGATAGTTGGCTATTTGGAGAGTAGGTCAGATTACTCACCATCAGCAAGGACCCCTGCACACCCTCCCAGGGCTCCCTCACAGCAGCTGGGATGAGCTCAAAATCCTCAGGGCAGGAGGCTATGTTAATGAAACATCTCTTGATTTGTCCTTCCCTTTGGCCTTTCTCTTTAAAGATTCCCTGAGGAAACGGAGCCCCAGTGCCCTCAGGCCTCCATGCTTAGAATTGAAGTCATCACCCCACCCCTGGTATCCAGAAAGGTCCGGTCCCAAATGTCCCTGGGAGAACTGTGAGCGGAAGGTCCTGTGTGGCAAAACCCCAGGCCGGAGGGGTGGAGGGGCTGATCCTGCACATCCAGCAGCTCTGTTTTCCCTCTCTCCCACCCCAGGCTCTTCTGTCATCTCCCCGCGTCTCCCAGTTTCTTCCTGTCTGGATCTTTCTCCTTCCCTCCGTCTCTCTCTCGCATTGCGTGTGTGTGGGCATTCGTGGTCTCTGTCAGTCTCTCCATCTCTCTCCTGGGTCGAGTCTGCAATTGCAGTCAGTCAGACAGCTCAGGCACAAAGACTCAGCCACTTTCATTTGCTGAGACCCCAAGGAGCCCAGCGTCTGTGCCTGGTGTTCGAGGCTCCTGGGGACCTGCCCACCAGCCTGGGTCCCTGCTCCCTGCTCCTTCCCTGCCTCAAGCTGGTCCCCCACCCACAGCCCTCTCTGGAAAGCAGAGCTGGAGACTCAGTTCCAGAAGCAGAAGTTTATTTCTAGAGGGCCCAGGGCAACAGGAGTGGGGCTGGGGAGAGGGAGCCGGGACGGAGGCGGCTCACACAGGGTCATTGTCCAGTGGGCCATCCCTGCGGCACCTGGGGTTTGATGGCCGGGATTGTCAGAAGAGCTGAGCAGAATGTGCTTAGAATTGTCCACTTGCAGGCCAGATGCGTGGCTCACACCTGTAATCCTGGCACTTTGGGATGTCGAGGCGGGCAGATCACCTGAGGTCAGGAGTTCAAGACCAGCCTGGCCAACGTGGCGAAACCCGGTCTCTACTAAAAATACAAAAATTAGCCGGGTGTGGTGGCAGGCTACTCAGGAGGCTGATACAGGAGAATCACTTGAACCTGGGAGGCGGAGATTGTGGTGAGCTGAGATCTTTCCACTGCACTCCAGCCTGGGTGACAGAATGATACTCCATCTCAAAAAAAGAAAAAAGAAAAAAAAGAAAAAAGAAAGAGGCCGGGCGCGGTGGCTCACTCCTGTAATCCCAGCACTTTGGGAGGCTGAGGCAGGTGGATCACGAGGTCAGGAGATGGAGACCATCCTGGCTAACACGGTGAAACCCCATCTCTACTAAAAATGCAAAAAATTAGCTGGACGTGGTGGTGGGCACTTGTAGTCCCAGCTACTCGGGAGGCTGAGGCAGGAGAATGGCTTGAACCCAGGAGGCGGAGCTTGCAGTGAGCCAAGATCGGCCACTGCGCTCCAGCATGGGCGACAGAGCAAAACTCTGTCTCCAAAAGAAAGGAATAAATAAATAAATAAATAAATAAATAGAATAGTCCACTTGCAGCTTGGAAGAGGGGGCCATGTATTGATAGGCTCCTGTGCCCCATGGGTCGGTGTGCCTGTGGCTGCCAGTTCCCTCTCAGGACTGGGCTGGTGTGCCAGGAAGCACCAAGAGCATCCCATGTCGGATGTCAGTAAACCTAGGGGTGGAATCGGAGAGAGACGTCTGCAGGTGGCCAAGGCAGCAGTGACAGAGACCACGGACGCCCCCACACACGCAATGTGAGAGAGAGAAGGCAGGAAAGAGAGACAGGAAGAAACAGGGAGATGCAGGGAAATCAGAGAAGAGCCTGGGGTGAGAAGGAGGGAAAACAGAACTGCTGGATGTGCAGGATCAGCCCTGCCGCCCCTCCGGCCTGGGGTTCTGCCGCACAGGACGTTCTGCTCACAGTTCTACCAGGGACGTTTGGGACCTGACCATTTTCGATACCAGGGGTAGGGTGTGGCTTCATTCTAAGCATGGAGGCCTGAGGGCACTGGGGCTCCATTTCCTCAGGGAATCCTTGAAGAGAAAGGCCAAAGGGTTACATTAGTATCTAAAGTCTATCATTCACATAGTGTTCTTTCTTCCTGTTACACATTTCTATGAATTTTGAAATATTTATGATGTTTACCATTTTGATCTCATGAGGAATATTCTCACTGCTCCAAAACTTCCCTCTTCTTTACTTATGAATCTCTGTCCTCTTTCTCCAGAAATCTTACAAACTATTGATATTTTTACCATCCCCTTAGTTTTGCCTTTTCCAGAATGTCATATAGTTGGAGTCATGTATTAGGTTGGCACAAAAGTAATTGCAGTTTTCCCATTCTTTTAATGCCAAAAACCGCAATTACTTTTGCACCAACCCAGTATTATGCAGCTTTTTCAGATGAACTTATTTCACTAATTAACATAAAGTCACCCTGCTCTGCTGCCTTTCTGTGTGGTCTCATCCACTTGAAGGCCTGCCCTCACAGTCTTTCTGATACATGTCTTTGTCTTCTCTATGCCTTGATGGAGAACTCCTTTAAATCACAGAATAATATTGTGTTTTATGGATGATTATTTTTTTCATTCACCTTTTGAACATCTCGCTTCTAGTTTGGGTGGTTATAGATAAAGCTGCTGTAAACATTCCTGTGCAGGCTTTGTGTGGACGTAACTTTTCATCTCAACTGAGTACATACCCAAGAGCATAATTTTTGGATTATATTGTGAAAATATGTTGGGATTGGTAAGAATTTGGTGGATTTCATAAGAGAAATCATTTGGTTCTGGTGTTGTCTTTTTTGGAATGTTCTCAATGTTAATTCACTTAATAGGCAGAGGGTGTTCAGATTGTGTATGTTTCTAGTGTGACCCAGGGAAGATTATGTCTCTCAAGGAATTGATACATTTCACCTTCTCATTGTTAACGTAGATGAACGAACATCCAGGAAAGTGTTACCTATACTAAGCAATGACGGCAACAACGTCTTCTTGTCTTTTCAGTTCTGTATAGGACATAGGCATTTATACAGTTCTCTGTTCAAATACGCACACACACACACACACACACTCACGCTTTTACTATGAATAAAATCTATTGCAGTCCTATCATTTAGAAAATCACATAATCCTGCTGGGTGCAGTGGCTTACGCCTGTAATCCCAGCACTTTGGGAGGCTGAGGCGGGTGAATCATGAGGTCGAGAGTTCGAGATCAGCCTGGCCAACATGGTGAAACCCTGTCTCTGCTAAAAATACAAAAAATTAGCTGGGCCTGGTGGCGGGTACCTGTAATCCCGGCTACTCAGGAGACTGAGGCAAGAAAGTCACATAATCCATTAGGTGATATTCCAATGTTTATTTAACTCATAACTTCTATAATACATTAATTTGAACTTACAGAAATCAAAAGTAAAGCATTTGGAAACTGATCCCAGAATATAGGACATTTCTACAGGAAACAAGATGTGAACATAAGACTCAATGAGTTTGATGGTGGTAATAATACTTAGGACTCAATTTATAATCTAATCAAATTAGATGAAGTACAATCATGAAATGTCCCATATTTTTCTCCTATGACCTTGTATAATGCTTTTACCGAGTAGAAAATTCCTAAGTCTACCCACCCAAGTAATTTTCTTACCCTGTTTTTGTTTGTTTGTTTTTGGTTTTTTGTTTTTTCAGTGGTGGCTTATTTGGCCTCCCCAGGATGGACTGGAGCATCAGTCGTGCCCGGGTTCATCACAGGACAGATACTCAAGACACCCTGATCACCATTAGGTGGACTTGAAGGAGCCAAAAACGGGCGCAGTGGCTCCTCAACAGAGACTCTCCTGAATGTATAGACATGGGAACCACCTTCAGCATCAAAAAAGGAAACATTCTGCATGCCCATATCCAGAAAAATCCCCACTCGCTGTAGCTTGCCATCTACGAAGAGGAAAGTCAGCGGCACCGTGCTGGCAGAGAGGAGGCTTCCAGCCCTCAAACTCACAGTCCAGAATCCACGCTCTGTGGTCAGCTGGATCCTCCCTTTGCGGTGAACAGATTCTCTGCAGACTCCCAGGTCCCATTCTGTGCTTGTTCCCACGTCCACCTCCCAGTAGTGGCGGCCACAGGTAAAGCGAGGGGAACCCAGGACACAAATGGACAAGTCAAATCTCTCAGCACGGTCTTGCCAATTGTGTCTGATGTGCCCACTTTGGACGCTCCTGAGGTCATCAGAAATGAGGAGGAAGTTGTTGGCTGTGTCACCATCCAAGGTCATATCCACTGTGAAAAGGAAAACAAGTTGATCAGCAAATGGACAGAAGCCCACCCCATGCCTCTCCTCTACTTCGCAGGCCCAGATATCTGACTTTGGTTTAATTCTCTTCTTCCCCCAAAATCAAAGCTTTTCATAAGGCAACTTCCCTGACTGGTTCAAATTCTCATAGGTATGCTTTGTGGCAATACCTGACTCTTATTCACAGTAGCAATTCTTATTTGACTTTATGTCACGTGTTTGCTTCATTGAACTTTTCTTCATTTAGAGTGGAGGGTCTCTGAACGCAGACACCATGACCCCCACCTTGATGCGTGGATAAATAAATGATAATTAAGACAATGCAAGTGGTCAATATTAAATATGTGTCTGCTTCCATATTATATTGCTCAATTCAGTATCTAGAGCCTGATTCCAGGCCTTTGTTTTCCATGTTTGTAAACAAATTAATTGTGCACGGTTCTGACAGATGGGATATCTCTGCAGCTGACAATATGATGGCAGAGGTGCCCGTCCTGGACATTAAGAGACTCCAAGGCCAGGAGGAGGAGGGGGGCCTTAGATGAAAGAATGTTTTCCATTCTACATGAGAGGTGAGACCTTAAGCAAAACAATGGTAAATTTTGGAGCCAAGAGAAAGGTATTTGAAAGTTGTTTGTCATAACTGACTGATTGTAGAGAATAAAGGCGGCCAATACAAAGGTCAATAATTTAGGGCATTGAGTATGTGGTTGACAGGTGAAGCTGCCAATTTTCATGAAGGAGGCAGTGTGATCTGACCTAAAGAAAATTAATTGTCCAGAGCATTCTGAAAAAAAGAAATCTACAGAACATATTATCCTTCAAGTCAAAAAACTGATATGATCACCAACATAGATTTTATAGATTATAGTAAAACCTGAGGGAATTGATTGCTGTTTGATAGTGAATTAGGGAATGAAATGAATGGATATGGACAAGGAAGGAGGAAGAATGTTCCAAACATGACGTGGACAGGGTGAATCTGTCCTCCATATTTCAGCACAGCGACAGTCAGGTAATGTTAGGTGAATGAGTAAAGATCATGGCTGTCACGGCAGAAGTGACCAGTGTCGGGGACATCATAGGGGCCCACCACCATTTATAGGTGTAATTCTTTGCCCAGGTTGACCATAATCTCTTCATGTAAATGTCCCTTTTCTCCAGAGTTATGGAGAGTGATCGTGTTTTCTGTAGCCAAGACCACTGTTGAAGCCCATGGCGCATGGATGAGACCAGCGTCTGCAGCTCACCCCACACTCACAGAAACAAACACCATAGGCGCTCCATTCCAAACTCTTCTCAACCCTGGGGTGAGGTTGTTTGGTACAATGGATGCCAATATTCGCCCTGCATGAGAATTACCAGGCCCATCTCAATGTCAGAGTCCTGGGAACCTTTGCTAGAGAGAAATTCAAATTAGGTTGCTCTATGTTTTCGCTACTCAGCAAAGTCCCCAAGACAGAGGGATCAATCCTGAGACTTCCCCGTTCAGCATCTGCATTTTAACAAAATTCCCAGGTAATCTGAGCACACTAAGTTTAGAGAATCCCTTGTCTAACCCATGACATAGACATTGGGTTTTTTTTTGTTGTTGTTGTTTGTTTGTTTTTGAGCCGGAGTCTTGCTCTGTCGCCCAGGCTGGAGTGCAGTGGCGCCATCTCAGCTCACTGCAAGCTCCGGCCCCCAGGTTCACGCCTTTCTCCTGTCTCAGCCTCCTGAGTAGCTGGGACTACAGGCGCCCGCTACCATGCCCGGCTAATTTTTTGTATTTTTAGTAGAGACAGTTTCACCATGTTAGCCAGGATGGTCTTGATCTCCTGACCTCGTGATCCCGGCCTCAGCCTCCCAAAGAGCGGGATTACAGGCGTGAGCCACCGCGCCCGGCTTTTTTTTTGGAGATCACCAGGAAATCCCCATATGGAATGGGGGGCCAATTGCACAAATGATTTTTCCTGGTCTGGTCATGAGAAGGGAGCAGGGTATATAGATTCCTTACCTTGGAACTTGCGCATTCTTGGGTTCATCTGCAGAATCTTCTTCAGCTTGGGCTCCAGTTCCTTGATGTGGGAAACCAGCCTCTCTAGCTGCCGATTGGGCCTGACTTTGTTCTTCTGAGAGACCGCAGAACAGCAACAGCAAAGTAGATCCTCCCCACGGGGCTCCTTCTGCAGTGAATTGATGCACTTGAGGCAGACGCTGCATCCACACTCCAGGGACATTGGTTTTTCTAGATAGTCTGAGCAGACGGGACAGCTGCTCGCTTCTTGGAAGAGTGCAGCCATGTCCACTGCCAGGGGAAAAGTGCACAAGGGAAGAAAATTTCCATGAGGTGAAAGCCTGTTACTTGTGACAAGTGACAACCTTTTCATACCTAGAGGTATTGTGTTCCAGCTTTGTCACTCCTAGAACAAGGCCATGAGTACACTCAAGCACATCCCCCCATCCCCCGTCTTCAGAGATCTGAAGTTCTACTGGGAAGGAAGTCACGAATCATCACTGTGCTCTGAGCCGAGGTGGAGGAAGGGTTCATTATCCTGGTAACCCAGCAGCTGAGCCTGAGCCAGTGACACGGCAGCACCCATGCGAGGAGCAGCGAGCTGGGGTCACTTCACCTCCTCCTAGGGCAGCCCGAGCAAGAGACTGATTGATGAACATAAGAATTAGGGGTTGGCCGGGCGCGGTGGCTCAAGCCTGTAATCCCAGCACTTTGGGAGGCCGAGACGGGCGGATCACGAGGTCAGGAGATCGAGACCATCCTGGCTAACACGGTGAAACCCCGTCTCTACTAAAAAATACAAAAAACTAGCCGGGCGAAGTGGCGGGCGCCTGTAGTCCCAGCTACTTGGGAGGCTGAGGCAGGAGAATGGCGTAAACCCGGGAGGCGGAGCTTGCAGTGAGCTGAGATCCGGCCACTGCACTCCAGCCTGGGCGACAGAGCATGACTCTGTCTCAAAAAAAAAAAAAAAAAAAAAGAATTAGGGGTTGGGAGGCCAGGTGTGCCTGTAATCCCAGCACTTTGGGAGGCTGGGGGTGGGTAGATCATCTGAGGTCATCAGAAGTTCGAGACCAGCCTGATCAACATGGTGAAATCCCATCTCTACTGAAAATACAAAAGAATTAGCCAGGTGTGGTGGCAGACGCCTGTAATCCCAGATACTTGAAAGGCTGAGGCAGGAGAATTGCTTGAACCTGGGAGGCAGAGGTTGCAGTGAGCCGAGATTGTGCCATTGCACTCCGTCCTGGGCAACAGAGTGAGACACCATTTCCAAAAAAAAAAAAAAAAAGAGGGACTGGATGCAGTAGCTCACATCTGTAATCCCAGCACTTTTCAAGGCCAAGGCAGGAAGATCCCTTGAGCCCAGGAGTTTGAGACCAGTCTGGGCAACACAGGAAGACCCTGTCTCTACAAATAATACAAAAATTAGCAGAGAGCAGAGATCTTGCCAGGTCACTCCAACCTGGACAACAGAGTAACACCCTGTCTCATAAAAAAAAAAAAAAAAAAAAAAAAAAATTACATCCTTCTCCAGCCTTGGAAATGAATACCAAATTGACTGCCACCACTCCTAGACTGGGGATCCAGGGTGACTGGTTTCTAACTCTGAGGCAGCGCTCAGACAGCCCTTGTTGAATTCCTTACTTACAAATTTCTCTCATTCATCCCCCCAAGTCATAACCCCCATTTCTAGACATCTAAGGAGGAAAAACACACACAGGCATGGACTCACCTCTTCTGCTGGAAGCTCCTCTGTCCTCCAGCTGCTTCCACCAGGAGCTCAGGTCTTGTGGGGAAGGGGCACACGAGGGCCTTTATTGGTGAGATTCCCACCTCCCACTGGGTCACACCCTGCCACGCCCTCTAACCTAATGAGGCTTTGATTTGATTATAACAGGGAGTTAGGTTTTTATTGGTGATATATCTCCAGTTCACTGTAACTTTACTAAATCCTTCATCCTGACAGTGTATTTTTCTTTCATATGAAGGTAAGATTAAATTGCCTTTATATTAAATTAGGCTTAATGTACTAACTTCAAAAGCTTATTTTAGAGATGTTTCCATCACTTGTCAGGAAAGATAATTCCTGTAATATGTTGTAGGCTTGAAGCTTTGCTTGGAATCCTAAAGTATTACGTATGATTGGATTTGCAATTTTACAAAATGGCTTAAATTCGTATACATCAGACTCAAAGGTAATAAGGGCATGCATCCCATTGAGGAAAATCTAGGCAATTTTTATTTATTTGCATTGGTTTATTTCTGGTTTTGAAAAAATTTCATACTTCTTTGGAAAAAATTAAATAATTACTATTTTGACAAATGACCATTAAGCTTCTTGGACCCTGAGTACTTCAGAGAGTGTTAGGATAAAAGCCACAATTAAAAAAAAAAAAAAAAAAAAAAAAAAAAGATGATTTTCTGGTGAAACTTGAGTTCTCAGATAGAAATTGCTACCCTTGATGTGAGTTGTGCTTTCTTTCATTTGAATCAACCCCGAACCTTTTCCTTTTCATGCCTTTCTGTGTAGTGGGATCTTTACTGCTTTGTTTTCAAATTTCAAATAATTTGAATATAATCTTATCATTTTCCCTATCCCCCTTGGCACATATTAAAGGAATTTTCTCTTTTTGCATAATTAAAAATAAAGACCTAATTTTGGTCAGCTTTAAAGATGATCCCTCATGGGATTGGAGGACTCTGAGACACGCAGGTCTTGTTTTGGTTTACTTTTTTTCTCTTTACTTTCAGTTGACATGTAATAATCGTACATGTTTATGGCACACAGTGATATTTTCACACATGCATAAAGTGTGTAATAATCAAGTCAGAGGCCAGGCACGGTGGCTCAAGCCTGTAATCCCAGCACTTTGGGAGGCCGAGACGGGCGGATCACGAGGTCAGGAGATCGAGACCATCCTGGCTAACACAGTGAAACCCCGTCTCTACTAAAAATACAAAAAACTAGCCGGGCGTGGTGGCGGGTGCCTGTAGTCCCAGCTACTCGGGAGGCTGAGGCCGGAGAATGGCGTAAACCCGGGAGGCGGAGCTTGCAGTGAGCTGAGATCCGGCCACTGCACTCCAGCCTGGGCGGCAGAGCGAGACTCCGTCTCAAAAAAAAAAAAAAAAAAAAAAAAAAAAAAATCAAGTCAGGATAATTAGCACACTCTAAAACATTTATTTCTTTTCTTTCTTTTTTTTTTTTTTGAGACAGAGTCTCACTCTGTCGGCCATGCTGGAGTGCAGTGGCACGAACTCGTTTCACTGCAACATCCGGCTCCTGGGCTCAAGCAATTCTCCTGCCTCAGCCTCCTGAGTAGCTGGGATTACAGGTATGTGCCACCATGTCTGGCTAATTTTTTTTTTTTTTTCAGTAGAGATAGGTTTTCACCATTTTGGCCAGGCTGGTCTCGAACTCCTTACCTCAGGTAACCCGCCCACCTCGGCCTCCCAAAGTGCTGGGATCACAGGCATGAGCCACCGTGGCCAGTCAACATTTATTATTCCTTTGTAATGGGAACCTTCAGAATCCTCTTAGCTTTTTGAAAATATGCAATCATGTATAAGTAACCATATTTACCCTATAGTTGTGTTAGAGCCCATTTCTCCCAATTAGCTGTAATTTTATATCCAATTACCAACCTCTCCCCAAGCTCCTCTCCCGCTTACCCTTCCCAGCCTCCACCAGAGCCCATTTCTCCTATCTAGCTGTAATTCTGTATCCAATAACCAACCTCTCCCCAAGCTCCCCTCCCCCTTACCCTCCCAGCCTCTACACCCACGATTCTATTCTCTGCTTCTGTGAGCTCAGCATTTTTCTTTTAGCTCCCATACAGGAGTGAAAACATGCGGTATTTATCTTTCCTGACCTGATTTATTTTGCTTAACATCATGTCCTCTAGGCTGAGACTCAGGTCTTGACCCAGAGAACTGATGAATCTGCAGGTATCATGGAAATGGCCAGGTTAGCGCTTAATTTGTACTTAATTCATAAAATAATAGCTTTGTTTTCAAATTTCAAATAACTTGAATATAATCTATTTCCCCCTCCTAAAGTGTATCACATATTAAATGAAGAGTTTTTCTTTGTATATATATTTTTAAAAGACCTGCATTTAGTTCTATTAAAAATGACGTACAGGCCGGGCGCGGTGGCTCACGCCTGTAATCCCAGCACTTTGGGAGGCCGAGGCGGGCGAATCATGAGGTCAGGAGATCAACACCACAGTGAAACCCCGTCTCTACTAAAAATACAAAAAATTAGCCGGGCGTGGTGGCGGCGCCTGTAGTCCCAGCTACTCGAGAGGCTGAGGCAGGAGAATGGCGTGAACCCAGGAGGCAGAGCTTGCAGTGAGCAGAGATCGTGCCACTGCACTCCAGTCTGGGCGACAGAGCGAGACTCTGTCTCAAAAAAAAAAAAAGATGTACAATGGGACGAGATCACTCCTTAGGATTCAGTGTCTCAGCAAGAAAACAAAGCTTGAGAGACAGTGTGTAGGGAGCAAGGTGAACTTTACGTGATTGGAATGAATTGGATTCCGGTCATAAAGCAACCATTTGGGGTTTGCTCTTGGCTGGATTCTGGGTCACTCCACATACCCATATAAAGACAGAGTCCAGCCCTGGCATATCCTGTATGTGAGAAAAACTTTCTGCCAAAACCAGGCTGGATACAACGTAAAGAGTGTGAGAATGACTTATGAAATGAGTCAGATTGACAAGATGATCCTTTCAGCTGCTCCAGGGAAGAAGGAACAGACAGACAGCAAGATAAATTTGCGGAAGAGTTGTGACGTCAGTGACAGCGGCACAGTGCAGGGTGAGGCAGCCAGAGCACAGAGAGGCAGCAAAAGCCACTCTGTAAGGTGTGGGAGGGACACAGAGCCACAGCCCATAAAACCCAAAGGACAACTGTAACAATACTTTTTAATATTTAAAATGCAATTCCTAATTAATCTACTTCATTGACATTCATGATTTTAGATGTTCCATATTTTTCTGCTGTAACTTTGTTCCGTTATCTTGTACCAAGCAGAAAAGTTTCTAGCATTGAGCATAAAGTGAGTGTCTAAATGTGTTTGTGGCAAAAAGTTTATTTGCCCTGCTCAGGAGAAACTGTAGATTTGTCATTGCCAAGATTAATCACAGGACAGATGCTCAGGAAGCCTTGGTCATAATTGATAATTGAATCTGCAAGAGCAAAAAATGGGCACAGTGGCTCTGCAGCAGAAATCTTAGCAAATGTAAAGATATGGGTCCCATCATTAATGTTAAAAAAGGAAATCATTCTCATACCTATGTCCAGGAAAATGCATACCCTGCATAGCCTGGGACTCACCCAGAGGGTGGTTAAAGGCACAATGCTGGCTGCAAAGAGCTTTTCTTTCCTCACACCTACAGTCCAGAAGCCAAGTTCTGAAGACAACACAATTCTCTTGTCGATTAACAGATTCTTTGTAGGCACCCAAATCCCATTCTTTGTCTGTCCCCACATCTACCTCCCAGTAATGGCGTCCAGAGGTGAAGCAAGGGGAGCCCAGGACACCGATGACTTGTTTGAATCTCGGCACACTCTCTGTGGTTCTAAGAAATCCACAATGGACCCTCCTCAGATCTTCAGAAATGATGAGTCGATTGTTGGCTATGTCAATATTCAGTGTCATATCCACTGTGGAAAGAAAAAAGGTAAATCAGCAAATAGAAACTTCCCGGCATTCCCCGATTCCATAGAATTTCTTACAGAAGATTGAAACAGAATTGTAACAAGTCCCTCTTGTTCATAGTAAGCATTCTTTTTAAAAGTTTGATTCTTCAAGATTTTTTCTTTCAGTACATGAGATCCATGAAGGCAGAAACCATGTCTGTGGCTTGCTCTCAAAATCACAAAATTTAGCAGACTCTGTTCAAATATAGATATCTAATGAATATTCTAGATAATGGAAAAACTTCTTATTATACTATTAGATCAGGCTGTGTATGGCGGCTTATGCCAGTAATACCAGCAGTTTGGGAGACTGAGGTGGGAGGATTGCTTGAGCCAAGGAATTTGAGACCAATCTGGGCAACATGAGACCACATCTCAAAAAAATTTGTGTGTGTGTCTGTGTGTGTGTCAGAAATCCAGATTCTCAACCAGCCTAGTCCAATAGAACCAGAATTTGCATTTTAAAAAAGATCTCCAGGTAATTTTAAAGTTTTCCATAGACATTAAAAAACATTCAACAATACTTTGAATAACATATTTTAAGCCTGTATATCCAGAATTATTGTCACTTCCACTTGGGGTACACCCGTGTTTTAAGGGCTCCATAGCCACTGGTGGCTACCATATTGGGCAGCACAGGTCTAGGGTATGACCTAAATATTATATTTTCTTCAAAATCTTCTGTTGTCTCTAATCTACACTCACAGCTGAGAACTGTTGTTTGGCAGGCATACACATTTTAGGTGCCAGAATTTAGCTAATGCCCCTATTTGATGGAGAGCCTTTTGAACAGTTGCTTTTTCCAAGGCTGTTGGTGGGCTGAGTGCAGGTTGTACAGATTTCTTACCTTGGGACTTCTGCATCTTTGGGTTTTAATATAGAATTCTTCTCAGCGGAGGCTCCAGTTCCTTGATTTTGGAAACCAGTTTTCCCAGCAGGAGATGGGGACCGACATCTTTTATAGTGACCACAGAGCAGATGGCGCACAATATATCATCCCCATGGGGCTCCTTTGGAAGTGAACTGATAGAGCAGAAGCAGCAGAGATATCCACACTCTAGGTATGTCGGTTTTTCTTTTTTTCTTTTTTCTTTTTCTTTTTTTGAGATGGAGTCTTGCTCTGTTGCCCAGGTCGGAGTGCAGTGGTGCGATCTTGGCTCACTGCAACCTCTGTCCCTGGGTTCAAACGATTCTCCTGCCTCAGCCTCCTGAGTAGCTGGGATTACAGGCACCTGCCGCAGCACCCGGCTAATTTTTGTATTTTTAGTAGAGATGGGGTTTCACCATCTTGGCCATGCTGGTCTTGAACTCCTGACCTCAAGATCCACCTACCTTGGCCTCCCAAAGTGCTGGGATTACAGGCGTGAGCCAATGCGCCAGGCTGGTATGTGGGTTTTTCAAGATAAGATAGGCAGCCGACACATCGACTTGCTTCTTTAAAATGTTCTGCCATGGCCAATGTCTGTGGAAAAGGTACATAATATTGGAGTTTAATGAGTTGAACGACAATGCTCCTTGGGACTCTTTCACTTTTACGTGCATAGAGACGTATCAGTGCCTGCTATAAACAATCACTAGTGATAGGTGATAAAAACACTATAAAATACATATAAGAAGAGTCATGGCCTTGAACTTCTAATATCGGAAATGCTTGTTGGAATGAAGGACATGACTCTTCAGCTGAGAAGCTTGTGTTGTGAAGGGTCTAGGCCCAGCAGTCCAGCCACATGTGGTTCTTGAGCACCCCAAATGGGGCTTATTGGAATTGAGATGTGCCTTCAGTGTAAAATGCGCACTGGATTTTGAAGATGTATGAGAAAAAGAGAATGTAAGTTATTTTGTTAAGAACTTTAGCAGGGGCCAGGCACGGTGGCTCAAGCCTATAATCCCAGTACTTTGGGAGGCCGAGACGGGCGGATTACGAGGTCAGGAGATCGAGACCATCCTGGCTAACACAGTGAAATCCCGTCTCTACTAAAAATACCAAAAAAATTAGCTGGGCGCGGTGGCGGGCGCCTGTAGTCCCAGCTACACGGGAGGCTGAGGCAGGAGAATGGCGTGAACCCGGGAAGCGGAGCTTGCAGTGAGTGGATATCGCGCCACTGCACTCCAGCCTGGGCAACAGTGAGACTCCATCTCAAAAAAAAAAAAAAAAAAAAGAACTTTTAAAGATTGATTACATGCTGAAATAACACTTTTTAAATTAAAATTTTACATTTTGTAATTTAATGTGGCTACTAGAAAACTTATAATTGTATATGTGGATTACATTCTATTTCTACTGCACAGCCATGGTCTAGACTCAGAGACCCTCCAATGCCCCTATCCCCTGCAAAATTCTAATCTGGCTGTGACAAAAACCCTCCCAAGTAGCTGAGAGGTTGAGTAAGTCAAAGAGAGAAACTCCATCATCATCTCATCGAGTTGGCCACGCTACGATTAAGGAAGTTAAGGATGGTCATTTCTCCAGACTGGGTACTGAAAATTTAAGTTCTGCTGTCTGCTTCTAGGAGAGGACCCAGGGTCTCTAAGTGCACACTCTGTGCCTGACATTGAGCTGACCTCAAACAATGTTGCTGAATTCATAGTGACTCCATCCTCCGGCCCTTGCTCTCTAATATCTGCCCTTGGTAGGAATCTAGTAAGTCAAGAAAAACTACATAAGCCTGGATGTGTGTCTCCTCCACTAGGCTCTCCCCTGGCCTCCAGCTGCTTCCACCGACAGCTCAGTTATGGGTGAGCTCCACTTACAAGGGGTTTTTATTGTGAGAGCCCCTCCTCCCCCCTCATTTACATCCTGCTTATCTTCCTTAATCCAATCAGATTTTGATTTAATTATGCCATAATTTTAACTGAGGCTGTAAACAGGTTACCCCAAGGAAAGATTATTTTAACTTAAAGGTGTTTAAAATTGATATAGACAGATGTTGCCACCTCATTCTAAATTAGGCCATGTATATTATGGGTGTTGATAAGATTTGGGAATTCTGTAGCTATCAGTGTAGGAAAAATAAAAAGATTCAGAATTAGGGCTGAAACTGTTACAACGAAATATCTGGCATCAAGATTAATCTATGAATAGAGCTAGTTTCAAGTAGTTTTCTTGTGAGAATTAATATCTCCTCATATTTTGATCAAAGAAATTTATCAAACTTACCAGGATGTTTTTTCTAAAATCACACTCATGTGACCATTTATTTAAAAGCACTTTTTCTCCAAGATTGTGAAAATGCACATTTAGAAGTTTCGTTTAAAAGAAACCCTAAAACTGTTCACATACAATCAAACAGAGTTTTACAAGATCCTGTTTCTGTTGTTGTTTTGTTGGTTATGGTATTAATACTAAGATTTTAAAATAACTTTGATAATTTTACCGTTTCCATTGCATCATAATATATATATAAATATAAAAGTATACATATTTAAACGCATATATATACATTTATAAATAAATGTGTGGATACATTTATTTAAATGCACACTGGATTTGGAAAGCTAAAAAAGAATTAAATTATCTCATTAAGATATTTGAGTATCAGGCGCCTGTAGTCCCAACAACTTGAGCGGCTGAGAGGGGATGATGCTTGAGCACAGGAGTTCATGACCAGCCTGGGTATCATAGTGAGACCACCCCACTGCCCCCCAAAAATGATCTTTGAAAACTGCATTGTGTAAACATTGTGTAAACCTATGTTTAAATGGCAAAACATTTTGCCAATTAAAATAATTGTGACTTGATTTTTTTTTAACTTTCTTTAATGTGGCCACTAGAAAATGTATAATTACATAGATGGGTGACATCATATTTCTATTGGACTCAGAGCCCCTCCAACTCCCTGACTGGTTCCACCTGGCTGGGGCACAGACCCACAGCAGCGATGCTGAGTTAAGTCAATGAAGGAGCCTCATTCATCATCTCCTAGAGAAGGATTCTCCCCCCACCTTATTCACACCTGGCTTCACCTCTTTAATCTGGTTATATTTTTACTTGATTCTGGCAGAAACAAGATTTTTTTTTTTTCTAATGATAGATTACCACAAACGTTTTAACTCAACACTGAACCAAAGTTTCAAAGTGGATTTCATCTTCAGAAACCTCGTGTGAATACTGTTGACCCTTGAGCAACCTGAGTCTGAAATGCACAGTCCCACTTACATGAGGATTTTCTTCCATTTCTGCTACCCTAGAGAAAGCAAGCCCAAGCCCTCATCTTCCTCCTCCTCAACCTACTCAGTGTGATGACAAGAATGAAGACCTTTATGATGATCCTCTTCCACTTAGTGAATAGGAAATAAATTTTTTTCTTGTGATTTTCTTAATAAAAGTTTCTTTTCTCGGCCAGGCGCGGTGGCTCACGCCTGTAATTCCAGCACTTTAGGAGGCTGAGACCGGCGGATCACCGGAGGTTGGGAGTTCAAGACCAGCCTGACCAACATGGAGAAACCCCATCTCTACTAAAAATACAAAATTAGCCAGGCATGGTGGCACATGCCTATAATCCCAGCTACTCAGGAGGTTGAGGCAGGAGAATTGCTTGAACCTGGGAGGCGGAGGTTGTGGTGAGCTGAGATCACGCCATTGCTCTCTGGCCTGGGGAACAAGAGCGAAACTCTGTCTCAAAAAAAAAAAAAAAAAAAATTCTTTTCTCTAGCTTACTTTCTTGTATAAGTACAGTATATAATACATATAGCATATGAGATGTATGTTAATTGTCTGTTTATGTTATCAGTGAGGCCTCCAGTAGGCTATTGGTAGTTAAGTTTCTGGAGAGTTGAAAGTTATGTGGTTGTTTTTACTGCTTAGAAGTCAGTGTCCCTAACCCCCATGTTGTCCAAGGGTCAGCTGAATTTCAAAATTTCAAGACCATTGCCTCTAGCCAACATTTTTATTGGCCTTCACACAAAATCAGTCTTGTACATTTAATTTCATTAATATTACTCTCTCTGTGTGTGTATTTGAAAAAAGTTCATGCTTCATCTGTAAAGCACAAAATGCTGGGTAAAACTCCATTTTAATTTGACAGTGGTATTTTCTTTTTCTTTTTCTTTTTTTTTTTTTTTTTTTGAGACAGAGTCTCGCTCTGTCGCCCCGGCTGGAGTGCAGTGGCCGGATCTCAGCTCACTGCAAGCTCCACCTCCCGGGTTTACGCCATTCTCCTGCCTCAGCCTCCCAAGTAGCTGGGACTACAGGCGCCCGCCACCTCGCCCGGCTAGTTTTTTGTATTTTTTAGTAGAGACGGGGTTACACCGTGTTAGCCAGGATGGTCTCGATCTCCTGACCTCGTGATCCGCCGGTCTCGGCCTCCCAAAGTGCTGGGATTACAGGCTTGAGCCACCGCGCCCGGCCGGTATTTTCTTAAGATCCAAAACTTTCAGCTTTAGTAATTAATATTCACTCCTTGCTAATACCTGATATAAATTCTCACTCACTTTAGCTCAACTCTTTAGAATATGCGATAGAATGCAGGTTGGCAGACACATACCCTATTGGCTGAGGAGTCAGGTGGAACCAGGTGAGGTTTCTCCATCTACCTTTCCAGAGCCATTCCTCTCTGATTTTACTGTCAATCAGTGACTAGAAAGAAGCAGTCATGTATTGCCATCTTGTTTACTATGCGTTGAAATGTAAAAATGTAGGGGTATCAAAAATCATGAAGCTTATTTTAAATGTTTTCGCAATTCAAAACGTGGGACGATCATAAAAACAGTTCCTGAATTGTACTGATGTTAGACATCCCTGTTACCGAACACTCAGTGAAGTCTGAAGCACTTTCATTGTTGTTAAGTATTTCTCTGCTGATTTTGGCCTTTGCTTCTCAAAAACAAAAAGCAAGAGTAGGTTTTATTTTTTGAGTCACTATTTCAGATTTAACTACACTTGATTAATGAAGTAATAATGAAACTGCCCAGAGTGCTCACAGCTATGCCCCCTGCCCCATTCCCTGTCCCCCAGGTGATGTTGTGTCTAAGTTTACAAAGAGACCTTGTCTCTTCTGTCCTAAATCCCAGCTTCCCCTCTCCATCCCACTTTCCGAAATGCCTTGGGATCCCATGACAGCTCGATTTAATCAAACATATCTGTTTTGATATCCTTGATAACTGCAGATGACACGAGTCTAAATGTGCAGGTACATGTTCAGCCTTCCTTCTCCCTTGAACCTTTATCCCTGAATGACATAGCTAAGCTCCCCTACGCCCAATGCCCCCCATCAAATGCTCGTTCTTGTAGAATCTTTCATTTTATCCCAAGCAAATCATTTCTATGTTGTCCCCCCATGACAATTTAGACTAAACACTTGTAACAGAATCTGCTACTGTTTTAATTTGTATCAATATAATCTTAAATGAGACAAAGTTTTTTTTGTTTGTTTGTTTTTTGAGATGGAGTCTCGCTTTGTCGCCCAGGCTGGAGTGCAGTGGTGCAATCTTGGCTCACTGCAAGCTCCGCCTCCCGGGTTCATGCCATTCTTCTGCCTCAGCCTCCCGAGTAGCTGGGACTACAGGCGCCCACCACGACGCCTGGCTAATTTTTTGTATTTTTAGTAGAGACGAGGTTTCACCGTATTAGCCAGGATGGTCTCGATCTCCTGACCTCGTTATCCGCCTGCCTCAGCCTCCCAAAGTGCTGGGATTATAGGCGTGAGCCATCGTGCCCGACAAACGAGACAAAGTTAAGAGCTGCATCTGTGACCTGGATTTTGGATGTGAAATATAAAGACTGGCAAAAAGTAGACAACTAATAATTGGTATTAGGTCAATATATAATTTAATAAGTTAAATCAATCTGGTTTCCTTCATATTTTCTCCTGATTTTTATCTTCCTTGTACTTCCCTGATCCTTTGGAGGTCATCCTAAATAATATTACAACCCAACTGAAGAAAGCAAATTCTTTGGTCAGCCAAAGAATAAAACAAAGGAAATTTGTCTGAGTCGTGGCACAGCATCAAGGTGGGGTAATATGAAGATTGTCTACAAATTGTGATTTCTTATCTCAGAAATAAAAGACAATTCTCATAATATTTGTGCTTTTTCAAAGATTTCCAGCCGGGTGCGGTGGCTCATGCCTGTAATCCCAGCACTTTGGGAGGCCGAGGCGGGTGGGTCACAAGGTCAGGAGATCGAGACCATCCTGGTTAACATGGTGAAACCCCGTCTCTACTAAAAAAAATACAAAGCATTAGCCAGGCGTGTTGGTGGGTGCCTGTAGACTTAGCTACTCAGGAGGCTGAGGCAGGGGAATGGCGTGAACTACCACACCAAGTGCAGAAATGTATAAGGCCTATAATTTTTACACTTTTTAATTATTTTTAAGGTCATGAGCATGTAAAATACTGTTGACATATGTAAAAATATGCGTAAGTACCACTAGATAGCTTATTTTGAAGAGAGAGTGTCTAAATTTTTATCCAGAGTAGATCAGTTGCAGTTTCTTAGGTATGGGGATGGAGTTAACAGAAGCTGGGGAGGGATCCAGGACTAAGGCCATTCCAAAGTGCTCAAATTAACTACACTGAAATGACCACAATCAGTCACCTATAGCATTTGTTGCTAATAGTAGATCATCTCACTCACTGGATCAAAGCTATCTCCTTTTCAAATGCAATAGCTAATAATGTAATTAAAGCATTAATTGAGAATATAGTGCCCAAATTTAGGCTAATAGAGAATACTGACTTGGACAATAGAACCCATTTCACAGCCCATGTCATTAAGAAGCTATCCCAAGTTTTAAACATTAGAGGGGAGTATTATACTCCTTGGCATCCACCTTCATCAAGGAGAGTAGAAAGGATGAATCAGACCTTTAAGAACCACTTAACCAAATTAGCTCTAGAAACTCGTTTACCATGGACCAAATGTCTTCCCATTGCCTTATTGAGAATCAGGACAGCTCCTCAAAAGGATATAGGCCTGTCTCCATATGAAATGTTATATGGATTGCCTTATTTACATACCTCAGCTGATGTTCCTACGTTTGAAACTAAGGATCAGTTCCTCAGAAATTATATACTTGATCTCTCCTCTACCTTTTCTTAAGATCAAAGGACTCAGCACAGGTGCCACCACTAGAATTTCCAGTGCACCAGCTGCAACCCGAGGACCACGTTCTCATCAAAAGGTGAGAGGAAAAGAAACTCGAGCCCACCTGGGAAGGCCCCTATCTCGTGCTGTTAACCACCGAGACTGCTGTCCACACAGCCGAGAAAGAATGAACCCATTATACTCAGGTCAAAAAGGCACCAACAACCTCTGAGTCTTGGGCTGTAGTCCCAGGACCAAGCCCCACCAAATTAAAGATAAGGAAAACAGGCTGGGCGCGGTGGCTTACGCTTGTAATCCCAGCACTTTGTGATTTCAATTTTGGTCAGTTGCCAGGCAACCTGGTCAGGCTTGTGGGCTGGCTGAGCCTGGCATGGTGGCTCAAGCCTGTAATCCCAGCACTTTGGGAGGCCGAGACGGGCGGATCACGAGGTCAGGAGATCGAGACCATCCTGGCTAACACGGTGAAACCCCGTCTCTACTAAAAAATACAAAAAACTAGCCGGGCGAGGTGGCGGGCGCCTGTAGTCCCAGCTACTCGGGAGGCTGAGGCAGGAGAATGGCTGGCTGAGCCATCTCATGGCTCCTGAGATGCTGTTCCAGGAAGCCCTCTCTGGGCAACTCGGTCACCTCCCTTTCTCACCAACCTTCTCCTCCAACTGCAATAGTGGTGGTGCCACCCTGGCGAAGCACCAGAGCAGGATCTTAACACCAAGGCAAGCTCCTAACATCATGACAAGGACTCTGCATCTTCTCCCAACATGACCTGAAGGGCCACATCTTCAAGGCACACTTTTACACATAACCCCACATCCACAAGGGGCAGATTCACTATCAGACAGCATCAGAGAACAATTACAAAGGAAAGGTAAACTCGCAAAACTCTTATCTGCAGTGGTCAAAAGGTAAACGACAAAAGTTTGTTTGTGGGAGATCTGTTTAAAATGAAATAAAAAACAGAAATCTTGGCCGGGTTCAGTGGCTCACACCTGTAATCCCAGCAATTTGGGAGGCCGAGGCGGGCGGATCATGAGGTCAAGAGATTGAGACCATCCTGGCTAACACAGTGAAACCCCGTCTCTACTAAAAATACAAAAAAATTAGCCGGTCGTGGTGGCGGGCACGTGTAGTCCCAGCAACTCGGGAGGCTGAGGCAGGAGAATGGTGTGAACCCCGGGAGGCGGAGCTTGCAGTGAGCCGAGATAGTGCCACTGCACTCTAGCCCGGGCGACAGAGTGAGACTCAGTCTCAAAAAAAAAAAAAAAAAAAAAAAAACCCAGAAATCTTACTCTGTGAAGTATTTTGTCTATGTGCTCCTACTAACAATTCAGTTGCAGCCTATGAAAAAACTTGTGCAAATTTTTAAGTACAGCAATTGCGGTGGATTGAAAAACCTTTTAATAGATATAAACCAAAACACTTGGGGTACACCAAAAAAGAACTTACAGGAAAAAGTTTGTACTTTTTTACTCCCATTAAAATTATGACAGTGCTCTTGTTATTGTAGTCTTGATAGTTTTGATAACTAAAAATATTATTCTTTTTATTCCTTATAAACTTGATAGAGAAAAAACATTTAAATGTATATGTGATTTTGTATTTTATGTTTTACTTAGCTCTCAGCATTGGGAAATATTTTAATCTACATTTTACAAAAATTGCCACTAAGATGAAGCATGTTCTTCTTTCTTGAGTGTATTTCTTTTTTTTCTTTTTTTTTTTTTTTTGAGACGGAGTCTTGCTCTGTTGCCCCGGCTGGAGTGCAGTGGCCGGAGCTCAGCTCGGATCTCAGCTCACTGCAAGCTCTGCCTCCCAGGTTTATGCCATTCTCCTGCCTCAGCCTCCCGTGTAGCTGGGACTACAGGCGCCCGCCACCTCGCCCAGCTAGTTTTTTGTATTTTTTAGTAGAGACGGGGTTTCACCGTGTTAGCCAGGATGGTCTCGATCTCCTGACCTCGTGATCCACCTGCCTCGGCCTCCTAAAGTGCTGGGATTACAGGCTTGAGCCACCGCGCCCGGCCGAGTGTATTTCTATTTCTTGAACTGTGTCCTCAGCCCATTTGTCTACCATAGTTTCAGCGTTCTTGTTGTCTATTTTTACAGCTCACTCTATCCTGAAGACACTGTTCCTTAATACCACTCCCCCAAGGGGGAACAGAAAGACCGCATGCCTCACCGAGCTTCTTGCCACCATAAAAGTGAGTATATTTAGCACAGATAATGCACCTAAAGAAAAGAGGAAGATAATGCTACAACCACCACCTTTATAAAGAGGACAGAGTCTTTGGAAGTGAGTAATCTTTGCTCATTCAGCAAATGCTTATTAAATACCTACTATGGGCTGGGCACAGTGGCTCACGCCTGTAATCCCAACACTTTGGGAGCCCGAGGCAGACGAATCACTAGAGGTCAGGAGCTTGAGACAAGCCTGGCCAACGTGGTGAAACCCCGTCTCTACTAAAAATACAAAAATTAGCCAGGTGTGATGGGGGCGGGTGCCTGTAATCCCAGCTACTTGGGAGGCTGAGGCAGAGAATTGCCTGAACCCCGAAGGCAGAGGTTGCAGTGAGCCGAGATCGCACCACTGTACTCCAGCCTGGGAGACAGAGTGAGATCCCTTCTCAAAAAAAAACTAAAAACACTTACACAACAGACATGGGGGCCAGGCACAGTGGCTCACACCTATAATCCCAACACTTCGGGAGGTCAAGGCAAGAAGATCACTTGAGTCCAGAAGCTAGAGACCAGCTGGGGCAACAAAGTGATAATCTGTTTCTACAAAAAAATTTAAAACTTAGCCGGGTGTGACAGCTCGCACCTGTGGCCCCAGTTACTCCAGAGGCCACTACACTGCAGCCTGAGGGACAGAGGGAGACCCTGTCTCAAAAACAAACAAAACAAAAACCAAAAAAATCTCCACCTATGGGGGAGCAGTGGACGATGTGAGAAGTGGTGAGCTCCTGAAAGAGCCAGCAGGACCTCCTGATGGGCAGGAAGTGGTGAGAGGTACCAAGGCCAACTCCCAGAGATCTGACCTGGGCAAACCGGGTAATGGTGTGACCACTGAAATCTGAAGGATAGGGAATGTTAACTTTAAAAAAATAAAAAAATCTACAAAGTTAGAAAGCAGATTTTATTTCTTATAATGGGTTACAGCCAGCAAAGTGGCCATCCAGCAGACTGGGAAGAACGGCCTCCAGCAGAATCCCAGAGATAGGCATCCTGAAGGAGGAGGGGCTGGAAGAGGAGCAGCCTTATGCTGAAGAAGTTGGCTAACCATATATATATTCAACAGGTTACAGAAGGAGCTCTGAATATTCATGAAGATAGTCTTGACATATGCATATTAAATAAGCATGTAACATATGACCCATGTTCTCTTTAAGGTGGAGACTTAACATTTAAATGTATTCTAATTAGGCCTTATCATCAAAAGATCTTTTCAGGACCAGAGGGCATGCAAAGGAGCAGCCTCTGTAAACCGGCCAGGGTCTGTCCATGGTCGGTGGTCTTCTTCTCAGGAGAAAGTCACTGAAATCAGTCTCTTATGCAATCAAAGCTGCAGTTCTGACTGGTAGAACAGGGGTTCAGTTAGTCAGTGTCTGTGCTGGTGGACTACAATTGTTTTAATATTGCTTATCTGAAAGCCAGTGCTTGTTTAGCTGCTAGAGAAAAAGAAAAACCTTGTGGCAGTTAGACTACAGTTTATTCTTTAAGTGTAGGGGTGGTGGGTGACTTAACCAGGGAAGTTGTCTGGCATGACTGTAGGTTCTGTTTATAATTTGGTATCTTATTGCCACAAAGAGTCTGTTTTGTCAATTACATGATCTCTATTTCAGCATTAATGCTGGTTAGTTGTGTCTAAGCCACAAAACGGAGGGGGATATTACAAGGTACGGCTGACCTCCATCCCATCATGCCCAGGAACTCAGTTTTAAGGTTTTCCTGGGGTTCTCTTGTCCACACGGGTGTCTGTTCAGCCAGTGGCGGGGTTGGGGGGGAGTTAGGATTTTATTTTTAGTTTACAGGGAGGAGCAGGCTCAGGAGCTGAAAATCAAGAGTTCTGTTTAAGGCATATTAAATTTGAGATGTCTATCAGTCCTCCAGTGGAGATATCAAGTAGGTCACTAACTACACAAGACTGGAGAAAGCAACTTATAGATGACTGGGAAATTATATCACCCACAGGGTGTGTTTATGGAAAGTAAACCATGAGATCTGAGAGAAGGGAGGAGGGTCCAGAAAGGAGACTGGGAAAAGAGAGACCGCTGAAGTCGATGGACACAAAAAGAATGTGACATCCCAGATACCAAAGAAGGGTTTCACAAGGAGGGAGTGGTCAACGGTGTGACATACTGTAAAGAAGCCCAACAAAATGAGGACTGAGGCTGGCTGGGCGTGGTGGTTCAAGCCTGTAATCCCAGCACTTTGGGAAGCTGAGGCGGGCAGATCACCTGAGGTGGGGAGTTTGAGATGAGCCTGACCAACATGGAGAAACCCCGTCTCTCCTAAAAATACAAAATTAGCCGGGTGTGGTGGTGCAAGCCTGTAATCCCAGCTACTCAGGAGGCTGAGGCAGGAGAATCACTTGAACCCCAGAAGTGGAGGTTGCAGTGAGCCCAGACTGCACCATTGTACTCCAGCCTGGGCAACAAGAGTGAAACTGAAGAACTGAGGATTGAATACTAGATTTAGCAACAAGAAGTCGCTGGGGCCTGTAATCCCAGCACTTTGGGAGGCAGAGGCGGGCGGATCACGAGGTCAAGAGATCGAGACCATCCTGGTCAACATGGTGAAACCCTATGTCTACTAAAAAAAATACAAAAATTAGCTGGGCGTGGTGGCGCACGCCTCTAGTCCCAGCTGCCGAGGAGGCTTAGGCAGGCGAATCACTTGAACCCGGGAGGCGGAGGTTGCAGTGAGCCGAGATCGCGCCACTGCACTCCAGCCTGGGGAGAGAGGGCGACATTTAAAAAAAAAAAAAAAATGGAGCTGGGAACATGATGAGCAGTTCTGGGGTCGAATTTGAGGGGTTCCAAGAGACTCAGAAAACAGCATGAAGCCACGGGTCTCTCACTTGTTCTGAACAGAAAGAAACCATGGCGGCAGCGGGAGGGGAATGTGGGGCACGAGGCACGGGTGGATTTATTTTATTATTTTTGAGACAGAGTCTCGCTCTGTTGCCCAGGCTGGAGTGCAGTGACATGATCTTGGCTCACTGCAATCTCTGCCTCCCGGGTTCAAGCGATTCTTCTGCCTCAGCCTCCCAAGTAGCTAGGATTACAGGTGCCCGTCACCACGCCCGGCTAATTTTTGAATTTTTAGTAGAGACAGGGTTTCACCATGTTGGCCAGGCTGGTCTTGAACTCCTGACCTCAGGTGATCCGCCCACCTTGCCCTCCCAAAGTGCTGGGATTACAAGTGAGCCACCGCGCCCGGCCTGGTTTGCTTTAAAATTAGAAGGCTCTGTAGCACTTGTGCAGGCTGATCGGCATGAAAAAGAACACAGGGAGACGCGAAGTACAGAAGAGGGAGAGACTACTCATTCAGGGGCAAAACTCGCGAACCAACGGGGGACGGTCAGGGCAGAACCAGAGTAAAGGAAAGACTGGGCTGCGCTGGAGCCCGCAGCTGACGTCATCGGAGCCGCGACCCCAGGAGAGCGCGACGGCCCGAGGGTAATCACCCTGCCTGGAGAGAGGGCGGCAGCTTCCGGGAGGAAGTGACCTTTGGGCTGGGCTCTGGGGACTAGCTGAGAGGGAAGGCGAGCGGCGCGCAGTGCGGGACAGGCGGGTCACTGAGGCCGAGTGGAGCGCCCCTTCCGACTGAGGCTCAACTTATATCTTGGCCTTCTGGTGCTGTCGCTTCCCCTTGGCGCGCGGCGGTGGCGACTACCGAGCACGAAAAAGCAACCGGCTGACAACTCAGACTATGGAGCCGCGCCAGAGTTCTGTGACCACTTCCAGGTTCCGCAGCCCGCCCTGGAAACGGGGCGTGGCATGCTGGGAATTGTTGTTCACTGGCGCCAGGTGTGAATGCCCGCAAGGGTTGCCTGCCCAGTATAGGGCCCTGGCTAGTTGTGCCATCTCCCGCTGGCGCCTTCTCTGGCCCGAGCTCCCTCAGCCTCGAAGCCCCATTTTCTCGAAGGGTTTCTCTCTGGACCGCCTCCTTTACCCTCTAAGCCACAGCTCAGGGCCATTCCCATACTGGGTTTTCAAGTCTTATTTATTTTCGAGGCAGGGTCTTGCTCTGTCGCCCAGGTTGGACTGCAGTGGCGCAATCACAGCTCACTACAGCCTCGACCTCCCAGGCTCAAGTGATTCTCCCACCTTGGCTTCCTGAGTAGCTACGGGCGCCCATCACCACACTCGGCTAATTTGTTAATTTTTTGAGAAAGGCTCTTACAACGTTTCCCAGGCTGGTCTGGAGCTCCTGAGCTCAAGCAGTCCTCCATCCAGCCTTGGCCTCCCAAAGTGCTGGGATTACAGGCCTGAGCCTCCCCGCCCGGCCAGCGCTCAGGTCTTTTATCAACGTCCTCTTGGAGCTTCAAGTCTCCTGAGCCTCCACCCCATCCCTTCCCGCCTCCGTGGCAGACGCCTTCAAAGCCCTGTACTATCCTCGCTGTCTACTTGCTCACTTCTCATTCTCTGTGCACATTCGGCCCCGACGGCCTCCAGGCCAGAGGCCCAGCAGCAGGTGGCCATCAAGCCTAGAGGTCCAAAGCCCTGCCTGATCCCTTCTGTCTCTTCTGCCAGACCCTTCCCTTGGGCCAGATCAGTACCTTGGGCCCCTATCTACACTCAGGCCCGGGGAGATCTTGCCTAGGCTCCTAATTTTAAACGCCGCTTGTATCCCATGACTCCCAGTACTAAGTCGCCAGCACTCCAAGTTCCTGATCTCCACTTGGGTAACCACTGATCTCAAATTTAACATGTCTGGCTGGGCGTGGTGGCTTATGCCTGTCATCTCAGCACTTTGGGAAGTTGAGGCAGGCGGATCACTTGAGGTCAGGAGTTCAAGACTAGCCTGGCCAACATGGCGAAACCCCATCTGTACTAAAAATACAAAAAATTAGCCAGGTGTGGTGGCACCCACATATAATTCCAGCTACTTGGGAGGCTGAGACACAATAGCTTGAACTGGGGAGGTGGAGGTTGCAGTAAGCCAAGATTAGACCACTGTGCCCCAGCCTGGGTGATGGAGTGACTGTCTAAAAAAATAAAATTAAATTAACATGTCTGGTCAAACAGATTTTTTTTTTTCTTTTTCTTTTTTTTTTTTTTTTGAGATTGAGTTTCGCTCTTGCTGCCCAGGCTGGAGTGCAATGGTGCGATCTTGTCTCACCACAACCTCTACCTCCCGGGTTCAAGCAGTTCTGCTGCCACAGTCTCCCGAGTAGCTGGGATTACAGGTGTGCACCATCACGCCCAGCTGATTTTGTATTTTTAGCAGAGGTGGGGTTTCTCCATGTTGGTCAGGCAGGTCTCTCCTAAAAATCACCCGGCCTCAGGTGATCTGCCCGCCTTGGCCTCCCAAAGTCCTGAGATTACAGGCTTGAGCCATTGCACCCGGCCATAAATCAGAATTTTCTTTCTTTCTTTTTTTTTTTTTTTTTGGAGACAGAGTCTCACTCTTTTGCCCAGGCTGGAGTGCAGTGGCACGATCTTGGCTCACTGCAAGCTCCGCCTCCCGGGTTCACACTATTGTCTTGCCTCAGCCTCCTGAGTAGCTGGGATTACAGGAGCCCACCATCACACCCGGCTAATTTTTTTTGTATTTTCAGTAGAGACGGAGTTTCACCGTGTTAGCTAGGATGGTCTCAATCTCCTGACCTTGTGCTCAACCTGCCTCGGGCTCCCAAAGTGCTGGGATTACAAGCGTGAGCCACCACGCCCGGCCTAAAGCAAAATTTTCAATCCTCCATCTTCTCCCAGTCCCCACTCTGCTGAGCAGTACCCCCATCCACCCAGTCACCCAAAGCCAGCTATCCTTGCCTTATTTCATGGCTGGCTTCTTATTCTCTAGGTTTTAACATAACTGTCACCTCCCCAGAGAGACCTTCCCTGACCACCCACTTCCATGCATCTCCCACGGAGTCTGTCACAATTTCTCACAATTTGTAATCCTGTGTAATTCAGTCTCCGTACTGGTTTACTGAGCACCCACCCCAACACACCCACTGCCTCCACAACACACACGTAGTGGATGGGATGTAGCTCCTTACAGGCTGGAATCTTAGGCCCAGCATGGTGGCAGCAAAAAAAAAAAAAAAAAAAGGCGGGGGTGTCGGCACGGTAGCTCGCACCTGTAATTCCAGCACTTTGGGAGGCTGAAGTGGGCAGATCACCTGAGGTCAAGAGTTCAAGACCAGCCTGGCCAACATGGTGAAACCCTGTCTCTACTAAAAATACAAAAATCAGCTAGGTATGGTGGCAGGCGCCTATAATCCCAGCTACTCAGGAGGCTTAGGCAGGGAGAACTGCTTGAACCCGGGAGGCAGAGGTTGCAGTGAGCCAAGATTGTGCCAATGTGCTCCAGCCTGGGCGACAGAGCGAGACTCCATCTCACACACACACACACACACACACAAAAAAAAAAAAAAAAAAAAAGAAGGGGGGATTGGCGGGCAGTGCCGGACCTTAACTGCTTGGCTTATTATCTCCAGTCCCAAGCAAGGTGCAGGACAGGTACCAGGACTCAGTGACTATCTGCTGATGTCCAGCAGTCATCAAGCATTTAGTGAGAACTCACTAAATCTCACATGCAGGTGGGTGCTAAGGTCAGCATGTGAGGTTACAGTGAGAGTTACATATCTCTGAAATTCTTTAGGTGATGCACCATGATGACTCAGTCAGAAGGCAAAATGTACCAAGAACCTAAAAATTGTCCCCATTGGATAAATATTTCAACAAGCAAGAACAGTTGAGTAAATGATGTTCCACCCATTGGATGGAATATTTTTCATCTGTTGTTATTGGTGAACTTAAAGATTTAGTTTAATTTATTATTTTTTATTATTTTTTTTGAGGTGGAGTTTCACTCTCTTACCAAGTTGGGAACTGACAGGCCAGCTCATTTTCTTCCAGGGAGGAACAGATCTCTGTTTCTAAACCCATCCACCAACTAAGGCTTGTGTTTGGGGGCTAGGTGTAGGAAAATTACACTAGACTTGAACTCACTTGGGTGAAGAGAAGCCCAAAGGGGCTACAGAGTCACTGAGTGGAAGATCAGCATTCCTTCACCCCATTTCTCTTTCAAAGTGCATTTATTTATTTATTTATTTATTATTTTTTGAGACAGTCTTGCTTTGTCGCCCCACCTGGAGTGCAGGGGCGCAATCTCAGCTCACTGCAACCTCCGCCTCCCAGGTTCAAGTGATTCTCCTGCTTCATCCTCTCAAGTAGCTGGGATTACAGGTACCCACCACCATGCCCAGCTAATTTTTGTATTTTTTAGTAGAGATGGGGTTTCGCCGTGTTGGCCAGACTGGTCTTGAACTCCTGACCTCAAGTGATCTGCCCACCTTGGCCTCCCAAAGTGCTGGGATTCCAGGAGTGACCCAGCCCACCTGGCCTCAAAGTGCACTTGATGGGACTTCCATGGTAATGTGCAGGTGAGGGGACCACAGTAGTGCTAACTGGACCAACTACTATATGCAGGCTCAGGCCCACACTATTCTGACCACCTCTGGGCTGGAGGGAGTTGATGGGATTGCACAACGTCTAGGAAGCCAGCGCAAGGACAGCACCTCCACAGAACTTTATTCATTCTTCTGGCCATGGTCTGTAGGAAAGAGATTATGGGCTCCTCTTGTGGGGCACAGACTGTCCACTGCCAGAATTGTTCTCTGAATCATCTTGGGGTGTGGGCACAGGCTAGAACTGGAGTGAGACAGGCGGGGAGAAGATGGAGGCCTTCACAGCAGAGGCTGGAGTCTCATCAGTGTTGGGGCAGTCGCTCCAGGCCGAGGTCCTGCAGAGGAGACATCCAAGACATGCCTGTGAGGTAGGACACCAGCACATACTGACACATGACAAAAACTCAGGCTGTAGGCCCCTCCCAAAATATTTCTACTTCTAGAAACCTCTCCCATGGATATGTTTTTAAGGCTGTTCATCGCAGCAATGTCTGTAATTATAAAAACCTGGAGGCCGGGCATGTTGGCTCACGCCTATAATCCCAACACTTTGAGAAGCCGAGGCAGGAGGATCACGAGTTCAGGAGTTCAAGACCAGCTTGACCAATATGGTGAAACCCTGTCTCTACTAAAAATACAAAAATTAGCCAAGCATGGTGTCACACGCCTGTAATCCCAGCTACTCGGGAGGCTGAGGCAGGAGAATCGCTTGAACCAGGGAGGCAGAGGTTGCAGTGAGCCAAGATCACGCCACTGCACTCCAGCCTGGGCAAAAGAGTGAGACTCCATCTAAAAAACAAAACTAAACAAAAACCTGGAAACAAATGTCTATGAGAGCATAGCTAAATGACCCCCGGTACAGCCATGCAGTGGACTATTCTGCGACTGTTTAAAGGAATGGAGTAAATATCACAAGAAGTAAAGACATCCTAGTGGTTTATTTATGGAAAAAAGTAAGTTGCTGAGAAGAACATGCAATGTGGCTCTTACCTGAGTTAAATTTTTTTTTTTTTTTTTTTTTTTTTTTTTGAGACGGAGTCTCGCTCTGCCGCCCAGGCTGGAGTGCAGTGGCCGGATCTCAGCTCACTGCAAGCTCCGCCTCCCAGGTTCACGCCATTCTCCTGCCTCAGCCTCCTGAGTAGCTGGGACTACAGGCACCCGCCACCTCGCCCGGCTAGTTTTTTGTATTTTTTAGTAGAGACGGGGTTTCACTGTGTTAGCCAGGATGGTCTCGATCTCCTGACCTCGTGATCCACCCGTCTCGGCCTCCCAAAGTGCTGGGATTACAGGCTTGAGCCACCGCGCCCGGCCAAGTTAAAAATTTAAAGTGCGTGTGTGTGTATGCAGAGACAAAATATTTGGAAGGGTACACGTGAAACTCATAGCAGCAGTGGACTCATATTTTGTGTATTCACTTCTGTATTGTGAACTTTTTTCCATGGAACATGGTCTGCATTTGTAGGCTTTTAAAAACCAATTAAGGCTGGGCACAGTGGCTCATGCCTGTAATCCCAGCACTTTGGGAGGCTAAGGTGGGTGGATCACCTGAGGACAGGAGTTCAAGACCAGTCTGGCCAACATGGTAAAACCCCATATCTCCTAAAAATACAAACATTTGCTGGGTGTGATGGCCTGCACCTGTGATCCCAGCTCCTCAGGAGGCTGAGGCAGGGAAATCGCTTGAACCCGGGAGGCGGAGGTTGTAGTGAGCCAAGATCACGCCACTGCACTCCAGCCTGGGCAACAGAGCAAGACTCTGTCTCTAAGTAAGTAAGTAAATAAATAAATACAAGCCAATTAAAAATAACCCATTTATGGTGATGCACCATGATGACTCAGTCAGAAAGCAAAATGCACCAAGAACCTAGAAAATGTCCCCATTGGATAAATATTTCAACAAGTAAGAACAGTTGAGTAAATGACGTTCCACCCACTGGATAGAATATTGTTCATCTATTGTTATTGGTGAACTTAAAGATTTAGTATATTTATTTATTTATTTTGAGTCTGTTGTTCAGGCTGGAGTGCAGTGGCCCGATCTTGGCTCACTGCAACCTCCACCTACCGGGTTCAAGCGATTCTCCTGCCTCAGCCTCCTGAGCAGCTGGGATTACAGGTGAGCACCACCACGACCGGCTAATTTTTGTATTTTTGGTAGAGATGGGGTTTTGCCATGTTGACCAGGCTGGTCTCAAACTCCTGGCCTCAAGTGATCCACCCTTCTCAGCCTCCCAAAGTGCTGGATTATAGGTGTGAGCCACTGCACCTGGCCAATTAAAGGTATTTTTAATGACATGAGAAGAAACTCACATGCTGGAATTGACTGCAGAATTGCCTAACAGGACACTCCAATTATGTAACAAATTATAACATGCTCACATACATGGGTGTCCACAGAAAAAAAGCCTGCATCGAAAGATATATGCTAACTAGATACATGCTAGCAGTGGTTATTTCTGGTCGTGGAAATAAGAATAATTTGTTGTGTCTTTTCTGTATAGGTTTGTTTTTTTTTTTTTTTTGAAACGGAGTTTCCCTCTTTGTTGCCCAGGCTGGAGTGTACTGGCACAATCTCGGCTCACTACAATCTCCGCCCCCCAGGTTCAAGTGATTCTCCTGTCTCAGCCTCCAAAGTAGCTGGGATTATAGGCGCCCACCACCACGCCCAGCTAATTTTTGTATTTTTAGTAGAGGTGGGGTTTCACCATGTTGGCCAGGCTGGTCTCAAACTCCTGACCTCAGGTGATCCACCCACCTTGACCTCCCAAAGTGCTGGGATTACAGGTGTGAGCCACCACGCCTGGCTAATTTTTTTTTTTTTTTTTTTTTGTATTTTTAGTAGAGACTGGGTTTCAGCATGTTACCAGGATGGTCTTGATCTCCTGACCTCGTGATCCGCCTGCCTCGGCCTCCCAAAGTGCTGGGATTACAGGCGTGAGCCACCGTGCCCTGCCCACTTTTCTTGAGTATACTCCTAAGAGTGCAAAACAAAAAACAAAAACAAACAAACAAACCAACACACACACACACACACAATTGTAATTTTACCTAAAACTTTTTCAAAACCAGGTAACAATCTCTTTTTTAGATTTTTTTTTTTTTAACTCACAATTGTAATTTCACTTAGTCCTTTTGAAAGGCAATCTTTTCAAAATATATCAGGAGCAATAGAAGTACTCAGATTCTTTGAATCAGAGTTTCTCAATCCTGGAAACTGAACCTGAGGAAATAATAAGGAAAAGAAAAAGCCATTTGTATGAAAATGTTTATGGCAGCATAAGAGAAAAGAGAAAACCTGGAATCAGCTCAAATGTGCATTCATAATTATGGAATATTTTGCAGCCATTGTACTTATAAATATGATTAAACATGATTATGCAGATGCATACATTATGTCTAAGTAGAAGCAGTGGGCTATCAAGTCAAATCAGAAGATGTGTGGACAAAGGGGTGGGAAGGTGACTGACTGCTGGGTCACAGAGAAGGAGTATTTTGCAATGTTGTTACAAAGCAAAATTTAAAACATCAGGTCCTCACAGAACAGTGGAGCCATAGAATGGAGCTGTGGTCATCATTAGAGTGTTTGTGGCTAGATCTTTTCTAACTTTTTCTTTTTTTTTTTTTTTTTTTTGAGACGGAGTCTCGCTCTGTTGCCCAGGCTGGAGTACAGTGGCGCGATCTCAGCTCACTGCAACCTCCACCTCCTGGGTTCAAGCGATTCTCCTGCCTCAGCCTCCTGAGTAGCTGGGACTACAGGTGCCCGCCACCACACCTGGCTAATTTTTTGTATTTTTGGTACAGATGGGGTTTCACCATGTTAGCCAGGATGGTCTCAATCTCCTGACCCTGTGATCCACCCGCCTTGGCCTTCCAAAGTGCTGGGATTACAGCATGAGCCACCACACCTGGACTTTCTTTTTCTTTTCTTTTCTTTTTTTTTTTTTTTTGAGACAGGGTCTTGCTCTGTTGTCCAGGCTTGAGTGCAGTGGCGTGATCATCACTCACTGCAGCTTCAACCTCCTAGACTCAGGTGATTGTCCTGCCGCAGGCTCCTGAGTAGCTGTTTTCTCACTTTTTCTAGGCATAGTTTTGTCAAGTTGTGATTCAGTTGGATAATGCCATCTTTTTAAAATCTTGTCATGGTTATTTAACATTAAGGCCCTGGGAAGTTGTACACTTCTTGGCAGGTTTGAATGCAAGCTTCATTGACCGAGTAATAACCTATCCAGTGTATACGATGCCATAACTGTTTATAACTCCAGCAGGAGACACAGGAGATGCTCACAGTTGTCCACTCATACAGCTGGGATTAACATATGTAGGTGCAAAGTTATTCCTGAATTTTAGATGATTCCCTGAACTGAAATTATAAGGGAAAAGGTATGAATAGTTAACAAGATATTTTCTCAGATTCTAAAAGCATATGTTTAGACAACTTTTTTTGTTTTCGTTTTTGTTTTTTTGTTGTTGTTTGAGATGGAGTTTCTCTCTCATTGCCCAGGCTGGAGTGCAGTGGCACGATCTCAGCTCACCGCAACCTCTGCCTCCCAGGTTCAAGCAATTCTCCTCTCAGCCTACTCCCTAGGACCCCCTACGTCCCCCTCCTCAGCCCCTACCCACAGCTGTGATGCAGGAAAGCTGAACCACTGACTCCGGTGGGCATTTGCTCAGCAGAGTGTCCACACCCCTGCCTGCCCTTCTCAAGCTGAGATGAGACAGTCAGCCCCACACACGCAATGACGGGACATCTGGAAATGCAGAGGCCCAAGGAAGTTCATGTCTGGATCAGGTTTTCCCTTTGACTGTGACCCAGGAATGGGAATGGGCTCCTGGGAGGGCGTTTGCTTCCCTAAGGAGGGAAGTGACATGGAAAGGGACAGGGATTCTCTACATTATAGGGTTGTTGTAACCCTGATCTCTTGGTGTGACCATAAAGTAAGAGCAGGGAGGCATCCTCAGGTGTCCCCAATGCCCCAGAGAAGGGGCAGCTTGTCCCAGAGTCTCAGCAGCCATGGGAAGGTCCAATCTGACCACAACACAGCTCCAGGGTCTCCCTTCCGTCCTCCCTGGTGTTTTCTTAGTTTGGGATGGGTCTCGCCAGGTGCTAGTAAGAAAGTCCAGCCTCAACCTCCAGGGAGAAGTTGTAAGCAAGCCCCTGTCACCCTCTCAGGTTCTCATGTCCATTTTGGGTGTGTTTGGAGTGTCTGACTCAAAAGGGCTGTGTGAGCAGCACAGTGATTTCTAAATCCCGTTTCTCACGTCAAGAAACCAGTCCACTCAGGGTTAATGGCCAACTTTGGGCAGGAAGCAGGAGAAAGATGTGCCCAGGACAGATTGTGAAAAGAGAGCAGAAAGTCATCCAGGTCTACTGGGTTCTCTCAGGAGGATGCTGGGACCACCAGAAGAGGAACAGTGGGTCATTGTCATCAGAATCAGGGAGGGTGCAAGATCTGCCTGGTCTGAACAGATGCCAGGCGGGGCTCCAGGCTATAGTGGAACTTGGAGAAAAGGGGTGACCAGGTGAGGAAGGGACTCTGGGTGATGCCCCAGGGAGATGAGAGCCTCTCCTGGAGGTTGTAAATTGAACATAGGATTAAAAAAAAAAAAAAAAAAAAAAAAAGATGAGATGGAGCAGGTATTTCTGGTTGACAATATTTATTTATTTATTGAGGGTTACTTGGATGCAGGGAGAGGGGCTGGATGCCTTGGGATGACAGGGGAGACCCCTGCCCTAGGATCCTGCAGCTCCAGGCCCCTGTGGATGGGGTGAGGGTTGGGGGCCTGAGCACATTCTACAGGGGCCACAGTGAACTCCACGGTGCTCCCTTCACGCGTGACCTGGCAGCTGTAGCTTCTGCAGGACCTCCACTGGTCAGGTGACAGGCTCAGGTAGCTGCCAGCTGCATACTTATTGTTGCTCTATTTGGAGGGCTTTGTGGTCTCCATGCCCTGGGTGATGGAGGTGCCGTCTGCCTTCCAGGCCACCATCACAGCACCTTAGGAGAAGTCACTGATGAGACACACCAGTGTGACTTTGTTGTCTTGGAACTCCCCAGAGGAGGGCAGAAAGAGAATGACTGTGTGGGTGGCCTTGGGCTATCCTGTGGGGTATAGAGTGTCCTGCACTGGAACTGGGGGGCCTGGCCCCAAATCCCTCAGAACAGAGGAGTCAGGTCACAAATGTCCCCAGCATAGACCACACCAGAGGATCTAGGAGATCAGGGGGCAAAGAGATCCCAGATTCCAGGTAGGCTATCAGGGACAGGATGGTCAGGAGGGACAGGACATCAGAGGCTGAGCTTCCATGGAGGGAGCTCTGACCTCCGCGTGTGAGGAGGGGTCAGGCCCCCCAGTTCCAGTGCAGGACATTTCAGATGCGGGCCACACTGTCCCGGGGAAGCGTGCCTCAGGGTGTTCCTGAAACAATTCTGCGAGTCCTGGGAACTCCAGAGCGTGGCCCCTGCCTATCACCTGTTTTGAGACCCTCCTAGGCCTTGGCCTGTCACACACATAGGGGACCTTCAGTCACCTGCCCCTGCCACGTCCTCACATCCTGGCAGGGAATCTGGGATCTCTTTATCCCCCAGTCTCCTAGATCCTCTGCTGTGGTCTATGCTGGGGACGTTTGTGACCTGACTCCTCCGTTCTGAGGGATTCAGGCCTTTGCCCTTCAGGTCTCTTTTACCCAAATGTGGGTCCTGGAGCCTCTCTATGGAGTAAAGGCCTTGGAGGACCAGAGGGTCTGTCTGTCCTGCTCTTCTCTTATTCTACAGGGTCTTTTCTGCCATCCTCCCCCTGCTGCCCTCCAGCTATCAGGTCATGGAACAGAGGTCTATGCTATGTCCTCTGCCCCTTGTCCCCTCTTGGATTCTTGTGTGGAAGGGAGTGTGTCCTACAGACTCAGGAGCCCATCTGCCTCCACAACCTGTCCTTAGATGACCCTTCCTGCAGCCCCCTGGAGTCCAGGGACTTCCCCTCCCTCCCCGTTCTGCAGGGTTCCTGTGTCCCATGCTGGCTCAAGGCCTTGTCACATGGGGGTGCTGAGCCACATGAGTGAGGGAGGGAGTAGGGCCTGGTGAGTTGGGGTCTAGGGTAGCTGAGTCCCATGAAAGCCTGTTCTTGCCTGTAGCCCTCAAGTCACATTCACCCTGCCTTGACCTAGTGTGACCTGGCCCCGATTCCTAACTAAACAGGATTCTGACATAGCCTCCATCAGACAACCAATGAATGCCCATTCTATGCTGGGGATGGTGCCTTTCTCATTCGACCAAGTCCAGCTGAATCTCACCCTCGCACAGGCTGGCCATGATGGTTCCAGCCATAACCATACACTCACCGTACCCTGTACCCTGTCTTTAGAATTGGATACTCTTCAAGGTTGAGATCTCAGCCCCATGCTGTTTCTGGCCTGGCCAGTGTCAACCCTGAGCCTGATCCATTTAATCACAGTGGATCACCTGTGTGCCTCAGCCTCACCCCACATCCCAGCACTAGCGACATGAACACCAGTGTCTTGAAGGAGCATTCTAGGGCTTGCTAAGTTGGTTGGGACAGTGAATAGAATTATTGACTTTCAAGGTTATATAAAATTAACTGTTTTCCAACTGCAGGACTTGCCAGTAGCTGTTATAGCTAATGTGCATTTAAAACTGAAAACTACACGGAAGTGTTCCCTTTTCCAGCCTTTTCATGCCCCTTGGTGATGGCACAACCATGGACCCCTCACCGAGTAAATGGTCCTCTAACCGAGTTCATGGATGGGACTGGGAGGTTCATCCCTGTTCCTGGTCTGATTATGGCCTGGGCTGAAGGGTTTTCTGCCTCTAGCCCACAGCAGGGCTTCTGGAACCCTCCTCATTTTTCCCTGATGCCCCTTCTAGGGCCACCATTCTATCCTCACTAGACTCCACATCCTTCCCAGGTGAGCAAGAACCGCACCCCAGGACCCACTGTCCAGGGAAAACTCCCTACTACTCAGGCATCAGGCTCAGTTAGCTGCTGGCTGGGTACCTCTCTGACATGTCATCCCACTCTGAACCTTCCCTCCTCTCCTCAGCAGCCTCCACCCCCTCGGTGGCCTCTCCCGGGGCCAGCACCTCTGTGACTCCCCATACATCCGCTCCTCCACCTCGATTGCCTTTGCTGGGGCCACTGTGGGGCCCTGCTGTGCCTCCAGGCCACAGACCATATCTAAAATAGTCAAGGACAGAAGAAATAGGCAAAGGGCAGAGAGCAAGCAGGCCACAGCACAGGAGGGAAGCCCTTATAGGGGCTCACATCTCATCCTTCTCAAGTGCAGTATGAAGACCCACAGGCTCCCTCCTAATACAAAAGGACAGTCCTCAGCGCCTGGCTAGGGAATGCCTCCAACCCTCCTCAGAAAAACAACAGAGAGTGGGGTGAGGGGCATGGGGAGCACCATGGGATCAGTATGGAGCCGCTGAGCCCTCAAGTGGGTGATGGAGGTGGTGTCACAGCTGCACAGGCCTCCCTGGGGAGCTGCAGCAACGCCACCCTCATCTGTCTCCATATGTCTAGGGCAGGTGGTCGCTGATCCTCTGAGCATGTCCCCTGCATCCCCTTGATCAGGAGGACAGAAGCAGCCCCTTCAGTCATGGAAATAAACACCACTCTTTTTGGCAACATCTTGGGGAATGTCTTCTCAAGGCAGCTCCCAGTTTCACAGCCTGGTCCATAGTAAGGCTCGCCCTGGAACCTCACATGCACATTCCTGGTGAGGTCCAAGAGAAAAGCCCAGGAAGGCACAGGAAGGTCACCATCATTTCTCTAGGTCAAGCTAGAGAAAGCACCTAACTGTGGGGCTTGAACATTGCTGAGATGTCCCTGTAGCACATGCGGGCCTGCCCCTTGGGGCCTGCTCACCTTGGGTCAGCACCCTGGTCAGCTCCTGGAAATGGTTTCCCCTGGATGAGGAGGGGACAACCCCTTTGTTCAGCGTTTTTCAGTTCACCCACACCCACACCCTTGCCTTGACTCCCAATACATCACCATGCTCCTCCATTCTCAAAGGCCCACTTATCACACCATTATCAGCTTCTGGGACCCAAGAGGCTGCTGGCAGGAGACGGGTGGGAGCCAGTCAGGAAGAGGCAACTGGTCGATCAACTGCAGCCCAAAGGCACAATTGCCACCCCAGACAGCCAAGGCTGGACAAGCGCAGTGGAACAGCCCTTGTCACACTGTGGAGGGAGTCTGCTTCTGTTGAGACCCCAGCTCTACACTGACTGTTTATCTTTGGAGGCTGGGCAAGTTGATTAACTGCTCAGTGCCTCAGTTTCCTACCTCTAAAATGGGGATAGTAATTGTGCCTATCATAAATGGGTATGAGTTGGCAGTGCCTGGTGCATTATACTAAGAACAAGTGCCTTGCACATGGTGGGTACCCAGCGAGCCAGTTTATACCCCCTCAGAGGAGAGCCATCAGCAGGCATCTGAGGGAGCCTGGAGCCCTGTATCCTGCAGGTGCCTGAGGTCCTATGCCCAAGAGAAGTCACTCCCCGACCCCACAGCAGCCTACAGAGCACCGTCTGGCCAGACATTCACTGGTGCAGGTGTCAGAAAGGAGCTCTGGGCCTTTCTGGGCTCTGTCCTTCCCTGGCTGGATGTAGAGAACCCAGAACCCTGCCTTCTTTTCAGCCAGGCCCTTTTATCCCTCCCTCCTCCAAACTCACAGCCTCCTCATCACTCTCTGCCTCAGACTCCAGACTAATCTCATTTTGTCTTTTATCCCTGTTTGTATCAGAGGCTGCAAGAAGCTCAGGTCACCCTCCCCTTAAGGCCCTGAACACTCCTTTTCTTTCTTTCTTTCTTTCTTTCTTTTTTTTTTTTTTTTTCTTTTTTTGGAGACAGAGTCTCGCTCTGTTGCCCAGGCTGGAGTGCAGTGGCTTGATCTCAGCTCACTGCAAGCTCCACCTCCCGGGTTCACGCCATTCTCCTGCCTTAGCCTCCCAAGTAGCTGGGACTACAGGTGCCTGCCACCACGCCTGGCTAATTTTTTTGTATTTTTAGTAGAGATGGGGTTTCACCATGTTAGCCGGGATGGTTTTGATCTCCTGACCTCGTGATCTGCCCACCTCAGCCTCCCAAAGTGCTGGGATTACAGGCGTGAGCCACCATGCCCAGCCCTGGACACTCCTTTTCTGACCCCATCTGCTGAAACCTTTTCTCTGAGCCCTCGGGAGACCCAGGGCAGCCTCTCCCTGGCACATTCTCTCCCTTGCTGTTTGGACAGAAACCTAGTCCTCCCTGAGACCTGCTTTCCCACCCTGGGTGTCCTGCTGTGCAGGGCTGCTTTCCTCGCTCTCTGTCCCTGAAACCCTCACTGGAGTCGGACAGGTCCTGACGGACCATCTCCTGCACCCATTCTGAGGAGCCCTCTGGTTCCAAATCCCTGCACAGGCTCTGTGACCCTGGCCCTCTCCCTTTTCTGGCACCACTCCACCAGATTGCTCTTGCGGGGCACAACGTGGTCTCTGTGTGGCTGAACCCAACCGCCAGTCATCAGGCCTCATCTTTCTTCAGCCATGAGCATTTCCCCTCAGTGGACCCTCACCACTTCCCCCACAAAAAACATTTCCAGGAAACGAGGCATTTCTTTGCAATCTTGGTTATTGTGCTCCTTAAAAGACTGATAAACATCACGGTGCATTTAAGCCTTTAGGGAAGTGGAAGGACACCAGGGGCTGCTGCGTATGTACCTCTCTGCCGTACCAAGTAAGACTGGCAAAGGAAACTGGACCACCAAGCCACATCCCATCACTGGAGACCTCCCTGGGCCACACTCATCTTGGGCCTCTTTGTCCTCTCCATGTGCTACTGGGGTGCTGATCAGGTAATTAGTGATGCTGTCACTGAACTGACTGCCCATGGGAACTGGTGGTCCTTGGTGCATTCCAGGCCTGCCACAGTCTGTGCATCCATAGGCAACTAACTGTAGGCCTGGCTGCTCTCTGCCGTCAGGTTTCCCTTCCATTTTTACTTATTGCCTAAATAACCTAAATAAGAAAGCCTATTTAAAAGCAGTTTCTCCCACAATCCCACATAGAACACAGGAACTATTTTTCTTTCTTCTTTTCTATCATTGTCTAAAAACAATTTTTTTTTTTTTTTTTTTTTTTTTTACAAAGTAAGACCCAGTTTGGTTGACTGTATCTAATTTTTAACCTATTAAATGGGAAAGTTTTTAAAAAGTCTTAAAACATCAAGTGTTGGCTGGGATGGTTAGGAAACATATGTTCCCATACATTGCTGAGAATGTAAGTTACCATAGTCACTTTGGAGAATAATTTGTGGTGTCTCAACAAAGCTGGGCTTATTCCAAGGATGCAAGATTGAATTAGTGTTCAAAACCAAGTCAGTATAATCCAACATCAACAGAGAAAAGGAGAAAAACAATACAATCCTCTCAGCAGAGGTAGAAAAAGATACTTGATACAATTCAAAAACCATTCGTGATAAACAATCTTAGCAAACTAAGACTAGAAGGAAACTTTGTTACTCTGACAAAGGGTAGCTACAAAAAACTGACATTAAATATTTAGTGCTGAAATACTCAGAGCTCTCCCACTAAGACTGGGGATGGGGGAAGAAGGCCTGATGCCTCCACTTCAACTCAAAGCTGCTCTGAAGATCCTGACCAGTGTAACAAGGCAAGAAAAAGAAACAAAGTTGAAAGTTGGGAAAGGAAGAAAACAAATAGGTCCTTTCTTGACCTGGTACTGCTCACCAGCGTGTGTTCACTTTGTGATATTTCATCTGTCTTTGCACTGTGATTTGTGCACTTTTCAGTAAAACACTTTTACAAATACAAAGTGAAAAAAGGATATAATTGATCTCTACTCATTGACATGGACATCTGTCTATAATGTGGTAACAGTGGTTACAAAAAAAAAAAAAAAAAAGACTGTATACACTTCATGTTACCATTCTGTTAAATGCATACATACTATGCATTTTAAAAAGTTTATACATGGGAAGAATATCTTTGGAAGGATATACACAAAAATGTTTAATACTGGTTGTCTCTGGGGAGTGGAAGTGAGAAACTGAAGGTGACCCAGTACTCCCAGTACTTCATTGGGTCCCCTTTTGTTTACTGAAAATTAAAAACAAAACAAAATAGTATGTGCAAGGGTTTCCACAGTGACTTCTTTGAAGAACAACATTCACTTTGGTGTGTAAGATGTGGTATATTTTTAAAAGAAAAAAAAATTTCCTTTATAATTGTTCACTTATCAAAAAAAGAACCTGAATACCCAAATTTAAAATTAAATTTCTAAGTAAAGAATATGTAATTATTTAGAGGTATAATTGCCAATATTAAATAGTATTTTCCACCAGCTCCTGAAGTTTATTTTCTTTGAATGCCATTATCAAGTTTTAAGATGGACTTGGCCAGTCTTTTTTTAATATTAATATTTATCACTAGCGCACAATTAAGCACAATGGCTTACTGTGTTTTATACTTTATAGTTGTGACACTCAAATTAGTTATTGCTTCCCAGTGCATTTTAAAATGATCCATTCCAAGGGGCTGTGCCTGAGATATATTTTATGTCTCAGCAACACAGCACTGAGCACGCTTCATGGCATGCTGATGCTTACCGAATGGTACAGCCGAGGACTGGGTGATTCTGTTTGATTATCTGTTCTTACTCCGAGAGGCTCAACAACATGCATAGTCTATGGAAGCATAATCCTTCAGTTGCACTCGTATATCCTTTGAGTAATTTTTCACTCCCTCAGCCAAGAGCTTCTCCATCTGGGTTTCTGCAAGACCAATTCCGAACCCATGGAGCAATGGGTAACACCAACCCCACTAAGCTCACATACCCAGCTGTCTACTTCGCCACTACAGGCAGTGTAGCATGATACTTTATGGATTAGCCTTTGGTGTTACAGAGAGCCAACTCTTGGTGCGTCTTGTGAATAATTTATTTAACTGAGAGTCACATTCCTCATCTGTATAATGACTATAATAAACTAATTATGCCTCAAAGCGATTGTGATGTTTCAAGGAGGCAACATAGAGAAGTGCCCATATAGTATTCAATACTTAGTTTATATCAGTTATCTTTTTCATTCTTTTTTTTTTTAGACGGAGTTTCACTCTTGTTGCCCAGACAGGAGTGCAACGGCACAAGCTCGGCTCACTGCAACATCCGCCTCCCAGGTTCAAGCGATTCTCCTGCCTCAGCCTCCCTAGTAGCTGGGATTACAGGCGCCTGCCACCATGCCCAGCAAATTTTTGTATTTTTAGTAGAGACAGGGTTTCACCATGTTGGCCAGGCTGGTCTTGAACGCCTGGCCTCAGAGGATCCGCCCGCCTTGGCCTCCCAAAGTGCTGGGATTATAGGCGTGAGCCACCGTGCCTGGCCAAGAGGCTCAAATATAAATAGGTGCATCACAAGAGTTGAAGATGGAGCTAATTATCTCCCTCAAAGAGTTAAAAGGAAGAGCAACAATTGGGGAAGAGTAAAAAATAAGAATAAAAGTATATGTAGCTGCAAAAAGTATAAATGTTTACAAACCCTGTGACCACAAAAGAGACCACAAAAAGGGCCACAGGGAGTATTATCACAGGAAGAAAAGCATTGCTTCAAAAAGCAGAGGAGCAGGGATAAAGATTCCATTTAGTTGAAAAGATTTAAGTAAAGTTTGAGGACAGGTGACATATTGAAATTTGGAAAACCACAGTGGAAGGGGAAAAGACCCGATAAAGTTCAGTTTCAGCAACCAACATCCAGTGAAATCCTCAGGACCCAGTGACTGCATTCTATGTAAGTATAATATTAGCTGAGGGCCGGGCGCGGTGGCTCAAGCCTGTAATCCCAGCACTATGGGAGGCCGAGACGGGCGGATCACGAGGTCAGGAGATCGAGACCATCCTGGTTAACACGGTGAAACCCCGTCTCTACTAAAAAAATACAAAAACCTAGCCGGGCGAGGTGGCGGGCGCCTGTAGTCCCAGCTACTCCGGAGGCTGAGGCAGGAGAATGGCGTAAACCCGGGAGGCGGAGCTTGCAGTGAGCTGAGATCTGGCCATTGCACTCCAGCCTGGGCAACAGAGCGAGACTCCGTCTCAAAAAAAAAAAAAAAAAAAAAAAAATTAGCTGAGGTCCCAGGAACATCATTATATACCATTTTGGATGATTCTTATGAACTTGAGGTGAGGTCTATTTTGTTACAAATCAGTGCCTGCATTTAACAGCAGACATACACAAAAGTACATATCCATGACCATGAAAACTGAAGAATTTTAAATTTGCTAAGCAGGAATATACTGGGAAGCACTGTCATAAAAATATATTTTAAAACTTTTTTTTTTGGCCGGGCGCGGTGGCTCAAGCCTGTAATCCCAGCACTTTGGGAGGCCGAGACGGGCGGATCACGAGGTCACAAGATCAAGACCATCCTAGCTAACATGGTGAAACCCCGTCTCTACTAAAAAAAATACAAAAAACTAGCCGGGCGAGGTGGTGGGCGCCTGTAGTCCCAGGTACTCGGGAGGCTGAGGCAGGAGAATGGCGTGAACCCGGGAGGCGGAGCTTGCAGTGAGCTGAGATCTGGCCAATGCACTCCAGCCTGGGCGACAGAGCAAGACTCCGTCTCAAAAAAAAAAAAACACTTTTTTTTGAGGGGAATTCTGGAGCACATTAAAAAAAAATAATATACTTCTATGACAGAGGCAAGTTTGGGAGAGCAAAGGAAAGCAAATAGAAGTAATGTGACTTAAATTAATCAAGAATTTAATTCTGTGAAGGAAGCTGAGACCTTATTTATTGGTGGATCTGGAGTAAATTCATTTATTTACCTATTCATTCAATACTCATTCAATACCTGTGCCCTTAGCACATGACACACACTTTGTAAGTGTTGTGGAGGTCGCTTTGACCAAGATAAACAAGATGTGTGTTCTTGTGTAACTTGTCTAGTAAGGGAATCAGCAGACAGTGTGGCCCATCCCTGCTATCTTTGTGGCCTAGGGTGGCTGTTGATCTTCAGCTTTTGTATATTCATTCCAGAGAGCAGGACGGAGGAAGGGAAGAAGAAGGAAGATTTTCTGCAAGTTCCACACGGCACAGTGCTTACAAATCATTGGCTTAAAGGTTAGTCATATGGCCATACCTAGCTATAGGGGAGACTAAAAGAAAAACCATAATCGTCACAATGATTGATGACTTCGGTGTGCACTTTGTACACCATGCATGGTGCATTGCCTCCTTTGGGCCACATAGCAGCCCCGAGGAATGGGCATCAGAGGAGACAGAGGCACAGAAAGGGCAGGTGACTTGCTCAGCGTCACATGGCTAGAAACAGCAGAACCTGGGTCCCGACCCAGACCCATGTGACCCTGGGATGGGCTCCTCCCAGCTGTCCTATCTTCCTCCCAGCTCAGCTCCTTTCCAACTGCACGAGGATGGCATGCCCTCAACTATGAAATGGGGATAACAACTGTACCCGCCCCGTGGGGATATTGTGCAGATTAAGGGAGCCAGTTCAATTTCATGATTTTTGCTCAGAGTCAGGCACATGGTGAGTTTTTGGCAAATGGCACCACCATCGTCGTCACCATCATCACCATTATTACAAGTCCTAGCTGGAAGCCAAATGAGTGATCATCCAGTCCAGTCCCCTTGTTGTACACATGGGGAAAACAGGTCTGTACTGGGGTCAGTGGATCACTGTTGGTAATTAGCAAAGGAGTAACAGAGATCTTCACAAGGCTGAGGCCTGCCATTTCCAGCCTCTCCACGCCCCCATGAGTGCAGCCCCAGTGGCGGTCTCAGATGGCACTAACCAGCTCTGTACCACCAGCTGCCCAGGGTAGAGTGGATGAGCCACAGCACCGAGAGCTCCGACAGGTGCAGCTGGCTGCTTTGTATGGGGAATTTGCCCTGCTTGACATGGGAGACCCTTCGGGCAAGCCAGATGCCACCGCCCCTTCCCTGGATTCTTCCCACTTCCCAGCCACCCTGTCACACTGAGGGCCATCACTGTCCTTCTGGACATGCCTCAGAGCCCCCTGGGAACTAGCCAAGGCCTGGGCTGGAGAGTCTAGGCGTCATGAAGTCCAGCTCAGCCCCAGATGGAAGCCCAGCTTCCATATGCCTCTTCACCCAACCAGAAGTGGGCACTACTCAAACAGGGTCCCAACCTGCATGCAGAGACCCAAATCCCACTCCTGGGAGCACGTAACCCTATCCCTATAGAAGAGTGGGGGTTAACCCTCACCCACAGAGTCCCATCACCACTTTTGTTCCCAGAGTGCCCCAGTTCCAAGATGCCCACTTATCAAAGGACCCTCTACCGATACAGAGGATCTGGTTTTTAGGTCCAGTCTTGGGTTTTCTTTTGTTCTGTTTGACCCATGGGTCGGCAAGTAACTGCAGTTTCTTGCTGTTGGCACTGGCTTGAAAAGAGTCTGTCCTCGTCCAGCCACTGGTAGCTACGGGGCAGTTAGAAAAACTGGACTCTGAGCAGGTCCCACTGGGAGGACCCAAGGCTGATGGGTTTTGGAGACCGTGTGCTCTAAGGACCTGCCTTAGAGCTGAACCAGTTAAGACCTGAATCAATGTATCCCCCAATTCAGTCAGGGTTCAAGCACAGAAACAGAAACACCAGGGCATATAGATTAAGAAATTTATCTCAGGTGTTGAACTTACGTGATTCTGGGAACTACTTAAGAAGTTTCAGGCTGGGTGTGGTGGCTCACACCTGTAACCCTAGCACTTTGGGAGGCCAAGACAGGTTCTTCTGCGTGTGCTAGCTACAAAAAGGGCTTTGGTTTCATCTCTGCCCCACAAATTTTGCACAGGAATCTCTCCTCTGGCCCACTCAGGAAGGGAATTCTGAGAAATGTCATTCAGCATAGCCAAAATCTCTCATTACCTACTCCAGCCTCTGAGGCCTCCCTGATAATCTTTCTAGCCATTGATGTGGATTTATCAATTCCCTTCTGTCCTCCTGCCCTCCCTAACTCCCATTATCCATTAGGGATATATATGGGAGGATGTGTGTCGGTTATATGCAAATACTACACCTTTTTTTTTTTTTTTTTTTGAGACAGTGTTGCCCTGTCGCCCAGGCTGGAGTGCAATGGCCCAATCTTGGCTCACTGCAACCTCCACCTCCTGGGTTCAAATGATTCCCCTGCCTCAGCCTCCCAAGTAGCTGGGATTACAGGCGCCCTCCACCACACCCAGATAATTTTTGTATTTTTAGTAGAGACAAGGTTTCACCATGTTGGCCAGGCTGGTCTCGAACTCCTGACCTCATGATCTGCCTGCCTCAGCCTCCCAAAGTGCTGGGATTACAGGCATGCATCACCGTGCCCGGTCTTTTTTTTTTTTTTTTTTTTTCTGAGACAGTGTCTCGCTCTGTCGCCCAGGTTGGAGTGCAGTGGCATGATATTGGCTCACTGCAAGCTACGCCTCCCGGGTTCACGCCATTCTCCTGCCTCAGCCTCCTGAGTGGCTGGGACTACAGGTGCCCGCCACCAGGCCCGGCTAATTTTTTGTATTTTTAGTAGAGACGGGGTTTCACTTTGTTAGCCAGGATGGTCTCGATCTCCTGACCTCGTGATCCACCCGCCACGGCCTCCCAAAGTGCTGGGATTACAGGCATCCTTTTTTTTTTTTTTTAATTTGAGACAGTCTCACTCTGTGGCCCAGGCTGGAGTGCAGTGGCATGATCTCGGCTCACTACAACCGCGGCCTCCTGGGCTCAGGTGATTCTCCCATCTCAATCTCCTAAGTAGCTGGGACCACAGGAGTGCATCACCATGCCTGACTGATTTTTCTATTTTTAGACAGAGTTTCCTTATGTTAGCCAGGCTGATCTTGAACTCCTGGGCTCAAGTGATCCACCCACCTCGGCCTCCCAAAGTGCTGGGATTACAAGTGTGAGCCACTTCGCCCAGCCATTATACCATTTTATATAAGGGACTTGAGCATCTCAGAATTTTGGTATCCACGAGGGGTCCTAGACCAATCTGAGGGACAGCTGAATATATACAATAGAATATTATTCAACCATAAAAAGAAATGTAATCCCAACATATGCTACACTGTGGATGAACCTGGAAGATATTATTTATGGTACGTGAAATAAACCAGACATAAAAGGACAAATATTGTATAATTTCACATATATGAGGTACCCAGAGGAGTCAAATTCATGGAGAGAGAAAGTAGAATAGTTGGCCGGGCACGGTGGCTCATGCCTGTAATCCCACCATTTTGGGAGGCTGAGACGGGCAGATCACTTGAGATCAGGAGTTCCAAACCTGCCTGGTCAACATGGGGAAACCCTGTCTCTACTGAAAATACAAAAATTAGCTGGGCATGGTGGTGCGCGCCTGTAATCCCAGATACTCGGGAGCCTGAGGCAGGAGAGTCACTTGAACCTGGGAGGCGGAGGTTGCAATGAGCCAAGATAGCACCACTGCACTCCAGCCTGGGTGACAGACTGAGACTCTGTCTCAGAAAAAAAAAAAAAAAGAAAAGGAAAAAGAAAGTAGAATAGTGGTTGCCAGGGACTACAAGGAGGGGGGAAATGGGAAGTTAGTGTTTGATGTATATAGAGCTTCGGTTTGGGAAGATGAAAAAGTTCCGGCGATGGCCGGGCGCAGTGGCTCATGCCTGTGATCCCAGCATTTTGGGAGGCCAAGATGGGCAGATCACTTAAGGTCAGGAGTTTGAGACCAGCCTGGCCAACATGGTGAAACCCCGTCTCTACGAAAAATACAAAATTAGCCAGGTGGGGGTGGACGCCTGTAATCCCAGCTACTCAGGAGGCTGAGGCGGAGCTTGCAGTGAGTCGAGATTGCGCCATTTCACTCCAGCCTGGGTGACAGAGCGACACTCTGTCTCAAAAAAAAAAAAAAAAAAGAAATTTTGGAGATAGATAGTGGTGATGGCTACGTATGTAAATGTACTTAATGTTACAGAAGTGTACACTTTAAAATGGCCCAAATGATAAATTTTTATGTTGTGTGTATATATATGTACATAATGTATATGTTTATGTTATATATATTTTATCATTAAAAAATTCTGGCCAGGCACAGTGAGTGGCACATGCCTGTAATCCCAGCATTTTGGGAGGCTAAAGTGGGAGGATTGCTTGAGTCCAGGAGTTTCAGAGCAACCTGGGCAACATAGTGAGACCCCATCTCAACAACAACAACAACAAATTTAAAAATTAGCTGGATGCGTGACTCTCAGCCACTTGGGAGAATTGCTTGAGCCCGGGAGGTTGAGGCTGCAAGGAGTCAAGGCCATGCCACTGCATTCCAGGCTAGGTGACAGAGTGAGACCCCATCTCAAGCAAAAAAAGAAAATTCCTTTATTGTTGTTTTAGTGAGATTTCAGAAGGGAGTGGAGTTACGTGGATATGTTGAATTCAGCACTTACCCAGGAGTTTCAGATGTTTAAAAGAGACTGTTTTGCCGGGCGCAGTGGCTCACGCCTGTAATCCCAGCACTTTGGGAGGCCAAGGTGGGTGGATCACCTGAGGTCAGGAGTTTGAGACCAGCCTGGCCAACATGGTGAAACCCCGTCTGTACTAAAAATACAAAAATTAGCCAGACGTGGTGGCCCGCACCTGTAATCCCAGCTACTCATGAGGTTGAGGCAGGAGAATCACTGGAGCACGGGAGGTGGAAGCTGCAGTGAGCTGAGATTATACCACTGCATGCCAACCTGGGTGACAGAGTGAGACTCCATCTCAAAAAAAAAAAAAAAAAAAAGGCCGGGCGCGGTGGCTCAAGCCTGTAATCCCAGCACTTTGGGAGGCCGAGACGGGCGGATCACGAGGTCGGGAGATCGAGACCATCCTGGCTAACATGGTGAAACCCTGTCTCTACTAAAAAAAATACAAAAAACTAGCTGGGCGAGGTGGCGGCGCCTGTAGTCCCAGCTACTCGGGAGGCTGAGGCAGGAGAATGGCGTAAACCCGGGAGGCGGAGCTTGCAGTGAGCTGAGATCCGGCCACTGCACTCCAGCCTGGGCGGCAGAGCGAGACTCCGTCTCAAAAAAAAAAAAAAAAAAAAGACTTTTATTTGCTAGTGTGAAGTCAGTTTTCTGGTTTCATTATTGATTTCCAGTTTTTTTAATTGTGGTCAAGGAATAATATATGAACAATTTCTACTATATGGGAGTTTATTGACATTTTGTTTGTGCCCTAGTTGATGACTGTTAATAATTACAAACACTACTTTTTATTAAGTGCTTACTAGTTGTCCGAAGAACATTACCTACCTTACCCACCTGGAAAACATCTAGTTTCGGCTGGGCACGGTGGCTCACGCCTGTAATCCCAGTGCTTTAGGAGGCCGAGGCGGGCTGATTATGAGGTCAGGAATTCGAGACCAGCCTGGCCAATATGGTGACACTGTCTCTACCAAAATACAAAAATTAGCTGGGTGTGGTGGCTCCTGCCTGTAGTCCTAGCTACTCAGGAGGCTGAGGCAGAAGAATGACTTGAACCTGGGAGGTGGAGGTTGCAGTAAGCCAAGATCTCAAAAAAAAAAAGAGAAAACATCTAGTTTTTCTGGACATCTGTAAAAAGTAGGGTGTTAGTCCCATTTTCCAGATAGGGAAGTTGAGGTAAAGAAACTAAGTAATATGCTGATGGACCCACAGCCAGGAAGTGGCTGAGCTGCACTAATTTTTTTTTTTTTTTTTTTTGAGACAGTCTCGCTCTGTAGCCCAAGCTGGAGTGCAGTTGGCATGATCTTGGCTCACTGTAACCTCTGCCTCCCAGGTTCCAGTGATTCTCCTGCCTCAGCCTCCCGAGTAGCTGAGACTACAAGCATGTGCCAGGAACGCCTGGCAAATTTTTTGTATTTTAGTGTAGACAGGGGTTTCAACATGTTGCCCAGGCTGGTCTTAAATTCCTGAGCTCAGGCAATTCACCTGCCACAGCCTCCCAAAGTACTAGGATTACAGGCATGAGCCATCAAGCCTAGCTAGCTGAATATTAACACAGGCTGGGCATAGTGGCTCACACCTGTAATCCCAGCACTTTCGGAGGCCAAGGCAGGAGGATCACTTGAAGCCAGGAGTTTGAGACCAGCCTCAACAACATGGTGAGACCTTCCACCAACCTCTATTTTTAAAAATTAATACAAATGGTAGCTCCCATTTAACGGGGACTTATAGGTTCCAGCCACTGTACATTAGTTCTATAATTTAATCTCTACAGCAACCTTGCAAGAAGGCACAACCAACCTTTGTTAGTCTGTCTTGTGCTGCTTTAACAGAATACCTCGGTAATTTATAATAAACAGAAATGTATTTGGCTCATGGTTCTCAAAGTCCAGAAGTCCAAGGGCATGGTGCCAACATCTGCTCAGCATCTGGTGGGGGCCTCCTTGTATCCTCCCACGGTAGAAAGGGAGAGGGTGAGAGAGAGTGCAAGAGATTTAACACACAGCCTCAAGCCCTTCCGTGATTGGCATTAATCCACTCATGAGAGTAGAGACTTCATGACCCAAACACCTCCCGTTAGGCCCCATCTCCTAACACTGTTGCAGTGGGGACTGCCAACATGTGCTTCCTGGGGGATGCATTCAAACCACAATAAGCCCCATTTTTCAGACTGGAAACTGAAGTCCCATAGCTGAAGATCTGAGCCCAGGTGGGGTTGAGAGCCTGGGCTTTTTCTTTTCTCTTTTTTTGAGACAAGAGTCTGTTGCCCAGGCTGGAGTGGAGTGGCATGATCTTGGCTCACTGCAACCTCCGCCTCCCAGGTTCAAGTGATCCTTCTGTCTCAGCTCTCCCAGTAGTTGGGATTACATGCATATGCCACCATCCCTGGCTAATTTTTGTGTTTTTAGTAGAGATGGAGTTTCTCCATGTTGGCCAGGCTGGTCTCAAACTCCTACCTCAAGTGATCCACCCACCTCGGCCTCCCAAAGCACTGGGATTACAGGCGTGAGCCACCACGCCCAGCCGAGAGCCCGGGCTTTTTCGATGCATTGGCGGAGGGTAGTTCAGTATAGGGGTACCTGAGAGAGCAGAGCTTTTCAAGAGGGAGCCTGTGGTGTACAGCTAGGAGGGGCTGAGCAGGAATTTGCTACTGGGAAGACCAGAGATGGTGCACTGAGGACATCTGCAGCAAGGAGAGCTGGCGGCAAAGGCTGGGATCCCTGGCAAGCTCTAGGCCCCTCTGCCCTGGGGGTTGTGCCAGGCCTGGGCTGGGCAGGAGGGATGGGAAACTGCCTGCCCTCAGCAAGTAGGTAGAGGCTGGTGTTCCTGAGGCTGTGGACAAAGCCACCTCCTTCCTCCTTTTAGAAAGGCTCTGTGGCAACTTTTAGAGATTTGCAGGATGAAAACAACAGAAACCAGCAAGCAAACAGAGACTGGAGTAGAGGAACAGTAATCACAGAGGAAGAAGAGTGCGTGCGGAAAGGCTGGGAATAGAAAGGCATAGCGGCCCCTGTGCAAGGATGGCATTTGAAGGGAACAGTGGTGGTTAGTGGCACCAGTGTGCACTCTAGTGGGTGCAGAGGGAAAGAATACTTAATTTGTTCATGTATTTATGCACCCATTCATTGTGGAGGGAGGATGGGAAGGACGTCGCTCTGAGATTCTGAGCATCAGAAAGGGGAAGGGACTTGCTGAGGGTCACAGAATGCCAGTGGTAGGGGTCACAGTGGGTCATTTCACGAGACCGCACGAACTCTCAACCTTCCTGGCGTTGGATGAAACCTCATGAGGCAGGTAAGGGTGAGTGGAGAAGAAAGCATGGGGCCTGCCGTCATCAGCCCTAGCCTTGACTCCCCATTCAGCCCATTGTAGCTATGGGAAGGTGGGAAAGTACCTCAACATTTCAGGACTTCGGTGGCCTCATCTGTAAAATGGGGTTATCTTAGCATCTACCTATTGAGAACAGTGAGAGTTAAATGAAGTGATGGATGTCAAGGGCATACAACGATGCTTGGCACATGGTGGGTGCACAGGTCTCAGAGAAGAGAAACTGAGGCCCAAAGAACTGGACAGGCCAGGTGCAGTGGCTCACGCCTGTAATCCTAGCACTTTGGGAGGCCCAGGCGGCCAGATCAACTGAGGTCAGGAGTTCGAGATCAACCTGGCCAACATGCTGAAACCATGTCTCTACTGAAGTACAAAAATTAGCCAGGCATGGTGGCGGGCACCTGTAATCCCAGCTACTTGGGAGGCTGAGGCAGCAGAATGGCTTGAACCCAGGAGGTGGAGGTTGCAGTGAGCCAAGACTGTGCCACTGCACTCCAGCCTGAACAACAAAAGCGAGACTCTGTCTCAAAACAAAAATAAAAACAACAAACAAAATTAGCTGGGCATGGTAGCATGGGCCTTTAATCCCAGCTACTCCGGAGGCTGAGGCAAGAGAATCACTTGAACCTGGGAGGTGGAGCTTGCAGTAACGAGATCGAAACTGTCTCAAAAACAAAGGACTAGACAGCCCTGTCTCCACCAGCCAGCTCAAATCGGGCAGGGTATAAAAAACCTGGGGCTTGGGGAAAAGTTTTAAAATGTCGTGGCTGGGCACAGAGGCACATACCTGTAATCCCAGAACTTTGGAGGCTGAAGCAGGAGGATTGCTTGAGGCCAGAAGTTTGAGACCAGCCTGGGCAACATAGTGAGACCTCACCTCTAAAATAAATAAAAATAGGCTGGGCATGGTGGCTCACGTCTGTAATCCCAGCACTTTGGGAGGCAAAGGTGGGCAGATCATTTAAGGTCAGGAGTTCGACACCAGCCTGGCCAACATGGTGAAACCTCGTTTCTACTAAAAATACAAAAATTAATTGCGCGTGGTAGGTGGATTGGGCAAAAAGAGTGAGACTCCGTCTCAAAAAATAAATAAATAAATAAAAATTAAAACTAGCCAGGAGGTAGTATTATTGTCAGCAAGTGTGTATTTCTTGGGAGAAAGTGAGTGCCCTCTCTTTCTCTCTCTCTCCAGGTGGGCTTGGCTACCATTGGCTCTGCTCCCCCCATCCTAGGGCAAGGAGCTCCTCCTGGGCCTGGGGTCTCAGAGGGCTGGGGCACCCACACATGCTCCAGGTGTGGCTGTTCCAGTTGCGGCTGTCAGCATTTGATGGTGTGGATGACTCAGGCAGTGTGGCTAGGTGGGTTTAGTGATGGGGGCAGAAAGGGAAGTTTCCTTAGAGGCCCCCTTCCCTGCTTCTGTCACCCACCTCTGCAAGCTGTAATTATCAAGCCTTTGATATTGAACTGTACTTCCTCTTACTAGTATACTTTTAGCTCTCCCGCCAGACCACGCTGCGGGAGAGCAGGTCCAGGTCCTCATGGAAGTAGGCGAGAAATCAGTTCTGCACACTGGTCTTTTCCTGATCTCTACTTGGAGGCAGTCATGGAACTGCCATGGAATTGTTGGGAAAGTTTAATGAGTTAATATGCAGAAGCACTTCATGCAGTGCCTAGTTAATGGTTAACTACTAAGAATAGTCTCACCCTTCACAGTTCAGGTTGGGTGTCACTTCCTCCAGGAAGCCTTCCCTGACTTTCCCAGGCTGAATTTGGTGCCTGCATCCCCTGTGCCTCCCTGGTACTTCCTACCACTCTGAGTTATAATTGTCCCTTTATTTGTCTTTCTCCCATACTCAACAGTGAGCCCCCAGGGGGGCACTGTGCCATACCCTGTTCACTGTTGCATTCCCAGTGTGCCTGGCTCAGGTAGCAGTGACAATTATATTTTAGGTGAATGAGTGAAACTCATGAGAGCTGGGGATCTGGGACCAGGCCCTCAGCCCTGTCACTCACATGCTATCTGATTTAAGTTCTCAGGGTTGAAGTCCCCCCAAGATGAAATGGAGCTGAAACAACCCCTTCCTCATGGGGCTGATGTCAGGAGGAAATGAGATTTTCTGCACACTCCCTGGCATGCTATGTGTTCCATAAACATTCACTGTTATTCTGCAGTTCCTGATTAAATACACTCTACTTGGCCGTGTGTGTGTTGGCTCATGCCTGTAATCCCAGCACTTTGGAGGTAAATTGCTTGAGGTCAGGAGTTTGAGACCAGCCTGGCCAACATGGCAAAACCCCATCTCTACTATAAATACAAATATTAGCCAGGCATGGTGGTGTGCAACTGCAGTCCCAGCTACTCAGGAGGGTGAGGCAGGAGGATTGCTTGATCATGGGAGGCAGAAGTTGCAGTGAACCAAGTTTGCACAACTGCACTCCAGCCTGAGTGACAGAGCGAGACTCTGTCTCAAAAAAAGTCGGGCATGGTAGCTCATGCCTATAATCCCAGCTCTTTGGGAGGCCAAGGTGGGTGGATGACCTGACGTCAGGAATTCGAGACTAGCCTGGTCAACATGGTGGAACCCCATCTCCACTAAAAATACAAAAATTAGCTGGGTGTGGTGGCAGGTGCCTGTAATCCCAGCGACTCGGGAGGCTGAGGCAAGAGAATGCTTCAGCCTGGGAGGCAGACGTTGCAGTGAGCCGAGATTGCTGCCACTCCACTCCAGCCTGGGGGACGGACTGAGACCTCGGCTCACCAAAAACAACAACAACAAAACCCTCTCTACTTGTCCAGGCGTCCCCTAGTCCCTCCAACCCAAAGGACCTTCAGTTTTAGCGCTAGACTCCCATAGCCTCCCAGTATGTCCCCCGTCACAGAATCAGTCACACTTGTGACTTGCTCCTCTGTTACCCCCTCTCCCCACAAGCTGTAGGCTCAGCAAGGACAGGGCCTTAGCCTCACCCATCTGACTATCCAGCACCTAGCCCAGGGCCTGGCTCAAACCAGGGGCTTGGAAAATGCGTTCTGCAGGGCTCAGACACCTGGCTCCCTTGCACCGGGGGGCCTGCGAGGTATTCCTGCCTCGACACAGTTCTTCCCCCTGGATTACCCTTTCCTTCTCTCTTCAGCCTATGCAACTCTGTTCTTATTTGGCAAGACAGCGCAAATGCCATCTTCCCCAGGAAGTCCTTCCTGAGCCACCCAGTGCTGTGACCTCTCTCTCCTTGGAAATCTGAAAGCTCTGACTTCTTCAACCACTAACTTGCCACTTGTACATAAGCTCTCCAGCTTGATACCTTTAGGTCTGTTGGTTTGTTTTGTTGGATAATTTTTCTCTTCCCATGTTACATTCCCAGTGAAATTTTGTTTTCCACTGAGGTGGGTGGCATTTACCAATGTCTATCATCAGAGAAAGGCAGTTCCTCCAGAGAGTTGCGTATCACACATGCTGCATAGCACATACATATATATAAAATTATTCCAGGCACACAGAGGAAAGATTGTGTGAGGACATAGCAAGACGGCGGCCATCTGCAAGCCAAGGAGAAAGGCCTCAGAGGAAAGGAACCCTGCCAGTACCTTGATCTTAGGCTTCCAGTCTCCAGCACTGTGAGAAAAGAAATTCCGTTGTTGAAGCCAAAAAATAAAAATTAAAAAAAATTCCATTTGTTCCCTACTTTTTTTTTTTTTTTTTTTTGGAGACAGAGTCTCACTTTGTCACCCAGGCTAGAGTGCAGTGGCGCGATCTCGGCTCACTGCAAGCCCTGCCTCCCATCCTCTCCTGAGGCAGGAGAGTGGCGCGAACCTGGGAGGTGGAGCTTGCAGTGAGCCGAGATTGCACCACTGCACTCCAGCCTGGGCGACAGAGCGAGACTCCATCTCAAATAAAGTAAAATAAAATAAATAAATAAATAAATAAAAATGGAATAAGGTTTGTAATTTAGATAACTGTATTTTACCAATGCCAATTTCCTGGTTTTGCTATTATACTACAGATATATAAAATGTCACCATTGTGGGAAGCTGGGTGAAGGGTACATGGGACTCAATTTTGTTACTAATTTTGCAATTTCCTGTAAGCCTATAATTATTTCAAAATAACAACTTTTAAAGGCTTTGAGGCTGATTAAGCATACAAAATTATGTTAAATATAAAACAGTAATATATATATTAGATAGGACATACAGACTTAGCTGTGCAAGCTTATTTATTAACAAGTTTTTGATAATATTAAAAAAGATTGATAACCTTAGGGGACTGTTTTTGAGATTAGCAGTACCATCCATGTAATGGAATACTATGCAGATATTGGAAAGTGCCGAGTAGAAATGTATTTACTATTTTGGGAAACTTTTACCAATATTTTGGTGAGTTAAAAAATATCAATTGAGGCTGGGCACAGAGGCTCGCGCCTATAATCCCAGCACTTTGGGAAGCCAAGGTGGGCAGATCACTTGAGGTCAGGAGTTCAAGACCAGCCTGGCCAACATGGTGAACTACCCCTCCTACTAAAAATACAAAAATTAGCCGGGCATGGTGGCGCATGCTTGTAATCCCAACTATTTGGGAGGCCCAGGCAGGAGAATCGCTTAAACCTGGGAGGCAGAGGTTGCAGTGAACCAAGATCACGACACTGCACTCAAGTCCAGGCAACAGAGGGAGACCCTGTCTCAAAACAAACAAACAAAAAAAATGATCTATCAAGTCTGAAAGAATATTCACAGAAATATTAAAAGTTGATTGTCTTAGGTCAGTGAGATTGCAGATGGTTTTTTTTTTTTTTCTTTTTTTGAGACAGGGTCTGGATCTGTTGCCCAGGCTGGAGTGCAGTGCTGCAATTATAGTTCACTGTAACCTCAACCTCCCCGGCTCAAGCCATTCTCCTGCCTCAGCCTCCTGAATAGCTGGGACTACAGGTATGAGCCACTGTGTCTGGCTCAAGGTCACTCATGTTAAGAATGGAAGAGTTCAAACTAGAGCTGCAGAGACAGAGACCCCTCTCTACAAAAAAAAAAAAAAAAAAAAAAAAAAGTGGCCGGGTGCAGTGGTTCATGCCTGTAATCCCAGCACTTTGGGAGGCCGAGGCAGGAGGATCTCTTGGGTGCATGATTTCGAGACCAGCCTGAGCAATGTAGTGAGACAGCCTCTCTCTACAAAAAATAAATAAACAAGTAAATAATAAATAATTAGCCAGGCGTAGTGCTGCGCGCCTGTGCTCCCAGCCGCTTGGGAGGTTGAGGTGAGAGGATCACCTGAGCCCGGGAGGCGGAGGTTGTAGTGAGCCCAGATCTTCAAGCCACTGCACTCTAGCTTGGGCAACAGAGCAATACCCTGTTTCAAAAAAAAAAAAAAAAAAAAAAAGAGTGACCTTGAGCAAAACCCTGCCCCTCTTAGAACTTCAGACTTGCCGTCTTTACAAAGAAGATGGACTTCAGGCCGGGCGCGGTGGCTCACGCCTGTAATCCCAGCACTTTGGGAGGCCGAGACGGGCGGATCACGAGGTCGGGAGATCGAGACCATCCTGGCTAACACGGTGAAACCCCGTCTCTACTAAAAAAATACAAAAAACTAGCCGGGCGAGGTGGCGGGCGCCTGTAGTCCCAGCTACTCGGGAGGCTGAGGCAGGAGAATGGCGGGAACCCGGGAGGCGGAGCTTGCAGTGAGCTGAGATCCGGCCACTGCACTCCAGCCTGGGTGACAGAGCGAGACTCCGTCTCAAAAAAAAAAAAAAAAAAAAAAAAAAAAAAAAAAGAAGATGGACTTCAAAGTCCCTACGATCTTGCCCGGCCCCCTCACGCTGAATTAACTGGCGGGCTGGTTTCCCAGGGGCTCTGCGGGAGACTGCAGCATAGCAGCGCCGCGGCTGCCGAGGGGTTAATACCGTTGGGCTCGGCCCCTTTTCTTGCCCCGCCCCACGGCCACCACCCCCGCCAGGGTTGTACACTTGACCCCGCCTTCGGCCTTGCGTCCACCGGAAGTACCCGCGCGCGGGCAGCTCACTTCCGCCCGGCAGGTGACAGCCGCGGGGCTCCGAGCCGCCGGCAGCTGGGACGCACCGGGAGAGCGAGAGGTGGAAGCTGCGGACATTTTGGTGCCAAGCCGAACCGAGCCGTGGCGTCGGGAGCTGTTGGGACCTGCGGGTGAGGAAGCGGGGACCTGGGCGAGCCAGGAGAAGAAGTGGGGCGGGGAGTCAGGGGTCCTAGGTGAGGGGTTTGCGGGGTCAGAGGTCATGAAGAGGACGCGGCGCTGCAGAGGTGCGAGCGGCGTCCCCAGCCAGAGGAGGAGGAAGGGCTGAGGGTTCATTCATTCATTCGCTCCCACTTGGCCGCCGGCCTGTTCCTCCGCCGCCCCAGATCCGCAGCCCCTCCTGGGGCTCCCGCTCAGAGAGACTCTTAGACTTAGGCCCCGAGGAATTCCTCACTGGCCGGAGGGAAAACTCTTCGGGCTCTAGTTTCCTCTTTCAGGCTCACTCGCATGGCCATCCTGATGCCTCCTAGTTGTTCAGGGCGTTATCTCTTTGCCAAGGTTGAAAAAAAGGAAAGAAAGAAAGAAAAATTAGAAAACGGTCCCGTGCCGCCCACCCGCGGCTAGGCACGGGCTTGGTCTTGTGTATTGGAGCCTCTAAGACAACATGTTGACTGAATGGGGACACCGGTGATAATGCTACAAAATAACGAGGGAGATGCTTGCTAGTGGCTATCGAGCCCCTTCTGTGTATCCGGCACTGTGCTAAACACTTTCCTTACAATGACACATTTAAACTTCACACCAGCCTTTGTGGGGATTAAAGATCCCTGTTTTATCGATGAGGACATTGAGGCACAGAGAGGTTAAATCACACATGTAAGGTCATTCGGGTAGTAGAGGCAAGGCCAGGTTTCCTGCCCAGGCTCTCAGGGACCTGCAAAGTACAGAGACAAAGGAAAGACTGGAGTAAGGTTGGGGAGTAGGGGATATTTAAGACTTTTAGCCGGGCCCAGTGGCTCATGCCTGTAATCCCAGCACTTTGGGAGGCTGAGGCGGGTGGATCACGAGGTCAGGAGTTCAAGACCAGCCTGACCAACATGGTGAAACCGTCTCAACGGAAAATACGAAAATTAGCTGGGTGTGGTGGCGCAAGCCTGTAATCCCAGCTACTTGGAAGGTTGAGGCAGGAGAATCACTTGAACCCAGGAGGCGGAGGTTGTAGTGAGCCAAGATCGTGCCACTGCACTCCAGCCTGGGCCACAGAGTGAGACTCCATCTCAAAAAAAAAAAAAAAAAAAAAAAGACTTTTAGCTGCCGTTGTATTTATTTGGATTTGTGTCAAGATGTAGCCTTACTGTTTTTTGTCTGATCTTCATAAGGGTCATTTGATTCGCTTTCTTTAGGATAAAATAATCCTGCAGACTGTTGCTATTAGTGATATCTCTCAGGGCAAGAGTCTAAGATTTTCCTGACTTTGGGGAACAGTGAGACACAAAACAGGCTATCCGTGAAAGCTATTTGAAGACTGTCCAGAACTTCTCTTCAGAGTGGTTGAGCTGCATTCCTTTTGGTCTAAAAAGAGAGGAACCACATGACCTCTAGGGGATCTTTTGGTCCTAGGTTCTGGAAGAAGGTACCCAGAGGAAGAATCTTTGCCTTTCTGAGAAATATGCAGGCCCCATGGCATCTCGCCAGAGCTGAGCACATCTTACTTGGAAGGTGGTGCGATGGTTTGGTGGCTGAAGGACTAGGCTGTATGAATCTGAGCCTCATTCCATTGCGGATATTCACTTGCTTCAATTCTGCCTCAGTTTCCCTGACATCAACATGAGAAAGACCTGCCGCCTTCCTGTCTATTCCTAGGGGTATGAACCTGTGAATGAACCTGTGAGGGCTTCCACATGCTTCTGAAGAAAGCTGTATATAAATATTACTGTAATACCTTTTTTTTGTTTAGCTCTACGATCTGTTGTCCTAGTTCCATTGAATTCACAGAAACTTAATATTGTCACCTTACTCCCATCCTTCCAAGGGAGGATTTGAGATTAAGCAACTTGTCACAGAGGGTAGGAACATGAGCAGAGCTCAGAGCATGTGGTTTTGTGTCCTGAGTTGAGCCCACCAGTGTCCTCTGACCTCTTAGAAACTGTCATGAGGAGCAGCTTCAGTAGTTCTCAAAGAGTCAGATCCCTCAGAGGTTGTGTGGAGATCATCTGTTGAGTGTGGGTCAGTGGAGGCTTCCCCCTGAGCTGCTTCAAGAGCCCAGAGGTATGAAGGAAAGATCACTCGACTCCCAGTCAGTCAGCCCTGGGTTCAACCCCAGCTCCGCAGTTCAGCAGCTTCCTGGCAGTGTGACCTGACCTGGAAGGTTTACATAGGCTGGCCCTCCTTTTTTTTTTTTTTTTTTTTTTTGAGACGGAGTCTCGCTGTGTTGCCCAGGCTGCAGTGCAGTGGCGCGATCTCGGCTCACTGAAAGCTCCACCTCCCGGGTTCATGCCATTCTCCCGCCTCAGCCTCCGAGTAGCTGGGACTACAGGCGCCCGCCACCACGCCCGGCTAGTTTTTTGTATTTTTAGTAGAGACGGGGTTTCACCATGTTAGCCAGGATGGTCTCGATCTCCTGACCTCGTGATCCACCCGCCTCGGCCTCCCAAAGTGCTGGGATTACAGGCTTGAGCCACCGCGCCCGGCCAGCTGGCCCTCCTTTACCTCAGCTCTAAAATCATACTGGCCACCCTCTCTGACTCCCCTATCCCTGCTTTGTGTGAGGGTTAGATGGGAAAATTTGTGCAGGGCCTGTGATTTTTGGGTGCTTTGACTCGAGGCTGACTGATGCCTGCTGGGGGGACCGTGTCTGAGGAAGTCTGCCAGCCTTGGCTTCTGGAGCGTTACTTCCTTCTGCAAACAGAGACCTTAATGTACTCAGGACTTCTTCCACCCTTCTTGTTTCACTTCCTAAAAGTAGTTCAGAACAAGTTCAATTTGTTGGTCCTTCTGACTTTGAGCTCGGACTTGCATCTTTTTCTGGTTATTCTCTGAAACTCTTGCATTTCTTAACTGCCCGCTTCCCAGGAGCTTCCCATGTCTGGCACCAAAGCCTGACGTGCTGACAATAAGCAAACGTGGCTTGGGTTTTACACTTTGCTGTGTTTCTGAAAGTTGAGGGGACATTTGTGTCTTGCAGACATTTCTTTTTCTCGACAGGTTTTTTGCCTAAAAGAGATCGTTGATATTATCACAGCCCAGAAGTGATTTTTCTGTTCTTTATCTCTTCCCATAGAGAGGAACAAATACTCCTGAGAAAAAATGTCAGCAAAGCAGTTGGGGAATCCTTAAAGAAAATTCTGCTTGAAAATTCATCAGTGGCTCCTAGTTGCCCTCAGGCTAAAACTCACATTCCTTAACGTGACATTCAAGGCCCTTTGGACTCTGACCCCTGCCTAGCTCTCTTTCATCATCTCTCCTACTCTGTACTCACCTTTTCCCATGCTCTCGTCAACCTCAGCTGCTTGCTACTTCTGCAAGCCCCAACTCTTTTTTTTCTTTTTTTGAGGCAGGATCTTGGTTTGTTACCCAGACTGTAGTACAGTGGAGCTATCATAGCTCACTGCAGGCTCCAACTTGTGGGCCTGAACGATCCTCCTGCCTCAGCCTCCCAAGTAGCTAGGACTACAGGTGAGTGCCACTGTGCCTGGCAAATTGTTTTTATTTTTTGTAGAGACGTAGTCTTGCTATGTTGCTCAGGCTGGTCTCAAACCCCTGGCCTCAAGCAGTCCTTCCTTCCACCTGGGCCTCCCAAAGTGCTGGGATTACAGGTGTGAGCCACCACACCTGGCCTTCCAACTCTCTGCCTTTGCTCTGCGCTATTCCCTCTGCCTGAACACCATTTCCTGCTCTCCCAACCTTACCTGCCTAGCTGCAGTGCTACTTGGTTCTTCCCATCTGATCATCGCCCCGAAGTCTGAGCTGGATGCCCCTCCTTGATGTCCTGTGGCAAGGGTCACAGTGGGTTGTGATTGTTTACTTGGCTCTCTTCCAAGTAAATAGCTCTTTTTTTTTCTTTCTTTCTTTCTTTTTTTTTTTTTTGAGACAGTCTTGCTTTTTCCTCCATGCTGGAGTGCAATGGCGCAATCTCAGCTCACTGCAACCTCTGCCTCCCGGGTTCAAGAGATTCTCTTGCCTTAACCTCCAGAGTAGCTAGGATTACAGGCGCCTGCCACCATGTTTGGCTAATTTTTGTATTTTTAGTGGAGGCAGGGTTTCACCATGTTGGCCAGGCTGGTCTTGAACTCCTGACCTCAAGTGACCTGCCCGCCTTGGCCTCCCAAAGTGCTGGGATTACAGGTGTGAGCCACCGCACCTGGCCAGTAAATAGCTCTTAATCCTTGATGAGGACCTGCCTTAACTATGTCTCTAGCACCCAGGTGAGACGTCTGGTACATAGTTGGTGCTCAGCAGGTGTTCAATGAGTGAATGAAGGAATATTGCATTGAATTGTTAGGATTCCTTGACTCCTAACGGATTCAAAGCACTTTCTAGATTATCTCCTCTCCATCCTCATGTCACCTCATAGAGACAGGGAGAAATCTGATCAGTGTTGAGACTACTTTCAAACTACAGTTGCTACCACCAGACAGCCGCCAGAGTGTTTCAGGGCTTCCAGAGGCCTGGGAATCTGGTACCGAGCAGAGAAGTGGTAAACTCTCTCTCAGTAGTAGTAATAGTGGCTAACATTTATCAGGCATTTTGTGGGCTGGGCACTGCTAAGGGCTAGGTGTGTATTGACTTGTTTTGGCCTCACAAACCCCTCGGGCGTGTAACACTGCAGTTCCCATTTTATAGTTGTGCTGCAGTTGTGCCTGTTTGCTTTGTAGAGCCTGGGAGAGCCCCTGTCCTACCTGCTATGGCTGCCTTCACCTACCCACTCCTTGTGTTTAGATTGTCCCCTCTTATATAGTGGAGCTGAGGAAGGACTTGGCTATGGTTCTACACTCCTATGCCTCATGCTGTCTGGGTCTTTAGCCTTGAACTTGACTTCTGACCTCTGTCAGGAAGGGAGGCCTCTCCTAGTTATGGTATGAGTGTAGCCTAACTCTGGGTTGACCCCACAAGGCCCAGAGTTCATCAGTTACTGGGATGCCTTAGTCACTGATCCCCCAGGTTACCACCAGTTACCACAGTCCGCCCTGTGGACTCGGAGCTGGAAGGTGGTAGGTTTGTACCTGATGTAAATGACGAGTTGATGGGTGCAGCACACCAACACGGCACAAGTATACACATGTAACAAACCTGCACGTTGTGCACATGTACTCTAGAACTTAAAGTATAATTAAAAAAAAAAAAAAAGTCAGGTCTCAAAAGCTTTAAAACTGAATCTTCATTGTTCATTTTCGGCATTTCAGTAACTGAGTTCCGTAGCAGAATAGACTTGGTTGGCAGATACTTTTTACCACACCCTCCTTACATTTAGGATCTTAAGCATATTGCGAGTGGAATAACACAATTTCAGTAGAGCCAGCCTTGGGTCTGCTGCTGTGGTGGTCTTCATTGCCTGATCCCCGAGTGTTGTGTGGCTGGCTGCTGGGACACTGAGGACAGAGACTTTCTAAGTCCAGCATTCATTCGGTATTTATCGAGGCCTGCTAATGCCTGATGCTGGCCTATGCTGATAGGTCAACAGGCCAGATGTGGCTTCAGGCTTCAGATAAGCCCTCAAGTTGCTTACTTCATTCTAGCGGGAGAGAGAGACAAAGAAGTAGAGAAAAAAAGCAATGATTAGAAAAACCAATAAGCCACGAGGGAAACAAAAGGCATAGCAGCCAGAGCCTGTTAAAATATAAGTCAGATGTCAGGATTCTTCTGCTCAAAACCCTCCAGTGGCTCCAGCTCACTCAGTAAAAGCCAGAGACCTCATGCTTGCTCATAAGGCCCCCTGCATTCTCCTGTGACTTCCTGACCCACTATTTCCTCATTGCTCACTCAGCCACATTCACTTCCCTACTGTTCCTCAGACACGCCAGGCACATACTCACCTTTGCACTGGCGATCTCTTTTGTTTGGCAGCCTCTTCCCCAGACAGTGTCACCTGTCACCTTCTCAAGGAGGCCTTCTACGGCCACCCTAGTTAAATTTTAACTTCCCTTCCTCCCCTCTCCCCTCCCTATCCTCCTTCCCTCCTCTTTTTTGCCTCCATCGTGTTCATCACTATCTAAGATGTTGTGTATTTTACTCATTTATCTTGCTTACAGTCTCTTTCCCCCATTAGGATGTAAACTCCATGTAGGGAAGGATGTCTGTTTCTTTCACTGCTGCATTCCCAACGTGTAGAAATGTTTCTGGTACACAGAAGATGCTCAGGAAATGTATGAATAAGAATAGTGGAGGATGTGACAGAGAAATACCTTCTTAAGATTGTACATGCGTGGCCAGGTGCAGTGGCTCATGCCTGTAATCCCAGCTACTTGGGAGGCTGAGGTGGGAGGATCACCTGAGGCCAGGAGTTCAAGACCAGCCTGGATAATTTAGCGAGACTCCACAAAAAACTTGAAAAGATTAGCTGGGCATGGCATATGCCAGTAGTTCCAGCTACTCAGGAGGCTGAAGCAGGAGGATTGCTTGAGCCCAGTAGTTCGATGCTGCAATGAGCTATGATCACACCACTGCACTCTAGCCTGGGTGACAGAGCAAGACTGTCTCTAAGAAAAAAAAAAAGATAGTACATGCAGGAAAGGTTTTTTTTTGTTTGTTTGTTTATTTTTTTAAGCATCAGAGGTATCACGCTGGAAGGGAAGGTGTCTTTGAAGTGAAGTCATCTAAGCTGAGATTTGAAGGATAAATTGGAGCAGTTAGGAGGGGATAATCCAAGCAGAAGGATCAGCAAGGATAGAGATAGTGAAGAGTTGGCTGTTAGAGGAACAAAGAAGGCATGTGGGCCTGGAGGCAAAGACCTGGTACTTATATCCTGTGCCAGAGCCCCCCGACCTTCTGCAGCTCTGTCACTCTGAGCTGATACCTGTGGGAGCAGGTGACAGTGGCTTGGCTTCACTGAACATTTCTCCCACTGGAGATGTTGCCACCTGATCTTCTACCCTTGCCCTTTCTTCTCTCTCTCATAATTTATTCACTTACCTTCCATTTATTGGCTGTAAATGGGCTAGGGGTCTGGCATGTTCGATTTCAGTATAGTCAGAATAGCTTGACAATCAGAGCAGATGTATCTCTGATCCTGAATAACCCAGTGAATGGAACATTGAGAAGCTGCTCTAGCAGAGGTTGGTTTACAAAACATGAGATTTGCCCAAGAAGAGAGTTGAGCGCTGATTGTTCAGCTATTTATTGAACACCTGTTTGCCAGGTATCAGCCTAGGAGTTAGGAATATGATAGTGAACAAAATGGACAAAATCCTTACCTCCATTTACATTATGGAATTTATAGGGGGAGAAAAAATAGACAACGAAAGTATATTTTACAGTATGTAGGTAATAGGTAATAAGTACTTCTAAGGGAAAAAGAGCAAAGAGGTGATTTTTTTGTTTGTTTGTTTGTTTTTGAGACGGAGTCTCACTGTGTTGCCCAGGCTGGAGTGCAGTGGTGCGATCTCGGCTCACTGCAAACTCCACCTCCTGGGTTCATGCCATTCTCCTGCCTCAGCCTCCCAAGTAACTGGGACTACAGGTGCCTGCCACCACACCCAGCTAATTTTTTGTATTTTTGGTAGAGACGGGGTTTCACCATGTTAGCCAGGATGGTCTCGATCTCCTGACCTTGTGATCTGCCCACTTCTGCCTCCCAAAGTGCTGGGATTACAGGCGTGAGCCACTGTGCCTGGCCGGGGGGCGGTGTACAATTTTAAATAAAGTGGTCAAAGAAGGCCTCAATGAGAAGATGACGTTTGAGCCAAAACCTAAAGAGGTGAGGGACTGAGCCATGAGGCTGTCTGGAGAAAGAGCCTTCCTGGCAAAGTGAATAGCATGGGCGAAGGTCCTGGGGTGGATGCCTATTGTGTTCAAGGATCAGTAAAGAGGCCTGTGCAGCTGGAACTGAGGTAATGATGGAGAGAAGAGTTCCAAGGGTAATGGCCAGCAGGGTGCACGTGTGAGAGAGAAGGGGCATGCATCTCTTACAGGGCCTGTGGGCTATGAGGCCATGGTAGGGACTTTTTCTTTTACTCTGAGTAAGAGAACCATTGGAGGACGTTGAGCAGAGGGGTGCCACTGTCTGACTTAGACTGTAAAAGGATCATCCTGGTTGTTGCTGAGATGGGGTGTCAGCAGAGCAGTGTGGGAGCAGCTTTGTTAGCACTCAGTGGAAGGTGATGCTGTCCTGGAGCTGGGGGGTAGTGATGGAGCTAGTGAGAAGCTGCTCATGGATTCTAGATTCATTTTGAAGGTCGGAATCCAATAAGATTTGCCGATAGATTTAAGGGAGGGTATGTTGTTAAGGGTGACTCAGGTTTTTAGCCTGAGGCCCTCTTAAAGATAGTGCTGGCAAGAACTAGATGATGTAGGCTGCAGGGTGAGCCAGTTGGGGAAAGGAAGGAAGCAGAAGGTCAGTTTTTATCACATTAAGTTTGAGCTGCCTGCTAGTCATCTCCACAGTAATGTGGAGATGTCAGGTAGACAGTTTGGACATCTGTGCTGGGGGTTCTGGGGAGAGGTTGGGCTATGTGGATAGTATGCAAAGCTGTGATACTGGATGATCCACCAAAGAGGCAAAATAGCATAGATGGGGAGGAGAAGAGGTACCAGGCCTGAGCCCTGGGGCACACAGTGTTGAAGGAGAAGGAGAGGAACAAGCAAAGGAGACTGAGAAAGTGCAGACAGTGGCGTAGGAGGGCAGGCAGAGAGCATGGCATCCTGGCATTTGAGGGAAGACAGGATTTCGGGGAGAAGGGAGTGATCAGTAGTGTCAAATGCTTATCAGCATGAGACTTGTCATTTGACATGACCATTGTGTCTTCTGCTGGCAGGACCCAACACACCTGGCATCCAGGACCATTTCTGAACCTCATTCTCCCTTCCCTAGCCTCGCCTGCTCCTTTCCCTTCCAGGTCCTTTCCTTCAGCCAGGCAGGGGCTCACAGACTTCTTGTTTTGGCCATAGGTAAATCACTCATCTCTCAGTGTCTCTAATTCCTCATTTTTTAAGTGAATTACCCTGAGAATTAAAATGAGACGGGTTGTAAATCACTTAGCAAGAACCTGTTCCCCAGCTAGTGTTGATTTAATTGTTGTCAGTTCCCTCTCTTGTCACATTGGCAATTTCGTGGTGCGCCTCTGCCACCTCCACTCTTGCCTTTCTAAATCTGACCTGTCTTTTCGTGGCCAGCCAAGCCTCTCTTCATCTAAGAGAACTTCCCTTGCTGCTCCACCTATCTCAGAACCCTCCTCCTCTGGAGGTATGATCACTCTGCCATTCCCCTGAAGTCCTTTACCTGGCCTCTAAATCTGTAAGAGCTCAGTGAGAAAAGACTGTCTTTTGTTTACTGGGTGCTTCCGTGTGGGGTACAGTTCCAGGCATGGAGTGGATGGTGCCCTACACTCTTAATTTGACAGATCTTTAGAAAGTCTTCCCATTACATAGATGGGAAGTCTGAGACCACAAAGAGCCTTGTTCTGTAGTCTCTGACCTCTTTCTCCTCATCTCGATTAATTTCAGTACTGTTCAGAAGAAGCCTTACTTTATTTTCAAGTCCAGAGGAACTTTTCTTTTTCTTTTTTTGAGATGGAGTCTTGCTCTGTCACCCAGGCCGGAGTGCGGTGGTGCGATTTCAGGTTCCAGCGATTCTCCTGCCTCAGCCTCCTGAGCAGTTGGGACTATAGGTGTGAGCAACCATGTCCAGCTAATTTTTGTATTTTTAGTAGAGATGGGTTTCGCCATGTTGGCCAAGCTGGTCTCGAACTCCTGACCTCAAGTGATCTGCCCGCCTCGGTCTCCTAAAGTGCTGGGATTACAGGCATGAGCCACTGTACCCACCACTTTTTTTTCTTTATAGCGGATCTTTCCACACATTACTGCTTATAGATCAGTTGAGAACTGGTATCTGATTCTAGAATGAAGTTCTAGAGACTCAAAGCCTATATAAGAACATTTGCATGTGACATTTGTCTGCCTTTAGTTCCTTTTCATTCTGAAGTCTTTAATTGCTAATGGGCCTCAGGAGATTGACTTTTTTTTTTTTTTTTCGAGACAGAGTCTCGCTCTGTCACCCAGGCTGGAGTGCAGTGGTGCAATCTCAGCTCACTGCAAGCTCCGCCTCCCGGGTTCACACTATTCTCGTGCCTCAGCCTCCCGAGTAGCTGAGACTACGGGCGCCCGCCACCATGCCCAGCTAATTTTTTGTATTTTTAGTAGAGGTGGGGTTTCACCATGTTAGCCAGGATGGTCTCGATCTCCTGACCTCGTGATCCGCCCGCCTTGGCCTCCCAAAGTGCTGGGATTGCAGGAGTGAGCCACTGCGCCTGGCCCAACTTTTTTTTTTTTTGAGACAAGGTCTCTCTCTGTTGCCCAGGCTGGAGTGCAGTGTCACATTCACAGCTCACTGCAGCCGCAACCTCCCAGGCTCAAGCAATCCTCCCACCTCAGGCTCCTGTAGCTGGTACTACAGATGTGTGCCACCACACCTGGCTAATTGTATTTTTTATAGAGGTGGGGTTTCACTGTGTTGCCCAGGCTGGTCTCGAACTCCTGTGCTCAAGCAATCTGCCTGCCTCGGCCTCACAAAATGCTGGGATTACAAGTGTGGGCCACCGTGCCCGGCCAGGAGATTGATTTTGACTAATCAGTTTTCATGGAAATCCCAGGAGGCCCGTAACTGGGCAAGCGCATCCAGACAGGCTTTTACTAGGCACATGACCAAACTTGACATTCCCTGTTGAACAAACTGGATGGGCTGACCCTAAAATAACCTGTAATTCAACATCTGAGGGACTCTGCAGAGATGTGTGGCAACCCATTTCACGTACCCTTTAACCTAGAGCATGTATGTTTCTGCCAGGGCTTCATTCAGAGAGAAGCAGTTAGTTGCCTTGCTGGACAGAGTGGGACACGTGTGACCTTATTAGGGGGCAGCAGTGGAGAGTGTTGGCACTGCCATTTTCTAGCTGTGTAACTCCAAACAAATGCCTTGACCTCCCTGGTACTTCAATTTCCTCACCTGTAAACTTGTGATAATATTAAAACCTTCATGGATTATCGTGAAGACTAACTTTTTTTTTTTTTTTTTTTGGAGACCGAGTCTCACACTGTCACCCGGGCTGGAGTGCAGTGGCGCGATCTTTTTTTTTTTTTTTTGAGACGGAGTCTCACTCTGTCACCCAGGCTGGAGTGCAGTGGCCGGATCTCAGCTCACTGCAAGCTCCGCCTCCTGGGTTTATGCCATTCTCCTGCCTCAGCCTCCCGAGTAGTACCAGCTACTGGGACTACAGGCACCCGCCACCTCGCCCAGCTAGTTTTTTTGTATTTTTTAGTAGAGACGGGGTTTCACCGTGTTAGCCAGGATTGTCTCGATCTCCTGACCTCATGATCCGCCTGCCTCGGCCTCCCAAAGTGCTGGGATTACAGGCTTGAGCCACCGCGCCCAGCGAGTGGCGCGATCTTGATTCACTGCAACCTCCGCCTCCCAGGATCAAGCGATTCTCCTGCCTCAGCCTCCAGAGTAGCTGAGACTACAAGCGTGTGCCACCACGCCTGGCTAATTTTTTGTATTTTAGTGTAGACAGGGTTTTCAACATGTTGCCTAGGCAGGTCTCAAACTCCTGACCTCATGATCCGCCAGCCTCGGCCTCCCAAAGTGCTGGGATTAACAGACATGAATCACCGCGCCCTGCCATGAGGACTAACTTTAAAGTTCTTTACATAGTGTCTGTCACATGATGCACATCCATTTGCCATTACTACTACCACTGCCACTTTTGTTCCAAATTTCATGCTGAGCCTAAAGAACACAGATTATTTTCTCATAGTTATTGAACTGACTTGAAAGAGCCTGTCTGAGTTCGGTAACCACGTTTTCTCAGAGAGGAAGTCTGAAATCTGGTTTTTCTACTGCTGACTCACCTTTTAGTCTTCCAGCTGGCCTTACCTGTTTCCCTGTCTGTAAAGTTAACTTAAGTATTTACCTATAAGGACCTTTTTTCCTTTTTTTTTTTTTTTTTTTGAGACAGGCTCTCACTCTGTCGCCCAGGCTGAAGTGCAGTGGCACAGTCTTGGCTCATTGCAACCCCCACCTCCCGGGTTCAAGCGATTCTTCCACCTCAGCCTCCCGAGTAGCTGGGATTACAGGCACCTGCCACCACACCCAGCTAATTTTTGTATTTTCAGTAAAGACAGGGTTTTACCATGTTGGCTGGGCTGGTCTCAAACTCCTGACCTCAAATGATCCTATCTCAGCCTCCCAAAGTGCTGGATTATGGGCATGAGCCAACATGCCTGGCCCCTTTTCCTGTTTAAAAGGAAATTGTCAGACAAATGAGGAGTGGTGAGTAGCATCATCATCTCTAACGAACTCTAAGCTTTGTAGGAGCAGGTACACAGTCCAGGGCATGGCACAGAGTAGGGGAATACTTGTCAAATGAATTAACCTCAGCCCTTGAAACAGAACCAAAGCAACAAAACACATAGAATGAACGAAGTTTGACCTTTCTGCTTCAAATGAAGAAGAAACAGTGGCATCACCCCAGCCCCTTTTTTTCACTCTTCCCTAACTTCCTCTTGACCGTGCATGAGCTAACAGGTTCTATGGAGCAGGTTTCTGACAGCTATTTATTCATTAGGGAAGTGTTAACAGTGGCAGTTCCAGTACCAAAGTTGGGAGCCACCAACATAGACCTTCAGAGATCAGTTTTTCCTGCCTGAATATCCTTGAGTTCAGAGATAGACATGCAGCTGGATCTGACCTTGTGAAACATCTCTTTCCCCTTTTCCTTTCCTAAAGCTTTTTCTCTGGCTCATCTCACCACACTGATGGTCTCCTTCATTAATTCACTGAGTGCCAAGAGTGTGCAGTGCCTTGTGCTGCCACCATCAACTTCACACTTCTCATCTGATTGAAGAGCATGGGCTGCTCTGACATGAATCACTGCCCTGAGACTAGAAAAGGCCTTCGCCTGACACTGGCTGGCCATTTGGAGAAATTAAAACGCTCTGTTGTTTGGCTTCTTACTGTTTTTCTTCCTACTGAAGACCTAATGGGGTTTGCTGGCCTTGGCTGCATTCTGAATTTGTTCTCTTTTTTTCCCCTTGGAAACATCTTCTGTCATGCTCTTAGAATGATCATACTCTACTTCCTCATGTTTGACACCTGGGAAGAACACTCATTGGTAGGGAAATGGGCCCCTCATCCAGCAGAGAATCATAGAATGTGAGATGTGGGAGGGACTTATCATTCAGTAGACTGGTTTTCAGGCTTTGCTCCATAGAACCACGGGATGTCTGAAGGGCCCTGGTGAGGATGGGGAGAGGTAGGCATAGTGAAATGAGCCGGGCTCTAGGCCTCCCACCCTTCCTTCCACCAGAACAGTTCCACTTTTATCTGTTTGAAATGGTTTAAGAGTAGAGAGGGACTTGAGCCATTGATTAATCATATTCTTTTGTTTGACATTTGGAGAAAGGCAGGCCCGGAGATGGGGGGAGTTGCCCAGGGTCAACAGCTGTTGGTAGTAGGGCCCGATTTCCCGGCAGCCATCTTGACATTGGATCAGCCTTGCCATGTTAACTGCAAAGCCTTATGTTCCCGGTCTGGTCTGCCCAGTCATCACTGTCTGGCATTTGTCACAGAGCTCTCTCATCTTGATCTGTTTTGGGCCCTTGGTTTTGTAGCTTCTCTGTGAAACTGTCTTTTCATTCATTTTGCCAGCAAACATTTGGTGAGCTCCTAGAATGTGGCAGGCATCGTGGCAGTCACCAGGTTGATAGCATTCAACAGGACAGATCCCAAATTAGGGAAGGAAGTCTGTGGGGAAATCTGAGATACCTTTTTTTTTTTTTTTGTGATGGAGTCTCACTGTGTCACCCAGGCTGGAGTGCAATGACACAGTCTCAGCTCCCTACAACCTCTGCCTCCCAGGTTCAAGCGATTTTCCTGCCTCAGCCTCTCGAGTAGCTGGGACTACAGGCATGTCCCACCACACCCAGCTAATTTTTTTTGTATTTTTAGTAGAGACGGGGTTCCACCTGCCTCGGCCTCCCAAAGTGCTGGGATTACAGGCGTGAGCCACCATGCCCGGCCAGAACTGCCTTGTTCTTTTGCATGGATGCCTAGTATTCCACCATGCTGTGGAATGTCCGTATGCTGGGCTGTCATTTTATTTATTTATAGAGTTGGGGTCTTACTGTGTTGCCCAGGCTGGCCTCAAACTCCTGGGCTCAAACTATCCTCACCATTAAGCCTCCTGAGTAGCTGGAGCCACAGATGTGCCCAGCTCTGCTGTGCTATCATTTTTTAAACCAGTCCTGTGGTTGGACATTTATAGTATTTTGCTATTAGAAAGGATGCTGCATGAATAATTTTGTATCTACATAGTTTTCCACATGTAGAGTCCTAGAAGCAGAATTACTGGGTCAACGGGTAAGGACCTTTGCAATTTTAATGACTGTTACCAATTTGCTTCAGAGGTTGTAGCGTTTCAGACTGTCACTAGCCTCAAATGAGGGCGCCTAATCACCCATGTCAGCACCAACATGGGGTGTTACTAGACTCGAGTCTTTATCAGTTCAGCAGCTGACAGGTGATATTTCACAGTAGTTTCAGTTTCTGTGTCTCTTATAAATAAGCTTGAACCATTATATTAATTCACTTTCTGTGAACTGTCCACATCCTCTGCCATTCTCCTATTTGTAGTCACTTTTTATACAGGAAAATAGGCCTTGTCTGCAGCGTGATGCAAATGTTCGTGAGTATGTTTATCGTACGTCTTTTGGCTTTTTATTATGTTTTCGGCCATGCAGGAAAACTCGATTTTTATGGAATTGAATTCATGGCTCAGATTTCCAGGTTTGATGTCACACTCCAAAGGCTTTATTTCCTCTGGATGCAATGTTTCATTCTTCCTTTCTTCTCCAGATTTGAGTTTTATTTTGTTATTTTTTAAAAACAAATTTTTTTTTTTGAGACAGAGTCTTGCTCTGTTGCCCAGGCTGGAGTGCAGTGGCGCCAATCTTGGCTCACTGCAACGTCTGCCTCCCGGGTTCAAGCGATTCTCCCGCCTCAGCCTCCCAAGTAGCTGTGATTACAGGCATGCACCGCCACCGCCATGTCAGGCTAATTTTTGTATTTTTAGTAGAGATGGGGTTTTGCCATGTTGGCCAGGCTGGTCTTGAACTCCTGACCTCAGGTGATCCACCCACCTCGGCCTCCCAAAGTGCTGGGATTATACATGTGAGCCACCTTGCCTGGGCTTTTTTGTTTGTTTGAGACCGAGTCTTGCTCTGTCACCCGGGCTGGAGTGCAGTGGTGCCATCTCAGCTTGCTGCAACCTCCACCTCCTAGGTTCAAGCAATTCTTGTGCCTCAGCCTCCCGTGTAGCTGGGATTACAGGCGCCCACCACCATTCCCAGCTAATTTTTGTATTTTTAGTAGAGACGGGTTTCACCATGTTAGCCAGGCTGTTTGCGAACTCCTGGCCGCAGGTGTTCCACCCGCCTTAGCCTCCAAAAGTGCTGGGATTACAGGCATGAGTCTCTGTGCCCAGGACATTTTTAAAAATGTCTGTTTAATTTACACCAAGTGAAATGCTTGGCTCTTAAGTGTACAGGGTGTCCAGTATCTGCATCAAGATATAGATCATGCCGGGCGCGGTGGCTCACGCCTGTAATCCCAGCACTTTGGGAGGCTGAGGCGGGCGGATCACAAGGTCAGTAGATCGAGACCACGGTGAAACCCCATCTCTACTAAAAATACAAAAAATTAGCCGGGCGCGGTTGTGGGCGCCTGTAGTCCCAGCTACTCGGGAGGCTGAGGCAGGAGAATGGCATCAACCCGGGAGGCGGAGCTTGCAGTGAGCCGAGATCGCGCCACTGCACTCCAGCCTGGGCGACAGAGCGAGACTCCGTCTCAAAAAAAAAAAAAAAAAAAAGATATAGATCATTTTTATTACTGCAGGGGCCCTTCATGCCCGCTTTCAGTCCTTCCCACCCAGAAGCATCCACTGACCTGACTTCTATCACCATAGCTTAGGTTTGCCTCTTAGAGCTTTATTTAAATGAAATCTTGTGATATTTATGATGTTTACATTTTTTCTTGTCAACATGGTTTCAATCTCAGATTAGCCCTTGTCAGAAGAAATATGTGAAATACATAGGCAGGTACAGCAGTCCCTGCCCCCCTCTTTTTTCTTTTTTTGAGACACGGTCTCACTCTGTCACCCAGGCTGGAGTGCAGTAGTGCAATCTTGGCTCACTGCAACCTCCTACCTCCCGGACTCAAGCAGTCCTCCCACCTCCGCCTCCTGAGTAGATGGGACTATAGATGTGCACCACCATGCTAATTTGGTAGAGACAGGGTTTCACCATATTGCCCAGGCCAGTCTCAAAACTCGTGGCCTCAAGCAATCCGCCCGCCTTGGCCTCCCAAGGTGCTGGGATTCACAGGTGTGACCCACAACACCCGGCTTGATCTCCCCATTTTAAAGAGGGAAGTTGAATTATAGGGATGAAGTAGACTCAGTTCAGCATACTTTCCTTTTAAAGGTTGTCACCAATTTTGAGACATTGGAGAAAAATTGAAATACTATATTCAGTACCCATTTTCTTATGCTTTTATTTTTTTCATTCTCAAAGGAGGTGATTTTCTTATGTTTTAAACATAGATTTAAATTCATTTTATTAGCTTAAAACACAGATAGTCTATATTTTCTTGTTCCTAAAATTAGATCTATAAAGACAAAATTTGAAAAATACTGAGAACTTTTTTTCCTTTAAGCCTAACCCTAATTTCAGCAACTAAAAACCAAAGTCTTTAGATGGAAATATTTTTTCTTCTTCCCTTTTTTTTCCTTAGGACCTAGGACCTCATTTTCCCTCTCTTAGATCATGTTACATCTTTGTCCCTGGACATTGTTTCCAAAAGTCTCACCAAGGGCTTCTTTATACATCTAGAAAACATAAGAGAGAAAACTACTGTATTTTAGGCTTTATTGCTCAGTTTTTTTTTTTTTTTCTTTTTCTTTTTTTTTGAGATGGAGTTTCGTTCTTGTTGCCCAGGCTGGAGTACAATGCTGCGATCTCACCTTACTGTAACCTCTGCCTCCCAGGTTCAAGTGATTCCCCTGCCTCAGCCTCCCGAGTAGCTGGGATTACAGGCACCCAGCACCATGCCCGGTTAATTTTTTGTATTTTTAGTACAGATGGGGTTTCACCATGTTGGCTAGGCTGGTCTCGAACTCCTGACCTCAGGTAATCTGCCCACCAAAGTGCTTGGATTACAGACTTGAGCCACCATGCCCAGCCTCAGTTCCCTTTCTTTAATTCTAAAAAATGAAGTTAACCAGAACTGGTTCTGGGATGTGACATCAAAGTCATAATCTTTCAAATGTGGGTGTGAGAAATATTAAGATTAAGGGGGGGAAGCCACACTGGCTCCTCAAGGGTGAAACCAGTTGTTCCAGGTATGCCCCTCTTTTAATTTTGACCATGCCCATCCCTTTGAGGTATTCCTTGGTCTGTAAATGCTAAAATTGAGGGGGATCCCAGCCCAGAATGCTGTGTCCTTAGCAAAAATGACTCATTATACTGGCCAGAGCAGTTTCTGAATCAAAAATTCCCTGTAATTACTACTTTAAAATGTGCCCTGACACTTCCAAAGATGGAATCCAAACCCTAAGCTTTTTCTTGCCTAAATTTGCTGCCTGCTTTCAAATGTGGTTCATGTACCGGATCAGATTCATCAGAGAACAAGGTCTCAGCCCCTTTGGCCTCCATGGGGTAGAGATACGTACATGATAACAGCTGAGCAGGTACCAGGAAAAGGACCAGGACTCATAGATTCTCATGGCATCTATGAGTCTGAGCCCCTTTAGGACTGAACTGTGGGGTTTTTTCCATTCTTGCGGAGAGAATGAGAAATCTCTCTTGCACTGACATCCAAGAGGCAACTGCAAGACCAAGTACCAGCATTAGGTGCTCACAATGGAGAAAGGACACAAGGAGATAGCTGCCCTCGGTACATCACTAAGCTGTAGGTAGGGAATCATTCATGGTAAAGTGAGGTGTTTTGTTTTGTAATCTGTGTTTTGGGGTGACTTTCCAAAGCATTTCACTTTTCTACGCATCCCCTCCCTTCTCTACTTTAATTTCCTGCATATCAAACAAGTTCAGAGGGATACATTTCTGCATCTTCAGTCCCATTGGGCCCTCTGCAGAGGGATATGTGAAACAGATGCTGCAGAAAAAAGCCCAGCCCTAGCACACTGAGTGGCAGTTAAGTTTGTGAGTAGTTGCTTAGCACCTGTAAAAGGAAGACTCACAGAAAGCTCAACGCTGTTGGGGTATCTGTTGCTGTGCTTTGACCAGCTACCCTGCAGCTCTGTCACTTCTTTTTAAATCCCCAGAAAGAGAGGCTTTCTCACCCGTTTCTCCTCTTGGTCAGTTGCATACAGCACCGATCTGTCACCAGCAGGTTGTGGCCTGGGAATTTAGGGCCCTCCCATGTTATGTTGGGCCTGCAGGGGAGGGGAAAGGCTCTGACAGCTTTTTCTTCTGGAGAGGCAAGAAATTCCGAGCAGTTCTCACGTTAGTTATCTGAGGTTATTTTGTTTGTTTTATTCACTTTTCTTTCTTTCTTTCTTTCTTTTTTTTTTTTTTTGAGACTGAGTCTCACTCTGTCGCCCGGGCTGAGTGCAGTGGCGCAATCTCAGCTCGCTGCAGTCTCCACCTCCTGAGTTGAAGCAGTTCTCCTGCCTTAGCCTCCCAAGTAGTTGAGAGTACAGGCACATGCCACCACACCCGGATAATTTTTTGTATTTTAGTTGAGACGGGGTTTCACTATGTTGCCCAGGCTGGTCTCAAACTCCTGAGCTCAGGCAGTCTGCCCACCTCAGCCTCCCAAAGTGCTAGGGTTACAGGCATGAGCCACCACGCCTGGCCACTTTTTTTCTTTTTAGATTTAATGTTGGAGTGGTTTCTGTGTTACTTTCTGTGTTTCTTTGTGGCCTGTAAGTTTTAGCCCCTTTTGCCTTCAGTTACCCCTCTTACACTCAACCTTGAGAAATGATATTCTCCTATTATTTTGGATACTTTTGGCAGTTACGCTCTCAAGTCTGTGACTTCTGGAACCATGCAGATCTTTATTGTAAGACAAATCCCATTATCTGATTTACCTGCTCATTTTCAGAGTTCCCCAAAGAACCCCTAGGTTGGTGAGGTTTCTTTGAGAAAATGGCTTTATGTGTGTGCACAAAAAAAAAAAAATCATTTTTAATGTCAGTAAATTCCTGTTGGAAACAAACGCTAACTAGTTATGTAACAGGGCTGCCAGAGAGCAGGCTGAGGCTCCCTGGGATTTTCAGTGGCCCGTTTTCATTTCTTTCAACAACCATCAATTGAATACTTGCTATGTGCCGGGCCTGGGCCAGGCATGAAAGAGGAGGGTGAACAGGAGCTGTGAGCCTGGCTCATGCGGGGCGGTCCTTTGTGGATCTGTCTACAGCCCTGACTCATGCTGGGAGGACCAGCAAGTTAGAGTCCGCACTGTGGGACTTGCAACATCAGACGCAGTGGGCTCTTCTGCTCTTTCCCGCAGCTCCCATAGAAAAGTGCCATCCTTCCTTTTCAACTTTGCAAAGCAAAAGGGAAGTAGAATTGTGCCTTTTTTCATACTGTTTTGTCAGTGAAGCCTTTATTTCTTTATTCCTACAGGATCCACAAAGGATTTAAGGTGACCCCAAGACAGTACATATTTGTTTCCCATTGATTACTGAAACAAAATCTATGGGTGTCTCTCGGTTGGGAGGCTTGCTCAGTGCCATCCTGCCATAAATACAAGCTTAATTTGGAAAAATCCAATTGGGCTGGAGAGGAGGTGCTGTGTTGGCTTGGTTTCCAGAGACTGTGAAATGACTCTTGATCCCTCACATCCATTGCACTAGTAACTTTCATCTCGCCCCTGTATAGTAATGACTTGAAAGGAGATATTGGTGGGTTATTTATTTGAGTCCCTTCCATGGACTCAACAAAAGGGACAAAGTGAAGTGGGGTTTCTCCATTCAAATGTCTATTTTTTGGAGTTGTATGGTTTTCTATACCACATAAAACTACAGATAGGATTGGAAGGCTGTACTTGAAAGTCTCAATGTAGTTTTTTTTGGAGGGGGCGGTGGGGGCGGGGAGACAGAGTCTTGCTCTGTCACCAGGCTGTAGTGCTGTGGCACAGTCTCGGCTCACTGCAGCCTCCGCCTCCTGGGTTCAAGTGATTCTTGTGCCTCAGCCTCCTGAGTAGATGGGACTATAGGTGTCCACCACTGCGTCCGGCCTCTTTTTTTTTTTTTTTTTTTTTGACTGAATCTTTAGCGACTATCTGGGAACTGTCCTCCTTGTCAGAAGGGGGAAGCAGAATTCCTTCATCAATAGAGCATAGGAACTAAGTTCAGGTAGATAACATCCCTGAGTCCGTTTCATCTTCTGTAAAATGGGATTCAAAGCAGTTACATTATTGACAAGTTTAAGTGAGATAATGTGGGTGAAGCCCCTGCCTTTAATAGGGGCTTGGTAAATGATAGATTCTTAATAAATCTTAGAACCATCCTAAAAGCCTTGGCCATGTATCTAGGGTATCTTGGTTCCTGTGTAACTTCTTTTCTTTGTTCTGTCGCCCAGAAGAACTGCTGAAGTACATAGTAGATGCTCAGTAAATTTTTGTTAAATGAATGGCGGGGCTTCGGTACTTTCTTTGTCCTATTGTCTTTTTTTCCTGAGACGGAGTCTTGCTCTGTCTCCTAGACTGGAATGCAGTGGTGTGGTCTCAGCTCACTGCAGCCTCAGTCTCTTGGGTTCTGGTGATTCTCCCGCCTCACCCTCCTGAGTAACTGGGATTACAGGCACACACCACAACGCCCAGCTAATTTTTTGTATTTTTAGTAGAGATGGTTTTCACCATGTTGGCCAGGCTGGTCTCGAACTCCTGACCTCAGGTGATCCACCCCCCCCCCCTCGGCCTCCCAAAGTGCTGGAATTACAGGCATGAGCTATGGTGCCTGGCCCCTTATTGTCTTACAATAGTACTTCACGCTGTGAGCTTTGTTCTAGGAGATGTCCTGAGAGAGCCCTTAGGAAATTGGCCAGGTAGATTTGGGAACTGCTGTAGAGTACAGATTCTAGCCCTTTCCAGAGATGAATCATGCATGTTATTGTTTTAGCAGCTTAGAAAAGTTGTGGAGAGAAGAAGTCTCCCTAGCCTTTTAAGCTTGGTATTTCCTAATCTCATTTGACTGTGTAGGGTAACATAGTGCCTCGATGATGCTGTGATGAGGCTTCTAATGAGTTAATGTCTGCAAAGCATTGAGGACAGTGCTGAGCAAAGTGAGTCCCACAAAGGGGCTGCTGTAAGCCCTTACATCCTTGGGCAGATCTTTTTGTGGGAAAGATTTCTAGAAGAGGCTCATTCAAAAATTTGATAGGACCAGGTAGGGTGGCTCACGCCTGTAATCCCAGCACTTTGGGAGGTCAAGGCAGGAGGATTGGCTGAGCCCAGGAGTTTGAGACCAGCCTGGGCAATGTGGTGAGATCCCATCTCTGAAGGAAAAAAAAAAAAATGTTGATAGATTCCTCAGAATTACTTTTCAAAATCTAATCTGCCATGATCCAGAGTTCATTTGCCCAGGAAGGAGATAAGCAGCTGTTTTCCTATACCACATGTGTTCTGGATCCTTCTCCTCCTCCCTCTGCCCCATAACTGAAAGTCACCCCTCTCTTCTCTGTCTTGCAGAAGCCTGGCTACAGATAAGCGACCGAAATGACTGACTCAAAATACTTCACCACGACCAAAAAAGGTATTGTTTGTTTAATAATGGGCCTCGTCCTATGCTTTCTCTGCCTGTCCCTTCTGTTTTCCTCCTGTGGTGGAAGGGAGTAGGGGTGGGAATGAAGGCCTGGAAACATGTGGCAGGAATGGCCTAGAGCTTGTTGTGGATCTAGAAAATTGAACTGTTGATGATACAAGAAATTGCTCCTTTTAGAGCTCAGAAAGGGAAGAACATTAGCTCCAAGTGTGGGGGAAAAAAGTGCCCTTTTGTTCCCCATGGCTTAAAATAATTATGTTTTTTTCCAGGGGAAAGAAAACACATAATCCTGTCAGCACCCCCACAGCAGTTGTGTGTGTGTGTGTGTGTGTGTGCGCGCGCGCGCATGCGTGCGTCCCCATGTATCTGTGTCCTTATCCAAGGGCAAGTGTTTTTCTTTTTTTTGAGATAGAGTTTCACTCTTCTCGCTGAGGCTGGAGTGCAGTGGCGCGATCTCGGCTCACTGCAACCTCCGCCCCCTGGGTTCAAGTGATTCTCCTGCCTCAGCCTCCCGAATAGCTGGGATTACATGTGCCCGCCGCTATGCCCAGCTAATTTTTTTTTCTTGTGTTTTTGAGACGGAGTTTCGCTCTTGTTGCCCAGGCTGGAGTGCAATGGCGCGATCTTGGCTCACTGCAACCTCCGCCTCCCGGGTTCAAGTGATTCTCCTGCCTCAGCCTCTGGAATAGCTGGGATTACATGCGCCCGCTGCTATGCCCAGCTAATTTTTTTTTCTTGTGTTTTTGAGACGGAGTTTCGCTCTTGTTGCCCAGGCTGGAGTGCAATGGCGCGATCTCGGCTCACTGCAACCTCCGCCTCCCGGGTTCAAGCGATTCTCCTGCCTCAGCCTCCTGAGTAGCTGGGATTACAGGCGTGCACCACCATGCCCGGCTAATTTCGTATTTTTGGTAGAGAAGGGGTTTCTCCATGTTGGTCAGGCTGGTCTGAAACTCCTGAACTCAGGTGATCCATCCACCTTGGCCTCCCAAAGTTCTCGGATTACAGGCATGAGCCACTGCGGCCAGTCAGGCACGTATTTTTCATGGTTTTAATCCTGTTTTTCATTTGACATTTTGATATCATAAACATTTCCCAACAATTCTGATGATTCACTATTTAGTCTATTGAGTTGCTGCACTGAAATTTGCTAAGCTAGGCTTATATCGTTGGGTATTTTGGTTGTTTCTGCTTTTAAGGAAATGGAGGATGTTATCATGGCTGACAAATGTGCTTTAACCCTGTAAGCATCTTTTGGCCAACCCTTCCTTCTTCCCTCCTTCCTTCCAAGTGATATTGACACACGCCTACTGACCAGATGAAGAGTCTGTTGTTGGATCAGCTGAGCCAGGACTCGAAGTCTGCCCCTCATCGGGCATTTCATGTATTGGTCTAGCTTCTTTTTACTGAGAACCTACCATGTGCAGTGGGAGAGAGACAGAGCCTCTGAGCTGGTGTTGCTCGAGGTTGAGCAGGAAAGACAGTCTGTAGAGTAGTAACCACACTGAAGTGTAGTGGGTCCAGGGGAGACTATGGGAGAGCTCTGGGTGGAGCTGGCCAGATACATGGGGGACAGGAAGGGGAAGGAGTGAGTGCTGTGCTTATGACACATTCAGGGAAAGGAAGGCGGTGGGCATGAGCAACCGACGAGGGTGATGCAAGAAGAGGTTAGAGCCTGGCACAGTGGTGCCCCAGGTGGTGGCTTGGGTGGGAGGATTACTTGCTTGAGCCCAGGAGTTCGAGTCTAGCCTGGGCAACTAACTAAAAAAGAGAGAAAGCAATTGGAGAGGTGTGCAGGGATCAGTCCTGTGGAGCATGGTGAGCCACAGGGTGAGCTTAGTTTTGAGTGTATTGGAGTCTCAGGGGTGGCTTTTGTTGTTTGTTTGTTTGTTTTGAGACAGAGTCTCTCTGTCACCCAGGCTGGAGTGCAGTGGCAAGATCTCTGCTCACTGCAGCCTCCTGGGTTCAAGCCATTCTCCCAAGTAGCTGGGACTACAGGCATCTGCCACCATGCCCAGCTAATTTTTGTATTTTGGGGTTGGAGTTTTTTAGTGGATTTCTTTTGGGAAGGGAGATGTGTGGAGAGACATGCCTGGAGACAAGGAAACAGGCTCAGGAGAGCAAAGTGAGTGTCTTGGGTAGGCCCAAGCATAGGGATTGAGAGCATGGGCTTTGGAGCTGGCAGACCTGGTTTTCAATTTCAGCCCTACCACCTACCGGCATTGGATATACATTACTGAGCCTCTGACAGCCTCCATTTGCTCACTGCAAAATGGAGGGAAATGCAGAGTTGTGAGGATGAAATAAGAATATGTGTGGGAACAAGTTAATATGGGACTGGGCTCAGAGAAGGGCTCTGAGGAGCCAGGCATGGTGGCTCACGCCTGTAATCCCAGCACTTTGGGAGGCTGAGGTGGGTGGATCACCTGAGGTCAGGAGTTCAAGACCAGCCTGGCCAACATGGCGAAACCTGGTCTCTACTAAAAATACAAAAATTAGGAGGGTATGATGGTGCCCACCTATAGTTCCAGCTATTTGGGAGGCTGAAGCAGGAGAATTGCTTGAGCCCGGGAGGCAGAGGTTGCAGTGAGCTGAGATCACACAGCTACACTCCAACCTGGGTGACAGAGTGAGACTTCGTCTCAAAAAAATAAAAAATAAAAATAAATAAAAAAGGCCAGGCGTGGTGGCTCATGCCTGTAATCCCAGCGCTTTGGGAGGCTGAGGCAGGCGGATCACGAGGTCAGTTCAAGACCAGCCTAGCCAACATGGTGAAACCCCGTCTGTACTAAAAATACAAAAATTAGCCGGGCATGATGGCACATGCATATAGTCCCAGCTACCCTGTAGGCTGAGGCAGGAGAATTGCTGGAACCCAGGAGGCAGAGGTTGCAGTGAGCCGAGATGAGGCCACTGCACTCCAGCCTGGGCAACAGAGTAAGACTCCATCTCAAAAAAATAAAAAATAAAAGAGAAGGGGTCAGGAAATGACATCTGCCCTTCTAACCTATTATTGGGATCCTGACTCTGTCCCTGCCAGGGCCAGACAACCCTACTTCCTCATTAGTTTTTTTCGCATCATCAAGTTCCTCAGAACAATTGATTACATGCTTGAGCTCTCATGGAGCAGCTGAATTCCCATTTTCAGAGCTGAGCCACCACTTGTGTCTCAGGAAGTGAAACCCTGAGCAAGCTGTTTTAATTAGAGGTTCCAGGAAAACAGGAAAGGCCTCCATGTGGGAATCCACAAATCCTGCCCTCTCCCCACAAGCCTTAAGTACTCAGGTTCTATTGCACTGAGCCTTTTAAGGGCCTTTGGTTGAGTGAAGGTAGCTGAGGACAGCTTTACCTTCCACTGTGTTTTTAGCTCTCTGGCTGAGCAGAGCCTGCCATCATGTTTTTGATGCTTTTGTCTTCCCCAGAATCTTTGTAGCTTCCATGGTTCCTGTTGCTTCAATCCAGAGTGGCCTCTAAACTTCTTTTCTTTTTTTGGAGACAAGGTGTCACCTTGTATCCCCCAGGCTGGAGTGTAGTGGTGTCATGGCTCACGGCAGCCTCGACCTCTGGGTTCAAATGATTCTCCAGCCTCAGCCTCCAGAGTAGCTGGCACAGCAGGCATGTGCCACCACACGCAGCTAATTAAAGAAAAAATTTTGTAGAAACGAGGTCTCACTGTGTTACCCAGGCTAATCTTGAGCTCCTGGGCTCCAGTAGTCCTCAGCCTCTTTTCTTTCTTTCATTATTTTTTTTTCTTTGAGATGGAGTCCTGCCCTGTTACCAGGCTGGAGTTCAGTGGTGCCATCTTGCCTCACTGCAACCTCCACCTCCTGGATTCAAGCGATTCCCCTGCCTCAGCCTCCCGAATAGCTGGCACGCACCACCACGCCTGGCTAATTTTTTGTATTTTAATAGAGACGAGGTTTCCCTATGTTAGCCAGGATGGTCTCCATCTCCTGACCTCATGATCCGGCTTCCTCAGCCTACCAAAGTGCTGGGATTATAGGCATGAGCCACGATGCCCAGCTGATCCTCAGCCTGTTAAAGTGCTGGGATTACAGGTGTGAGGTACTGCCCCTGGCCTCCAAGCTTCCATCTTGTTAATTCCTATCCTAACAGTCGTCCCTCACTGTTGCCCTCACTGTTGCCAGGCCTACCTGAGGCCAGGCGCCTGAAGCTCCCCTCAGCCAACAGCATAGGATGTGTTACATGCCTCCCTCTGGTTCTTCTGGAAGTTAGATACTGGGACCTGCCAGGGTAGGGAGGGATCGCTCATGCTTGCCTCCTTTCCTTAGGGGAGATCTTCGAGCTGAAGGCAGAGCTCAACAGTGACAAGAAGGAGAAGAAGAAGGAGGCAGTGAAGAAAGTGATTGCATCGATGACCGTGGGCAAAGATGTCAGGTGTGCAGGAGTAGGCCTGGTGGCAGCTGGAGGCGGCTGACAGGGGAGGGTTTATAGCTTGGGTCCAGTTCAGTCTCTTGCTTCGGGTGTCTAGGGACCCATGTCTCCCCTCATACAGCTCCCTTCATAAAACTTTCTTCCCAATCGAAGGTTTTGTTTACATGGGAATCAGGAGCCCAGATGCTGGCAGATCAGGTGGTGATGGAGTGAGTTAACTGGAGTAGGTGGGAAAGGAAGCACGCGGCGCAGTGGGTGTGGCCTGAACCCTCTCAGAAACTCCAGAGGATCATTACTGGCTGGGGAAGAGGACCCAGTGTGGCCAGGTCTTCTGGTTTTTAAAAAGAATGGGAAATCTGGGCCAGGCGCGGTGGCTCACGCCTGTAATCCTAGCACTTTGGGAGGCTCTGTTGGGTGGATCACAAGGTTAGGAGTTTGACACCAGCCTGGCCAATATGGTGAAATCCCGTCTCTACTAAAAATACAAAAATTAGCTGGGCGTGGTGGCGCACGCCTGTAATCTCAGCTACTAGGGAGGCTGAGGCAGGGGAATTGCTTGAACCTGAGAGGCAGAGATTGCAGTCAGCCGAGATTGTGCCACTGCACTCCAGCCCAAGTTACAGAGCAAGACTCCGTCTCAAAAAAAAAAAAAAAGAAGAAGAATGGGAAATCTGGATTTTTCATTTTAAATCTCCCTGTCTTAAGTGGCCAGATGATATTAAACAAACACTGTGTGGTGCAAATAAAATACACGTGCAGATTGAATTTCTCTAATATGTCACTGGTGTGCAGCCTCTGTTGCACCTGATGGCTAAAGCAGGTCGTGTGTAGAATGGCTGCCGCACCTTGACTCATGCTTCCCCTGTGGGAGCACCCAGTGACGCAGCTTGTCTGCCCATCTTTAAAAACCTATTCGAGGCTGGGCATGGTGGCTCACACCTGTAATCCCAGCACTTTGGGAGGCCGAGGTGGGTGGATCACGAGATCAGGAGTTCAAGACCAGCCTGGCCAACATGATGAAACCCCATCTCTACTAAAAATACAAAAATTAGGCCGGGCGCGGTGGCTCAAGCCTGTAATCCCAGCACTTTGGGAGGCCGAGACGGGCGGATCACGAGGTCAGGAGATCGAGACCATCCTGGCTGGCACGGTGAAACCCCGTCTCTACTAAAAAAAAATACAAAATACTAGCCGGGCAAGGTGGCGGGCGCCTGTAGTCCCAGCTACTCGGGAGGCTGATGCAGGAGAATGGCGTAAACCTGGGAGGCGGAGCTTGCAGTGAGCTGAGAGCCGGCCACTGTACTCCAGCCTGGGCGACAGAGTGAGACTCCGTCTCAAAAAAAAAAAAAACAAAAAACAAAAATTAGCCGAGCATGGTGGTGGGCACCTATAAGCCCAGCTACTCGTGAGGCTGAGGCAGAGAGTTGCTGGAACCCGAGAGGCGAAAGTTACAGTGAGCCAAGATCACGCCACTGCACTCCAGCCTGGGCGACAGAGTGAGACTCTGTCTCAAAAAAAAAAAAAAAAAAACCATTCAAGATCTGCCTTCCCCATGTTTTCTTCCCTCATCACCCCAGCCCACTACCTCAAACTCAAAGCATTTGCTTTCTGTTCCCATCACCCAGCATTAAATGGAGACTGTTCTCTTGTTATGTATACTTGTGTTTACCTGCTCACCAGATTGTAAAATCTCAAAGGCAGAGACTAGATTTTATAACAGCTTAATATTTGCACAGTATTTGAGAGTCTGCACAGAACATTTTGAGATTTGTTTTCTCAGTAGTTCCTTACAATTCCCATATTGTAGGTAATGACAGTTTTACTGCCAAGGAAATAAAAACATAAAGTAACTGCCTAAGAGTCACATGGTTTGTGGCAGAACTAGGACTCAAGCCCAGTTCTTCTGAAATCCAAATCCAGGCTGCTTTCACTCATGCCCTCGTGGTGCCCAGCCCTGTGCCTCATAGTCTGGGTACTGAGGTGGAGCAGCTCCCATCCAGGTCCCAAGATAGGCTCCCACTGCTCCAGATGTCCCCATGGATTGCCCCCCAGCAAGGACCTCCTGCCAGCAGCTCTGGGAAGGAGCTCTGCAGAGAGCCCTTTGGAAGCCAGAGCAGAAAGGGAGCAGGCGCCTGCTGGACAACTGGGCCTCCTTCCAAGTCAGATTCCTTCCAGGACAAAGCTGCTGTCCTTCACCCAGAACACCATTATCACCTCCTCACAGAGGAGAAACATCTTTGTTCTTCCATCTCAAAAGAGCTGGCTTTGCTGATATGACGGGCGAGTCAGCCTCATCAGCGGTTTTTCCTTCTCCCTCCTCCCCATTCTTCCTCATGCATCATCTTCCAAGGTGATACATTTTGGCTTTGGCAGGACTCCTGCCTGTCGGGGCTCAGGAAGTTCACTTTGACCTCATAATTCTCTATGTTGACATGTCCTTTCCTATAAACACGTAAGAATTGAGAGGAGGGGATATGATCGTTCCAGAGATAGAAAATTGATCTCTAACCAAATTTCACATCTGAAGAAGGCCTGTAACTCTGGGACCACGGGTACCACGTGGCTATGAGCACGGACCTTGTTCTCGGACCTGGCTCCTCCAGGCAGGTTATTTGACATTTATGAACCTCAGTATTCTGTGAAATGGGGATCATCCCCTGACTTCTAAGGGCAGTTAAATGAGATCAAGTATGTAAGGTTCTTAGCACCAAGCCTGGTGTATGGTGTGTGCTCCATGCATGCCGTGCTGGTTCTTACTGGGTGCCAGAGCTTGTGGTGAAAGCAGCGTGAACCATCCTGCTTCCCTGCGACCCTCCAGAACCAGCAGCCCAAGGTAAGGGGCCACGTTAAGTATCAGAGAGGGAGAAAAAAATCATTTGCATTTACTCAGTACCTCCTAGATATCAAGGACCAGATACCTAAGTATGTTGTCTCACTCAGTTATCATAAAGGCTCTGTGAAGTGAGTTTCTGTTGCACCATTCTTGCAAGTTAGGAAATTGAGACTCAGGGCAAGAGGGCAGGTGACAAAGGAATGTCTCCAACGTCATATAGCTATCAAGAGGTAGTGGTGGGTTTGACGGGCTCCAGAACTCATGTTTGAACTGTGTGAAAAGAACCAAGGACTTTTCTGCTTTTAAAATTACCCTTTGGGATTCCCTTTCTATCAATAGGTGTTGATTGTTAACAGCACAGCTGAAACCCTCCCTTTTACCAGGAAGTCCAGTGTGTCTCTCCATTCTCTCCTACCCACTGTCCTCTCACCCACTAGTTAGCAGCCTGAAAATCTTCCTCTTCCCTTCTTCAGCCTTTCCCATGCTGACACCATTTTGGCCTTCCAGTGCCCTCTTCCCCGATGTGGTCAACTGCATGCAGACCGACAACCTGGAGCTGAAGAAGCTGGTATACCTCTACCTGATGAATTACGCCAAGAGTCAGCCTGACATGGCCATTATGGCCGTCAACACCTTTGTGAAGGTGAGCAGGAGCTTGGTGGGCATGAGGACATGGGGTGCTTAAGGCTCTGTCTCCACTCAGTCTCTTTGGGGTGGGACCCTGTGGCGCTGGATGGAGTCCAGACCTTCAGACTGCCCGTGCCCGCCCAGCCTGCAGGCCTCTTCCTCCAGCAGAGGGCTCCCACTCTCCAGAAAATCAAACGCTAAGGACCCTGCCTAACTCTCCTGTGTGAGGTCCTGCCAGGCCTGTTTATCCCCTCCCCACCCTGATTGGGCCTTGCCCTGCATGCTTTGCCAGGGCAGGAATCAGCAGGTGTCCGAGAGCTTCTCTGTTCCCCTTCTAGACTGCTGCTTTCTCCATTTTCTGTCCTTCAGATTAAATTGTCAGCTCTGTGCACCTATATTTTAATTTTATTTTCTCCTAATGTTTAGTACCTGTGAATTTGTGTACCTTTAGAACCTTAGCTCTCCTGACCGTGCTCAGATATGGGAAATGAGGCTTCTGTGGCCCAGTGGAAAGGCCAAGGGCTGTGATGCTAGGTGGATGTGGACTTGAATCACAGCTCTGCTCTGTGGCTTCAGATGAGCTCTCAGCCTTCCTGAGAGCCTCAGTTTCATCATCTATAAAATGAGACCAGTATTGTATTTCTACTGTGAGGATAAGAGGAGACGGTGTGCAGAGCTGGCATGGGTGCCAGTTACATAGCATTTACTTTTGCTGCTGTTGGCTGTAGTTGGTGGAGATCCATAGCAGCCATCTGATGTTGCTCAGCCTAGCAGGGCTCAGAGCTGTAGGCCAGGGAGAATATGAAGCCCACAGATGGCTCATCCCACCCCTGCCCTGGCCAATGGCTGGTTCCCCTCAGGACTGTGAGGACCCCAACCCCCTCATCCGAGCCCTGGCAGTGCGGACCATGGGCTGCATCCGCGTTGACAAGATCACAGAGTACCTATGTGAGCCACTCCGGAAGTGCCTGAAGGATGAGGATCCGTATGTGCGCAAGACAGCAGCTGTGTGCGTGGCCAAGCTCCACGACATCAACGCCCAGCTAGTGGAGGACCAGGGCTTCCTGGACACCCTTAAAGACCTCATCTCTGACTCTAACCCCATGGTAAGCCACTGCCACCCACCGTACTACCTCCTGGGTTGCTTGGGAAGACATTGGCTTGACCCGTCACCAGGCAGTCCCGAGTACCTGGTCAGAGCCTGGCTGGGGGTGCCAGTTGTTCTTGTGCCTTGTGGTGGTTCAGGCACCCTCTTTGGAGGGAGCTAGACCTGGATTCCCTTCTCCTCACCCTCTGACTAGCTGCGCAACCTGGGGCAAGCTGCCTAGGCTCTCTTTTCTTCATCAGTGAGATGGATCTAATTCTACATGGCTGGCAGGAGTGCTGTGAAGGTGACGGGCCTGGGATGGCCTGGTACACGGTGTGCAATCAATACTAGTGCCCTCCTTCCCCTTCTAGTCACTGTTATTGTTGCTGTCTTCTCACCAAGACATATGCTGCATGTGTGGTGCTTTTCCCTTCCCCCATCTTTGCTGGGTTGTAGAGGGTCACCCTGGAAGTAGCATAGCCTGGAAGATAGGATGTCAGGATGTAGCTGGATGCGGAACTCCACAGTCTCCTTACCCATGGTGGTGGCAGCAGTTTGGAGGGCAGTTTGGCAGGGCCCGTTTAAAACGAATGTTTAAAATGAATGCACAAACCCCGCTATCCCCCAGTCTGAGCAGAAACACTGAGCAACTGCCATACATAGTACTGAGCAGCCAGTGCAGGGATGGGCACTGGAGCACTGGATGGTTCACAGAGAAAAGTTGGAAAAAATGCAGAACACACTTAAAAACAGCTGCCTGGGCTGGGCGCGGGGGCTCACACCTATAATCCCAGCACTTTGGGAGGCTGAGGCAGGTGGATCACAAGATCAGGAGATTGAGACTATCCTGGCCAACATGGTGAAACCCCGTCTCTACTCAAAATACGAAAATTAGCTGGGTGTGGTGGCATGTGCCTATAATCCCAGCTACTCGGGAGGCTGAAGCAGGAGAATAACTTTAACCCGGGGAGTCAGAGGTTGCAGTGAGCCAAGATTGCACCACTGTATTCCAGCCTGGTGACAGAGCTAGACTCCATCTCAAAAAAAAAAAAAAAAAACAACGAAAACAGCTGCCTGAAACCAGGTGCAGTGGCTCATACAGGATTACATGCCTGTAATCCCAGCACTTTGGGAGGCTGAGGGAGATGGATCACCTGAGGTCAGGAATTCAAGACCAGCCTGGCCAACATGGCGAAACCCCATCCCTACTAAAAATACAAAAATTAGCTGCACATGGTGGTGCGTGCCTGTAATCCCAGCTACTCAGGAGGCTGAGGCAGGAGGATTGCTTGAGCCCGGGAGGCAGATGTTGCAGTAAGCTAAGATGCACCACTGCACTCCAGACTGGGCAACACAGCGAGACTCCATATCAAAACAACAACAACAACAAAAACAGGCTATGTGCAGTGGCTCACACCTGTAATCCTAGCACTTTGGGAAGCTGAGGCGGGAGGATCACCTGAGGTCAGGACTCTGAGACCAGACTGGCCAACATAGTGAAACCCCATCTCTACTAAAAATACAAAAATTAGCCGGGTGTAGTGGTGCATGCCTGTAATCAATCCCAGCTACTCCGGAGATTGAGGCATGAGAAACACTTGAACCCAAGAGGTGGAGGTTGCAGTGAGCTGAGATCACACCACTACACTCCAACCTGGGTGACAGAGCACGACTCTGTCTCAGAAACAAACAAACAAGCAAAAAACCAAAACACCTGCTGTAGTGGAAATGGATTGAGGGCCTGGAGCTTCACCTGGCAAGCTCCTCTTTTCCAACCCCCATCCACTCCCAGTAGCCTCAAGGAGATCAGCAGGAATCCCCTAGCTCTGAGAAGCACAGCTGACAAGCATTGAAGTGAGCTGCTGTTGCTGGTAGACAGGGGCTGCTGTGTTAAGAAGCTGGGAATGCCAAATGTCCATCAGTGACAGATTGGATTAAGAAAATGTGGCACATATACACCATGGAATACTATGCAGCCATAAAAAAGGATGAGTTTGTGTCCTTTGTAGGGACATGGATGCAGCTGGAAACCATCATTCTTAGCAAACTATCACAAGAACAGAAAACCAAACACCGCATGTTCTCACTCATAGGTGGGAACTGAACAATGAGATCACTTGGACTCAGGAAGGGGAACATCACACACCGGGGCCTATCATGGGGAGGGGGGAGGGGGGAGGGATTGCGTTGGGAGTTATACCTGATGTAAATGACGAGTTGATGGGTGCAGCACACCAACAAGGCACAAGTATACATATGTAACAAACCTGCACGTTATGCACATGTACCCTACAACTTAAAGTATAATAATAATAAAAAAAAAAAAAAAAAAAGAAGCTGGGAATGCTTTCTATGGCTAGGCACTTGGAGCCAGGTCTTTCTTGTTTTTCTAAATGGCAGGCATACTTGGTTTTGTTCCAGTTTGCAGAGGAGTCAGCAGGGTGAGTGCTTGGAGTGGGTCTCGTTGCAGCTCCAGACCCTGCCCATTGGGTCATATTCCTTTCAGGATATTTGACCTCTGACCAGCCAGCATCATTAACCCACCGCCCCGTGGCCTGTGAGCAGCACCCCCAGCCTCTGCCCCTTCTACCCTCTCAACCAGGTCGTGGCCAACGCGGTGGCAGCGCTCTCAGAAATCGCCGAGTCTCACCCCAGCAGCAACCTGCTCGATCTGAACCCACAGTCCATCAACAAGCTGCTGACAGCCCTGAACGAGTGCACCGAGTGGGGCCAGATCTTCATCCTGGACTGCTTGGCCAACTATACACCTAAGGACGACCGCGAGGCCCAGAGGTGAGTGGGCTGCCCCTTGCTTGCCAGCCCAGCCTGAGGACCCTGGTCCTCAGGGGCTCCAATGAGGCCTTGGGCCTTAGTGGGCCCCTTTCTAGTGCCTTGCCCCACAACCTACCCTCAGACACACCTAAAGGGAGGCCTGCCTGCTTCCTACCTCTCCAGAGCCAGGCAGGCAGGAGAGCTGCCTTGGGCAGTCAGCTCGGTGCCTGCTGTGGGCATAGGCCTGGCCTGGCCTGGGAGCTCGCAGAAGCCCAGGGCACCTCTGTTGAGTTCAGTAGATGGGTAGTGCCAGAGCCACTGCCCATTGAATTCTCACTGGGTGTTTGGCAGGTCCCCCAGCTGATCCCCCAGCTGGGGCTCACCTGACTCATGGTCTTAACCACAAGATACCCTCCAAGTCGGAGGAAGTGAGGAATTGCCATCTATACAGTATGTACTATGTGCCAGTACTGTGCTTGTTCTTTTTTGTTTGTTTGTTTGTTTGAGGCAGGGTTTCTGTCCCCCAGGCTGGAGCTGCAGCCCCAACCTCCGGGACTCAATCGATTCTCCCAGGTACCTGGGACTACAGACGCATGCCAATGTGCCCAACTAATTTTTATATATTTTTTTTGTAGAGACAGGTTTCCACCGTGTTGCCCAGACTGGTCTCAAACTCCTGGGCTCAAGCAATCCACCCACCTCAGCCTCGCCCGGCCTTGTTCTTTATATGCATTATGTCAGTTGAGCCCCCAGCAACCCTGTGAAGTAGGCAGCATCATCTTGATTCTATAGATGAGGAAACTGAGGTGCAGAGTGATTTCAACCTGCTGGGAGTTAGCAGGCAGCAGAACCAGGATTTAGATCTTTCTTCTACAAAAAACTTGTTTGTTTGTTTGTGGCAGGGTCTCGCTCTGTCACCCAGGCCGGAGTGCAGTGGCACAGTCACAGCTCACTGCAGCCTCAAACTCCTGGGCTCAAAGCAGTCCTCCTGCCTCAGCCTCCCAAGTAGCTAGGACTACAGGCATGCACCACCATACTCAGCTAATGTGTAAAATTATTCTTAGTAGAGAAGGGTCTCATGATTTTGCCCAGGCTAGACATGCTATTTTTTTTTTTTTTTGAGACAGGGTCTCACTCTGTTGCCCAAGCTGGAGTGCAATGGCGCAATCTCGGCTCACTGCAACCTCTACCTCCTGGGTTCAAGTGATCCTAATGTCTCAACCGCACGAGTAGCTGGGACTACAGGTGCTCACCACCATGCCCAGCTAATTTTTGTATTTTTTGGTAGAGACAGAGTTTTACCATGTTGGTCAGGCTTGTCTCAAACTCCTGACCTCAAGTGATCCACCCGCCTTGACCTCCCAAAGTGCTGGGATTACAGGACTTGAACTATTGCGCCTGGCCTGTACATGCTATTTTGGTAACTAAAAACAGGATGTTTCCCTTTGTCTTTCCTGTTTGCCCCATTGGAATGGACGGATCCCAGCATCTGTGAACGGGTCACCCCCAGGCTCTCCCACGCCAACTCTGCTGTGGTGCTCTCTGCTGTGAAGGTGCTGATGAAGTTCATGGAGATGTTGTCTAAGGACCTGGACTACTACGGCACGCTGCTCAAGAAGCTGGCCCCACCCCTGGTCACACTGCTGTCAGCTGAGCCAGAGCTGCAGTACGTGGCCCTGCGCAACATCAATCTCATCGTGCAGAAAAGGTACTGAGGTCACCACACACACGTCCATGCGTACCCCTCGGGGAGCCTCTTCTGCTGGGGATGGGGGCTCTCAAAGGAAACTGACCTGTCACCTGCAGGAAGTCTCAAATAGCTTAACCAAAGGGGCAACTTTGCCCCCTGAGGGATATTTGGTGGTATCTGGAGATACTTTGGTTTTCACAGCTGAGGGGGGCATGCTCCTGGCATCTAGTGGGCAGAGGCTAGGAATGCTGGTCAGCATCCTGCAGTGCAGAGAATAGCCCCTCACAGTAACTGTGCAGCCCGAAATGTCAGCAGTGCTGAGGTTGAGAGGCCCTGGCTTAACCTAACTGGGAAGCAGGCTGTATAAAGACTAAATTGGTGATTAAACTAGATATTGTCTTCATAGTCCACAGAGCTGTCCTGAAATGGGCTGTCAGATTTTGTGTATCTGCGCATTTCTTCGGGGGACAGAGTCCGTAGCTCTAGTCAAACTCTCTGAGGTTGGAGCCTCGAGGCCTGGGGAAGGGGTACATCGGACTCACTCCTAATGCTGTGCTACCCGCTTCCCGCTCGTGAGAATGGCTGAGCAGTGAGCTGCTGCTCCCAGGGCACACGGTCTGGTAGTGGGGGGTAGGCGAGAGCAGAAAAACCACTGAGCAGTGCTCTGGGGGGACCCAGAGATATTGGTTGAATTGGGAGATTAGGGAGGTAAATATGGGAAAGCCTTCTGAGTTCCTAAACCAAGGGATGAAACTAGGGCTTCCTGGTTGTAGTGTGGGTCTTTATACACCAGTGCCCTGGAGGCCCGGATTTAATGTGACATAGTGACTAGTAGAGCAGATCAGCTCACGCCTGTAATCCCAGCACTTTGGGAGGCCGAGGTGGCGGATCACGAGGTCAGGAGTTCAAGACCAGCCTGGCCAACATGGTGAAACCCCATCTCTACTAAAAATACAAAAATTAGCCGGGCGTGGTGGCGCATGCCTGTAGTCCCAGCTACTCAGGAGGCTGAGGCAGGAGAATCATGTGAACCTGGGAGGCGGAGGTTGCAGCCAAGATTCTACCATTGCACTCCAGCCTGGATGACAGAGCTAGACTCTGTCTGAAAACAACAACAACAAAAAAAAGAAGTTGTCCACGTCACTGAGACATACCCTGCCCTCGTCCTGAGACGTGACTGGGCAGCTTTTGCCAAGTCCTAATTGCAGAAATCATATTCCTGCTACCCAGCTCGGGGTCTTGCCTCTCCCATGGGGCATGACAAAGGCTCCTTGCTTGGCCAGGACCTCCCTACAGTGTGCACAGCAGCATGGAGTACCCAGTTTTCTCCTTTCTCTCTGTCCTGTCTTCTCCCTTCCTTACCATCTGTCCTTGTACCTTTTCTTTCCTCTTTTCTGTTCTGGAAGGGCATAGGAGTAGGAGTCAGAGGTAGGTGATTCTCGCCCCAGCCCCGTCCTTACTGACATTAGCCATGTGACCTAGTGCCAGCCTCTCACCCTCTCTGAAGTTTCCTTGTTCAGGAAGAATGTGGTGGGTGATACTGGCGGAAGGCAGAAGGATGTTGCCTTTGAGGAAGGAACAATGACACATGTGAAAGGGCTCAGCTAGTGACAGCTCCTGCCTAGCGATGCCTTCTCTGAGGCAGGCATCGATCATGCTAGATGCTTCTCGTCTCACTCTCACAGCAGGCCGATTAGGTCGGTGTTGGTGTCAGAGTCCCAAGACCACCCTCATGCTCGGGATTCACTAGCACTACTCACAGTACTCAGCATATATTTTTTAAATATATTTTTTCTTTTTGAGACAGGGTCTCACTGTGTTTCCGAGGCTAGTCTTAAACTCTTGGGCTCAAGCAGTCCTCCTGCTTCAACCTCCCAAAGTGCCGGGATGACAGGCACGAGCTGCCACGCCCACTCAGGACCCAGCAGATAGCTATACCCACAGCAAAGATCTGTCAGCAGCAGAGCAGGGCTGCCCGGCTGGGTCATAGGGAAGAAGGACAGTCTGGAGGATTCCATGAGAGGCTTTTTGGTACCTCCTCCTTCCCATGGGGAGTCACACAGAGCACACTCCTCCCCCAACAAAATGCGGCAACTTGTGTAATGTTTCTGCCCAGGAAAGCCTGTTTGAGACTCGGCACCCAGGCTTGTTATTGGGGGCACCTACACAAATTCCAGACTCCCAGGAGGGAAGCATATGTTCAGCATAAATTGTATTCTTTGTACAATGATCTAGGCACAGTTAAATAACTTTCTCATTTAAGGAACAGTGAGAACTCTTCCAAAATCCAAGTTGCCATGTGCCCGGCCTTCTGAGGCTAGCAGTCCCAGACCTGCGGTGGTAACGTGTTTCTGTACAGCATCATTCCCATTTCGTGGGTGAGGAAACAGTCCTGAGGTCACAGGCTGGGACTGGGACTGAGATCTATTCTGATTTGCAAGCCTTTCCCGTGAGGCCTGCTGCCTCTGGAGAGTGAGCCGTCTCTCACTGCGCTCCCTCTGCCTTCCAATGATGTGCTCAGGCACACGGGAGCAGTCAGAGCCTTGCTCAGGCCGGTTGCTGGGCCCTCTGTCCAGGAGCTTGCAGTCATGGCAGTGACTCTGCCTTCAAAAACATCAGGCTCCACCTCAGACCTCAGAAATGTCCCAGCAAATGTGGAGGGCCTTTTCTCATGAGGCTTAAGCCTTCTTTTTTGCTCTCCGGGCATCCTGCCCCACCATCAGGCCTGAGATCCTGAAGCACGAGATGAAGGTGTTCTTCGTGAAGTACAATGACCCTATCTACGTGAAACTGGAGAAGCTGGACATCATGATCCGCCTGGCCTCCCAGGCCAACATCGCCCAGGTCAGCAGAGTGTAATGGTCAGGGCATGGGCTTGGTGTGGGACCGTTTCACCACCACCAGACTGTGGGCTCTGGCCCAGCTGACCAGTCTTACCATTAACAGTTTATCTCATGAAGAGTGTTTAGCATGGGACATGGGGCTGCGTAAGCAAGTAAAAGAACTGGTGTTTTTTTTAGGCCGGGTGCGGTGGCTCACGCCTGTAATACCAGCACTTTGGGAGGCCGAGGTGTGTGGATCATGAGGTCAGGAGATCAAGACCATCCTGGCCAACATGGTGAAACCCTGTCTCTATTAAAGATACAAAAAAATTAGCCAGGTGCGACGGTGTGCGCCTGTAGTCCCAGCTGCTAGGGAGGCTGAGACAGCAGAATGGTGTGAACCCGGGAGGCGGAGCTTACAGTGAGCTGAGATGGCGCCACTGCACTCCAGCCTGGGTGACACATCAAGACTCCGTCTCAAAAAAACAAAAAAAAAAGGACTGATGTTTTTGTTACTAAAGAATGTTTCTTCCTGTTATTACCTGTCATCCCTTACAAAGTGGTATTGGATATGTTAGCTAGATCAACGCCAAACAAGGTTGTCCAGGCCTGCTTTCCTTTTCAGGCACCTGCCAGCTCTCTCCCTTGGGCCTTCCACCTGGAGTAGGAGGCAGAATCCCATTCTCCTAGGGAGTCTGTGTATATTCACTGCCCAGGAGTGTTCCAGCAGATTGCCCCATCAGGTCCCCCCAACCCCATCTTTTCTGTTTGGGCCACAGGTGTTGGCGGAACTGAAAGAGTACGCAACAGAAGTGGATGTGGACTTTGTACGGAAGGCTGTGCGTGCCATTGGACGCTGTGCCATCAAGGTGGAGGTGAGGCCCTGGGACTCTGTCCTTGGCTGGAGAAGGGAAAAGGAGCTGAAACCAGGAAACCAGTCTGATACAAGAATCTACCAGCTTGCTGGTGGTCTGGGAAGGCCTGAGGCTCACCACTGGAGCCCCCATGGCGAGCATTATGCAGATCTGGTGGGGTTCTTTCTCACTCTGTAGTATCCTTTAGGCCTTCGAGTTGCTGCAGATCAAATGAACTCATCATAATCATGGTTCTCCTGCAGCATTTGCTAAGATGCTGGGCAGCCACAAACTGGTGGACTTAGCATTCACTTCACAGAGCTCTGGGGCAAGGACATTTTTTGGCAAATATTGTCATCATTCAACTGCCCACGTGCCTCTGTGTCCACGCGACACAGGGCCACTCTAGACTCCTGCGTCCTAGCATTTTATCTATCCCCTTCCTTTCTCTGTCTGTGGAGATGTTCCTTGACCACTAAGCCAGATTCTCCTTAAATGGGTCCACTGGTGACTGGAGGGTCCTAGGATAGCTGGTCTCCCCCCACCTATCCCTTTGAGGTGTGCTGTGATCTCAGCCTGTGATACTGTCCTGAGAAATCTCCCTCAGAGCAGGCCATGACAGCAGTGTGTGGAAGTAAAGGCAGAAGCAATCAGAGGTTCTGTGAGTGTTTTTGGTCACAGGAGCCCCCTTCCTGAAACAAGTAAGAAGAGAGGTGGGGTTCTACTGCGGTGTAGTCACCTTGCCCTCAGGTCCTGGCCTAAAGGAGCTCCAAGGACCCTCCTTGCTCTCAGGAGCTCTGCCTCTGGCTTCTCAGTCTCATTCCACATGTCCCTGCCATCCTAGGGCCATGATTTGGTACTGGTTCTCCCCTGTTACCTGGGGAGAGGGTTCTCCTGTTTTCCCACTATGACAAGGAAGGTGCACCAGGAGTGACTTGGAGCCCTTGGCCAAGGTGTGGACATCAGAGGCTGTATTGGAAATGGGGTGCGGGAACCTCATCCACACTCTCCTCTTCCCATGCAGCAATCTGCGGAGCGCTGTGTGAGCACGCTGCTCGACCTCATCCAGACCAAGGTCAACTACGTGGTCCAGGAGGCCATCGTGGTCATCAAGGACATCTTCCGCAAGTACCCCAACAAGTGCGTGCCTGCCTTCCTAGGGAGAGGGCATCTGGCTCTGCCTGGGGACAGGGATGTCGGGGCGGAAAAGGAAGGAGGAGTCTCCTCTTCCTTACTTCTCTGTCACAAGCAGCATTCTCAAAAGAAACCCTTTGTTTTTTGATTTGTCCACGTTGCCCCTCCTCTGCTCTGCAGGCCACAATAAGGGCTAACATGTGATAGATGAAACTCAGATCCCCAGGCCAGGTGTGGTGGCTTATGCCTGTAATCCTAGCACTTTGGGAGGCTTTTGGCAGGCGGATTGCCTGAGGTCAGGAGTTCGAGACTAGTCTGGCCAACATGGTGAAACCCCGTTTCTACTAAAAATACAAAAAAATTAGCAAGGCATGCTGGTGTGCGCCTGTAATCCAAGCTACTTGGGAGGCTGAGGCAGGGGAATTGCTTGAACCAGGGAGGTAGAGGTTTCAGTGAGCTGAGATCGTGCCACTGCACTCCAGCCTGGGCAACAGAGCGAAACTACGTCTCAAAAAAAAAAAGAAAAAAGAAAAGAAACTCACGTCTCCTTTACCTGCCACCTTGGGGTCTTACGAGGCAGGCCCCCTTCCCTCCTGGCCCCTGCCTGGCTTCCCTGGGTTGCCTGTTCCTCAGGGCTCACATACCGACTGTGCCCTGGTCTCCCAGGTATGAGAGTGTGATTGCCACACTGTGTGAGAACCTGGACTCCCTGGATGAGCCTGAGGCCCGGGCTGCCATGATCTGGATTGTAGGCGAGTATGCAGAACGGATCGACAACGCAGACGAGCTGCTGGAGAGCTTCCTCGAGGGCTTTCATGACGAGAGCACCCAGGTGAGCCAGTGAGCCGGCCAGGGTGTGAGTCATGACTGGCAGCTCAGCCCCACTGTGGCCCACACTGCCGTGAAACCCTCCCTTCCTAATACCTCGTCAGTAGCACTGACAGACAGATGAGTGATGTGCGCTTAATGGACACCGCCCCTTTTCCTTCTCACTGCAGTACAGTCAAGTCAGGAAGACATATGAGAGTCTGTGGTTGTGTGGATAGAAGGCAGGCACGAGACAGTCTGTGGTGGTGTGGATAGAAGGCAGGCACAAGTTCTTCATTTTGTTTTAATTTCATATTCATATTTTAACAGGAAATACATTGACTTGGTTTAAAATTGATACAAAAGCATATATAGTGAAAAGTTTCCCTCTTCGTCGCTTTGCAGGCCACAAATTCTCCTAGAGGTCACCACTGTTCTTGATGTCTTTTTTTTTTGAGATGAAGACGAAGTCTTGCTCTGTTGCCCAGGCTGGAGTGCAATGGTGTGATCTCAGCTCACTGCCAGCTCCGCCTCCTGGGTTCATGCCATTCTCCTGCCCCAGCCTCCCGAGTAGCTGGGACTACAGGCACCCGCCACCACACCCGGCTAATTTTTTGTATTTTTATATAGACAGGGTTTCACCGTGTTCGCCAGGATGGTCTCGATCTCTTGACCTCGTGATTTGCCCGCCTCCGCCTCTGCCTCCGCCTCCCAAAGTACTGGGATTACAGGCGTGAGCCACCGCACCCGGCCCTCTGTTCTTGATTTTTTAGGAAACTTCAGGAGATCATTTAGGAATACACCAGTAGACCCACAGACACATACACATGCACCCATCCTTCCTATACACACATGCACACATCTGACATACACACATATATACAACTCATTCTTATTTTTCATGGTGCTTCTGTTCCATAGTCATGGCAAACACTGAATTAGCAAGTAGTGAACCATAGCTCCTAGAGAAATACAGTGTTTGGTTTCTGTGAGCATCTAGACACAACGTTTTTGTCACCTGATCAGTTAATAACCTTTTAAAATGTGTGTTTCTGTTTAAAAACACCTTAGTTAATATATATTGTCAATTCATTGACATTGAACTCATGGCCATCGGTACTATAATTCATGCCTGAGTGAAGCTTATCAAGCGCATGTGTTTTCTCTGAGGCTCATCACAGCCTTCTGTGCTTGGGGACACTAGGCAAGCACTTCAGCGCTAGGGAGCATTTTAAACAAGCAACTCAACAAAAAGCGCAAAAATATGAAAAACATGGCACTAAATAGGTGGTGGAAAGGATGCTTGTTTACAGGATGAGAGCTGAAACAGGAAGGCAGAGCATTGCCTTATTTGACCTCAGCTGTGAATGTGTGTGTCGGGCAACTCGAAGTTTTCACGGTTCTGCACGTATTTGCAAATGACTGCAAAGGCGCCACGAGTCTTGGTTTGGGGGCTACAAGTAAATTTTAACAAGTAGACAGATTCCCAGACATGGATTGCTCAAGTAGTGAGAATCAACTGTATCTACATTGCCCACTCTTTTATTTCTAAACACTGCTGGTAGCGTACTCTGCAAATTCAAATTGTTTAGCACCTTGCCTTTTTCTGTTACCAATACCTCCAAAGACCGTGCTCTCATTCATTTATGCTTTATTTAACCAGCCTCTCCTGGTGGGTATTTAGGTGTCCAGTCTTGTGCTCATTAAAACAGTACTGTTGAGAATAACCTGTGTAATGCACATCTGCACGCATAGCTGGAGGATACATTCATAGCAGCAGGATGCTTAGAGAAAAGGGCATGTGAGTTTGAGATTTGGGTAGCCATTGTCAGATTTCTGTTGTGGAGGTTGTGCTGGTTTTTATACTCCTGTCTCAGATGGTGGGATTGCCCTCTTCTTACCTCTGCTTTGTATTTGCCGGTCCAATAGCTAACGGGTACCTCACTGTAGTTCTGTTTGCATTTCTGTTATGAATGAGCCTGAATGTCTGCCTTGTCATTTGTATTCCCTTTTCTCAGTTAACTGGGAACCGTGTTAGTCTGTTCGTGAGCACAGAAATTTTTGCTGCCCAACTGGGGCAGTGTAACCCTGCGGGTCCAAGTGTGGGACTTAATGAGAGATCCCAGAGTCCATACCCCTCCTCTGCCCTTTCCTGGCTCAGTAACTTTATGCTTATCCCTTTAACTCTGAGCCTCAGTTTCTTCATTTGTAAAATGAGAATCATTAGATCTTCCCTCATCCTCTTGCTACAAAAGTGAAATTAGGATGCTTGGTATAATGTCCTTAACACATGCCCAGCCCATAATAAACACTCATTCATGGTAGTGTTGGTTTGGGCCAAATTGGTTTCAAAAGCAAACTAGTCCAGGCCAAAAAGGGGAGCAACTGGTTCCAGTAGCCGGCAAGTGTGGGTAGCACGCTGCCTTCTGGGACTCCTGGCTGAGGGTGCTTGGATGGTGGCATTGAGCTATCTTCTGCCGTGGGTAGGCTCCCAAGAGTGGGAGCTGTAAGGAGTCAGCACTTCCAGGCTATGTCCTTACAGCACAATAACCCCCATGGAAAGAATTTTTCCCCTTCCCTCAGTAGTTCCAGCAAAAGTCCCAGGACCTATTTGCATTATCCTGAGCCAGGCACTGTGACTCTGGTTGGCGAGGTCTCTCAGGCACTGATCCCAGTCTGTGTGGACTGAAAGGGACAGAAAGAAGGGTGAGGCTCTGAAGGAAAGCCAGTGTTTCTGTTCCCAGAAGACAGAATAGATGCTGGGTGAGCAAAAACAACAGATGTCCATCCCAGAATCACAGTACTAATTCCCACCGTCACCCCCCCACCGCCACCTGCTTCCAGACTGCCTTTGCTTGCAATACCAGCCTCTTCCCGGTGTCTCAGAAGCAAAGCCTGCCTATTCTGGATTCTGCTCCTGCAGGCAAGTCCTGCCTGGGATCACTGCGAGGATGTCCTGTAGGGCAGGGATCCCCAACCCCCCGGGCCACGGCGCAGTACCCGGTACTACCATGGCCTATAAGGAACTGGGCTGCACAGCGGGAGATGAGTGGCAGGCAAGCAAGCATTACTGCCTCAGCTCCGCCTCCTGTCAGATCAGTGTCGGCATCAGATTCTCAAAGGAGCGCAAACCCTGTTATGAACTGCACAGGTGAAGGATCTAGGTTGTGCGTTCCTTATGAGAACCTAATGCCTGATGATCTGAGGTGGAGCAATTTTATCCCAAAACCATCCCCCCACCCTCGTACCCCATGTGTGGAAAAATTGTCTTCCACAAAACTGGTCCCTGGTGCCACAAAGGCTGGGAACCGCTGCTGTAGGGGTGTGCTTCTGCCCCTGTCATAGAGTCAATCTTTTGCAGCTAAGCCTGCTAAAAAGCCAGGATGAGAGAAGCTGGACAGGGAGAGGTAAGCCAAGAGTCTGGTGGTGTGAACAGAAACAGAGCTCTGAAGTGTGAGATCCAGCCTCCTCCCTGTGGTGTGGCCTGGCGCACAGTTACGTGAACTCAGCAAAGCCACTTCCTTGTCTCCAGTGCAGTTATTGCAAAGACTGCTGGACATTGTATGTAAAGTGCCCGCTCCAGCACTCAGTTTAATGGTAGCTGTGGGGGTGTGATGTAATTCAGTAGCCTGTTCACTTTGCATCTTTTGTTCACAACACAGTTCAAAGCTGTTTTAAGAATACTTGTTAGGGCCAGACGCGGTGGTTTACACCTGTAATCCCAGCACTTTGGGAGGCCGAGGCGGGTGGATCACTTGAGGTCTCGAGTTCGAGACCAGCCTGACCAAGATAGTGAAACCCCATCTCTATTAAAATACTGCGCGCCTGTAATCCCAGCTACTCAGGAGGCTGAGGCAGGAGAATCGCTTGAACCCAGGAGGCGGAGGTTGCAGTGAGCCGAGATCATGCAACTGCACTCCAGCCTGGGCAACAGACCAAGGCTCCATCTCAGAAAAAAGGAAAAAAAAGAAAACTTGTTAACTGGGTGCAGCAGCTCACTCCTGTAACCCCAGCACTTCGGGAGGCCGAGGCAGGAGGATCTTTTGAATCCAGGAGTTCGAGGCCAAGCTAGGCGACATAGTGAGACCTCATCTCTATACAAAAAATTAGCTGGGTGTAGTGGCACCCACCTGTGGTCCCAGCTACTTGGGAGGCCTAGGTGGGAGGATCGCTTAAGCCCGGGAGGTTGAGGCTGCAGTGAGCCAAGATCATACCAGTGCACTCCAGCCTGGGCAGCAGAGCGAGACCTTGTCTCAAAAAAAAAAAACACTTGTTGAGTGCTTGACGATTTGGAGTTTTTTGTTTGTTTGTTTTAGCGACGGACTCTCACTATGTTTTGCCCAGGCTAGCCTTGAACTCCTGGGCTCAAAGGATTCTGAATAGCTAGGACTATGGGCCTGCACCACTGCACCAGGCTTGACAATTATGGAACTCATTTTACATTGTCTTGTTGAATCTTCTCATCCTTGGCTCCTAGGCCTCTCTAGCCATGGACAGCAGACTTAGAAAGTCTTGGTCAGCAGTTGGGCATGGTGGCTCATGCCTGTAATCCCAGCACTTTGGGAGGCCGAGGTGGGTGGATCACTTGATTTCAGGAGTTCGAGACCAGCCTGGCCAACATGGTAAAACTCATCTCCACTAAAAACACAAAAATTAGCCGGGTGTGGTGGTGTGTGCCTGTAATCCTAGCTGCTCAGGAGGCTGAGGCAGGAAAGTCACTTGAACCCAGGAGGCAGAGGTTGCAGTGAGTTGAGATCACCCCATTGCACTCCAGCTTAGGCAGGAAAGTGAGACTGCGTCTCAAAAAAAAAAAAAAAATCTTGGCCAGGGTGGTATATCAGCCCAGCCTGCATCTGGCCCTGTCCTGCCATCCCATTCTGTCTGGATAGCAGAAGTAATGGCATCATTTCAGGAAGGGTGCCCTAAATATGCAGGCTAACAGCCTGAGTGTGTTGAGAGGAACTGGAATGGATTGTTGAGCCAGGGCCCTGGGCACCTGGCCAGACCACCCTCTGGCAGTACAGCCTGAGGCATACCTGACCGGAACCACAGCAGAGCTGACAGTGATGAATCATTCCAGGCATCCAGCTGACTGGGTTGGGGAGAACTTTTTCAAGAGTCCCTGTGTGATGGTAGTGGTGATAATGACTGTGATGATGACAGCTGTTCCTTAGCAGAATACACAATGCTTTTTTACTGTTTTGTTTTGTTTTTTTGAGACAAAGTCTCACTCTTGTCCCCCATGCTGGAATGCAGTGGTGCGATCTCGGCTCACTGCAACCTCCGCCTCCCGGGTTCAAACAATTCTCCTGCCTCAGCCTCCCAGGTAGCTGGGACTATAGGCGCCCGCCACCATGCCTGGCTAATTTTTGTATTTTTAGTAGAGACAGGGTTTCACCATGTTGGCCAGGCTGGTCTTGAACTCCTGACCTCAGGTGATCCGCCTGCCTTGGCCTCCCAAAGTGCTGGGATTACAGGTGTGAGCCCCCGCGCCCGGCCGCTTCTTTTCATTTGTGGTCTCATCAACTCTCCATTAACTCTGTGAGATTTAATGACTGTTTTATAGATTAGGAAACTGACTCAGAGAAGCTAAATGACTTGCCCAGGGTCACCCAGCTGAGAAGTCATAGAACTGGAGTTCAAATAAGGTGTGATCTGACTCCACCTCCAAGCAAACTGCCTTAAGTTGCCATTTTTAAAGCTCACAAGAATCCTGAAGTAGGCCACACCTCTCCTTTACAGATGAGGGTAAATGGCTTCCCATTGGCTACCCAGGCAGGGGCTAGAGTCTGGAAGCCAGATGTTGGGCTGCCTCCTGCCTCGGAAACAGCCAGCCTACTGCTCCTCTGCTGCTGGCCCACATGTAACCAAATTGCAAAGACTCCGCTTCGTCCCAGAATTGGAGGACCACATGCCCTCTGTTCCGCCTGCTGCTGTCAGCCTTCCCCACACAAGTGCACTCCTACTGGGCAGGCGTCAGAGATGCCGCCAGCACGGCTGCTGCTGGGCTTCCTGCACTGCCACTCCTGCCCTCCTGCTGCAGACCTGTCCCTGGCACAGCCCATGGGCTCCCACTGCCCCCGACTCCAGGAGCCTCAGGCTGCCCCCTTGTCCTAGGACTAGCAAAAATGAGACCGTGACTAAGGAAGGACTATATGCAAAGACTTGTTCTCGCATAGATGTTTCTTCGGTCAGCAAGTATTTCTTAAGTGCCTGCTCTACACCAGGCACTAGATTGGGCAGTAATTAGTGACACGACAGTAAGCAAGACAGACATCTCTCCAGCCCACAGGGAGCTCACTGCACAGGACAGCCAGCAACTGGTGGTGCTGTGAGGGGATGGAAGAGGCTGCAGAAGCATGGGGGATCTGAAGGTGGGGTTGGCATGAGATCTGAAGGGTAAGGATGGTTGGCCAGGATGAGGGCAGCTTTGGGTATGTCCAGGTATGCAGCAGGGGCCAGTGGAGGGCCACCAGGAATGGTTCCCACCCTCTGGTAGAAGCACAGGTTCTTGATGGCAGGCTCTGTGGGCCCTGCTGCCCCAGTCCCCTGGGACTCCATGGGACTGTCGCCACTTGTTGACAGGTAGTCCCAATAAGAAGCATACCAGCCACACGTGAGCTTCTCATAGTCCTGTGAAGTCTAGAGCTCCAACAGGTTTCTAGAACCCTAGGGCTGGGCAGCGGGCCCTGGCCTGCTTGGGTTTGCCGAATAGTCCAGTGCTCAGCTCCTTCCTGAGTGAGTGATGCCAAAGTCTGGCTGCTCAGCGGCACCAACACCTGTGGTGGCCCTTTGCCTGTGTGCCGTGACAGCCCCAAACCTAGAAGAGCTGTGTTTGGCTTCCAGGGACTTTGAACACCCTTTTCCTCTTCAAGCCTTTTTAGTCTCCCGCTGTCCCCATGTGAGGCCCACCTTCCTCCTCGCCACCGCTGTTCCCTCCCTGCAGGTCCAGCTGCAGCTGCTGACAGGCATCGTGAAACTCTTTCTGAAGAAGCCAACAGAGACCCAGGAGCTGGTGCAGCAGGTCCTCAGTTTGGCCACTCAGGTGGGTGCCCCAACCGCCCCACTGTGCCCAACACAACCCTCACTCAAGCAGGGGAACTTTTGTCCCAGGAACTAGACCTGGAAGCCAGGCCCACTCCTGAGACAGGTATCCTGTGGGTGGGACTGGCTTCCAGCCCCAGAGTAACCCAAGCTCCCTGCCTTCAGGGAGCTTAGAACACAAAGTGCAGTGAGGTCAAGTAGTGAAGTTGAGACAAACTAGACAGAGGAGGAGAGCCTGCGGAAGCCTGAGGGTGTGCGTTGGGGGCAGGAAGGGCAGGCCACAGTGGGCAGTTGGGAGTAGAGACAGGCACAGCCAGGCTGGAGTAGAGCACCATGGAGAATGAGCCCGGTGCCGGGGTATGGCCCTGTAGGTGGTGTAGGGACAGGCTCATGGGAGTGCTGTCCCCATTGGCCAGCCCTGTGCCACACCTGGCTCATGGCTACAGGAAAACCTCCTCCCTTCTCACCTGGCTGCTCTAAGTTTCACGGGCTTCTCCTCACCCCCACAAGGACTCAGATAACCCGGACCTGCGGGACCGTGGCTACATCTACTGGCGCTTGCTTTCCACGGACCCGGTGGCAGCCAAGGAGGTGGTGTTGGCTGAGAAGCCACTCATCTCTGAAGAGACGGACCTCATCGAGCCCACACTGCTGGACGAGCTTATCTGCTACATCGGCACACTGGCCTCTGTCTACCATAAGCCTCCCAGTGCCTTTGTGGAGGGGGGCCGGGGCGTCGTGCACAAGAGCCTACCACCCCGCACGGCCTCGTGAGTGAGACTGGCCAGTAGGCCTGAGCCTCCACACCTGCTTTCCCAGTTCAGCAGCACAGGCACTCAGGCCTGGTCTGTTGTCCCCTGGCAAGGCCTGAGTCTGAGGAAAACTGACAACCTTTTCTCAGCTATTTATTGTACATGAGGTATTTGCTAGATGACCTCATTCCATCCTAACAACAGCTCTGAGAGCAAATGTCCCCATTCTTCAGGTGGGAACAAGAGACAAGGAGAGCTTGAGGGACTGGTCCAGGATCTCACAACTAGCAGAGCTGGGACTCAGACCGGTTCTGTCTCATTCCAGAGCCCTGTCCGTGCCTCCTCCTCTGCTTTTCCCAGGTGGTTGGTGTGACCTGGTGGCACCATCCTAGGGCACTGGCTTCCAGTTTTCTCCTTGGCATGGGCTGAGGGCTAGAAGCAGGCGGCCCTCTCCCTTCACTCATCCTCACAGAAGGCCTGAAAGATGGACCTGCTGTGGGAATGGGGAAGCAGTGGGGCCGTGTGGACAGCGCTGTTGGGGACAGGGAGGAGACTCAGTGCCTGTCCTGAGGGAGGCGCCTGGAGGCTGGGGTCTCTTTGACCTTCCTGAGACATCCTGATGCCTCCGCCCTACTGACCTTCTCTCTCTTCTGTGTCCCGGCAGGAGTGAGAGCGCAGAGAGCCCTGAGACAGCCCCTGCCGGAGCACCTCCTGGGGAGCAGCCAGATGTCATCCCCGCCCAGGGCGACCTGCTGGGTGACCTCCTCAACCTGGACCTCGGCCCCCCAGTGAGCGGCCCACCCCTGACCACCTCCTCAGTGCAGATGGGAGCTGTGGACCTTCTTGGCGGTGGCCTTGACAGCCTGGTATGTCATGGGTGCCCTCTGGATGATGTTGATAATGATCCTCAGAGGAGCAGTCACTGAACGCCCCTCCATGCCAGGCACCAGCTGAGTGCCTCAGGTACATTATATTGAGCTCTTACCATTTACCCTCGGAGGTGATTGTGTAGCTCCCTACTTATGATGAGAAAACCAAGGTTTAGAGAGGCCAGGCAGCCTTCCCTCCAAGGTCGCACAGCCCCTGAGTGGCAGACAGGATTCCACTCCCTTGTTGGACCTTCGAGTCCCAGGAGATCCTGGGCAGGGAGGCCCATCCTAGCCCTTGCCCTGATCCTGGCATCATAGTCACCTTTGCCCTGTTAGGCTAGGGTGTTCCTAGCTTTGAGGAATCAGACTTGTGTCCACTTAGCTTCATGCTGCCCCAGCTGGGAACAGAAGCCCAGCCAGGCCTATTTGAGAGGGCATGGGAGGCCGGGGAGAGAGGGGAATGGGAAGACAGTAGGGAGGGGAGTGGTGAGACTAACGTGGGTATCTCCCTGGGGCTTTCTCAGGCAACTGGCAGGGCCAGGTGCTGGGGGTGGCTGAGCCTCTTCATTTGACTGTGCTCGACTCAGGTCCGTACGGTGGCAGCATGGGGGCAGGAGACTGGCAATTAGCGCTGCTAGGGTGAGGCAGGAAGGGCTGTGGTGCAGAACGGGTGCTGGGGTAAATGTGTGGGATAGTGCCTTTCATAGAGACAGGGTCTGGGCCTCTCATAGGCCCCGACACAGCCTCACACCACTCTCCTCTCGGATGGAGCTACTGTTAACTAATCTCCTCCCTCTTTCCCTTCTCTCTCTTGTTCCTCTGTCTTCCTTCCTGGCTTTTTCTCTCTGCATGTGGCTGCCTGTTCTCTTCACCTGCCTGCTTCTGCTTGGAGATGGGGGATGAGCCTGAAGGGGTATGGTTCAACCCTTGCGTCACCCAGCCTTCATCCTTGCTCCTCCCGAAAGCGCTGGCCCAGCATCCCAAGGGGCGGGTGATGTCAAAGCAGCCGCCGCCGGCTGAGCCCCTGCCTTGGTCCCGCGTCCTGGCAGTCTCTGTCTTGACCAGCTAGCTGGCATTCGGCTACCACTAGGCCCCATAGCCATGGATTCTTGCCCAGTCCTCACCACCCCATGACGCGTCACCTTGTCATCCCAGGGATTGCCAGCCCTCAGTCCCACAACCCCTCTCTAATGTCCTGGAGGGAGAGCACCCGTCTGCATAGCAGGTCTCCACCCAGCCGTGTGTCTTGGGACCTCCTTTTATCCATGGGCTGAGTGTCAATTTGGGAGTGTCCCCAGCCCTTTCCCAGAGGTTACTTCTAAGGCTCAAGGCTTACAGGGCACGGGAGGGCTCAGCCTCTCTACTCCACCCACCTCTCTCTGTCTTGTTTCTGTAATTTCGAGTTGATATGGAGGCTGTCCTGCCCCCCACCCCCAGTGTATTCTAAAGAGCCAGGTGGCTCTACTCATTCCCAGCCCTTGATGTCCTTGCCTCTTGATGCCTGCCTCTGACTCTTTCCCTCCCTTTCCAGATTGGGGGCACCAATTTCGTGGCACCTCCAACAGCAGCAGTACCAGCCAGTCTTGGAGCACCCATCGGCAGTGGCCTGAGTGACCTCTTTGACCTAACCAGTGGCGTGGGCACCCTGTCAGGATCATATGTAGCCCCCAAAGCAGTAAGTCACTTGTCTTCTCTCTTGGCAGGAGCAGAGAGAAGTTATAGAGATTGGCATGTGGGCTCCTTTAAATGGCCTCGGCTGTGGAATTGGCTCAGGCCAGCGCTGATGAGGGAAGCTGGGGGCCACGGGGGCACCGAGGAAAAGGAGCTAAGTCAGGCTTGGTGGATGCCTAGGCAGGCTTTCCGGAGGAGTCACAGGACCTCATTAGCTGAACAGAAGCGGGTAGGGGCTCCAGACCAAGGGAACAGCCTGTGGTAAGGCCTGGAGGGAAGGGAGACCCTGGCCTCTGTCAGGGAATCAGCAGAGGCCTGTCAGGTGGGAGCAGTAGTTCTCAGTGCCATCAGACCCAGCAGCCCTTAGTCATCATCGACATTTTACATTGTCACTGTTCCTCTCCTTAAATGCAATTGGTGGGCTGTGTAACCTACCTACACACAGCATTCCAAAAATACTCAGATGCTTTCACTGCATGGAGGAGACATAAAAGGAAGAGAATACAAGTGTATGTATCAATGTTATAAGCGTCTGGGCACGCCTGCCCACTCACCCCGGAAGATATGAAGTTGCCAGGTGTTTGCTGCAGGGCAAAGTCACTGTGACTGTGGCAACCACAGTCTGGGTGTTTGTAGCCTGGACCCCATGAGTGGTTTGGCCAGTGGTGCCATTTGTTTCTGAAGTGGTCGCTGACTCCCACTAAGGTTCGGAGTAAGATAAACAACAGGCTTCCCTTGATTTTCCTGAGAATTGTGTTCCTGGAAGTCTCAGGATATGTTGAAACCATGCAGAAAATACTGGAAGGATGCAGGACAGTTGCTTGTTGTGGGGTGGTTGTCCCCATGGTAGGACGTCCAGCATCCCTGACTCCAGCCCACTATGTTATGCCACCTGAAGATGCCCACTGTGCCACCTAGGGCACACCCCCAAGACTCCTGGCTAGACTAGGGATCAGCAAAGGAAGAAGCTGGCAAGGCTGGTGGGCCAGGCTGAGCGTTTCTTCTTGATCCTGGCACAGCCGGAGGCTTTGGAAAGGTTTAAGCAAAGATATGAACCAGTCTGATTTGCACTTGAGAAAGATGGCTGCGTGTGCAGGGAAGGGGTGGGGCAGAAGCACCGGCCCCAGGGGATTCTGCAGCAGGGAGGAGGAGTGCTGCGGCAGCTGGACCATGAGGGCTCTTGTGGGTGGAAGCAGTGGCCAGACTTGAGAGCTCCCTGGGAGGGAGGAGCGGGGCTGAGGGAAGGAGAGCTGAGTTCAGGGTGTGAGAACATGCGGGCTGGCACTGAGGAGAGCTCAGGGTGGGCCATGTTGTCAGTGTCAAGGAAGTTGCCAGAGGGGACCAACCTGGCCTGATCCCCTCACCACACTCAGATCAGAAGTTGTGTTTGCCAGAGCCCCCCTCTCTCTTCTGAGGTCTCCGCCCCAAAACAGGATACAGTTGGGGGTCGGGGCAGTGACAGCTCTGTCATGACTAGGGAGCCATGAGCCCCCACCTCCCTACCCCCTGAGCTGGCTTTCCCCACCATATGCCAGCTGCACCTGCAGTGGTGGTGACTGGAGGCCCTGGCAGGGTCTGGGCACTGAGAGGTCCACAGCAGATAGCAGCTCTGACACTAGTAGCCACACACTTCCTTGCAGGGATGGCACAGCATTCCACAGCCACCGCCAGCACGTCCTCCTCCCAGCAGCCCTTTGTGGCTCTTCCTCCTCTTTCGTGGTTGAGAAATCCAAGTGCTTTTGCCTAAGGTCACATAGCTGGTGACAGAGTCTGGAAGTGAAAGCAAGTGACACTAAAGCCTCTGCTCCAGACCCCTACATGATGGTGGCCCCACAGAGTGTGAGAACAACCTGTGCCCCTGCCTTCATGCGTGGGGTGTCAGGACCAGCAGGGCCAAGGGAACGTAGGATCGTGGCATAGCGTACAGCAGGTGCGGTTGACTTACTACCTGGATTGGCTGCACCAAGGCATGAGGCCAGAAGCCCAATATCACAGGCACACAAAGCAGGACTAAGGGACAGAGAACAGCAAAGACTCCTGTAACCCTGTGCTTGCCAGCCTTTGCCAGGCACTGCAGAGCTGCCAGGAAAAGAAAGCCTGGAGCTGGCACTAGGCTTGTGAGTTCATCATATATATATATATATTTATTTATTTATATTTTTTCAAGACAGAATTTTGCTCTTGTCACCTAGGCAGGAGTGCAATGGTGCAATCTCAGCTCACTGCAACCTCTGCCTCCGGGGTTCAAGTGATTCTCCTGCCTCAGCCTCCCGAGTAACTGGGATTACAGGTGCCCGCCACCATGCCTGGCTAAGTTTTTGTATTTTTAGTAGAGACAAGGTTTCACCCTGTTGGCCAGGCTGGTCTTGAACTCCTGACCTCAGGTGATCCACCTGCCTCGGCCTCCCAAAGTGCTGGGATTACAGGTGTGAGCCACGGTGCCCAGCCATGTGTTTGTCTTACCAGTGTTATCCCTGCTTTGTCTTCCTGAAGGGTCAGATGAGTGTATCCAGCAGAGCATGCTGGAAAGGAGAGGGGAGGGGATCTCCTAGTCAGGAGTCATCAGGCCAGGCTACCTGGAGGAGGAGTTTTTCTGCCCCGGGCAGGACTTTCCCCACTGCCTCAGTCATGGGAGAGTTCTAGGGTGTGGGTGCCCTCTCCCTTCAGAATCAGTTGGTAGGTATCCACATCTTCCTAACAGTGCTGTGGCCACCTGGAATTGTTCATTCCTCACGCATTTCCACACCCTGCCTAGGGGGTTAAAGACATTGGCCAGGTCAGGCGCGGTGGCTCATGCCTGTAATCCCAGCACTTTAGGAGGCTGAGGTGGGCGGATCACGAGGTCAGGAGATCGAGACCATCCTGGCTAACACGGTGAAACCCCATCTCTACTAAAAATGCAAAAATTAGCCGGGCGTGATGGCAGGTGCCTGTAGTCCCAGGTACTGGGGAGGCTGAGGCAGGAGAATCTCGTGAACCCGGCAGGCGGAGCTTACAGTGAGCCAAGATGGTACCACTGCACTCCAGCCTGGGTGACAGAGCGAGACTCTGTCTCAAAAAAAAAGACTTTGGCCAACCCTGCTGGTCTAAGGGAATGAGGCTGTCTGTGTATAAGAACTTTTGAGTTCCTCACCATTTGGCTCAGCTGGTGGTGACAGTTCATTGGTTCATCCAGTAAAGACTGAAGATTATTCTGTTAGGACCTGTGTGAGACACCATGAACCCACAGTGACCAAGAGCAGTGCGATCCCCATCCCCAGCCATGGGCGACTGAGAGAGGGCCAGGGGAAAGGAGGCCTGACAGGGGCCCCGGGGTAGTCATCCATGAGGGAGCCATGCCCCCAGTCAGGTCCAGCTGGCCTCTGTGTACTCTCTCAGCCACCGTGGCACAGCTGAGAACCAAAGGAGGGTACTTTCTGTCCTCACAGATCTGTCCAGGGGGCACAAAGGGTGCTCAGGGTTAACCGAGCAGGATTGGGGTGGGGAGGCGCTTTCAAAGCAGAGGGAACAGCCGGTGTGAGGTCCCAGGGGCAGGGGCAGGGGCAAGCCTGGGGAGCAGATGGGCACCAGGCTGTGGAGGCCAAGGCCCGAGGACACCACTGCAGGATTGGAAGGGGTTTCTTAGGGTGCCATGATCAGATCTGCATGTCACAAGATAACGTCAGCTGCTGTGGAAAGGGGGAGAGGGTGGAAATGGGGCACCACCTGGCAGCTGCTGTCTCACCTGGGGAAATCTGGTGGCAGCTTAGATGCTGGTGGCACCTCTGGAGATGAAGAGAAATGGAGGCCCTGGAGGAAGATGTAGGAGGTGGCCTCCACAGGACTTGGGTTGTGTGACTGCCGCGAGGGGGTTAGGGTGGGGCGGGGGCGCTGTGCCTGATGTTTCTGTGGTTTCTGGCACTGGCAACCTGAGAGACAGTGGGACGTTTGTTGGCACTGAGTGCACTTGCAGAAGCTGTCAGTGGGGTCTAAGCCTTTTGACCTCAAGGGGCCTGTGAGCTGTCCGTGGGAGAGTAACCGCCTGAGAGGCGTTTGTGAGTCCACAGGATGCCACTGGCGGATGTCTTCCATGGCAGGGCTCTAACTCATGCTGTTTGCTCAGCAAACACTCCCCGAACGCTGGTTTCACACCAGGCTCTGAGCCAAAGGTGGTAAAGACAGAAAAACAGAGCCTTTCCCTCAGCAAGCTCTCTGAGTACAGGGGAGACAGACACAAGGTCATATTTATCTGCCATAACATCACTGGGGCGAGGGAGCCTGGGGGCAGGGTTCCAGGAGGAGGTGGTTCTTGAGCTGAGACTCGAATGACAAGGGCAGCCAAGCGTTGGAAGGCCTGCCAGGCAAGGGGTCCTCTTAGGTACTGTCCTTGGTCAGACCAGTTGCTGCAGCTGAAGGCCAGCCCTGCCTCCTGCAAGGGAGGACAGGCGGTGACGGCCAGGAAGGCCCAGGCTCTGGCCGAGGCCCAGGATGCCATTGGGCACTGAGCTCTGTCCTTAGCTCATGGCATCCCTTAGCCCTACTTCCCAAGTGATCCCTCCATTGCCCTCTGAGGACTCAACATCAGCCCTGGAGCCGAAGCACCTCCCCAGCCCGAGCTGCTCCAAGAGGCAGCCACATCGTGGCCATGACCCTAGGTGGGACATGGGATTGTTCTGTTCCCAATACATATCTGGTCATCCCCTAGCAGTAAAGGTTGGGGTGCTGGATCTGGGAGGCCCCTGCAGGACAGAGAGAGAAAAAGCACCGTCAGGTGGGCTGTTGAGTTTGGGCTGGGGGAAGAGGCACCCACCCACTGCACCCTTTTCCCTGCAGGTCTGGCTCCCAGCCATGAAGGCCAAGGGGCTGGAGATCTCGGGCACCTTCACCCGCCAGGTGGGCTCCATCTCCATGGACCTGCAGCTGACCAACAAGGCCTTGCAGGTCATGACCGACTTTGCCATCCAGTTCAACCGCAACAGGTGAGCTCCCTGAGGCCAACTCAGCTCTCAAGGGGAGGCTTGTGAGAGAATCCAACTTGGAATCTGTTCTGGGGACTGTGGGCAGCGGTGGGGCCGCACGGGGGAGGGCAGTGGCCCTTTTCTGGAGGATGTTCCCCACCACCCCTCGGGCCAAAACTCCCTGAAGCACTGGGTTTTGTTTGTTTCTTTTCTTTTGGAGATAGTCTCGCTCTGTCACACAGGCTGGAGTGCAGTGGTGCCGTCTCGGCTCACTGCAGCCTCCACCTCCCAGGCTCAGCCTCCCGAGTAGCTGGGATTACAGGTGCTTGCCACCATGCCTGGCTAATTTTTTGTATTTTTAGTAGAGATGGGGTTTCACCATGTTGCCCAGGCTGGTCTCGAACTCCTGAGCTCAGGCAATCCGCCCACCTCGACCTCCCAAAGTGCTGGGGTTATAGGTGTGAGCCCCCGTGCTCAGCCAAGCAGTGGGATTTCTACCCCCAAGTAAAATATGGACTCCAAAGTACCAGGCAGAGTGGGGAGGGATGTCTTTCGTTTTCGTTTTTTTTTTGAGATGGCCTCAGTGTATTTATTGCCCAGGCTGGTCTTGAACCCTTGGGCTCAAGCGATCCTCCTGCCTCAGCCTCCTGGGTCACTGGGACTACAGGTGCACGATACCACACCTGGCCCCCCTTATTTTTGCCTCCACTGTCCAAAGGAGTGTTTTACAGACAGAAACCCCCTGCTCCAGCTGAGGAGCCCACCTCTGGCAAACACCCCACATAGGAGGGGCCTGTCTTAGGGACCAGCTCTTAGAAGGCTGGTGGGGAGTGGGCCTGTCTGCCAGCCTCCCCATTGTGGCAGAGGATTAAAGTATCAGATGGGGCCTTTGGGAGCAGTAGCTGCTCCAGGCCCCTCCCCACCGGGTCCCCTACACTGGGTGTCAGTGGGAAGGTTGCCTGTCTGGCACCGTCATGGACCTGGCCGGTGAAGCTAGGGCTCCCTGGGGACCCCTGGCAGCCCCTCCTGATGATTCTTCTTCCTGAGCACGCTCATGATGAGCAAACTGAGCCTCTAAGAAGTTGACTGAAGGGGCTGCTTCCCCAGGGAAGCCTGGAGGCCAGTAGGTCCTGACCCTTGGGCAGACCGGGACTGGGGGTGACTCTGCCACTTACCCTCATGTGACCCTGGAGTCACAGAAGCGCACCAGACTCCTAGAGGTGGTTCCAATGGTTGCCTCTAGCAAACTTACTGTATGCTGAATGCTAACTGGGCACCAGGCCCTGTGCCACCGGCTTTGGGAGGATTGTCTCGCTTGAGGTACTTGATGGCCCAGCAAAGTCACTGCCATCACCCCTTTTTAGTAGGTAATGACACCTGGGCTCCTTGGACAGCTCACACAGCGGGCAGTAGTGGATCTCCCAGGAAATCCTGGTGTGCTGAGCCACCAAGCGGGCCTGGGGTTCCCCAAGTGGTCTCCCTCTGTGTCCCAGGCAGGCTGATGGCTTCTTGGGCAGAGCATAGGCTGGGGTCAGACAGCTCAAACTCTGATTCTCAGCAGTGCCGGTCACCCTCTGGGGTCTGACACAAGCCTGTTCCTCCCTGAGACGGTGTCCTCATCTAGAGGATGGGAAGAGGTGTACCTGGCCCTGTTTTTATGAGGCTGGGAACGCGTGTAATATCGAATCTGTAGCCCGGGTATACTGAGCCCTCGGTTTGTTCCCCCAGTCCCATGCCCTGTGACTTATCTTCCAAGAGCCTGCGGCTGGTGTGGCTCACACCCATAAGGATCTTCCCGATTTGCCATTGTGCTGCTTTGCAGAGAAGCAGGGCTTTCCTGACTCTCTCTCTGGCCACTGTGTGTCCTGGCCAGTTCTGGCCAAGAGAGTAAAATCTAGCATCTTGCTTGGGATGGTCAGATCCCTTCTGGGAGTTGAGGATTGGCAGCAAAGACTTGGGCAGTCCCAGAGTTTTCAAGGTAGAAGCAGCTTATACTCCAGGCCCCTGGCATTAGACAGAGCTTCTTGAGGGCAGGACAGGGCAAGGCCTGCTTACCTGGGCCCACCAGTGCCTGGCCCAGAGGAAAAGAACAGAGCTGGGCTTTAGGCCTGCAGCCAGGCTGGGGCAGAGCAGCTGGCCTGGGGCTCTTTCTTTCTGTCCACATGGTCATCTGGGGGAGGGAGACCAGGAGCCCATCCTGTCCAGGGTCCAGAGCATGAGTAGGCTGGTACTGGGAGAGGCTCCCTGCCAACCACAGCCCCAGCTCCCGAGCCGGAGGAGCTCACCTGTCCCGCATCAGCACCTGCTCCCCCTGCCATGCCTGTGGGGCTTCTCTCTCCCCAGCTTTGGCCTGGCCCCCGCCGCCCCCCTCCAGGTCCACGCGCCACTCAGCCCCAACCAGACAGTGGAGATCTCCCTGCCTCTCAGCACGGTGGGTTCGGTCATGAAGATGGAGCCTCTGAACAACCTCCAGGTGGGTTCTGGGGAGGGCAGGCACCCTAGTCCTTACCCACCCACCAGCTGGGCCCCACTGGGGTCAGCAGTGGGTTGTGTCTGCAGAGTCATGCTGTTAGCTGTTGGGGAGGCCCAGTCAGGGAACAAAGGGGTATGTTTACCGGGGAAGGCCCTGGGAGAGAATCTGCTCAGCGATGCCCTTCCTGGGGCCTCAGAGGTAGCATCAAGCCCCAGAGACTGACTGGGGACCCCCTTGTGCCTAGGTGGCTGTGAAGAACAATATTGATGTCTTCTACTTCAGCACCTTGTACCCACTGCACATACTCTTTGTGGAGGATGGGAAGATGGGTGAGTCATGAGGGAGCCCTCTGGGGTGCCTGAAATGGGGCTGTGGCTTGGGAACCTGGCCAAGGTAGTGCCTTTACCAAGGCCCGGATGGACTGCCTTGCCCGCAAATGGAGTCGGGGAGTCGCTGCCTCCCTGCAGGCCTGGAGTGAGGGGTATACCCAGGACCCCCAGGCCTTAGTGGCCAGTTCTGGTCTGGCAGGTGGGTTGTGCCACATGGAACTCACCCCACTCCCAGGCTCTCCTGCTCGCTCCTCAGCCTTGTCCCACAGGCTACAGAGAGCCCAGGTCATGCCCCACACCTGGTAACCCCCCGCTCTGTGTCCTTGCTGGAACCCCCAAGAAGGGTGTTGATCACAGCACACAGATGGCCTGCACCCGGCCCCTGGCTGCATGGAGCCCTTGGCCCATGTCATCTCTTGCTTGCCACAGAAGCCCTGCATGGGAGGCTGTGACTTACAAGCAGGCTGTTCACCGAGGAGGAGGAAGGTGTGTGGGGGTGGGGAGGGGAGATTTGAGGCCCGGAGGCAGGAAACCAGGGTCATTTGGAAGCAGCACTGAGGCCTCCGTCACAGAGCGGAGGGTGTGCTCAGGGAAGCAGGAGGGCTGTGCGGCAGCTAGTGCCTGTTGTCAGCTTTCAGGTGGCACAATAAAGGCCAGACCCATTTCCTGCTGAGCTACAGAGAGCCCATAGGTTTATGAGGGGCCCCCTCTCATCCCCCCTGCTCACCCTGCAGACCGGCAGATGTTCCTGGCCACGTGGAAGGATATTCCCAATGAGAATGAGGCCCAGTTCCAGATCAGAGACTGTCCCCTCAATGCAGGTGAGGACTCTGAGCACATGACCCCAGCCCCTCGCCTGTACCCAGGCCCTGCACTGACTGGGGCCTCCCACTGCCATGTGTGACCCCACAGAGGCTGTGAGTAGCAAGTTGCAGAGCAGCAACATCTTCACTGTCGCCAAGAGGAATGTGGAGGGCCAGGACATGCTCTACCAGTCCCTGAAGCTGACCAACGGCATCTGGGTGCTGGCGGAGCTGCGGATCCAGCCGGGCAACCCCAGCTGCACGGTGAGAGCCCCGGCACCCACCCTGCGGCCTTGGAGCCTCCCCTTCGTCCCATGCCAGGGGGTGGTTCTGGTGGAGGACGCGGTCCAAGCATCCCTTCAAGCCTGGCTTGAACCAGAATCAGTTCGGTCCCTGAAAAGGACCTTTCTAGAAAGCTTCCACATCCACCCCGTCAGGTTACCCAGATAAGACACCAGTTGGGTCTCAGAACAGTGAGTTGGACTAGAAGATTGTGTAAAATTGGGCCCTGTGAGGTGGTGAAGTTGGTTTGGCACCCTGACTGGGAAGTGGCATTGCTAAGCATAGGCCCTAGCCCTGTCCTGTGAGTGCCTGCATGCCCAGCAGGGAGGACGTTGGTTCCTAGGAGCCCGAACTTCCCAGCCTTTGAGGTAGACCTGTCAGGGGATGGCTTCCCTGGGGCACATAGTTGTCCTGGAGGTCTGCGCCACTGTTCCAGGGCCCTGGACAGCCCCAAGCTCTGCTTCTCCCCCGCACCCCTGAGTCTCTGGCAGGCATGGCCCTCCAGACACTGCGCCTCCTGGGCCCTGCTGCCAGCGCTGGTCGGTGGGGGGGCTGTGGCGTGGCTTCGGTGGTGGTAACTTCCGTCTCCCTGTGTTTGGTTGCTGCATGTCACCTTCCCTGCTGGTGCCCGTGGTGCAGGACTTAGAGGTTAGCAGATCGCTTTCTCTTTCTCCATCCACCCTCCCCAGCCTTGTCTCCTGTCCTGGCCCCCATGCACCCCATGTCTCCTGTCTGCACTCATCTCTTGGCCTCACCTCACCTGGCAGGCTGTAGCCAGGTGGCCCTGATTGAGGTGCTGACACCCCACTTCCACACATTCACAGTGTGCACAGAGCCCTTCCTAGGACCTGGACGGCCCGTGGGCTGCTGCTGACCTGCGGAACTCCATTGTTCCCACTTCCTAACTGTGCCCTGCGGAACCCGTGCTTTAGAGTGGGTGGGTGGGGGCTCCTCTCTCCTCTGCCTGTGATCTCAATCTCAGGCCCCAAAGTGGAGGCAAAGTCTCTACCGTGCCTGCTTCCTACGTAGGAAACCAGGAATGAGCCCAGCACCCCTCCAGGCTCCCTCCTAGCCCTCCCACACCGCCTCAGGATTTTCTGTCAGGCTTCAGTCCTGAGGACCCCAGACCTCCAGGGACTCTGGGGGGCTGGGCAGCCCTCAGGGTGGGGGCCTCCGGCTCGTGACTCACACTGCTTGCCAGCAGGGCTCTGGGGACTGGGCTGACAGCAGGTGTGTGGGCTGCAAGTATATTTGGTCCACACCCGGCTGGCTGCGATGGCCGCCCCCTCCACTTTACCTCACATCTGTGCCAGGCGCAGCTGCCGCCGGGCTGTGTGCACGCCACGCTATCCCATTGGTTCCTGCTCTCTTCCCCAGCCCTTTCCTTCCTGAGATGAACTCCAGGGATGAGTGCTCTCTCCCCGACCCCTCTCTCCCCTGCAGCTGTCCCTGAAGTGTCGAGCGCCAGAGGTGTCTCAGCACGTGTACCAGGCCTACGAGACCATCCTCAAGAACTGAGGCCCCGGCCAGCGCCCACCCCAGCCTTCTGCCCGCCCCATCGAGGAGGCCCCTGGGGGTGGCAGCACATCTTCCTCCTCGCAGGAGGGACCAGGCAGGGCTCCTGGCCACCCCGTGGGCTCTGTGGTCCTGATGGCAGCACCCGATCCCTGGGGTAGGGTACCACCCCCTCCTGGGGTGAGAGCGCAGTGCACTCCCGTGCTCCGGGACACCCCTGCTCCTGTGGCTGTGACGTGGGGTTAGGTGAGGAAGGGACCAAAGGAAACAGAGCCAGAGCAGCCACAGAAGCTGTGCCTGAATGGTGAGCATGGAGCTTGCCCCTCTGGCTCACAGCCCCGGCAGCCCCTGGCTCCTTGGAATCTCGGGTTGGTGTTAAAGGGCCCCCCACTGCCACCTCTCATGGGATGGACCCTGCCGACCTGGCCTGGGTGTGCAGGTAGGGGTCCCTTTGGTACCAGGAGAGCTGCTTGCTTAAGGTCTGGGGCTCAAGGAGCTGTAGGTGCCAGCAAAGGGGCAGAGCTGGGTTTGGAGGAGCCCAGGGCCTGCACTGCCCCCTTGCAGCCACCTGGCTGGTGCCCTGCAGCTGTGCCAGTTGGGCCACAGCCTCCCGAGTGCTGACCCGTATGGTCAAGACCAGGCAGAAGCTCCCAGAGCCCCTGTCTTGGGCTCCCACCCCACTGGCAGCTGCACCGTCCCCCACTCCCCACTTCTGCCCCATGGATGGTCTGTGATACATTCCTCAGTGTCACCTCTGAGCCCAGGCCTCCTGCAACAGAGACCAGGCCGAGGGATGGGGCTGGGCGAGCGGGTGCGCCTCCTGTTTGGGTTTCTTTGGGGTTTCTCTGTAGTGTCTGCTGCCCTCCTCCTGACCTCCCAGGTTTCAGTTGTGTCTGACAGAGCTTTAGGTTTTCCTGTTACTGCTGTTTAATAATAAAGAAAGATTCGGCTTTTGGCAATCACGGACACTTTTTTCCCTTCCACCAAATGTCAGGATTGAAAGCTGCCTCCATGTGGTTGGGGATGGTTTTCTGACCCCACAGTAACTAGATCTAATATATATCATCAGAAAATATATATTGTATGTTTACTCTTATTTTCAGAAAGAGAAAGTGAATAAAAATGATGACATCAAGTGTGTCCCCAGCCAGTGTGTCAGGCCCACGGCTCTTCTGGGCAGGAGTCCCGGGCTGCAGGGACCCCAGGGTCAAAGGCGCCTGTGGTGTGTGCGGCAGCACTCTGAGGACAGCACCTTCCCTCCATCCTATCCTTGGCAAATTGACTGCTGCAGCCTGCTGTCCCTGGCCCCTCTCCTGCCATTGATCCCACCTCCCCTGGAGCTGACGCTGTCTCACCTTGTGATGCTGGCCAGAAGGCTGGGCTCCCCTTGTGGTTTTCCCCAGCTCCCTGTCATCTGGGAGGCTCCGGGGGGCGTGGGAAATCCCCTGATCGGGGCGGTGGCGGGAGAGGGCGTGGGCGTGTGGACAAGGCCAGCCGCCACTGAGGACACCTTGTATGGCCCCAATCCTGGCACTGGCCTAGCTCCCAGGTAAGGGTGGCCAGACCCTAGGCAGGGCTTCGTCAGCTGAGCTGCCTCCTGGCTGGTGGGCCTCGGCCTGCTTCTGAGGGAGGAGCAGCCCAGGTTCCCCTCAGCCTGTTTGAGCCCCAGCCGCTCCCTCGTATTCTGTCTGTACTTAGCTCCCCACACGCTGCCCACCTCACACACACCGCTGCCTTCCTGGCTGCCGGAAACTGGGCGAGACAGCCTGCCCTCTTACAGGGCATCACAGGAGCATCTGGCCCTCCACTGCCCCACCTTTGACCTCTGTGGTGTCACTGTGCTGCCCTGGGGACCCCAGGGTCAAGGGCTTGAGCTGCATGCCCAGCTGTGGCCCCTCCACAGAGTCCAGAACCAACCAAGGTCCTTGACTGCACAACCCTGGTTCTTGCCTCGCCTGAGAGTCTCTGCCCAAATGCAGCTGGAGTCCTTGCCCTGCCATGGAACTAGAGGTTGGTGAACCCTTAATGAGAGGGACTGTCACCCTGCTGTGTCGCCTGCCTCCTCTGAGCTCAACACCTGGGAACACTGCCTGGGAAGCAGCTGCACGGGCCGCCACACCCATGGCCTGCCAGCTCAGCCATTCAGGGGGCTCAGCACTTCACCTCCCCACCCCTCCATCGCAAGGTCTGAAGAGGGCAAGTGTGGGATTGCTGTCCTCACTGGAGGCCCAGGACAAGCCACCTGGGTGAGGAGAGCTGGTGAGAAAGGAGAACCATCCCTAGACACCTGTGTTTGAATGAGTCTGCTCAAGCCTCAGGTGATCGTGAGCGGTGCCTCACCAGTTGGGGCCCTCTTTCACCCCACAGTGCTCAGCATAAGGGAACCCAGCATACACTGCAGCGGCTTAGTCTACACACGGGGAAACTGAGGCAGGCAGGGCCGTCATGCTCCCAGTCCCCCACGCTACTGCATCAGGAGAACAGACACACAGGATGCTCCTTTGGGGCCCGGCCTTTAGGAAGAGTGCTTTAGGGCATAGCCAGTCTGTACCCTTCAGCTTCCCTGTCCCTCCCTCACCTCTGAGGGTCATCACAGGCCGCCTCCCTCCTCATGTAGCAGTTCCTGGTCCTGACGCACTCAGGCCTCCCCGCCTTGCCTCTTGGAGGCCTTGGCATCTGGCAGTTTAGGGAACTTCCCTGGCTTTTCTTGGGAAGATTCCCCAGTGTCTTGAACCTTCCCAGCCAATCAGGAAATCCAACAACAGCAACCAGTTATTTCTGGAGGGTCCAACACATACCCAAGGGCTGATGGGTTCCCCTGTGCAACAGACACTGCCAAGGCTGTCACGGGACCTGGTTTTACATTGTTTAATCTTCAGCTAGTAGTTTGTGTTTGTTTTTATGGAGCGAGTAATTCAGGACCATGGTGAGTGAGGTCAGCCAGACAGAGAATAAACTTCTCCCTCCCACCCCATCCTCAGTCCTTAGTTTTCCTCCCTTAAAGGCAGACATTGTTGCTAGATTTCGATTTTCATCCAGGGATATTCTGCACATGTGTATAAGCAAATCCATGTAGAGATTTACTAAACGAATGATGGCCTACCTAGGCACTGCTAGCACATCCCTTCTCTGACCTGACAGTCCTTTCTGAAGCTCTTTCCCCATCTGTAGGAGCAGACCGCCTCAGGCTTCCTTGTGTGAATGGGCCACCATTAGCCAGTCCCTGCTGCGGGACATTCAGGCTGTTTCTGCACCCTAAGCAATGCTGCAGCGAGTACCTCCCACATAACACCCTCTGCATGGGCAGGGACGTAGCTATAGGATCCAGCCCCGGAACTGCTGAACCAGAGGGTATACCCAAGATGCATTTTCTATTTTTGTTCTTGTTTTGAAAAGGTAACACATTCACATGGTTCGAAATCCAGAAGACAAAATCGATGTAAAAAATCTACCCCTTCAGCCGGGCGCGGTGGCTCAAGCCTGTAATCCCAGCACTTTGGGAGGCCGAGACGGGCGGATCACGAGGTTGGGAGATCGAGACCATCCTGGCGAACACGGTGAAACCCCGTCTCTACTAAAAAAATACAAAAAACTAGCCGGGCGAGGTGGCGGGCTCCTGTAGTCCCAGCTACTCGGGAGGCTGAGGCAGGAGAATGGCGGGAACCCGGGAGGCGGAGCTTGCAGTGAGCTGAGATCCGGCCACTGCACTCCAGCCTGGGAGACAGAGCGAGACTCCGTCTCAAAAAAAAAAAAAAAAAAAAAAAAAATCTACCCCTTTCCCTCATTTTCCTCCCCAGAGGAAACCAATGTCATTATCCAAAGAGACTCAGCTTTGCCTAATGTGGAATTTTTCCCTTCTTATGTAGAAATGGTAGCACAGAATACATGTTGGGCTTATATAGCAGAGGTTTTTCCATTATTAACCCATTACAGAGAGTGTCCTCATGCCTGTTTTTTTTCCTTCATTTTTTCATTTTTATTTCTTTTTTGAGATGGAGTCTCACTCTGTCGCCCAGGCTGGTGTTCGATGGCACGATCTCTGCTCACTGCAACCTCCGCCTCCCAGACTCAAGCGATTCTCCTGCCTGAGCCTCCCAAGTAGCTGGGATTACAGGCACCTGCCACCACACCGGCTAATTTTTGTATTTTTAGTAGAGACAGAGTTTCGCCATGTTGGCCAGGCTGGTCTCGAACTCCTGACCTCAGGTGATCCGACCGCCTCTGCCTCCTAAAGTTCTGGGATTACAGGCGTAAGCCACCGTGCCCAGCCGCCTTTTTTTTTGTTTTTTTTGAGACAGAATCTTCCTCTGTCACCCAGGCTGGATTGCAGTGGTGCAATCTCGGCTTACTGCAACCTCCACCTCCCAGGCCCAAGTGATTCTCATGCCTCAGCCTACCGAGTAGCTGGGATTACAGGAGCACACCACCACACCCAGCTAATTATTTTTTAAATTTTTATTAGCGATGGGGTTTCACCATGTTGGCCAGGCTGATCTCGAACTCCCGATCTCAGGTGATCTGCCCGCCTCAGCCTCCCAAATTGTTTGGATTACAGGTGTAAGCCAACGCGCCTGGCCTTTTTTCTCTTTTTCTTTTCTTTTTCTTTTTTTCTTTTTCTTTTTTTTTTTTTGAGATAGGGTCTCAAAAAAATCCAGTCTGTTGCTCAGGCTGGAGTGCAGTGGTGTGATCACGGCTCACTGCAGTCTTAACCTCCCAGGCTCAAGTGATCCTCCCACCTCAGCCTCCAGAGTAGCTGGGACTACAAGTGCGCACCACCACACCCAGCAAATTTTTGTATTTTTTTGTAGACAGGGTCTCGCCATGTTGCCCAGGCTGGTCTCAAACTCCTGGGCTCAATAACCCGCCTGCCTCAGCTTCCCAAAGGGCTGGGATTACAGGCGTGAGCCATCGCGCCTGGCCCTTCCCGTGTTTTCAGTGTGTCTCTTTGCATGTGTTTTTGAGCCACTTGTATGTCCCTTTCTGTGAGCTGTCTTCGCATTTTGGGCCATTTTTCTATCTGATTATTGATCTTTTTCTTACTGATTTACCATTATTCCTCCCTATTTTGTTACTGCTTTTTACTTTTCCATGCTGAAATTGGGCTTTTTAAGATGTAATTTTCTTTTAATTTTTTCTTTCTAGTACTTGTCTGCTCTTCATTTTTGCATTTCAATCCTGTTCCATCTGGGCTTTCTGTAGGAATGAGGTAGGGATCCAACTTCCCCTTTTCCCCAGATGGTTCCCCACTTGTCTCCATGCCATTTACTGAATAATTCATCTTTTCCCCACAGATTTGAAATGCCATTTTTATCATATTCTAAATTTCCACATATATTTGGGTGTTTTTCTGGACTCTGTTCTATACCAGATAATTTGTCTATTCATGTTTTGATAACTTTTTTTTTTTTTTTTTTTTTGAGACGGAGTCTTGCTCTGTCACCCAGGCTGGAGTGCAGTGGCCGGATCTCAGCTCACTGCAAGCTCCGCCTCCCGGGTTTACGCCGTTCTCCTGCCTCAGCCTCCCGAGTAGCTGGGACTACAGGTGCCCGCCACCTCGGTGCCCGGCTAGTTTTTTTGTATTTTTTAGTAGAGACGGGGTTTCACCGTGTTAGCCGGGATCGTCTCTCGATCTCCTGGCCTCGTGATCCGCCCGTCTCGGCCTCCCAAAGTGCTGGGATTACAGGCTTGAGCCACCGCGCCCGGCCGATAACTTTTATTTTTATTTTTATTTATTATTTTTGAGACAGAGTCTCATTCCTGTCACCCAGGCTGTTGTGCAATGGCTTGATCTGAGCTCACTACAACTTCCACCTCCCAGGCTCAAGTGATCCTCCTGCCTCAGCCTCCCAAGTAGCTGGAACTACAGGTGAGAGCTACCACACCTGACTAGTTTTTGTGGTTTTTGTAGAGATAGGGTTTCCCCACATGGCCCAGGCTGGTCTCGAACTCCTGAGCTCAAGTGATCCACCTTCCTCAGCCTTCCAAAGTGCTGGGATTACAGGCATGAGCCACCATGCCCAACCATTTTTTTACTTTTTGAGTCAGGGTCTCACTCTGTCACCCAGGCTGGAGTACAGTGGCACGATCATAGCTCACTGCAGCCTCGAACACCTGGGCTCCAGCAATCCTCCTGCTTCAACCTCTCAAGTCATTGGGATTACAGGTGTGAGCCACAGCTCCCAGCCATGTTTTGATAACTTCTTGTACCCTCTTATTCCCATTTCATTCTATTTGAACTTTACAACTAGTTTGTCTTTAAAAAAAATTGATCATATTATTTGGATCACATCAAATGTTTACATTAATTTATGGAGAATGACCTTCTTGTAATGATGTCAATAACAATATTGGCTCTTTATATGTAAAGAACAGGAGTAGATGCTTTCCCATTGATTCAGGTTTTCTTTTATGTCTCTGTAATATTTTTTCTTCGTGTGAAAGTTCTTTTTTTTTTTTTTGAGATGGAGCCTCCCTTTGTCACCAGGCTGGAGTGCAGTGGCATGATCTCGGCTCACTGCAACCTCCGACGCCCTGGTTCAAGCGATTCTCCTGCCTCAGCCCCCCAAGTAGCTGGGATTACAGGCACACACCACTACGCCCAGCCAATTTTTGTATTTTTAGTAGAGACGGGGTTTCACCATATTGGCCAGGCTGGTCTCAAACTCCTGACCTCAAGTGATCTGCCCACCTCAGCCTCCCAAAGTGCTGGGATTACAGGCGTGAGCCAACGTGCCTGGCCGCCTGTTTCATTTTTTTTATTCGTGTTTCACTAGTTTTCCATTCGTGTCCTCCTGCTGTTCCAGAATCCCACATTCCACGTGGGACTCATGTCTCCTTATATCTGTGAGAGTTTCTCAGATATTCTTGGTGTTTCATGACCTTGACTGTTTCAAGGAGTCCTGCTTGGGCGTTCTGTAGAAGGTCCCTTAGTTTGGCTTTGTCAAGTGCTTTTCTCGTGATCAGCCTGGGATTATGGTTTTTTAGAAAAAATACCACACAGGTGCCTTTCCCTTAGCATCATAATCAGGGTGACATTCTATCGACATTTCTTGTCACCTCACGTTTGCGTGGATCGCCTGGCCAAGGTAATGTTTGCATGTTTGCAGTTTTCTCTACTGTCAAGTTACTTTTCCCTCTCTTTTTTATTTTATTTATTTTTTAAGACAGGGTCTCATTCTGTCCTCCAGGCTGGAGTGCAGAGGTACTCACTGCAGCCTTGACCTCTGGAGCTCAATTGATCCTCCCACCTCAGCCTCCCAAGTAGCTGGGACTGCAGTCACACACCACCACACCTGGCTAATTTTGTTCATTATTATCATTTTTTTATTTTTAGTAGAGAGGAGGTCTCACTATGTCGCCCAGGCTGGTACTGAACTGGGCTCAAGTGATTCACCAGCCTTGGCCTCCCAAAGTGTTGGGATTACAGGCATGAGCCACCGTGCCCGGCCATCCTCCTTTCTGTATTCTTTGGAAGCAAATAAGTAAATGCAGCTTACACTTTGGAAAGCGGGGTGGGGAAGTAGCTACATGAAAGTGTTTGGAATTCTTCTTTAAGGAAGACTTGTTTCTTCTCAGATGTATTTTTTTTCCCTGGGAGCAAGCAAGCTGAATGATCACATTTATTTATTTATTCAGTCATTTATATCAGTTTGGACTCATGGATATTTATTTTATAATCTGAGCTTAATCCCATATAACATTATTTACTTTGTTGCTTGAATTGCTGCAGGTTTGGCCACTGGGAGCTCCTTCTGGAAGGTTCCTATGTCCCTGTGACATACCACCATCCTCGTTTTTGGGCATTTCCTTCCTTTCTGCCACCATAAGTTGCTCCAGGATCATCTTGTACTGGTCCTGCCCCATCCCTAGAAGCAGTCATCTCTCCAAGGAGCCTGGTTCCTTTCACTGGAGAACAGTATTAGAAACCAAGAGCGGCCAGGCGCAGTGGCTCACGCCTGTAATCCTAGCACTTTGGGAGGCCGAGATGGGCAGATCACCTGAGGTCAGGAGTTTGAGACCAGCCTGGCCAACATGGTGAAACCCTGTCTCCACTAAAAATACAAAAGTTAGCTGGGCGTGGTGGCTCATACCTGTAATCCCAGCTACTGGGGAGGCTGAGGCAGGAGAATTGCTTGAGCCCAGGAGGCAGAGGTTGCAGTGAGCCGAGATCATGCCAAAGCACTCTATCCTGACTGACAGAGCAAGAGACTCTGTCTCAAAAACAAAACAAAACAAAACAAAAATTAGCGGGGTGTGGTGGCAGGCGCTTGTAGTCCCAGCTACTCGGGAAGCTGCGACAGGAGAATTGCTTCAACCTGGAGGCCAAGGTTTCAGTGAGCTGAGATCACGCCACTGCCCTCCAGCCTGGGCAACAGGGTGAGTCTCCATCTCAAAAAAAATAAGAAAAGAGAAACCAGGAGCAGCCGGGCGTGGTGACTCACACCTGTAATCCCAGCACTTTGGGAGGCCCAGGCAGACTGATTGCTTGAGCCCAGGAGTTTGAGATGAGCAAAACCCTGTTTCTACAAAGAAATGCAAAAATTTAGCCGGATGTGGTGGTGTGTGCCTGTGGTCCCAGCTACTCAGGGAGGATAAGGTGGGAGGATTGCTTGAGCCCTGGAAGTCAAGGCTGCAGTGAGCCGTGTTTGTGCCTCTGCATTCCAGCCTGGAAGACAGAATGAGACCCTGTTTCAAAAATAAATAAATAAAAAATAAAAAGGAAAAAAAACAAGAGCTAGATGCTGGATGTTATTCATGCCACTGGGTGTCACTTCTTCCAGGCCCTCAGCTGACATAGCTAGAAAATATATGTGTGTCTCTTTACCCACGTATACACACATATGCCTCCATTATGTTTTGTATTTGTAGCCATTTACATATAAAAATGGAAGTTTTATATGTACAAACTTTATCTCCCCAAACTTAACAGGTTGTCTTGTTTTTTCTCTTTGTATCATCTCATTGCATCCCACAGCTCAGTGAAGTCCAGAAAATTAATATTCCCTTCACAGAGAAAGAAGCTGAGAAGAAGAGGTGGTTTTTGTTTTTTTGTGTTTTTTTTGAGGTAGGGTCTTGCTCTGTCGCCCAGGCTGGTGTACAGTGGTGTGATCATGGCTCACTGTAGCCTCGACCTCCAGGGCTCAAGTGATCTCCCACCTCAGCTTCCGAGTAGCTGGGACCACGTGTGTGCACCACCACACCCAGCTAATTTATTCATATATATATATATAATTTATTTATATTTATATTTATTTATTTTGAGACGGAGTCTCGCCCTGTCACCCAAGCTGGAGTGCAGTGGCGCGATCTTGGCTCACTGCAACCTCCGCCTCCCGGGTTCAAGAAATTCTCCTGCCTCAGCCTCCAGAGTAGCTGGGACTACAGGCCCCTGCCACCACGCCTGGCTAATTTTTGTATTTTTTTTTTTTTTTGAGACGGAGTCTCGCTCTGTCGCCCAGGCTGGAGTGTAGTGGCGGGATCTCAGCTCACTGCAAGCTCCGCCTCCCGGGTTCGGGCCATTCTCCTGTCTCAGCCTCCTGAGTAGCTGGGACTACAGGCGCCCGCCACCTCACCCGGCTAGTTTTTTGTCTTTTTTAGTAGAGACGGGGTTTCACCGTGTTAGCCAGGATGGTCTCGATCTCCTGACCTAGTGATCCACCCGTCTCGGCCTCCCAAAGTGCTGGGATTACAGGCTTGAGCCGCGCCTGGCCTAATTTTTGTATTTTTAATAGAGATGGGGTTTTGCCATGTTGGCCAGGCTTGTCTCAAATGCCTGACCTCTTGATCCCCATGCCTCGGCCTCCCAAAATGCTGGGATTACAGGCACGAGCCACTGCACCCGGCCAATTTTAAAAATTTTTTATAGAGATGGGGTCTCACTACGTTGCCCAGGCTGGTCTGGAACTCCTGGGCTCAAGCGATCCTCCCGCCTTGGCCTCCCCAAGGTGCTGGAATTACAGGTGTCAGCCACTGCACCCCAGCCCGAGGTGCAGAGAACGTAAGTAACTTGCACAGATGACACAGTTCTGGAAGGAGGTTTCAAATCCAAGAGAAGAAACTTTCAGAGGCTTGGAAGCCCAGCCCTGCCCAGCCTCCTTGTATCCTGATGGCTGGAAGACCAGCCCAGCCCTCAAGAGGCTGCCTGGCTGTGATCAGTGAGATTCATCATGAGGATGTCCCCCCACTATACCCCAAGCATGTGAGCTGTGGAGGATCCCCCCATTCATGGCTCCAGGAGGTGAGTTACTGGTGGTGTGGAGCCATGATTCATGGCCAGGACAGACCATAATTAGTGGTCACTGGTGTGGCCCTGCAAAGGAGTCCAGAACAAACACCCGCTGGGAGCTGGATGAAGTCTGGGGTGCCTGACTCCAGGGATGGGCCGGAATCAGGCCCAGCTGGGAAGAAGCACATGGGTGAAGGCCAGGTGGCTGGTGTTAGGAGCCTGTGGGCAATGAACTGGAGAAAGTAGAATTCCCCACCTGGTGCCTGCCCCTGCCCAACCCTCCCCACCATCTGTGGCTTGATCCTTTGGGGCTCAGTATAAGCCCCTCAAATGCCGCTGGGCTGGTGCTTCCCCTAGGCCTCCTCATCTCCCCAGGCCTGAACCGGCCCAGAGCGCCTGTCTTCACCTGGCCCTGCCTAGCTGCGTGTCTGTCTCTTTCTCCCTGCCACAGAGGGTAGGCAGGACCGCCTTGGCCACTGTGTGCCTAGTGCCAGTCTCCTCTGCTGAAGGAGCAGATGCGTGCATGGTTGGCAGGTAGTCCCTGGAGCCCTGGATAGGGGCATTCAAGGAGTGCCCGGGAGGCCCCTGGAGAATAGGGATTGGAGGGGGGCAGCAGGCGGAAGCCCCGCAGCCTTTCCTTGGGGAAGGAGTGAGGGGACTGATGAGAGAACCCTGAAATCCACATCCCAGGCAGACAGGCAGCTTGAGTCCCCCAGCCTGCTGGTCTTTGGGAAGCCTGGCACAGGGCTGCACACTCCCACTAGGGTTCAGCTCAGCCCCTGTGGATGGGGGGCTCCACGAGGCCTAGAGACCTCCCCCAAGCCCCTCCCCACAAGGGGCTGAGTGGTCACTGGGGGTTGAGCTCCAGTTGAGCACTTCCTGAGAACGCTCTGGGTCCAGATGAAGCCAGGCTTCTCAGAAAGCCGGACTCTGGAACCCAAGAGCCTGGGTTCCGGCCCCTGTGCTGCCATTTTCCTGCTGGGCAACTGTGGCCCAATCATGGCATCCCTGGGAGCCTCAGTGAGTGCGAAGCTGTGGGTCAGGCTTGGCACATCGCAGGCACTTGATAAAGGGGCACTGCTGCTAGGAATACTTCTGTGAGAGTCTCCTAGGGAACATGGTATGCTGTGGGGTTTACAGGGCTTCATGGGAGCCTTAGGACGTTCCCAGTCCACAGTGCCCCTTCCCCTCGCCATCCAAAAACACATACTGGGAGCCAGAGATGCCTCACACACAGCTCTGTTTGCAGTGTCAGAAGGAGAAGCAAGGAAGGTTTTCCAGAGGAAGAATACCCAGGGGTGGGCGGGAGTGCGCCTAGCATTGAGAAGAGCTTACAAAAGACTGTCCTGGCCAGGCACGGTGGCTCAAGCCTGAGACCCCAGCACTTTGGGAGGCTGAGGCGGTTGGATCACCTGAGGTCAGCAGTTCGAGACCAGCCTGACCAATATGGTGAAACCCTGTCTCTACTAAAAAATACAAAAATTAGCCGGGGGTGGTGGTGTGTGCCTGTAGTCCCAGCTACTCTAGAGGCTGAGACAGGAGAATTGCTTGAACCCAGGAGGTAGAGGTTGCAGTGAGCCAAGATCGCACCCCTGCACTCCAGCCTGGGTGACAGAGTGAGACTCCATCTCAAAACAAACAAGACTGTCCTAGTGTCAACTTTTCAGACTTCTGGGTTTTGTTGTTGTGTTGCTGAGTGCCTTGTTATTTACTCCTTGCCTTGTTCCCCAAAGGAATTGAAGCAGCTCACAAAACCCGGAAGCCTGAAAAGTCAAAAACTCAGAAGTTTGGCTGGATGTGGTGGCTCACGCCTGTAATCCCAGCACTTTTGGAGGCTGAGGAGGGAGGATCGCTTAAGCCAGGAGTTCAAGACCAGCCTAGGCAACATAGTGAGATTCTGCCTCTACAAAAAGTAAAAATAAACAAATTAGCTAGATGTCATAGCATGCACCTGCAGTCCCAGCTATTTGAGAGGCTGAGGCAAGGAGGATCACTTGAACCCAGGGGGTTGAGGATGCAGTGAGCTATGATGACACCACTGCACTCCAACTTGGGTGACAGAGCAAGACCTTATCTCAAACAACAACAACAAAACCCAGAAGTCTGAAAAGTTACAATGTGAAAGAGGACATCAAATGAAAAGAAAAATCATGGTAGGAAAGAAAGATGAAGGCAGCAGTCCCCACTCACTGAGCTAGAAGACCTGGAACACTGGACAGAGGTGGTTCTGAGCTCCCTAGTGGCTGAGGAGAGGAGTGAAAGCAGATCCCGGTCCCTGATCCGGTTCATGAGAGGATGAAAGCACAGCCATTGTTCTGGAGACACTTTCTGGTTGTCATCATGGACAGGCTCCCTGGAGGATGTGCCTCCTCCCGCTTCAGGATTTAGCTCTTCTACCTCCCCTGGGCTGGGGTGGGTACATTGTCTGTGCTTTGACAGTCCCTAGATCTCATGTGTTCTAGAACCCTCTCTCCCAAAGCAGAACTTTTTTTTTTTTTTTCTGTTTTCTGTTTTTTAAATCCATTTCAGCCTCCTGACAAGCAATAAGATTTGGAATATTTGTTGAGGGGATGAATAAATGAACTCCTTAGTGCGGAGGTATCTGTTCATTGCGGCCATTTCTTGAGCATTGTCATTTGCAGGTCAGAGATGTGGGAGCCCCACACAGCGGGGAGGAGAGCAGAGGCGGAGGATGGGGGGTTGGGCTAACCTAGGCTTTCCAAGCTGTGATGGGGCAGGAGCTTCTCCACTAGCTCCAGGAAGGGGAACTTGGGCTCTGGGCGCCTGTTTTGAAGAGGTTGCACCCCTTTGAGGGGATCTACGGGTTGCAAGTCACGCAGGAAACGTGACCTTAGCAGTGAGGGTGGTGGAGTGGGCCAATTTCTGGATCTTTCTCTATTTAGTCACCTCCAGCCTTGTTGGGACAGGGATCTGGGGCTAAGCCGCTGTGGTCTCGGCACCCTCTGTCCCCACTTCCCCTCGAGGACGGCCGTTTGAATATTGTCTAGTGTGGGCCATTTACCCCCGTGGGCAGGAGGAAGGTAGAAGGGACCTCAGAGGAGACTTCAAGGGCCCCCCCACTGCCCTTCTAACCTTGCAGATTCCCCTCTGGGGCCTGTTTCCTCTTCTCTCAACCAGCGATGCCAGGCTGAGGCTGTCGGTTCGAGAATCACGTAGGTAATAGCTTAGTAAAGGGCCTGGCACATAGTAGGCTCTCAAGAAAAGGTCGGAGCCTCTTGAGGAGTCTGCCTGTGATGGATGCGGAGCACAGACCCAGCGCAGTGCGGCGATTCGCCCAAGGTCACACAGCCGCCCCCCCAATTCGGACCCTGGGCGGCCTGACCCCGGGGCCGGGGCTTGTCGGGTGCCAGCGTGGGGGCGAGCAGTGTTTGGAAGAGCGGCCGCGGCCGTGGCCGTGGGTGGGAAGGGGCTTCTATTTTGGAGCGAGTGAGAGGAGCGGGACACGCGGAGGGGGTAAGGGAGGGATGGGCTCTCTCCGGCATCTCTGTCCCCCAGTCACCTTCCTGCAACCCTTCCTGGGAGGGGCGTTCTGGGCGGTGGGGGAAGGTGGGAGGGGCGGGCGGTTACCTCATCGCCGCCTCCGGGAGGCCCCGCTCGCTCGCGCCGCCGGCTGGGGCGGCGACTCCAGGCGCGGAAGCGAGAGAAGGACAGAGACACAGAGGCTCCGGGAGGCATTGCTGCCCCCCGCGCCCCGCACCGCTGCGGGACCCGTGCCGCGAGGAGGGCGGACTTCGGGGCCCCGCGCGGCCGCCGGCGCCTGGGTTGGCGCTGCGGGGCGGAGGCAGTGTCTGAGCGCCGCTCCGGGTCTGCTCTCTCCCGAGCTTCGGCACCCGCCCGAGCCGCTCGCGAGTCCGCCACCTGTCTGCCCACTCCGTTGTCTGTCCGCCCTCCCGCCGCCAGCTCCGGCCTCGGGCCTGCCCTCTCCGGTCTCCGTGTTCCGGGGTCGACGAGAAGCGCGGCGGGGCCGGGGCGCACCGGGCAGGGCGCGCGGGGCGCACGGCCCGGGGGCGCACGGCGCGGCGCCGGCCCATGAGGCTTTCCAGAGCGGAGAGCGGCAGCGCCGGCCGGCCATGGGGGGCAGCCTGCGGGTGGCCGTTCTAGGCGCCCCGGGCGTGGGCAAGACGGCCATCATCCGCCAGTTCCTGTTCGGTGACTACCCCGAGCGCCACCGGCCCACGGACGGGCCGCGCCTCTACCGACCCGCGGTGCTGCTCGACGGCGCCGTCTACGACTTAAGCATCCGCGACGGCGACGTCGCTGGCCCCGGCTCGAGCCCTGGGGGTCCGGAGGTAGCGGCTCGAGGAGCGGGCAGGGGCGTGTGACAGCGTGAGAGGTGTGCGTGCTCGGTGCACACGTGCGTGTCCGCGTGGAGGCCTCGGGCGCCTGGCTGTGCTCCGGTATGGAGGGATGTGTGTGCTTCCTGGGATAGTTGAGTTTCAGCCCTTCCCGCCGACATGGAGACTCCCAAGCCCAGGCTGGAGGCAGGGCGATTTTGCCCAGGGGCGTTCCCTTGCTCCTGAGAGCGACTCCACCTTTGCCTGCCTCGGCTGGGGGGTGTGGAGCAGCTCGTGGTGGTGCATAGCGGTGCCTTTCCGCGAGTGTGGCGTTTTGTGTTTGGGGCCTTGAGCAGAGCTACAATGGGAGAGACTGGGGTCAGGAGTAGGGGTGTACTTACTACGGGGGCTGGTGGAGGGGTTCATTCTCTGCCCCCTCATTCCTGTGCCCTGGAGCGAAGGCTCGTTTAGTAATTTGTGCAAAGTAAAGGACAGACCTCCGACCCTAGAGCAGTGAAGAAGAAAGAGCAGACAGGATTAAGCAGGGCTTCCTGGAGGGGGTGGCATTTGAGCTGAACCTGGAAGACCGAGTGAAGTTCTGAGTAAAGGGAGTGGCAAAAGCATAGCAGGTGGAAAGACCAGCAGGTGCTTACGCCAGGGGTATAAACGGTTACAGCTGACAACGTGGGGGCGTGGTGGACCACGGGGCTCCGGGCGGCCACGGGCTTTGGAATTAGTCTTAGAGGCAGTGGTAAGCACTGAAGGCATCTAGGGAGGAGAGTGGCCTGAGCCGAGTTGGGGAAAGCTGAAAAGAGGAAGATTCTGGGTAAACAGAGGGGAGACCAAGGATGTAGGAGGGTGGCTGACAGGCTCCAGGCACGATTTGGAAAATTTTACCCTGGTGGTCATGAGGAGACAGGGCCCGGGAAACTTGGGGGAGGGGCGCAGAGGGCTGGATGGAGGTGATGTTGGCCTGAGGATGAACTAGGTTTAGCGTCCAGGCCCCTGCAGAGGGTTCGAGAGCGGGAGAGTGGAAAGGAGGCTTCCGCAAACCCTGGCCTCCTGTCCCCAGGAGTGGCCAGACCCTAAGGACTGGAGCTTGCAGGACACGGACGCCTTCGTGCTCGTCTACGACATCTGCAGCCCGGACAGTTTCGACTACGTGAAGGCCCTGCGGCAGCGCATCGCGGAGACCAGGTGGGGGCGCGGCAGGTCTGGCGGTGGGGAGCTAGGGCAGGTCTGGCCCGGCCTTTGCCTGAGGGGAGTGTGTAGGGTCTCCCAACGTCGTGGGCCGGGTCTTAGGCCTTCGCCCGTGGGAAGGTCTTCAGCTGTATGTGCTCTTTTGCCCACATGGGCCTGGAGTTCGGGGAGGGCCTCTGGCTGTAGGAAGGGAATGCGCCTGCGTGTGTATACCCACTGGGGGAATTCTCCGGCCGTGGGGTCCCCGGCACCGCGTCTCTCATCTCCATTCGGCCCCCAGGCCGGCGGGCGCGCCCGAAGCGCCCATCCTGGTGGTAGGCAACAAGCGAGACAGGCAGCGGCTGCGCTTCGGACCGCGGCGCGCGCTGGCCGCCCTGGTGCGCAGGGGCTGGCGCTGCGGCTACCTCGAGTGCTCGGCCAAGTACAACTGGCACGTGCTGCGTCTCTTCCGCGAGCTGCTGCGCTGCGCTCTGGTGCGCGCGCGCCCTGCACACCCGGCCCTGCGCCTGCAGGGGGCGCTGCATCCAGCGCGCTGCAGCCTCATGTGACCCAATTGGACAGTGCCATCCATGGGCCCCACCTTGTGACTGGGACAACCCGGGACGTGGATTGGACAGGATCGCCCAACTTCTCTGGGACTGGACAGGGCAATCTCTGCCCTGATTGGATGAGGCCTAAGCGACGGGCCTCTTTTTGAACCTCATTGGACCCAACCAGGTCCCAAGCTCCATTGGAGATGACCAGTCCTTTCTGGGACCTCAGTGGGTCACAATCCCACTGGATGGAAAGGACTTGGCTATGAATTTGGAAACGCGAGGCCTGCTCCTGGAGCTTCACTGGACATATTCTTTATGCCACTCCTATCGCAGGATAATAAACGGGAAAATAATTGAGTGCACCTGGGATTTCTGTGCTGGGCGGGATAACGCTTTAAATCTAGAGGTCAGAGCTGCCAGGCTTGACCTCCAGGCAGTTAACTTCAGGGTCCTCGAAAAGGTCTGAACGGCCCCAACGCGGAGTCCCCAAGAAACAGACAGGTGGCTGGAGCAAAACTTTACTGTCAGAGGCTCTGCTGGGCCACAGGTCTTCAGGACACCGGGCTGGCCCGGCCTCCTCTAAGGCATTCAATAATATTAGTAATTAAATAGCAATGCTCATCCCCCAATCGGAATGTACAACAGAGGTCCCATTGTGCCATGTGGTCCCAAAGGGTCTGGTCCCATGAGGTCTGGTACTCAAGAGGCAGAGGGGGCTCCCTGATGCAGAGGGGTTAAGGCCACAAAGGAAAAGGAGAAGGGATGGGGTCTGGGGACAGTGAGCTGGTCCATCACATCCAAGAATCTGGCTCAGCCCTTGGGGTGACTGAGTGCAGGGCATGCCAGGTCCCAAGCTCTGCGGGTCCGGAGGGGCGGCGGGGGCCCCGAGGCGTGGGGATGCGTGAGGGTTTACGGTCTGGCTGTGTGTCCATCCGACCCCGTGCCCAGGTCCTCAAGGGTTCGGGGCCAGCCAGGGAGCTCCCAGGTGCATCTAGTGGCCCCCCCATGCCAGGGCAGGGGCTGCCTTCATCGGAAGAGCTGGAAAGGGCTTGGCTTCGCGGCCCAGGCAGGCCATTGGCCGTCCGGCCAGAGTCCCCAGGTTGGCCACATTTGCCACCCAGGACGCTGAGAGACGAAGAGGAGGAACTGGAGGAACAGTAGGCAGAGTCAGGAGCTGGAGGGTCAGGGGCCCGAGCTGGGTCAGGGGCTGGTCCAGTGGGGGTCACGCTAGCAACAGCCTCAAGAGCCCGGGCATTGGCCAGGAACTCCTCTTCCAGGCGCCGAAACAGCTGCTGCTCCTGCTGCGGGTCGAGCTGCAGGGGTGTGCGGAAGATGCTGGCCGGTGTGGTGCCCAACTCTGGACTGGGGCTGGAGACCCGTGAAAGCCGGGGTGCTGCAGGGCTGCGGGCACGGGGAGTCTGGGGGGTGCTCCTGCCCGAGCCCCCAGTGCCCCTGCCCCTTGGCACCCATGAGTGCTGCCCGTCTCGATCCCTGCGCACAAGCAGCACAGCCTGCTCCTCGCGGCTCTGGCTCCGGGCCCGCCGGGCAGGGCTGGGGGCTGACAACTGGGCTCCCCTGCCTCCTGGGGCCCCCCGGGGCCGGCCCCGATCCAGCCGGTCTCGGGACTGGCTGCGCAGGGCAGGAGGCCGTCTCGGAGAGGCCGGGGTGCCTGTGGTCAGCCGCCGGCTGGGTCGCTCCCTCCGGGGGCCAGTGCCTGTGTCATCACTGCGGGTACCAAGGGGGCCGCTCTGGGCGGAGGAGGCTGAGGAGTCACTGTCCCCGGAGTAGCGGCGGGAGCGGGGATGGGGGGGCAGCTGATCCCGGGGCCTGGGGCAGGGGGACAAGAGAGACAAATGGGGTACCACGGAAGGACTGGCATGCAGAACAGGCAGGGAGAGGAACAGCAGGGTATGTGGCTGGTGGACGGGGCTGTCAGGGGCATCGGTCTGTCCTGGGGACTTCCAGGGAGAAGTGAGCAGCTTCCTCCAGCCACCCAGGGCCCCAAAAGCCACGGAAGAAGAAGTTTCCTGGGCTCTAGACACCCCCCTTCCCAGAACGGGCCAGAGGAAGCAAGAGCTGGACTGGCTGCCGCCCAGCCACAGGGCCCGCCCCAGCTGTGTTGTTGGTTTGGTTGTGTTGCCATGGAGATGGGAAGCTAGGCCCGCCCCCACCCACGGGAACTTTTCCCAGGGTGTGAGTCACTCTGGCGCACAGGCAACCCGTCATGCAGGCCAGGGCTGACGCCCCCCAACCCTCTGGACCCTCACCCCTCGTCCTCCTGCATCTCACCTGGGCGGGGTCTCAGGCCCCTCCTTTGTGCTTCGTAAGCTAAGGGGAGTCATCTCAGGTCGGGAGCCCCGACGCTCACTCCCGGGAACTGGGCTAGCAGGGCGGGGACTGGGAGTGGGCGACACCCTCTGCGGAGAAAAGGTACGGACCCTCGGCTGGGGTGGGCGATGAGCTGCAGGGAGAGAGGACAGGCAGCATGTGAGGGACGTAGCCACACAAGCGAGTCCCCTGCCCATCCACCCCCAGCCCCACCGCGGCACTGACCGGTGGAGGAGCAGCGGCACGGGTCGTGCTTGTCCAGGTAATGCTCCAGCGTGTCCCAGCCACCACCCACTCGCACCATCACGTGGCTCCTCAGCACCTGCAGGCATGGGCAGGTCATGGCTGTGCCCCGGGCGCCCGGCAGCCCACCACCTTGGCTGCTGCCCACTAGAGGGGCCCCTGGCCCTTACCCGCACAAAGATGAGCAGGCTCGAGTCCCCCACACGGTACTTCCCCTCCGAGACCTTGATCATGGGGAACTGGTCGGGGCAGGTACAGCGGCCCAGGATCTCCCTCACCTGAGGCCAGAGAGAGGGTAGGGGTCAGAGGTCAAGTCCTCTTCCTGGGGCTTAATGTCAGCCATTCCAGGATCAGGAGGAAGTCAGGCCTCCCAGGGAAGTGGATGGAGGCAGTGTTACCCCAGATGGGGTACAGCTTCTACACATGACCAACCTTTTCTTTCTTTCTTTCTTTTTTTTTTTTTTTTGAGACAGAGTTTCACTCTTGTTGCCCAGGCTGGAGTGCAACGTTGTAATCTCTGCTCACTGCAACCTCTGCCTTCCAGGTTCCAGCAATTCCCCTGCCACAGCCTCCCGAGCGGCTGGGATTACAGGCATGTGCTACCACGCCTGGCTAATTTTGTATTTTTAGTAGAGATGGGGTTTCTCCATGTTGGCCAGGCTGGTCTCGAACTCCTGACCTCAGGTGATCCACCCACCTCGGCCTCCCAAAGTGCTGGATTACAGGCGTGAGCCACCACGCCCGGCCTTTTACCAGCTCCCCCTTCTTGGCTCTCTGGGCCCAGGGAGCTCCCAGGATGAGATGATGGGGCTGTGGTCACGCCATGGTCTGAGACCCGGTGAGGAACATCCCACAGCTCCTAGAGCTGGGGAAACCCCAGAGCCTGTCCTCACTCCCCCTTCACCCACTTCCCAGACAAGAAGGCTGGGGCCCACAGGAAGGCCAGGCGGGCTATAGGACACAGGCGCAAGGGGCCCCATGCCCCTGGGTGGGCACTGATGCGGAGGGGTACCAAAGACACGTGGGACACACAGGCCACTGGCTGGGTGAGCACGCACCACATAAAGCGCCCCACCAGAGCCAGAGCTGCCAAGCTGGCTATGTGGGCAGCCCTGCCCGCCTCCCTGCCCACAGCAGCAGTGGTGCCGCCAAAGGAAATAAGCAGGTGGAGCCTTGAGTGACCCTGGCCCAGGACAGGGGGTGGGGCCCCAGGCTCTGCCCACTGCCATCCGCTATCCGCCTCCCAGGCAGGCACATTGTAGTCCTGACCTTCTGATAAGAAGGAAACTCTTGGTCCAGCCGTTGGGGGTGGCAGGGGCCACCCACATCCTGGGAGAGGAGAGAGTTGGGGGCAGGGCCCGGCACCTTCTATGCTTAGAATCCTGCAGCTCCAAACAGGATCCCCATCCCAGCAACAGCAGCAACCTGGCTAGGCTTCCCAAGGATGCCTGGGGAGTGGGGAGACCTGCAGAGCCCCCCAGGGTACCTACTGTGTGGCAGGCACCTTGCCCAGGGCTTTCCATGCCTCATCTTAACTGAGCATCACAGTACCCACTCAACCTCGAGCCTCCCTGAGGTTCTGGGCACATCTGCCTAAGACTAAGTGCAGGGAGGGCACCGAGGAGGCGCCCCAATCATGCAGTCCCCCAGAAGAAGGAATGCACAAGCTCAGTTGAGGCACAGTTAGCACACAAAGTGAGGGAGGATCGTGCCAGGAGCCCGCATCCTGTCCCAGGCCCGGCTGGGCTGCGTCATCTCCCCAGCACCTCCCTCACTGTGGGCTACCCATTTCCTTGGGGTCAGGTATACATTCCTTGATTTGGTGCTCAACATGTGCACTCTTTGTGGGGCAGGCTGTTCTGCAGATAGCAGGGTGGACCCTGGGAGGTTCAGGGACAGATCGCAGGCACTAGCTGGGCTGTCGGGTCCCTGGCGCCTGGTGCTGGGGGACTCACCAGCTCGTCGAGGTTGCGCAGGTCGCTGGGTGTCATGCGGGGGGCACGGGCAGGAGTCCCTGGTGCAGGGGTGGTTTCAGTGGTGTCCTCCCCAGCAGCAGGGGCGTTGGGGGCTGGGGGTGCAGCACGCAGCTCCCGCTCAATCTCCTGCTCGAACTGCACGAGGCGTGGGGCGAGCAGGCCCAGGCGGGCCCCACGCCGTGCCACCTCCAGCAGGCATAGCACCACGCTCTTCTCGTTCTTGCGAAGCACCAGGTCCTCAGTCTCAAACATGAGCACCTCCGGCACACCCAGCTCCGTGCGGCACCAGCCGATGAAGGTGGCCACGTTGTCGCGGGCCATGAAGGAGCCAGGCACTACACTGTGTGCCTGGAAGGCCACACCTCGGGCCGGTCGGGCAGCTGCCAATGCACGGGCAGCCTCGGTCACGGCGTTAGCATGTTGGCACAGGGTCGTGCCCGTGGCCAGCCCCGTCAGGAAGCCATCACCACCACCCGGGAGACCCAGGCCGTACAAGGCATTGAGCCACTCGGCCAGGTCCTCCTTCATGGCCTCCACGTAGGCCTCACTGGAGCGAAATGGCCGCACGCTCTTGGCCGCCGAGCCCGCGATGCCCGCCACTGGGTCCGCCATGCCCGGACCGGCCGAGTCACTGTAGGCAGGAACACAGGTCAGGATCGCTGTGGGGACCCAGTAAGGGCTCAGTACAAACTAAGCTGCTGGCCACCTGCACCAGTCTGTCACTCAGGGCAAATGCCTGGTTTACATGTTGGCTCTGGGAAATGTCGGTGCTCCAAGTTTCCTCATCTGCGAAATGGGTACAGTAACATTCCCTGCCTCATGGGACTCTATGGGATAATTTTTATAAACTTAAGGTCCATTAAGTGTTTGCTGTGTGACTTTTTGGGGTGCAAACTGGGGCTTGGCTGGGGCCTCCCTCTCAGGCAGGGAGGTGCCCATTGTGAAGGGCTGGGACCTAGAGAAGTGAAGGCAACGGCTAGGGCCCCCAGAGGACACGAAGGGAACCCAGGTCCTGACCTCAGAGTGGGTTATGTGCATGGCTCAGGGCTGGTGCCCACCCCACGTCCTGCGGGAAGGTCCCCGCACCTTCCTTGGCCCCCCTTCCATAAGGGCTGTGCCATCATTAACAACGACATAGCAGCAGCAATAGTGTAACAGCACGACCGCACTAGGGCTGAGCGGGCGGAGGCATTATCTCAATTTTACAGATGAGGAAACTGAGGCGCAGAAAGGGCCGAGCTCGTGAAGGTCGCAGAGCTGTGGGTGGAGGAGCCCGGGCGTCCAGGCGGCACAGCGTGGCCGGTCTCGGCGATCCAGGGCCACGGCCAGGCCCCGCCTCCTCCAAGAAGCCTCCCTAGCGCCCCAGGCCGGTGCCAGCTGGGCCAGGACTCAGAGCGGCCTCCGCAGGCCCCGCCGGTGCTCGGGCCTGGGCCCAGAGAGGGCGCGGGGCCGCCCAAGGTCACACAGCCCCGGGGAACAGAGGCCGCGGACGTCGCTTCCCGGCCCTCCGCCCCCGTCCATGCGCACCAGGCAGGGAGTGCTGGGGGTCCCCGCGCTCACCTGGCTCATCCCGCGGCTCCGGGGAGCATCGCCCCGGCGGGGGCCGGAGCCGGGCCAGGCCCGCCGCAGGGAGGCGCCGCCCGAGCCGCAGCTCGATCTGTCCCGCGCCGCGGCCTCCTCCTCGCCGCCGTCTCCGCCCCGCCTCCCTGGAATTCGGATCCGGCCCGGAGGGGGCGGGCGGGGCTGCGCGCTCTTAAAGGGGCCGCCCCTTTCCCGAGTCGGCGGGGCAGACAGGGGAAGAGCTGGGGTCTCCCCACGCGATCGGGCCAGGAATCCCGGGTCTTCAAGCGCTCTCGACGCAGAGGGCCCCAGGGTCCCCAGACAACTGCGACCGGCCCAGGCGCCCCAGCCCCACCCAGCCTAGTACCTGGGGCCCCGTCCAACCTCTTTGATCCCCTGGGGAGGAGGTTGGGACCTTTTAATCCTCCGCCTCCCCGGACGGTGGGCTCCCCGGGCTGGCGCACAGCACGGCCTGTTCCCAAGATGAAGTCAGGAAGCGATAGCGGCTGGGCGCTGCGAAGTCACCTCCTCCCGGGTGGATCTCCCCTGGCCAGATAACCGGCACCGCCGCGGGGAGGGGAGGATGGCCCTGGTGACTGAGGGCTCCTTGTGCTCACGGAATGCTCGGTTTTGACCTTGAAATGAGGGGAACCGGTTTTACAGATGAGGATACTGAGGCTTAGAGAAGTAGGCAGATGGCCAAGGCCAGAGTTCCGCACAGAACAGGGAACGGGGGCATCGGAGGCCGGCCGGACACGGGAGGGTTAAGCCCCACTAGGCTCTTTTTAAACTGCAGAGGACAGACCGCCGGGATCAGCGGGAAATCCTGCCCCCTGCTGCTGCCGGCTGGGTTGGGCGGGACGCCGGGCGGGTCTGGGCGGCAGCCATGCTACACGGGTGGGGCCGGCCTGCAGGGAAGCGCCGCGGACCACAGCCAGGCTCAGAGCTCCAATAAATCTCCTACTGTGTGCTACCAACACTGCTCTGCGCCCTTGACCTGGACTGGCGTGTCACCTCTGTGAGGGACGCTCATGCCCAACCGGGGCACCGTCAGGAGAGCAGCTGGTGGAGCCGGGATTTGAACATGATTATGATGACGCCCTGGTCCACAGATCAGCAGCATTGGTTGAGCACCTATTGTTAGCCAGGCCTCTTGGTGCCAGGCACTCACAGACATCATCCCAGAGTCCTTGTGATTTTTTCTTTTCTTTTTTTTGAGACAGTGTCTCACTCTGTCCCTTGCTCAGGCTGGAGCGCAGTGGCTAGATCTTGGCTCACTGCAACCTCCACCTCCCAGGTTCAAGCGATTCTTCTGTCTCAGCCTCCCGAGTAGCTGGGATTACAGGCGTGAGCCACCACATCCGGCTTTTTGTATTTGTAGTAGAGATGGGGTTTTACCATGTTGGCCAGATTGGTCTCGAACTCCTGACCTCAGGCGATCCGCCCGCCTCCCAAAGTGCTGGGATTATAGGCATGAGCCTGTGTGACTTTTTCAAAGTTGTTTTCTCACCTCAGTGCCTGGCATGGCACTTCCTCCAGTGAGGAAGGCAGAAATTAACAATCCTCAAGGCTGACACCTGCATGGCACCTACTGTGTGCTGGGTCTCTTTGGGCACTGGAAATCAACAGCAAAACAGCAGGGAACCAAGCAGTGCCAGCTCTCAGGGCCTGCTGTCCCAGTGGCAGGGAGGCAGCTTCAGGGCAGAGACAGGGATGAGGTGCAGGGGAGACGGGGAGGGAGCTGGGTGAGGGTGTGAGTGTGAGGGGGGCTGCAACTTAAAATCCCTCATCAGGAAGGGAGATGAGGGAGGAAGCCCGGGGATATCTGGAGGGGGAGAGGGAATGGTCAGTGCAAAGGCCCCAAAGTGTGCATGTGTCCAGCATGCTCAAGAAGACTGGGGAGGTGGCTAAGGCTGGAATACAGGGAGGTGGGTGAGGGAAGAGGTAGAGAGATTAGAGAGACCCCAGGGCTGGTTAAGCAGGGCCTTGCGGGCTGCGCCTCTTTTGAAGGACATGGGAGCCATGGAATGATTTAGAGCAGGGGTGGTTGGCTTAGGTCTTAACATTCCCTGGGGCTGCTGTGGTTGGCCAAGGCAGGAGCTGGAGCCTCAGAGGAAACCAGGTGGTGAGAGGGTGTTGGATTCTGGCTGTATCGTGAGGGGAGAGCTGATGTGCTGGTGGATTGGTTGTGTGAGAACGGGGTCCAGGACAACTCCCAGGGCTGAGCACTGGGAGGGCGGGGGTGCTAACACCTGGGGAGGGGAGGGCTGCTGGAGGTGGAGGAGGGTTGTAGGTTTGGGGTGGGGGTGAATCAGGGTGTGGACACTTAACAGTTTCATCTTCAAAATACCCCGATGAGCTATGATACTCTTAGGTGTTCTCATTTTACAATTTGGGGAAATTGAGGCCCAGAGAAGGCACGGGATGTGTGTAACCAGCAGCTGTGCAGGCATTTGACTCCTGCTTATACCTACCTTGCTCCATTTTGGGGCTGTGGACACGGGTGAAGTTGGACTGAACCCAGGCTCTGTCATTGGTCATTAGGTGGGATAGTGAAGCTCCCTGAGCCTCAGTGGCACCATCTGTAGAATGGGACAGTAGTAGTAGTCACATCATGGGGTTGTGAAAGATAATACCACTACCCAACTCAGTGTGGCCCGGCTCAGCATGTCCACTTCTCTGGGGAGGAGGGATTATAAAGAGATTCCTTCCTCCCTCTGTGGCCGGTGATAAGAGGCCTGTTCTAGACCACAGCCTCCACCTGATTGTAGGACATGTAGTTGCTATGGTGCAGACCTCACTGGGGGGTCAGACCCCTGGCCCAGGGCATGGTGGACCCTAGCTTTGACTCCCTCTGTCGTATGGTGGCCCAGGGCCCGTGGGGCCACGTCTGGGAAAGCCTCAGCCTCTGCATGGTCTCCCTTGTTCCTTGCAGGACCAAGAGAAACCACAGAAACTGCTGGAGGCACAGGAGGTTTGGGCTATAGGGACCCTAAGCCCATCTGTACAGATCCTTGAGGCCACCCCCCTCTGTGCACAGAATGCTGTGGCTCCCATATGGGCTCCTTCTGGCCTTTGGCCAGAGGGTACATAGCCAGTTTCTCACACCCACTGCTGGGTGCCAGCCAGCAGCCTGCTTGGCCTTGGTTGCCGCTAGAGGTCAGACGATGGCTGTGGAGCTTTCAAGCAAAACTGGCATTGTGGGCTACAGCCCTGCTACCAGGCAGCTCCAGGAACCTCTGGCACTGGTTGGATTAGAACTCCTAAGTTCTCCAGCCTGGACTGAGGCTCTGAGCACAGCCCAGGATGAGGGAGGGACTCACAGGAGGCTTCCGGCTGCTGTGTCCAGGTGTGGGCTCAGCTCCAATGACTGCAGCTGGTCAGCTCCTGCTCTGGCTGTGGGACAGGTGACCCCGAGCTGCCTCCAGTGCCCTCCACAAGAAAGACGCAAAATTGGAAAACCCAAGTGGGCTCTTTCCAACCTGCCTGCATCACAATGTCCTCACTGCCGGCCGTACGCCCAGCAGATCTGTCAGGAGTGGGGCAGGAGGGGACAGCATGAGGACCAGCTGTCGTCCCTGTCACAGACTGCACTGTTGGCCCCACAGCTGCTGCTGCAGCCCTGTGCTCTTTCCCGTCGAGCAGGGGAGCCACTCCCTGCGGGCATAGATCAGTCTCCCCATGGACCCCACCACCTTTGCCCAGGCCTGTGCCGTATGGCCTCGTGGGACCTCAAGTTTGTGTTGGAAACTTTTAGTCTAGGTGCTTTTAAGGAGTTTGAGCAGGGTGTGGGATAGATGCCAGCCTTTTGACCTGCTCTGTCATCTGCCCTGCCCACCTCCTTCATGCCCTGGCACCAGCCAGCTTCATGCAGGCCTTTGAGACAGGCTCGGAATCCATGCTGCCTGAGGGCATCTGTGCCCAGAGGAGTCCAGAAGTTTCTTTGGGCTGACAAAAATAGACTTATCTGCTGTAAACGTCTCTACCAGGGCTATTTAATGCCGGTGACAAACCCCTCTCAAGGTAGGGACTAAGGGTCCTCCTGGGGAGCCTATGCAGCCAGAGTCTGACGGATGCTTGTGCAGCAGCAGCTTTCAGAGCAGGCTCTTGTCTTCCCTTAGTGCTGGCAGCATGCGGGTCATGTCAGAGCACCCATCCTTTCAGAAGCAGGTGCCTGTGTACAGTGGGTGGTGGGAGGGTGAGTGTGCGGGGTCTGGAGGGCAACGACCCTTAGCTCAACTCGGCCTCTCAATGGCAAGTCCTCCCTTGACCTCTCTGTTCCCATCTCAGCTGAGGTGTGGCTGTCCTGTGTTACCTGCCTTGAAGGTTATTAGGAATTAAACACATGGAGGTACTTAGTGCAATGCCTGGCATGACACAGGGGCCCAGTGATTCCCTAGTCAAGTTTGGGCCTCATAGGTGTGTGTGCACCTTGGCTCTGACACATCAAGGCTGAGGTGAGAGCGTCCTTGGCCCCTTGAGGAACAGTGCTGGACTGGCGAGCAAGGCAGAGCAGGGCAACTGGGCTCCCAGGGGTCTTTTGAAGCATGGCAAGCATGCTTGGAGCCACCAAATGGTTTTGAGACTGGAGACGACCTCCTGTGTCTAGCTGGTTTGGGCCAAGTGTGGTGGCTCACGCCTATAATCCCAGCACTGGGAGGCCAAGGTGGGGTGATCACTTGAGCCCAAGTTGAGCCCAGCCTGGGCAACAGTGAGACCTGATCTCTACAAAAGCATAAAAAAAATTAGCCGGGTGCTACACCTGTAGTCCCAGCTACTCAGGAGGCTGAGGTGGGAAGATCGCTTGAGCTCAGTTGAAGCTGATTGTGCCACTGCACTCCAGCCTTGGTGAGAGCAAGGCCATTTCCAGCCACAACAAAAACCACCACAAACCTTGGTCTGGCTTCTAAGGAAGGGCTGGAGACACTGAGAGAAGCAGGGAACCCAGTGAGGTGGTGTCATGGAGGTGGGGGGCTGTGGTGGTTTGCACTGTCCTGGATTTGGAAGAGAGCTAGGTTGGGGGCTGGGGTTTGAGAATAGGTCATGGATGACCACAAGGTTTGGGGCAAGTGTGTGTTTGCTGACCTGGGGTGTAGGGAGGATGGGGCAGGAGCAAGCCCTGCTCTACACCCATCATGCACCCAAGCCGAGTTGCCCTAGGGAGAAAGGGCTGAAGCCAGAGTATGGGAAGGACAGCCAGGCAGTGTGGGGCTCAGGGAACCCAATGCTAGCCTTAGGGCCATCCCACATTTAGGGATAGAAGAAAAAGGAAGCAATGAAGGAGACAGAACAGAGAAGGAATGACCATTGATTTGGCAACATTAGAAGTCGTTGGTGACTGAGAGGTGTTTTAGTGCTGGCAAAGAATGAAGTGGGTTCCAGAAAGGGAGGAGGCAGACATGGCTCTTTCCATGTGTTTCCTGTAGAAAGAGCCAGGAAGATGGTTTGGAGGGAGGGGTATGATGGCTGGTTAAGGGAGGGTTTTCCAAATGCAGAGAATCAAACACACACATACTAGCACAGGAAATAACCAGGGGAACAGCAGAGGTGTACGCAATACTTGTCCAGAAGTGCTGGGATGAGAGGGCCCGACCCAGTCCGCCTAAGAGGGATTGTCCCTCACCCGAGGGAGCAGCCCCTTAGACGCTCCTAGTGCCTGATACCACGGAAGGCAAAGTTATTTCCAGGTCTTCCTGTGCCTCCCTTACCTGGGTCTCTCCTTGAACCTTTGGACACTAGTGGGTCTCTGAGGGTGCGTCAGGGCCAGAGTCTGTTTCCATGTCACAATCGCTTTAGATTTCACCTCACACGACCCCTGAACAAACCATTTATCTGGAAAGCACCCCTCTCCTGGGTGGGGTGGGAGCACGCTCCCAAGCAGACACGCAGTGACTGTGGAACAGAGGCCGAGAAGGATAACTGTTTATAAACATTTTGAATTTTATTTAAAAAAAAAAAAAAAACATCACAACCATGAACATTGTTACAGTTAGAGGCCCTCTTGGTTCTCCACAATGATACTGAGCATGCTCACAAGGGGTTCCCATTGTTAAAGTCTTAGTTAAACAACCATTTTTAAAAGAAGGAAAAAAAAACTCCGCACACTACCATTTAACTTGTTTTAATGTTTCTTCACAAATGGTGAAAAATACTAAAGTACAGACAAGGAATAATCATAATGTTGTGGCCAACATTATAAATATGGAATTATAAATTTAAAACATTTTCTGGTTTAAAAAATAAATCTGGTAGTCAATGCAGCTCTGCGGGGTCTCTGCATCTAGTAGGGCCGATCTCTGCGCTCCTGACGGTGCTCGCCTCTGCAAGGCAAAGAGGGCTCTTTGGTTAGAATGGGGAGGGGTGAGGAAGCCCTTCCAGAGCCCCCAGGTGCCCCTTCCTGACTCCTCCCAAGCACTGGCACAAGCTTCCTAGTGCCATGGGAACTTGCTCCAACCAAGCTGGGAGGGGCTGTCCTCTCACTGTGCCTGGTGGCCCACAGCTGCTTTTCACCAGCACTTACTTATCCATTTTTCCAGGTCCTCCACGTCCTCCTCTTCTTCCTCCCATCTGTTCCATCAAAGGTCCAGGGGGCCCTCCAGGGCCACCTCGTCTTCCTCCACCAAAGCCACCTCGGTCCATGCCCCGGCCACCACGGAAGCCACCTCTGTCTCCACCACGGCCACCTCTGAACATTCCACCGGGACCACCACGATCCATGAGGCCACCTCTTCCTCCCCGCATGCCACCAGGGCCACCTCTGCCACGATCACCACCTAAGGTGAGAAGAGCAGGGCGAAAGCAGTCAGTGGGTGGCTGCAGAGGCCCTGTGGACACTGGAAGCTGCTCTGCTTCCTTCTCTCTCACCGCAGAAACAAACCAGACACTTCACTCAATCTCAGCATCACGCTGACAATTTAGAAATGACGACAGGACGACAACTCAAGGTTCTTAAGCAGACGGCAGCTGTAGTTTACCAAGCCCACAGATAAGAAAAGAGATTTAGCATCAGGAAGCTGAGGGGACACTCATGAAACCTGCACCTACCCGGGGGCGGGAAGGGTGGCGGGAGGAAGCCTTCAGGCTTTGGGGCCTTACACTGGTTGCACTCTGTTCTCCAGGCGAAGTTCTGGTTTCCACAACCCCTGCATACAATTACATCACAGCAGAAATCACCAATTGAACTAAGGAAGATAAACAAGGAAAGGTGTGTGAACAGGTACACACACTCACTATCAGGATCTATGTACACCCAGGTTTTAGGGCACAGCCTAAGGCAGCAGTGCGCCCACAACACAGTTCAAATCAATCTTCAGAAGGCTCTGAAGCATCCAGGGAATGGCTGACTAGTGCCCCTAACCAGCCATCAGGGTCATCATTCTGTTCCTCTAGACAGAGCAATCTGCTCTAGAGTGGGGATGGGATGAGGGAAGAGTGGCTTCACTCGTAAGGTATCAATTTGCCAAGACAAGTACATACGGATTGGGACACTGCCAGTCTCCAGCTCGGTGCTGGACGTTTCCTCCTCCGGAGGGGTTCCCTCGGGAACCCCGGGGTCCTCTTGGAGGAAAGCCTCCTCTATCTCCTCCACGGCCTCCCATGCGACCCATGGGTCCCCCAGGACCTCCTGGGCCTCCTGGACCTACAACAAGAAATAGCAGATCATTTCTCTGTAGCACCAGATTTGCTATGGGAAATAAAAATCACTAAGTAAACCCACAGATACCACTGTTGTCATTTCCCCATCACCCGTCCCATATGTTTCCGTGTGGCTCAGGCATCAGCCCCTTCCCTGTGATGAGCGTGTTCCACGTGCTCTACAGGAAACAGAGCTCCAATTCTTTTTTTTTTTGAGACAGAGTCTGGCTCTGTCACCCAGGCTGGAGTACAGTGGCGCGATCTCAGCTCACTGCAAGCTCCATCTCCCAGGTTCACGCTGTTCTCCTGCCTCAGCCTCCCGAGTAGCTGGGACTACAGGCGCCCGCCATCACGCCCGGCTAGTTTTTCTATTTTTAATAGAGATGGGATTTCACTGTGTCAGCCAGGATGGTCTCGATCTCCTGACCTTGTGATCCGCCTCCCAAAGTGCTGGGATTACAGGCATGAGCCACTGTGCCCGGCCTTTTTTTTTTGAGATGGGAGTCTTGCTCTGTTGCCTGGGCTGGAATGCAGTGAAACAAGATCTTGGCTCACTGCAACCTCCACCTCCCAGATTCAAGCAATTCTCCTGCCTCAGTCTCCCAAGTAGCTGGGATTACAGGCATGCACCAACATGCCTGGCTAATTTTTGTATTTTTAGTAGAGTTTCACCATGTTGGCCAGGCTGGTGTCAAACTCCTGACCTCAGGCGATCCGCCCGCCTCGGCCTCCCAAAGCGGTGGAATTACAGGCATGAGCCACCACACGCGGCCAAACTCCCACAATATATAAGGAGCAGGCAAATCTATACAGACACAACCAAAGCCTAATAAATGGCAGTCTGGAGGTGAGAGGCAGTGTGGCTTCCAGCCTCCCGTGTTCTTCTCCTCTTCCTTTTACACCCACAAACGTTCAAAGTATTGACTCTACACACAATTTTTTATTTCTTCACTCTAGTAATCAAGTTTCTCAAGGGTAGGGAGTATATTGAAAACCTTTTAATGCAACATAGGAGATCAAAGAAAGTACCTCCGCGAAGTGGTGGTGGCATCCCTCTGCCCTCACGGGGTGGCATACCCCCCCTCATACTGTTCATTGGAGGCTTCTTCCGAGCAAGAGAGACTTTAAGTTTGCTCCCTTGAAAATCTTTCCCTGGAATAAGACAACAGAACATCAATTACTCCCCTATATTCCCTGTTCACCAACTAAACGACATCATCAAATGACCACTCCCAGATGCATTAGGTCTGCCCCTCCTGTAATCTTCTCTAAGATCTTTACTGACAAGGCCAGAAAAAGGCTTTTTTGAGATGGGGGTCTCACTCTGTTGCCTAGGCTGGAGTGCAGTGGCAAGGCTCACTGCAGCTTCAATCTCACAGGCTCAAGCAATCCTCCAAAGTAGCTAGGACTACAGGCACGCATCACCATGCCTGGCTAATTTTACAAAATGTTTTGTAGAGGCAGTCTCTTGCTAGGTTGCCCAGGCTGGTCATGAACTCCTTGGTTCAAGCAATCCTCCTGCCTTGGCCTCCTAAAGTGGTAGGATTATAGGCAAGAGCCATCGTGCCTGGCCAGAAAAAGGCCATACACTTAAATATACTTAAAAACCTCTCTGCAGCCTGGCCAACATGGCGAAACTCCATCTCTACTAAAAAATACGAAAGTTAGCTGGGCAGGGTGACGTGCACCTGTAGAGTCCAGCAGCTACTCAAGTGGCTGACGCACAAGATTCACCTGAACCTGGGAGGCGGAGGTTGCAGTAAGCTGAGACTGCTTGTGCCACTGCACTTCAGCCCGGGTGACAAAGTGAGACTGGCTCAAAAAATCAAAAACACAAGCAAAAAAATACTGTCTACCATAAGGAGGAAAATAAGCTGGTGGGAAGCTGACTGTATGGCGAAGAAAAGAGAACCAGGACTTGTTATTTGACACTTTCTTTGAGACAGAGTCTCGCTGTTGTCCAGGCTGGAGTGCAGTGGTGCAATCTCAGTTCACTGCAGCTTCAAACTCCCCGGGCTCAAGTGATCCTCCCACCTCAGCCTCCTGAGTAGCTGGGACTATAGGTATAGGAGTGCGCTACAACACCTGGCTAATTTTTGTATTTTTTGTACAGACAGGGTTGTGCCATGTTCCCCAGGCTGGTCTCAAGCCCCTGGATTCAAGCGATGCACCTACATTGGCCTCCCAAAGTGCTGGGATTACAGGTGTGAGCCACTGGACCTGGCCAAGTCGTTCAATGCTTTCAAGTTGGTTTTGTCTGAAGTGAAATCCCAGCATTAATGTCAAGGCCTTATTTAAATATATATATTTATCTATATGCAAATGTACACTGGCTAAGATGTTCTTTTGAAGGGTTTTCTGTACCTTCTGATAATCTGCGCTTAGAGAAGTGTTTGCCACTTTAAACAAGGTTGATTTGTAATACTAAAGCCTGAAAATAAAGGGATCTCCAAATCCAGGGTCAATGGCTGGGTCCTAATACTACTGAAGGGAGATCAGCAATCTACTTCCCCCAGAAAGGGATGGAAGGTCTTCTTGCTCCCGTGGTTCACAAGTTCCTCCCTCCTGCCATACTCTATAGCCAGGGAAATTAAGAATGCCAGTGAGTACATCTTACCGTCAAACCATTCCACGGCAGCCTTGGCCGTAGGTGGGTCTTCATAGGACACTGTGGCATCGCCTTTGGGCTTTCCTGTTTCCTTGTCCAGGTAGATGTGGATCATGGGTTGCCCAGTTCTCTTGTTCATCTAGACATAGAACACCATAGTTAGGCATGACTAGAATATACTAATTTGGGAGAAAAAAGTTCGGCAAAATCCAGGAAGAGTACCAATTTTTCACATGTAGTAGTCATTAAATGTCACTGTTTCTCCGCTTTAAGTTTTTCAGAATTTTAAGTTATTTTCTCCTCTATCCCTGCTTTATCATAAAAACCAAAGTAGACCCAAAGTTACAAAGTGTGGAAGTGAACAGGATAGGCCCCACTCCTTAGCCATCTTCTGATGCTGGTTCGCCTGCCCTGGCATTTTCTTTTTTCTTTTTTTTTTTTTTTGAGACGGAGTCTCACTCTGTCGCCCGGGCTGGAGTGCAGTGGCACAATCTCAGCTCACTGCAAGCTCCACCTCCCGGGTTTACGCCATTCTCCTGCCTCAGCCTCCTGTGTAGCTGGGACTACAGGCGCCCGCCACCTCGCCCGGCTAGTTTTTTGTATTTTTTAGTGGAGACGGGGTTTCACCGTGTTAGCCAGGATGGTCTTGATCTCCTGACCTCGTGATCCGCCTGCCTCGGCCTCCCAAAGTGCTGGGATTACAGGCTTGAGCCATCGCGCCCGGCTGCCCTGGCATTTTCTATGCCCAGACAGGTACCCACTGAGCACAGCCACCTCGTAGGGGTAGTCAAGCTTTGATACCACCACATAAGACAAGAGTGGCACAAAGAAAATTATCCTTAAACCATGAAGTATAGTGTACAGGCTGTGAGTGAACTACAGGGATTCTCGGTTAGTCTAACACAGCCACTACTTCCTCCAGTTAGAAGAGATGATTGTCTTTCAGCTGAGTATCAGATGTGGCTGACTTGAATTCAGGAGCCACCTTGTATAAGAATCTTCATGTGTACTTTTTTGCATTAAATATGCACACCACCAGTTTAGTCTGTAATTGTTTATATATATCCAGTAACATGTGAGAGCAATCTAATTATAGGGCTTAAAAAAGATTACAACAGGATATATATATAGATACCTCTCACTTAAAAAAAGGAACATGATACCTGAAGACGGAAAAGAAAACACGGCAAAACTGTGGTATAAATAATGTGGAAATGCATTTTTTTCTTTTTTATGAGACAGAGTCTCACTCTGTTGTCCAGGCTGGTTTCAAACTCCTGGGCTCAAGCAATCCTTGGGATCCTCCTGCCTTGACCTCCCAAAGTGCTGGAATTACACCTGTGAGCCACTGTACCCAGCTTGGAAATCTATTTTAACATCTTTATTTCCAAAATTTTGACGGTAAATACGTTTCTTAACCAGGATAAACTCCACATTCCTGAAAAAAACTACATATTATATACATATTAAAAAGCAGTCTTTTTAATATGCTCACACCTGTAATCCCAGCTACTCAAGAGGCTCGAGGCTTGAACCCAGGAAGCAGAGGTTGCCGTGACCTGAAATTGTGCCACTGCATTCCAGCCTAGGCGACAGAGTGAGGCTCCATTTCAAAAGAAAAAAACAAAGGGAGTCTTGCATAGGGTAGAATATGACAGCAGACACTAAAAGCATTTTACTTTTGAGGTGTGTGTGTTATCTGTGCACAAACAACTACAAGTAGGGAGAAATTGCCTTATATAAGATTTACCAAAATCAACTTTCTTTTTTTTTTTTTTGAGACGGAGTCTTGCTGTCTCCAGGCTGGAGTGCAGTGGCATCATGTCAGCTTACTGCAACCTCTGCGTCCTGAGATCAAGCGATTCTCCTGCCTCAGACTCTCGATTAGCTGAACAGGCATGTGTTACCACACCCAGCTAATTTCTGTATTTTAGGAGAGACAGGGTTTCACCATGTTGGCCAGGATGGTCTTGATCTCTTGACCTCATGATATGCCCACCTCGACCTCTCAAAGTGCCGGGATTACGGGCATGAGCCACCGCACCCGCCCAAAATCAACTGTATTTCTACACAGCAGTAATAACCAGAAAAGTGTCATTTAACGAAGACCATTAACCACAGTAACTTGAAAATAAACGAAACTAGAAGTAAAGCTAGTAAAATTTGCAAGACCTTTAAGGAAATCGGCCGGGCGCGGTGGCTCAAGCCTGTAATCCCAGCACTTTGGGAGGCCAAGACGGGCGGATCACGAGGTCAGGAGATCAAGACCATCCTGGCTAACACGGTGAAACCCCGTCTCTACTAAAAAATACAAAAAACTAGCTGGGCGAGGTGGCGGGCGCCTGTAGTCCCAGCTACTCGGGAGGCTGAGGCAGGAGAATGGCGTAAACTCCGGCGGCGGAGCTTGCAGTGAGCTGAGATCCGGCCACTGCACTCCAGCTTGGGCGACAGAGCGAGACTCCGTCTCAAAAAAAAAAAAAAAAAGACCTTTAAGGAAATCGATAGTCTTTACTGAAGATCTAAACACGCTGGGCACGGTGGCTTACACCTGTAATCCCAGCACTTCGGGAGGCCGAGGTGGGCAGATCACGTGAGGTCAGGAGTTCAAGACCAGCCTGGCCAACATGGTGAAATCTCATCCCTACTTACAAAAATTAGCCAGGAGTGGTGGTAGGAGCCTGTAATTCCAGCTACTCGAGAGGCTGAGGCAAGGAGACCCGGGAGGCAAAGGTTACAGTGAGCCGAGATTGCGCCACTGCAATCCGGCCTGAGTGAAGGAGTGAGACTCTGTCTCAAAGTAAAATAAAATAAATAATAAAATAAATAGGGATAGGCCAGGCAAGTGTTGGCTCACGTCTGTAATCACAAAACTTTGGGAGTTGAGGCAACAGATCACCTGAAGTCAGGAGTTCAAGACCAGCCTTGAAAAACATGGTGAAACCCCGTCTCTACCAAAAATACAAAACTTAGCCGGGCATGGTGGCGGGCGCCTGTAATCCCAGCTACTCAGGAGGCTGAGGCAGGAGAATCGCTTGAACCCAGGAGTCAGAGTCTGCAGTGAGCCGAGATCGCACCACTGCACTCCAGCCTGGTGACACAGCGAGACTTTGTCTCGATAAATAAATAAGTAAATAAACAAACAAATGGAAAAATAGAATCTTTAGGGGAAAAAAAGATCTCTCAGTATTACAAAAATGTAAATTACTAAAATTACTTCATAGATTTAGTAAACATCCAATTGGGGTTTTAAAGTTTTGAAGTTTATGGGGTTCATAAACGAACTCAAAAATACAGAAGAGCAAGAACTGAAAAACAGTCAAAATATTAAGAATTAGCATAAAGACATAATAATTTGAGGTTGGGTGCAGTGGCTCATGCTTGTAATCCTAGCAGTTTGGGAGGCTGAGGTAGGTGGATCACTTGAGGAGGCCAGGAGTTCAAGACCAGCGTGGCCAACAGGTGAAAACCCATCTCCACTAAAAATACAAAAATCAGTTAGGCGTGGCAGCATGTGCCTGTAAGTCCAGCTACCTCAAGAGGCTGTGGTGGGAGAATCACTTGAACCTGGGAGGCTGAGCAAGACTTAGTCCCTAGGCGTGGAGGAGGGAAGGCTGGGCGTAGTGGCTCACACCTGTAATCCCAGCACTTTGGGAGGTGCCAAGGTGGGCAGAACACCTGAGTTCAGGAGTTTGAGACCCACCTGACCAATATGGTGAAACCCAATCTCTATAAAAAGACAAAATTAGCTGGGTGTGGTGGTGCACGCCTGTAATCTCAGCTACCGGGGAGGCTGAGACAGGAGATTCGCTTGAACGGAGGTTGTAGTGAGCCAAGACTACGCCAATGCACTCTAGCCTGGGCACCAAGAACAAAACTCCATCTCAAAAAAAAAAAAAAAAAAAAAGGCTAATTTTTTTTTTTTTTTTAAGGAACAAACCATAAGATATCTAGAAAGAAGTCAGGCAAAAGCAACCTTAGAAAACAACTCTCAACATCAATTCACTCTCTTTAAAATGCTCGGCGGTTTAAAGTTTTGCCAGACGACCTGGTTATGCTTTTACTGACCTTAACAACCCCACATTGCTTAAAGAAGTCTGCCAGATCATCTAGAGTCACATTGTCATTTAATCCTTGTACATAAATTGCACTGTTGTCAGAGTCTTCATCTGGATCTACAGGTGGGCCTTTCAGAGAAAACAAGAGAATTATTATCATGCATCTATAGGGGTTTCTTAACTATCTGATCACTACTGCCCAAGGATATTCATCATAAATCTAAGAAAACTACCAAGCATACTAAGAATGCTATTAAACTTTTGGTTTACTTCACTTAAGGCCATTATAAGTAGATGCTCACAATAAAGGATTCCCCAAACTGTCCTTGACAGCAAGAATATCACGCTGGTCTATAAGGCTGCTGAACTCTAGGCATGCATTTACCTCTGTACCATTAATTTATAAAGCACAATATGAAGTACAAGAATTCAAAATTACCTAGATCAAGATCTGGTCCTTCATCCATGGGTCCTGCCAACCAGGAAAGATCATATAAAATATTATTAGTGCACGTCTTGCAAGCTACAAACCTTACAAACACACATAGCTATCTAATATACCACCATTTGATGGGGATTCATTAAATTCAAAATGACCCGCACTGCTAAAATGGAGCAGTGCCTCTTTAACATTTGTGAAAGGTTTGCTAGGGTTTGCTTTTTTCTTTGCTGGTTTGCTTCTAAACCATTAACCAAATACACTCTCAATGCTTATGTGCCAAATCAGTGTTAAATTTAAGTCAAAATTTTTCCTCTAAATAAACCAAATTTAAAAATTTATTCTCCCCCATATTACAGAAGCAGTTACTCAATACTTCAAGTTACCCTTTGTTTTGTAACCATAGGTTAACCTTATTACCCCTAAGACAATGCCGGCAGTACCCATTAGTCTCTTTTGTATAGATCATTTTTAAACCGCTTATGAAACTAATAAAAAAATTATAGTTTTCTAAAAACTGACTGCATTTTTTTTTTTTAAAACACTATCTATGGTAATACTCAAAAACTTACCACCAGGCTTATTGAAGCCACCTCGCTCTCCAGCGCTGCTGGGGGGATAAACGAAGAAATGAAGGCCTTTCCCTTTAAAAGCCAGTACCGCTCTGAGCCTTGGGGGGGCTCGTGGGGAAGAAGGGCACTGGCTAAACACATCTCCAAACAATGCATCTCTCTCATCTTGTCACTATGCCTTTCTTCAGGGCAGCTTGCTCAAATTTCCTCAATATACAACCTTGCTTGTCTGATTGTACACACCAGTGTGGTTGGTTCCTTTCATTTCGGGGGCTGGTATTAATAGTGCAATACTTGGCAAATTAGGAAGAAAAAATAGATCCCAAACACCCACCCCATCAGGTGAAAAACCAGAAGAGCTTGGTATAGAGGGGAGGAGCAAGTGGGGGTTAACTGCTGTGATAAACCTTTCCATGTTCATAAAGGTGCACCCTCAACCTCTCCCAAGGGAGAGCCAAATGAGGCCCAGGGTTTCCTAACAAGTCACAGTATAATAAAGCAGGAGACAACCACATTAAATTCCTACAACACACATCAGAGGACGCATCCAGCCAATCTTCAGCATAAAGCCATACATCTCAGGGCACGAATAGATTTAACAATCGCTGTGAAAGGAGAATTTACAACAAATACCAAGGCTCAGCGGACTGGGGGTGCAACTTTATAGACATATCAGTTAGAATAATGACTATGGCCATGTAAAATTACTTAAAGAGGGGAAGGGGAAATACGAATTGGACTTTAGGAGTTAAATTTTGTTTTCTTTAGAATTAAATAAAGGCAGCTCCCCAGTGGGAGGCCCTGAGTTTTTTCTAACCAGTATTGCACCTTTAATACCTGAATACACAATTTCAAGCTGTTGCATGCAGCTTTGTTTCCTTTTTAAAAGTACACACCATAAAATGTTCTCTCTCTTTAAACACAAAAGTTTACACTTTAATGTTACACAATTCTAGAGTATTATACCTCCTCTGGTTCATTACCAAACAACAAGTATGCAGTTACCAAAGTTACAGAAGGATTCCATTTATACAATGAATACATTTTGTTAAAAATATTCTATGTATATTTTTCCTCTCCATATGGACACCGTGTCTAGTCCCACTTTTCATTATGCTGCCGGCTGAGTACTGAGTACGGGTACTTTTTAAGTATTGAAGTGTATACAAGGCTCTCACTTTGTAACCTGTAGCATATAAATGCGACAAAGCATGTTAAAAAGTTTCCACGTTTAACAGCCAATGAAAATATCAAAATACTGAGGCAATGAAAAAGGGCATGTTAACAACATTGAGTGCCTTACCTGCAGAAGACACTGAAAACCATCACCACACCACAATAAAAAGGGGGGACGAGGGAAATGCCCCTGGTCTATCCCCACAGGATCCGACAGACTGCTTCACAGTCTGTTGTAAAACCTATGGGGAAAGCCATGGTCTCTTCTATGGCTCCAAGAGAGACTTCTCATCCAGAAAGAGGGGCCCCCTCTACTAGCAAAGTCTAGCACAATTAGTAGGATTATAACTTCTGGAGTATTTAAATAAACTTGAAATTGTTTTTGCAATTTAAAAATACTAGGAATTCTAGGTGATTTGAGACGTGATGATAGTACTTTCAAGTGTCTATGTCTATTTTAAAACATCCAAAAAGAAGTGAAACCTTTATAATATTTTCCAAATCAGAAGATTGAGTTTACTTCATACCAAATCATTAAATTTTTGCCTGCTGTCAAATGACTTTCTTCCAATAAAGATTTCACTAAAGACTTAAAGTTATGCAGAATATGCAAAATAGTACTTTCAGTAGTGAAGAGTATTTGCTAATATGGAAGTTAAAGATCAACTTTAATTTTGAAGTTCATTCTATTTAAAAAAAATACTATTTAATTTTTCCTAGAATAGTGGCATACCAAATCAAATGTAAATATCTAACATTCTGCATAACTTTTTTTTTTTACTAGTTTATATAGGGACAGAACACACACAGAACTAAGCCTTCTGGATTATGTTAACCACCAATATTATAGCTCACCTTCATCAAAGTACAGACACCAGATAGGGAAAAGGGGATGGGAGAAGGGAGGGGAAGGGCAGGCAGAGGTAGCAGGGTTATGTCATTGATCTAAACAAAGTTTTCTAAACCAGATTGTGCCATCAATCAAAATGGTCAAACCGATTTAGACTTTCAACATCGCCAATAGGAAGTGAGCCTATAATTATATACATTACTCTGCAAAATGCTATTGGATTTTTCTGTGCTCCATCCAAACTCTATGTATCAGGTGCACCTCAGGCTATAGTTTAAGGATTATGGGACCAAAATCTTCATTATGTTCAACGATTCTGAGTACAAACAGAAGTTGGGGACAAACACTGTGGAAAACAGCTGCATTCCTTTTCTGCAGTATATACACCAGCTATTTCAAGTCAACCATTCAAATGCAATTAGTTAAAAACTCAGGGTCATTAGAAGGGTTGTGTGTGTTCCATCCCAAATCTATTACCCACAGAGGCTTCTCACCTCTGGAAACCATGAAGGGAACTGAAAGCTATGGTTTCAAAACCATTCTTTGTTCTCCCCGACCCAACGAAGTATACTGGCAGGGAAAGAAAATAAACTGCCACTTAATGTATGCCACAAAGATGACATTTCCATGTTTTAGAAGATGGCTTGAGCTCAACAGATTGTCCATGGAAATGCAGAAATTAATTTCTTATGTCTTTCAGTCCCTTCTTTCCATTGAAAATCCTATGGATGAAACAAAATTAGGTAAAAGGAGAAAAGGTTTGCTCTTACCCCATTCCACCGCGTCCTCCTCCCCGCCCACCTCTGCTCATGCCTCCACGATCAAATCCCCCTCTTCCCCTGCCCCGGTTATCAGGGCCACTCATGCTCCGGTTCTCTCCTGGTCCGGAAAATCCTCCAGACTCCTGCCCATAAACACCCATGCTACTGGGGTGGTCCTGTCGGAATGAACCTGAGGAAAGAGTCACATCTGTAAGCCATGGACCAGCATTTACACTACTGCCTGATGTACTTTCTCCTGGAATAACAAAATCCTCAATTGCAAGGCACTAACCAAGGCACCATCTTCTTTACATCACGATAAAGCACCCCTAATGCATAGGCTCTTTTAAGTTCAACAAAACTGCTGGTTCATCACAGCTGAAATAACCTTATATAGTTAGCCTAGAATAAACCGCTTCTGAACAAAAAAAAAGCCCTCTCGCTAATATATAGTTTATAGGGTTCTCTATCCTAAGATGTCTCCAAAAGCAGCTTTTGAGCTATACTCAAGAAATGAAAACAGAGCCAGGTTTCTCAGGGCTTTAGCACACTGCTAGGGGCTCAACTACATAAACCAACACTACTCCTTTTCAGTTGCTGAAAAATCCCCGTGGATGGAACGTAATTTAAAAAGACCAACAAACAATCCTGGTACAAACTAAATTCTGAAGATAATTTTGTGTTTTTGGTTACCTCTCTCCACACATAAGAACTGCAAATATTCTGTGAGGTGGATTCTTTTTCCCCCCTTTTCCTTCCCTATTTTTTTTTTTTTTTTTTTAAAAAAGAATCTTTATTTATTTTTAAAAAGATAGGGTCTCACTATGTTGCCCAGGGTGGTCTCAAACTCCTGGTCTCAAGTGATTCTCCTGCCTTGGCCTCCCTCAAAGTGCTGGGATTACAGGTGTGAGCCACCGTGCCTGGCCTTTTTTCCCCTTAAAGGATATAAACAAAACAGCAACAAAAAAAACCACATAGCTTTTATTTGACTATCAAAATCATAGTGGCCTGCAATAGCTGCCTCCCCACTTCACATTAATGACTGATAGGGAGGCCAAAAACGATCTTGGATTTACTCACTGCATACAACCTCCCCAAAGATATCAAGACTAGCAGTCTAAAACATCTTTTTCTGATCAATTACAGTATCTCTCTTCTTTTTGGCAAGGCATACTAAAAACAATTAAATCGGAAAAAAGCACTGAAATCTTCACTGGGACATCCAAGATGTTAGCTGGAATGTCATGCCCTAAAGATGTGTCCTGGATTCCAAAAGCAAACAATAGTAAAGAGTATTCCCCCTGTTCAAAAATTCCAAACACAGCTGGCGTGGCAGTGGCTCATGACTGTAATCCCAACACTCTGGGTGACTGACGCGGGAGGATCACCTGAGGTCAGGAGTTTGAGACCAGCCTGACCAAAATAGTGAAACCCCGTCTCTATGAAAAATAAAAAAATTAGCTGGGCCTGGTGGCGGGCGCCTATCTCAACTACTTGGAAGGCGGGGGCAGGAGAACTGCTTGAACCAGGAGGCAGAGGTTTCGGTGAGCTGAAATCCCACCACTGCACTCCAGCCTTAGCCCCCAAAGTGAAACTCCATCTCAAAAGAAAAACAAACAAAAAATCAACCCCACAAAAAAACTCCAAACACAATCATTCTTATTTGTTTTTCTCTCTTAGCAACTCACTCTGCTGCCCGTAGCTGCTGCTCTGTTGGCTATATTGACTTGGAGCTTGACTGTAGGATCCAGTTTGGGGTGGGTAACTAGTGGGAGGCTGCTGCCCATAGCTGCTTTGTTGACCATAGCTACTCTGCTGTCCATAGCTGCTCGGTTGCCCATAGGTGTTCTGCTGAGAGTAACTGCTCTGATCATAACTAGTCGGCTGTGTAGAAGAATAGCTGAAAGAGAGGGGAAAAAAAACAAAAAAACAAACAAAAAAAAACCCCAGCTTTTTAGAAAAAAGAGGCTTGTTATTTCAAATCCCCTGAATAAAAGAGACATTCACAGCATGTGACACAGACATCCATAAAACAGTAGTTACTTTCTACACATCAACAATTTGAATTTCAAGTCAGCAAATATTTTTGTGTTCAAAATAAAACATTAAATGGGAGGGGGAAATTTTTTTTTTTCCTTTTTGAGACAGTCTTGCTCTGTCTCCCAGGCTCGAGTGCAGTGGCGCAATCTCCGCTCACTGCAAGCTCCGCGTCCGCTCACTGCAAGCTCCGCCTCTCGGGTTCACGCCATTCTCCTGCCTCAGCCTCCCGAGTAGCTGGGACTACAGGTGCCCGTCACCACGCCCGGCTAATTTTTTCGTATTTTTAGTAAAGACGGGGTTTCACCGTGTTAGCCAGGATGCTCTCGATCTCCTGACCTCATGATCCGCCCACCTCAGCCTCCCACAGTGCTGGGATTACAGGCGGCAGCCACGGTGCCCAGCTGGGAGGGGGAAATATTATAACCACCATCTGTATAACCCTTAAAGAGTTTCCTCTTAATCTCCACTCCCATTTAAAACAATGGTCATTTTCAGGCAGGAGCGGAGGCTCACACCTGTAATCCCAGCACTTTGGGAGGCTGAGGCAGGCTGACTACGAGGTCAGGAGATCAAGACCATCCTGGCTAGCACAATGAAACCCTGTCTCTAGTAAAAAACACAAAAAATTAGCGGGGCCTGCTGGCGGGTGCCTGTAGTCCCAGCTACTTGGGAGGCTGACGCAGGAGAACCACTTGAACCTGGGAGGTGAAGTCTGGTATTGGCTCATGCTTGTAATCCCAGCACTTTGGGGGGCCGAGGCAGGTGGAACATCTGAGGTCAGGAGTTCGAGACCAGCTTGACCAACATGGTGAAAATCCATCTACTAAAAATACAAAAATTAGCTGGTTATGGTGGCATGCGCCTGTAGTCCCAGCTAGGTTGCAGAGGCAGCGGTTGCAGTGAGCCAAGATAGCGCCACTGCACTCCAACCTGGGCAACAGAGCGAAACTCCGTCTCAAAAAAAAAAAAAAAAAAAAAAAAGGGCCGAGAGCAGTGGCTCACACCTGTAATCCCAGCACTTTGGGAGGCAGAGGCGGGTGGATCACCTGAGATCAGGAGTTCGAGACCAGCCTGACCAACATGGAAAAACACCATCTCTACAAAAAATACAAAATTAGCCAGGTATGGTGGCGCATGCCTCTAATCCCAGCTACTTGGGAGGCTGACGCAGGAGAATCACTTGAATCCAGGAGGCAAAGGCTGCGGTGAGCCAAGATTGCACCATTGCACTCCAGCCCGGGCAACAGGAGCGAAACTCCATCTCAAAAAAAAAAAAAAAAAAAAAAAAAAACCACACACCCACAAAAACAAAAAAAGTCAAAACCACAAAAACAAAAAAAAATCATCTGGTATTAGGCTTCACAAATCATGATAAGAAACAATAAGGATACATATTTTAAAGTCCGATTAAACTACACCAGGAAGTTCGAGGCTACAGGGGACTATGACTGTGTCACTGTATCCCATGCCTGGACAACAGAGTGAGACCTGGTCTCCAAAAATAAACAAAGAAACAGACTAACAAAGCTTCTAATACACCACATCCCTCACCATTGCTGTATGAATTCAGTAGTGTCTCACTGTGTACCTATCCAACTTGCCAGATTAACTACTCTCAACACAATAGGTACGAACCTGCTCTGTGGAAGAAGAGTTGTAAGCCCTGCCCACTTTTGCTCCAAGCTGGCTGTAATGAGAGACACCCCCAATCAATTCTACTTGTTCCTAAACCTGTTCACATCTGCTGCAAAAAAATGAAATAAGTGCAAAAAAGGGAACTGCTACTTCTAGCAAAACTTTTAAGGCACAATTCAAACAATTTGAAAACCCACATCTAATTAAACATGGGTTAAAAAACTTGCAGGCTGGGCATGGTGGCTCACACCTGTAATCCCATAATCCCAGTACTTTGGGAGGCCAAGGTAGGCGGATCACTTGAGGCCAGGAGTTCAAGACCAGTCTGGCCAACATTGTGAAACCCTGTATCTACTAAAAATACAAAAACTGGGCCAGGTGCAGTGGCTCATGCCTGTATTCCTAGCACTGTGGGAGGCCGAGGCGGGCAGATCACCTGAGGTTGGGGGTTCAAGACCAGCCTGACCAACATGGAGAAACCCTGTCTCTACTAAAAATACAAAATTAGCTGGGCGTGGTGGCACCTGTCTCTAATCCCAGCTACTCGGGAGGCTGAGGCAGGAGAATCACTTGAACCCAGGAGGCAGAGGTTGTGGTGAGCCGAGATCGCGCCGTTGCACTCCAGCCTGGGCAACAAGAGCGAAACTCCGTCTCAAAAGAAACAAACTGGCTGGGTGCAGTGGCTCACGTCTGTCATCCCAGCACTTTGGGAGGCCGGGGCAGGTGGATCACTTGAGGTCAGGAGTTCCAGACCAGCCTGGTCCACATGGTGAAACCCTGTCTCTACTAAAAATATAAAAATTAAAAAATAAGGCCGGGCGCGGTGGCTCAAGCCTGTAATCCCAGCACTTTGGGAGGCCGAGGCGGGCGGATCACGAGGTCAGGAGATCGAGACCATCCTGGCTAACCCAGTGAAACCCCGTCTCTACTAAAAATACAAAAAGAAATTAGCCGGGCGTGGTGGCGGGCGCCTGTAGTCCCAGCTACTCCGGAGGCTGAGGCAGGAGAATGGCATGAACCCGGGAGGCGGAGCTTGCAGTGAGCCGAGATCACGCCACTGCACTCCAGTCTGGGCGACACAGCGAGACTCCGTCTCAAAAAAAAAAAAATAAAATAAAATAAAATAAAAAATAAATAAATAAATAAATAAAAATTAGCCAGGTATAGTAGTGAGCACTTGTAATCCCAACTACTCGGGAGGCTGAAGTAGGAGAATCGCTTGAACCTGGGAGGTGGAGAGTGCAGTAAGCTGAGATCGTACCATTGCACTCCAGCATGGGCAACAAGAGTGAAACTCCATCTCAAAACAACAATAAAACAAAAACAAAAATGAGTCAGGCGTGGTGGCGTGCACTTGTAGTCCCAGCTACTTGGGAGGCTGAGGCATGAGAATCCCTGGGAGACAGAGGTTGCAGTGAGTGGAGATCGTGCCACTGCACTCCAGCCTGTGCAACAGAGTGAGACTGTCTCAAAAAAGAAAACTTGGCCAGACAATAATAATAATAAAAATAAAAATAAAATGAATTGCCCAAACATTAAAAGGTTAGAGCATGAATGAACCTTTATGCATTAGGTAAAATGTAAAATGATTAAGGTGATTTATAATGTCCTGCACTTTACTTATCCTAACTGCATTGGGGAAGGTGGCTCTTATGGTTCTATTTACATGCTTTCATATACTTCTGCTTCTTATCTGAGTTAACTAAAACAGCAAAAGGAAGAACCTTAAAGGAAGAACTTAGAGTGATAAAAATGTTTTTGTCTGTATTTAGAAAGTTTAGTTATTAGCTGCCAGGCAACACTACGGGACCCTAGAACTGAGACTTTAATGTAACTAAGTATGATCAGATGACTTATTACTCCGACAGTCAGACAACATCCCTTACCTGAAGAGGTCAAAGCAAGCTGGTCAACAACCTGAAAACAACTGTTTTGTCACTGTTTTTGTTTTGCTACAAAAAGTAGACTGACCTGGTAGGAGGGTAAGATGGAGGTGCGGTGACTGGCTGCATGGGGTAGCTCCCAGGTACCTGGGGATAACTGTAGTTACTCTGTCCATATCCTAGGCTGGGCTGGTTGTAACCCCCTGTGCTAGACTGAGGTTGACTAGTCTCAGTGGGCTTGTTTCCATCCTGTGGTCTAAGAGGAGAAATAAAAAATAAATAAAATTACACAGTGACCTTTTTTGTGTGGTCTGCCAACCACAAAACTCCTGGGTAAGAATGCTACAAATCTATAAGCAATAAGCAATGTTATGATTAAGCCTGGAAATAAATACAATAAATACAATCCTAAAGTAAACTACATCAAACTGAGAGCTGGTCCAACTATATTTGCTTGAAGACAATGCTAAGAAAGGGGAAGAACCAATTGTATCCACAGAAGAGACATTAATATGTGCCATTCATCACAGTAAAAGCTATAAAAGAGCGTTGTGATATTCTGTCCTACCAGTTTAGGTGATCCGGGAGACGTGATCTGTTAGGGAATAAATGCTTTTTCTCAAAGGGGACTGCTGAAGACTAGAAACTAACAATAATGTAAGTTTTAGGTTGGAGTAACATTTACGTAAGTCCATGGCATCATAAATTTAGAGAATTTGCAGGTTTATGATTCTTATTTATTAAAAACAGACCAGGCCAAACATGGTGGCTCACACCTGTAATCCCAGCACTTTGGGAGGCTAAGGTAGGAGGATGGCTTGAGCCCAGGAGTTTGAGACTGGCCTGGGTAATATAGGGAGACCCCACCTCTACAGAAATAGAAAAATGTTATCCAAGTATGGTGGTATATGCCTGTGGCCTCAGCTACTTGGAAGGCTGAGGTGGGAGGACCGCTGGGGCATGGGAGGTGAAGGTTGTAGTGAGCTGTTAATCGTGTACTCCATCCTGGGTGACAGAGAGACTCCATCTCAAAAGATGCCGGGTGCGGTGGCTCATGCCTGTAATCCCAGCACTTTGGGAGATCAAGGCAGGTGGACTGCCCGATGCCAGGAGTTCGAGACCAGCCTGGCCAACATGGAGAAACCTTGTCTCTACTAGAAACACAAAAAAATTGGCCTGTCGCCTTGGCTCACACCTGTAATCTCAGAACTCTGGGAGGCTGAGGCGGGCAGATCACGAGGTCAAGAGATCGAGACCATCCTGGCCAACACGGTGAAACCCCGTCTCTACTAAAAATACAAAAAATTAGCTGGTTGTGGTGGTAGGCACCTGTAGTCCCAGCTACTCGGGAGGCTAAGGTAGAAGAATGGCGTGAACCCAGGAGGCAGAGCTTGCAGTGAGCCGAGATCACGCCAGAGCGAGACTCGGTTAAAAAAAAAAAAAAAATTACAAAAAATAGCTGGGTGCGGTGGTGGGCGCCTGTAATCCCAGCTACTCAGGACGCTGAGGCAGGAGAATCACTTGAACCCCAGAGGCGGAGGCTGCAGTGAGCCGAGATTGTGCCATTGCACTCTAGCCTGGACAACAACAGCGAAACTGTCTTAAAAAAAAAAAAACCAAAAACCCAAAAAACCAACCAAACCAACCAACCAACCAGAAAAAATCATTTACTAAACGGAGCTGCATAAATTAATTTAACTCGGCTCCAAGTCTCCATAATGGAAACACCAGAGTAAGGCAAAGAGACCCCTCCCAACTCCCTGCTCGGATGAACCTGGAAGTATGTATCCCTGTTAAATGATGAAAATTAATCTCAATTCCAAGGAAAACTCCAGGGGTTTCTATTACCTCTTGGCCCTAACAGTTTACATCACAGCTGCAGCAGACTGAGTTAGAGCTATTAGTATTTTAAGCAAAGCCCAAAGAATCAACAGGCAGGCCAGGCCAGGTGCTGTGGCTCACACCTATAATCCCAGCACTTTGGGAGGCCAAGGCAGGCAGATTACTTGAGGTCAGGAGTTCGAGACCGGCATGGCCAACATAGTGAAACCTTGCCTCTACTAATCCAAAAATTAGGCGGGTATGGTGGTGCATGACTATAGTCCCAGCTACTCGGGAAGCTGAGGCAGGAGAATAGCTTGAACCTGGGAGGTGGGTGCACTCGCCACTGCACTCCAGCCTGGACAACAGAGCTAGACCCCATCTCAAAAATACCAACCAATCAACCAACAAAAAAACCCAGGAAAACCAGAGAGGGTGTGAAGTACTAACTTTTCCCAAGCTGAAATAGGTCCCTTATCAAACCCCAATTCATACATAAAACCCTCCAGATATGGCTTGGATATACTGTTGCATCAGAGCATCAAATGGGACTTCATATGTCTGATGACACTCCGAAATGAGGCCCTTCCAGGAATGAGCCACTAAGTTTAACTTAGCTACCGCAAAGGCTGCCTACCAAGTATAAATTATCAAGTGGCTCTGATTACTCACTATGCATTTTAAAAGTAATTTCACGAGTGTTTGTCAGAGCTAATTTCTTACCCCTAGAGCAGGTAAGTCTAGGTTAGAAGTTGATTTCTTGTTTATTCCCCAAAATGTCTTCTTTTTTTTTTGAGACGGAGTCTTGCTCTGTCACCCAGGCTGGAGTGCAGTGGCCGGATCTCAGCTCACTGCAAGCTCCGCCTCCCGGGTTCACGCCATTCTCCTGCCTCAGCCTCCCAAGTAGCTGGGACTACAGGCGCCCGCCACCTCGCCCGGCTAGTTTTTTGTATTTTTTAGTAGAGACGGTGTTTCACCGTGTTAGCCAGGATGGTCTCGATCTCCTGACCTCGTGATCCGCCCGCCTCGGCCTCCCAAAGTGCTGGGATTACAGGCTTGAGCCACCGCGCCCGGCCAAAATGCCTTCTTTCTAACCAGAATTCAATGTACCTTCAAGACTGTATACAGAAGCCACCTAAGTGACTGTCTGAAGCAAAGACCTAAAATCTTTTGTTAAGTAATAATTAACAGTTTACCTGCTAACCAGTCATGGGGTATGAGCTCTGTGCATCCTACAGCAGGGTACCCAGTTAAGAATTTTTATTTGCCTATATTTAGATTATTAAGCCTCTACATAATGTAGAGAAAATCATGTCAACTGCTTAAGCTGAGGCAGTGATGTTTTATTTCTCAAATATGGGTATGTTCTTTCCAGACAATTAGGTCATACGACCATTTCTTGGCTCATGTGATGCACCCCTTCCCCTCCTGCCCGTGTGAACTACCATGTTTTTCCCAAAGAGAAAGCGGTTATCCATTTACAAGGTCAATGAAACCAAAAATAAAAGCATCAAAAGTACAATTCTATCAGTCATGCTGCTTTGAGTGAAAACACACTCTTTAAAACAATAGCCTTCTCCTACCCAAAAAGGTCATTGTGAAACCAGAGAACCTATTCAGTGCCATTCCTCATGCTGGCCCTTGGATGGCACCATTTCACCTTTTTTTTTAGATGGAGTCTTGCTCTGTCGCCCAGGCTGGAGTACAATGGCGCCATCTTGGCTCACTGCAACCTCTATCTCCCAGGTTACAGTGCTTCTCCTGCTCAGTCTCCCCAGTAGCTGGGATTACAGGCATGCGCCTCTACACCCAGCTAATTTTTCTGGTTTTTCTTGAGACGGAGTCTTGCTATGTCGCCTAGGCTGGAGTGCAGTGGAGCAATCTTGGCTCACTGTAAGCTCCGCCTCCCGGGTTCATGACATTCTCCTGCCTCAGCCTCCCAAGTAGCTGGGACTACAGGCGCCCGCCACCATGCCTGGCTAATTTTTTGTATTTTTTAGTACAGACAGGGTTTCACCGTGTTAGCCAGGATGGTCTCGATCTCCTGACCTCGTGAACCCCCTGCCTCGGCCTCCCAAAGTTCTGGGATTACGGGCGTGAGCCACCGTGCCCAGCCAATTTTTTTGTATTTTTAGTAGAGACGGGGTTTCACCATGTTGGCCAGGATGGTTCTGAACTACTGATCTCACATGATCCACCCGCCTTGGCCTCCCAAAGAGATGAGATTATAGGCATGAGCCACTGTGCCCAGCCAATTTCACTGTTAAATGCAGAATATTTCTGTGGTATGTTCTATCACATCAGTTACTATAATGTAACAACAGTGAACATCTGAGAGTATGTGAAAGCAACCATTAATAAGGAACTAATCCACAGATTCCTTTAAGTGTACGTAGTTGGTTTCTTTCTCTCCAACATGAGACTGATGCATTAAGGGGACCGTGGCCTTACCTTGTAGGTGCAGTGGCTGCTGGCTGCTGCCCATAGGCTGGATAAGCAGGCTGAGTGCCATATGCAGACTGAGCTGCATAGGAGGCCTGGGTGGTGGTGACTGTAGCAGTGGTGGTATCATAAGCACCAGTGCCATACCCCTGGACAGGCTGGCTGTATGCCTGGGGGGCAGTTGGAGTAGTATAACCTAGAACAAAGGAGAGCTGCATCAGATTTCAGGCCCCCTCAAAGATCTGCCTACACACTCATTATCACAACAATTTGTAAACCACTTACTTTTAAACCATCATGATATTGAATCCCTTTAAATATCCCCCCTTCAGCAATAGTAGCAACAAACTACTATTTAAAGCATAAGTTCTCTGAATATACCTAGTTTTTGGTAAAGTAACCGTCTCATTTGCTCTGAAACCACACCTAAGAGAAATGGCATGTCATGCTACAGAAAGCAGGGTTCCTTCTGACCCCTCTTGAACCCTGTGAATAGGAGACAAGTCTGTTTTTGCCAAGTCTGTACTAATTTTGCTAGCAGGTCTTCTTAACAAGTTTCTGAACAAACTTACACGCCCCAAAATGCCCTCAAGCAGGAAAAAAATATCCCAGAAAAAAAAGGTAAAAGGCAAATGACATAGCATTTTAAAATAATTACAAAATAATGATCCAGGTACTAGTTCTAATACTAAAACCTGTAATTTGGGTAGTAATTAATCACTTTCTTTTAGTTCCAAGCACTACATCACGTGAAGAACAAGCTCAATTACTTAAGCACATGAATAATAAAGATAAACTATAAATTATAGTTGCTTAACACAGGTTAAACTTTTTTGGTTAACTATTTCAAATTAAACTTCGATACTGCTCCAAACATTTAAAAGGTAATATTTTCACATCATAAAGCAGATTCCTGCCTGGTTATCAAGTTACTCAGCTCCATTCCTCTCTTACTTACCTACCACAAGCAAAAGGCCTTTTCCTGCTCAGCAATATTGGAGGTAAACCCTAGAGTCCCTCTTTCCCTTCAGTACTTCACTAACCAGGTGTCAGAAAAGACCTGCTCTCACAGGTATGCTGCAAAGCAAGATGCACTCTCTCCCTAGCTCCTGCCTCTACCAGACCAGGCAGGATCCATGCCTTTCCCTTTGGGACCTGGGCGTGGAGCATGACCAAAACCACAAAAGTCTGTAGCTCCTAACTAGAGTCCCTTTTATTGTAAGAAGTGTTACAACCATTCCCGGTGCTGGGCTCTTCTTCCTCAAGGTCAATGGGTACAATTAAGCCATGCAATAAGAAGTTTGGTTTACACTTTGGGATGCTGAGGTGGGAGGACTGCTTGAGTTCAGCAGTTAAGATACCATCCTGGGCAATACAGTGAGACCTCGCCTCTTCAAAAAATAAACAAACTTAGCTGGGCATGGTGGCATGAGCCTTTAGTCACAGCTACTTGGGAGGCTGAGGTGGGTGGACCGCTTGAGGCTGGGAGGTCAAGGCTGCAGTAAGACAAGATCCAGCCTAGGCAACAGAAAGAGACCCTAACTTAAAAAAAAACAAAGCTTTGGTCTAGGTGCTGGCATTTATATCCATCAGAGAAAAAAAAGTCTAAATCTCACTGAAGAAAAAGTTTCTGTATTTAAAATAAATCCTGAATCAAGACTGCCCATTTTAGTTAAGATTTAGGGCCTTGAAGTGTCCTCACATACCAGCCAAAAACAAGTATCAGTTTCCTTTTGTAAAATCACCTTTTGTAGCACAGAGTATAATAATACTCTTTTCTTCTCTACCTCAAATATTAAAAGGAAATTCTGAAATCATACACAGAGATAGTAATTTCCTTGTCAAAATTGCTGGGTTAAAATGTATATGAAAGCATACATAGTTTCTTTCAGAAAACAGGAAGCCCCAAGCAAAAAAAGTTTTTGAGTTAGCATGTTGTTCATCTGAACTGCTTAAGTTTTTTGCAGAGTCCTAAGGTCAACCACATAAGGCATTCATTTATTTAAATTTAATTAGAATCTAATACCATCTACCCTACCGTTCATACACCGATTACTCCCCACTACATGACAGAACACCTATAAGATTTACAGGGAGGGCAATTAAAAAAACAAAAAACTAAAAGTGATCAGGGCAATAACTCATGTCATAAAACTACGCAGCAACAGTTAGGGCCTTGTCATGCTAAGGATTACAACAATAGACACTGGGTTAATAAATAATCTTTTAATTAATCTGTAGTACCCACAAAAGCAGCCAAGCAAAATGAACAAAAATCAACAGAGCAAAATGATTTAATGACCAAAAAAAAGACCAGTGGCAAAAAAAGAAAACACACCTACTATGTGCTGACAACTCGAAGGAAAAAGGTGGTAAGAAGTATTACACAAACCGACCAAAATTTTTGTTCAATGTAAAAATTAAAAGTTTTTAAGAATTCCATTGTATTGACGTTATATAGCCCCTTTCTTCTGATGTTTAATTTTTAAAAATCCTAGAACAGTGTATTTTTATCTATTCCCTCCAATGATTATCCAGTAACTTTTATGTTCAAAGGCAGCATGAGGTAAGGAAAAATGCAGCTTGTGTGCTTGAAATCACTCACTACCGATTAGACTCCTGCTTAGTTTTGTTCACACAGTTTCCTTATCAGGCTTAATTTTGGTGTTTTTTTTTTTTTTTTTGAGACGGAGTCTCGGTCTGTCGCCCAGGCTGGAGTGCAGTGGCCGGATCTCAGCTCACTGCAAGCTCCGCCTCCCGGGTTCACGCCATTCTCCTGCCTCAGCCTCCCGAGTAGCTGGGACTACAGGCACCCGCCGCCTCGCCCGGCTAGTTTTTTGTATTTTTTAGTAGAGACGGGGTTTCACTGGGTTAGCCAGGATGGTCTCGATCTCCTGACCTCGTGATCCGCCGGTCTCGGCCTCCCAAAGTGCTGAGATTACAGGCTTAAGCCACCGCGCCCGGCCAATTTTGGTGTTTTTATACCCCCAAAATTCTTGGGAAGATTAAGGGAGATAAGGCCACCCCATAAACTGTGAATTCTATACAAACATTATTAAGTGCAATCTCCAGCTCATCAAAGCTACTAGTCTCTATACTAGAGTGACCTGTACTTTTCAGGCCCACAGTCATGATGGGGCTTTTTCAACCAATGACAATGGGATACATGGCTCTAGAGAACCATTAATTTGCCTGTAAATCACTCCGTCTCATCCCTGTAAAATGATCTAAGGATTCCAAAGGTTAGATCTAGGCCACATTAATTTTCACATCATACTTGTTTTAAAAAATGTAATAGCTTTAATACATGAAGTCTATCTCACAATTTCAAAATTCTATGCTAAAAAATCCAAACTGCATAAATTAGTTCCAGCTCTTCCCACAGCTGCAATGAACACCACTACAAAGTTTAGATAAACATTTCCCATCCTATTCAAGAAACGCCCTAGACGGGTTAGGAATTACTTCCCATCAAAATCAGGACACTGGTACTCAATGAGATAAATTACAGACAAGTTTTTCCCCTTAACTGGACTATATATAATGCAGAACTAAAGACAGTTTGAAAATAAGAGCTCTGATATCTTTAAGACTTTATTAAACAGTCCTTTGTAATAGCAATAATAAAAGGGGCGGGGATAGAGCCTGAAACATTACACAGCACTGAACACAAAAAAATTATCATAGATTTTTCATGTATCCCACCCAACCTCAGCATCAGAATACCATTTCTTCTAATTCTTAGAATAGTTTATTTTTTCGTTTCTTGGAACAATGTTATATATATTCAAGACATATCATGGATTAAAATAATTCATAACACTTAAAACAGAAAATAAAATGTGTCTGGACTGGAAACCAACCAATAGACAAACATGATACATGCAGGGTGGCAGTCTGCTCCTCTACATAAATCTCATCATGCAATCTATCCTTCAGGGAACAGGGGAAAATCAGCTGGGGAGAAATCATCTGAAATACCTTTGGGAAGGTAAATAACTATTATTAAGGCTTGAAACAAAGTAATATTAAATAAGAAAACCTTTCCCAAAATCATATAAAGAATAGGACATGGATCTGCAAATGGCACCTGAAGCAGTTTTTCATTAGCACCTTACTGTGTGTGATGTTAGAAAGTTTGGGTGTTAAACAAATGAAAACACCTAAAGGATTAACATTACAGGGTTAGACAAGATGGAAAGCATTTCCCATGCAAGAATGAGCAGGATAGTCAAACCTGTACTGGTCCCTTCTACTGTGGAAAGCACAAAACAAAAAGTAGAGGGTACACTATCAGATGAAGCAAACATGTGAAAACCAGTTTGATTTTTAAGCAGCTCAATTTAAGAAGGCTCATTCTTACTCAGTATTAGCATTAGCAAAATCTTTTAAATAGTCTCCATTTCGTCGTGAGATTATTCAATACACTGTATAAAACAGTTAAGTTCTTTTCTCTCTTGGAATTTATCCCACCCACATTCTATTGGAAATCTCTCAAGACTATAAGAGTAGGAAAGAAAGAGAAAAAATACCTCTTCCTAAGAATAAAGGATTCCCCAGATGCCAAGGTATGGACCAGAATATACATCCAAAAGCATGACTAATAAACTTCTTGGCCAATGCCCTAGCCAAAACGACCCAAATACCTCTCCAAGGCAGGCCTTACCAGTGGGAGGCTGTCCATAAGAAGTTGCATAGGCGGTCTGCCCATAGGTTGCAGTGGTCTGAGCCTGGGTATAGCTGACATCAGTGGGCTGTCCATAGGTTCCATAGCTTTGTTGCCCATATGCCTGCTCCAAAAAAATGAATGCAAGAACTTCATATATCAACTTTTGTATTTTAGCAATAAAAGGGATTGCTAAGTTTCTAAATTGGAGAACCAAAGTCAAAAACATTCCTTTCTAGAAGAGAAAAAAAAAAAAAAAAAAAAAGACAAATAATCACAGTATCATGAGTTATCCCTTATCTAACTCACTCATATTATGGTAAAGTTAGCTATAAAAAAAGCTCATTAGATAAGTAGGCAATGTCATTCACAGCTTCTCAGAGGGGGAAAAAAAGATAATCAGGCAAAACCTCAGTTAACTATACACGAGATTAACAAGACAGTCTCAAGGGAAGAGCAATAAGGGCACAGGTGTATTAATTGCCAGCACTTAGCGTAGCACAGTTTTAGTGATTGGAAACAAAAGGTAGGAAGACAAATGAACAAAGAGAAAGCAATGAAGAGGGCTAAAATCTGTCAGAAAAAATTGAAAACCAGATTTTCAGCCTGACAAAAGACTTTAAAACTACTACACCACTTCAAAGAAAATGAACCAGAACGCTGTATGTCCTCTTATGGTGGGCACATCAGGAGTACTGTCTTTTGAACTTAGACATCAATAATACTTAAAATCAGGCAAGGAATAAGCTGTTCTTTCAGATATTAGCATGATTATTCTCTAGATTTGTTTAAATGACCAGTCAAGTAAGATCTGCCAGAGACATCACATTCTGCCTGTCCTAGAACATGTTTCCAAGGCAGTTATTAGTATCCATTTTATGGTATGGATCATTTCAGAATCCAACATCATCTTGAGAACACTAGAAGGCTAATTTCTAGAATCTGTTGGCCCAGGCTTTTTAACAGACTCTTCACTGGAAATCAGGAGCTCCTTGGCTAGGTCACCAGTTTTTAGAGCTAATCCCACCACTTACTGTACGACCACTGGCAAGTTACTTGAGATCTATGCACTGCAATGTTCTCCTCTGCAGAATGGTCATATCATCCTTGTCCTTTGCAGAACTGCTATGATGAATAAATTCACTAAATTTAAACATAATGAAGAAGGACCAAGCATGGAACAGGGCATCTAACTTGAGAAATCATACTAAAAAGTTATAGAGAGCCAATTATCAGCCTCTGAATGGTTTCATTTATGATGGCAGAATGGAGTCCTTCACACTCCCACTGTGAAAGCTTGAAATGCCTGGGTATTTTACTATCACACACACATTACTCATTTGTTTCACTGGATAACCGAAAGATAACTAGATAATTTACTGATTTTACTTAGAGGTGCAGCTACATATAATTATCTTAAAGATTACCTGGGTGGTCTGTGCATATCCTTGAGTGGGCTGGGCGGTGTAAGCACTGTAGCTGCAAAAGAATTAAATGCAACAACTTGAATAGAGAACATTCAAATACCACCTCTACAATTATAGAAGGCTCCATACTAAAAAAATATTAATCACAGACAAAATGCGGTTATAGAAGACTGACTTACCCCTGCTGCGCTGCAGCTTGGCTATAGGTACTGTAATCTAGAGGAAAACGAGGAGAAAAAATAGTGTAGTTAGCAGAAACAAGAAGAGAAAAAAGGGGGAAAGAATTCACGTGGCAGAAAGAATTATTTAAACTGTAGGGGGACCTGCCAACACAGGTCCAAATGAGTCCCCCTTATCTCTCAAAACCTAATAGAAAAAAAAGTCTAAGCCAGTTAAACTCAACATTTGATTATGGGACTAGCTAATGAGGTCAAGATCAGCTGATGTGGCAGGTATACTTTGCATGTTCTCATGACCACAAAACCCATCCCAATTCCGACTGTCATTTGAAACACAGATGATCATCAATATCTCAGACTTACAACAGGATCAGAAGTTTTTTCCCTCATATAAAACGGAGGCATGCAACAACAATACAAAGTTTAACACTAGACTGGTTAGGTTAGAACCTACCTCTTCTCAAAAATTAGTTTTCACTCCCCTCCCTTTAGCAAGTTAGACAAACCACCATTCCCTAGCTCAATGACAGTGAAACAGAATGGCAGAAAAGAGGGCAGTCACCACACTCCAGTGTTTTAAAGGGTTTGCTGTGTCAGAACTACATTTGTGCAGCAACTTAAAAGCTAGATATATTATAAATCCTGGTGAAGCAAAACTAAGGCAGAATCCTGAAGACAGGCAAAGAAGAAAAAGCATTTAACCTTTCTGGGAAAAATTTGGCAACACCATTGTCTCTCATACAACTCAAAATGATTTCGACTTTAAAAAGTAAACCTCCCTATAATTTTCCTTTTCCTATGAAATTCACAGCATGCATCCAAAGGTACCAAAAACTCTGGTCCACTGAGGTGTCTACAAGTAGTAAAAACAAAAAGAAAATAGTTTTTAGAGCACTACTGCATTGCAGTTAGGTAAGTTTAGGTTTTTTAAAGGCAGTTAATTATTTTTGAAAATTCTGCCCAATTCTTTCTTCTCCACAAGAATACATATCTTGTTCTGTCTGAAGACAGTTACTGCCATTAGGACGGAAAAAAAGGGGTCCTTTATTTTTCAATCAGAAAGTAGTGCCTTATCCAAAATCAACAATTGACAGCTCTTTATTGCATCCACTTCACGCAATCCAAAGCCAGCCTCACAATCCCTCGGGCGGCCTGAGAGAGCTTTGCTGAATCCATCTCTTCACGTTGGCTTATCTGTCTACCCCTCTATACGTTAGTGGACTACTTTCTTTCCTTTGTACACACTCGTAACTCAAAACCCTGAATCACCAAGAGGATCAAATCAACTGCCCAAAGGCTACCTATAATGAAAAAATAATTTGTTCATGGCAATCTTAAAGGCATTTTCAATAGCACTACAAGTCATACTCTCTGTGACATTAAAACTAAATGCAAATCATTTCTTCCACGTGGCATATACAAAATATACACAGCAATGAATCATTCAATATCAAATATTTTAATCCACGTTTTGTTAAGGTCTTTGAGAAATGATTCTAAATCACCGACACGTAAGTACAGTTTGCAAGACGACGTTTACACAATAGCAGTTATGTAAAACATAAAACTGGCAAAGCTGATATGGAACAACTAATGACCTCTTAACAGTGAGAAACCAAAGGATTCGGCCCTATACTAACTGGTGGGCTATGGAAGGTAGCAAATTTGTTTCATGAACTTAAGTTTATCTTCCTAGAGCACACAAACATCACTGGACCTCAAACAAGCTATTAAGTTGGTGCAAAAGTAATTGCGGTTTTTGTCATTAAAATGGCAAAACTACAATTACTTTTGCACCAACCTAATACAATTACAAACTGGTCAGATTATTCAGCAACCGTGTTTGTTTTTAACCCCCAAAAGTGAGCCAAAGACTTCACTAAAAATCACTTCACTGTGATTGAGGGGTGGGGGTTCTAGACTGCAGCGAGTCTTTTCTACATGAGATACACACGAGGAGAGAAAACCTCTATTATTATTAACCCAAGGCAATGCTTTAACACTTTATAGCAGTCACTATGGAAGTTGCTTCACACTACCTGAGTTGAAGTCAGCATGGGACAAATTTGTGGAATGGTTATGCAGGAAGGTCAGAAAGGCTCAAAAGCTTAACAGGTCTAGCCTAACTTCTGTATTTTACAGGAAAGGAAACTAAGGCCCAGATTACTTATGTGACTCTCTGAAGGCCCCCCAGCCAGGCCTAATGTGTTTACTTTGTGTCAACAGAAACCACAACTGTAATTCTAATACAGTACAAGCACATGGTAGTTACTAGTGAACAAGGTTTGAACAAAGTTGACTGAAAAAAAGACATGTCCGGCCATGCAAAAATGTCAACGCACACGTTATGCCTTTTCAGGCTTTTGCAGAGGAGAAGAGGGTGGATAGGGCACCTAGGAAACCACTTTCCACCAGGAGGTTTAGCTGTGGTATTTCAGAGTCCTCTCTTCTACAGGCCTTCTTTGGTATCCCAGCAAGAACACCCAACACTTACCTGTTTACTGACCACACAGATGGGGTGAATTCTTAAACTGTCCTTAAGTTGCTGGATTCTGGACTCTAAAAACTCTGGAGGGTCCAGAGCTTTTCCCGTCTTCCCTCTCATCTTCTCCCACTGTCTCTAAGGCCTGGAATCAGGTGGCCTGAGAATACCCCCAGAGGCAAAAATGCTCCACCCTGCCAATTTCCGCGGGTTAGTGTACCCACAGCTTGCGAACTGCAGGTGGTGGCTAGGCGACACTCTTAAATGCTCCTTCCATCAATGACCACTCTACTCCCATTTTGGAGTTCCCATCCGGGGCTTGCTTTCAAGTGCCTTTAAGATCGCCTCTACTGGCCTCTTTTCCCTCACCTCTGTCGACCTACGAAATCAACAGGCCTGCCGGCCTAACGCAGGCGAATAAACGTGCGAGACCACTGCTGAAATATAATTCAAATGCAGGCTCGGCCTTTTGTTCCTCCTAGGTCAGAGAGGCCAGAAATACCTTCCTGGTAGCATTTCTCGTCTCTCGATCCAGGCTGGTCTTATTATACAACGGATGTCCCTCGGCGTTTGCAGAAAAAGGGCCCTGGGAAGCCACTTAATTGGTTTTGGGGGAGGGGAGGGCGTGAATTAATAAATAACGATAAAAATAGAGAAACCCAAAAAAGTGGCAAACTGGGGGCCCTGGAGGAGGGAAGCACATTCTGTCTAAAGCCCACGAGGGCAGAAGTTCGGCTTGGGGCTGGAAGACGCCGAAGGGGCAGTTCGGCAGCGCCAGACGCCCCAGCCGACTGGGCCTTAAAGATGACGGGGCTCCCGCTCATAGGCCGGCACCCCTCGGCCCACAAATCCACGGTATCTTTCTTTGCTTTTTTCCCTGGTTTCTCGGGAAACCCTGAAAACGCGGAGGGAGGCCTCACAGGGATAGCAGCCTGCGGCCTCCCCGGCGGTTTCAGTGACCGGCTCGAGGCCTGGCCAAATCCTCCGCTTCACGCAGGGCCTCGAAGGCCGCAGGCCCCGCCCACGTGGCGGGAGGCCCGGAGCGCAGGGCGCGAGGACCGCCACACAATGGAGGCCAAAGCGGGCCCCGCGCGCCACCGCCGCAGCGAGCCCCCTGCGCGCCGCGGGCGCCGGAAGATTCCAGAACCGGCCCGCCCGGTGGGGGGAGGGGAGAGGAACGCGGATCCCCGAGCTCGTCGGGTCGCGGCGGGTGCCTCAAACCCCTCTCGGCAACTCCACTCAGTCTTCCCAGCCAAGCCCAGAGACGAACGACCCCCAGTTTGGGCGTTCCGGCTACCGCCAGCGCGACCGCAGTTCCACCATACTCACCCGTGGACGCCATTTTCTCTCCTTCCTCCTCGTTCTCTCAACGTCCGTCTCCCTCTCGCTTTCCCTCTAGGCGCCGCACTGCGCAGGCGCAAATCCCGCAACCCCGGGCGCGACCATCAGGCCAGGCCACGGGGGTGGGGTCAGGAGGGATGAACCACCGCTTTCTCGTTCTTCGCGTGCGCAACCCTTGTCCCAATCCTCTCTAAAGAGCGCCCGACGTGACACTCGGGCCAAAATAGCACCTAAGGGGCCAGAGCGCCGGTGAGCGGGTCTCAATGTGAAACCGGAGAGGCTCTCTTCACGAGGCTAGGTTGTTTGGAATGGTTCCGTCCGCTGGCTCTAGGGACCGTCGCTGAAGAGTCTGCCCTGCAGGCAGACGGAGATCGGCGGGAGGGCTGGGGGAAGGGACCCGGACTAGAACAACTGCTGACTAATCCGCGGGCCGCGGGGAATGGGTGGCGCGCCAGCCGGTCGGCCGGGGTCACGCGGCCGGGTGTGCGCGGAATGGATTCAGGGTTCCCCGATCTCGCCCGGGAGCTAGAGTCCCGACTCCCAGCCCGGGTCCCTGACCGGCCTTTCGGGGTTGCTGGGCGCGCTCTGCAGTGAGTACCCGGGACGCGTGGCCCGGGCCAGCGGGGAAGGGCCCCGAGGCCGGTCGGCTAGGTGGGAGGCCTCGAACGCCGTTTCTGGCCCCGAGACCCCGTCCCCGGTAACGGTCGAGGTGGAGCACGCCCTTTAATCATCCCTCATCCAATACCCTTGTTTCTACAGAAGGGGAAACTGAGGTCCAAGGAAATTGAGTATCTTTGCAAAGTCCCCAGCTGAGTTCGAACCAGACAGATCCTGGGACCCCCTACTCTATCCGCCACCCGGAAGAATCTTCGTCCTTGTCTTTCCATTCTGCCCTCCCGGCTTCCCAGTAAGGTAGGCAGGGCCTGGTGGTGCACTGCCCGTTTCATAGATTGAAGAAAGTGAGGTCGAGGGGGCTCAAGTCCCAGTTCCGAGTGTCCACGGGCAAGCCTTTCACCCTTGCTAAGGAGCCCAGAGCTGGGGAATGGTTGTGAGGTGAGGATACAGGAGGAGGTTTACGGTGGGTGTCTTGGCCCCAAACCCTGCCTCCAGGCAAGGCTGGCCCTGCCCACCTCTCTGGACCTCTAACCCCAGCCCCCTAGCTGGATACCCGGGTCTACGAAGGGCAGGGTTCACCTTCAAATCCCTCAGCAGGACCAGGAGTCAAGCTAGTGTCCTTTTTTCAGTGAACATATATAAAGCACTGGTTGTGTGCTGCGAATACCCTGGGAAAGGTGGGGTTTGATCAGAGGAGCCATGAGCTCAGACCACCTGCCTAGGGAGACAGACTGGTCAAGCTGTGCTCCTAAGGATAAGATCCCTGATGTTGGGGGGCCAGAGGAGGGGAAGGGATATTTGAGCTGGGCTTCCAAGAGTAAAATAGGAGTTTGCCTGCTGGCGAAATGGAGGGAAGGACAATGCAGGCTGAGGAGCTTTCCACATTTTTCCTGCAGGAAACTGGTAGCTGTGGAGAACGCGCTTGGCAGGGGAGCAAATTAGGCAGCCTTCTTGTCTCTCTGGGATCCTGCTTCCTTCCCTGAATCAGCTCAGTGGGAGTCCTGGGACAGAGAGGCTTGACCAGGGACCTACAGGCCCTGGAGGACAGGCTGGATGCAAGAGGAGAGCACAGGGAAGAAGGCCTTGCTTTGGTGAGCAGGGAAAGGCCATGTTTGAGGGCCAAAGCTGGGACCAGCTAGGCTGGAGCAGCCACCTCCATATTGAGGCCTTCTCGATGGGCCAGTTGGTGGCTACCAACGCCCGCCATGATTAGTGGGGATTGCTATGATTTATGGAGCAAGAGTTGTGGGCCAGGGCCTACCTTAGCCTATTCCTTTTTATTTCATCATCCTCTGAGGAAAGGAATTTCTGAATTCCCATTTTACAGATGAGAAAGGAGAGGCTCATCTGTAAAATGAGGCTCATCTGTAAAAAGATGAGGTTGGAAACTTGCCTTGGGACACGGAGCAGAAAGAGGTGGAGCCCATACTGGAGCCTTCCTGTGGAAAGGGGAGCTACGGCCAGAGGGGCTGTGCCAGTAAGGATGCAGGAGGAGGCTTATGGTGGATGGGCTCACCCTCAAAGGGGATGTCTCAGTCCCAGGTCTCTTAGTGTGGCTCAAGGTGTGGGACTCCTGCCCTTCTGCCCCACCCTTCCCCGGTCTGCTTGCCCATTGGCTGGCCCCACTCCAGGGTCAAGGGCAACTGAAACCATCTGGAGCATTAAGGCTGGGCACAGGGTAGGGGAGGAAGGAGGGAGGTAGTAGCCTGAGGGAAGGGGGAGGACAGAAGCGGGCTAGAGATGGCCCTGAATTCGCCCAGGGGGGTGAGGGGCTGAACCCCTCTTTTTGGGAGTTTAGGGCCCATCAGGACTCAGGAGTCTCTATGCCTGTCCCCTGCCAGTCCTTAAACAGAGGTGAGTGGAATGGCAAGATGGCTTGTGAGTGCATGGGTTAGGGTCTGAGCTCCACTATGGCCGAGCTGCTGGGCCTGCCTCTCCAGCCTGTTTCCACCTCTGTAAAATAGGGCTGTTGATAAGGTGCTTGAGAGGGTATTGGTGAGACAAAACCTCCAATAACGACTTGTTATTGTTTTCTTTTACCCCCAGCGCACAGCCCTAGGACCACCCTTGACCATCCTCAACCAAGCTATGCATGCCAGGGGCTCCCATGGCCCACTGTCCCCGGCGCTGCCTCTCGCCTCCTCAGTCCTGATGCTGCTGATGAGCAGCCTGTGGCTGGTGGGGGCCGGCCCCAGCCTGGTCCTGGCTCCGGAGCTATTGCTGGACCCCTGGCAGGGTGAGGGCCAGCCACGTGGACCTTGGAGGAAGCAGGAGACTTGCTGTAGGGCCTGGGCCCAGTTGGCAGGAGCAGCACAAGGCCTCCAGGGGTCAAGCAGGGATGGGGCCCAGTGTCCCGGGGGAAGCGTGGCCTTAGGAGCATGCTCAGCATATCCACAGCCAAGAAGGGAGGCAGAGGATTTGGCAGGGTGGGCTGGAACCTGTGGGTAGGAGTGCTTTTCTCATGGTTTCCCGGTCTGGCAGCTTTTCCTTGAAATAAGAACTAAGGCTGAGCGCAGTGGCTGACGCCTGTAATCCCAACACTTTGGGAGGCTGAGGCAGGTGGATCACTTGAGGTCAGGAGTTCGAGACCAGCCTGACCAACATGGTGAAACCCTATCTCTACTAAAAATACAAAAATTAGTTGGGCGTGGTGGCACGTGCCTGTAATCTCAGCTGCTCCGGAGGCTGAGGCAGGAGAATCACTTGAACCTGGGAGGTGGAGGTTGCAGTGAGTTGAAGTTGTGCCACTGCACTCTGGCCTGAGTGATAGACTGAGACTTTGTCTCAAAAAAAAAGAGAAAACAACTAAGACTTTCAGCTAAGCATGAGGATGGAGGAGGAGGTGTTGGGGGTTCGAGGAGGGACCTTAGCTGAGCACCTGTTTCCCAATCATAACAACTCCAGTTTGTATTTGAGGACCCCCAATGATGCTCAGAGAGGTTAAGTGATTTGACCAGGGTTACACAGCTTGAGGGAATGGGGTAGCTCCAGGATTGAAGCAGGCCATCTCATGCTCTCAGCCAGGTATGATTTAGTAAATACAGAAGCAGAGTACCTTCATGGTGTCTGGGACATAGTGAGTGCTCAGTTGCAGGTTGTCAGTGCAAAGACTGAGTGGCAGGTGCGGTGTGTTCTGTCTAATACCACAGAGGCATAGCCACAGTGTTTGGAAGTCCTTGGTCCCGTCCACCAATGATGAAGGGCTGACTGTGGGCAGACTGGCTCCTGGGGAGGGGAGGTGGGCTCAGCAGGTGGCCCTGGTGTAGGGTAACCTTCAACCTAGCACACCTGGGACAGCCTTGGATGTTGGGGCCACTAACCTGGCACATAAGCCCCTTCTCTCTCCCAGTGCACCGGCTGCTGACCCATGTCCTGGGCCACACGGCCCTGCCGGGCCTGCTCCTGAGCCTGCTGCTCCTGCCCACCCTGGGCTGGCAGCAGGAGTGCCACCTGGGCACGTTGAGATTCCTGCATGCCTCAGCTCTGCTCGCCCTGGCTTCTGGGCTGCTGGCAGTACTGCTGGCAGGCCTTGGGGTGTCCGGTGCAGCTGGCAGCTGTGGATACATGCCTGTCCACCTGGCCATGCTGGCTGGGGAGGTACACCACCCTAAACGGCCCCGTGGGGCACTGCCACCATGGCTGCCACCGTGGCTGCTGCTTGTCCTGACCCCACTGCTCAGCTCTGAGCCACCCTTCCTGCAGCTCCTTTGTGGCCTCCTTGCTGGCCTGGCCTGTATCCTTTGCCTGAGCCCAGGGCCCGTGGGGATGTGTGGGTTCTGTGGGTGGGTGCCTAGGAAGGAAGTGGCACAAAGGGGTGAAGTCCCAAGCAATACCAAGGAGCCGTGCACACACATTCCAGGAGCTTCTCCAAGTCTTCCTCTGGGACATGCTCTGGGCTGGGACCTGGGGGGGTCATGGCCTGGTGGAGGTGCCAATTACAATGTAAAGGGCTCTGTGGGCTCCCTGTAATATCAATGCCATTCTTCACAGAAATAGAAAAAATAATCCTAAAATTTATATGGAACCACAAAAGGCCCTGAATAGCCAAACCACTCTGAGCAAAAAAATAAAAGTTTAAAAAATTAAAAGCCTGGCCAGGTGCAGTGGCTCACGCCTGTAACCCCAGATCTTTGGGAGGCCAGGCGAGCAGATCACTTGAGGTTAGGAGTTTGAGACCAGCATGGTGAAGCCCCATCTCTACTAAAAATTAAAAACTTAGGCCAGGCACAGTGGCTTACGCCTGTAATCCCAACACTGGGAGGCCAAGGTGGGCGGATCACAAGGTCAGGAGTTCAAGACTAGCCTGGCCAACGTGGTGAAACCCCATCTCTACTAAAAATACAAAAATTAGCTGGGCGTGGTGGCGTGCGCCTGTAATCCCAGCTACTTAGGAGACTGAGGCAGGAGAATTGCTTGAACCTGGGAGGCAGCAGCTGCAATGAGTCGAGATCATGCCACTGCACTCCAGCCTGGGCGACAGGGCGAGACACCAGTCTCAAAACCCCAAAAAACAAAAATTAGCTGGGCGTGGTGGCAGGCGCCTGTAGTCCCAGTTACTTGGGAGACTGAGGCAGGAGAATTTCTTGAATCCAGGAGGCAGAGCCTGCAGTGAGCCAAGATAGTGCTGCTGCACTCCAGCCTGGGCGAGACAGCAAGACTCCCTCTCAAAAAAAACAAAAGCCTAAGTGAATGGAAAGATCTCATGTTCATGGATTGCAATACTTAATATTGTTAAAATGTTAATGCTACCCAGTTGATTTATAGATCCCACACAATTCTTATCAAAATCTCAGTTGTCTTTTTTTGTTGTTGCAGAAATTAGCAAGCTGGTCCTAAAATTAATATGGAAATGTAAGAACCCAGAATACCTCAGATAATCTTGAAAAAGAAAAGCAAACCTGGAAGACTTACACTTTTCAATTTCAAAACTTAAAACTACAAAAGTGGCCGGGCGCAGTGACTCACGCCTATAATCCCAGCACTTTGGGAGGCCAAGACAGACAGATCACTTGAGGTCAGGAGTTCAAGACCAGCCTGGCCAACATGGTGAAACCTCATCTCTACTAAAAATACAAAAATTAGCAAGGCGTGGTGGTGCATGCCTGTAATCCCAGCTGTTCAGGAGGCTTAGGCAGGAGAATTACTGGAACCTGGGAGACAGAGGTTGCAGTGAGCTGAGACTGCACCACTGCACTCCAGCCTGGGCAACAGAGTAAGACTCTGTCTCCAAAAAGAAAAAAAAAACTGTACAGAATTATAATAATCAAGATATTGTGGTACTGGCATCAGGACAGACATACAGATCAATGGACTAGAATTGACGATCTAGAAATAAACTGTTACATTTACTGTATAGTCAATTTATTTTGACAACAGTGCCAAGTTGATTCAATGAGGAAAAGAATATTCTTTTTTTTTTTTTTTTTTTTTTTTTTTTTTTGAGACGGAGTCTCGCTCTGTCGCCCAGGCTGGAGTGCAGTGGCGCGATCTCGGCTCACTGCAAGCTCCGCCTCCCGGGTTCACGCCATTCTCCTGCCTCAGCCTCCCGAGTAGCTGGGACTACAGGCGCCCACAACCGCGCCCGGCTAATTTTTTGTATTTTTAGTAGAGACGGGGTTTCACCGTGGTCTCGATCTCCTGACCTTGTGATCCGCCCGCCTCGGCCTCCCAAAGTGCTGGGATTACAGGCGTGAGCCACCGCGCCCGGCCAAGAATATTCTTTTTAATAAATGGTGCTAGAGATTGGGTGAAGTGGCTCACGCCTGTAATCCTAGCACTTTGGGAGGCTGAGGTGAGCTGATTTCTTGAAACCAGCAGTTCGAGACCAGCCTGGCCAACATGGTGAAACCCTGTCTCTACTAAGAATACAAAATAATTAGCCAGGTGTGATGGCACGTGCCTGTCGGGAAGCTGAGGCAGGAGAATTCCTTGAACCTCGGAGGTGGAGGTTGCCGTGAGCTGAGATTTCACCACTGCATGTCAGCCTGGGTGACAGAGCGAGACTGTCTCAAAAATAAATAGTGCCACAGTGCTATTTATTGGGTGTTCTGCTTCTGAGAGAGAGAGATTTTTTTTTTTTTTTTTTTTTTTTTTAATTTTTTAGAGACAGGGTCTCATTTTGTCACCCAAGCTGGAGTGTGGCGACGCCGTCATAGCTCACTACAGCCTCAAACTCCTGGGCTCGAGCGATCCTCTCGCCTCAGCCACCTCAGTAGCTGAGACCACGTCCAGCTAATTTTAAAATTTTTTTGTAGAGAAAGGGTCTATGTTGCCCAGGCTGGTCGTGAACTCCTGGCCTCAAGTGATCCTCCCGTCTCAGCCTCCCAAAGTGGTGGGATTATATAGCTGTAAGCCACTTCGTCCAGCCCTAAGATGATTCATACCTATCGGGGAAAACAGTGCCACTGGAGAGAACAGGCTGGCCCCTGTCCTCTGGATTGGGGACAGGAGTTATCCAGGCCTGTCTGAAGGCAAGAGCAGGTGTGTCTATGGGACTTCTTCCAGGAAGGGTGGACTTTGAGTTACAGACCTGAAAAGGTGCATAGGGTTCTGGGAAGAGAGGGGGTCAGGGGTGAGCCCAGGCTTTGGGGTAAGGCATACCTGGCTCTGGCTGAGTAGTTTCAGGCAGATCCCTTTTCCTTTCTGAGCCTCTCCTGCTGACCAGGGTGACGCTATTCCATGCTGGGCCACAGTGAGGAGATGGGAGGGAATGGTGGCCAGCACACTTGGCATGGGGCCTGGCCTGTGGCGTGGGCCCACCCCTGGCTGCTTTTGGTTTTCCTTGACTGGCCGCCCTGCCCTGGGCAGACAGACGCAGCTGGGGCCTTCCGGTGGCTGGAACCCTCAGAGCGACGGCTGCAGGCGCTGCAGGAGGGCATTTTGTGCGGGACCTTGGCGGGGTGCTGGCCCCTGAGGCTCCTTCCCACCCCGGGCAGCCTGGTGGAGCTGCCTGTCACCCATCCTGCCGGAGTGAGGTGAGGGTGATGGGGAGGATGCCAGCCCAGGTGGGCACTGTGGCAGGGCTGGCAGTCAGGCCCTCTTCTGTTCCCACTCCCCTAGGCCTCCCATCCCTGGACCGCCTTATGTAGCCTCCCCTGACCTCTGGTCCCACCGTGAAGGCTCAGCCCTGTCCCCACCAGGCCTGAGGCCTGTGCAGCCCACCTGGGAGGGCTCCTCAGAGGCCAGCCTGGACTGGGCTGGGGCCAGCTTCTCCCCAGGGACTCCGATGTGGGCGGCCTTGGATGAGCAGATGCTGCAGGAGGGCATCCAGGCCTCACTTCTTGATGGGCCAGCCCAGGGGCCCCAGAGCGCACCATGGCTGTCCAAGTCCTCTGTCTCCTCTCTGCGGTAAGGTGGAGTGGGCAGAGGGGGGGTCCCCTCATGTAGGGGCCGGTGTGGCCCTGACACTCCCCACTTGTCCCCCCACCCCCCACAGGCTGCAGCAGCTGGAGCGCATGGGCTTCCCCACGGAGCAGGCGGTGGTGGCACTGGCAGCCACAGGCCGCGTGGAGGGTGCCGTGTCACTGCTGGTTGGAGGACAAGTGGGCACTGAGACCCTGGTGACCCAGGGAAAGGGTGGGCCTGCCCACTCCGAGGGTCCTGGGCCTCCCTAGCCCAGGCAGAGAGTGAGGCACAGGCAGGCCCTTGGGTACTAAGGGCTGGGCTGCATGTGGGTAGCCTGAGCTCCTGCTCTGTCTATTGAGGACCACAGTGGGGAGCAGGGGCACCTCTGGAGGCAGGAGAGGCCAGCATGCTGCCCTAGTATGTGTTTAGAATAAAAACCAGTTTGTTTTTCAACCTGGACCTCCTTGGAGGCAGCAGTTGTGTTTGACTCTTCTGTGTTGGCATCAGGGGGATGAATGAATGAGCGAGCACCAAACGAATGACCAGTTGTGGGAGAGCTGTTCCCTGATGTCCGGAGACACAGGCTTCCTGGCCCTGCACCATGTAGCCTGTACCTCCAGGAGGCTCTGTCCTCCAACACAGAGCATTCTTCACCACCCATTTCCAGCTCTCCTCCCATCGTATTCTCATTCCTAGCTGCCCCCATCTAACCACACACTGAGACCAGGCTGCGGGGAATCAGGTAGGGGCCTTTATTGGCCAGCACACATCTACCTCCTGGCATCTGTCACAAGCATTTGTGGGAGCAGGCAGCCCCTTCTCCATGTCCCCATCCCCAACCTGAGATGTGGGAGGGCCTGGGGGCTCAGAGGGGAGAAATGAGGCAAGAAGCCCCTGGTGATCCAGTCAGAGGATTGGGCAGCTTGACCTTGGGGTGGGGAACCCAGCACTGGACAACAAGGAGGGAGGGGCACAGGAGGGCTCCCCAAGGTTTGGTTGGGGAGGAGAGGGAGGAGGACTGCTCCCTGCCCTGTCATCCCTGCATGTGCTAAGCCCCAACTCCTGAGCCCTCCTGTGTCCCTCAGTGCCTTTGGGCCTGGATACTCAGACAGCAGATGAGACGAAGCCTTGTACCTCTACCCCTCCTTGAAGGCCTGCCTCCCCCCACTTCACAGAGGGAAACTGAGGCCCAAGCCTCTCCTCTCAGCCCCTGCTCAGCCTCAGACATGTGTATGGTGCCAGGACTGAGACCTGCTTACCCCTAAGGCCTAGATGGCAGAAGGGACCCTGAGGATATTAATAAATATGGACGGGCGGTCCCTGGAGGCAGCTGGCCGAGTCCAGGTAGGAGGGGAAGCCTGGCCTTGTCTGCCCCAAGGGCCGCCACCGCCCTCAGCCTCTTTCGTCCCGGCTCCTGGGGGCCACGATCCGGTAGTTGGCTGCATGTCCGCCCCTCTTGCCCCGAAGGAGGCTGGGGGTGCCTGTGCCGGCAGGGCCTGCCCCAGACCCCATCTCTGGTTCTGCCGGAGGGAAGGAGAAGGAGAGAGGCCACATCAGGGGGGTTCATGTGAGGTACCCACCTCCCCTTGGCCCTCTAGAGGGTGGCAGAACTGGGCACCCTCTGCCAGGTATAATCCACCCTGGTATCTGGCTGCAGAGCTGTGGGAAAGGGGGTCTACAGATTGGGGTCTGTCAGGACTTACCAGCCCCCCCAACCCAAGGAGAGCACTCAGCGCTTCTGTTTGATTCCTGCTTTGTCAAGTGGGGTTAACCACACCCACCGCCTTTAGGAAGTGTTTAGCATGCCGTGAATGCTTCACGTAAAGGCTGCTTCTTTTTTCGATTCATTTTGGGGTGGAGGTGTGCCCTGAATCATCCCTATGTGGTAGCTGGGTAAACTGAGGCTAGGGAACAGACTTGGGCTAGGCCACCAGTTGGGGGGAAGGGCTTAGGAGGCCAGGCTCTGCCACTGACCTACTGTGCAGTCTTGGGTGAGCTGGACCTCTATCAGGGTCTCAGTCGTCTCATTGCTAAAACAGGGCAGTTCTGGAAGGAACCGGAAAACTACTCATCTTTCAAAACCAAGGGTAGGAGCTATCTCCTCCAGGAAGCCTTCTGTGACTATCATCTCAGCCCTTCCCGAAGTAAAATGAGCAGGCCAGGCAGGTCAGAATAGGCTGTTTTTCTAGGGGGAGATGGACACTCAGGGAGGAGAGGGCCATGGGGGAGGACTCGGCTAAGCCTCCATAGGACAGATACTTGGGTTCTGGTGAACACCAGGTTCCCATTGAGGGCACTGCTAGGGAGTGGGCTGTCCCCTCGTAATCATGACTGTGCCCTGACCCTGTGTGGCCCAGCCACCCGTACACCTCTGGGTTGAGATGAGGGCTCTTGGAGCAGACAGGCATATGTGGTCACTGAAAGGGACATTCCATGCCTTAACTCAAGGAGCATGGGAGGGGAGCGGCACAGAGCACTGGCCCCAGTGCCAGCTAGGATCATGTACTGGTCCTACTCTGCCAGTTATGTGGCCTTGGGCAAGTCGCAGAACCTCTGAGTGTCATCTGGAACGTGGGGATAAATAGTCCCGTTTTTACACCCTTGTGATACATGTGTTTACCATGACCAGGACTGGAAAGTGGTTTTCACAGGAAATGCTGGATTATTATGGTTACTAGGTTGGTGTCGCTTCCACCCAGGTCTCCTGCAGGTCTGGTCCCTGTGAGTTTGTCACAATCAAATTTGGGGCCCTGGATGAGTGGCAGAGTCAGCAAACTTTTGCTGGTGAAGCCCAAAGGGCCAGCATGTTAGAGGAGAGACCTGGGGTGGACCCCTAGCCTGACCATTCCCATTCCTGTGACCCTGAAGCAGTCACAAGAGCCTCCGAGCCTCTGTTTCTTCATCTGTAAAATGGCCATGGCATCGCTCACCTAGCAGGCTGACTACTCTAAGAGACTGGAGATGATCCATCCAGCCCAGGTGGGCCAGACACGTGGCAGCTGATACTATTATAATTATTGATTATAACCTAAACAGGAACCCCATCTGGGTCTTCAGTAGCACCTGATGTGTATGTTGGGCCAATGGGGAGGGTCGCATCTCCCACTCCTCCGACCTGTCCCTTCAAGCCCCAACCCAAGCTGGCTCGAGGGGCCACTGGCAGTGGGTGTGGGACTTTTGAGGTGCCTGGCACTTTTCTCCCTGGGCTGTCAAAGACAGAGCTGGCCGAAGGCAGGGACAGATCCAGAGCCATGGTGGCCCAAATGTGTCCCTTCTGGCTCCTGCCCCAATCCTCAGAGAGAAGGTGGGGACACCTAAAAAGGTTCTGAGAGCCTGAGATTTGGTCCTTGGCCCCTCTCTGTAAGAGGGGAGGAGGTCTGGGAGCTAGGCACTGAAGTTTCTAGAAGTTAGAGAAGCATGCAGCACTGTGGGAGGAGCTTTGGAAGCAGACTCCACACCCTTCCCAGCCTCTGGGCCTCTGCACAGGCAGGACTCTCTCAAGGCTGCCCTGCCCACTTCCCCACCTGGCACACTCATTGGGATCTTCCAGGACCCAACACAGAGTCCCCTCTTCCAAGAAGCCTTCTCTAACCCCTAGGGACAAGTGACTGTTCCTCACCCACATCCTTCCGTGCTCCCCTACCCCATATCTCTGTAGATACGATTCCCTGCCATTCATGGCCAGCTCCCCAAGGCCGGCACCTATCTATACTCCAGAGTGCCAGTGCCCAACCAGGCCTGGCTTTCAATGAGTGTTCTCTGCGGTTTTGCCGGATGAAGGAGGCTGGGCTCTAACCTTAACTCTCCTTCCTGCTTGGGACCTAAGTTTCTCAGTCTTTTTGTTTTTGAGCAAGAAGGGTCAGCCTTTGGCAAAGAGGATATTGGGGAAACAATCTGAGGTTTTCTTTTCTTTTCTTTTTTTTGAGACGGAGTCTCGCTCTGTCTCCCAGACTGGAATACAGTGGTGCGATCTTGGCTCACTGCAACCTCCGTCTCCCGGATTCAGGTGATTCTCCTGCCTCAGCCTCCCGAGTAGCTAGGATTACGGGCGCCCACCACCATGCCTGACTAATTTTTAGTAGAGATAGGGTTTCGCCATGTTGCCTAGGCTGGTCTCGAACTCCTGACCTCAGGTGATCCGTACGCCTCAGCCTCCCAAAGTGCTAGGATTACAAGCGTGAGCCACTGCGCCCAGCCTCTCAGTCTTTAAAATAGATGCGAGGTTGGACATGATGTGGAGGCCTCTGTGCACTGTTGTGAGATGGGCTGTGAGATGGTGTGGCAGGGCAGGTGAGGAACAGAGCTCAGACCATCAGGCAGCCAATCCCTTCCTTTCTTCAGGGCCAGCCACAGGCTCCAGTTTCATGAGGAAAGACCTCAGCTTCATTCCCAGGAGCCAGACGCAAGGCGGGGTACCACCCACTGGTGTCTAACCAACTCCTGTGCTACCCCATCCTGCCTTCTAGGACCTTCTCGATCTAGGCCCTGCCAGATTCTGTCGCTTCTAGGCTCCTTCTGGTCTCTTGGCCTTCGCTCATGCTGTTTCTCTGCCTGTTCACTCTCCCCAGATCCTTGCCCTTCAGGTCTCCACTTAGATATCACCCTCCAGGAAGACCTCCCTCAACCCCCTCCAACCTCCTCTGGGCCAGGTCAGAGGCACTTCTGTATTCCCATGGCTGCCTGTACTCCCTTCCCTGCAGTGTACCTCACCTTGGGTTTCTCTACCAGTGTCAGGGTTCTCCTGAGCGCCCCCAGCACCCTACACTCCTCGAGGGCAGGACTATGTCTGTCTGATCTTGTGGAGCCTGTCCCAATAAGGTGCCTGGCACAGAGCAGGTATTCATTCACTCGAGTGACCAGAGCCTTCTCTCTGCCAGGCACCATCTGCTGGCTGGCTGGCTGGATGAAGAATGAGTGTCCGCTGGCCTGGGCCGAGCATTGGAAGGCACCTTCTGCATGCCCAGGCCCTTCCTGGAAGAGGCTGCCCCTGCCTGCCCGCCCTGCCATTACCTGGCCAGATGATGGCTTCCAGCAGGGTGACCCGTCTGGCCAGGAGCTCCAGCTGAGCCTGCTGCTGCAGGAAGCTCTGTAAGCTAGGAGCCTGATGGGAGATGGAGAAGAGCAGACGGTGCGAGTCTGGCCTCTGAGGGCTGGGCTGGGAAGCCAAGCCGGGAGGGTGGGAGGGCACTGCCAGCTGCCATCAGGGCAGGAGCCTGGGAGTGAGTCTCAGTACTGAGACTTCAGTCTCCCCTCCTATGGTGGGGACAGGGCTGGCCTGGATCCTCAAGTAACCACATGGGTGGGGAGTTTCTGGGTGAATGCTTGGGGTGAGAGCCTGGCTCTCTTAGTCCCCTAAAGGGACCAATAGAACACGTTAGGAGGACCAAGGGGAAAACTGCAAAGGGGACACCTGAGGCCAGGAGGGTCTGCCTTGTGAGAGCCTCTGGGGGATTATGGGAGAGGAAGGTCAGAACTGGTAGGTAGTGCATTACCCAGAGTCCCCTGGGGCCTGAGCCTGGCTCTGTCACCCACAGTCCCCTGCCCTTCTGGAGTCTTGCTCCACGACCTATTGTCCTGCGGGCCTGACTCTGTTACCCATGATTTTTCTAGAGCTGAAGGCTGACTAGAGTCTGGATCCATTACCTGTAATCCTGTTGCCCTGAGCTGTGATTTGGTTACCCATGATCCCTTGCACTGCAGGAGTCTGGCTCTGTTACCCACAATCCCACTGCTAGACTGGAGTTTGGTTCCATTGCCCATAATTTCTTCCAAACTTGAAATCTGTTATCTCTGGTTCCCTGCAGGCCTAGAAACCACATTACCCATAATGCCTAGAGGCCCAGGTCTGACCACAGCAGTAGGGCCTGGGTTTCTAGGGTACCCCTGCACCCATGGAGGAGGGAACCAGTCATTGAGGGATGGGTGGTTGTGGTCTCTCAGGTCCATGCTTGCCTGGGACAGGCACCTTCTCCAGTCTCATGACTGGGCTCAGGCCAGTTCCACCCCAGAAGGGCTTGGGGAAGGCTGGCAGGCAGGGGCTGGACCGTCTGTCCATCTGTCTGTCTCTACTCACCATAGAGCCCAATCATTGTTTCCAAGATTAAAACCCTCTCAGCTAAAATCTTCAAAGCCTCGCGTAGTTGGTGCAACCCCTCCCCCTGTGGAGGAAAGAGACAGATGCAGCCGTGAAGGGGGCAGGGGAGGGGACCCCGCAAAGCCCGTCAGTGGCCCATGCCCCACCCAGGACATGCACCTGCAGCCCCCACACTACCTGCCACAGCCCAGGGTCCATGGACAGCCAGAACAAGACCGGTTGAGGACAGGAGGGGGACAACAAGGCAGGCAGAAGGAAGCAACCCCTGCGGGACCTCCCAGAAGGTCCCGTTGGATCCCAGCTGGCTGCTCTCCTACACTGCCGCAAATCCTGCTGCGCTGAAGGTGGGGCGAGCCAATCTTCAGGGGCAGAACGGCCACCCCAGAGGCTGCTGGGAGTCCTCCTGTCTTCTAATGTCTGTCACTCAGCACCAGTTGCTCTCCCAACACCTGCATGACTATATTCCTTGGTCACCTATATGTTTATTTACTTCACATTCTTTTTGCTGTAAATCACTACATTAGCCTCACCCTAATTACTCTGATCAGTGAGCTCAGGCAGTTACCAGTATTTTCACTTATGCCCAAATGAATATATGGATGTTCCTTGACTTGCAATGGCGTTTCATCCAGATAAACCCAGTGTAAGTTGAAAATATCGCAAGTCAAAACCGCATCTTTGAGACGGAGTTTCGCTCGTTTCCCAGGCTGGAGAGAAATGGCACGATCTCGGCTCACCACAACCTCCACCTCCCAGGTTCAAGCGATTCTCCTGCCTCAGCCTCCAGAGTAGCTCACGCCCTACCACGCCCAGCTAAATTTGTATTTTCAGTAGAGACAGGGTTTCTCCATGTCGGTCAGGCTGGTCTGGAACTCGGCCTCAGGTGATCCGCCCGCCATGGCCTCCCAAAGTGCTGGGATTACAGGCATGAGCCACTGTGCCCAGCCAATAAGATTTTTTTTTAAGAGACAAGGGTCGGCCGGGCGCGGTGGCTCAAGCCTGTAATCCCAGCACTTTGGGAGGCCGAGACGGGCGGATCACGAGGTCAGGAGATCGAGACCATCCTGACTAACACAGTGAAACCCCGTCTCTACTAAAAATACAAAAAAAAACTTAGCCGGGCGAGGTGGCAGGTGCCTGTAGTCCCAGCTACTCGGGAGGCTGAGGCAGGAGAATGGCGTAAACCCGGGAGGCGGAGCTTGCAGTGAGCTGAGATCCGGCCACTGCACTCTAGCCTGGGTGACAGAGCGAGACTCCGTCTCAAAAAAAAAAAAAAAAGAAAAAAGAGACAAGGGTCTTGCTACGTTGCCCAGGCTGGTCTCGATTTCCTGGCCTCAAGTGATCCTTCTATCTCAGCTTCCCAAAGTGTTGGGATTACAGGTGTAAGCCACCATCCCTGGCCAAAAAAGTGCATTTTGACATACAATATTTTCAACTTACGATGCGCTTATTTGGAAGTAATGAGGAATATACTGAAAGCCTATATTGCTTTTGCACAACTGTAAAGTTGAAAAATTGTAATTTGAACCATCATAAGTTGGGGACCATCAGTGTGTCAATAAAATTAGACAACGTTTGAGTTACACTGCTTTTGGAGAACTTGCGCTTAAATGCTGACAAACCTGAGGCTCAGGCCTCTGCCTCTTCCCCAGCAATTCACGCTTTGAACTCCCTGCCTGGAAAACAGTGCTCACCTCTCCCAGGGCTTAGACTATGCCAGGTCCACATTCTGGCACATCCTGATGCGTCGCCCTCAGCCCAGCCCTCTCCTCTTAGCAGTACAGGTCTGCTTCTCCCTGTCTCTGGCTCCCAGAACCCTGGCACTGGGCTCACAAAGCCCCTCCTCCAAGGCCACCAGCTCTGGGGCTCCCCACTCCCCAAGTGGTGCCAGCTGCTACCCAGGGCTCATGCCAGAGACCTCATCTCTTCCTCCCCATCTGCATCCTTTCCTTCCCCAGCATACGGTCCACAGTCTTGACAACACTCCATACTCCCTCATTCCTTCCTCTTTCCTAGTCCAGAAACAAAGCTATTTCCAGAATGTAGATCTCTCAATTCCAGCAGCATGCCAGGATGACTAATAGAACTATCCCAGCCCTGATGACATCTGGAAATCTCTCTTGGTGTCCTTTACTCAGTACAGATAAGTGAAGGGATGGACAATATGTATAATTGTATAATTACAAGCCAACCCTTTAAGGTTGTTGCTTCTCACAAAACCATCTAAACAACTGAGAAGTCTCTCAATATGTCCATCATGAGCCTGCTCGCTGGGGCCGACCCTTGTGATCCAGCTGTCCTGTCCACATCACATGGATTGGGTGACCCTCAGGCTGCTGAATGGCCATTTCAGCCTGGGGGTCCCAGGGTCACCACGGGCTGCATGCCAAAGTAATCCCCCTTTGAGTATTGCAGGGGCAGGATCTAAAAATGAATGACCTTCACTGGGCACAGTGGCTTACACGTGTAATTTCAGTGCTTTGGGAGACCAAAGTGGCAGGATCACTCAAGGCTAAGAGTTTGAGACCAGTCTGGGGAACATAGCAAGACCCCATATCTACAAAAAATTAAAAAATTTGGGTGGGCACGGTGGCTGTCATGTAATCCCAGCACCTAGTGACACTTTGGGAGGCCAAGGTGGGTGTATCACTTGAGGTCAGGAGTTTTAGTGCAGCCTGGCCAACATGGTGAAACCCCATCTCCACTAAAAATACAAAAATTAGCTGAGCATGGTGGCGTGCACCTATAGTCCCAGCTACTTGGGAGGCTGAGGCAGGAGAATCACTTGAACCCAGGAGGCAGAGGTTGCAGTGAGCTGAGATCACACCACTGTACTCCAGCCTGGGTGACGGAGGGAGTATCCATCTCAAAAAAAAAAAAAAAAAAAAAAGAAAGAAAAAATATTAGTTGGGTGTGGTGGCGCACACCTGTACTTCTAGCTACTGTGGAGGCTGAGGTGGGAGGTTCACTTGAGCACAAGAGTTTGAGGCTACAGTGAGCTATGATTGTGCCACTGCACTCCAGGATAGGTGACAGAGCAAGATCGTGTCTCAAAAAAAGCTGGGGGGCCTGGCATGGTGGCTCACACCTTAATTCTGACACTTTAAGAAGCCAAGGTGGGAGGATCACTTGAGCCCAGCCAGGGCAACATAGTGAGACCCCATCTCAAAAAAAAAAAAAAAAAAAAAAAGGCCCAATACAGTGGCTCATGTCTGTAATCCCAGCACTCTGGGAGGCTGAGGTGGGTGGACTGCTTGAGCTCAGGAGTTACAGACCAGCCTAGCCAACATGGCGAAATCCCATCTCTACTAAAAATACAAAAATTAGCCAGGCATGGTGGTGTGTGCCTGTAGTCCCGGCTACTTGGGAGGCTGAGGTGGGAGGATTGATGCCCAGGAGGCTGAGGCTGCATTGGGCCGAGATTGTACCACTGCACTCTGGCCAGGGCGACAGAAACCCTGTCTTAAAAAAAGAAAAAATTAAAAAATTAGCCAGGCGTGGTGGTGTGTACTTGTAATTCCAGTACTTTGGGAGGCTGAGGTGGGAGGGTGGCGTGGGCCCCTGAGGTGGAGGCTGCAGTGAGCCATGATCATGCCACTGTACTCCAGCCTGGGCAACACAGCAAGACCCTATCTCAAAAAATAAAAAATAAAAAAAGATGATCTTAAAAAATTCCAGGCTGAGCACGGTGGCTCACGCCTGTAATCCCAGCACTTTGGGAGGCCGAGGTGGATAGATCACCTGAGGTCAGGAGTTCAAGACCAGCTTGGCCAACGTGGAAAAACCCTGTCTCTACTAAAAAAAAATATATACATATATACACACACACACACGTATATATGTATGTGTATATATACGTATATATATGTGTATACATATATACACACACGCAAAAATTAGCTGGGTGTGGTGGCACATGCCTGTAATCCCAGCTACTCAGGAAGCTGACGCAGGAGAATTGCTTGAACCCAGGAGGCGGAGGTTGCGGTGAGCAGAGATCATGCCATTGCACTCCAGCCTGGGCAACAGAGCAAGACTCTATCTCAAAGGAAAAAAAAAAAAGATGAAAAAAATACTCCATTAAGCCATTCCCGGCATGGACAATGGGACAAGCTGACATGAGCCTCCTAACGAGGTACAATAAAAGGCACCACAAGTGCCCCTGCCAAGAGTATTTAGCCTACATCTCATCATGAAGAAACAATCAGACAAATTTAAATTGTGGGACATTCACACAAAGACAAAGTCAAGAGAAGATGAAAAAGGCAGGAGGCCTGTTTCCAAAGAGACTAGAAATGTGGCAACCAAACGCAATGTGTGAAAACCTTGATTAGATTTTAGACTTGACTGATTGATTGATTGAGACAAGGTCTTGCTCTGTTGCCCAGGCTGGAGTGCAGTGGTGTGATCATGGCTCACTGTAGCCTTAACTTTCAGGACTCGGATGATCCTCCTGTCTCAGTCTCCCAAGTAGCTGGGACTACAGGTGTGTGCCACCACACCCAGCTAATTGGAAAAAAAAATATATATTTTTTTGTAGAGACAGGTGTCTCCCTATGTTGCCCAAAATGGTCTCAAACTCTTGAGCTCAAAAGAGCCTCCTACCTTGGCTTTCCAAAGTGCTGGGATTATAGGCATGAGCCACCTTGCCCAGCCAGATCTTGGACTTTGAAAAAAAAAGAGCTTTAAAAGGCATTTTGGGGGCCAGGTGTGGTGGCTCACACCTGTAATCCCAGCACTTTGGGAGGCTGAGGCAGGCGGATCACCTGAGATCAGGAGTTTGAGATCAGCCTGGCCAACATGGTGAAACATCGTCTCTACTAAAAATACAAACATTAGCCGGGCATGGTGGCAGGCACCTGCAATCCCAGCTACATGGGAGGCTGAGACAGAAGAATCGCTTGAACCCAGGAGTCAGAGGTTGCAGAGAGCAGAGATTGTGCCATTGCACTCCAGCCTGGGCGACAAGAGTGAAACTCAGTGTCATAAATAAATAAATAAGTAAGTAAGTAAATAAATAAAGGTATTTTGGGGGTCAGGCATGGTGGTTTACGCCTGTAATCCCAGCACTTTGGGAGGCTGAGATGGGTGGATCACCTAAGGTTAGGAGTTCGAGATCAGCCTGGCCAACATGGGGAAACCCTGTCTTTACTAAAAATACTAAAATTAGCCGGGCATGGTGGCACACGCCTGTAATCCCAGTTACTCAGGAGTTGGAGGTAGGAAAATGGCTTGAACCTGCGAGGCGGAGGTTGTAGTGAGCTGAGATCATGCCACTGCACTCCAGTCTGGGTGACAGAGACTCCATCTCAAAAAAAAAAAAAAAAAAAAAAAAAAAGGCATCCGGGGACAAGTGGTAAAATTTACAGGTAAGTCACATATTAAATGGCATCATTTTGCTAAATCAATGTTAGCTTTCTTAAGTATGACGATGGTATTGTGGTTATGTGGGAGAATGTTCATGTTCGTTCACGGTGCACGCTGCAATGTTAGGGGAAACGTGGCTGGGTTTTGCAGCTTACTTTTAAATGAATTTGAAAAAAAGATCTATAAATATATAAGAGAGAATGACAGAACAATTGTGGCTCAATACAGTCATATGTCACGTAATGATGTTTCAGTCAGTGATGGATCGCATATCTCCATGGTGGTCTCATAAGATTATAATGGAGCCGAAAAATTCCCATTGCCTAATATTTACTATATTTTACCTATTTACTTATTTATTTTTCAGAGTCTTGCTGTGTCGCCCAGGCTGGAGTGCAGTGGCATGATCTCATCTTACTGCAGCCTCAACCTCCCCGGCTCAAGCGATCCTCCCACCTTAGCCTCCCAAGTACCTGGGACCACAGGCACGTGCCATCACACTCAGCTAATTTTTTTATTTGTACAGACAAGGTCTCACTACATTGCCTAGGTTGGTCTGGAACTCCTGGGCTCAAGTGATCCTCCTGCCTTGACCTCCCAAAGTGCTGGGATTATAGGTGTGAGCCACTGCACCTGGCCATATGCTATACTTTAAATTGTTATTATAGAGTGTACTCCTTCTACTTATTTAAAAAACAGTTAACTGTGAAACAGCCTCAGGCAGGTTCTTCAGGAGGTATTCCAGGAAAAGGCATTGTTATCACAGGAGATGACAGCTCCACGTGTGTTACTGCCCAGCAGACCTTCCAGTGGGAGAAGAGGTGGACATGGAGACAGTGATATTGGTGATCCTGATCCTGTGTAGGCCTAGGCTAATGTGTGTGTTTATGTCTTAGTTTTAGCAAAAACATTTAAAAAGTCAAAAATAAAAAATAAAAAAAAGGCCAGGCACGGTGGCTCATGCCTATAATTCCAGCACTTTGGGAGGCTGAGGCGGGCAGATCACTTGAAGTCAGGAGTTCGAGACCAGCCTGGCCAGCCCACATGGTGAAACCCCATCTCTACTAAAAATACAAAAAATTAGCTGGGCGTGGTGGCTCGTGCTTGTAATTCCCGCTACCCAGGAGGCTGAGGCAAGAGAATCGCTTGAACCTGGGAGATGGAGGTTGCAGTGAGCTGAAATCAACCACTGCACTCCAGCCTGGGCGAAAGAGGAAGACTGTCCCAAAAAAACCCAAAAACCTTTTTTTTTTTTTTTTTTTGAGACGGAGTCTCGCTCTGTCGCCCAGGCTGGAGTGCAGTGGCCGGATCTCAGCTCACAGCAAGCTCCGCCTCCCGGGTTTACGCCATTCTCCTGCCTCAGCCTCCCGAGTAGCTGGGACTACAGGCGCCCGCCACCACGCCCGGCTAGTTTTTTGTATTTTTTAGTAGAGACGGGGTTTCACCGTGTTAGCCAGGATGGTCTCCATCTCCTGACCTCGTGATCCGCCCGTCTCGGCCTTCCAAAGTGCTGGGATTACAGGCTTGAGCCACCGCGCCCGGCCCCAAAAACCTTTTATAGTGTATTTTTACTATACCTTTTCTATGTTTAGATACACAAATAATACTTACGATTGTGTTGCGGTTGCCTGTAATATTTAGCATAGTAACATGCTGTTTAGGTTTGTAGCCTGGGAGCAATTGGCTACACCACACAGATGAGGTGTGCCGCAGGCTATCCCATCCAGGTTTGTGTACGTATATTGTATGATGCTCATGCCACAACGAAATCATCTCATGACATATTTCCCAGAACATATCCCCATTATTAAGTGGCACATGGCTGTAACAATAATTGGTCCATCTACAGGAAGGGCAGAATGACATTCATTGTACCAACTTTTCTGTATATCAAAATGCAAAATGGCTGGGTTCAGTGGTTCACACCTGTAATCCCAGCACTTTGGGAGGCCGAGGTGGGTGGATCACATGAGGCCAGGAGTTCAAGACCAGCCTGGCCAACATGGTACAACCCCATCTCTACTAAAAATACAAAAATTAGCCAGGAGTGGCTACAGAGTCCCAACTACTCAGGTGGCTGAAGCATGAGAATTGCTTGAACCCAGGAGGCAGAGGCTGCAGTGAGCTGAGATCGAGCTGTTGCACTCCAGCCTGGGTGATAGAGAGAGACTCTGTCTCAATAAAAAAGGAAAAAAAATAAAATAAAAATAAAAAAATAAAAATACTGGGGAGGCCAGGTGCAGTGGCTCACACCTGTAATCCCAACACTGTGGGAGGCTGAGGTAGGAGGATCACTTGAGGCCAGGAGTTTGAGACCAGCCTGGGAAACACAGTGAGATCTTGTCTGTATTTTTTCAAATCATAAAAATAAAAAGAAAAATCTGGGCATAAGTGTTTTTAAAATCCATTGTTTGGAACTCCCTCAGACAGATGGCCTGATGTTTGCATTGATGACAACCCAGTCTCCTCCAGCCTGGCCTGCCCTCTGCACTTCAGATCTAAGTGTCTGGGCCTGCTGGACGCCCCTACTTGGCTGTAACACAGACTCCTCCCGTTGGTTCACAGACAAAACTCAGCCTGCTTGCTTCTCCTGGTTCTCTTTTGCTATTTGAAGTCTCCCTTGACTCCTCACTCCCTTTTGCAGCCAAACCAGCACACGTGTCTTTTTGCTCCATCGATGGCTGTCTGTCCTCACTGGCTCCCACCCCCTGCCCGGCTCAGACTCTCACCAGGATGACCACAACAGCTCCCTACCTACTGTCTTCTGCTTTTCCCATCCATTCGCCAAGGCAACCGGGGGGATTTTTGCAAATAAATAAAAAAAAACCTGACCACATCATTCCCCTGCTTCTCGAGCCTTCAATGCCTCCCCACTGCCCTAGAACAAAGCCCAAATTCCTGAATGTGGCCTCCTACCTTTGGCCTCTGTTCCACTCTCTGCCTGTCACAATGCCACTCCAAGTATTTTCAGCTCCTCAAATATCCAAGGCTCCCTCTTGCCACAGGGGCTATGCACCTGTTGTACCCCCGCCTCTGTCTGGACACCCCGTGCCTGGTTAATGCACCTTTCAGGCTTCACCTGGCTCCTCCGGGAGGATGCTAAAGTGTGAAGTGTTTATAAAGTTGACAGTCCTGTAGCTGCTGATTATAGGTCTTTTTCACCCCACCTCACTGTCACCACCCTGAGGGTGGGGACTGTGTCTGAATTGCATCTGTGTCCACAGTGCCCAGCCCCAGGTCTGGTGCCCATGGAGGAGATGCTTGGGGAATGGTAGCTGGTTCTCTGGACCTAGGAGCTTAAAAGTCAGGGCTCCAGTTCCCGCTCTGCCAAGGATTCTCTCTGCAGAGTCGGGCCTCAGTTTCCCTGTCTGAATAAGGGGTAAGAGCTTCAATCCAGGTGGGCAGGCCCAGCGTAGTCATTCCAGTTCCTGCAGTGCACAATCATGACCACCAGGCGTCACTGCCGGGCCACAGCCAGAACGCCCGTCTGCACGCTGCACTAAGGGAGTTGGTTGGTGAAGTGTACATAGGAGCCCTCCGGGACCTTGCCAGCACTGAACCTCATTCCCACCTGTCCCCAACAGAGCTGTTCCCCCAGCCCCCAAAGCCTCATGCAACCCCCAGCCCAGCAGGTCCCCTCCCAGGCAAGCAGCAAGCAAGGGCAGAAATGCAGGTAGAAGAGGGGCAGGAAGGTGGGTGGGCAGGGGCCCTGCTACCTCTTGTGGGGAGCCCACAGGTGGTTCTGGGTTCAAGGACTGGTCTAGGGTGGCCAGGGCATCTTGCCGGGGGTTCTCATGAAGGGAAGGGACTGCCCAATCTCTCCCATCCCTCCTGGGCTGGGTGGTAAATGTGTTCCCAGACCAACGGCCTCTGGGAGAGGCCAGCAAGTAGCCTAGGGGAGGCAGAGGGTCAGGCACGCATGGGTCTACCTGACCCCAGCTCAGCTCATGCCCATACTGGCAGTTTTAAGAGGCTCTGGAGCTACGGAGGATGGGCATGGGGTAGGAGGAGATTCAGGGCAGCAGGGGCCAGGAGAGGCTAACTGGAGAGGTAGCAGGTCCCCAGAATTCATAGGCAGCACAGGGGAAGACTCGTGCAGGGTAGGGGGCTCCCACGGCTGTATCCATCACTGACCCCACAATCAAGAACTGAGAGGGCAAGGCAGGCACGGGGTGCCACCCACATCCTCACTAACTTGTGACTGCCAGGAAGTAGGGTGTCCCATCCAGACTGCATGTGGAGGGGGAGTCACAATACCACCCCCCAAAAAGAGCTTCCTAGTTGTCTCTCTCTTCTGAAGGAGTGCCTGCCTCCACTCTGTCCATTTTCTAGATGTCTCCCCTGTCAGTGATGGCTTCCAGATGCCTGTGTCATGGGGCTTTTGGGTACGGTGTGTTTTAGGGTCCTCATCTTTCTCCCACTTCTCTTGGGTGAGTAGATTTCTAGGTCCTGACCCGAAAATCCCTTCCCTGCAATGATCTCCAATGATTGTGAAGGTTTCTACTTTCTTTTCTTTTCTTTGTTTTCTTTTCTTTTTTTTTTTTTTTTTTTTGAGACAGAGTCTCTCTCTGTCGCCCAGGCCAGAGTGCAGTGGCACGATCTCAGCTCACTGCAACCTCTGCCTCCTGGGTTCAAGTGATTCCCCTGCCTCAGCCTCCTGAATAGCTAGGACTACAGGTGCTCACCACCACGTCCAGCTAATTTTTGTATTTTTAGCCCAAAACTTTTAGGCTGATTTTGTATTTTGTATTTTTGTATTTTTTTTTTTGTATTTTAGAGATGGGGGTTTTGCCACATTGGCCAGGCTGGTCTCGAACTCCTGACCTCAAGTGATCCACCTGCCTCGGCCTCCCAGAGTACTGGGATTACAGGCATGAGCCACCGCACCCCGGACGATTGTGAAGGTTTCTAGGACCCCACATTAATCATGAGATTTTGGGGTATGTGGTTTCTAGTTCCCCCTTCTTGTCCCCCTTCTCATTTACTCTGTCTCCTGTATATGTGAGAGTTTCTAGGCTTCTCTTCTCATCCATCATGGGTCTCCTATGTATGTGATGGTGTCTAGGACCTTGTGTAAACTATAGGTCCTTTAAATATAGAGAAGTCTAGGTCACCTGGCCTCATTAACCACGTTAAACGTGTACATAGCAGTTTCGAGGAGTCTCTTCACAGGCTTTGTGCATTTCCAATGTGTATGGTGGTATCTAGTTCCCCATCCCTTTTACCACGTGGCTCCCATGTACCTCGTCATTTCTAGGCCCCTTTCCTAGGTCCCCTATCCCATGCTCCTGTGTAGATATTGTCTTCGTTCTTCCCTTTGTTCTGCAGACAAGGGAGCAAGCCAAGCCATTGCTGGGAAGGGGCTATGGAGGCAGGGGATGCAGTCTAGCCTGGGTCAGCCCAATCCACCCAGGAGGAACAGGCAGAGCCACCCTGGCCTGGAAAGGCCACAGAGGGAAGGTGGAGACAGGGACAGAGACTGAGACAGAAGGCATGGGGTCTGCTGATAGGGCTGGCCCTGCCCGGTTGGGAGCAACAAGATAGGGGAGGGAGTTGAGGCTGAGAATTGCCAAGGCTTCTGCCTGGGAGACCAGGCTGTAGTGGGGATGTGGATGGGGTGCTCCCACTCCCAGGGCCTCCTGGGGAGGGAATACTCTCTTGAGCACCTAGGGCTGAGAAGGCAGGAAGAGGCCAATGCCAGACCAGAGCTTACCCAGTGGCTCTTCTCACCAGGGTCTCCCTTGGGGCCAGGTTCCCCCTACAAGGGGAGAAAGAGATAGCAGCAGTGAGGAAGGGAAGGAGACAGAAAGGGAGGGGAAAAAAAAGAGGGAGGAAAAAGAGAGGGGAGAGGGAGAAAAACTTAGTGAAACAGACAGAAAGTAGCTCGTATTGGATACAAAGCAAAAACGAACTTCTTGAAGGCAACAAAAAGTAATAAAAAGCAGCCAGAAACTGGAGAATATTCAACTCTTAAAATAAGGGAATAGCACTGGGTAAAATCCATATACTTACACCTTTTCCTTAGAGGGTGCACCCCAGCCCTATCAGCCTGGCAAAACAGAGCTTAAGCAGAAAGTTTCAGTTTTATTGGCCTGAGGAGTCAGAGGTTGAGGTTGCCAGAGAAGCAAGCAATTGATGAGAAATACTGGGAAGCAGGGAGCCACAAGTGCGGGAACTAAATCTGTGTAAATGTTCCTTTCTAACACTTGGATGGTCCCTGGATTGCCCTATCACAGGACAACACTCTAAGGAGCCCAGTGGGGGAGAACCAACAGATTGGTAGAACTGACTAAAATTGCCAAAAATTGCCCACCATGTAGGAGACAGAGTTTTGAGTTCAAGTCCAACCAAGTTAGAGGTGCTTGTGAACACCTAAAGCTTTCCAATGAAACTCCAGAACCGCCATGGCTTAGGAATAAAGACTCTATCTCAGGATTAAGGGATTTTTCCTAGGACTAAGAGCAAAACCAGAGATTCTCTCTGATAAAGCCTACAAGTTAGCCTCTAAAAGAGCAAGATGACCCATCAATAATTTAACTGTTCTAGAATAAAACTCAATACTCTTCAGGAGATGCTAACAGAATTTAAAGTCTTTTCAACATATTACCTCCTTTGTCCAGTGTGCAACAAAAAATTACTAGACATGAAGACACAGGAAAATGTGACGCATATTGAAGAGAAAAATCAGCCAATAGAAATAGATCCACAGCCAACCTAGATGTTAGAATTAGCAAAGGAGTTTAAAATATCTATGATTAACATGTTAAATAATCTACTGAAATTGATATCATGGGTGATAAGATGGAGAATTTTAGGAGAGATATATACATTGTAAAAAAGAATCAAATGGAAATCCTGGAAGTGAAAATGATAATACTAGAAATAAAAAATTATCAGATGAAATTAATATCAGATTGGACGCAACAGAAGAAGTAAACAATCAACTTGTACGTAGGCCAATGGAATAATTTAAACTAAAGTACAGAGACAGCCTGTAGTCCTAGCGCTTTGGGAGGCCAAGATGGGAGGACAGCTTGAGACCAGGACTTTGGGGCCAACCTGAGCAACGTAACAAGACCCATCTCTACTTTAAAATGAAAAAACAAAAACCAAACAAAAAACCAAGCCAGGTGTGGTGGTGGGCACCTGTAGTCCCAGCTACTCAGGAGGCTGAGGTGGGAGGATTGCTTGAGCCCAGGAGCTCAAGACTGCAGTGAGCTGTGATCACGCCATTGCACTCCAGCCTGGGTGACACAGCAAGACCCTATCTCAAAAAAGTAAAATAAAGAAATATAAAGCACAGAGAGACAAAGATTTTTTTGAAAACGAACAGAACTTCAGTGACTCCTGGGAGAAAATCAGTGGCGTTCCAGAAGGACAGACTGGAGGGCAGAAACGGAAAAAAATGTTTGAGGAAATGTTGACCTTTTTTTTTTTTTTTTTCCAAATTTGATTTAAAAACAAAACAAAACAGACTTCTGGGTTCCAACCCGGCATGTAAAGAGCTTAGAAGCTGTTGGTCGGGTGCAGTGGCTCACGCCTGTAATCCTAGCACTTTGGGAGGCCGAGGCAGGTGGATCGTCTGAGGTCAGGAGTTAGACCAGCCTGACCAATATGGTGAAATCCCGTCTCTACTAAAAATATGAAAATTAGCCAGGCGTGGTGGCACGTGCCTGTAGTCCCAGCTCCTCTGGAGGCTGAGGCAGGAGAATCGCTTGAACCCGGGAGGCAGGGGTTGCAGTGAGCCGAGATCGTACCATTTGCACTCCAGCCTGGGGGACAAGGGCGAGAGTCATCTCAAAAAAAGAAAGACCTTCGAAGTTGTCATTCCATCTTAATAACAAGTAGAAAGTTGAAAAAACTGAAAAATCAACGGCTCTTCTTAGATCTGTTGGAGAAATGAGGCCACAGGCAAACCACTGCCCCCAAAGCTGGAGAGGCAAATCCAGACCATCACAGCTTAATAAAGCAGAAACCCACAAGCACAAACCTCCAGAGGAACCAGGGCCAGGAGAGGAAAACCTAAACTATAATTGATGAACTTCTAGAGGCTCCGTGTAGACAGGTCTTAGGGTTAAAAACTCCAGGGGGACCCAGTCATAGGCCCACATCCCTCCTTTGGTGAGTTTTACCTCAAGGAGCTCTACAAGGCCCTCACAGTGAATATCAGAGAAAAATGCCTTGTCCTTCCAGCAGGGGGAGGAGAGGAGGCACCATTTTGAAATAGACCAAAGCATTCTCTTCTGAACAAAGCCTACCTCAGGAGAAACTACTTTACCAGATCCTAACCTGTTGGGATGATCGGACCCAACACCAGCTCATGGGGGCAATAAAGTCCTGCAGAGTCAAAGGAATGGGAAGACAGTTTGAGAGAGAAAGTGGGTCCAGGGGGCCAACACAAGTATGGAGGCTGTGAAGGCCCTGAGCTCTGGGAGCCCACGCTATTTATTGGTGATCAAACAAAGAAACAGGTGGTGAGGATGCAGGGGTTGAGAGAAAGCAATGCATCAAGCACGTGATTTACAGCTGTGACAGTTTAGCATTTTCTTTGAAGCATATGGAACATGTTCTGCTACTTAAGGTAATGGGAGTGCTAGAAGCAAGAAGCCAGCAAATCTAGACACATTCCAGAGGCCACGAGGGGTTTTATGCCCTGAGCCCTGGATTCCATCCAAGTCACGAGGGGTTTTATGCCCTGGGCTTAGACTATGGTGCGGCAGGGTAGCTTTCCACCCTTTAGCACGGAGTTTGGTGTTCCAAAGGCCACAAGGGGTTCTTGACCCTGGACCCCAGACATGTTCCAAGGCTCTTTTATGTTATGTCAGACATGCAAGCCCCGCCTCAGCTTCTTTCCCAAAACTCAGCTTTCCTCCCAACACTAACCACTCTGGAGGAGGTGAAATGCCCACTTCCAGCTCCCTCTAGTTTCCATGTGAAGGAAGGGAAATATCCAACTCTAACCCCCTCTAGACAACCTGTCCCACTTAAGAGGAAAAACAACCCCCAAACAAAAACAAAACAAAACAAAACAACAACAACTGAGACACACTGGTGAAGTTCACAGTCCAAGGGCACAAGCTCATCTAAAGACTGAGATCTAGGCTGGGCACAGTGGCTCATACCTACGGTCCTAGCACCTTGGGAGGCCAAGGTGGGTGGACTGCCTGAGCTCAGGAGTTCAAGACCAGCCTGGCCAACATGGTGAAACCTCAACTCTACTAATATACAAAAAAATTAGCCGGGTGTGGTGGTGGGCACCTGTAGTCCCAGCTGCTTGGGAGGTTGATGCATGAGAATCGCTTGAACCCAGGAGGCGGAGGTTGCAGTGAGCCAAGATCGAGCCACTGCACTCCAGTGCCTGGGAGACAGAGTGAGACTCCGTCTCAAAAAAAAAAAGACTGAGATCTAATCATAGGACTCCAGAACACTTCCCTTCCCCCATACCTTCTCACTACATTACTAAAGGCCTATCTACTGCAGTTCTTTTGAATAGTACATTATGTCTACCTTCCAGTGAAAAATTACAAGGCACACTAAAAGGCAAAAACACAGTTTGAAGAGATTCAACAAACATCAGAACCAGCATCAGATATGGCAGAAATGTTCAGATTATCAGGCCAGGAATTTTAAAAATCTACGATTAACATGCTAAGGGAATTAATGGAAAAAGTAGACAACCTACAAGAAGAGATGGAGTATAAGCAGAAAGATGGAAATTCTAAGAAAGGCCTGGGTGTGGTGGCTCATGCCTGTAATCCCAACACTTTGGGAGGCTGAGGTGGGTAGACTGCTTAAACTCAGGAGTTTGAGACCAGCCTGGGTAACATGGTAAAACCCTGCCTCTACATTAAAAAAAATAAAAATAAAAAAGAGAAAGAAAAAGATATTCTAAGAAATAATTAAAAATAAGTGGTAGAGATAAAAAGCACTGTAACAGAAATAAAGAATGCCTTTGATGGGCTTATTAGTGGACTGGACATGGCTGAGGAAAGAATCTCTAAGCCTGATGATATGACAATGGAAACTTTCAAAACTGAAATGCAAAGAGAAAAAAGGCTGAAATAATAGAACAGAATACCAAGAACTCTGGAACAACTACAAAAGACGTAAATATGCATAATGGAATGCCAGAAGGAGAAAAGAGAAAGAAACACAAGCAATATTTAAAGTAATAATGACAGAATTCTCCCCCCAAAAAATGTCAGACACCAAAACCACAGATCTAGGAAGATTAAGGAACACCATATAGGATAAATGCCACAAAATGACACATACGCATATCATATCCAAACTTCAGAAAATCAGGCTGGGTGCAGTGGCTCACACCTATAATCCCAGCACTTTGGGAGACCAAGGCAAGAGGATCACTAGAGGCCAGAAAGACCGGCCTGGGCAACATAGTGAGACCTTGCTTCTAAAATGAAAAAAAAAAAAAAAAAAATGGTCGGGCGTGGTGGCTCATGCCTGTAATCCCAGCATTTTGGGAGGCTGAGGTGGGTGGATCACCTGAGGTCAGGAGTTTGAGACCAGCCTGGCTAACATGGTGAAATGCTCTCTCTACTAAAAATACAAAAAATTAGCCAGGCGTGGTGGCAGGTGCCTGTAATCCCAGCTACTTGGGAGGCTGAGGCAGGAGAATTGCTTGAACCCAGGAAGCAGAGGTTGCGGTGAGCCAAGATCACGCCATTGCACTCCAGCCTGGGGGACAAGAGTGAGACTTTGTCTCAAAAAAAAAAAAAAAAAAATTAGCCAGGTGTGGCACGTGCCAGTAGTCCCAGCTACTCGAGAGGTGGAGGCGGGAGGATCCCTTGAACTCAGAAGGCTGGGTGACAGAGTGAGACCCTGTCTCAATAACAATAATAGTTTTTTAAAACACTTCAGAGAATCAAAGATAAAAAATACTGAAGAGAAAACAGAAGGAAAAAATATCTTTCTTGCAGAGGAGCAACAATAAGAATTACATCCAACTGTGCAGAAACCATGCAAGCAAGAGAGTGGAGAGTAATACACAAAGCATTGAGAGGACAAAAACACATCAACCTAGAAATCTTTTTTTTTTTTTTTTGAGACGGAGTCTCGCTCTGTCGCCCAGGCTGGAGTGCAGTGGCACGATCTCGGCTCACTGCAAGCTCCGCCTCCCGGGTCCACGCCATTCTCCTGCCTCAGCCTCCCGAGTAGCTGGGACTACAGGCGCCCGCCACCTCGCCCGGCTAGTTTTTCGTAGTTTTTAGTAGAGACGGGGTTTCACCGGGTTAGCCAGGATGGTCTCCATCTCCTGACCTCGTGATCTGCCCGTCTCGGCCTCCCAAAGTGCTGGGATTACAGGCGTGAGCCACTGCGCCCGGCCTCAACCTAGAAATCTTTACCCTGAAAAATTATTCTTCATAAATGAAAGGGAAATGAAGACTCTCAGACAAACAAAAACTGAGGGAATTTTTGTCACTAGATCTGCCTTGTAGGAAACATTAAAAGAAGTTCTTCAGCAGAGTGCTTATTTTATTTTATGGAATGAAGTGTTGCCCAATTCTAGAATCACAAATAAAGCCAACTGGGAAAAAATAAAAGGAGTTCTTCAGAGAGGACAAAAATTATATGTCAGAAACTCAAATTTTACATAAAGAAAGGAGGAGCAAAGCCGGGCATAGTGGCTCACGCCTGTAACCCCAGCACTCTGGGAGGCTGAGCTGGGTGGATCACCTGAGGTCGGGAGTTCAAGACCAGTCTGGCCAACATGGTGAAACCCTGTCTCTAATAAAAATACAAAAATTAGCCAGGCAGGGTGGCGGGTGCCTGTAGTCCCAGCTATTCGGGAGGCTGAGGCAAGAGAATTGCTTGAACCCGGGAGGCAGAGGTTGCAGTAGCAGAGATTGCACCACTGCACTACAGCCTGGGTGAGACAGCAAGACTCCATCTCAAAAGAAAATAAATAAATAAATAAAGCCAAAAAAAGAAAAAAAAAAAGAAAAAAAAAGAAGAAAGAAAAAGTGTGGCAGACAAAAATAGGAACAAAGAACAAGGACAACAAATAGAAAATAGTAGCCGGGCATGGTGGCTCACACCTGTAATTCCAGCACTTTGGGATGCCAAGGCTGGTGGATCACAAGGTTAGGAGTTAAACACCAGTCTGGTCAAGAGGGTGAACCCCATCTCTACTAAAAACACAAAAATTAGCCGGGTGTAGTGGCAGGCACTTGTAGTCCCAGCTACTCAGGAGGCTGACGCAGAAGAATTGCTTGAACCCGGGAGGCGGAGTTTGCAGTGAGCCGAGATCAAGCCACTGGACTCCAGCCTGGGTGACAGAGCAAGACACTGCCTCAAAAAATAAAAAAGATAAAAGCAAATAGTAATATGATAGCTATTAACCCAACTATATAAATAATCACTTCATTTACTTAGTTATTTTTTATTTTACTGATTGATTTATTTTTTTGAGATGGAGCCTCACTCTGTCGCTCAGGCTAGAGTGCAGTGGCGGGATCTCGGCTCACTGCAACCTCCATCTCCCAGGTTCAAGCGATTTTCCCGTCTCAGCCTCCTGAGTAGCTGGGATTACAGGAGTGCACCACCATACCTGGCTAATTTTTGTGTTTTTAGCAGAGACGGGGTTTCATCATGTTGGCCAGGCTGGTCTCGGACTCCTGACCTCAGGTGATCCACCTGCCTCCGCCTCCCAAAGTGCTGGGATTACAGATGTGAGCCAGTATGCACAGACTATTTAGTTATTTTTTAGAGGCAAGGTCTGGTTCTGTCATTCAGGCTGAAATGCAGTAAAGCAATGATAACTGTCACCTTCAACTCCTGGGCTCAAGCAATCCTCCCAGCTCAGCCTCTCAGGTAGCTGAATCTACAGATGCACACTACCACATCCAGCCAGTTTTAAAATTTGTTTTATAGAAACAGGGTCTCATTTTATTGCCCGCTCTGGTCTCAAACTCCTGATTTCAAGTGATCCTCCTGCCTTGCCTCCTGAAGTGCTGGAATTACAAGTGTGGGCCACTATGCTGGGCCTCAATAATCACTTTAAATGTCAATGGCCTAAATACAGCAATTAAAAGATGAGGATTGTTAGAATGGACCAAAAAACAAGACCCAACTATATGTTGTCTACAAGAAACTGACTTTAAATATAACCACAAAACAGGTTAAATGTAAAGGAATGGAAGTTAACTGGGCATGGTGGTACATGCCTGTGGTCCCAGCTACTCAGGAGGCTGAGGTGTGAGGATTGCCTGAGCCAGGGAAGTTGAGGCTACAGTGAGTGATGATTGCACCACTGCACTCCAACCTAGGTGACAGAGAAAGACCCTGTATCAAAAAAGAAAAAAAAAAAAAAAAGGAAAGGGATGGAGAAAGATATAGCATGCTAACTCTAATCAAAAGAAAGCAAGAATAGCTTTAATTCTAGAAAGAGAATTAATTTTAGAAAGAGAAGATTTTAAGTCAGGCACGATGGTGCACACCTGTAGTCCCAGATACTTGGGATGCTGAGGCAGGAGGATCACTTAAGGCACTTCATTCACTATGTGCCCAGGAGTTTGAGTCCAGCCTGGGCACACAGGGAAACCCTGTTTCTATAAAAGAAAAAAGGAATAAAAAAGTACTCAATCCAAAAGAAGACAAGAAAAGAAAAGGGAAAAAAGAAACACAAAACAGAAGGAGTAAATAGAACATAAACAGCAAGATGGTTAACTTAAACAGAACCATATCAATTAATCAATTATACATATCATTAAATATAAATTAACTAAACAGTCAAACTGTTTTTAAACAGCAAGACCCAAGTCATATGATGCATTTTTTTTTTTTTGAGACAAACTCTCGCTCTTATTGCTCAGGCTGGAGTGCAATGGCACAATCTCAGCTCACTGCAACCTCTGCCTCCCAGGTTCAAGTGATTCTCCTGCCTCAGCCTCCTGAGTAGCTGGGATTACAGGTGCCTACCACCATACCAGGCTAATTTTTGTATATTTAGTAGAGATGGGGTTTTACCATGTTGACCAGGCTGGTCTTGAACTTCTGACCTAGGTGATCCACCCACCTCGGCCTCCCAAATTGCTGGGATTATAGGTGTGAGCCACAGTGCCTGGCCCACACTTTCTTACATTTAAGAAAATTTATATACATATTTTGGAGACAGGGTTTTGTCATGTTGCCCAGGCTGGTCTTGAACTCCTGAGCTCAAGCGATTCACCTGCCTTGGCCTCCCAAAGTGCTGGGATTACAGGCGTGAATCACCACACCCGGCCATGATGCACTTTAAATATAAAGTTACAGGTTGAAAGAAAAAGGATAAAAAAAGATATAACATGCAAATGCCAAGCATAAGAAAGCTGGTGTGCTATTAAAAGCACACAAAGAAGATTCAAGACAAGTATTATCAGAGATAAAGATATTAATTTCATAAAGGTAAAATGACCAAGGAGACATTAAAAAACTAAATGTGAATGCACCTAATAACAAAGACCCAAAATACATAAAAATTGACCATATTAAAGAGAGAAATGAACAGATCTACAATCAGAATTGGAGAGATAGAGTGTAAATGAAATACAGAGTCAAAGAGACAGACATGCAGAGGGAAAGAGAGAGATACAAGAAACAGAGAGCCAGAGTGAGAGAGCCAGAGGCAGCCTGATCCAAAGAGGACAATGAGTCTCAGAGACAGGGAGCATCTGAGAATAAATGACAAAACAGGGAGGATCAGAAGTTCTGGTTGCAGGGGATGGAGTCAGAGGAAGAATCTGGGACTATGGGATCCTGCAGGGATGATTGCAGGACAGACAGCAACACTTACCTGCTGCCCAGCAGAGCCTTGGGGGCCAGGCTCCCCACGCAGTCCCTGTGTAGGAGGAGACAAATGGTGTCAGCTGTTGAGGGCTCTGACCTGGGGCCCTCAGGACTCCCCAGAATTCCCCCACCTGGGGCCACCTGAGTACTCACTCTCTCGCCTTTCTCTCCTGGGTGGCCAGAGATTCCTTTGGGTCCAGTTGGGCCTGGGGGTCCCTGAGCAACAAGACAGGGCCTCAGCCTTGTGTTGGGGCAGGATGGAGCAGGCAGGGGCTTGGGAACAGAGGTGTTGTGGGGAGGGTGCTCTAGCTTGGTCTGGGCCTCTGGGTTCTTCACCATACACCAAGCACAGAGCAATCAGTTCATACAGCTCAGTGTTAAAAGATCTGATCCTAGAGTCAGATAGTCCCACCACAACTCACGGAAGTTGCCATGTGCTGGCCACAGCCCTAGGGCAAGAATCCCCACTTTTCTTGGTTTTAGGTGATAACAATACATGGTTTTCATTACTTGGATTGAATAAGATTTATGGAAGGTAGTTTGCATATTAAGTGCTCAATAAATACTTATTGAATGAATGAATGGAAGGATGAATGGATGGATGGATAGATGGATACAAGGGTGGATGATGGACAGATGTATGGATAGATGGAAAGATGGACAGACACATGGGTGAGAGTACAAGGAGAACTACTCACTATGTGTCCAGGACTCCCAGGGACACCTGTGGGGCCAGGAGGCCCAGGGGGACCTGGAAAAAGACAGGATGTCCTAAGGGCCAGAACAAAGTACAATCTCAGGAAGTGCCCCATCAGCTCCCTCCTGACAGCCCCAAACCCTATTCCCTCTGCCATCTATCAACTCCACCCCTTACCCCAGGCCTGGACTCAACTTACCCATGGGCCCTGGAGGGCCTGGAGGCCCAGTGGGTCCCCGGGGCCAGTGGTTGTTGGTCTCAGTGAAGGTGTTGGACAGCAGTGGGTCTCCTGGGTGAGCAAAGATGATGAGTGAGTAGAGCTGGGTAGAGTGGGGTGGTTAGTCTTCACCTGCCACCTCTGCCAAGACAGCTTGGACTGCCCCATGGGGCAGCCTGCAGCATGGCTGGTACCACCTGGGCACCTGCTCCCAGGGTGAGGAGTGTGGAGAGTGCTGGTCTCACAAGACCAGGAAGCAGGGAGATGTGGGTTCTAACCCCACTGCAACCTAGCTGGTGACATCCAGCAACACTCTCCACTTTTCAGAGCCTGTACTGTCACCTGCCAAATGGGAATGACAATAAAAGAAACCATTTATCCACCACCTACTGTGTGCCAGGCTTTTCTGTACATGGGTGTTACACAGCTCTGGGAGGCTGGCACTGTCATTGTCCCCATTGTATGGATAGTGAGATGGAATGAATGCTGGGATGGCAGAATGAATGACTGGTGTGCACCAAAGACACGATGGAAAAGAGGCTGAAATCTGGCGCTCCACACTCTGACCCCTGGCAGTCCATGGGCAGGTCAGGCTGGGCTGCCAAAGGGAAGAAGCCAAGGACGTGCATCAGGGCCTGGAGGAGGGGCCAGGCCTGTGGCCTTGGGAGCTCAGAGCTCGCTTCCTGCTGCCAGGTCTTTTGCTTCCCAGTGCTCTGAGAACTGGATTCCAAGGCTCGGGACGGCCTGATGCCTGGTGGCTCTAAGCACAGGTTCTGGAGGCAGCCCGTTTGAAGCCGTTCCCCGACGCCGAGGCTGTGGGACCCTGGCAAGCCACCTCCCCTCTCTGGTCCTCAGTGTCCCTCATCTGTAAACACAGGAGGACAACAGCGCCTGCTGGAGGACTGGGTCACACCTGGCCTACCATGAGCAGGGCTGGCACACAGAAGGCACCTGGCAGATGGTAGCGGGCACTGTGCTGATGGCTACTCCACCCCCACCTCCACCTGCGGGGACTCACCATGCTGGGAGATCCGGGCATGGGGTGGCCCAATAGGGGTTGGGGGCCCAGGGGGGCCAGGAGGCCCTGGTGGCCCAGGAGGTCCCCTCTCTCCAGGGGTGCCCACAGCTCCAGCCCGGCCAGGGCTCCCTGGGGGGCCCTGTGGACCTGCAATGGAATCACAGGGATTTGTGGGTATACAGGAGGCAGGGAGGCCTAGGGTGGCCTTAAGCGACAGGACAAGGCAGCCTGGAGCGGTGGGCATGAGAGAGGGCCCCACAGTCCATAGACCTAGGCTCCCTGGTTGTCTAACAGGGGGATGAGCACAGCACCCAGTCCTCCACCTCATCCAGGCTGGGTCTTCCTTCCTTGGGGCTCCCAAACCCCCAAAGTCCCTCATAGAAACCCTGGTCACATGGGGCAAGCATTGCTGCTTCTCCTCTGCCCAGCCCTGCTCCCAGCAGTCTGGAAGCTCCAGAAGGGCAGGGACATGTCTGACCCCACCCAGTGACCAGCCCAGAGCCTGCTAAGTGTAGGTGCCCAGGGAATGTGAGTCGAGTGAACGTAAGAGAGGATTTCATGGAGCCCAGGTATGAACGGGGCACTCCCTGGCGGGGTGTTGAGTGAAGAGGCAAGCAGATGAAAGGGCCCAGGCCATCCTGGCCATGTCAGGAGCGGGGAAGGGCCCACCTGGTAGGGGGGTGGCCAGAGGAGCTGTGGAGCAACGTTGCGGGCACTCACCTGGTGGGCCTCTCATCCCCATTGGGCCCCGGCTGCCGGCATCTCCCTTGGGGCCAGTGGGCCCGGGCAGCCCCCGAGCACCGACTTGGTCTGGGGGGTAAAGCATATCAGACTGGCAGCTCCAGATCTGCTCTTGACCCCCACCCTGGCCCCAGCCCCCCTACCAGCACCTACCATTTCGGGGAAGCAGCGGGACCCTCACACTCTCTATGGCTCCTGGCAGCCCTGGGGTAGGGGGGTAGGCAGAGGTCAGTGTCCCCGCTGGGCCTGGAGGAGGGAGACTCATCCAGAATCCCCACTCCCAGCTCCCCCCGACCTCCAGGCAGGGTCTGCTGGGGCTGCTTGGTCTCCAGGGACTGCAGGTTTCAGGAGTCCCAGGAGACGGTCCTCTTAGGCGGGTCTAAGAAACGGGAAATGGGAAGACTGAGGCCCACTAGAGGGTTAAGTTGGGAGTCAGTGACAGGGTGGGGACCAGAATCCCACTTCCCCAATTCCCAACCCACTGCTCATTCCCACAGGCAAGTCTGAGTCTGACACTCACCCAGGAGGCCTCCATCTCCGGGGCTGCCCTGGGCAGGAGGAGGGCCCCAGAGTGGGGCAGGGTCCTCAGGGGTAGCTGGTGTTAGAGGCGCTGGCTGCTCTATGACAGTCAGCATGGCCACCTGAAGAGGAAGACAGGGACGGGGTGGGTACTAGGGTCTCACTAGGACCCCTCCCTATTTTTTTTTGAGATGGAGTTTTGCTCTGTTGCCCAGGCTAGAATGCAGTGGTACCATCACAGCTCATGTAGCCTCAACCACTTGGGCTTAAGTGATCCTTCTGCCTCAGCCTTCCAAGTAGCTGGGACCACAGGGACGCACCACCACACATGGCAAATTAAAAAAAAAAAAAATTATTTGTAGAGACAAGGTCTCGCTATGTTGCCCAGGCTGGTCTTGAACTCCTGGGCTCAAGCGATCATCTTGCCTCAGCCTCCGAAAGTGTTGGGATTACAGGCATGAGGCAAGGTCTCACTAGGGACAGGCCAGCCAAGGGGCCTGGTGTGGGAGGCAGGAGGCACATAGCCAGCAGGGCCCAGCTTGGAGTGGAGCCCCAGGCTCGCAGGGGCACAGAGCTTCATTAGAAGTGACAGTGTTTTTCAAAGCACACGATTCATAACACGCATTATGAAAAAGTCATTGACACCATCATTGCCAGCCAAGTTGAGCTTTGTGACTGTCACGGTGCTTGCTGGGCCATGCGCTTTTTTTTCTATGCTTATCTACAAATAAGAAGCTTTTCTTGATTTGTTAAAGCACCACAGGGTATGGCTGGAAGAGTTTCACTAATATTTTTTTTTTTCCAAGATGGAGAGTCTTGCTCTGTTGCCCAGGCTAGAGTGCAGTGGCGCGATCTCGGCTCACTGCAACCTCCGCCTCCCGGGTTCAAGTGATTCTCCTTCCTCAGCCTCCCAAGTAGCTGGGATTACAGTCGTGCGCCACCATACCTGGCTAATTTTTGTATTTTTAGTAGAGATGGGGTTTTACCATGTTGGCCAGGCTGGTCTCAAACTCCTGACCTGAAGTGATCTGCTTATCTCGGCCTCCCAAAGTGTTGGGATTACAGGCATGAGCCACCATTCCTGGCCTTTCACTAAATTTGGAAGGAAGTTTGGAAGAGTCGACATGAAATAGAAACCTGGAGGTGTACACAAAGTCCACTTTTGGGTCCACAGTGAGGAAGACTCTGGGAAGCTAGAGGTGTCCCCTCAGCTGCTGAGGACCAAAGAGAGGCCAGATGACCATAGACCAGGGGCTTGGGGATCGTGGGGGCCTGTCCAGAGAAAAGCTGAAACTCTCCGGCAGACCCTGAACCAGGAATTCCCATCACAGATGTGGGACTGAGTTGCCTCTTACGTGGGCTTCTCCTGGGAGAGAGCTCAGGGAACTGCTCCTGGAACCCCGTGCCTTGTAACTCAGGGGCCAGCATATGCTATTTGGAAGCTTGTTTTTCCCACTGGATAAATCAGGGGCATCTTCTTTTTTTTAATTTTAGAGACAGGGTCTAACTCTGCCGTTCAGGCTAGAGTGCAGTGGTGCTATCACGGCTCACTGCAGCCTTGCCCGCCTGAGCTCAAGTGATCCTCCTGCCTCAGCCTCTTGAGCAGCTGGGATTGTGTGCCAGCTGTGTGCCACTAAGCCCAGCTAATTTTTTGTAGAGATGGAATCTTGCTATGTTGCCCAGGCTGGTCTCGGGCTCCAGGCCTCAAGTAATTCTCCTGCCTTGGCCTTCCAAAGTGCTGGGATTACAGGTGTGAGCCACCACGCCCAGGGTGGAGTGCAGTGGTGCAATATCAGCTCACTGCAACCTCTGCCTCCTGGGTTCAAGCAATTCTCTGCCTCAGCCTCCCATGTAGCTGGGATTAGAGATACCTGCCACCACGACCGGCTATTTTTTTTTTTTTTTCTTGAGATAGAGTTTCGTTCTTGTTGCCCAGGCGGGAGTGCAATGGCACGATCTAAGCTCACTGCAACCTCTGCCTCCTGGGTTCAAGCAATTCTCCTGCCTCAGTCTCCCGAGTAGCTGGGATTACAGGCATGCGCCACCATGCCCAGCTAATTTTTGTATTTTTCGTAGAGACAGGGTTTCTCCATGTTGGTCAGGCTGGTCTCGAACTCCTGACCTCAGGTGATCCATCCCCCTCAGCCTCCCAAAGTGCTGGGATTACAGGCATGAGCCACCTCACCTGGCCCCGGTTAATTTTTTGTATTTTTAGTAAAGCTAAGGTTTCACCATCTTAGCCAGGCTGGTCTTGAACTCCTGACCTTGTGATCCACCCGGCTCAGCCTCCCAAATGCTGAGATTACAGGGCTGAGCCACTGCGCCCAGCCTAATTTTTTTTTTTTTCTTTTTTTTGAGACAGAGTCTCGTTCTGTTGCCCAGGCTGGAATACAGTGGCATGATCTTGGCTCACTACAACCTCCGCCTCCCAGGTTCAAGTGATCCTCATGCCTCAGCCTCCTTTGTAGCTGGGATTATGGGCGTGTGCCACCATGCCAGGCTAATTTTTGTATTTTTAAAAGAGACAGGGTTACGCCATGTTGGCCAGGCTGGTCTCGAACTCTTGGCCTCAAGCAATCCACCTGCCTCGGCCTCCCAAAGTGTGGAGATTACAGGTGTGAGCCACTGCACCAAGCTGTACTTTTTAATTAAAAAAAAAAAAAAAAGTTTTATGGCAGCGCAGTGGCTCACACCTGTAATCCCAGTAATCCCAGCACCTTGGGAGGCCAAGACAGCGAATTGCTTGAGCTTAGAAGTTCAAGACCAGCCTGGGCAACTTGGAGAAACCCCATCTCTACCAAAAATTAAAAAATTAGCTGGATGTGGTGTTGTTCACCTATGGTCCCAGCTACTCAGGAGGCTGAGGTGGGAGGATTGCTTGAGCCCAGGAGGCATAGGTTGCAGTGAGCTGAGATCTCGCCACTGCACTCCAGCCTGGGAAACACAGGAAGACCCTGTTTCAAACAAAACCAGACGAAACAAAGAATACAAAACATTTTATCTTGAAATAATTTGAGATGCGTGATAGATGTTTTGTTTTTGAAACCAGGAAGATTGTATTATGGATGGGGGTTGGGGGGATAGAGAAAGGGTATGGGGCAGGGGCAGCCAGGAGATCCCACCAGGATCTCTGGGCAGTGTCTTTGCTGATCTGGCTGGGATGGTAATGGAGCCCCATGGGAGGGAGCTCACAGGCCTCCTGGAGGAAGAACAGGCCAGGCTGGCTGTGACTTGCACTTCACATATACAGTCTTCACTGAGTGGATGCTAGTGTCCCCTCCGCTTTACAGAAGGGGAAACTGAGGCACAACCTGTGAGCAGGCTTCCAAGGGAGGGACACTAGAGGAAACCAGGACATGCCTGACAGGGGATGCTGCTCGCTAAGTCAGCTCAGAGCTGCCCTGTGGGTTCGCTGAGGGTGCAAGCATGGGGTGTGGGGAAGGAGGAGGGGAGGGTGGGATGGTGGTTGCCCGGACTGGCCTAGGGCAGGGGGCAACCACCCAGGAGAGAGCTGCTCACCCACCTTGGCCTCCAGCATCTTCAGCCGCTCTGTCAGCTCTGATACTTTACTGCAGTTGAGACAACCTGCGGGGAGGAAGGAAGCTGGGGCCAGGGCCGAGGGTCCTAGGCTCCCCCTCAGAGCCCTTCAGTCTCTGGGAGGTGGGATGCAGGGAAGGATCAGATATCTGATGACTCCAACCCATGAGGGAGCCTTAGGCTGGGGAGGGGCTACAGGATCATGGTGGATCCAGGGGGACCTCACCCTATGAGTTCTTTTTGGCGTTGGAGCCTCCAGAGTGGCCTGCTTCTCCTGCAGCAGGACCAGGGACCCGACCCCTGGCAGCCTCTGTGTCCAAAATGACCCCTTTCCCAGAAGCCAAGGAAATGGCAATGAGGTGGGGGCCATGGATGAGGCTGAGGGCTTCCCCAACGACCCCAACCAGGCTCATGGGCTAAGAGTTTAGAGCTCAGACAAGCCTGGGTCTGAGCCTTGACACTGTCCTGCGTGACTTGTCCTCTCTGGAAAGATCCTGTTGCTTCCCGCCTGGGCAGGGCTGGAGCCAGGGCTTGCCAGCTTTGGGGACCTACCCAGCGCAGTCTGGACTGGGCTGGCCTCAAAGGTGCCATCCTCTGAGCCTCCCCCGACCCACCATCCAGCACCCCCCGGTCTCCTGGGTGAGACTCTCGAGAATGACGTGAGTCATTCACAGCAGCTCTGGACATTTACGGAGCCTCCCAGCTGCTGGCCCTGCCGAGTGCTGTGCCAGCAGTCTCTCCCCTCCTCACAGGAGTGTCACCCCCATTCACACCTGAGGACATGGCTCAGAGCAGGGAGGGGTGAGTGCCTAACTAGCACATCTGGGGTCTAGTCCTGGTGCTGCCCCGACTCCCAGCTGTGGGGCCTGGAGCAGGGCAGGGCAGGGAGGTCAGAGACCTTCAGCTTCCTCCTCTTTAAAAAGGGGACAATGGGAGGGCAGTGGACAGCTGTGAGGTCTAAATGAGCTGCTGATGGGAAGTGCCTGGCACAGGGCCTTGCACACTGCTGACATTCAGAAAAGTGCTGATTACATAAAAAGAGGAAACAGGGGGATTGAACTGGCATCTGCAAGAGTCCAGGGGTCATGGGTCCAGATGTCTGGACCCAGGTCAGATGCCCCTCTGGGGTCCTTTCTGTGCCCCTCAAAGCAACTTTTGTGGCCTGGGGAGCGTGGGATGGGGAGACTGTTACTGTCCTTGACCCTCCACTGCCAGACCTGCTGGCTTTCAGGACAGTTACTAAACTGCCCTGAGCCCGCTCCAGAGCTCCCTCAGCCCAGGGGACCCCAAGAAGCTACCCCAGGACCCACCTGAGAAGGCTGTGGGCCGAAGTGCCATCCGCCGCATGGTATTGCCCGACCACATGGGCTCCAAGGAGCCAGAGGAACCTGCAACTGAGGGATGGAGGGTGAGAGCCCTGCTGGGGTATGATCCTTGCCTCCTCAGGTCCCCCTGCCCACCACTGTAGCCCCAGCAGGGATCCCTACTCCCCTCAGCACAGGACACAGAGGCCCAGAGAAGGAGAGTCCATGTATCTGGGTCACACAGCATGAACTGGGCTGAGCTAGAGCAAGGCTGGCCACCTGATAGGGCTGGGAAGAGGGGCTGGCAATGGGGCGGGGGCCATGGATGAGGCTGAGGACTTCCCCAACGACCCCAACCCCAGCCAGCCTCATGGGCTAAGAGTTTAGAGCTCAGACAAGCCTGGGTCCGAGCCCTGACACTTACTGTCCTGCATGACTTGTCCTCTCTGGACTTATTTTCCCATCTGTAAAATGGGATTCTAAGGCCTCTAAACCTCCCAGGCTGAGGTGAGGCCTGAGGTCAGCCATGAATGCAAAGGGCCCACTGTGCACACACAGCGACCGGCACACACAGTAGGTGCTCAATAAACGGCCGCCGTGACTGTTGCCATCTACACTTTCACTGCCTGGCTTGGTAAGAGGAGACTGAAGTGGATCCAGCCCTGGTTTTAAATGAAAACCAGAGGGAGGCTGGCTGTCTGGGAGGGCAAGGGGAGCCAGTTCCAGGGCCAACCCCTGCTGCCACCCCTCCCAAGGAGGACCCCCCCCGCACCCGCCCCAGCCATCCTGGCTGGTCTGGCTTTAGGGGACTGGTTTTCTCCACAGCTGGAGGGATGGACTGGCCAAACCAGGGGCGGGGGCACAGCTGGAGAGGCTGTGGAGCCAGCACTGGCAACTGCCCCCCTCAGCCCCCCAGGCCTTCCTTTTAAGGCCACGAAATGTTGTCTGGGGGGAGACAAGACCCAAATAAGGCATGGGCCTGGCAGCTCGGAGCAGGGCTGTGGGTTGATGCAGGGAGCGAGAGGCGCCGAGAACTCAAACCAGACGAGTCCCTCTGGCCAGCCCCCAGTGGAGGCTGCCAGGCCCTGCTCTGGGTCCCACTGTGGGGCCTCCACTCGTGCTGAGCCTGCATCCCCAGCACACCCTCCTCAAGGGCCTGTGACCTGCCCAGGCACAGGGGGCTAATCTCACCCAGGATGGAGGAAGATGGGTTGCCAGCCCAGGACTGGGGCCGGCACTGGGGACTCCCTGGGGAGGGGAGACATCACTGTGAACCATGCCCATGTGAAGGACCTTGTATAGCTTGGCTCAATCCTACAAGGAAGGTGATAATCAGAACAGACAACTCTTGTTTAGCATGTACCCTGTGCCTGGCACCTTCTAAGCACTTCACATACATAGTCTTAACTGTGAGTGGGTGCTAGTACCACCTCCACTTTCCAGGTGGGGAAACTGAGGCACAGGGCAGCTCTGTGCTACCTCTTCTCTGTTGCCCATGCTCAGATAAAGGTGGATGAGTAAATGACACTCAACTCCACTTCCTCACTTGGAAGAAATGAGGCAGAGAAGAGAGGCGACTCGCCATCGGTTGTCTGCGGGATGGTCCCAAGCCTGGATTTGAACACAGGTCGGCCTGATTCCAGGGCCAGATTTCTTTTTTTGGTTGGTGGAGGTGCAGGGGCACCCGGCAGGGAGGCTCAATGTTCAGCAGGAGTGCTGGTGCCTGAGAAAAACGGCCTCACCAAGCGCTCTTCATTCTTTCTGCTTCCAGGTAGAGATGTGATGTCATTTTAGTACTCTTTTCGGGAAGTTGACCAAAAGAAGCGGCCATCTCTCGCAACGTGGGGATGTTTGAGTTTCCTCTGTGATGAAGCTTCAGCTGCTCTCCCCATCCGCTTCTGCCCTCCTCTCTATTCTGCTGTTGTTTTCTTTTTTCTTTTTTTCCATTGCATTATCTACCTTCTAGCGTGTTCCAGTTTCCCAGGCCACTGCCTGTCCTCTGGCCTCCTGGCTGGAACATCAGCCCCACTAGGGCAGGGACCTTGTCTGTCTTGTGCTCGGCCTACAAAAGTGCCCAGCACCCAGTAGGATCTCATGGGCTTCATGTATAAAACTTTTTTTTTGTTTGTTTTAAGACGGAGTCTCACTCTGTCACCCAGGCTGGAGTACAGTGGTGCAATCTTGGCTCACTACAACCTCCACCTCCCAGGTTCAAGTGATTCTCCTGCTTCAGCCTCCGGAGTAGCTGGGACAACCGGAGCGTGCCACCATGCCCAGCTAATTTTTGGTATTTTTAGTAGAGACAGAATTTCACCATATTAGCCAGGATGGTCTCCATCTCCTGGCCTAGTGATCAACCTGCCTCGGCCTCCCAAAGTGCTGGGATTATAGGCGTGAGCCACCGAGACCGGCCATTTATAAAACTTTTGTTGATGAATACATGAATCACCAACTGAAAATAAATTTTGATCAAGCAAACCAAATATAAGGCAGACACAACTGTCTTGAACGTCAACATAGGCCGGGCACAGTGGCTCACGCCTGTAATCCCAGCACTTTGGGAAGCCGAGGCAGGTGGATGACCTGAGGTCAGGAGTTCGAGACCAGCCTGGCCAACATGGCGGAACCCTGTCTCTATTAAAAATACAAAAATTAGCTGGGGGTGGTGGTGTGTGCCTGTAATCCCAGCTACTTGGAAGGTTGAGGCAGGAGAATCGCTTGAACCCGGGAGCGGAGGTTGCAGTGAGCTGAAAATGCACCACTGTACTCCAGCCTGGGCGACAAAGTAAGACTCCTCAAAAAAAAAAAAAAAAAAAAAAAGTCAGCATAAATGGGCCAGGTGCAGGGGCTCACACCTGTAATCCCAGCACTTTGGGAGGCTGAAGTGGGCAGATTGCTTGAGCCCAGGAATTTGAGACCAGCCTGGGTAATATGGCACAACCCTGTCTCCACAAAAAATTTAAAAATTAGCTGGGTATGGTGGCGCATGCCTGTAGTCCCAGCTACTTGGGAGACTGATACGGGAGGATAGCTTGAACTTGGAAGGTCAAGGTTGCAGTGAGCTGTGATCGTACCACACTGAAAGAGTGAGACCCTATCTAAAAAAAAATAAAATCAGCATAAATGTTTTAATGTCATACTAGAGTGTCCCTGAGTTATTAATCTGTAAACTGGTGGTTGGAAATTCTTTTTCAACCAGTTTGTTTTCGATGTTTCTCCAGGGGCCAGAAAGAATGAGAAAAACAAATAAAAATGTGGTCTGACAGCAGCACAGACATCAAATGCTCAAAGTAATTGCAAATTTAAATTAAAAAAAAGAAGAGAGTTTAAAGAAATAACAAAACTGTTCAAAAGACCAGAAAATTTTGGGTTTGGATTCAAGATTCACAAAAAGTTATCCAAAAACTCCCCCAAAATTCTGAGAAATGGACAGAAACATTTTAAGGGATGTAGCAGGTTGTAAAATGACCCTGTAGCACACAAAATTCCAGTAAGGAAGAAGCCACAGATTGTGGGGAGATCTGTCGTTGGACAAAAATGTCATATCCCAGCCAGGCGTGGTGGTTCATGCCTATAATCCCGGCACTTTGAGAGGCCAAGGTGGGCAGATCAAGAGGTCAGGAGATCGAGACCCTCCTGGCTAACACAGTGAAACCCCGTCTCTACTAAAAATACAAAAAATTAGCCGGGCCTGGTGGCTGACGCCTGAAGTCCCAGCTACTCAGCAAGCTGAGGCAGGAGAATGGTGTGAACCCGGGAGGCGGAGCTTGCAGTGAGCCGAGATTGCGCCACTGCACTCCAGCCTGGGCGACATAGCGAGACTCCTTCTAAACAAAACAAAACAAAACAAAACAAAACAAAACAAATGTCATATCCCTCCCATGGGTGTTTGGTCAAAGGCCCTGAAACAGGCCCCTGTGAGCTGAGACCCTCCTCATCTCAGCCTGGTGGTCCTTACTGAAGGGCTCCTCCCTAGCCTCAACCTTGTCCTCCCAGGGAGGCTCTGAAGGCTGGTCCCAGGACCACAAACCCCAGCTCCACTTTGGGAACCTGACTGTGGGCCACTTCCCACCATCTGGGAGGTCCTCACATGCCCTATACACATACATATACACACACACATGCATGTTCCTACCCCATGCCCTCTCCTAATCTCTACAGCTGCTGCACCCATGTCACCTCCTCCAGGAAGCCTTCCCAAACAGGCCAGTGCGCCTACCAGTGTCAAAGCCCCCTCGAAGCTCATCACTCCCTGTCTTGACCTCCACATCTTGACCTCCACATGGTCAGCGCTGTCTGTAGTTTCTAGCCCTGGGCCCCATAAGCAGCTCTTCTTCCCTCTGCCCAGTGCCAGGCCTGAGCTAAGAAGCTTTGTGTCCCTTCTCGGGACCCTCACGACACCTCATGATATAGGACACTGAGGCCCAGAGAGGAGAGGCTTCCGCTCTGTCCTTGCAGTGGGACAAGGGGGTCTGGGATTCCAATCTTGCCCTAAATTGGGGATTAGGGATGTGAAAAGTTGGGGATTAGGGGTATGAAAATCTGGGGGTGTCCCTGGGATCCACCTTCATGACTTTCTCTCCCTGGAGAGAAGCCAAAGGAACGGCTTCCTCATTCACAACCGACCCCCCAGATCTGCTCTGCTCGGTTTAGCAACCACAGGCCATAGGGAGGCAGCCTTCCCAGCCCCAGCCCAGGTCTCCTGCAAGGAATTTACTTTGCAAATGTAAATATTTGCTTCTAGTGGCCAGAGCCAGGGGTTAGGGTCAGAGCTGGGGCTGGGAGCTCCAAGAACCCTCCAGCTCAATCAGGAACCTCCGGGAAGGCTTAGTCTATGTCCGGCCTGGCCGCCTCTTCAGGACAGGCAAAGGTCCTATTCAATTCCTGTGCACTCACTTTATACGTGGCCCATGCCAGGCACTGGGGATGTGGGAGTAACGGTGGCAGGATGCGGGTCAACCTAGCCAGGTGGTAGCACCCAGAGGGCTGCAGGCAGAGCAGTGACTTGCCGGCCACTGCCAAGGCCATGTATGAGAGACAAAGCCGGTGTGGGCAGGGGGTTCAAACAGAGGGAGGGTGAGGTTCAGGGGATCCAGGCAGGGGCTGAGAGAGTGGAGGAGGCAGCCACACAGTTGGCTGGGCATGCAGGATGGGCTGGCAGGAGGTGGGGGTTGCCGGGACTCCCAGGAGTGGGGGTGGCTGGGTGGTGGATGTGGGTGGATTTGCAGTGGTTAGCCCTTGGATTCTGAATCTGCAAAGTAAAGTTCAGACTTAGCACCATACCTGGAGCCTGGTTACGATGAAAGAGATGAGTGTGGAGCGTGCCCAGCCCTGGATGGTAGAAGAGACCAAGGAGCCCAGGAAGGGCCTGGGCTAAAACCTCAGTCTGTTTGTAGGCTATTTTAAAATTTTATATTTAGAGGCAGGATCTTGCTCTGTCACCTAAGCTGGAGTGCAGTGGCAGGATCACAGCTCACTGCAGACCTGAACTCCTGGGCTCAAGCAATCCTCCTGTCTCAGCCTCCTGAGTAGCCAGGACTACAGGTGTGCACCACCATGCCCAGCTAATTTTTAAACTTTTTTTTTAGATAGGGTCTTGCTATGTTGCCCAGACTAGTCTTGAATTCCTGGCCCCAAGCAATCCTCCTGCCTTGGCCTCCCAAAGTGCTCAGATTACAGGTGTGAGCCACCGTGCCTGGCCCATTTTTAGGCTATTTTGTTGTCAACCTCTGGCAAGTGTCCCCTCTCTGGCTCCTCTTCCTGGGAGACAGGGCTGTGAATAACCATGGATGGGGAAAAAATATGTATGCTGGGGACAATGGGACCTATGAGGGGGAAGCAGAGGCAGTCCAGCTCCATGGGGTCCATAGGGAGGGGAGGGGAGGGAGCCCCAGCCTCTCTATCTTTCTATCTGGGAGGAGCTGGGGCTGAGACTGGCTTCCGCCAGCCTCACAGCATCCCAGCTTTCTGAACAGGCTCCCAGGGACATCCTCAGCCAGCACTCTGCAGGGGAAAGACCCCTGGCTGCAGTCAGACTGACCAGGTTTGAGCCTGGCTCCTCAGCTCACAGACTGCTCCCCTGGACAAGGCATTCCCCTCTCTGAGCCTCAGTTTCTGCATCTGGGCCTTCTGTACCATGATGTGATGGCTCCTGTGGCGGGGGTGGGGGGGGGTATGCCTTGCAGCGCCCAGCACGGAGCAGCTTTCCTTCCCCTTGTCCTGATTATTGCAGGAGGGTCTGGGGCAGGGGGATGCCACAGAACTCAGGTCGGCACCCTGGGGAAAAACCTGGCCACAATACTTGTTTGCTGTGTGACCTTATGTGAGACCCACACCCTCTGTGAGCTTCACTTTCATCATCCGGACAGTGGGGCTGATCTGTCTGCAGGAAGCCTCAAGAGGCAGGGTGTCATGGGGGTTACTGCAGCAGCCCCACTGTCAGCAGAGTCCACCAGCCCAGGTACTCAGGGGGTCAGGCCCAGGCCCAGAAAAGCTGATTGTGGGGCTCAGCCCACCCTCCTGACATGGCCCTGGCATTGCGCCCACCCCTGCCTGGCCCACTTGGTGCATTCTGGCCTTGGTTCTTCCTCACCCATTGTTTCTGATAAGCCCTATTGTTTCTGATGAAAGGGGGCCAGGTGATAGCCTCCGCCAGCCCCACCTCCTGAGGCCTGGGGGCACAGAAGCTTGCTCAGACAGGTCCCGATCCTGGCTCTCACCTGCTGAGTAACCTCGGGCCAGTCCCATCACCTCTCTGAGCCTCAGTTTCTCCATCTGTAAAATGGAGCCCATTCTAGCCCCTTCTCCACAGGTTGCCATGGACATCAAATGAGACAATCCTCATTTGTCACAAAGTGAACATCCCCATTCTGCAGAAAACCAGGGCCCAGCGCTGTGAAGTCCTTCACTAGAGCCCACCAGCCTCACAGAGACTCAAGGTCCGTTTCTTGACTGTGAAGTGGGGTCTCAGAGGCAGGAGGCCATGGAATCCTCAGCATGGGGTGGGTGGTGGGGGCGCAGGACGGGAGCCCAAGACATTTGTGGAGCATCTACCATGAGCCAATCATGAGTGCTACTTCTTCATGCTGGGTGACTTCCAGATAAAGCCAAAGTTCAGAGAGGAGAAGGGACTTGCCCCAAGTCACACAGCAGAGTGCAGCTGATTTAGGGCTGGATTCCGGAATGGCAAGTGTTCCCTCTCCCCATTCCCAGAGTTTTCTGGAATAGTGGAAGCATCCACTCACCCACCTCCCTTTCCTCCACAGTCTCCAACATTTCATCCCAGCAATACCCAGGGAGGCAGACTCTTATCATCCTGACCACTTCCCAGGCGAGGACACTGAGGCTGAATGTGGGGGAGCCTGGGCTGCTGCGGGCACACACAGCAGCTTGGTGCCTTTTAGTGATGGTGCCTTTCCCTCCGAGTGGGCAGAAGAAGAATGCCTCCTGGAGTGCAGCACCCCCAAGCCCAGGGCCCTTGCACAATGACTTGCACAAGGCACGGGAAGTCCCCGGCCCAAGGCCATGCAGCTGGTGTGCGGCAAAGCTGGCAAAGCTGGCCCGGCCCAGGAAGCCTCAGGTATCCCATACCCACGCTGGGACCTGAAGGCCCCACAGAGGGAGCTGGCCTGGCTCCATTGCCTGGCTCATGCCCCTGCCTTAGCATCAGCAGAGCCCCCAGCCCTTGGCCTAGCTCCTGGAGTCACGGCCTCCAGCAGCTAGATTCAAGGGCATGGGTGCTGTCCCCACTTGTCCTCTCCCTCACCTGCTCCTTGAAAGCCCCAGAGACCAGGAAGGTCTGCCCTTGGGAGGGGAGCCAGGGACAGAATGGCCTTTGTCTGGGGAGGCCCTGCCTGGGCCCAGGCGGCCCCCATGCCCCGGGGATTCGGCCCTCCCCTCCACGGCTCCTCTGTGATCTCCTTGGCAGCCGCCCCTCCTGGCTGGCCCTCCTGCCCCTCGGCCCCACCTGCCTTCCCCTCTCCCTCCCACCAGCGACAAGAGGGTGCTATTCCTGGCTCCCCTTCAAACGTCTGTCCACCGCTCCAGCTTCCCACATCGGCCCTGTGGCTGCCTCTCTGCAGGGGTGTTTGGCATGGGGTGTCTTGGCACACCCTCTAGCCACTTGGTTTCTCCTCGACTTCACTGGGTACTCCTCTACCCCATGTCAGAACCTGCCAGACCTCTCCCCACTGCGTGGTGAGTTTTGAACACCATCCTCATGGCTGTGTGCCTCTGGGCACTCCACTCCACCTCAGTTACCCTATCTGTGAACTGGGCTGTTGAGGGTCCCCAGGAGGTGAAGTGCGCAAATCTCCCAAGAAACACCTGTGAGCTATGGCTTCTGAAAGCACCATGTTCCTTCGAGTCAGAGGCTACATTTTCACACATTTGTGTTTCTGGAATTGGGGTACGTCCTGAGACTGACGTTCTCGTTCATGTGCTGCTTTGGGGGCCGTGAATGCTTCTGTCCCTTGAGCTGTCTCTGAGCCTGGTTCTCAGGATGATTCTGGGCCAGCCCATCCTCTTTAGCGCCATGCTTGAAAACACAGCTCTTGGTGTTCAATAATCTGCTGCTCATGGGTTCAGCCAGGCAGTGAGGGTGGGAGGGGTCTGGGCTGCTCAGCAGTGGGGCAGGTGCCTGGAGGAGAGGAGAGGGTTCTGCAGGGGAGAGTGTGGCCAGGTTCCTGGGAGGCCCAGGCTGCCTCCTCTGTGTCCCTGCAGGGTGCTCAGCCCCGAGCCACTCAGAGGTACACACAGTGAAGGCAGGTGGAGTGAGAGAAGTCCTTGAGCCTGGGACACGCTCCGCACACAAGGGGCCCAGCCAAGCCCTCGCATCCCTGGAGCCTGGGGAGCGGGTGGAGACCACAGCCTGGCAGACAGACAGAGGTGTGTGCCCCTCCCCTTCCTGAGCTCAGTTTCCTCATCTGCAGGATAGGTAAAACCATTCTTACCTCTCTGACCCATGAACTGACTAAAATGGTTCTCTGCTTCCCTGTAATGTCTGTTACCGTGTCACACGGAAATGTCTGGATGGGCTTTCCCCGAGTGTGGAGGAAAGACTTAGGATGGCATGACTTAAAATGTGAGCTATGCAGCATGTATAAAATTCTTCTGGGGGTCCTGAGAGTCTCCCAAGAGGCAAGCGGTCACCATGGGGGGCAGTGGTGGACAACAAGCACTGACTGTGTTTGAGCCGGGCTCTGTGCAGCTAGCCCCAGCAGGCACAGTACTGTGCATGACTCTCTAACAGTTCACGGCTCCATGCACCTGCAGGGAGGCACCTGGCCTGCTGTCGCGGGGCTCTGGGAGCCAGCCGGGCAGTCCTACCTTCCTCGCAGCTCATTCCCGAGTGCCCAGGGCAGCACCTCCACTCACGGGCAGTCACTGTCTTGTACATCACCTTGTATGTGGGTCTCACCACAGTTCTGTAGCTGAAAGAGTCCCCAGGTGGCCCAGCTGAGACAGGGTCCTCCACGACCTCTCCCACTGCCCTGAATACCCATGGGAACAAACCCAGAACCCCCAGGATCCTCTGCTGCCTCCAGCTCCCTTTGGAGGCTCTCTCCTCCTGCATTTTGGGATTCAGCCCTTCCATTCCCCCACCACCTTGCCACAGGGATCAGAGATTGGATACCAGCTGGACAGGAAGACCCTGCAGGTTGGGCTGGCCTGAGCCCAGCAGTGAATACTCACTGAGTAAAGGAATGCAAGCAATGGTGTATCCCTCCCCCAGGAAGCCCTCCAGTGTGCTTCAACAGCACAGGGGATAGGCTGAGAATGGTGTCAGCTGATGCTACCTTTGCTCCACCCACCCTGGGGTCCAGTCTTCCCCTACACTCCCCATGGAGTCCCCTGACCAGGCCTTTGCCCAAACTGTGCCTCCACCTAGAATGCCATCAGCTCCTTCTCCACCTCATTTACCTGCTCCCCGGACAGCTCATGGGCCAGGGGCAGTTCTGCAGCACTCGCTGAAGGTAGGTGCCATTCTGCACATGGCATGAGATGGTGCGGGTCACCACATAGGAGCACCAGTTCCTGAAACAGACCCAAAGAGAGGATACTCAGGTACCATGCAGGGTCCCCTGCCGGGGACTCTGGGAGGATGGGTGAGGATGTCCGTGTTCTCTTCAAGAGCCCTGAATCCCCAGGCAGAGACCCCCTGAGCTTGCAAAGTCATTTGGGCCCAAATGGCTGGTGGGAATCTCTGTGGCTGAGGGGTGGATGTCATGGCCCTGGGGGTGGGGCCGTGCTGAGCACTCCTGGTAGGTCTTGAGGAATGAACGGCAGGGGAAAGATGGAAGTGGGCCATCTTCCCCTGAGCTCTCCCTCCCCAGCTTCTCTCCTCTCCAACTTTGACCCATCCAGGCCACTATCACTGCCTGGCTCTTGCCTGGACAACTGCAGAGAGTGGCCTCTCCATCTGCTCCTCGGTCCCTCCCTAGAGGGAATGTCACAGAATGGAAACCTGCCTACATCCTTGCCTTGCCTACCCAACTCCCCAGCCCTCAGGATTTCCTGTGCCCACACCTGCCACAGGCCTTTGCTGGTGCTGGGCCCTCTGCCTGCTTCTCCCTGTGGCACTTCCTACCTTCAAAGCCCGGATGTGACATGGCCTATTCCTTCCATCCTTTCCCATTTCCACCCTGCCCTGAGCAATTCCAGTGGTGTCCTGCCCTGGCTCCCGCAGCATCTGCACACCTGTCACGCTGAATTAAGCCGCCAATTCGTGCCTGCCCACTCCGCCAGCATGCAAGAGGAGAGGCCCTGTCTCACTCATCCCCATGTCCCCTCTGTGGGACGGCTCGGTTGTGTAATCAATGCCCCAAGCCCAGAGGACTGACTTCTCCAAATACCAACTAATAATCAGAATGCACTGCACATATTGAGCACTTACTGTATGCTAAGGGTATTCACACTATCTTCTAATGGTGAGGGAGGAAGGTAGGAAGGTACCCCCACCCTATTTTTACAGAGGGGAAACTGAGGCTTGGGGAGGTGAAGACAACTGCTCATGTCACAGCTGGTGCATAGAGGAGCCAGATTTGAGCCCAGCAACATGGATGGCCTAGCCCAGCCTCTGACTCCATCCCAGAGTCTCAGCTTCCGTCTCCTCATCTCCTTGAGCCACGGTCTGTGGCTCTGTGAAGACCCTGGCCTGGGAACCTGCTGACCCCAGGCTTGAGGGCAGGAAGAAAGTCTGGGAGGGGTGGGGGACCCAGGCTGAGAAGGGTCACCTGAAACCTTCCCTCCTTCTCCAGCCCCTGTGAAAAGCACAGGGCCTGTGACCCTGTGCAGGGCTGAGGGCTGCTGAGCACCTGGAATGTCCCAGCCATCACAGAGATTCCCATGCCAAGCATAGTGCGGTCCCGGCTCGCTGCAGCCCTGCCCCCACCCCAGACCACCAGAAGGAGAAGCTCCTGGGCCAGGACCAGGCAACTAACTCAATTTAGGGCCCTGTGGAATTCCCTTCATCTGTCTGTGCCACACCAGAATCAGTGCCGGAAGAGGAAACAACCTAGGTACAGCCCTGGAGGTGGGCTGGGAGAAGGGATGGTTCGGTTTGGCCCATGAAGCAGGAGAAGCTCCACAGAGCCCTCGGCCAGCCATCCCATGCAGACGTGACAGGTGCCTGCTGTGGCACCAACAGAAATGGCACACAACTGGGAACAGCCTAAACAGCTATGGAGCCACCAGACACGGGAAACCAGATGCTGTAACAAAGCCCGAGGTCTCCACGTGCTGACCTGAGACCCAGTTATCACCCCTGGTTACAGGGAGAAAAAAAGCAAAGACCAATGGATATACAGTGATTGCATTTCTATTACATTAAGAGAGAGACAGAAAGTCAACTATTTATACATGCGGGCACATGTACAGATATGTGCATACAAAGTGAGAAAAAGATGATGCTCTTTTCTCAAACTGCCACCTCTGGGAGCAAGGAGGGCTTTCCATCTGCTCTGTCTCCTACACAAACCATAGCTATGTTTATCATGCTTGCTGCACGCCAGGAGCTGTGCCCAGAGCCTTCTACGTGTTAGCTCAGTTGATTCTCATACTCTATTAAAAAGCCACTTTAGGCCGGACACGGTGGCTCATGCCTGTAATCCCACCACTTTGGCAGGCCGAGATGGTGGATCACCTGAGGTTAGGAGTTTGACCAGCCTGGGCAATATAGTGAAACCCTGTCTCTACTAAAAATATAAAAAATTAGCCGGGTGTGGTGGTGGGCGCCTGTAATCCCAGCTACTCAGGAGGCTGAGGCAGGAGAATTGCTTGAATCTGGGAGGCGGAGGTGGCAGTAAGCTGAGATCGTACCATTGCATTCCAGCCTGGGCAACAGAGCGAGACTCTGTCTCAAAACAAACAAACAAACAAAACCCAGCCACTATACAGATGGGAAGACTGAGACCCTGGGGACTAGGACTTGCCCCAGGAACCCACGATGGGCAACACAGTCAGGGTTGGAACTCAAGTCCCTCTGGCTCCAGAGCTCGCACTCTCAACCCCCGGCTACAAGTGTTTCTCCTAATGAGTAGGTGAAGATTTCAGCCCTTTTGGAGGCTAAGGCAAGGAGGATCGCTTGAGGCCAAGAGTTCAAGACCAGCCTGGGCAACATGGTGAGAACCCCATCTCTATAAAAAAATTTTTTACAACTAAAAAAAAGGTCGGGCGCAGTGGCTCATGCCTGTAATCCCAGCACTTTGGCAGGCCAAGGCAGGTGGATCACTTGAAGATCAGGATTTCAAGACCAGCCTAGGCAACATGGCAAAACCCCGTCTCTACTAAAAATACAAAAGTTAGCTGGGCGTCATAATGTGCACCTGTAATCTCAGCTACTTAGGAGGCTGAAGCAGGAGAATCGTTTGAACCCGGGAGACAGAGGTTGCAGTAAGCCCAGATGGCACCACTGCACTCCAGCCTGGATGGCAGAGCGAGACTCTGTCTCAAAACAGAAAACCAACCAAGAAACAAAAAAACCAGAGCTGTGGTTTTGAACCTGTTAGGGTTGAATATGGAGGGGGGGCAAAAGCCCCTTTAGAAAATTGCTATGAATCGTGGCTCCTCTCCAGAAATATGCATAAAACTTGGTGTATAGGTTAAGGGGATTCAGAGGCTCCTTGGAGCCTATGTGACACTCACTAGGCTGGCCCAGGGGCTTCACGAGTGAAAGAGGGAGGGAAGAAGAGGACAATCTGGGCAGAGGACACTCGGAAGCTCTGGAGACAGGAAAGGGCCCCTGGACACAGAATGAATGCACTATGCCAGTGAGCAGACAATCGCAAGCACACAGTACCTGCGCACACAAATGCACGCACACACATGAACTCACAGGCACACAGGGGCAAATATGCATTGCAATGAGCACGTGCACACAGACACACATAGGCATATGTACACACAATGCATGGACACACGCATGCTCATGCACACGCACACAGATCCACACAAACACAGATACATACATGCACACACATGTGCACATAGGGCAAATACGCACTGCAGTGAGCACATGCACACAGACACACATAGGCATATGTACACACAATGCATGGACACACGCACGCTCATGCACACGCACACAGATCCACACAAACACAGATACATACACGCACACACATGTGCACATAGGGCAAATACGCACTGCAGTGAGCACGTGCACACAGACACACATAGGCATATGTGCACACAATGCATGGATACACGGGCCTCCATGTGCACACACAGATCCACATAAACACACAGCTACATACCCGCACACAAACGCACACAGACAGGCTAAGGCAAATCCAGCAGGACACTTAATCACAGAAATGACCGTCCTCCCTGCACACAAATCCACACCTGCAGATACAGGGCTCTGTGCCCTCATACATTCACACACACACACACTCATCGGCTCTGTCACACGGACACAGACAGACCAAAGCAGGCCCAGAAGGGCACACAGTCACAGTCAAATCTCCTCCCTGCAAATGCGTTCACATTTGCACACACACTGACACACCCGCACATGCACACACACACACGCATGCCGTCTCACATGGACGCAGATAGGCTGAAGTTGTGATCTCTGGACATGTCCACACAGGGCCCTGCAGTGCACATGTGGGCACACATGTACACACACACATACACTCCTCTCACATGTACACAAACAGGTGAAGGCAGGCCCAGCAGGGCACTGTTGGCCATCTTACCACACATATCTATACAGGCACGCACAGAGCCATCTGCCCTCACACACACACGTGGACAACAGCCCTCACATGCCCTGTCCCCAGACTAGGCCGGGAGAGGTGGGCCTGTGATGGTCCACAATAGCCAGAGCTGTCCTTCCTTTTACCAGGGGGGAGCTAGAGAAAAAAAAAAAACCAATATTTTTCCTGCTTCCTTAATTAAAATCTCCACCATTGGTGCGTGAGTGCAGTCACAGCTACTTTGGAGGCTGAGGTGAGAGGATCGCTTCAGCTCAGGAGTTTGAGGTTGCAATGAGCTATAATCATGCCACTGCACTACAGCCTGGGCAATAGAGTGACACATCGTCTCTTAAAAAAAAATCTTGGCTGGGTGTAGTGGCTCAGGCGTGTAATCCCAACACTTTGGGAGGCTGAGGCTGGCGGATCACCTGAGGTCGGGAGTTTGAGACCAGCCTGACCAACATGGAGAAACCCCGTCTCTACTAAAAATACAAAATTAGTCAGGCGTTGTGGCTCATGCCTGTAATCCCAGCTACTCGGGAGGCCGAGGCAGGAGAATCGCTTGAACCCAGGAGGCAGAGGTTGCAGTGAGCCGAGATCGTGCCATTGCACTCCAGCCTGGGCAACAGGAGTGAGACTCCATCTCAAAAAAAATAAAAATAAAAAAAAATAACCATGTAGGTCCCTGCCTGGTTGCCACAATCTGGACTGTGCTTGAATCCTCTCTTTAGGAGACATGGAGCTGGTGGCCGGCTAGCCAGACCTTTTGGACAGGAGAGGATACTCATGCCAGGTGGAGTTCAAGTTCAGCCCCTTGCCCCCTCCACCTGGGGATCACTAATAACCACCCCATCCCCCAGCTTGAGGACCCCAGCCCCAGGACTCCTAGCATCAGCCTGAGCTCCTCCACAGGGTCCTAGCCTGGCCCTGCCACCCTCCTGCTCCCCTATCCACCTTCCAGAGGTAGCAGGAGGCTCTTTCTAAAGTGCAGACCTAAGGTTGCCAACACCCACTGTGGGGTTCGCAGCTCACCATGACTCCCTATAGCCCTGCAAGCACCGTTTTCACTTTTTTTTTTTTTTTTTTAGATGGAGTCTCGCTCTGTCGCCCAGGCTCGAGTGAAGTGGCACAATCTCGGCTTACTGCAACCACCACCTTCCAGGTTCAAGTAATTCTCCTGCCTCAGCCTCCCAAGTAGCTGGGATTATAGGCACTTGCCACCACGCCCGGCTAATTTTTGCATTTTTAGTAGAGACGGAGTTTCGCCATATTGGCCAGGCTGGTCTCAAACTCCTGACTTCAGGTGATCCGCCTGCCTCGGCCTCCCGAAGTGCTGGGATTACGGGCGTGAGACACCTCGCCCGGCCTGTCCTTCACTTTTTATTCTGTTAGCCTCTCATGCACACTCATGCAGCCCCTTCTCCCATCTCTGATCTTAGCATATGAAGGTCCCTCTGCCTGGAAAACCCCTCCCTCTTGCCCCAGCAAATTCTTATTCATCCTTTGGGTCTCAGCCCTCAGGCCCACACAGGAGTTGGCCATCACCCATTAGCCACTCACAATAGCCCTGGGCTTTACTCACGAAGGTGCTGGAGGAGGGCATGAGCTGAGACCAAGTTTGTGTAGGGCTCAGCCTGAGGACGCTCAGTGATGTTTGTTGAATGACTGAATGATGGAGAATAGGCAGCAGCTCTGGGCAGAACAGTCGGGACCCAAGATGGGTTCCACAGATGAAGTGACCCATCCCCATGTGCTCCATTCCTGCAGCCCCTGGGGGCTTCCTTCCCTGGGGTGTTGTCATTGATAAGCTGCCCAAGAGCTGGATGAGGCTGGGCAGTGGGGTGGGTGAGGGCAGGGGCTGGGAAGAGGTGGCACTTCCCTCCTGGGCCCACCACTTCTGCCCACTCAGCACCTCCAGGTCCCCAGAGGCCCCCAGGAGGGGAGAAACAGGCCAGACCAGCTCAGCCTGGCACCGGCCACCCCCACAAGGGCCCCCCACCTACACCCACACTCCACCCCCTGCCACGAGGGGCCCAGGGGACTTTGTCTACGTAGGGCCCAGGGCTGCGATCCGGAACAGTGATAGGGGCTAATTGCAGGAGGCAGCCAAGCGGGCCTGGGGCCAAGGGCCATGATGAAAAAGAGAAGAAAGAAAGGACCAGGCGGGTGGGGGTGCTGTGATGAGAGCCAGAGCCCCGCAGTGGGGGCGAAGTTCCAGCCCTGGCTCTACTGCTTCCTAAGTTGGTGACCTTGGACAAGGCCCTGACCCTTTCTGGACCTCATTTTGTCCATCTGCACATGGGGACAGCAGAATTTCCTCCAGTGGGGTAAGCTTCACTCAAAACCCTTAGCACAGCACTAACAGCTATTGTTCATTCCTGTTCCTGGACTGAGGGGCTCAGGCCCACACATGGGCGCCACACCCAGCAGCTGTGGTCCAGGGGCTTCCCTGGGGCTTGGGGACACCAGCACAGTACCTTCTTCACAAGGTCTTCCCCTTGGAATAGGGATTATCAGGTTCTACATTTTACAGAGGGGGAAACTGAGGCTCCAAGAGAAAGCACCTACCCGGGTTACTCCTGTGGGCATCAGCTGGGATTGGAGCCCCCTAGAGAGAGGCTGGGGCAGATCCCTTCCATTTTAGAGCCCTCCATTCTCCCTTATCCTAGGATTTGCCTAAAGGAGGTCGGCACTGCAGGGGCGAGAGGTCTGGGCTGGTGAAAGCTTGAATCCTCAGCTGAAATGCTGAGATAAGTGGTTAAAGGACGCGGGCTCCAGGCTTGGAAGGACCTCAGCAGGGCAGGAAGCAGCTCCAGGAGCAGAGGCAAGCCAAGGCAGCTCTGCATAGCCCTTGGGCACCCCGGTTCCGGGGGTCTCCAAGTGTCACCACATTCCTGGGGCTGGGGGCGGCCCCCTGGATGCCTTCCCAGGCCAACCCCTCCCCAGGACAAAGCCTCTTTTCTGCCTCTGGTCCCTTGGCTGCCAAGGGGTGCCTGGGGTGCTGGGGTGTGGGTGGCAGGATGGCTGACAGGGCATGACATCCCCATGCTGTCTCCAGCAACGCGGGGATGGGGCCACAAGTGGAGGTCCTGGTAGGCCACAGACTCCTCAAGCTCCAGGTCCCTACCCCCATGTGACATGACTGATAGCAGGAACCACTGCAGGTAAGGCCCGGTACTGGCCCTTCCCATGAGGAAAGAAGGAAACTGAGAGCAAAACTGAGACCTAGGGCCAGGAAGTAACCCACTTGAGGTCATACATCAAGCCTGTACCAGCACGGAATTCTGTCTCCATTTTGTCCAAGCCTGGAGCCCCTAACTCCTAATCATGACTACAAACCTTTCCTGGTGCCCCCAAGCCAACAATCTCTTTCCCTCTTCCAGGAGGGCTGCTGGATAGAAAAAGCCACTGGATTTGGAAATTGACTGGTCTGGATTGAGGTGCCACTTTTCCTCTGTAGGCCTCAGCCTCCTTATCTGTACAATGGGTGCAATAGTATTGCCAACAGGGCTTTTGGAATGCTCAGGCTACTGTGATGGGCTTCTGTCAACACATGGAGTGACAGTCTCCAGTGACCACCAGATACCTGGTTATAGCCACCATCCTGCTCCCACTCAGGAGACCCTGGAAGGTGAGGAGCCCAGGCTGGGAAACCCTGTCTTGAACTGACTGCAGGGCAGTCTGGGCCTTAAGCTGTGCTACCATCATCCTGAGCCTGACAGTGGGATTTCTGAGTTAATAGTCTTTCTCCTCTTAGCATCTGGGATTCTGGCGGCCCACATCCATGCTCTGGGCAGGTCATGTTCCCTCTCTGAGCCTCATCTTCCTCCACTAAGAAACAGAATCATAAAAAGCACACCTTCAAGCAGCTGGGAAGATTCTGGAGCTGATGAATGCAGGTAATGGGGCCGACTCAGGCTAACTGTGGTCTGCACACGATAGGTGGTGGCTGTGACATCCACCACACGTCCACCCCTGTCTCAGACAACTGCTCTTCTGGCCTCTGATGCTTCAACCACCTCCATCCTCCAGCCCTGCCCATGTCAACCGCTCTTGCTAGCCCAGCAGGGGCATGCTGGCCCCTGACCACTGGGAAAGGAGAATTTCTGAAAAGAATTAAAGAATTGAGGCCGTAGGGGGTGGGGGGCCGTGCAGGCCTTTGAAAGGGATGAAAAGGCCTGGAGAGGCCTGGCTACTCCACATTGTCTGCCTTGGACAACGGCGGCTGGCCTTTAAGAGGGGACCCTGGCAGGGGTTGCAGTCAGGACAGAGGCCAGGGCAGGTTCAAACACTGTCATCAAGGACAGAAAGGCAGATTTGCAACCCAGCTCTTCAATGAATAGCCCATGAGTCTAAAAGATGATGCCAATTCTCTAGGATCTCGGTTTGCTTCTCTGTTGAATGGGGACAGTTTTCCCTACCTCATTCAGTCCTTGAAGGATTGATGAGGACACTATATACAATAATGGGCCCCACCATGTCAGGTTCTGGGAGCTCCTCCGTAAAGGCCAGCGGGGAGGAAGTTCCCAGCCACTAGGAGAGCAGCAGGAAGATGGTGCTCCCTCTTTTCTCTGCCCAAAATGCCAGGTCCCTGGGGAGCCTCCACACTGACCCACTGGGCTGTGAGACTCCACCCCAATCCCTCCTCCGAGGGAGATAAATGGCCTGGGTACAAAACAAAAACAAAAACAAACAACAAACAAACCAAAAACAGGAACAGAGTAAAGGGGAGGGGGGTCCACGAAGGGTCGGCTACGGCTACGGGGTGTCATGGGCCTTTCCCAAGTGCAGGGGGAGGGGCCCTAGGGACAGGAGGACAGAAGGGCCAGGGCTTCGCCCTCGTTGCGCCCCTTCCTCCTCCTCTCCGGCTCCGGGGTTGAAAGGGAGGGAGTAGGGGAGACAGGCAGCTCCAACACATGGAGTAGGGGACCCCGCACTCGCCGGAGCCTCAGCCGGACCCTGCCCTCACCCGGGCCGGCACTGAGCCTAGGGACTGGATCGCTCTCCCGATCCCGGCCCTGCCCGGAGGTGGGGACGTGTGCGCGCCGGGACCCCAGGCCAGCGGGGTGCATAGGCGCGGGGAGCCCTTACCTGCGTCCGGAGAACGGGGCTGCCCCGATGCTCCACGCAGCGCCGCCTCTCGGGAGCAGGAGCCCGAGGCAGAGCAGCGCCCAAGCCCGCGGGCCGCCCATGCTGCACCAGGCGCCCTCCGCGCGCGGCCCCTCGCTGTCGCCGCCCCTAGCCTGTCCTCCCCGCTCGCCTGCCCGCGCCGCCAGCCGCCCCGGACGCGCGGAGCCCGGTTCCCAGCGCCGCGGCCGGAGGGCGGGCAGGAGGCGGGCGGGGGCTGGGGCGCTCGCTCCCGGCCTCGCCCGGCCCCTCGGCGAGGCCCCCCGCCCCCTGCGCCGTCGCTGCCAACCCGGAAGGAGCCCGGAGGGGCCCGGGCGCCCCAGCCAGGAGGCCCGCCAGGTGTCCACCTGAGCCCCACACCCTGCGCCGCGGGGCCCTTTTGGGGGCGGGGTGCCAGCTCCGGGGTGTCCTCCCACTAGTTGTAGACTGGGAAACAGGCCCGGGCCACGGTCCCTGACGCAACCGGGACCCGAACCCGCCTCGCCTGAGTGAATGATATCAGCGACTCATCCTTTTTTAACACCTTTGCAGGATCCAGCCCTCCAAGGAAAGCTTCCTGAGCAGTGCGTGCCATGTGTACTGGGCAACTCACGGCGGCCACTTCGCATCCTGTCTCAAGTGAATCTTCAAACCACTCTGCTGGAACTGGGTGCAATATTCCCATTTTACAGAAGAGAAAACTGAGGCCCAGACACTCACAGTCTCCCTAGAAGGAGATCTGGGTGGACCCCATCAATGCAGGGTCTGTTCTTATTCTCATTTTACAGGTGGAGAAACTGAGCCACAGAGAGGCGCTGTCATTTACCTGAAGCACCATGGCAGGAGTTTGGCAGAGCCAGGATTTGTACCCAGATCACCTGACTTTGGAGAGTACCAGCTCTTAACCACAGCACTTTGGTCAAAGCCTTGATTTCACCATATGTAACAAGGTAAGAATTGGTGTTGTGTGGTTTCCTCATCTGGGGTACATGGATGGGCTTCTGGGGGAAGGGCTCCGCATCCCACAAAGGTATATATAAGCGTAGTGTGTGTGTGTGCAGGGGTACATGTTTGTGTGGTATGTTAGAGAGGACCCAGACTCCCATTTCCCAGGACAGTCTCTAACCCCACCTTCTGCCTGCATCGATGGACAGTAATTAGGCCTGGGCTGGGGAAGCCCTTGCCCAGCTTGGCTCTTTCCTGTTATGGCTTGTCCAGACCCATGGTCCCTTCTAGAAACACTCCCCAGAAAGGATCTGCCAGTCACTGGATTGCCCCTCCTGGACTCACCAGGGGCAGGCAGCATAGGCCACCATAGGCAGGCAGGCAGGATGGGGATCCATCACCAGTGTGTCCACATAGAGAAAGCTGATGCCGTCTCAAGGGACAGGTAGTGAGAGCTGTTTTCAAACCCTGCCTCTACTACTTCTGCTCCAGTTAGCTCAGGTAAGTCCTGCCCCTCTCGGAGCCTCAGTGTTTCTTTTGCAGGGAGGACAGTTGTACATTCCTTACAGGAGTGTGGGAAGGATTGAGATATGGTAATGGCCTGTTGCCCCCTCTCCTCTACTACACATGGTCCCCCAAGAGCTCCCACTCCCTCCAATGACATCACCATGGTGCCAATGTTGCCCCCTTGGGGAGCTGTTGCCCTTCTTTTCACATGAAATTTTGGGGCATCTCCTGTGCCATCTCTCTGACCTCCAAGAAACGCAGCTTCATACCTCTCTGGTTAGCCCTTGTTTTTGACACAGTTAGATCAATGACTTAACACCTTGGATAATTCATCACTCCTGAGGAGCCATGCCCCCAAGAGGATGCCAGACCTGTCTGAAACCCCTATCAAGGGACCCAGATAAAAACCCAACACCCCACGGGGTGCTTTGAGCTGTTTAGGAAGCTCAAACATGCAGCTGTTTAACACATAGCTGTTTAGGAAGGAGAAGCACTGGATAATGTCTTAGAGGGACTGAGAGGTGTCTGGGATGCCAGATGGGTGCCAGAGAATGAGGAGGCACTGCTAGGTCTGTTTGCAACATGTCCAAGATGCTCCTGCGATTAATGGCATCCACATTTCTTTTTTCTTTTTTTTTTTTTTTTTTGAGACAGAGTCTCGCTCTGTTGCCCAGGCTGCAGTGCAGTGGCGCATCTCAGCTCACTGGAAGCTCCGCCTCCTGAGTTCACGCCATTCTCCTGCCTCAGCCTCCTGAGTAGCTGGGACTACAGGCGCCTGCCACCACGCCTGGCTAATTTTTTATATTTTTAGTAGAGATGGGGTTTTGCCATGTTAGCCAGGATGGTCTCGATCTCCTGACCTCGTGATCCGCCTGTCTCAGCCTCCCAAAGTGCTGGGATTACAGGTGTGAGCCACCGCGCCTGGCCTATGGCATCCACGTTTCTTAACCAATGCCATCAAACTAGTGGCAGACTCAGGCCTCTGCAGAATTTTCCCAGCAAGAGACTATCCTGGTAAAAGCTGTTCTCAACATTTTCACATCAGAGAGGGGCCGGTCCTTGCTGAGCCTGGGATTCCCAGGTCCAGGGTATTTGTTTATCACTAAAGACTGACTTTGTGGCTGTGTGACCTAATGGTTACCACCCCACAAGCCCTGTGACCCACAGGCCTGGGTGTCAATTCCAGAGCAACCTCTGGGAGCTGTGTGACCTGAGACAAGTCACTTCCGTTCTCTGAGTCTCATTTCTTTGCCTGAAAAAACAAGCCATGGGCTTTTTTTTTTTTTTTTTTTTGAGACAGGGTCTCACATTGTCACCCAGGCTGGAGTGCAGTAGCTCATTGCAGCCTCAACCTCCTGGGCTCAAGTGATTCTCCTGCCTCAGCCTCCTGATTAGCTAGGACTACAGGTGTGTGACAGCACATCTGGCTCATTTTTAATATTTTTTGTAGAAACGGGGTCTTGCTCTGTTGCTCAGGCTGGTCTCAAACTCCTGGCCTCAAGCAACCCTCCCACATGGGACTTTTTAAGGTCCCTCTGGCTTAAGATTCTGAGCTTCTGGGAAAGTGTGAAAGCTTCAGGCCTCCCTTTGGTGGCCCTGGGGCACAGCTGAAGCCCCCATTTAAGGGCTCACTTTCCTGTTGGATGACAGCCTGCTTTCTGGTCAGTTGAGTGGAAAGACAGGAAATGCCGTGGGGGTCTGGGGTTTTGATTATTTGAGGTTTCAATGTTTGCTGAAACTGAGAGGAGAGGGGCCAGCTGGCTTGAGGTCTCAGGGCCTGTCCCTGTGGCGGGGCCTCCCCCCTGGGGGCCTGGTCCTTTCCACTGCCAAGACCAGACCACAACCTCCAGTAACGACAGCAGCTTCCGTTCCCCAGTGCTGACTGTGTGCCAGGCGCTGTGCTAAGCATTTTGCTTATATTGTCTGCTGCGATCCTCTCTGCCACCCGGAAGGCAGCCTTATTGTCCCCAGGTGTGGGGCTCATGGCTAGTGAGTGATGGGTGCCTGCCTATGAGTTTACCCACCAGACCACACTGCCACCCACCAGCTGAGCCCTGAAGTGGGGCTTCTTTGGGGTAAGAGATAACTTGGCTCACATATGGGGTCCCATCTTGGGACTGATGAGGCCAGAGAGAATGCATTGACACATACCCAGACCTGGACCCACACCCATGGGGACCACACGGGGACACACACAGACACCCTCCCAGGGCAGGCCATGGGATCCGGGAAACACAGCCTGTCTGGGGCGGATTCACTGACGCATCCACCCTGGCCTAGTCCAAACAGGAAATGTTTTATCCTCTTAACAAACAACCTGGGCTGCAGCCTCCTTCCCCTGTGAAGTCCCTCGGGGCCGTAGCTGAGGGACTCTCTCCTCCTGCTGTGTCCTACAGGACTGTCTCTCCAGGTTGGGTGTGCCCTATCGTATCAGCCCTGTGCACACACTAGCTCGTGTGAGCCCAGGTACTCTTCCCATATCGTGCCTGTTCCATAGGTGAGGGAGCAGCCCGAGGGGTGCCCAGAGCCCATGGCCGCAGCCCCCAGGGGTCCAGGCCTGACGGCCAAGGCAGCGCCTGGACACCATGAAAGGGAAGGGACTGTGTAAGGCCACAGCCTTCAAAGCTGCTGACCAGACAAAGGACAGGGTCCAAGAGCAATGGCTGCTCTCTGCGCTTTTGATCGGGGGTTTGGCCCTCCTGTCCCTGGCTCTCAGAGCTGGGAGCACCCTGCAGGGCCAGGGTCGGGGGCACTGGGAGACCTGGACAGCCTGCAGCTGCCCGGCCAAGTTATTTATGCTCCATGGAGCTGCCCTTCTCATTCAACCAGCTCTTTCTTTCCCCAGAAAGCTGGGACTGGGGCTGGAAGGGAGTAGTGGGAGGAAGGAAGCTGGCAGAAAATCATAAATTAGGGCTGGGGAGGGCCTTCCTGTCCTCCTCTGGAATCTCCCGTTTTGCATCTTTGAGGTGGGTGCAGGGAGAGGACAACAGAATGACAGGGCCGGACATGAGCGAACACGGCAAGACAGGGCACCTCTTGTTGGAGTGAGGAGACCTAGATGTTCTGTGTGATCTAGAGAGAGTCCCTTCTCTCGGAACCTCAGTTTCTCCATCTGGAAAACGGGGGTGACGTGAGGACTTGGGGACTTTCCTGCAACTGTGCTTTGTTGACTGTGCAGGAGTGGACAAATGAGAGGCTTTCTCCTTAGCAATGTTTGTTCCCCCTTCCCCTCCTCTGGCAATTTCTCCAAATCCTCCCCTTTCTGACCCCCAACCTCTGCCCTACTTGCCTTCTCTCAGGTCCCTTCCTCTGCTTCTCTTTCATCTCCTCTTGCAAAAATGGAAGAACAATATCTCCATATGCAGCATCCACCCAACTAGGGGGTAGAGGGAAGAGCTGTTGGCTCGTTCATACTATAGTGTGAATGACTGATATGTTTAAGGTTTAATGTTGGGAGGAGGGGGAGTTAGCAGGGCTTCCTGCCATTTAAACCCTAAATCATTGGTAGTGGAACTTCCTGGCTGGTGAGGGAAATGTTTGGTGACCAGAGCCTGGCAACATGGCCTAAGACCTTCTGTGTGGGAAGCTGTCCATCTCCCAGCCCAGTGAGGTGAAGCCCACTCCCGGCTGGATGCATCTGAAAAGGCAGCTGTGAGTCCCTGTGGTTGGACAGATCTGGCAGGAGGGAAGGGCAGACCAGAGAAGCCCCTCAGAGCAGAGGCCCTGGAGCTGCCCACCAGCCCTGCCAGTCCCGGGTGGCACCTGCTGGGTCATGAGCATGTGGGCCCACCCCACTTGACAGCCCCAGGATGAATGGGGAGGTGGTGGTGGTGCTGAGAAGCAGGAGGAGAATGAGAGTGGTGGGGAGACAGAAGGATTCAGAGACAGAGACAGAGAGACATAGTGAGAGACTCTCAGAAGAGGACAGTGTGCCAGGTAGCCAGAAAGAAAGGGAGACAAAGTGATCTAGAGAGATGTCTTCATCTTTCATAGAAGGAGACAGATGGAAAGACAGAAAGACAGACTCAGAAAGAGGGACTCTTTGGGAAGAGGATCCTAGGTGGTTGGTCTCAGCTCCGGTAGGAGCCTGGCAGAGGGAGCAGGACTGGGGCACCAGCCCTCCACCATCCCGAGCCTCATCTGTTCTCAGCACTGCACAGACTCTGGCCTCCCTCAGACCCCCATCCCATGCCAAGGGTGGGGAGCCTGTCCTTCCTCCATCGCCCACCCAGGCATCTGGCAATGGCTGCCTGTGGGCTCTGGGCTGCCTGGGGCTGGAATATATCATGCTTGGGTAGCCCCGTTAGACAGAGCCCTGGGGCCCAGGGGGAATGGATTCCTAACCTGAGGCTTGGTCCTGGGACTCTTAGGTGGATGGACAGCTATATAGGGGGAGGGGGACCTGACTACAGATTGTCCCTGCCCCACCATCCGGTCAGCCCTGCAGGGCTAAGTCTGGGTCCTCTTTCCCTGTGTCCATTCCTTGGCTCCATCCCATCCAGCCTCCGCCCCCTTATGGAATGTGGCATTGGTCTCTTTGATGGCCTCTTGCCTCCTCTCTGATGCTTTCAGTCCTGCAGGATCTTCCCAAAGGCAAATGGAGCCAAGCAACCCTGGGAGGAAAACCTTCCAGTCTTCCTGCTCCCCTTAGGCTGAGAACTGAAGGGGGCCCAGCTTGCTTGTCCTCCCAGTGTCCCCAGACCCTGGGACAGACCCCCAGGCCCTGAGTAGGCTTGGGATGTCTCAGTTCCCTAGCCCACCCTGTGCTCTCCGTCTGTCTGCAGGGCTTTCCTGTTCTGTCCCCTCTGCCTGCCAATGCCCGCTCACCCTGCCTGAGCTCACCCTTCAGTCTCACCTCAGAAATCACCCCCACTCCACCTCTAGAAGGATGTTTCACACCCCCAGCACTGGGTCGTGTGTCCGCTGGGGTTCAGCACTCACAGCATTCTGGGCTGGGGACATCTGTTGATTTGTGTGGTGCCCCTGAAGTATCATAAATAGGCATAGGTGCTGAGGCCTTTTTTATAACCTTTCTAAGAAGCTGTACAAGATACATCTGGGTGCACAACAATTTCTGTTTTTTTGTTTTGTTTTGTTTTATTTTGTTTTAGACAAAGTCTTGCTCTGTCACCCAGGCTGGAATGCGGTGACGCAATCTTGGCTCACTGTAACCTCCGCCTCTGGGGTTCAAGCGATTCTCGTGCCTTAGCCTCCTAAGTAGCTAGGATTTCAGACATGCACCACCATGCCTGGCTAATTTTTGTATTTTCAATAGAGACAAGGTTTCGCCATGTTGGCCAGGCCAGTCTTGAACTCCTGACCTCAGGTGATTCACCCGCCTCGGCCTCCCAAAGTGCTGGGATTACACTGTGAGCCACTGTGCCAGGCCACAATTTCTTTATAGAACAAAAACAAGCTGACTCTTGAACAACATGGGTTTAAACTGATGAGTCCATTTATATGGGGATTTTCTTCCACCCCTGTCACCCCTTGAGACAGCAAGACCACCCACTCCTCTTCCTCTTCCTCCTCCTCCTCAGCCTACTCAACATGAAGACATGGATGAAGACCTATTTCCATCCTAAAAGCACAAATTTACTGAATTGTTACTGAATGCTTTTTTTTTTTTTTTTTTTTTTTTGAGATGGAGTTTTGCTCTTGTTGCTCAGGTTGGAGTGCAGTGAGTGGCGTGATCTCAGCTCACCGCAACCCGCCTTCCGGATTCAAGCAATTCTCCTGCCTCAGCCTCCCAAGTAGCTGGGATTACAGGCATGTGCCACCATGCTGGGCTAATTTTGTATTTTTAGTAGAGATGGGGTTTCTCCATGTTGGTCAGGCTGGTCTTGAACTCCTGACCTCAGGTGATCCACCTGCCTCGGCCTCCCAAAGTGCTGGGATTACAGGTGTGAGCCACCACGCCCAGCCTTAATGGACTGTTTATGTGATCAGTAAGCTCCTGGTCAGCAGTAGACTATAGTGGTAAAGTTTTTGGGGAGTCAAAAGTTATGTGCACATTTTTGAGTGTGCATGAGGGGGATCAGTGCCTTAATCCCCATATTGTTCAAATGTCAACTGTAATATGATTAATTGGGGAAAATTTTGCAATGTCTAAATCAGATAAAAATGCTAATTTTCTCCACATATAAAGAGCTTTTACACATCAATAACATTTGGTCAATGACTCAATAGCTAAATCAATAAAAGTTGTGAACAGACGACTAACTCAGAATGAAAAGGCTTCACTCAAAAGAAAAGCAATGCACTTGCATATGGTGGCTCACACCTATGATCCCAGCACTTAGGCAGGCCATGGCAGGATGATTACTTGAGACCAGGAGTTCAAGACCAGTCTGTGCAACATAGTAAGACCCCTATCTCTACAAAAAATTTAAAAATTAGCTGGTTGTGGTGGTGCACACCTGAGTAAGATCGTTTCTTTAAAAAAAAAAAAAAAAAAAGAAGAAGAAAGAGAAAAAAAAGAATTCAAATGAAAGTCACAATGCAAAGCTGATGGTAAGGACTTAACATTTTTGATAAAATGAGTTGGCAAGGGTATGGGGAAAATGTCACCTTTGTGTGTGCCCTCTTTGGAACACAGTTGGTAAATATATAAAACTGAAAAATGTATATACCCTTTTGACCCAGCAATTTTACACTGAGGAAGTTTCTTACAGGCATATTTGCAAAGAACACAAGGAAATTAACTGCAGTAGTATCTGTAGTAGCAAAAGACTGGAAGCAACCTAATTGCCCATTGCAGGAGACTGGTGAATTAAGGTACATCAGCCTGGGCAACATAGCGAGATCCCATCTCTACACAAAATACAAAAATTAGCTGGGCGTGGTGGCACGTGCCTGGGGAGGCTGAGGTGGGAGGACTGCTTGAGCGCAGGCCGTCGGGGCTGTAGTGAGCTATGACTGCATCACTGCACTCCAGCCTGGGTGACAGAGTGAGACCCTGTCTAATAAAAAAAAAGAAAAATTAAATACATCCATCAGTGGAATACTACATTGCTGTTAAAAAAGAAAGAGAGGCTAAACAAAATGTAGTATATGTATACAACAGAATATTAACCATAAATAAAGGAACAAAGCACTGATACAAAGCTACAACATGGAGGAAACTTGGAAACATTATGCTAAGTGAAAGAAGCCAGACATGAAAGGCCATATATTGTATTCATAAGAGATACCCACACTAGGCAAATCCATAGATACAGAAGACAAATTATTGGTTGCCAGCGACTGAGGGCAAGGGATGTGGGCGTGTCCACTCATGGGTGTGGGATTTCTTTTTAGGGTGATGAAAGTATCCTGCAATCAGGTAGTGGTGATGATTGCCCCGCTCTGAATATACTAGAACCACTGAATTGTACACATTAAAGGGTAAGTTTTTTGACATGTGAATTATATGTACATAAAGATGAGGTAGATCTAAGTGTTTTGATATGGAACTAGTTTCCAAGATCACCTGTTAAGTGAAGAAAGTTAGTACAGCTGTAAGTAAAGGATGCTGCCATTTAGGGGAAAATTGCAGGAATATACACCCATCAATATTAATATTTGAATTATGCATTCACTTTCTCTAGAAGGATTCACAAGAAACTGACTGCTTTCAGGAAAGTGAACTGACGGACCAAGGGTGTTAGGTTTGTTTGTTTGGTTTTTTTTTTTTCTTCTTGAGTTGAAGTCTTGCTCTGTCACCCAGGCTGGAGTGCAGCGGCACAATCTCGGCTCACTGCAACCTCTGTCCCCCGAGTTCAAGCGATTCTCCTGCCTCAGCCTCCTGAGTAGCTGGGACTACAGGGGCACGCCACTGTGCGGGACTAATTTTTGTATTTTTAGTAGAGACAGGGTTTTACCATGTTGGCCAGGCTGGTCTCCAACTCCTGACCTCAAGCGATCCGCCCACCTTGGCCTCGGGTGTTAGTTTTCATTATGAATCTCTTTGCACTGTTTGACAAAAATTTAGTGCCAAAAAGTATGCATGGCACAGGCACCCTTTGCCCTAAAAATGAAGTGTGTATGTGTCTATGTGTCTGTGTCTGTATATGTTTCTGTGTGTGTCTGTGTGTGTGTCTGTGGTGTGTGTGTGTCTCTGTGGTGTGTGTGTGTGTGGTTTGCATGTAAAACAGCAGCCCTTGCCATTCCAGGCTCCAGGAGCTGTTGTCTGCAGCCTGGGAGTGCTCCTGAGTGCTGTGTGGAGGTTTCCATGTAGGTTTCCACCTCCAGGAAGAAAGATGGGGCAGAGGAACCACAAGTGTCAGGGCTAACTGAGGAGCTCCTCTGTATGGGGCCCCAGCCCCAGCCCTGGGAGTCTTTGAGGGTGGCTCCTAAGGGAGATGACCCCCTCCATGCTCTCCCAGGAGGAACCCAGTGTCCTTGTCCTCAGCAGGCATGGCCCAGGGCTCCCAGTTGCTAGGGACACACCTGAGTGGAGGCTATTCAGGGCTGTGAGTAGGGGAGATAGGGGCCTGAACAGAGGGAAGGGCCTGTCCCAGGAGGTGGGCTGGCAGGTGGCCAGGGTTACCCCCATCCCGGGCCTGCCCTATGTCTGCAAGCTGGGGCCTCACAAAGCCAAAGTTGGCTGTGTCCTGTGTCCTTCCTTGACCCCTTGGAGGGAGGAAAAGGAAGAGAGGGGGAAGGAAAGACAGAGAGACAGACAGTAGTACCAGGAGGGAGACACACACACACACACACACACACAGAAGGAGACAGTGTTAGAGACAGAGATAAAGGGGTGACCACTGACCCGCTTTCCACTGTGTCAGCCCCGAGCCTTTATCTATGTGACTACATGCATTATCACAGCTGCCCCCAGAGGAGGGATCTGGCACAGGAAAGGGAGGCCAGCGAGGGTGGCAAACTGTTGCACAGCTAGCAGCAGCCAGATTCAAACTCTGGCTGCAGAACGCTAGGGCAGTCGCCAGAACAGTGCAGGTCCAGAACTGGCCCAGGGACCCTGCACTGTCCCCTTTCCCTCCTGACAGGCACCCCTTGGCCCATGTGGGCTGCCTATGCCCAGCCCTGGTGGGACATTCCCAGGGGCACAGCTGACCTGTCTTGGACTCCTCTGGCAAGAGAAGGGTGGCCTGGTGTCAAAGAGGGGCCCAACATGGGGCTAACATTGTAGGGCCTGTAGGCCCAGCTTGGCCAGGAAAATGTTTCAATCCTGCCTGTCCCTGAGTAAGACACTGAGTGACCTTGGCCAAATTGCTTCCCCTCTCTGAGCCTCAATGTGTTCACCTGGAAAATGGGGTAGGGCACTTGTCTTAGGACAAGTTGTTATGAGGAATATCTAAATGAGGCATGTGGATTTCTTTGCCCAGTGCCTGGCACAGACTGATCAGGAAATAGTCCCTAGGTTGTATCCAAAGCATATTGCATATAGTCTGCAGAGTGAGGAATCTTGAGCAGGCTGGAGATGCAAGGCTTGGGACAGCAAGAAGGGTCAGCCTTTGGCAAAGAGGATATTGGGGAAAGAATCTGAGGTTTTCTTTTCTTTTTTTTTTGAGACAGAGTCTTGCTCTGTCACCCAGGCTGGAGTGCAATGGTGCAATCTCAGCTCACTGCAACCTCTGCCTCCTGGGTTCAAGCTATTCTCCTGCCTCAGCCTCCTGAGTAGCTGGGATTACAGGCACCCACCTCATGGCTCCTTAATTTTTGTATTTTTGTAGAGGCGGGGTTTTGCCATGTTGGCTAGGCTGGTCATGAACTCCTGACCTCAAGTGATCCACACACCTCGGCCTCCCAAAGTACTGGGATAACAGGCATGAGCCACCATACCCAACCAGAATCTGAGGTTTTCTAAAGGCCCTTTGCTACCAACTGTCACCTGAAATGCTTCTATTAGCCAGTCTTAAAATCCCTAAAGCAAAGAAAACTCATGTTAAAATTCAAAACTCTTCTCTAGGAGGAATGTATTTACAGAAGACTAGACTGAATCATTCATTCATTTACTGCCCTTTTGTCTTGCTTTGGTCCTCTAAGTACTGTGCCTGCAATTAGAAATCTCCACCACTGGGAGGCGTCTTAGTTTTGCACCTGCACAGAGATGCGATTTCCCCCCCTTACCCCCGCCCCACCCAACACACACCCTCCTGGATGCCAGCTCTGATCCACTCCTACAAGTTGCTTTTTAGAATAAAAAGGGATAGAGAGGCTAGAGAGACAGTCTTTAGATTAGTGGAGAAGAGTGCTGTGATCAGTTCACAATGTCTGTACTTGGTGAAGGAGTGGAAAGTAGATTCTGTGCCAGGCATTCTGCCGCCTCTAGACTGTGCTTCTGAGTAGACAAGTATGTTTTTCTATTTCATAGTACTTTTTAGAATAAGTGGAACTCTTTTTAAAACACTTGAACCTACATAATAGAACTATCAATCACTGTGTAAGGAGGAATGCTTGTAGGAATTATTTTTGCAATAGAGAAAATATAATTTGAGATTGGATACTTACACAGAGAGAGATTTTAAAAGGCAAACACTGGCCAGGGGGTGGTGGTTCACACCTGTAATACCAGCACTTTGGGAGGCTGAGACAGGAGGATCACTTGAGCTCAGGAGTTTGAGACCAGCCTGGGCAATGTAGCAAGACCCTAGCCCTAAAAAACATTTTATAATGAGCCAGGCATGGTGGCCTGTAGTCCTAGCTACTGATGCAGGAGGATCACTTGAGCCCAGTAGTTCGAGGTGACAGTAAGGCATGATCATACCACTGCACTCCAGCCTGGGTGACAGAGCAAGACCCTGTCTTTGTAATATAAAATTAAAAAAAAAAAAATTTAGGTGCAGCCTTTCTCACTAATCATGAATGGTCAAGAATTCCTGATTTTTTTTTTTTTACAATGATTTTAAAGAGAGAAACCTTTTATACCTTTTCTTACCTGCTTTTTCCTATGTGCTCTAAGTTACTCTCATTCTTGCAGATTAGATGGTCACAGCTTCCCTTAGGTCTGCAGCTGTCTGCCTGCTCAGCCTCCGACTTAGTGAGCCAGTTATTGGAAGAAACTATAAAGGAGTGAGAAAGCCTTTTTGGCTGTACTCTTCTTAAGAATTGCTGAGTTTTATAAAACCATTCTTTTTCATCCATAACCCTCAGTGGCTTCTTAGAATCTTTCTTAGTAGTAAAACATTGTAATAGCAATATAATATCATTAAAGCAGTTTTCTTTTAAAAGAAAATAAATCACCCATAATCCATCCATCTTAATATAACGATTCCCCAGAGATTTTTTTTTTCTTTGGAAGGTTTTTCTGGCCTTCTTTTTTGCCAAAGAAAGAGAGGTTCCAGCCCTTTGAATATCTTTCCCCACTCCCAGGCAGCTGAAAATCCTCCTTCTTTCTCTTACTCTTAGCTGCTTGGTCCTTTGAAGTCAAAGCTGGTTTTATGTCTAATCTGCACTGAATGGGTCATTACTGATGGGCACATGTGGGATCAGAGGGGCCTGACACAGGTTGCCTTCTGCACAGGGCAGAAGCTGTCACAGTTTCCGTCCACACGATTGCTGTGTCACATGCTGTGAACGTAAGTATTAGCAAACGCACATCTGCAGGGCAGGGCACACCAGATATCTTTGGGGACATTATGAGTGTGTCAGTATCTTTTTTTTTTTTTTTTGTGATGGAGTCTCACTGTGTCACCCAGGCTGGCATGCAGTGGTGGCGTGATCTCAGCTCACTGCAACCTCCGCCTCCTGGGTTCAAGAAATTCTCCCACCTCAGCCTCCCGAGTAGCTGGGATTACAGGTCTGCACCACCACCCCTGTCTAATTTTTGTATTTTTTAGTAGAGATGGGGTTTCACCATGTTGGCCAGGTTGGTCTCGAACTCCTGACCTCAGGTGATCTGCCCACCTCGGCCTCCCAAAGTGCTGGGATTACAGGCTTGAGCCACCGTGCCCAGCCTCAATATCTTCTTTTTAAACATTTTTAAAATTTTTATTTTTTTGATACAGGGTCTTGCTTTGTTACCCAGGCTGGAATGCAGTGGCACAATCTTGGCTCACTGCAGCCTCGACTTCAGAAGCTCAAGCGATCCTCCTGCCTCATCCTCAACTAGGACAACAGGTGTGCACCACCACACCTGGCTAACGTAAACATAAACGTTTTTTTGTAGAGATGAGGTCTGCCGATGCTGCCCAGACTGGTCTTGAACTTCTGGGCTCAAGTGATCCTCCCACCTTAGCCACCCAAAGTGCTGGCATTACAGGCATAAGCCACCATGCCTGGCCTTGTATGATATTTGAATTATGTGCCAATAAAGCTGCACATACACATTCAAACAGAACAGATTTTAAAGGTGAGAAATGTTTTCTTGTTTCCAATTTGTTACTTTGGTGACCTCTAATGAATCACTTTTGTAATTAAGTACACACGAGCTGACTTTGGGAGCATATAAACTAAAAATTGGAACAACACAGAGCAGATTAGCATGTCCTTTTAACAAACTGAAAGATATTTAAACATAAAAAGAAATAAATTATACATAAAAAAGAACATACGTTATTTTTAATTTAAAAAACACATTCACTGTCTGGGCGCGGTGGCTCACACCTGTAATCCCAGCATTTTGCGAGGCCGATCACCCGAGGTCAGGAGTTTGAGACCAGCCTGGCCAACATGGCGAAACCCCGTCTCTACTAAAATACAACAATTAGCCAGGCGTGGGGGCCCGTGCCTGTAATCCCAGCTACTTGGTAGGCTGAGGCAGGAGAATCACTCGAACTTGGGAGGCAGAGGTTGCGGTAAGCTGAGTCACACCGCTGCACTCCAGCCTGGGCGACAGAGTGAGGCCCTGTCTCAAAAAAAAAAAAAAAAAAGTTTTTAATAAAAAATTTTAAAAAACCACATTCACCACCCTTAGGTATCTAACCAAGAGAAATGGAAATAGGGTCACACACAAAAATGCACCTGAGTGTTCACAGCAGTATTATCTGTAAGAACCAAAAAGTGGCAACAACCCAAATGTGTGTCGACAGATGAATTGGACAGACAACATGTGGTCCATCCACGCAATGGAATATTGTTGGGAAGGAATGAAACGTCGACACATGTTGCCACATCGGTGAGGCTTCACAGCACTATGCTCAGTAAAAGAAGCCAGCCGCAAAAGGCCACATGGTGTATGATTCCATTTACGTGAAATACCCAGAATAGGGAAATCTACAGAGACAGAAAGTGGTTGCCAGGAGCTGGTGGTGGGGCGGTGGGGGCTGCGGGAGAATGGGGAATCACTGCAAATGGGTATATGGTTTCTTTTTTTTTTAAGATGGCGTTTCGCTCTTGTTGCCCAGACTGGAGTGCAATGGTGTGATCTTGGCTCACTGCAACCTTCGTCTCCCAGGTTCAAGCAATTCTACTGCCTCACCCTCCCAAGTAGCTGGGATTACAGGTGCCCACCACCACGCACAGCTAATTTTTTTTTTTTGAAACAGAATCTAGCTCTGTTACCCAGACTGGAATGCAGTGGCACAATCATGGCTCACTGCAGCCTGGACCTCCTGCCTCAGCCTCCTGAGTAGCTGGGACTACAGGCACCTGCCACCACTTCGAGCTAGTTTCTAAGTTTTTTGTAGAGATGGGCCCTCTCTTTGTTGCCCAGGCTGGTCTTGAACTCCCAGCTTCATGTGATCTCTCTGCCTCGGTCTCCCAAAATTCTGGGATAACAGGTGTGAGCCACTGCACCTGGGCACTCAAAATTCTCAATTACAGCTACAAAGACCCTTTTCCAAATAAGATCACCTTCACAAGTTCCTGGACATGGACCTATGTTTTGGTGGGGCCCATCCTTCAGCCCACCGCACCTCCCTACCCCAACTGCCATCATCTAAGCTGGGCCACCCTGCCTTGGTCTCCAGCCCTTGCAGACAGAGGCCAGACCCATGTCCCCTGTTACTTGGAGTCTCACAGCGGCTCCCAGGGCATCTGGAAGCAGCTCACACTTGACCTGCAAAGCTCCATGGCCTGGCCCTGCTGGCATCTCAGGCACCCTGTTCCCACCACATTGACCTTTTCCCCAGTTCCTAAAGGGCTCCAAGCTTTCTCTTGCCTCCAGAGCCTCCTCCATGTTGATCTCCCTGTTCCCTCCACCTGGCACTCCTCCAGGCTTCACCTGGGTGCCTTTTGCTTACCCACAAGTCTCAGTTTAGGTGCCCCACCCCCACCCCAAACCTCTCTTCACAACCTGAGATGTTAGGGGCTCCTTGGGGGTTATGGCAGGTTATAGTGGTGGGGTTCACCTGGATGCACTCTCTGGACTGGGAGCTCAGCCTGGGCAGGGCCACGTAGCTCGTGCCTATCTTGCTCCCTGTAGAATGGCAGTGTTCCTTTTTTTTTTTTTTGAGACAGAGTCTCGTTCTGTTGCCCAGGCTGGAGTGCAGTGGCACCATCTCGACTCACTGCAACCTCTGCCTCCTGGGTTCAAGCGATTCTCCTGCCTCAGCCTCCTGAGTAGCTGGGACTACAGGCACACGCGAACATGCCCAACTAGAATGTCAGCGTTTCTGAGGGTGGGAGGAGGGCATTAAGGGTCAGATGATCCTGAACCTTACTCTTCACTTTCCACCTCTTCCCATCTTCCTTCCTCATAATCTTGGGGAACATGTTTTTCTCACCTTTAAATATATATATATATTTAAGTTGGAGTGTAGCAGCATGATCATAGCTCACTACAGTCCTGTCTGCTGGGCTCAAGCAATCCTCCTGCCTCAACCTCCTGGGTAGCTAGGACATAGGCATGTGCCACCATGCCTAATTTTTTAAAATCTCGTTTTTGTAGAGATGAAGTCTTGGTATGTTGCCCAGGCTGGTCTCGAACTCCTGGCCTCAAGGGATCCTCCCACCTTGGCCTCTCAAAGTGTTGGGATTACAGGCATAAACCACCTCACCTGGCCCTTTCTCACCTCTAAAATCTGAAGTTCTGTTTGAATGTGGAAAAAAGAAAAGGAGGAAGGCCTTCCCATCACACACCTTTTCTGCCTGAATTCCCAGGCACTGTCTTTTACTCCAACTGCAATCATTTGCACTTAATTCCTCCAACTTCAAGTTGTTTGAGATCAAAAAGGAAGGAACACAAGAAGGGGATGGGGAATGTGTTCCGGAATAGGAGGAGTTACAGAAACCTCAGGGCCTCTGCTCAGACAGGTGGTGGGATGAATCCCACAGATGAGAATAATCAGCCGTGGGACTCTGAGCGAGTGACCCCTCCCAGGTGAGTCTCAATGGCTCACCTGTAGAACGGGATGATAGCAGCCACCCTGCAGCTGAGGACTAGGGAGTTATGTCGAGTGCCTGGCACACAGCAAGGAAGCACTCAGTATGTGGTGGCAACAGTTAACAATTCATAAAACCGTAGAGAGTATGTGAAATGCCATTTCAGTTTGCAAACATCTCCAATCCCCAGAATGTTCCCCACTGGCCTCCTGGGCAGCTGAGAAGAGTAACAGCATTGGGGGATGGTGTTATGGTTTGAATTATGTCCCCCCCCAACACCCCCAAAAGATGTTGAAGTCCTAACCCCTAGGATCTGTGAATGGGACCTTCTTTGGACATGGGGTGTTTGCAGATGATATGTTGAGATGAGGTCACGTGGGTGGGCCCTAATCCAATGTGGCCGTGTCTTTATATAAAGGGGAAATGGGACACAGAGGCAGATGATGTGAAGACACAGAAGATGGCCGCCAACAAGCCAAAGAATGCTGGAGGCTACCCGAAGCCGGGAGAGGGGCCTGGAACAGACTCTCCCTCTCAGCCTCAGAAGGAACCAGCCCTGCCCACACTTTGATTTCAGACTTCCAGCACTAAAATAGCGAGACAGTAAGTGTCTGTTGTTTAAGCCAGGCAGGTTGTGGAGCTTTGTTACAGAGGTGGGAATAAGACAAATCCACCGTCAGAGCAAACTGGGCCTCCTAGGGCCGGCAGGATCCCCCTGGGGCTCTGAGGAGATGGACCAGAGGTCAGTGCCAAGCCCCGCCAGCCCCCAGTCACTGCCCAGGCCGATGGCCAGGCCTGGCTGCTCCTCGGTTCCCCACTGCCCAGCAGGAGGGCACCAGACGCTTCCGGGACAGAAATCTGGGATGCATTTGGAAATCCTGGCAGAGGGCTTTCAAGTTAGGCCCTGTCCTAACTGGGGAACCGCCATCTGGATCCTGTTTGCTGGCCCCTGGCAGGAGAATCTGAGTGGGATTTTGGGGGAGCCATCAGGGAAGGGGGCCACTCCCTCTGTGGCTGGGTGATGTCAGCGGTCCTGGGTGGAATCCTGGCCCTGCCACTTGCTGGGTGACCTCAGGCTGCTCATGTCACCTCTCTTGGCTTTCTCACCTGAAAACTGAAAACTGAGGGCAATCGCAGAATGTACCTTGAAATGTCACCACCAGGATTTACTAGGATCATCAGACTAGCAGGCTGCTTAATGAAGGGGAACTTCAGATTTTTCTTTCCTTTTCTTTTTTTTTTTTTTTTTTTTTGAGACAGAGTCTCGCTCTGCCGCCCAGGTTGGAGTGCAGTGGCGTAATCTTGGCTCACTGCAAGCTCCGCCTCCCGGGTTCACGCCATTCTCCTGCCTCAGCCTCCCGAGTAGCTGGGACTACAGGCGCCCGCCACCTCGCCCGGCTAGTTTTTTTGTATTTTTTAGTAGAGACGGGGTTTCACTGCGTCAGCCAGGATGGTCTCGATCTCCTGACCTCGTGATCCGCCCGTCTCGGCCTCCCAAAGTGCTGGGATTACAGGCTTGAGCCACCGCGCCCGGCCTTTTTTTTTTTTTTTAACAAATTCTGGTAAGACACATAATGTAAAATTGATTTTTTTTTTTTTTTTTTTTTTGGAGACAGGGTCTCACTGTGTCACCCAGGGTGGAGTGCAGCGGGGTGATCATAGCTCACTGCAGCCTCGACCTCCCTGGGCTCAGGTGATTCTCCTACCTCAGCCTCCAGGGTAGCTGGGACTATAGGCATGTGCTACTATGCTTGGCTAATTTTTCTATTTTTTTGTTGAGATGGGGTTTCACCATGTTGTCCAGGCTGGAAAACTGACCATTTTACTTATTTTAACCATTTTAAAGCATTTTAAAGCATAAACTGCGGTACATTCGCATTGTTGTGCAACTGTCACCCCCGTCCAGAACTTTTTCATCTTCCGCAAATTAAACTGTACTGGTTCAACACTGACTCCTCATTCCCCCATCCCTCATTCTACTTGTCTCTACAATTTTGATGACTCTAAGTACCTCATATAAGTGGAATTTTACCATTCTACTTGAACTCCTGGGCTTAAGCGATTCCCCCGCTCCCCGCCTTGGCCTCTTAAAGTGCTGGGATTACAGGCATAATTGCACCACCACACCCAGCAAAATTGGCCATTGTTAAGGGTACCGTTCAGTGGAATTAAATGCCTTCGTAGTGTTGTGTAACCATCACCAACATCCATCTCCTGAACCCTTTTCATCTTGTAAAACTGAAACTCTGTATCCATTAAACAATAACCCCCATTACCCCTTTTTCCCAGCCATCACCATTCTACTTTCTGTGTCTATGATTTTGACTACTCTAGGTACGCCATATAAGTGAAATCATACGGTATTTATTATTTTGTGACTGGCTTCATTTACTCAGCATGTCCTCAAGCTTCATTCTCACTGTAGCTTGTGTCAGAACTGCCTTCCTTTTCAGGGCTGAATAATATTCCATTGAAAGGATAGACCTCATTTTGCTTATCCATTCTTCCATTGATGGATATGTGAGTTTCTCCACATTTTGGCAATTATGAATAATACTGCTATGAGCACAGGATCTCTTTGAGACCCTCCTTTTGTTTTGGCTGTATACCTGGAAGTGGAATTGGTGTATTTAATTCTTTTGGGTATATACCTAGAAGTGGAATTGCTGGGTCACATGGGTAATTCTATGTTTGCTTATTTATTTATTTATTTATTTATTTATTTATTTATTTATTTGAGATGGAGTCTCACTCTGTCGCCCAGGCTGTAGTGCAGTGGTGCAATCTCAGTTCACAGCAAGCTCCGCCTCCTGGGTTCACATCATTCTCCTGCCTCAGCCTCTCAAGTGGGACTACAGGCACCCGCCACCACGCCTGGCTAATTTTTTGTATTTTTAGTAGAGACAGAATTTCACCGTGTTAGCCAGGATGGTCTCGATCTCCTGACTTTGTGATATGCCCACCTCGGCCTCCCAAAGTGCTGGGATTACAGGCATGAGCCACTGCACCCGGCCCTATGTTTAATTGTTGGAGGCACCACCACCTGTTTTCCGCAGCAGCTGCACCACTTTGCATTCCCACCAGCAGCACGGAAGCGTTCTAATTTCTCCACATGCTCCCAGCAGTGAGTAGTGGGCTGTTCCCTGGCGCTGCCTGACATTCTTTGAGGAGCCTGAAAGGGGCACTTTACTTAGGGATGCCGGAACTCCTGGAATCCTGACCCCTTTTGAGTTTCTAAGGTTTCTAGAAGATCCCCTAGGGGAAGCCCACTGTGGGAGTGATGGCCTGGCTCTTAGCCTGGGGTGCACACTGGGCTGGGGAGCGCTGGTTCCAGGCATGCATGGGTGAGGAAGTAGCTGTGTGCGTAAATGCTGTGTGTATATAAACCCGCGTGAACCAAAGTGGGAAGTCGCTGTAATGCTGGGAGACCCAGGCTCATTTGGAGATGTTCAGCAAGCATCTGACATAGAGCCTGGAAGTCTCTCCCTCAAAGGGCTGCATCTGGGCTCCCATTCTGCCATCAACACAGCTAGGCTGGCCGGGCATGATGGCTCACACTTGCAATTCCAGCACTTTGGGAGGCCGAGGCAGGTGGATCACTTGAGGTCAGGCGTTCGAGACCAGCCTGGCCAACATGGCAAAACCCTGTCTCTACTAAAAATACAAAAATTAGCCAGGTATGGTGGCATGTACCTGTAATCCCAGCTACTCGGGAGGCTGAGGCAGAATTGCTTGAACTTGGGAGACGAAGGTTGCAGTGAGCCGAGATGGCACTGCTACACTCCAGCCTAGGCAACAAAGTGAGACTCCGTCTCAAGAAAAGAAAAAAAAAGACAGCTAGGCTAGACTCTGCCTGAGAGAAGCTGAGGTTCCCAGACATATGGCAGGAGGAGGACTGATGCTAGGGAGGAGACAGAGCCTGCTCATGATAGACAGCGGGGGCCGGCCTCCCTGGGCCCTGAACCCCATGGGTATTCCCAGAGGATGCAGCTCTTGGCCCGAGTCAGCCTCACACACGACTGGGTCTGCTCCCTCGAGCCTCCCTACTCCCACGGGCTCAGTGGAGCCTCATGCCCAGCACAGATGAAATAGCTCTTGGCTGGATGGTGGCCCAAAGGGCCTTGTGGTCATCCTTCCGCACAGTGGTCTTCACCATCCAGGGAGAAGGGAAAGCAACAGAGACTGAGAGCCAAGCATGGGGCCTGGAGTTCGGATAGACTTGGGCCACCCATTGGCTTGAGCAGGGACCCCACCTCTCTCAACCCCAGTCTCCTCACCTGTACGCTGGAGCTAATAATGACGGTGGCCGCCTGACCGAGCAGGTGATGATTCAATGGCGCATGTACAACGTCCAGCCGGCACCGGGCACATTGTAAGTAAATAGCCCTGTTTCCATCAGAAAGGAGAACAGCTGCCTGGACTGAATATGCAACAGGACACCCGGAGTGTGTTTTTTGGATGCATCGGCTTGCTTTCTAGCCACTGGCCTCTTCTAGAAGTTGCACACAGATAAAAGGTCCCAGTTAATGAGGATTCTGGTTAAAGTTTTAAAATTCACAGCAAGCCCACTCCGCATAATAATGTATCAGAAACACAACAATCCTTTAATCTAGAAGGAATTAATTGCTGGGCCCAGAAATTCAGGGCACGCTGACAGAATCGTTAATTTCTCGAGCTGATAGTTTCAAAAAGCGACTGATTTTAGACTGGCTTCTCTGTAGAAGTACGTAAGACTCCCACAGTCCCAACAAAGGGCGAGATTGTCCTGCTGTCTAACTCAGTAAGAATCATGTATGTGGGGTCTGAATTAATGTCAGCTCTGAATTTTTCCTGCTGAGTGGAACGTGGTGGACTTTAAGCCCCAGGAGATTCAATGGCAGCTCTGTGGTCTGGGCATCCCAGGCATCATCCAGGGAATGTCCTCACTTGTCTCACGTATGTTTACAGAGCGCCTACTCTGAGCCCAAGCTCAGGTTCTGTGTTGGAAATGCAGGAGCCAGCGCGACCAGCCTCAAAGACAGACTCACACAAACCCATGGTCAGATAACTGCATGACTGCAAGTCGTAAAAAGGAATGAGGCAGGGTGTCTGAAAGGACATAACAGGCTGGGCACAGTGACTCACACTTGTAATTCCAGCACTTTGGGAGGCTGAGGCAGGAAGACCACTTGAGGCCAGAAGTTCAAGTCCAGTCTGGGCAACACAGTGAGATCCTGTCTCTGCAAAAATTAAAATATTAGCCAGGTATGGTGTGTATGCCTGTGATCCCAGCTCCTCAGAAGGCTGGGGCAGGAGGATTGCTTGAGCCAGGGAGGTTGAGGCTGCAATGAGCCCTGACTGCATCCTTGCATTCCAGCCTGGGTGACATAACAATACCCCATCTTTAAAAAAAAAAAAAAAAGAGAGAGAGAACAATAGGGCCCTAATTCAGATGACAGGGCTTGGCAGATAGGGCCACAGATCTTATAAAATGTTTTTATTTATTTATTTATTATTATTATTTTTTGAGACAGAGTCTGGCTCTGTCGTCCAGGCTGGAGTGCAATGGCCAGATCTCAGCTCACTGCAAGCTCCGCCTCCCGGGTTTACGCCATTCTCCTGCCTCAGCCTCCCGAGTAGCTGGGACTACAGGCGCCCGCCACCTCGCCTGGCTAGTTTTTTGTATTTTTTAGTAGAGACGGGGTTTCACCATGTTAGCCAGGATGGTCTCGATCTCCTGACCTCGTGATTCGCCCGTCTCGGCCTCCCAAAGTGCTGGGATTACAGGCTTGAGCCACCGCGCCCGGCCTATTTATTTTTAATTTTTATTTTTAGAGACGGAGTCTCGCTCTGTTGTCCAGGCTGGAGTGCAGTGCTGCCATCTCGGCTCACTGCAAGCTCCGCCTTCCAGGTTCACACCATTCTCCTGCCTCAGTCTCCCGAGTAGGTGGGACTACAGGCACCTGCCATCATGCCCGGCAAATTTTTTGTATTTTTAGTAGGACGGGGTTTCACCGTGTTAGTCAGGATGGTCTCAATCTCTTGACTTCGTGATCTGCCTGCCTCGGCCTCCCAAAGTGCTGGGATTATAGGCGTGAGCCACCACGTCTGTAAAATTTTTTTGAGACAAGTTCTTACTCTGTTGTCCAGGCTGCAGTGCAGTGGCATGATCACAGCTCACTGCAGCTTGGAACTCCTGGGTTTAAGTGATCCCCCTGCCTCAGCCTCCTGAGTAACTGGAATTACAGGAGTGCACCACCATGCCCAGCTAATTTTTTTTTTTTTTTTAAATAGAGACAAGAGCTTGCTATGTTGCCACAGGCTGGTCTCAAACTCCTGGTCTCAAGCAATCTTCCTGTCTTGGCCTTTCAAAACCCTGAGACTGCAAGTATAAGAAAAGAAAATCTTGTAAGCTGAAAGCTGAAGGATGAGGGCAATTAATTGATGAAGTATGATGATCCAGGTGTCCCTGGGTGAAGAAACAACCTCTACAAAGGCCCTGAGGTAGGAATACGCCATTATAGGAGTTAGGAGCTGTTCTCAGGGAGCTGACGGTGATTGAGGCCTATGGAACAAGAAAAGAAAAATCATCATCTTCATTGTCACTATCACTACCATTGTCAGATAAAGGTGAAGTCTTACAAATACTTCATATGGGGCCAGGTATGGTGGTGTGTGTCTGTAATCCCAGCACTTTGGGAAACCAAGGTGGGAGGATTGCTTGAGGCCAGGAGTTTGAGACCAGCCTGGGCAACATAGCGAGATTCTATCTCTGCAATTTTTTTTTTGAATTAGCCTGACGTGTTAGTATGGGCTTATAGTCACAGCTACTCAGGAGGCTGAGGTGGGAGGATTGCCTAAGCCCAGGAGTTTGAGGCTGCAGTGAGCTATGATGGCACCACTGTACTCTAGCCTGGGAAACAGAGCGAGACCCTGTCTCAAAAACAAAACAAACAAAAAACCTCATGCAGGATCAAATACACCAGGCCCTGTAAATATTCCCAGGGGAATCTGAGCACCATTTAGGGCCCCAAAGGGAACATCCTGGGTGCAGACTGGGAGGCAGGAGACAGCCAGGTAAGGATACAGGCTCTGGGTCAGATGACCTGGCTTTGCATCCTGACTCCCCTCTTAAGGCGGGAAAGAAGGCCCCTCCTCTCCCCTCTCCTCCCCATCTCACTCTGTCACCCAGGCTGAAGTGCAGTGATGCAATCATGGCTCACTGCAGCCTTGACCTCCTAGGCTCAAGGGATCTTTGGACCACAGGCACGTGCCACCACGCCTGGCTAGCTCTTTGTTGTTGTTGTTGGTGGTGGTGGTGGTTTTTGTATTTTTAGTAGAGATGGGGTTTCCCCATGTTGCCCAGGCTGGTCTCGAACTCCTGGACTCAAGCAGTGCACCCACCCCTGCCTCCCAAAGTGCTGGGATTACAGGCGTGAGCCACCGCGCCTGGCCTGTAGTTACAATAAACTGTACACACTTAGGAGGGTGTACAGTTTCATCAGTTTGACATGTTTTCACCTGGGAAATCATCTCCACAATCAAGATGGTGAATATATCCACCACCTCTGAAAGTTTTCTTATTCCCCTTGGTCACCCACCTCTCTCCCGATTCCCAGGAAAACACTGATCTGCTTTCTGTCACTATAGATTATTTTGCATTTTCTAGGATTTTTCTTCATTTTCTTAAGAGACAGGGTCTCACTCTGTTACCCAGGCTGGAGGGTTGTGGCATGATCATAGCTCACTGCAGCCTTGAACTCTCAGGCTCAAGCGATCCTCCCACCTGAGCCTCCCAAAGTAGCTGGGATGACAGATGCACACTGCCACACTTGGCTAACTTTTATTTTTTATTTTTTGTAGAGATGGGGTGTCCCTATGCTTCCCAGGCTGGTCTAGAACTCCTGGACTCAAGCAATCCTCCTGTCTCAACCTCCCAAAGTGCTGGGATTACAGGTGTGAACCGCCTCACCTGGCCTATAGAGTTTTATATAAATGAAATCATACTGTATGTACTCTCTTTTGGTCTGGCTTCTTTTATGCAACATAATTTAAGCTTCACCCATGTCGTTGTGGATATTACTAATTCATTTCTTTTTCCTGCTAGGTATGTTTCACAACTTGTTTGTCCACTCACCTGCTGATGGACATTTGGTTGGTTTCCAGTTTGGGGCTATTACAAGTAATGCTGCTATGAACATTTGCATATGCATTTTTATATTGCCATATGTGTTCATTTCTCTTGGTTAGATACCTAGGAGTGGAATTGCTGGGTCTCAAGGTAATTGTATGTGAAGTATGAGAGAAACTGCCAAGCTGTTTATCTTTTTTTTTTTTTTGAGACGGAGTCTTGACCTGTCGCCCAGGTTGAAGTGCAATGTCATAATCTCGGCTCACTGCAACCTCCGCCTCCTGGGTTCAAACAATTCTCCTGTCTCAGCCTCCTGAGTAGCTAGAATTATAGGCATGCAACATTATACCTGGTTACTTTTTGTATTTTTAGTAGAGATGGGGTTTTGCCATGTTGGTCAGACTGGTCTTGAACTCCTGACCTCAGATGATCCACCTGCCTCAGCTTCCCAAAGTGCTGGGATTACAGGCATGCACCACCACGCCCAGCCCAAGCTGTTTTTCAAAGTGATTATAAAACAGTACCTAAAAGCTCTAGTTGCTCCACATCCTTACCAACCCTTAGTATTGCCAGTTATTCAAATTTAAGCCATTCTAATAGGTGTGTAGTGGTCTCACTGTGATTTTAATTGGTATTTCCCTAATGACTGATGCTATGGAGCATCTTTTCACCTGCTTATTTGTCATCCATACGTGTTTTTTTGATCAAGTGTCTGTTTCAATTGTTTGTTCCCCATGGGCACTCTTAAAAATTCTTTGTTTTCATATTACTGAGCGTTGAGAGTTCTTTATATATTCTGGATATGTCTTTTTAAAATCAGATATGTGATTTATGAGTATCCTCTTTCAATCTGTGACTTGTCTTTTTATTCTCTTAACAGTGTCTTTCTTTTTGAGACAGGGTCTCGCTTATCACCAGGCTGGACTGCAGTCACATGATCATGGCTTACTGCAGCCTCAACCTCCTGGATTCAGGCTATCCTCCCACCTCAGCCTCCCAGGACCACAGGTGTGTGCCACCACACCCAGCTAATTTTTTGTAGAGAAAGGGTTATGCCGTGTTGCCCAGGCTGGTCTCAAACTGCTGGGCACAAGCAATCTACCCGTCTCAGCCTCCCAAAGTGCTGGGATTACAGTTGTGAGCCACTGTGCCCAGCCAACAGTGTCTTTCAAAGAGCAGAGAGAGGTTAAATTTGATGATGTCCAGTTTGCACCTTTGTTGAAAATTGACCACATATCTATGAGTCTGTTTCTGGACTCTTTGTTCTGCTTTATTAAACTACTTGCCTATTTGTACACCAGTGCCACACCATCTTCGTTGCTGTGCCCTTATAATAAGTTTTAAAGTTAGGTCATTTAAGTCCTTTAATTTTGTTCCTCTTTTTCAAAGAAAGTTGTTTTGACTATTCTTTTTTTTTTTTTTTTTTGAGATGGAGTCTTGCTCTGTCGCCCAGGCTGGAGTGCAGTAGCACGATCTCGGCTCACTGCAAGCTCCACCTCCCGGGTTCATGCCATTCTCCTGCCTCAGCCTCCCGAGTAGCTGGGACTACAGGCGCCTGCCACCACGCCTGGCTTATTTTTTGTATTTTTTAGTACAGATGGGGTTTCACTGTGTTAGCCAGGATGGTCTCGATCTCCTGACCTCGTGAGCCGCCCGCCTCAGCCTCCCAAAGTGCTGGGATTACAGGCGTGAGCCACCACGCCCGGCCTGTTTTGACTATTCTAAGCCTTTGCATTTCCAATACATTTTGTAATCAGCTTGTAAATTTCTACCAAAAAAGCCTGCTGAGACTTTGACTGAAATTATGTTGAGTTTGTAGATTAATTTGGAAAGAATTGACATATTGACAGTATTGACTCTCTCAACCCATGAACATGGTATACCTCTCCATTTATTTAGACCTTTAAAACTTTTTCTCAGCAATGTTTTGTAGCTTTAATTGTACAGGCCTAACATACTTTTTTGTTCTATTTACTCTATTTCATATTTTTATGCTACCGTAAATAGTATTTTTTTTAATTTCAATGTCCAGGTATTTTTTGCTAGTAATATATTTTTTATATTGACCGTGTATCTTTCAGCATTATACTCATTCATTAGTCCCAGCAGCTTTTTTGCAAGTTCCATCAGATTTTTAACTTAAATGAACTTTTTTTTGGCAAATAAAGGCAACTTTTCTTGTTTATATACATCTGAATGTCTTTTATTTCCTTTTCTTGCCTCAGTATATTGGCTATAATCTCCAATACAATGTTGAATAGAAGTGGTGAGAGTAGAGAGACCAGTCCTGTTCATGACCTTAGGGGAAAAACATTAATGAACCCTAATGTTCATTATAGGGTTTTGTTTGGTAGATGCCTTTTATTAGGTAAGAAGATTCCCTTCTATTCCTGGCTTGCTTAATTTTTTTTTAACAATCAGGAACAAATGTTGGATTTTGTCAAATGTTTTTTCTGCCTTTATTGAAATTATCTGATCGTTTTAATTTTTTAGTCTGTTAATATGGTGAATCACACTGATTGATTTTCCAGGGTTAAAGCCACTTTGCAGTCCTAGGAGAAACGCCACTTGGTTGTGATGTACAGTTGTCTTCCCTTATCCATGGGGGATGTGTTCCAAGACCCCTAGTGGATGCCTGAAACCTCAGATAGTACCAAACCCTATATACACTATGTTTTTTCCTGTGTCCAGTGGTTAACAACCATTTATGAGACATGGAAAAAAAAAAAAAAAAAAGCAGGAAAGTGTGACCAGATATAGGAAAAAGAAAAGCAGGCAACAGAAACTGCCTTTAATCTTCAGAGTATACAAATTCGGTAAAAAAGAAAAATAAAGAAAGAAAGAAACTTCCCTAAGAAGGTCCAGATATCATACCTATGATAAAGTCTAATTTATAAATTAGGCACAGTAAGATATTAACAACAATAACTAATAATAAAATAGAACAATTATAACAATATACTGGAATAAAAGTTATATGAATGTGGTCTCTAAATGTTTTCTTTTACTATATTATGGGTAGCCAAAACCGCAAGAAGTGAAACTCCAGATAAAGGGGGACTATTGTATGTTTTTTTAAATATACAGTCATGAGTCATTTAATGATAGGGATATGTTCTGAGAAATGTGTCATTAAGTGATTTCATCATTGTGTGAACATGACAGAGTGCTCTCATGCGAACCTAGCTGAGATAGCCTACTACACACCTAGGCTATGTGGTGTAGCCTTTCTCCTAGGCTACAAACCTGTACAGCATGTTACTGTACTGAATACGGTAGGTAACTGTATCACAGTGGTATTTGTGTATCTAAACATAGAAAAGGTACAGTAAAAATACAGTATTATAATCTTTTTTTTTTTTTTGAGACAGGGTCTCACTCTGTTGCCCAGGCTATAGTACAGTGACGCTATCTCAGCTCACTGCAACCTCCGCCTCCTGGGCTCAAGCCATCCTCTCACCTCAGCCTCCCATGTAGCTGGGACCACAAGCACAAGCCACCATGCCTGGCTAATTTTTAAAAATTTTTTTGTAGAGATGGGGTTTTGCCATGTTGCCCAGGCTGGTCTTGAACTCCTGGGCTCAAGTTACCCACCTGCCCTGGTCTCCCAAAGTGCTGGGATTACAGGCATGAGCCACTGCACCTGGCCCAGAATTATAATCTTATGGGATCACTATTGTATATTTGGTCCATCATTGACAGAAATGTCATTATGCAGCAAATGACTATTACATATTCAGAGACAACTTATGGTATAGTGGTGTGAGGAGCTCCACCTACCCTCTGCCCAGAGAAACTGGTAAATATTATATGAAAAAACAACCATTTAAAGTCTCTGGAAATTGTCCTGAGGTCACACAGCAAATGAAGAAACATTTATTCAGAAAAATCGGCCGAGACCAGGCGCGGTGGCTCATGCCTGTAATCCCAGCACTTTGGGAGGCCAAGGCGGGCGGATGAGGTCAGGAGATCAAGACCATCCTGGTGAACATGGTGAAACCCCGTCTCTACTAAAAATACAAAAAAATTAGCCGGGCGTGGTGATTTGGCGGGTGTCTGTAGTCCCAGCTACTTGGGAGGCTGAGGCAGGAGAATGGCATGAACCCAGGAGGCGGAGCTTGCAGTGAGCCAAGATCGCACCACTGCACTCCAGCCTGGGCAACAGAGCGAGACTCTGTCTCAAAAAAAAAAGAAAAAGAAAAAAAAGAAAATCAGCCAGGCACGGTGGCTCACACCTATGATTTCAGCACTTTGGGAGGCTGAGGCAGGTGGATCATGAGGTCAGGAGTTCGAGACCAGCCTGGCCAATGTGGTGAAACCCGGTCTCTACTAAAAATACAAAAAAATTAGCCGGGCATAGTGGCACATGCCTGTAGTCCCAATTACTCGGGAGGCTGAGGCAGAAGAATTGCTTGAACCCAGGAAGCAGAGGTTGCAGTGAGCCAAGATCACCAAACTGCACTCCAGCCTGGGCAACAGAGTGAGACTCAGTCTTAAAAAAAAAAAAAAAATCTATTAAATCTCAGAACAGTAGAAAAGTGAGAGCCTGTGGCATTTGAGCCATGGCCCATTCTCTCCCTTCCCCGCCCCCCAGCTCAGTGAGATGGAAGTTCTACTCCAGGTGGATGCAACCAAGAACACAGGTCTCCCTCTCCTCAGTCTCAGTTGAGGGGCCAGAGTATCTCCCCAGGAAGGGCATGACATCAGCATTTCTCATCCACCAAGTCCTGTGTTCTAGATACTCCATTCTAGGCAAGAGTGGCTGAGAGGTCTGGGGTTCTCCTCCTCTACCCAGCCCCACTCTGTAGGGTGGAAGCTCTGCCTTAGGTGCAGCAGGCCAAAAAAATGCCTGGTTGCATTTGCCCCAGCTCATTCATAGGATAGAAATTCCATGTCATAAGTGGCAAGTCAAGACGATCAGAAGCTACTGCCCCATCCAGCAGCCTGTTCATAAAGCAGGGGTGTCATTCTTTGAGAAGGGGGCCATTCTCCCTGCCTCCAGTCCAGAGCAGTTGTGCAGAGGTTTTGCCCAGAGTAGCAGGCTGTAAAAGAACAGAGAGAGCCTAAGCTCTTCCCAAGGGAATTGACTTCCTTTGGCGCTGAGTGTGGAGGAGTTCCAGCTTAAGCGGAAAAGCAATGGAGATTTTGGTAGTAAGCAATTTTGGTGGCAAGCAATTATGAGGAGGCTAGTAGCTTGTCAGATTAACAAGCTAAACTATAGGGTAGCTACTGAGAAGAACGCTCCTGGAATTGTAACAAACCTCAAAGACTGGCCTCAAAGAGTACCTCTGCAAAAGGGCCTGAATTTAACTGAATCACATGTGGAGCAATTTATACTCCAGGGCACTATTGAAAACAATAGAGCAATTAGTCATCAGTGGAGGCTAATAGCTGGGTATGATTCCAACAAAGGCAGACAGCTTGACAAAGAAATCATAAAAAGAGACAAAGAGACCCCTGCTAAAACCACTGTCACCCAGGGTGACCCTGGTCATGCCCAAGGCTGCTTTCTCTGAGGAGTGAAACCAGAAGCTGCATACTTAGGAGAAACAGACTTCACTAGAATAGTCCAGCTAAGTCACTAAACAAATAAACAAGCAAACAAAACAAGCCCCAGAAGGTGAGAGTTCAGTAGAGTGCTACAGTATATTCTGTAAAATGTCCAGTGGTTAACAACCATTTATGAGACATGAAAAAAAAAAAAAAGCAGGAAAGTGTGACCAGAGAAATATAGGAAAAAGAAAAGCAGGCAACAGAAACTGCCTTTAATCTTCAGAGTATACAAATTCGATAAAAAAGAAAAAGAAAGAAAGAAAGAAACTTCCCTAAGAAGGTCCAGGTATCAGGCTTAGCCAAGACTCCAAAGCAACTGTTATAAATATATTCAGAGAACTAAAGAAAAGAATGCTTAAGAAAATAAAGGAAGGTAAAATGATAATTTCTTATCAAAATAGAGACTATCAATAAAGAGACAGAAATTATAAAATAGCACCAACTGAAAATTCTGGAGTTGGAATACAATAACTAAAATGAAAACTTCATTAGAGAGATCCAGCAGTAAAATGAATGGGCAAAAGAATCAGCAATTGTAAGGAGAGATTAATAGAGATTACACAATTGAAAGAGCAGAGAGATGGAAAAAATGTAGAAAAATGAGCAGAGCCTTAGAGAAATGTGGAAAACCATTAAGCACACCAACATTCATGTAATTGGGAGTATCAGGAGAGGAAAGAGAGAAAGGAGCAGAAAAAAATATTTGAAGAAATAATGCTCAAACACTTCCCAAATTTGAGGAAAACAATCTACACACATCCAAGAAGTTTAATGAACTCCAGGTCAGAATTTGCAAATATGCAAATATATCCAGACATATTATAGTGAAATGATTAAACGATCAAAACAAAGACGCTATAATCCCAGCTACTCAGGAGGCTGAGGTGGGAGGATAACTTGAGCCCAGGAGTTTCAGACTAGCCTGGGCAACAAAGTAAGACATCATCTCTAAACAAACAAACAAATAAAAAAAAAAAGCAAAGCATTAAGTGAAAAAAGGCTCATCAAAGAGAACAACATCTCAGACTAACAGCTGACTTGTCATTAGAAACAGTTAAGGATAGACACCAAAGTGCTGACAGGAAAAATAAGTATCAACCAAGAATTGTATATCCAGCAAAGCTGTCTTTTAAAACTGAAGATGAAATAAAGACGTTTCCAGATCTGCAAATACTGAGAAAATTTATTATATACTATTGAATTTAATTTGCCAAAATTTTGTTGAGAATTTTTCTATGTTCATGAGTAACATTGGATTTTAGGTTTCCTGTTTTTTTTTTTTTATTTTTACACATAATTTTGTTGCTTCCTAAACTCACCTGACTGTAAAACTTTTTTCTGTTTTTTATAATACTGTGGTCCAGTTTTGATATCAACAAAATGCTGGCCTCATAGAATGAATGAATTAGGAAATGTTTCTCTCAGTTCAATTTTCTGGAAGTTTATGTAAAATTGGTAGTCTTGGCTACTTGGGAGGCTAAGGCATGGGGATCATATGAGCCCAGGAGTTTGAGTCCAATCTGGGCAATAGAGAGAGACCCTGTCTTAAAAAAATTGCTACCATTTATTCCTTCAGTGTTTGGGGTCAGCCAATACAGAATCATACACCAGCAAAAGATCCATTCAAAGTGTAAGGTCAGTGGATTTCACTGTCACAAAATACAAAAAATCCATTGACCTGATTTCAGATTTTACACTGCAACTAACCTTTGTAAAACTACCACTTTTTGCATTTTGGTTTATATCAAAGAAGAATATCCATGCTTATCTAAAAAGCTCCTCCATAACTGGGTGCAGTAGTTCCTGCCTGTAATCCTAGCTCTTTGGGAGGCCGAGATGTGGATCTTCTTTGAGGGCCATTATTCAGCCTTTTACATACGGTAAGAATCAGGAGTCATGAGCCCCATACACAGAAGCTCCTGGGAGTCTTTGGTAATCCTCCGAGTGTAGAGAGGTCCCAGGAACAGCTGCTCTGGGCTATCAGAGTGAGTGGGCCTGGGGGATTTTCCTGAACAGCCTCCCCTGCTTGATGCCCAGGGAACCCAGGCCAGGTTGCAGCTTGAGGGCAGCACAGGGCATGGCCAGGTCAGTGCCTCTGCTCTTCTATAGCTGTGTGGGTGGCAGCCCAAAGAGCTGGGTCTGCAGCAGGGCTGAGTGCGAATCCTGCCTGGGTCCCTCTGTGTCGCAGGTCCGTGAACTCAATATGTTCATGACCAAACCTATGACCTTCCACCTAAACCTGCACCACCACCCGCGTCTGCCCCACCCTTTCCTGGTGCCCAAGCCCTCGTTTTCCTTCGCAGACCACCCACCTCCCCACTCAAACGATGGGAAACTCCACCAGCATTCCTTCCAAAACGCCTCTCGAACTTACCCCTTCTCCACCCAACTCCACTCCTGGTCCAAGCCACTGACACCTCTCATCTTAATGACTGCAAACTCCCTTGCTGGTCTCTAGCCTTCAGCCCCGTCCCTCCCAATCCACTTCCCAGCCACCACCTCTGGGAATAAATGCGATGGCAATCTGGCAGGGCTGCCGCCTGCCTCACTTCCTCGTTGCTCCCCGTTGCCCTCGGGGCAAACGTCCAGTGTGCCTGCCGCTGCTGAGCCCTCCAGCCCCATCTCTTGCCACATACCCACTTGCACCCCAAGCTCCAGGCAGACAAGCACTGTTTGGCTCCTCAAACCAGCCAGTGCCTTTGGCCTGTGAACCTGAGCACGGTCTGTGCCTTGGCTCCCTCCCCCCATCCCCTGCCTGGGGGTCATTCCTGGGCATCCCCTGAATTTCTGAGGTGGTTGGGAGCCTCTATAGTCACTCAGGCCTCCTGGGCTTGTCCCTAATGGGCCCCCAACTTCCTTCCAGGCTTGGCCTAGGCTGGGTTTGGGGAAGGCGCATGGAACGGTTGTGAACATTTAAATAGATAGGTATGTGGGGAGGGAGGGCATCCACAGAGAGGTCCCCCGCAAAACCCTCAAGTAAGAACCTCATCTGGAAGGCGAACCCCAAAGGGGAAAGAAGCCCCATCTACCCCTGCTCTAGAGGCACAGGGGTGACGCTGTGGAGGGGTCAGAATCAGGGACTCTGCCCACAGCCACTGCACCATAGGAGGCCGCAGAGCCACTCAGGAGGGGCGGGAAGACAGCCACAGGGTGACCGGGATTCTCTCCTTCTTGCCTTGAACAAACTCTACTCTGCCACCCTGGACTCTTATTACCCTTACGATGGCATCTCACCCTGTCGCCCAGGCTGGAGTGCAGGGGCGTGATTTCGGCTCACTGCAACCTCTGCCTCCCAGGTTCAAGTGATTCTCCCGCCTCAGCCTCCCTAGTAGCTGGGATTACAGGCGTGCATCACCACGCCCGGCATATTTTTGTATTTTTAGTAGAGACGGGGTTTCGCCATGTTGGCCAGGCTGGTCTCAAACTCCTGTCCTCAAGTGATTCACCTGCCTCAACCTCCCAAAGTGGTGGGATTACAGGCGTGAGCCACCGCACCCAGCCCCCGGACTCTTTTTCAACCAGGCCTGACCTTTTGAATTCTGTGGTCACCTCTGTATTGTCCAATTTTAGCAGGAATCCTGCTAAGTCAGATTATCCAGAGCCCCCTATATCTGACCACCTTCCATGTCTGATTGGGTTCCTCTTTCTCCACCACCCCTAGGTGCCGTCTGAGCACCCTGGCCTGTCTTCAGCAGGAATTCTGTTAGGTGGGTTTAGCTGGAACCCTTCTTCGCTCGGATGTTTCCTTAGTCACTTTCCATCCAGTGATCCCCACCCTGCTCCTTGTACTCCTTGGCGATCAATCCCCCACCGCAAAACCCCATCACGATGGTCCCTATGCCAATCTCAGTGGCTCCCCACTGCATAAAGTCAGCCTGATCATCCTTAACAAGTGTCATGAATAATAGCGGGCTTTGCAGCTGGCCTCATGCCCTCCCTTCTGGGCTTAGCAAAACACCCCCCTCCAACCCGGGTTCTCTACTCTGATGACCAAAGGCTTTCCTCCTCACATTGGATGTACATTTCTTCTTTTTTTAGAGACAGGGTCTTGCTGTTACCCAGGCTGATGTACAGTAGCACAATCATAGCTCACTGCTGTCTGGAACTGGGCTCAAGCAATCCTCCTGCCTCAGCCTCCTGGGGGGTAGCTAAGACTACAGGTGTGCCCAGCAAATTAACCACCATGCCCAGTAAATTAATTATTTATTATCATTTTGAGATGGGGTCTACTCTGTTGCCTAGGCTAGAGTGCGGTGGTACAATCATGCCTCATTGCAGCCTCAACCTCCCAGGCTCAAGCGATCCTCCCACCTCAGCCTCCCAAGTAGCTAGGACCACAGGTGTGTACCACCAAACCTGGCTAATTTTTTAATTTTTTGTGGAGATGAGGTTTTTCTTTGTTACCCAGGCTGGTCTCAAACTCCTGGGCTCAAGCGATCCACCTGCCTTGGCCTCCCAAAGTGTTGTAATTATAGGCGTGAGCCATGGTGCCCGGCCTCATGTACATTTCTAAATCTCCGATGCCAGGACCTCTGAGGTTTCTGCAGACCACATTCTCTCCTTCCACCCCTCATCACCTTTCCTCTGCAAGGGGCTTCCCTTTCACGCCTGGACCCTTCCACATTCCCTGGCCACCCCCTCTCCTCGCCAGCTCAGCCCATCCAGCCTGCTGCTCCCCTTGAGTATTCCCTGAGGCTCGCGGAGTTCAGGTTGGGGGTGCTCGGGTCTCAGCAGGGCCAGCACTCCACCACTGGTGTTCCTTGCCATACCGTGTAAGGCCCCAGAGCAGGCCTACCTGTGGCCTCTATGAGGTCTCAGTGTCGGACTAATTAACACCCCCAACCCATGCCATGGGGCCTCTGTTGTATTCCCAGCACTGGACCAAGTTGGGGAATCCAGAGATTATGTTCAGACCCAGCCCTGCCTTCCTGGAGCCCTCAGAGAGCCAAGCCAGCAACAGTCCGCACCTGACTCAGCCAGGACACTGTAGTTGCCTAGATATGACATGCAAACCAGTCACTAGCAGACCTGCAAACGGGTTTCACTGTCCAGAATTGAATGGAGGGCTACCCAGCTGTGGCAGGGTGAAGGCATTACTGGGTAAAAGGGGCTCACTGCCCCATGTGCTAAAAGCCAATGCTACGACACTAACTTGTTTTTTGTTGTTGTTGTTGTTTTTGAGACAGAGTTTTGCTCTGTTGTCCAGTCTGGAGTGCAGTGGCGCCATCTTGGCTCACTGCAACCTCCACCTCCTGGGTTCAAACAATTCTCCTCCCTTAGCCTCCCAAGTAGCTGGGATTACAGGTGCCCGCTACCAAACCCGGCTAATTTTTGTATTTTTAGTAGAGACAGGGTTTCTCCATGTTGGCCAAGCTGGTCTCGAACTCCTGACCTCACGATCTGTCCGCCTTGGCTTCCCAAAGTGCTGGGATTACAAGCATGAGTCACCGCGCCTGGCCGACACTGGGTTTTTGAGAAAAGAAAAGCTTTTATTACAAGTTGACTTACAAGGGAATAGGAGTCCAGCTCAAAGCTGCCTCCCTGTACTGGCTTTAAGGCATAATTTTATTGGAAAAGGTTTATGGGGTGGAAGGTAAGGGGAGGTCCTTGGGGAGGCACAGTTATCCTTCATGCCTCCTCATGGGTCGCATGTGCAAATCAGGAGACATTAGTATGAAACACGCAGTGGAAATTTAGGCTTTGATGTCTGAAAGCCTGTTCTGCACAGACTCCCGTTGGCCATCTTGGTTCCAGCCAATTTCAGCCAGTTTCTAAAATCTCACAAGTGGAGGGAGTGTCAGCTTTTTAGGAAGTTGTTTCTTTTCTTACCTGCTATCCTGCAAACTCAAGAATTTCTGTTAGTCCCTGACATCTTAAACTACTTGGGGCACGGTTTCGGAGGGACCCATAGGGCCCGCAACACAGACGATGACCTGTGAGCTGTTGCCCAGGGCCTTGTGGGCAGAGGGGCCCTGTGCTCCGTTTAACGCTCTGCTGTTGCTCTCTTGAAATTCTTCATAGTTTTCCAATGGGGCTGCTCATTCTCGTTCTTTTTTTTTTTTTTTTGAGATGGAGTTTCACTCTTGTTGCCCAGGCTGGAGTGCAATGGTGTGATCTTGACTCACTGCAACCTCCACTTCCCGGTTTCAAGCGATTCTCCCGCCTCAGCCTCTGGAGTAGCTGGGATTGCAGGTGTCCGCCACCATGCCCAATTTTTGTATTTTTATTAGAGACAGAGTTTCACCATGCTGATCTCAAACTCCTGACCTCAGGTGATCTGCCCACCTCGGCCTCCCAAAGTGCTGGGATTACAGGCATGAACCACTGTGCCTGGCCGTGGGGGCTGCTTATTCTCATTTCACACTGGACCTTGCAGATTATATGGCCAGTCCTGAGGGTCCCGAGGCTTCGTGTGTGGGCCATTCACCAGGTACGCATCCATCTGGCATCACCCATCATCCTCATCTTCTGCTGCGTGCCTTGCCACATGGAAATGTCAAAGGCCTGTGATTGAAGTGATCATGGGATGTGGCACTCAGGGGTGGTGTCTGGCTGGGAGCCTCAGGAATGCCCAAATCCTGCTTCCTGTGAAGTCCCCCAGCAAGATACAGGCACAAAGACACAGACGCACCGGAAATCAACGTGCCACTTGGTTCTGGGAGCCTCTCAGAAAAAACCACAGTGGGCCTGGGGCCTTTTGAGGTCTCTGGGTGACAAGTCCCTCTTGGGATTAGACCATGGTGACCACTGATCCTGAGCAAGTCACACAAGGCTTCACAACGGTTCCAGATGATAAAACATGGCACCAGGGCCGGATGCTGGTGGGAAGTCCCTCCTTCCGCTCTGATTTTGTGGTTGCTTGCTGTGTGCTGTTTCCACAGGAGGACAAAGGGGAACTCACCCCCGAGGGTCCCAGAGGCGAGAAAGGTGCAACTAGATGTCACTCTCAGTCCTGCCTCAAGTGAGTCACACAGTTCTGACTGGCTGTGTCGAGGACACTGTTTCTCTTTTTTTTTTGGAGACGGAGTCTTACTCTGTTGCTCAGGCTGGAGTGCAGTGGCGTGATCTCAGCTTACTGCAGGCTCTGCCTCCCGGCTTCACGCCATTCTCCTGCCTCAGCCTCCCAAGTAGCTGGGACTACAGACGCCCTCCACCATGCCTGGCTAATTTTTTTTTTTTTTTTTGTATTTTTAGTAGAGACAGGTTTCACCATGTTAGCCAGGATGGTCTCGATCTCCTGACCTCATGATTCTCCTGCCTCAGCCTCCCAAAGTGCTGGGATTACAGGCGTGAGCCACCACGCCCAGCTTTTCTTTATTTTCTTAGAGATGAGGTCTCACTCTGCTGCCCAGGCTGGAGTGCAGTGGTGCGATCATAGCTCACTGCACCCTCGACCTTCTGGGCTCAAGCAATCCTCCCGTCTCAGCCTCCCAAAGCACCTGGGATTACAGGCATGAACCACCACGCTGGGTCAGAAACAGCCCACCGTTTCTGTGCGAGGAGAGGCAATGAAGGCGTCCCCTCTGCCCTCTGAAGTTGCCACCCAGTTGTGCCCACAGAACCTGGCTGTGTCTGCAGTCAGATACCTCTGGGCTGCCCCTGAGACCAGATGAGTGATGTCACTGCAGAGTCCTGAATTGCCTGGGAAGGCAGGAAGGACAATGAGTGGTGACTGAAAGTACAGCTCTAGGCAGGGAGGGAGAGAACAGTAAGAAGAATTTGACGGATTTTGGTCTCTTTTGTTTTGTTTTTGAGACGGGGCCTCACTCTTGTCACCCAGGCTGGAGTGCGGTGGTCCGATCATGGCTCACTGCAGCCTTAAACTCTTGGACTCCAGCGATCTTCCTGCCTCAGCTTCCTGAGTAGCTGGGACTACAGGCATGTGCCACCACACCAGGCTAATTTTTTTTTTGAAAGATGGGGTCTCACTATGTTGCTCAGGCTGGTCTCAAACTCTTGGGCTCATGTGATCCTTCCACATCAGCTTCCCAAAGTGCTGGGACTACAGATGTGAGCCACCACACCTGGCCTCATCTTAGTCTCTTGATTTTCTGAAAGCTCCATCTCACTGTGACTAAAAGAGTCGAGACACGCTGGTATAACTTCTGCAGGCTGTAACATACTCTAAAGGTTCTAAACTATTACTAAGCAGATGATCAATTCCTTAATTTGGGCTTTTGGTAAAGTGGGCCAGAGTTCAAGGCTTAGGCGCAAGGTCTAGGGGGACCTCCCCATGCCTGTGCCCAAACACCACAAGGAAGAAGGGAATGAGCCCCAGCAGATGTGAGGAGCAGAAGTGACCCCCGAAAGGCAGCCGTCCAGCAGGGTGCATGACCACAGGCTCCACATGAGCAGACGCCATGTCTCTGTTCCATGCTCTGTCCTTTGCAACCAGAAGCATACCAGGCACCTGGCAGGTGCTCAATAAGTAGTTGTGAAAAAAAGCCATCTGGTCACTCAGAAGCAGACGACTAGGAGAGTGTGCATATGTGTGCATGTGTGCGTGTGTATGGTGGGTGTGCGTGTGTATGGTGGGTGTGCGTGTGTTTGGCGTGTGTGCATGCAGGTGATGTGTGTGCATGGGTACTTGTGTGCTTGCACATGTGTGTGTGCATGTGTGCACACACATGGTGTGTGTGTGGTGAGGTGACAGATCTTCTGATAGTGACTCTGCCTTCCAGCAAATCTGACCCAGTCACTGGCCTGGAAGTTGACCCATTCTGAATGGCAGCCCCTCGTCTTGGAGCAAAACGCGGCGCGACAGGAGAGAGGCAGTTCTTTCTTCTCGCTCCTGCTAACTGGCGCCCTCCCAGGGCCTAAACTCCCCATGACCTGTGCAAGAGTCTAAGAGAAGATGCCAGTCCCCCTGGTGACCCGGCCGGAGGAGAGAAATACAATGTCTTGCTGCCTGGAGTCCAGAGTCGAATGGGGTTCGGGGGACATTCTATCAGTCCTTGCTGCCATCACCCCTGCATGTCATAGAGCTCCAACATAGCCAAGGACAGTGGGGTTCAAATTCAAGGACTGCTATTTCTTAGTTGTTTGGTCTTGAGCAAAATTCCCTCTTCTGAGTAGGGGAAAAATTATTACTAGCCTGTTGTGATTATTGAACAAGATCATGAAGTACCACGTGGTGGGCAGCGGCCTCCAAGATGAGAGAGTGGCTAATGAGCCCCACCTCCTGGTTTCGTGCCCTGGTACAGTCACCTCCCGTACTGAATAGGGCTGGCCTCTGTACCTATTGGATGTTGTGAAAATGACAGAGTGATTTCTGAACTATCTTTTGTGTGTGTGTGACAGGCTCTTGCTCTGTCACCCAGGCTGGAGTGCAGCAGCGCAATCGTGGCTCACTGTACCCCTGAACTCCTGGGCTCAAGGAATCTCCCGTTTCAGCCTCCTGAGGACTACAAGCACACACCACCACACCTGGCTATTTTTTTACCTTTTGTGGAGATAGGGTCTTGCTCTGTTGCCCTGGTCAGTCTCGAACTCCCGGCCTCTTGATCCCAAAGTGCTGGGATTACAGGTGTGAGCCACCATGCCTGGCCTAAACTGCTCTTGAATCCCTGACCCACAGAAACTCGGGATAATCACAGTTCCTTGTGGGTTTTTTTTGTTCATTAATTTTTTTGAGACGGTGACTAGCTCTGTCTCCCAGGCTTGTGTGCAGTGGCGCAATCTCGGCCCACTGCAACCTCCGCCTCCCGGGTTCAAGCGATTCTCCTGCCTCAGCCTCCCAAGTAGCTGGGATTACAGGTGCCTGCCACCACGCCCAGCTAATTTTTGTATTTTTCGTAGAGACAGGGTTTCACTGTGTTGGCTAGGCTGCTCTCGACCTCCTGACCTCATGATCTGCCTGCCTGGGCCTCCAGTTCCTTGTTTTAAACTATTTTTGGATAGTTTGTTACGTAGCAAAGGATAACAGAAGCATTTATTATCAATAAATGATAGCAAAGTGCTGTTACTAATCAACCTTCTTCTCTGGAATCATGTTTTGTAACCAGATTGAGATCATCGTGCTAGGTTCCTTCTCTCCTTCAACCGTTCCAGCCAATGCAACAAAGGACTGGTTCCATCAGTCTGTCAGGTGTGTCCAGATTCCTCTTTGACTTCACGAAGGCCCCCACACCGTAGTCAACAGCCGTTTCCATTTTGGACTAGTTAATCGATCTCCTGCTTTTGTAAATCTCTTACATCTGGACTGTTCTTTTTAAAATGTAAGATCCTCAGCTGGGCGTAGCAATGGGGGCCTGTAATCCCAGCTACTTGGGAGGCTGAGGTGGGAAGATCCCTTGAGCCCAGCGGTTTGAGGCTGCAGTGCGCCATGATTCACCCTGTGAATGGGCTCTGCATTCCAGCCTGGGCAATATACCAAGACCTCGTCTATTTTTTTCAACTTTTATTTTAGATGTAGGGTATACACATGCAGGTTTGTTACATGGGTGTATTGCGTGATGCTGAGGTTTGGGATATGAATGATCCCATCAGCCAGGTGGTGAGCATAGTTCCCAAGAGTTAGTTTTTCAACCCCTGCCCCCTTTCCTCCCTTCCCCGCTTCATAGTCCCCAGTGTCTACTGTTGTCATCTTTATGTCCCTGAGTACCTGTATTAGTCTGTTCTCACACTGCTATCAAGAAATACCTGAGGCGGGGCATGGTGGCTCATGCCTATAATCCCAGCACTTTGGGAGGCTGAGGCAGGTGGATCACTTGAGGTCAGGAGTTCCAGACCAACCTGGCCAACATGGTGAAACCAAGTCTCTACTAAAAATACGAAAATTAGCTGGGCGTAGTGGTGGGCCCCTGTAATCCCAGCTATTTGGGAGGCTGAGGCAGGAGAATCACTTGAACCCGGGAGGCGATGCTGCAGCAAGCCGAGATCGCGCCACTGCACTCCAGCCTCGGCGACGAGAGAGAAACTCCGTCTCAAAAAAACAAAAAAAGAAATACCTGAAACTGGGTAATTTATAAAGGAAAGAGGTTTAATTGACTCACAGTTCCGCATCGTTTGCCGGGGAGGCCTCAGGAAACTTAAAAGCATGGCGGAAGGCAAAACGGGAAGCAGACACCACCTTCGCAACATGGCAGGAGCGCGTGGGAGCGAACGCAGGAAAAAATTCCACTTTTAAAACCATCAGATCTCGCGAGACTCACCCACTATCACGAGAACCACTGGGGCGGGGGGCGGAATTGCCCCGTTAATCCAATCACTTCCCTCCCTCAACACGTGGGGCTTACAGGTCCCTTCCTCGGCAAGGGGCGATTACAATCGAGATGAGATTTGTGTGAGGACACAGAACCAAACCATATCAGTACCCTATGTTTATGGTTTTATGTACTTGTGAATGGCCTCCAGCTGGATCTATGTTGCTGCAAAGTACATGATTGTATTCTTTTTTATGATTATGTAGTATTCCACAATGTATATGTACCACGATTTCTTTATCTTATCCACCATTAATGGGCACCTAGGTTGATGCCTTGTCTTTACTATTGTGAATAGTGCTGTGATGAACACACAAGTGCCTATGTCATTTTGGTAGAATAATTTGTTTTCTTTTGGATATATACCCAATAATGAAGCTATAATGGAACTGCTTTTCTTTTTTTCTTTTCTTTCTCGCTTTTTTTTTTTTTTTTTTGTGACAGAGTTTTGCTCTTGTTGCCCAGGCTGGAATGCAGTGGCACAATCTCGGTTCACTGCAGCCTCCACCTCCAGGGTTCAAGCAATTCTCCTGCCTCCCGAGTAGCTGGGATTACAGGCGTCTGCCACCACGCCCAGCTAATTTTCTGTATTTTTAGTAGAAACTGAGTTTCACCATGTTGGCCAGGGTGGTCTTGAACTCCTGACCTCAGTTCATCCACCTACCTCAGCCTCCCAGAGTGCTGGGATTACAGGTGTGAGCCACTGCGCCCGGCTGGGATTGCTTTTCTTGTTCCAAGGGGAATGCTTCAGTGTTTGCCTGTTCAGTATCATGTTGGCTGTGGGTTTGTCATAGATGGCTCTTACTATTTTGAGGTACGTTCCTTCCATGCCTAGTTTCTTGAGGGTTTTTATCATGAAAGGATGTTGGATTTTTTTGAAAGCATTTTCTGCATCTATTGGGGTGATGGTTTTAGTTTGTAATTCTATTTATGTGGTGAATCACATTTATTGATTCATGCATGTTGAACCAATCTTGCATCACAGGAATGAAACCTACTTGATCATAGTGAATTAATTTTTTTTTTTTTTTTTGAGATGGAGTCTCACCCTGTTGTTCAGGCTGGAGTGCACTGGCACAATCTTGGCTCACTGCAACCTCCACCTCCAGATTCAAGTGATTCTCCTGTCTCAGCCTCCTGAGGAGCTGGGATTACAGACATGCACCACCGTGCCTGGCTAATTTTTTTGTATTTTTAGTAGAGATGGGGTTTTGCCATGTTGGTCAGGCTGGTATCAAACTTACGGCCTCCAGTGATCTACCCACTTCAGCTTCCCAAAGTGCTGGGATTACAGGCATGAGCCACCGCCCAGCCAACTTTTTGATGTGCTGTTGAATTCAGTTTGCTAGTATTTTGTTGAGGATTGTTGTATCTATGTTCACCAGTGATATTGGCCTGGAGTTTTGTTTTTTCACTGTGTCTTTGCCAGGTTTTGAGGTCAGGGTGATGCTGGCTTCATAGAATGAGTTAGAGAGGAGTTCCTCCTACCTGATTTTTGGGAATAGTTTCAGTAGAATTGGTAGCAGCTCTTCCTTGTACATCTGGTGGAATGTGGCTGTAAATCTAGCTGGTCCAAAGCTTTTTTTGGCTGGTAAGTTTTTTAGTACCGATTTCACTTTTTTTTTTTTTTTTTTTTTTTTTTTGAGATGGAGTCTTGCTGTGTCACTCAGGCTGGAGTACAGTGGCCTGATCTCGGCTCACTGCAAGCTCTGCCTCCCGGGTTCACGCCATTCTCCTGCCTCAGCCTCCCGAGTAGCTGGGACTACAGGCGCCCACTACCATGCCTGGCTATTTTTTGTATTTTTAGTAGAGACACGGTTTTATTGTGTCAGCCAGGATGGTCTTGATCTCCTGACCTCATGATCCGCCCGCCTTGGCCTCCCAAAGTGCTGGGATTATAGGCGTGAGCCACCGCGCCCGGCCTAGTTCCTTTTCTCTAGAGAACCCTGATTCAATTTCTGAACATGATATCGATTTGTTCAGTCTTTCAGTTTCTTCCTGATTCAATCTTGGGACATAGTGTGTTTCCAGGAATTTATCCATTGCCTCTAGATTTTCTAGTTTATGTGTGCAGAGGTGTTGATAACAGTCTCTGAGGATCTTTTGTATTTCTCTTGTATTGTGGGGTCACTTATTATAAGGGACATCTTTGTTATTTCTGATTTTGCTTATTTAGATCTCTCTTTTTTTTCTTTGTTAATCTAGCTAGCGGGGGCCGGGCGCGGTGGCTCAAGCCTGTAATCCCAGCACTTTGGGAGGCCGAGACGGGCGGATCACGAGGTTAGGAGATCGAGACCATCCTGGCGAACACGGTGAAACTGCGTCTCTACTAAAAAAAAAAAAATACAAAAAACTAGCCGGGCGAGGTGGCGGGCGCCTGTAGTCCCAGCTACACAGGAGGCTGAGGCAGGAGAATGGCGTAAACCCGGGAGGCGGAGCTTGCAGTGAGCTGAGATCCGGCCACTGCACTCCAGCCCCGGCGACAGAGCGAGACTCCGTCTCAAAAAAAAAAAAAAAAAAAAAAAAAATCTAGCTAGCGGTTTACTGGAACTGTTTATCCTTTCAAATAATCAACTTTTGGTTTTGCTGATTCTTTGTATGAATTTTTGTGTCTCAATTTCATTAAGTTATTAACTCTGATTTTAGTTATTTCTTTTCTTCTGCTATCTTCTGGGTTAGTTTGTTCTTGTTTTTCTAGTTCCGCTATGTGCGATATTAGATGGTTAATTTGAGGTCTAACTTTTTGAAGTAGGCGTTTTAGCACTATCAACTTTCCTCTTAATACTGCTTTTGCTGCATCCCAGAGATTTTGGTACTTTGTATCTCTGTTTTCATTTCTTTCAAAGAATTTTTTTGATTTTCTGCCTTTATTTGTTGTTTACCCCAAAAATCATTCAGGAGCAAGTCATTTAATTTTCATATAATTGTGTGGTTTTGAGAGATCTTCTTAATCTAATTTAATTAATTTTTTTTTTTTTTTGAGACAGAGTCTCACTCTGTTGCCCAGGCTAGAGTGCAGTGGCATGATCTCGGCTCACTGCAACTTCCACCTCCCAGGTTCAAGTGATTCTCCTATCTCAGCCTCCCAAGTAGCTGGGATTACAAGCACCTGCCACCATACTTAGCTAATTTTTTTTGTGTGTGTGTATTTTTAGTTGAGACAGGGTTTCACCATGTTGGCCAGGCTGGTCTCAAACTCCTGACCTCAAGTGATCTGTCTATCTTGGCCTCCCAAAGCGCTAGGATTACAGGCGTGAGCCACTGTACCTGGCCAAAATCTTCTTAGTATTTTCTGTCTTTATTCTACTGTGGTCCAAGAATATGGCTGGTATAATTTTTAGTTTTTTGAATGTATTGAGACTTGCTCTATGGCCGAGCATGTGGTTGATCTTGGAATATGTTCCATGTGCGGATGAGAAGAATGTATATTCTGTAGCTGATGGGTGGAGTTTTCTATAGATGTCTAATAGGTCCAGTTGGTCAAGTGCTGAGTTTAAGTCCAGAATTTCTTCGGTAGTTTTCTGCCTTGATTTCTGCCCGGCCTTTGGTTTTGTTTTGTTTTTGCTTCCTGAATGTTTACACCTGAGAACATTAAGGAGCAAAACACTCCTGGGCTGGCCGGGCGCAGTGGCTCATGCCTGAAATCCCAGCACTTTGGGAGGCCAAGGAGGAAGGATTACTTGAGCCCAGGAGTTCGAGACCAGCCTGGGTAACGAAGTGAGATCCTGTCTCTAAAAAAAAAAAAAAAAAACACTTGGCTGGGCACAATGGTTCATGCCTGTAATCCCAGCACTTTAGGAGGCCAAGGCAGGTGGATCGCTTGAGGTCAGGAGTTTGAGACCAGCTTTGGCCAACATGGAGAAACCCTGTCTCTACTAAAAATACAAAAATTAGCCCAGCTTGGTGGCAGTTGCATGTAATCCCAGCTACTTGGGAGACTGAGGCAGGATAATCGCTTGAACCCAGGAGGCGAAGGTTGCAGTGAGCTCAGCAGTGAGCCAACCTGGGCAACAGCGTGAGACTCCGTCTCAAAAAAACAAAAACAAAAGAAAACAAAAAATCAACACTCCTGAGCTGACCACTACTGCCCATCATCCTCCAGGCCCATTTCCCGTGGTCTTGGTCTCCCACCAGGCTGGCAGATAACCATCAGCCACAGCCATGCCCTGGAGGTGGGGCCATCTGGAACCAAGACTGATCCCTTCTGGACTCAGGACTGACGTTGTCATTTGTGAGGCCCAGTGCAACATAAAAATATGGGGCCCCTTCTTGGAAAATGATTAAGAATTTCAAGATGGTGACAGCTAGGGCCAAATGTGGGGCCTTTGTGAGGATGGGCCCTGTGTGACTGTGGAGGCTGCACTTCCATGAAGCCATCCTGCTGGTGGCACAGAACTTTCCAGCCCAGCTTGGTGGCAGCTGCATGTAATCCCAGCTACTTGGGAGACTGAGGCAGGAGAATCGCTTGAACCCAGGAGGCATGGCTGTGGCTTATGGTTATCTGCCAGCCTGGTGGGAGACCAAGACCACGGGAAATGGGTCTGGAGGATGATGGGCAGTAGTGGTCAGCTCAGGAGTGTTGATTTTTTGTTTTCTTTTGTTTTTGTTTTTTGAGACAGAGTCTCACGCTGTTGCCCAGGTTGGCCCAGTTTCCCTGGAATTCCCTGTGCCCCATGTTGGCTCCTCTCCTCTGTTCTCCCTTTTCCTTCCCCAGTGCCCTCTCACATCCTCTTTTCTGCAAAGTGACCCAGGAATCTTGGCTGGTGTGGCCTCCCCTTGATGTCTTCAGGGCTGTTGGGTTTCCCTTGACATTCATCTGGGGGACTCTGCCTCTTGCTCCGGCATCATTTTGTCCCTCTATTGCCATGGCTGGCTGCATGTGAGGAACCTGGACCACATGGGGCTAGATTGCAAATCGGTACCCCGTGTTTTACCTGTGTTTCTCACACTGGGCCAGCCTACTTCTCCAGCTTCATGCTCTCATGTGCTGAGCAACAATCTCAAGGCATTCTGGGCCCTGACATGACTACAAGCTTTTGAATAGTGTGGCAGAGATGAGCTGTATATTTGCTAATTTCATTGTACACACCTGCTGGCCCACTGGAAGACTACATTTCCCAGTGGCCTGTGCATCTAGGTGAGACCATGTGACCTGTGACGGCCAGTGAAATGTGACGGGAAATGAAGTACAGGACTCCTAGGCCATGTCCCTCTGCCATGTTTGCTCCCCCGACCTGCCTGTTTGTGACACAGATGGTGGAGCTACAAGATGGAAGCAATCACTTCTGACTTTGCAGTCTCCCTTAGAGGCTACACGATGCCCTTCTCCCAGCCCAAGGGCTCAGGGAACATATCTAGGGGATTGGCTTTCTCCTCATTTTTCAAGGCGGGTCCTTGCCACCAGCCTCCTTGTTTTCAGGAAGCTCCATGCAGCCAGGGACATGACATTGGCCACAGAGGCAAAGTCATGGTGGGGGCTGGATGCGGTGGCTCACACCTGTAATCCCAGCACTTTGGGAGGCCGAGGCAGGTGGATCACTTGAGGCCAGGAGTTTGAGACCAGCCTGGCCAACATGGTGAAATCCTGTCTCTATTAAAAATACAAAAATTAGCTGGGCATGGTGGTGTGTGCCTGTAATCCCAGCTACTCGGGAGCCTGAGGCAGGAGAATCACTTGAACCCAGGAAGTGGAGGTTGCAGTGTGCTGAGATCGTGCCACTGCACCCCAGCCTGGGTGACAGAGCAAGACTGTGTCTCAAACAACAACAACAACAACAACAACAACAAACAAACAAAGTCATGGTGGGACCTTGAACACTAATCCTGCTCTCTGGGTCTCAGCTCCCTCACTGGAAAGAAGGCAATCCCCCAGCCTCTCATGATGGAATTCCGGTCCCGAGGGCAGCTGAGAGCTGTCCCCTCACTCTCTCTGGCTACATCCAAGGGAAGACCTGACTGTGATCTTTGCATGGAGCCCCCACAGGTCGGCTCCTCTGAGCTTGGCATAGTTTGTAGAAGCCTGAAGATGATAACCCTATGGAAAGACTTTTCCAATATGAATATGTGGGGATGGGCAGGTGTGGCTTCAAAGTTGCAAAAAGGTTCAGTCCAGCTTTGCCCCCACTTACCAGCAGGATGACCTTGGGCAAGGAACACCTTCTGTCTGAAGAAGAGACTCTATCCACCTAGGATTAAGTGATGACAGCACAGACTTTATTTCTCCAAGACTCAATTTCCTCATCTATGAAATAGAAATAGAACTATACCTACCTCATGGGGTTGCTGGGAGAGTCAAAGGAAATAAGGCACCGTATGTAGAGTTGAGCGGGGAGCCTGGTCCTAGGTGTCTAGTGAATGTCAATGTCAAAATGACCGAGTGCCTGCCCCTCAGCAGCCTTGCTCCTCCCAGCTCTGCATGCAGGCCCTGGGGACTCCCCCGAGTGGTTTGATGATTTCCAGGGCTGCTCACGGCCCTTCATCTGGAATGGGGTGCAGCAGTGTGGGGGCCTTCTTGGGGGTGGGTCCCTAGTACCTCATTTAGAGTTTTGAAGAGGCAGCCAGTGTCCTGTGCAGACAGCATTCCAAGGCCTGGAAGGCCCACCAATCACCAAGTTCTAGCACAGGCCCAATCAATCACTCCCGCAACCTGCTGCAGACCGGCTGGCAGAAGATCAGACGCCCTGGTTGCTGAGGGTTAATTACCAACTTGGCACCGTCAGCTCAGGGAGAACTTGCAAGAGTCTTTCTGTCTCTTTTTGTCTGTTTCCAAAGACATAAACATTTGTACTGCAAGTGGCCCAGGGGGCCTGGAGATGTTTATTTTGTAGTTAACAAAGAGAAAGACATTTTGACTTGGGAGCTGAGTATTCTGCTGGCCCGAAGGAGAAGCTTCTGGGAGACTCCTCGCACTGGGAGGTGTCTCCAGGAGTGGCTCAGTGTGGGGCAGGGCAGTGGCGTGGGTGATGCTGGGCAGTAGAATAGATGTCTAGTCCAGGGCATTGGCCAGGCCCCTTCCTGGGGGCAAGCAGGGGAAGCAATGTTCCTCAGTGGTCCTAATGTGTGCTGGAAACACACGCACCAGTGTTTTGACGGTGCTTCTACTGAGCAGTGTGACAGTGAGAGAGACTTATGTTGTTCTTTTTGCTTTGCATGTTTCCAAATTTTTTTTTTTTTTTTTTTTTTTTGAGATGGAGTTTCGCTCTTGTTGCCCAGGCTGGAGTGCAGTGGCACTGTCTTAGCTCACTGCAACCTCTGCTCCCTGGGTTCAAGTGATTCTCCTGCCTCAGCCTCCCAAGTAGCTGGGATTACAAGCATGTGCCACCACGCCCAGATAATTTTTGTATTTTTAGTAGAGACAGGGTTTCGCCCTGTTGTCCAGGCTGATCTCAAACCCCTGACCTCAAGCGATCTACTTGCCTTGGTCTCTCAAAGTGCTGGGATTACAGGTGTCAGCCATAGCACCCAGCCTCCAAATTTTTAAGTAATCCACCTGCACTTTATTTTCAAACTTGCACATGTAATTCATGAATGTAAGAGATTCAAGCCACATATAAATATATCAAATAAAATGTGAAAATAGAAGTGTCCTTACCTCCTCTTTTCGTTTTTTTTTTTTTTTTTTTTTGGAGACAAGGTTTCACTCTGTTGCAGTGGCGTGATCATGATTCACTGCAGCCTAGAACTCCCAGGCTCAAGTGATCCTCCCCCCTCAGCCTCCTGAGTAGCTAGGACTACAGGCACGCACCACCATGCTTGGCTAATTTTCATATTTTTTGTAGACCCTGGGTTTTGCTATGTTGCCCAGGCTGGTCTCAAACTCCTGGGCTCAAGAGGCCACTTACCTTGGCCTCCCAAAGTGCTGGGATTATAGGCATAAGCAACTGCCCCTGGCTTCCTCCTCTTTTCCTTCCTTTCTTTTCCAAAGGTGACCACCATAAGAGTTAGGCACAGACCTTGCAGGACTTTGCTGGTGCCTTTGTATACGCATACATATATTTCCCTCTCTTTTTTAAAATTTGGCAAAAAAAAATTACACTTATGCTTTGTTCTTTGACTTGATTTTTTCATGTAAGGTATTCTGATACAGTATATATAGAGGAACTACATTAATTTGTTCTTTTTTTTTTTCATTGCCTTTGGAGATTATACACCACATTAATTTCAATGGTGACATAGGATTTCATAGTATGGAGGTAGAATAATTCATCTGATCACTTATCTAATGGAATGAGTCCTTTTTTTTTTTTTTTTTTTTTTTTGAGAGGGAGTCTTCCTCCTAGCCCAGGCTAGAGTGCAATGGCAAAATCTCGGCTCACTGCAAACTCCGCCTCCCGGTTTCATGCCATTCTCCTGCCTCAGGCTCCCAAGTAGCTGGGACTACAGGCGCCCGCCACCACACCCGGCTAATTTTTTGTAGTTTTAGTAGAAACGGGGTTTCACCGTGTTAGCCAGGATGGTCTCCATCTTCTGACCTCGTGATCCGCCCGTCTCGGCCTCCCAAAGTGCTGGGATTACAGGCGTGAGCCACCGCGCCCGGCCAGAATGAGTTCTTTAGAGGGTTTGGTGAGAGTGAGACCTGGGCTAATGTCCAGGTTTAGGGTCAGGAAACCTGTGACATTATTTTTTTCTTTTTTTGTTTTGAGATAGGGCTCTCGCTATTTTGCCCAGGCTGACTGTGAACTCCTGGGCTCAAGGCATCCATTCCCTCAGCCTCCAGAGTAGCTGGGATTACAGGCACACATCACCGCGCTGGGCAAAAGAATCCGTGTAACTGTAATGGAAGGGCTTGAGTGCGGTCGCGGTTCAGGGCGGGCCTTCTTCCGCAGATCTCCGGTCTTACCACGGGGCGGAGCTGGTGAGCAAGCCTGCGCCGGGATGGCTCCTGCAGGAAAGGCGAGGGCGACAGGAGGCGGGGGCTGGGGGCTTTGCCGCAGCGGGAGCCGGGCGGGCTGGCAGCTCCTTACCTCTGCCAGCTGGGCCAGTGGCCTTAGCCTATTTGTCCACCTGCAGCACTGGGGGAACTATGAGGACATTCAAATTCTGCATTCGTTCCCTTACCTGAAGCAACAGATAAGGAAATCCACCGCAGGCAGGGAGTCGGCAAAAAAGGGTATTTTCACCCAACAGCTAGGTCCCTAAGAAAGTGAAGGTCAGTAGATACTTTTATTAAATGGGGTCACATATTGAAGGTCTTGGGGAAAACCAGCTACTTGAAAGAACCAAGTCAGGAATTATTTTCTAAGGAGGGAACTGCCCCTACTTTGTGCGTTGTAAACTTGGAGTTTGATAAATGGGGTTCTCAATCTGAAAGGCGGGCACATCTGAGGTCCCCCCTGCTCCTGGTGGTCCCCTTAGTTTACTGATAAAAATCGTTAAAATTTCTTGAGGACTCACAGGCCAGTCACTGAGTTAAATATTGTACTTTTCTTATTTCATTTAATCTTCACAACAACCCTATGAGAAACTACTGCTGTATCTATTTTCTTTTTTTCTTTTTTTCTTTTCTTTTTTTCTTTCTTTTTCTTTCTTTCTTTTTTTTTTTTTTTTTTTGAGATGAAGTCTCACCCTGTTAGCCAGGCTAGAGTGCAATGGCGCGATCTCAGCTCACTGCAACCTCCTGCCTCCCAGGTTCAAGCGATTCTCCTGCCTCAGCCTCTGGAGTAGCTGGGTTTACAGGTGCCCGCCACCAGGCCAGGCTAATTTTTTTGTATCTTTAGTAGAGACGGGGTTTCAACACGTTGGCCAGGCTGGTCTCAAATTCCTGACCTCAGGTGATCCGCCCGCCTCAGCTTCCCAAAGTGCTGGGATTACAGGTGTGAGCCACTGCGCCCAGCCTCTATTTTCTAGATGAATAAATGGAGGTTATAAAGGAGCCAGGCATGGTGGCTCATGCCTGTAATCTCAGCACTTTGGGAGGCCAAGAGGAGAGCCCAGCAGTTCAAGACCAGCCTGAGCAATATAGTGAGACCCTGTCTCTACAAGAATTTTTTTTTTTTTTTTTTTTTTTTGATCAGCTGGACATGGCAGCTCACGCCTGTGGTCCTAGCTACTCAGGAAGCTGAGATGGAAGGATTGTTCAAACCCAGGAGAGTGAGGCTGCAGTGAGCTATGATTGTGCTGTCAGAGGCAATGGAACCAGAGCGACTCCATCTTGAATAGGAGCTACTGAGTAAAATGAGGCTGAGACCAGCTGGGCTGCATTCTAAGGAAGTCAGACATTCTTAGTCACAGGATGAGATAGGACGTCGGCAGGACTGGTTTCACAAGATACAGGTCACAAAGACCCTGCTGATCAAATGAGATGCGGTAAAGAAGCTGGACAAAACCCGCCAAAACCAACATGGCAATGAAAGTGGCCTCTGGTTGTCTTCACTGGTCATTGTATGCTAATTATAATCCTTTAGCATGCGGAAAGACACTCCCCCCAGGGCCATGACAGTTTATGAATGCCACGGCAATATCTGGAAGTTACCCTGTATGATCTAAAAAGGGAAGGAACCTTCAGTTCCGGGAACTCCCCACCCCTTTCCCGGAAAACTCATGAATCATCCATCCCTTGTTTAGTATATAATCAAGAAATAACCATAAGTCTACTCAGTCAAGCAGCCACGCCGCTGCTCTGCCTACGGAGTATCCTTCCTTTATTCCTTTACTTTCTTAATAGACTTGCTTTCACTTTACTGTCAGCTCACTCTTGAGTTCCTTCCTGCTTAAAGCCAGGAACCCATGTGGCCTCCCAGGCTGAATCCCAGTTTTGGAGTTTACCCTGTGACGGTGTCACTGCTCTCCAGCCTGGGCGACAGAGTGAGACCCTGTCTTTAGAGAGAGAAAAAAAGGAAAGGTTGTCCTTGGCAGGCAGTATGCCAGAGCCCCAAGAGTCAGCAGGAGAGGTGGGGGGACGCGGGGCGCAGGGAGGAGCTAGAGAAAGTTGAGCAGATTCTGTCTCCCGCTTTCGTAAGAGATTTGGGGGGCAGATTCCAGCCCAGTAAGTCAGCGCACAGAAGGGCAGGCCTCACCCGTCTCACAGGACTGAGAAGAGAGGCGAGTTTCTAAGAGACTGGAGGGCTCCCTACATGGGAAAGGGAAGTGATTTTAGCCGCGTTTGGCTGGCAGTTCGGCTGATGGTTCCAACTCATGGGTATTAGCAGAGGGGAACAAGGAATTGCTGAGGGTGGCAAATTGGTTATAATTAAGAGAACCTGGGAGACGCAAAACAATGTGAAGGCCACCAGCTGTCCTGGATCTAGAGCGTCTGTCCTTGGAGCCGCTTGCAGGGGGTTGGAGGGATGGCTCAGGAAACCAGCCGCCCTCCCCTACAGTGCAAACCATTCAGCAAAGACTGCGGGAGGATGGAGCCTCTCTGCCTGATATTCCCAGGGCCCAGGGGACTGCCCTTGCTCCTGGGCCTTCCTTCCTGCTTCACTGTCACCTTTTCTTCCTCCACAATTTACATGCCTTGTCTCTTAGGAAAGCAAACAGGCTTGGGAGTGGGCTCAAATCCTGACTCCTGTGCTTTTTTTTTTTTTTTTTTTAGACAGAGTCTTGTTCTGTCTCCCTGGCTGGAGTGCAACAGCACAATCTCGGCTCACGGCAACCTCCACCTCCCCGGTTCAAGCGATTCTCCTGCCTCAGACACCCGAGTAGCTGGGATTACAGGCACGTGCTACCACACCTGGCTAATTTTTGTATTTTCAGTAGAGACAGGGTTTCACCACGTTGGCCAGGCTAGTCTCAAACTCCTTACCTCAAGTGATCCACCCACCTCAGCCTCCCAAAGTGCTGAAATTACAGGGGTGAGACATCATGCCTGGCCGGTTTTTACACTTTTTAATTTGGGGGGAAAAAATCAAAAGAAAAGCATTTTGTAGCATTTTGTGACATGTGAATGTTATATAAACTTCAGGTTTTGGTATCCGTGAAGTTTTATGGGAACACAACCGTGCCCATTTGTTTACATATTGTCCGTGGCTAATAACAAGGGGGGCTTGGTGGCCCCTCATCCCCCGCTCCTCGTGGAGCTGCCCAGATGGCTCCAGAGCTTGCTGGGGTCACTGAGGGTCCCAGTGACTGGCCTGTGGTTCTGGTCAAAGGATCTGAGACTGTATGGCCTGCAAAGTCTAAAACATTTGGTATTTAGCCTTTTACAGAAAATGTTTGTCAACCCCTGGCATAAGTGCCTGACAATAGGTGGTCAGTAAAATGTATCCTGTTATTCGTATTATTATTACTGTTACTGTTATCCCTTTTGGCCTCATTTTAACTTTCAAATAATCACACTCATGGCTTAATGGAGAGATTCTAAACCTGAGGTCCATGGAAGGGTTTCAGGGGGCAGGGGGGTCTCTGAACCTCTGCAGTCTGGCAGATGGGGTCTTTTTTGGGGGGAGAGGCTCCATCCAACCCCTGGTTCTCAAAGGGGTTTGTGTCAACAAATAGGTAAAAAAAAAAAAAAAAAAAGTGTAGGTTTGATCCTTCCTTGACCCAGGCAAATCGATCCACACTTTCCCTGGGCTGTCTGAAGGCCACATCCTTGAAGATGAGCTATTTGGGGGCCCACCCACTGCCTGTGTTGGAGGGGCCTGCAGCTCAACAGGAATGAGGACCCACAGCTTTGGAGCCAGCAGTCCCAGGCTGAGTCCAAACCTTGGTGGCTCCTAGCTGAACCCCTTCTCTGACCCTCGGTTTCCTTGTTGGGTTGCTGCAAAGATTAATTTGGTAATGTCTGTTGGTCACTTGGCACAGCGTCTGGTACACAATAGGTACTGCAGAGATGGTAGTGATTACTAATCTTATTGTCCTTGCACATTCAAAAGTGCTTTCCTCAGCTCACTCAGACCCAGGAAAAGCTGCCCCTGTATTTGGCTGAATTTGAGGTCTGAATACCCCTTGAGGGCCCTTAATCTTTATCTTTGGTACCAGCAAATAAGGCAAGTCCACTAAACATTCACGTGATCAATATGCAAAGAAGCATGACCCTCAGTGAAGTTTTTAAGAGTTCAGTGACCTCATTTGAACAGAGACAATGCTTTTAAGAGTGAAATAAACGGGATCTGCAGCTTCGCTATTGCAAAAGCCCTGGCTGTTTCCGAGTGGCTGGTGTTTCTCCCAGAGGGGTTACTATGAAGCTCAAGCTTGGGTCTACTTTCCCCCTAAAACACTTCTTGTGGAGCCCCTTTTCCCAGCTCAGTCACCCAGAGCTAACAGGTTTATTCCAAAGCCCAGCAGCCACCACCGGGAGGGGACAGGGTGTCTTTGCAGACGGACTGTCCTGGAGATGGGCGTCCTGCACAGACTGGTTCACGTTCAGCCTGGCAGGCGCTGCCCGCCCCCAGTTGCTGGGCTTAGGCCCATTCAGCGGAGGCCTGGTGGCTCCAGACAACAGCTGGAGACCAGAAGTGAAGACTTCCAGCTACAAGCAAATGTTGCTGCTTCTTGAGATTGAAATATTCTATCCCTAAAGTGTCCCTTTCAGCTGAGCAAAAACAATCCCCCATCGGGACCCGACCTCGCCACAGAGGAACAAAAGCTTCCCAGTTCTCTGAGTCCCAGAGACTGTCTGCAGTTTCAGGCACGCATGGCCCAGAGGGGAAAGAAGATGGTCATGTGACTTCCAAGCCTGGAGACAAGGTCACCCTTGTCCAGTCCTATTCCCCTTCATGGGAAGAAGAGCCTTTGACTGCCTGACAAAGGATGGGGCTGGTGCTGCCGTGGGGCTGGCTCCCGGGTGGATTCTCCAATGTCTGTGTTTCTCAGGTTCCGGAGAACACAGGGCAAGGTCAGTGGTCCCCAGAGTCCACTCAAATGGGTGTGAGGGTCTCATCCTGGCTTCATTGTCCCATAATCCCAAAGTGGTTTTTTAGGTAGGACAGTTGCACATTCTGGCTGCATTTATTTATTTTTCTGTTGCAGCATAATTTGTCCCTAAGAAATTCACCAGCAAGGCCACCCCGTTTGTTTTCTACCAGCCATTTCCTGCCATTAAAAATATTTTCCTTCATGGAAGGAAAGAGCTTCTGGGAGAGAGAAGGAAAGCCCGGTGAAGAGAAACAGTCAAGCGAAGCTCACCTTTAAAGGAGCCATCCCGGGCTGGGCGCAGTGGCTCGCACCTGTAATCCCAGCACTTTGGGAGCGCGAGGCGGGCAGATCACCAGGTCAAGAGATCGAGACCAGCCTGTCAACACGGTGAAACCCTGTCTCTACTAAAAATACAAAAATTAGTCAGGCGTGGTGGCGGGCACCTGTAGTCCCAGCTAGTCAGGAGGCTGAGGCAGGAGAATCGCTTGAACCCAGGAGGCAGAGGTTGCAGTGAGTTGACATCGCACCACTGTACTCCAGCCTGGCAACAGAGCGAGACTCTGTCTCAAAAAAAAAAAAAAAAAGGTGCCATTATGTTGCAACAGCCGCAACAGTGTTGGGGCTGGCTGCAGGGTGGAGGCAGAAGTTACCAGGGAGGGGACAGTGGTGAAATGAAGGGCGTGGACTCTGTGTCGAGGAAATGCTTCCAAGGATTCTGATGTGGTAGGTTTGCGGTGGGGCCCAGGAACCTGCAGTTTAACAGAGCACGTAGGGATTCCCAGGCAAGTGGTCAAATGCATCCCACCGAGAGCCACATCTGTGGTGGTAATATTCTTTAGCTGGACTGGCCTGTGCCCTCTTTTCTCAGAGAACCCTATCCTAGCAAAAACTGGCTAGACGAGGGAGACTTCACCTGGCCCAGCTGTCTCCTGAGAATCTGGGACTGGGACTCAAAGCCCCAGCAGTCTATGTGTGCCGGTCAGGTTAGAATCTTTGCTCGCCAGGCTCAGTGACTCACGCCTGTAATCCCAGCACTTTGGGAGGCCGAGGCGGGTGGATCACCTGAGGTCAAGAGTTTCAGACCATCCTGGCCAACGTGGTGAAACCCCATCTCTACTAAAAATACAAAAATTAGCTGGGTGTGGTGGCGGGTGCCTGTAATTCCAGCTACTCCAGGAGGCTGAGGCAGGAGAACCGCTTGAACCTGAGAGGCGGAGGTTGCAGTGAGCAGAGATTGCACAACCGTACTCCAGCCTGGGCAACGAGCAAAACTCCGTCTCAAAAAAAAAAAAAAAAAAAAAAAAAAAAGCTTTGCCCATAGGTTATTTGGCTTCCAGGGGAGTCCTTGTCTCCTGTCCTACCCCTGCCCACCCTGGTCCTGCCAGGCACTCCCTCACTGCCTCAGTGCATCCCAGGACACTGTCCCCTATAGCCTTCTGAGGGGAGGCCCCAACACTCACCCTGAGGATGCCGCCTGTGTCCATGTTCCCTTGGGTTGTGCAGAGCCCTGTGCTCCTTGGGGGGCTCAGGCTGTCTCTCCAATGCCTGCCGGACAGCTCTGCCTCAGTGTCCCACAGGGACCACAGTGGATTTAGCCCAAAAGGAACTCATCAGGTTTCCTCTCACACCTGGCACCTTTTCCATTCCTTATGCCAAAGAATGGCCCCTCTCTCTGCTCAGGCACCCATGTCAGGTACCCGAGCACCATCCCAGACACCTCCTCATTCTTAACCCCCACCTCTATTCTAGAATGAAAGGAACATCTACCTTTGATGGAAAACATACTGCAGGTAATAATAATTCATATAGCCCAATGCCTCACAAAGGCAGGTACTGTAACTGTCTCCATTTGACAGGTGAGAAAACAGGTACACAGGGTCGTGTTCCTTGCCCCAGGTCACATAGTGAATAGTGGAACTGGGATGTGAGCCTGAGCTGCCCACCCCATGCACGTGCCCCTGCTCCGGCGATGTGGTCAGCGTCTCTCTCCACGGCACTGGCGTGGGGGCCCAAGCATGCCCTCAGCATCTCCTGGTTGGGCCTATAGAGTCTCCTGACTGGTTTCCTTGCCCTCGGTCTTACCCTGCTCAGATCTGTTTTCCCAGACGCAAGGAGAAACGCTTTCTAAACTGGGAATCTGATGTCACTCCTCTGCTGAAACCCTTCAAAGGCTCCCTGTTTTACTCTCACTGGCCTCACAGAGGATGAATGGAGGAAACTGAATCCTGGAGGGCTGACTCCAGGGCTGTGCTCCCAGCTACTGTCCCCCACGGCCTCTCCATGCCTCAGCTGTCTCATCTGCCAAAGAGGGAGAGTGGTACCCACGGCGAAGAGTTGTAGGATGTGCACAGTGTCTGCCAGCGGAGTGCCTGGCACAGAGTGGGCAGCTCATACATGGAGCTTCTATTAGCTTCTTTCCTTCCTAAGAAGGAAAGGGTGGGGCAAGAAGTGCGTGGAGAGGAGGAACTGGTTGCTCTGAGAGGCAAAGTCAGTTCCACCTGGGATAATAATTACAAAAGCACTTTAGATGCATTTTGTCAAAACATAACCTCCATAGCCTCCTGAGGAAGAGATTCCATTACCCTTTTCAGATGGGGAAGCTGAGGCTGAGGAGTCAAGGGACCAACCCCAGGCTGGCTCGAGCCCAGATTTCTCTGATGCAGAGCGCTGTGCTCTGCCCTGACCCTCCTTGGATGTGCGCTGCAGTGCAGTGGTTTTGGAGTACCTAATCTTTCCGATCTTACCAGCTGAAGGTCAGCTGTGGGTCAAAGCCGTGACAAGACTGGAAGAAATTTAGAGGCATTACTAGGAAAAAGCAACCAAAAGGTGAGGACTGGCACCCGAGGGAAGGTAAGAATCCCACCACAGACACCCTCTGTTTGTCCCAAGGTCTCTGGGGAACCCCCGTAGAAATGACAGCGTAGGGCCCATCACTGTTTCTACAACAATGAGAATATTTATTTTTTCCAGAAAGTAAAAATAACATTTTTTCTCTTTTGTAAAAGTACCATTACATTCCATTTTCTTAAATAACAAAATCCTAAAAATATATATTAAATTGTATACAGTGCATCACACTTCATCTTATATTTTAAAATACATGATGTTTCTATTTTATTCTCAAAGTTGCATATTAAGAGCATATTTACAAATAAAGCCTTGTCATCCAAAGTCAAAATCCCTGCTGGAAGGTGAGTTTGGATGTGGGAAGGTCTTGACGTGCATGAGCCCCACGATGGCAGCTCCCGTGCAGGCGGGGAAGGGCCCTCCAGGCTTCGTGTCTAAAGACCCTTCCTTTCTGAAGCAGATTTCCCTCTGACTTTCCTCCACACCTCACTTCTGCCTCTGTACTCAACTCAGCAAGACGGAAGCCTGTGAGATGTTCCCACCAGGGGTCTGCAGTCAGAGGGTGAAGCCCTGTCACCCCTGAGCCATCCAGCCTGTGGGGAGACAGCTGTGGCTGGAAGGCTTGAAAAACACCCCACACCAGGGAAGCTAAGCTGAGACCTGGCCAGGAGGTAGAACAGTGAGGAAGGTAAACAAAGACACCAGAGGAAACAATCCAAACTCCCAAGGTAGGAACAAAAGCCGACATCAAACACCACATGGGAGATCTGAGACCTAACTGTGCCAGGCGGTGGGGTGGGGAGCTGCCCAGCCCCGTGGGAGACCTGGCCTGGCCTCAGCAGACCAGGGAGGCAGGGTCTCGGAGGCCATCCGCATATAAGTGCTTGTGAAGAGTAAGTGTGCAGTGCCAGGATGCATCGGGGCTGGGTGATGGCCTGGCTGGGCTGCAGGCAGATCTTGAGCCTGGCCAGGAAGGCTCCTGCCTGGGCTGACAGTGGGGCATGTGGGTGGAGCCACACCCAGGCACTCCAGTGGGTTCTGCCTGAGGGCCAGGACAGCTGAACTTGCTAGTGCTTTGATCTCTGTGGGCTTCTGGCCGATTGGAGTCTTGAGCCGGAGCCCACTCTTCAGAAGTTAGAGCAGCCTGGTCTCCTCGCTCACGCCCAGAGAGGCCTCAAGCCTGTCCTGATGTGGGGGACAGGGTGGGTGAAGGCACTCGGGTTCATTCCTACTCATTCTCTGCTTTGCAAGCAACTGGACAAACGGGGAAGAACAGGGCACCGTGTGCCTCCCGCCTGCCTTCTCAGAAGGGCCAAGGACACTGAGAAACACTGCTAGAAACTAGGGGCCACAGCTGGCCAAGGCATAGTCACCACGGAGAGTGACAAGATCAGCTGGTGAGGGCCTCCTGTTGGCACATGTACCAAGAAGGCAGGGCCTGGCGCCAGCGGGGAACAGGGTGAGGATGGCACGCAGGCCCAGTGCCCCTGCAGCCTCCTCCCACGCTCTGTCACCTCAGGAGAGGCTTTGGCCAGGGTGCTTTCAGAACTCTGTCCACAGTGGTCCCCAAAGCCCCTCCCCTGCCTCTTCCACAGTCTTCTGCCATGCGTTCTGACGTTGACTTTCCCAGGGTTACCCTCTTCCCGCCACCTCCAACCCCCACTTTATCTCATCCAAGGAGTTTCCTCAAAGTTCAAGTGCCACCTCCTCCATGCTCCTGGAAGCCCACGTCATCTCTTCTGGAACAGTTTCTTTCTCAGGTGTTTACTTAGCTGCAGTGGCCTTCTGTGGGCTGTCGCTGACTTTCTAAGTGGTTCTAACTGAGCCCATAGCCAGGCTCCGCAGGACCCAGCACCCATGGAGGCTTAGCCTGGGATGATTTACAGCCCTCCTGCCCCTACGCTGTCCTGAGCCAGGTTTGGGTTTCCCGGGGCTGTTCCACGGATTGTAAGTTGATCCTAGAGGCACTGGGCCATGCCAGGACCAGGCAGGAGGAGAAGCGCTGGGGCATCCCCGGCACCTCCCAGGCCCTCCAAGGAAGTACTGCCCCCACTGCAGGCTCTGACAGCACATTGGCCTGGGCATGGCCTCCCCTGACTGAGATGTGAGGAGGGCAAGGTGGGCATTTGGGCTGTAGGACACCCCAGAGGCCAGTGGTCAGTGTCAGCCCCAGGCAACTGAACAACTGCCCCCTGGCTGGGTGAACTCTTCCTGGGGCCACATGCCACGTTCCATTTGTGCTGCGCATGGCTCTATTCACAGCACAGGGCCTGCTGGGATGACACACACCTGACACTTGTGTTTGAGATTCCACAATCAGTGTGAATAGCTTGGAGGGGAGACTGCACGTGTCGATATGTTTCCAGCGGTCTTCCTGTGTGACGGGCCTCTTGGAGACAGAGGCCTGCGGACAGCTGCTCTTTCCAGATCAAAGCATGAAGCCTGCACCGAGCAGCTCTGTGCCCTCAGCTGGCCTCCCACGGGGCCTGGGGTGGCAGTCCTGACCCTGTCTGCCTGTGACACATTGCTCCATTTCCCTCCTCTGAAGGCCCCTTTGCCTGAAGCTCTGAGCACCTCTCCTGCACTCAGGCTGCCGAGTGTCACCTCTCCCTGCAGACACTTCCCGTGTGGCCCTCTTTCCTCCCAGGGGTGGCAGGTGCAGCGGTGTTGCCAGAACCTCAGTAGGAGCCCCAGCAGGCAGTGGCTCAGGGCTTGGGGGAGGTAGGCAAAGTGCTGCAAAGAGGAAACGCCAAGGCCAGAGGTGCAACAATCACCCAGGCCCGAGTGCCTTGGGGAGAGGCACGCTCTGACGAGGGCCTAGAAGGCCAGCAGAGGCACAGTCCGCTTTTCTCAGCTGCTGTTGACAAAGCCTGCTTCCAGATGGCAAGGACTTTTAAATTAGCGATGGCACTTACCTCCCAACCAGCAGCCACTACAGCTGCAGCTCTCAATCTTAGGAGGAGCTCCTTGGAGGAGCTCCAATTCCCAAACCCACCCTCTCCTCGCACCAATCTCTGCAGCCCACCTCCCTATCTAAGGGACAGGGTGACATGGGACTGGGGACAAGAGCCCTCTCCTTCCCCACTAAGCCATTCCTAACCCCACATGGTCCCCACAGGAGGGGCAGAGAGCACGGATGGCTCTTGGGGTGTTTTTTATCTTTTAACACAGGGGACGCCAGAAGGAAGGACCACAGGCCCCATGTCTCATGTAGTGCTGCCTAAAGGCAAAAACACAAGATTGATACTCTCTGCTCTGAACTGAGAGTTAGCTGAGCCAATCATAGAGAGACCGAGGCCTGGCTCAGGTTCCATAGGACCACGAGCTGCTCAGGGGCAAGGCTGATAAATCCAATCCTGAGTGCCCATAAAAGCTTGCAGGAGAATTTGTTGCATGAGTAAATGAATGGGTGTTTTTTGTTTATTTGTTTTTTGTTTTTTTTGAGACAGAGTCTCACTCTTGACGCCCAGGCTGGAGTGCAGTGGTGCGATCTTGGCTCACTGCAACCTCCGCCTCCCGGGTTCAAGCTATTCTTGTGCCTCAGCCTTCTGAGTAGCTGGGATTACTACTCAGTGATCCCAGGTGGCTCCTACCACCATGCCTGGCCAATTTTTTTTTTTTTTTTTTTTGAGACGGAGTCTCGCTCTGTCGTCCAGGCTAGAGTGCAGTGGTGCAATCTCGGCTCACTGCAAGCTTGGCCTCCCAGGTTCACGCCATTCTCCTGCTGCAGCCTCCCAAGTAGCTGGGACTACAGGCACCTGCCACCAAGCCCTGCTAATTTTTTGTATTTTTAGTAGAGACGGGGTTTCACTGTGTTAGCTATGATGGTCTCGATCTCCTGACCTCGTGATCCGCCCGCCTCGGCCTCCCAAAGTGCTGGGATTACAGGCGTGAGCCACCACGCCCAGCCGCGCCTGGCTAATTTTTATACTTTTAGTAGAGATGGGGTTTCACCATGTTGGCCAGGCTGGTCTTGAACTCCTGACCTTAGGTGATCTGCCCGCCTCAGCCTCCCAAAGTGCTGGGATTACAGGCATAATCCTGTTGTGCCCGGCCGAATGGATGTTTTATATGACCAAAGCTCTTCAAGCTTTCCCTGCAGCTCCATGAGCTATGGAAAGAAGAATCTAGAAAGAAGCCCATGTGTAAAGTATCAGGTTTGATATAAATGGGGGTCACTAGATCTTATTCTCAGACCCTCCCAGGCTGGAGGAGGCCCATCCTAGTCCAGCATCTGGAGAGCAAAGTTGCCAGGGCAGCACAGACACCACCCTCTTTACACCTCACTAATGTGCAGGAGTCCACACTTGCATGGGACCAGACCAACTCCCAAGAGTACCTGAGAGTTCTCCCTGTCTGGCCCTGTTCCAAGCCATAAAGACCAGGAGAAGAGAAGAAGCAAGAAAAATTCAATGTAACTAAACCTACCCACCACCTGACAGCCATCTAGAATGTACCTGAGCCCAGTGCCAGCCATGACCACCTCTGTCATTTCAGCCTCACTGTCCTGACACCTCCACTGCTAGCTAGATCAGAGAGAGAGATGCAGAGAGGGCTGGGCCCCAGGGCCTTGAGTCTCTCTCCTAAGTGCAACCGATGAAGCAGGAGGAATCCAGGCTGTGCCTGCCCTGGCAGCAGGGTGCCTCTTCCTAGTTTGTAGGAGGGCGCCCCCGAAGAGGCCAAGGCAGAGGGAGAGGCAGGGAAGAGTCTGTCAGAGAAGAACCACAGGAGGGGTTGACCCCAGCAGCCTTGAGCTCAAAGAGGGCCCTCGAATCCTAGGCACAGCAGGGTTTTTAGTCACTCACAAGAGGATTGCGGTCATCTTGTTGACTCTGACCCTTGAGTTTCTTCTTAAAGATGGAAATCGAAGTGGAAGGCTTGTAAAAAATGCTCCAGATTTCCCCCGAAGTCCCTGGTTGATGACAATCCCTAAGGTCCCCTGAAGCAGGAACACGATGGGATCTGTCAAGCAGATAAATAATTTTTCCAATAGATTAGAACAAAGCACTCCAAACAACCTACCATCTCATGAGATACTGTATCTAGGAAATGGGGTGGGGCAAGGTCTGGGAAGGACCTCACAGCCACCTCTAAAGATCTGAAGGACTAGTGTGCAGCTGAAATGAGACCAAGTGCAGCAGGGCAGCGTCCACATCAGAATAACAAAGAACTTTCTAACTAGCGGAATTCTTCGAATCTGGAAAAGCCCAGCCTGAGAGAATATGATTTTTCAAATTCTTTTATTTTAAATAAAAGAACTATCTTCAAATGCCATTCACCTGGAAGCCCACTTAGCTAAAACAAGATAAACGCAAAACTTCTCTGCTTCAAGCAGAGATCCGTCTAGCCTCCGGTGCTGGCCCAGACTCTGTTCAGTCCCGGCAGCTGCCTGGCAGGGAAGCTGCAGCTGATGTCAGAGGAGAGTTAGGCATGCACTTTAAGGCCTCAGCCATGCTGTCCGATGCTGGATGCTATAGGAAGCATCGGGCTTTCTTGCTGCCACAGGGGATGTGGTCAGGACTGAGCCTGAGAGGCTTCCCCAGAACATGTGAATTGTGACTTTAAAACACACAGACACACACACAAAGACACACACACACACACGTGGACACAGACACACAGACACACACACACACACACACACACACGAGGACATTATTTCCACTGAAAAATTTCAAGTGTAGAGTGGAGGTGTCTATGTAAAGTGGTTCCAATGTGGCCAAAGGCAGCCTTCACAAGGCAATAGAAGAGCTCGCGTTGAATGTATGAGAAGTCTGTAGCACAGGGCAAGTGAGACGGTCAGGAAAAAGACAGCTTTTAGTGGACATACATACATTTTCAGGGAGGCTGTGAAATGAGAAGAGCCTCGACTAGAAACCACCGGAAAGACAGAGTAGGGGTCTAGGAAAAATTAGAACAAGCTCCCCTCTAAGTACACAAACATCAGTAGCATGAACAATTGCCCCTTTCCTGGAAGGCGCAACTGTTAGACTTGAGTAGCAAAATAAGGGAAGGAAATATATTTTCCCCCAAATTGGTCAGAATTGAATGATAAAGCTTCCATAAGTTTCTTCAATAACTGTTTTAAAATAACTACTAAGCAATAGTGAATAAAATGTGAGAATTCTCTTCCTAAGGATGTTTCTCAATTTCTAGAAGGCATCAGAAAGTATGCACCGCATCGTCCTAGCTATCTTCAATCCTGCATAAAGATCTCCATAAGGGACTAGCACATTTGCTTTTTAAGCCAGGAATGTTGCAATCCTCCTTGAAATTGTATGCTTTGGACACAGCAAACAAAATCCCTCAAACCTTAATGAGATTTGTCCAGTTGTACATTTCACTCTACAGAGAAGGGGTATGTCTGCTGCCTTCCATTCCCTAGGACTGAGGGCCTTGGAATCATCTGCTGATTCTACAGTTGTACCCAGACAAATGAAGCATCATAGAAAACCAACTCTGAGCCTTCCCTTTCCTGGAATCGGGCAGCTCCCTCTTGTACTCACTTGAATGTGACGTGCAGAAGTATCTTTGCTACAATGGCTGTGACTGTGAGGATGAGGAGAGTTGCGAGACCATAGACTGTCCATCCTGCAAATGCAAAAGATAGAGCCTACTAGGCTTGTTTGTGGCTGGTTTCTGAAAGGAAGTCAGCTATAGAATACCCAAGTGAGTAAGTCTGACTGAGGGGCTCCCTGCAGGCCGGTGTGGGAGGGCAGTCAGCAAACCCAGCCTCAGGAGCAGCTGAGACCCAGGCTAAGCATGGGGCCCCAGGTGTTCTGAATACTTCCCTTTGTTCTACAAGTCACTCTCAGGGAGAGGCAGGCAGGATGATCCAAAGTCTACTGGACTCAGAATCTAAAGGGATGACATGCATTTTGTCTCTGCCACTGGGACCACTGTGCAACCACAGGTGGAGTTATGTAAACTCTTTGGGCCTCAGTTTCCTCATCTGAGGAATGAGATGTGGCCTATGAGATGCTACTGAGATCCATAGCCAAATGACACACAGGAAATGCTGGACAGGCCCTTCTCCCTAACCTTCTATGGTGGGTCCTGCAGGGGCCCCCGGGCAGTTTGAAAGCCTCCAGGCTCGGTCACTACTGAGGGTACTTTCCAGTTCTACCAGCTCATAAAAGCATCACTTCCTTGGCTCACTGCATCCTCAAGCTCCTGGGCTCAAGCAATTCTTCTGCCTCAGCCTCCTGAGTAGCTGAGACTATAGGCATGTGCCACTATGCCCAGCTAATTTTTCTATTCTTTTCTTTTCTTTTTGAGACAGGGTCTCATTCTGTCACCCAGGTTGGAGTGTAATGGTGCAATCATAGCTCACTGCATTCTTGAACCCCCGGGCTCAAACCATCCTCCCACCTCAGCCTCCTAAGTAGCTGGGACCACAAGTGTGCACCACCACACCCAGATAATTTTTTTATTTTTTGTAGAGAAAGGGTCTCCCTATGTTGCTCAGGCTAGTCTCAAACTCCTGGCCTCAAGCCATCCTCCTGCCTCAGCCTCCCAAAGTGCTGGGATTACAGGCGTGAGCCACTGCACCTGGTCCTGCATGACTTTTCTTCATAGCTCTTATAATTATCTGATTTTTATTTTGCTTTCTTTCTCCTCTCATTTATATGTCACAGAAGGGCAGGGATTGTGTTTGGTTCACTCTATAATCCGGTACCTAGCATAGTGCCTGGCACCACTGAAGTACTTATATATCTTTTGAATGAATGAGTCAGTGAGTGAATGAATGGAGTTCTTGGAAATGCCAATAAATTTAGGGAGTTTCAATGTGGGGCTCTAGAAAGATAATCTTAACGTGGGAAAATACGGGATTAGCTGATTAGTCACAATGCACAAAAGGCATACTTGCCTAATCTTTGGAGGTGAGCACTTTTCCCTCAGGACTAAGGAACCAATTAATAAGAAAATTTCCCTCAAAAGCCAGGACAGACTATAGGTCACAGAGTCAATATCCCAACCTGCCTCTGAATAAGAAACACCCAAGTGCTTTTGTCTTTATAACTGTCAAGAGCGCTACCTTCAACTCTGTGGCTTCCAGCCCCCATGGGTGGCGCCCAGGAATTGCTACCTGGGACAGTCTGAGGTGGGTGGCTGGGGCTGGTGGTGATGACATAGAGGACTTTGGAGGACCGGGCAGCGCTGACACTGAGGTTGGCCTGCTCTGTGATCACCTCGGCCACTGTCTGGTTGACAGCGGGCCTCTCCTGTGGCAGTTCCTCCTTGACGGCTGGAAGAGAAAAAGCAATTAACTGGGGCCAGGGCTATGGAGACTCAGAGCTGAGTGGGGGAGAGCACGAGTTATGAAGAACAAGCCTTCTGCTCTATTCAATTCTGGTGCAGTTCCTTCCATGGGCAGGTCCCTGCCATTAGATCTACTAAAATAGCCACACTGACAGGTTTTCACCTCTTTTCTGTCTCATGAAATATAAATGAGTTATGAAATGGGGGTCGGGAAGGAGCCACAGCCTCGGGATGATCTGCAAGTTGAGTCAGTAGTTCCTGAGTCCCAATCTGCCCCGCAAGAACCGCCCAAGTCACAAGGGTAAAGAAGAGAAGCCCGAGGCACATGGGCCCTAAAGAGCCCCCAAGGAGGCAAGGATGTCTTACCTTGGTATAAAACAGCAAATCCCTGGGCCTGATTGATGCGATCAGAGAAGAAATACAAGATGACGAAGTCCAGAGAGACGTTGAAGGACAGAGGTGGGCGGTTCCTCCCGTGGAAGCGGGCTAGGACACGGTGGGTGTAGCCATCCAGAAGCTCCACCATGTCCGCCGAGTCCCTGATGTCAAATAGGGGGAAGCTGAAGTGGATGCGGGAGGCCCCCGGAACCCGGATGGTCCAGTAGCAGACCCTCCCCATGGCATAGGTGTCGGGGAAGTCAGGGGAATAGACCACAGAAGACATGGCTGAGTAGTTCCCGCCGCAGGCGCCGACGAGAGCTGTAGGAGAGAAAAAGACACCACGCCCTCAGTCTGGGCCTCTGCCACAGGCACGCTTCCAACACCAAGGCTCTAAAGGCTTCCTAACGAGCAGGATCCCATTTAGGACACTGTTTCTATCTGTAAAACCAGACAGTCTTATGTTTCAGGATCGAGTCACAAAATGAATCGCTGAGACTCTGGACAAATGACTGTGGAGATGTTTTTCCCCCCAGAGACCTTAGAATTAGCACACAGCACAGTGGTGTGGCCTAGGTTGGGGCTGGGCTGGAGTCAGAGAGTCTGGACTTGGGACTGGCAGGGCCAAGTGATGGCAGGGGCTGCGCGTCACTCGCGGGCCTCTTGCTTCTCTCAGTTTCAAGGCTGGAGAGAGCACCACCTGCTCCTATATCACAGGAATGTGGGACGGCACATGAGACAAAGCACACAAACCACTGGGGCCTCTCTGCAGGGGAGCCACCCGATGAGGTAAAGTCGTCAAAAGAGAAAGGCTTTACAGTTGCTCGTGTGTCCCCAGTATCCTTGCAACGCTCCCATGAGGGACCACGTTTTCAAGCAGAGAAACTGAGGCACAAGAAATGACTTTCTGCAGTGAGGAAACATGCTAGATTCTAAGCACTCTGTACTGAGCACATTTGATTTCTCTGGACTCCTGTTTTTGATAGGCAGGTTCTAGAAAGGGGATGCAGTGGTTTCCTGTCTTACATGGTGAAATGTAAACAAGATCTTAGAACTGAAACTCCTTGGGAGGGAGTGTAGGGCTAGGAATTTTTTTTTTTTTAAGATGGAGTCTCGCTCTGTCGCCCAGGCTAGAGTGCAGTGGCATGATCTCGGGTCACTGCAAGCTTCGCCTCCCGGGTTCATGCCATTCTTCTGCCTCAGCCTCCCAAGTAGCTGGGACTACAGGTGCCCACTACCAGGCCAGCTAATTTTGTTTTTGTATTTTTAGTAGAGACAGGGTTTTACCATGTTAGCCAGGATGGTCTCGATCTCCTGACCTCGTGATCCGCCCGCCTCGGGCTCCCAAAGTGCTGGGATTACAGGCATGGGCCACCGTGCCCAGTCAGGGCTAGGATTTAAAAAGCAGGCTTTGGGGGAGTTCTGGTTCCCTTTAGGATGTAGAAAACAGCAAGCAGGCCGGGTGCGGTGGCTCACGCCTGTAATCCCAACACTTTGGGAGGCCGAGGCAGGTGGATCACCTGAGGTCAGGAGTTAAAGATCAGCCTGACCAATATGGTGAAACTCCGTCTCTACGAAAAATACAAAAATTAGCTGAGTTTGGTGGCGTGTGACTATAGTCCCAGCTACTAGGGAGGCTGAGCCAGGAGAATTGCTTGAACCCGGGAGGCGGAGGTTGCAGTGAGCTGAGATTGAGCCACTGCACTCCAGCCTGGGCAACAGAGCAAGACTCCATCTCAAAACAACAACAACAACAACAACAAGCGAATGCTGCTTCCATCCTAACAATGAGAAAAAGCTTAAAACTCAGCTGAGGTCTCATGACAACCAGGGGAACTTAATTCTACAAAGTCAAAGCCCCACCAAGGAGAGTCAGGCCACACAAATAGTTTCATCTTTGAGAGAACACAGGAGGAAGAGGTGACTGCCAGAGAAGTAACAAGAAAGCACTAAAATCTTAACAAACTCTTAAAGGCTGAGAGTGGGCTAGTGTCTTAGCTTAGGGCAACTGGGCATCCCAGACACAATGGGCATTTTGCCCTCACTTGCGAACTTTTCTGCACAGACCTCTACTCAGTGCTTTCACAAGTGACTTAGGTTGGCCAGCAGACCATAGTCCCCCTGAGTGGCACAAGTGTGCAGGAGGTGACAGGCTGCCACTGGGGGACAGGCATGAAAGACTGCCTACTTCCTTCTCTTTGCACTTGCAGGAGGGGACTCTCCTCTCTAAGAAAGTAAAAGCCTTCGGCCGCTGGGAGAGGGGAAGCAAATCCTGTTACTCCCAGGGCCACTGAAAACGGGCAGAAGCAAAATCTGTTTGCCTCTGGGGGAGGGAGTAGACCTGATTTGACTAGAAAAGTCTATACCAAACACCATTTCACAAACCCAAATTTCAGTCTCCTTGAAATTCTCCTTCCTGTCAAAGTAACCAGGTGAAGATCCACTGCTTCTGGGGGAAGCGCAGAAGCAAAAGCCATTGGTCCCTGGTTGCCTTGAGCCCTCTTAAGCCCAGGATCCTGCAGCCAATGCAAAGCAGAGCTCTACTACTCCTGGAGGGAAGGCAAGAAATTATCTTTCCCAAGATCCACCACAGACGCAAGCAGTGTTTGGCTGCCAGGGAGAGAAGAAGGGTGTGGGAATGCTGAAAAGACCTCAGGCCGGTGGCCTTTTCACATCCTGTCTAAGACTGAGGACAGGGCAGGAGAACCAAGAACCACTCCCATGACCTCATCATGAGTAGAGCCAGGTAACAAGCAGCCATAGCCTACCACTGAGGGAGGGAAAGAGGATGGAAAAAGAGCCCGTCTGCAGCACAGGCATGTAGGAACTCCTCAAAGCTGAGGATGGAACAGGACTACTGAGGAAAACTCATGGGTACCCTAGGCTCCACACTAAGCACAAGCTGATAGCAACCCATTGCTGGAGGAGTTTAAAGCCTGATGTGCATTGAGGGTAGTGAGAGAAACAACCCAGTTCAACTTCTGACAGACTGGCTCAGTCCCTACACTATGCAGATCTGCCCAGGTGTAAACACTATCTCAGCCTCTTCTATACATAGTGTATGGCATTCAATAAAAAATTACAATCCACATATAAAAGTAAGGGTGGCAGGGGGGAAAGACATGGTTAAGAGATAAAACAATCTACAGAACTAGACTCAGTGATGACCCAGATGCTAGAACTATCAGACAGAGACTACATGATGAATACAGTAAATAATCTACTGGAAGTGAGGCATGGTGACTTATGCCTGTAATCCCAACACTATGAGAGGCCAAGGGAGGAGGATCTCTCGAGGCTAGGAGTTCAAAACCAGCCTGAGGAACACAGTGAGACCCCATCTCTACAAAAATTTTAAAATTAGCCAGGCATGGTGGTGTGTGCCTGTAGTCCCAGCTACTCAGGATTCTGAAGCAGAAGGACCACTTGAGCCCAGGAGGTCAAGACTGCAGAGAGCTATGATTGCACCATTGCACTCCAGCCTGGGTGGCAAAGTGAGACCTTGTCTCTTAAAAAAAATAAAAATAAAACTACTGGAAATAAAACAATATCAGAGATGAATTTTTTAAAATTATAGAATGCGTCATGAATTTGCATGTCATCCTTGCACAGGGGCCATGCTAATCTACTCTGTTTTTTCCCAATTTTAGTATATATGCTGCTGAGGCAGGCACTGAAGAATTCCTTTGATAGGCTTATCAGGAGACTAGACACAGCTGAAGAAAGAATCAATAAACTTGAAGACAGGTCAATAGAAATTATCCCCAAATGAAACAAAGGGGAAAACAAAGAGAACAGAGCACCCAACAGCTGTAGGACAATATCAAATGGTCTAACATATGTGTAACTGGAATGCCAAAAGAATAAAAAAAGAATATAGAAGAAATGTTTGAAGAGATAATGGTGAAAAATGTTCCAAAATCAATAAAAGGTGACAAACTACAGATCCAAGAATCTTAGCAAACCCAAGCAAACAAACAAAAAATTAAAAACAAAAACAAAAGCAAAACAAAAACCAAAACAAAAAAACAAACCAACACACAAAGAAGACACATCATAGTTAAATGTTGAAAACCAGTCTGGGTATGGCGGCTTATGCCTGTAATCCCAGCACTTTGGGAGGTCAAGGTAGGAGGATTGCTTGAGCCCAGGAGTTCAAGACCAGTCTGGGTAACATAGTGAGACCCTGTCTCTACACAAAATTAAAAACTTAGCTGGATATGGTGGCACATGCCCATAGTCCCAGCTACTCAGGAAGCTAAGGCAGGATTGCTTAAGCCCAGGGGGTTGAGGCTACAGTGGGCCATGACTGCACTACTGCACTCTAGCCTGGGTGACACAGTAAGACCCTGTCTCAAAAAAAAAAAAAAAAAAAAAAAAAAAAGTTGAAAACCAAAAAGATAAAATCTTGAAGGCAGGCAAGGAAGAGGAAAAGATTACATACAGGGGAATAAAGATAGAGCATACACCTCTAGAAACCATACAAGTCACAAGAATATGGAGCAATATCTTTGAAGTACTGAAAGAAAAAAGCTGTCAGCACAGAAATCAATACCCAGCAAAAATTACTCTCAAAAATGAAGGTGAAATAAAGCTTTTTCAAACAAAAGCAGAAAGAAGCCATTGACAGTCAACCTGTACTAGAGAAAATGCTAAAGGAATTTCTTTAGGGGAAAGGAATATACCAGATGGCAAATAAGAATATGAAAAGATGTTCAATATGATTGGTAATTAGAGAAATGCAAATTAAAACCACAATGAGATACTACTACATACCTACTAGAATGGATCACATTTAAAAATCAGATCATACAAAAGTATCTGTAGGTGGAGAGAATGTGGAGCAAATGAAAATCTCACATATTGTTGGTCAGAATGCAAAATGGCACATCCACTTTGGAAAATAGTTGGCAGTGACTCATAATGCTAAATATGCAATTAGCACATGACCCAGCAATCCCACTCCTAGGTAGGTACCCAAGAGAAATGGCAACGTATGTCCACATAAGCACCTGTACTTGGATGTTTACAACAGCTTTATCATAGACAGACCAATGTTTGTCAATTGGTGAATGGATGAACAGACTGCAATACATCCGTACAAAGGAATGCTTCTTAGCAATAAAAAGGAAAAAATTACTGATAAAGGCAACAACATAGGTGAATGATAAAGCATTATTCTAAGTGAAAGAAGCCAGACACAAATGGTTAAGTACTGTGATTCCATTTATATAATATTCTGCAAAACACAAACTATATATATATACATACTATATATATATATATAACTATATACTTGCCCAGGATAGACCCGGGCAAGCTCTCCATGGCAGTGGGCCGGTGTCCTCCTGCCATCTGTGATTCTCTTCAACCTTCCTGCTCCTCCTCGATACTAGCTGAGTCCATTTCTTTGGGAAGAAGCCTCAGGCACTAGCCAGGACAGGCAGCTCCCTGAACCCCAGCTGAGTGCTCCACTTCTAGACAGGAATGATAATGGGTGTGTCTCAGGAAACAAACCTCAACCAAATGGGTCCCAGCCATGAATCAGATTCTACTCAGGATGGAAACATTCCACTCTTTCTTGGCACCCAAGAAAGAAGGCTGGTACCATATTTCATCAACTCTAAGGGAAACACTTTAATCTTTTAAACTGGGATGTATCTTTTAGTCAATGCATGTCACTGTTAAATTAGAAATATTTTTTTCCCTTAATGGTGTATAAAATAATATTGCACCTCAGAATTGAGGCCTCTTACAGTCTATGAAATACAATTGCTAACACAGTCCCGGGAACCAGATTATACCCATCCTTAGACCCTCAATCACTTTCACAATTAATCTCTTCCCTTCCCACTAAAATAAAGGTTCCATGAAGGCAGGATCTTTATCTGTGGGACCTTGGGCAAATTACTGAACTTTTATGAGCCTCAGTTTTCTCATCTGTAAAATAAGCATAACAGTACCTGCTTCACAGTACTGTGAGAATTAAGGGAAGCAACGCATGTAAAGTGAATAGCACAGGGCCCTGTCAATGATAAGTGTTCAACTAATGCTACAAAATGAGGTCCAATCCAGATGACTGACCCCTCCCTTCAGGGCCTAGAAGCCAAGAGAGTCCCAAGAGGCTAGCCCGGGTCATTCCTATAACCCTCTGTTGACTCTGGCTTACATGTTCTTCTATTTGGTTCTGTTAATTCAATAAATTATAATCCCAGGGGTAGCAGAGGTTCTGAAGCCCCCATCAGTGTTGTGTTTACGCACAGTACACAGCTCACCTCAGTGACCTCTGCAAGTCCATGAGAGCTTGCTGAAAAATCAGCCAGAGAGTCTGTGACAAATTACTTGATGTGGCAATGATGACTGAGCAGACAGCTTCTTCCAGCTGCCCCTCACCCTCCACCCCCACTAGCCCCGTCGTCTCTCTCCCGAAGAGCAAACACAGCCTGAGCGCTTCTACTGCAGAGGAGCCTGGGTGCTCCTCTAACCAGCAGAGGACAGGAAGACCTCGCTGACACTGACTGAGACCCACATGTGAGCCACGCTGGTAGCGGGGCCTCACGTTCTGGGAGACAGACTGTAATCTGGTCATTTCTCACCATCTAACTTCTCCAATATCTTTAGGAAGACATCTTCTCCCTCCCAAATCATGGGACAGTCTGTAGTTACCATTTCCAAAGTGCTCAGCCTTATTCAATGAGTCATAAGGATTTCCATGAGGTGGTACTTGAGCTGTTTGAACTATTTTACTCTCTACTAGATGGACCTGTTTTTTTTTTTTTTTTTTTTTTTTTTTTTTTTTTTTTTTTTTGAGATGGAGTGTCACTCTGTCGTCTGGGCTGGAGTACAGTGGTGTGATCTTAGCTCAGATCTCGGCTCACTGCAACCTCTGCCTCCCAGGCGATTCTCCTGCCTCAGCCTCCAGTGTAGCTGGAATTACAGGCGTGCGTCCCCGCGCCAGCCTCTAGATGCACCTTTAGAGATTATTTATACAGTGCTGCATTTTGTACCTTTCTCAGCAGAGCAATGGGGTGTGAGTTATAGAACCGGCTGCTGTCAGGGGTCCTGTAGACCACACGCATCTGGGCCTCTGGAGGATGGCGTGAGCAGCCTCTCAGAATGCCAACTTTCTTAGTCCTTGAGCAAATGCAAGCCAGAAAGGGCAGTTTCTGGAGAGCTGCACAAGGGGCCAATGTGGTAATAATCAGAACTGGGTATACTTTGTTCAATAACTTTATTTTATTTTATTTTATTTTATTTTATTTTATTTTATTTTATTTTTTTTTTTTGAGACAGAGTCTCGCTCTGTTGCCCAGGCTGGAGTGCAGTGGCTGGATCTCAGCTCACTGCAAGCTCCGCCTCCCGGGTTCTCGCCATTCTCCTGCCTCAGCCTCCCGAGTAGCTGGGACTACAGGCGCCCGCCACCTCGCCCGGCTAGTTTTTTGTATTTTTTAGTAGAGACGGGGTTTCACGGGGTTAGCCAGGATGGTCTCGATCTCCTGACCTCGTGATCCGCCCGTCTCGGCCTCCCAAAGTGCTGGGATTACAGGCTTGAGCCACCGCGCCCGGCCACTTTATTTTATTTTATTTTTTTTTTTTTTGAGACGGAGTCTCGCTCTGTCGCCCAGGCTGGAGTGCAGTGGCGCGATCTCCGCTCACTGCAAGCTCCGCCTCCCGGGTTCACGCCATTCTCCTGCCTCAGCCTCCCGAGTAGCTGGGACTACAGGCGCCCACAACGGCGCCCGGCTAATTTTTTTTGTATTTTTAGTAGAGACGGGGTTTCACCGTGGTCTCGATCTCCTGACCTTGTGATCCGCCCGCCTCGGCCTCCCAAAGTGCTGGGATTACAGGCGTGAGCCACCGCGCCCGGCCTGTTCAATAACTTTAAAGCATAAAACTGCATCCATTATTATGATCTGTTTTACTATTGTTAATAAAAGGGATTCTAGCTGCTGAAAATAGAAATATTTCAAATGTGGCAAACCAGGGTTTGAATCCTGGCTCCGGCACTTACTAGCATAGACAAATCACTTCATCTTTTGATCCACAGTTTTCTTATCAACAGGGTTGCTACAAGGATTAAATAACATAAAATACACAAAAGCACTTGGCATCAAGTCTAGCACATGACAAACACTCGATAAAGAGCAATAACTGTTGTTATAATTAATTCACTTCAGTGCACCTTTATATGAGGGTCAGTACGCTTTCCTAGTAGTACCAAGGATGCTACTTGGTGTGCACTTTACAGACGATTTCCACAGTGCTGTATTTAACATTTAATCCAGATTATTTCTATTTGACACCTCCAGTAAAGCCTCTATACTAAAGAAAACATACTTTTATCTACCCCACAGCAGATGCCCAATAAAAATGTGCTAAATGAAAGATTATCTTATAAAAACTATATTCTATTTTTTCTTGATCTAAAATCCACCATTTTAACCATTTTAAAGTACAGATGTTCCTTGACTTATAATGGGGCTATGTCCTGATAAATCCATTGTAATTGAAAATATCAAAGTCAAAAATGCATTTAACACTCTAATAAACCTACTGTAGAGTTGAAAAATCATAAGTTGACTCTCCTAAGTTAAGGACTATCTATATATGAATCAGTGGTATTTAGTATATCCACAATGTTATACAATCATCATCCCTATCTAATTCCAGAACATTTTATCACTCTAAAAAGAAAATCTGTACCTATTAAGCAGTCACTCCATATTCTTCCCTTTCCCCCAGGCCTTGGCAACCAGGAATCTGGCTTTTGTTTGTGTGGCTTTGCCTATTCTGGACATTTCATATAAATGAGATCATAAAATATATAGCCCTTTGCATCTGGTTCTTTCATTTAGGATAATGGTTTCAAGGTTCATCCATGTTGTAGGATGCCTCAGTACTTTATTTATTTTTAATGGTTGAATAATATTCCATCATATGGATATCCACTTGGTTTATCCATTCATCAGCTGATGGACATTTGGTTTGCTGCCACTTTTTGGCTATTATGAATAATGTTGCTAGGAACATTGGTATGTATGTTTTTTGTGGAAACGTGTTTTCAGTTCTCTCAGGTATATACCTAAGAGTGGAACTGCTGGGTCATACAGTTACTCTCTGTTTCATGTTTTGAGGAAATGCCAGACTGTTTACTTTTTTTTTTCTTTTGAGACGGAGTCTCACTCTGTCGCCAGGCTGAAGTGCAGTGGCATGATCTCAGCTCACTGCAACCTCCACCTCCTGGGTTCAAGCAATTCTCATGCCTCAGCCTCCCATGTAGCTGGGATTACAGGCACGTGCCACCACAACCAGCTAATTTTTGTATTTTTAGTAGCGACGGGGTTTCACCATGTTGGCCAGGCTGGCCAGACTGTTTTCCAAAGCAGCTGCACCATTTTACATTCCCACCAGCAATGTATGAGGGTTCCAGTTTCTCCACATATCTGCAAACACTCATTTTCCATTTTTAAACTGACATTACATTCTATTTAAAGTCAAAAAACAGGTAGTAAACCCTCACACTACTCCTCTTTCCTCTCTAGCACCTCTCTAGTGGCTTCCTGGCAGTGTGGATCCCAGCAAGTTATTTATCCTGTCCATGTCATATGGCTCTCTTCTGTGAAATGAGAGTAATCACAATAACCCCTACTTCAGAAGGGTGCCAAGAGGACCTAATATGATAATTTAGATAAAGCCTTCATGCATACTAGGTACTCAAGAAACATTTATTTCCTTTGTTTTTTCACTTAAGAGTATACCAGGCATTTTGCAAGTTCAGAAAACTTACTCTCCTGAGTTAGAGTGTTAAGGCAGAGAATCTTATAATACTGAACTCTAGAATAAAAGGTTAAATAGATGTGTAGTGCATAGTTATTTGCCAACTAAGCATTAGCAAGATTCCTTAATCATTAGCCAAAGTTCAGTCTTTAGCCAAAACAAAGGTATCAAACTAAGCATTGGTCCGGACATAACAGAATGTATAGGAATCAACTGGCAGTCTCCAATGAGCACACTTAGCTAAAAAAACCAATTGACTGCAAGTTCTGTTCACTAATCCTGTCTTCCCACCCCAAATACAAACACACTTCAGACAGTGTCTAAGCTATAACATGAAAAGGCTCAGTTATAAACCTTGGCTGGGTTTTATAGTCACCATATATAGTGGCTGAATTGTGTCCCCTAGAAAGATATGCTGAAGTCCTAACACCTGGTACCTGTGAATGTTATGTAACTGAGTTAAGATTAGGCTATATTAGATTCAGGTGGGCCATAAATTCAATGATTGGTTCCTTTTAAGGAGACACACAGAGACATGGACACACAGACACACATAGAGGGAAGAAGGCTATGTGAAGGAGAAGGCAGAGACTGGAGTGGTGCAGCCAACAAATGCCAAGGATTTCCCACAACCACCAGAAGTGAGGAGGGCTTCCCTGGAGACTTTGGAGAGAGCACAGCCCTGCTGACACCTCGATTTTGGACTTCTAGCCTCTGGAACTGTCAGAGAATGAATTTTGTTTTGCTTTGTTTTAAGCCACCCACTTGATGATAATTTGTTATGGCAGTCCTAGGAAACTAATAAACCATATGTCATTTTTGCTCAAAACTAGCCATGCTGCCTGGTTGAGATGCCAGGAGTGCACTTCCTCTAGCCTAAAGGCCAAAGACACCACAGACACTGCAATATTTCTTGGTAATCTTGAGCCTTTTTTTTTTTTTTTTGTCTGTCTCCATTATCTTGAAATCTGGTGCTGCACTGTTGCTGTAACTCTCATAAAGTCTCACTGCTACTGAGAGGATGCTGGTGGATTACAATGAGGAATCAGTTGGCTCAGTGGTTAGGACATGATGTTGGTGGGGTCAAGGCCTTGGATCCACTCCCATTCTGAACACACTCTGCTCCTGGCCAGCATCTCACAAATGCGGCAGTTTAGAGAGGAGGTGGGGGTCAGGGCAAACCCAATGCTAGGCCTGAAAAACCAACTTAGAACTACGCTCTCTTCTCAGGTGTATCACAATAATATATAAATCCCAAATGCAAAAAAAAAAAAAAAAAAAGTCAAAAGGGTTTGGAAATTATATTAAAGCAAGAGGATAATAAAGCTGATACTGGATTATTATATTAGTGTCTATGTAAAATTGGAAAGGTTATCATTTCTAGGTTGTCTAAGCATCACACAACAGACCACGTTGCTTCAAACCATTTGGCATGACTGTAGCTAATCCCTTGTTAAGTGTCTGTTCTCCCTTCCAGAAGGCAGGGGCTGAGTCTTCATGCACTGTGCTGTATTCCCAGGGTCTAGTCACAAGTATTGCCTATTGCCAAGTGAATGAATGAATATATAGAAGGGAGGAAGGGTGGGCAGGCTTGTTGCTCTGGTCTAAGGGTTCCTGTGGCTTGGGCAGTGATGGGCACAGGGCATACTCACTATCAAAGAGGATGATTCTGCCATCGCCACCACAGGGTTGGGTGTGATCCCCAAAGCAGACGCTGTTGCATTCGGTACTGGCTGCCTCGCCGTACTTCCAGTAATCAGGATTGTTTCCACAGAAGCAAGCATAGCCTGACTCCATCCCAGCAAACTGCCACAACAGAGAAGCAGCACACGGTAAGCATCATCAGGGATGTCAGATGGCCTGAAGGAGCCTGGTAGGGTGGGCTTCCAGCAAGCAATCAGGCTCATCTTCCCAGGGTCCCTTCCTCTGGGACCTCCCCCTTCTTCCACTCTCGAAACACTTAATTTCAAGCTGACCAATAGGTACGCAGCCACCAATGTGTTTCCCTGTCGGTGAGCATCACTTTTTAATGTTTGTGTTTCTGCTGCACTTAAGTAAGTTTTAAGGGGGAGAAAATCTCATAAACTTCAAACATGAGTAACAGCTAAACACTTTATTGACTGTTTACTGTGTGCCAAGTAGTGAGTGCTTTATAGCTAACCCTCAAAGAAAACACATTATAGGCCCCATTTTACAACTTTGTTTTTACATTACTATATAGTATTTTGGCATATAGTTCTGTAAATTTTAATACTTGTATAGATTTGTGCAACCACAGCCGGGCACAGTGGCTCACTCTTGTAATCCCAACACTTTCAGAGACTGAGGCAGGTGGATCACTTGAGGTCAGGAGTTAGAGGCCAGTCTGGCCAACAAAGTGAAACCCCACGTCTACTAAAAACACAAAAATTAGCCAGGCGTGGTGGTGGGTGCCTATAATCCCAACTGCTTGGGAGGCTGAGGCAGGAGATTTGCTTGAACCCAGGAGGTGGATGTTGCAGTGAGCCGAGACTGCATCACTGCACTGCAGCCTGGGCAACACAATGAGACTGTCTTAAAGAAGAAAAAAAAAAAAGATTTGTGCAACCACCAGTACAATCAGGATTCAGAACAGCTGCATTACCCCAGTAATTTTCTTCGCACTATTGCTTTATAGGTGCCCTACCCCAGAATCCCTGGCAACCACTGACCCATTTTCCATTACTATAGTTTTGTCTTTTCAAAAATGTCACATAAATAGAATCATACAGTATGTAATCTTTTTGAGACTGGCTTCTTTCAGTCAGCATAATGGCTTTGAGATCCATCCAAATTGGTGTTTGTATCAATAGTTTACTCCTTACTGCTGAGCAGATCCATCCAAATTGGTGTTTGTATCAATAGTTTACTCCTTATTGCTGAGCAGAGTATCACAGCTTGTTTATCTGTTGGGCTGTTTCTAGTTATTCATAATTATGACTAGAACTGCTATAAGCATTTGTGTACTGGTTTTTATGTGAATATAAGTTTTAATTTCTCTAGGGTAGTAACTAGGAATAGAATTACTAGGTCATATGGTAGATGTATATTTAACTTTATTAAAAAGTGCCAAATTTTCCAGAATAATTGTACCATTTTAGATCTGCACCAACAATATATGAAAGTCCTAGTTGCTCTGTATCCTTGTCAGCACTTGTTATTTTCAGTATATTTTATTTTAGCCATTTTAATAGGTATGTAGTGGTATCTCATTATAGTTTTAATTGGCATTACCTTAATGGCTAATGATGTTGACTATATCGTCTTCTTTATCTTTGTTTGTTTTCTATTGTTTTTGAGATGGAGTCTCACTCTGTCACCCAGGCTGGAGTACAGTGGTATGATGTTGGCTCACTGCAACCTCTGCATTCCAGGTGCAAGCAATTGTCCTGTCTCAGCTTCCCAAGTAACTGGAACTACAGGTGTGCTACCACGCCCAGCTAATTTTTGTACTTTTAGTAGAGACAGGGTTTTGCCATGTTGGCCAGGCTGGTCTCAAACTCCTGACCTCAAGTGATACTCCTGCCTTGGCCTCCCAAAGCGTTGGGATTACAGGCTTGAGTCACCATGCCCAGATGACTATCTTTTCAGGTGCTTATTTGTCATCTGTATATCTTCTTTGGCTTCTTTTCATGTGCTTATTTGCCATCTGTATATCTTCTGTTCAGGTCTTTTGCCCATTTTAAAATTGCTTTGTTTGTTTGTTTTTTAACTGTTGAGTTGTTTGGCTTTTTTTTTTTTTTTTTAATTTTACACATTATGGATACAAGTCCTTTGTCACATATGTGATTTGCAAATATTTTCTCCCAGGATATAGCTTGTCTTTTCATCCTCCTAAAAATATCTTTCACAGAGCAAGATCTTTAAATTGTTATGAAGTCCAAATTAAAATGTACCAATTTCTTCTCATCACAGGTCATGCTTTTGGTGTCTCATGTAAGAACTTTTTGCCTAAACTCAAGTCATGAAGATTTTCTCTTATATCTTCTTCTAGAAGTTTTATAGTTTTACATTTTACTGTTAGATTTGGGATCCATTTTGAGTTCAGTATGTAGTCTTGTGTTTAAGTTCTTTCAACTAGCCTACTGTTTAGGAAATTCATCCATGTTGTGTATAACAGTATGTCTTTTATTTATTCATTTATTTTTTTGAGACAGAGTCTCACTCTGTTGCCCAGGCTGGAGTGCAGTGGCGTGATCTCGGCTCACTACAGCAACCTCCGCCTCCTGTGTTCAAGTGTTTCTCCTGCCTCAGCCTCCTGAGTAGCTGGAATTATAGGCATGCACCACCATGCCCGGCTAATTTTTGTATTTTTAGTAGAGACAGGGTTTCACCATGTTGGTCAGGTTGGTCTCGAACTCCTGACCTCGTGATCCACCCACCTCGGCTTCCCCAAGTGCTGAGATTACAGCCATGAGCCCCTGCACCTGGCCAGTATGTCTTAATATGTCTCTTCTTTTTATTGCTGAGTGGTATTCCACAGTATGTATGGATATACTGTGCTTTGTTTCTCCATTCATCAGTTAATGGACATTTAGACTATTTACAGTTTGGAGCTATTATGAATAATGCTGCTATAAACATTCATGTATAAGTCTTTGTGTGAACACAGGTTTTCATTTATCTTGGGTAACTATCCAGGTGTGATATTGCTGAGTTTTAAGGTGTGCATATTTAACTTTGAAAGAAAATTTAAGATCTTTCTTCAAAGAAGCTGTAGCATTTTACATTCTTGCTAGCAGTCTATGAGAGTTTCAGTTGCTCCACATCCTTATCAATTCTTAGTATTTTCAGTATTAACTTCAGACATCCTGAAGTTGTGTGCAGTGGTATCTCACTGTGGTTTTAATTTGTATTTCCCTGACAACTGGTGATGCTGAGCATCTTTTCATATGTTTATTGGTCATTTATGTATTTTGGGGGGATAAAATGTTTCTTCAAATTTTTTGCTAATTTTCAAAATCAAGTTGTCATATTATTGAGCTATAAGAGTTCTTTATATATTCTGTATACAAGTCCTTTATCAGATATATATTTAACAACTACTTTCTCCTAGTCTGTGGCCTGCCTTTCATATTCTTAACTCTATTTTTTGAAGATAATATTTTAATACTGATAACTTCAATTTACCATACTTTTTTAAATGATTAGTTTTTGTGTCCAATTTAGAAATCCTTGTCTAACCCAATATTTTAGGATTTTCTGTTTATTTTTCTAGAAGTTTAGTTATTTTAGGTTTTTTAAAAATGAAATGTAATTCACATGACATAACATTCACTGTTTCAGTGTATGTTTCAGTGGTGATTGATGTAGTCACTGTGTTGTGCAGTCACCGCCATCTAATTCCAGAACATTCATAACCCAGAAAAGAAACTCTGTGTTGATTAGCAGTTAGTACCAATTCCTCCCGCCTCCCACCCTCTGGCAACCACTAACCTACTTTCTATCTCTATGGATTTGCCTATTCTAGATGATTCATATAAGTGGAATCATATAATAGGTGGCCTTTTGTGTCTGGCTTATTTTACTTAGCACTTATTTTTAAGTGATCCGAGCAAAATGCATTTACATCTTTACATTTTTCTATAGTTACATAGCCACAGAGTCATCACCTTGAACCTCTGACTCCGACAAAAACTGATGCAAGTTTGTATGGTGAGTTTGTTGGACGTTTTACTGGTGCCAGTTAGAGGAGGTGGGTTTCCATGATCCTTGTAGCAGCCAAGGTTTCCAGGCACTAGAGAAAAAAGAAAAACAAAAGAATTTCACAACATCTGGCTGTGAAACACCAAGGAGGAAAAGCGATTTGTGCCAGGTACTTTCATCTCAGCCAGTATTTCCACTCCTGAGGTACAAATAAACAAGCAACCAGCTTTGAAAATGGAAGCTTTAGTGTCATCTGCTAAATATCATGTTTTTGTTTTATTTTGAAGAGTATGTGAGACCTAGGTCTACCTTTAACTAACCAAATATGTTTTTTAAAAAAACTGTTTAATATTGATAGGATTTAGTATTGAAGAAAACTAGGAACAATTTCCTAAAAACAGAAAGACTCCAATAATGTAAATTATGTTTCAGAGTTACCAGAGGGCAGGAAAAGCCCTCAGAAGCCCACTATCCTACACCTTCTATGTAAGCTCCTAATTCCTTCAAAAATTCTACAAGTGGGATTCCTCAAGGACTTTTGGTGAATATATTAGTTTCTTTTTTTTTTTTTTTTTTTTTTTGAGACGGAGTCTCACTCTGTCACCCAGGCTGGAGTGCAGTGGCGTGATCTCGGCTCACTGCAAGCTCCGCCTCCTGGGTTCAAGCCATTCTTCTGTCTCAGCCTCCTGAGTAGCTGGGACTACAGGCGCCCGCCACCTCACCCGGCTAATTTTTTGTATTTTTTAGTAGAGACGGGGTTTCACCGTGTTAGCCAGGGTGGTCTCGATCTCCTGACCTCGTGATCCACCCGCCTTGGCCTCCCAAAGTGCCAGGATTACAGGTGTGAGCCACCGCACCCGGCTATATTAGTTTCTTATTGCTGCTGGGACAAATTACCACAAACCTAGTGGCTTAAAATAACATAAATTTATTATCTTTTAGTCCTGGAGGTCAGGAGTACTAAGTGGGGCTTATGGATCTAAACTCAAGGTGTTAGCGGAGCCAAGTTCCTCCTAGAGGCTCAAGGGGAGAATCCATTCCTTGCCTTTTCAACCTCCTAGCAGCTGCCCATATGCCCTGGTTTGCAGCCACACCATTCCATCCTCTGTTTCTATCAGCACCTCTCCCTCCTCCCTCTGTTTCTGTTAGCACCTCCCCTTCCTCCGTTTCCGTCAGCACCTCTCCTTCTTCCCTCTGTTCCCATCATCATCTCTCCCTCCTCCCTCTGTGTTCTTCATCACCTCTCCTTCCTCGTTTCCATCACCTCTTCCTCCTCCCTCTGTTTCCATCATCACCTTTCCCTCCTCCCTCTGTTTCCATCATCACCTGTCCCTCCTCCCTGTTTCCTTCATCACCTCTCCCTCCTCCCTCTGTTTCCACCATCACCTCTCCCTCCTCCCTGTTTCCATCAGCACCTGTCCCTTCTCCCTCTGTTTCCTTCATCACCTCTCCCTCCTCCCTCTGTTTCCGTCAGCACCTATCCTTCCTCCCTCGTTTCCTTCATCCCCCTTCATCACCTCTCCTTCCTCCCTGTTTCCATCATCACCTGTCCCTCCTCCCTGTTTCCTTCATTACCTCTCCTTCCTCCCTGTTTCCATCATCACCTCTCCTTCCTCCCTGTTTCCATCAGCACCTCCCCTTCCTGTGTTTCCATCATCACCTCTCCTTCTTTCCTCTGTTTCCATCATCACCTCTCCTTCTTCCCTCTGTTTCCATCATCACCTCTCCTTCCTCCCTGTTTCCATCATCACCCCTCCTTCCTCCCTCTGTTTCCTTCATCACCTCTCCTTCCTCCTTCTGTTTCCATCATCACCTCTCCTTCCTCCCTGTTTCCATCATCACCACTCCTTCCTCCGTTTCCTTCATCACCTCTCCTTCCTCCTACTGTTTCTATCATCACCTCTCCCTCCTCCCTGTTTCCTTCATCACCTCTCCTTCCTCCCTCTATTTCCTTTATCACCTCTCCCTCCTCCCTCTATTTCCTCCATCACCTCTCCTTCCTCCCTCTGTTTCCTTCATCACCTCTCCTTCCTTCATCACCTCTCCTTCCTCCTTCTGTTTCCTTCTTCACCTCTCCCTCCTCAGTTTCCATCATCACCTCTCCCTCCTCCCTCTGTTTCCATCACCTCTCCTATCTCCCTGTTTCCATCAGCACTTCTCCTTCCTCCATTTCCATCATCACCTCTCCTTCTTTCCTCTGTTTCCATCATCACCTCTCCTTCTTTCCTCTGTTTCCATCATCACCTCTCCTTCCTCCCTGTTTCCTTCATCACCTCTCCTTTCTCCCTCTATTTCCTTCATCACCTCTCCCTCCTCCCTCTATTTCCTTCATCACCTCTCCTTCCTCCCTGTTTCCTTCATCACCTCCTTCCTCCCTGTTTCCTTCATCACCTCTCCTTCCTTCCTCTGTTTCCATCATCACCTCTCCCTCCTCCCTCTGTTTCCTTCATTACTTCTTCTTCCTTCCTCCCCTATTTCCTTCATCACCTCTCCCTCTTCCCTCTGTTTCCTTCATCACCTCTCCTTTCTCCGTTTCCACCATCACCTCTCCTTCCTCCCTGTTTCCGTCAGCACCTCTCCTTCCTCCCTCTGTTTCCTTCATCACCTCTCCTTCCTCCCTCTGTTTACATTGTCACATTGTCTTTTCTGACTCAGATCCTCCTGCCTAAGGACCCTGTGATTACATTGGTCCCACCTGGATAATCTATTACAAAATCTTTCATCATATCTGCAAAATTTCCTATGCCATCTAAGGTAACGTACTGACAGATTCTAGGGATTAGATCATGAATATCTTTGGAGGGCCATTCTTCAGCCCACCACACTGAGCATATTAGTGTTTCATAGCCACACATCAGATGGTTTGGTCTAGTAGAAAAAGCTATAGCTGAGAACAAGAAAGCTAGATATATGTACCAACTCTTGTAGACAGCTTACAAAGATGGACCTCAATGATTCTGCTATGCACTCAATGTTTGCATACCCCTGTGACACTTGGTCTCTGCCCCGGCACAGAGCAACTCTCTGGGAATTTTCTGGGTGACCAGAGCATCTTTTGTTCTAATGAGACAACTCTTGGTAGGTTCCTGGATAGCTTCAGGATGGGGGTTGGTCACAAGAACGACCAAGCCACGATTAGAAGCTTGGAACTTTCAGTCCCACAGCCCCACATCCGGAGGAGAGAGAGCCTAGACATTGAGTTAATAATCAATCATGCCTATGTAATGAAGCCATCATTAAAATTCCTAGAAGATGCCATTTGGAGAGCTTCTGGGTTGGTGAATACATATCTGTGCCAGGAATGGCACACTCCACAGGAACAGAAGCTCCTGTGTACAGGATCCTTCCTGACCTCACCCTATGTATCTCTTCATCTGCAGTTCACCTATAGCCTTTTAGTTTTATTTTTTTAATTATTGAATTGAGATGGGGTCTCACTATGTTGCTCAGGCTGGTCTTGAACTCCTAGGCTCAAGCGATCCTCCTGCCTCAGCCTCCCAAAGTGCTGGGATTACAGGTGTAAGCCACCATGCTTAGCCACGCCTATGTCCTTTATAATAAACTGGTAAGTGTGTTTCCCTGAGTTCTGGGAGCTGTTACAGCAAATTATCAAACCAAAGGAGAGGGTTGTGGGAACCCCCAATTTGTAGCCAAGTTGGGACCCACTCCTTGCAATTGGCATCTGAAGTGGGGGGCAGTCTTGTGGGACTGAGTTAGGTAGTGCCATAACTTAATTGTAGGACCCCCAGGTGGTGTCTGGAAACTTGGAGAATTGGCTGGTTTGAGTCAAATCCATACATCTGGTGTCAGAAAAGAAGTGTATGAATGTATGGGAAAAGGTTTTTTCCCCCTATTACTCCCTAAAATTAATATATTGAAGCCTGAGTTCCCAATATGAAAGTATTTGGAGGTGAAGCCTTTGGGAGGTAATTAGGTTTAGATGAGGTTATGACCGCTGAGTCCCCATGATGGAATCACTGCCCTTATATGAGGAAGAGACCAGAGCCCCCTCAGCAAACTAGGAAGAGAGGCCTCACCAGGCACTGAGTCGCCAGCACTTTGACCTTGGACTTCCTAGCCCCTTGAACTGTGAGAAATCAGTGTCTGTAGTTGAAGCCACCCACTCTATGGTATTTTGTCACAGCAGCCCAAACTGCCTAAGACAGATCCCCACTTCCTGGTATTCATGTCCTTGGATAATCTCCTCCCGCTGAGTGTGAGCTGGACTGCTGACATGCTTTTGACAAGTAGAATGTGGCAAAGTTGATGGGGATGACACTTCTGGGATTAGGTTACAAAAGATTATGACTTCATCTTGCTTGCAGACTCTCTATTGTTTTCTCGCTTTGTATATTTCTATGAAGCAATATGCCATGTCAGAGGCTGTGTGGTAAGGAACTGAGGGTGGACTTCGGCCAACATCCAGCAAGAAAAAGAATTTCACCCAATGGTCTGCAAATAACTAAATCCTACCAACAACTGTGTGAGGTTGAAAGTGGATCTTTCCTCAGTTGACCTTCAGATGAGACTCCAGCTCTGGTAGACACCTGGATTGCAGCTTTGTGAGAGACCTTGAAGCAGGATCTTGCTAAGTCATACCCTGGATTTCCTGACCCACAGAATGCATGAGATAATGAATGTGTGTTGTTTAAGCCACCAAGTTTTAAGGTAATTTGTTATGCAGTAATAGATAATTAATATACCTTATAATACTATAATACTTATAAAACTAAATATAGCTTTATTGAATAAAGAAATTAATTCATCATGGGTCATGGACAATGAATCTCTGTGGACCTTAGTTTTCCATCTATGAGACTGATTTATGAATCACTCCGCTATCAGCTGAAGTCCTTTCCCTTTCTCCATTTGTTCCCCATGGTTTATATAACTGAGGATACAACAAAACACAAATGAGGCCTGGTCTCAGAAGCACTTCTAGGTCAGCTGAGAGTTATGTATTATACAATTCCAAAGTGACAGCCATATAGACACTTAGATAGCATTTTTTTCCTTTATGTTTCAGACTGGAAAACAGTAAGGTCCAGTTTAATAAGCTTTATATCCACATTAGTCTGTTGGGCATATAAAAATATATTCATGCATATGTGTGCATGTACACACAGACACACATATATTTTAATGTATTTCACCATCTAACCAGCTCATTTTAAGTTGGCAGGAAGTACCTCTCTTAACCCAAAGACTCACCCTTCCCCCTCTAAGCCAAGTGGTTACCTTTCTCCCTTGCGTCACACATGGTTCAAATATAACAAATGTGGCTCACCACACAAAAGTTAAAATGCATCGTTCGGAAACAAACTAAATCTCTATAGTAGCAAATGTAAACAGAAAAGCTCTATGCAGTAGGAGTCCAGTGGTGGGGGCGGGGGGCCTGGCTTGGAAATGTCTGGGTTTTAGGGTTTAAACAACTGCAGTGAGTCAAGCTTCTCTAGTCAAGAGCATATGATATAAACCGAGTTTGTTAAAGGGACCTTGCGCGTGGAAACCTGAGCCAGGCATTTAATGGTTCTTAATAAGAGCTACTTGATGATGATCATCTTGGTCATTTACTCTGATTTTTGTCTCATTTATTCCATTATGCTTACAAGTAAGCATGTTATTATGTATTAGTTTACAGAGAGCCTAAGGCATATAATCATAAATGTTAAGGTTAGACATAAACAAGGTCATGGCTTGCATTAACGCAGCTGGAACCTCTAAGCTTTATTAATTTGTTGAACAAATCCAGGTGGTTCATGTTTCAATAGGACAGTGAGGTCTTGAAACACACCATGAGGTAGATCACTGAGAATCAGACCACAGCCTGCTGCCCTTCTAACCCATTTGAACATCAGTGGCCTAAGGTATCAAACTTGCCCCCAAAGGCAATCACTTGCCAATTGTGACACTGTCAATTCTACCTCCTACAATATCACATACATCTGCCCTTGCCTCTCTGCTCATGCTGCCACTTCCCCAGTTTGGATCACCATCTCCTTTCACTTAGACCACTGCATCAGACTCTTATTCTATCTCCATTTCTAGGCTTACCCTACTCTAATCTAGTTAGCAAACTGCAACAGAATAATCTTTGTAGTACATTCCAGACAGAAGTGCAAAGGCCTGAAGCAAGAAAGATTGTGGCCTTGGCAGGAACTACAAGAAGTGAGCGTGACTGGTGGCAGAGAAAGGGAAAAGCAGCAGCAGCTGGTGAGGTAAGTGGAGCCCTTCCCCAAACCCTCAGAGCTCTCTGGTTGCCCCCCAGGATAAAGTCCAAACTTTCTCACATGGTACACTGCTGCAGCTCCTGTGCTGCTCCCCCTTCCCCTCTATGCTGCTCCCCATTCCCCTCTCCCACCACCATGACCTCTCTACCCTTCAGCTCACATTCTATACAGAGGCCAAATTGTAGTGTATTTGCAAGTTTCCCAACTAGACTTTGCTCTCTGGCCTCTGGGTTTTTGCCATGCTATTCCCTGTGCTTAGAATATTCTTCCCTTCTTAAGATTTCAGCCTGAACATCATTTCCCCTGGGAAGCCCCATGGCCCTCCCATCCTCCCCACCCTATCCCCCACAAGAAAGAGGGTTATGTGTCCTTGCTGTGTAGTTCTACAGCAGTCTATGCTGAGTTTCATTCTGAACATCTGTTTTCTTGTCTCTCTACCTGATTAACTATGAACAACTTAAGGGCAGGACTGTATCTTCCACACACCCCAGTATTCCCAGGGCCTGGAGTGGTCCCAGTCACAAAGCAGGTGATCTAGGACTATATGCTGAATGAACAAGCACTTCCTGTGTCACCCACTGAAATCATGGAATGAGTGGATAACAGTACTTCTTTTTTTTTTTTTTTCCATAAGTTATTGGGGAACAGGTGGTGTTTGGTTACATGAGTAAGTTCTTCAGTGGTGATTTGTGAGATTTTGGTGCACCCATCACTTGAGCAGTATACATTGCACCCAATTTGTAGTCTTTTTTCCTCACCCCATTCCCACCTTTTCCCCCTGAGTCCTCAAAGTCCATTGTGTCATTCTTACACCTTTGCATATCCATAGCTTAGCTCACACTTATGAGTGAGAACATACAGTGTTTGGTTTTCTATTCCTGAGTTACTTCGCACTTGGAATAATAGTCTCCAATCCCATCCAGGTTGCTGCGAATGCCATTAGAGTGGATAAAGGGCAGAGTGAATGAACAAGGTACAGTGAAAGTGGAAAGCAGACTCAACCTGCGTGACACCATCCACTTAAAGCTGAGAACAGTTGGTTTTGACTCCTTTCTCCTCTCTGTCTTCTTTGGCTATGCAGGAACATCATTCTGGATAATTGAGTTTTCCAGAAAGCTTAACTTTAAAATTTAACATTTTATCTTAATCATTTTGGATGAAACCTTTCTAACATGTATTAGATCTTTCTTAAACAAATGTAACAAGTTTAGTCTACTTTAAATTTTTCTTGGTAACTTAAGGTCATCAAATATACTTCAAAACGGCCCCAGACTGGTGCGCTTTTTTATGTTCTAGTGTCTGACTTTAATAGTTAATTTGTCTCTTGGTTGCTGTCTCAGTCAACGCAGGCTACTAAACAAAATGCCATAGGCTGGTGGCTTAAACAATGGACATGGTTCTGGAGGCTGAGAAGTCTAAGGTCAAGGTACTGGCAGTTTCAGTTCCTGATGAGGGCCCTCTTCCTGGCTTTCAGACCAAAGCCTTCTTGCCGTGTCCTCACATGGCAGAGGGAGATGGAGCTCTGGTTTCTCTTCCTTTCCTTTCCTTTTTTTTTTTTGACATGGAGTTTTGCTCTTGTTGCCCAGGCTGGAGTGCAATGGCGCAATCTTGGCTCACTGCAACCTCCACCCCCTGGGTTGAAGTGATTCTCTGGCCTCAGTCTTCCAAGTAGCTGGGATTACAGGTATCCGCCACCATGCCCAGCTAATTTTTTGTATTTTTAGTAGAGATGGGGTACACCATGTTGGCCAGGCTAGTCTCGAACTCCCTTACCTCAGGTGATCCACCTGACTTGGCCTCCCAAAGAACTAGGATTACAGGCGTGAGCCACTGCACCCAGCCCTCTTCCTCTCCTTATAAGGACACTAATCCTATCATGGGAGTCCTACTCTCATGACCTCATCTAAACCTAATTATCTCCCCAAGGACCACATCTCCAAATATCATCACATTGCAGGGTTAGGGCTTCAACATAAGAATGGTGGGGGTGGGGGGGGAGACAAACATTCAATCTAAAACAGTTGCTGTCAAGGCTGCTGCAACCTCAGAACATTAGAACTGAAAGGGGTCTTTGAGGGCATCTACTTATTACTGTCAATGCCTGCAGTCTTTGCTTAACCTCTTCTTAATTTGCTGCTTCTTAGGCTTAGAACAAAACTGTGGAGCTTATAAGAACTGTATGAAAAATAGAAGATGCAGCGTCTAAAAGAGGGAGGGCCATTATGCCCCTCACTTTCTGCCATCCACATTGTGGCTCAGGAGTGGGTTTTGCTTGCTCCCTTCCTAGGACTTGGCAATGTTCTGAAGGGCACTGGTGCCACCACCATGTGTCCAGGAGCAGGTGGTCTTTTACAGTGAGACAAACCCTAGGGTAAATTCTGGCCTCTCCATCACAGCCTTTCTCAGCTCAGTTCATCAACAGCGGAATGAGAATCAATACGGACCTCAAAGTGTTCTTGTGAGAAATAAAATGAGATAATGTAAATAAAGTAAATACCACAAGGCCTAGCAGAATAGAATGTGCTGAATAAATAGTGTTTATTATCATTATATACAATAAGACTTTCATCATTCACCACACAAACAAGAACAACTTGCTGAGTCATAGAAAAATAAAATAGGCTGATTTAAAAGACAAAAATCAAAGGCAGCCACCTCAGAAAACGGTTTGATTCCAGATATTAAAATATTAATCTCTCACATCTGTATAGCATACAGTGCATTTTCACATAAGTCAGCTCACAGGAAGCCCTAGCCCTTTCATCAGGGAGGCAGGACAGATGATATTCCTACAGCACAAAGAAGAAAACCAGTCTAGCAAGGTTAAAGGACTTGAATGGGGACACACAAGGCAGAACTGGAGAGTCGGGGTAAGCTCCAGGGTTGCAGACTCCCATTCCATGGGTGTTTTTTTTTTTTGTTTTTTTCCATGTCTCTGACCCCTTTTCTTATAGGACCAGTCTGGGTAAGTAAGTGAAAATGACTCCCTGAGATTCAAGACTGAATTCTCAAACACATTAGTCCCTCAACACTCTGTGCCCCATGAGGGAAACCTCTGCGGTCCCAGTCAGCCTCTGAGGGGGCCACTGCCCTCTGACTTGTCCTGGAAAGTGTGGCTCGAAGTCTAGTCAGAGAAGACACGTCATGTTGCTTCAAAAGCATTACTACTCAACTGAGTGGATTCCTAGATCGTGTTCCACCCTTAGTGCTTCCCAGAAGCAGGGAGGAAAAGCCAATTTGAAAAAGGATATTTGTCTTCAAATTCCTTTTTCATTTCAAGCTTACTTTGAAGTCCTTGTGGCTTGGTCATGCATTTTTCCTCTTACCAAAGAGGCTTCATCACTTTCAATTTTAAAAAACTTATCTTCACATACAAATGGACCCCTTGTTTATCATAGCTGAGGTTTCAAAACTCCTGAAAATTAATTACAAACATTCAGATGTTGAAGATAAAAAATTTAGAGGAGTTAAAGAGAGATGGTCCTCCATTCGCATTAACCCAGGAACTATAGTTCTTTTACTATCATAAGAAACAACTGGGAAGCAATCAGACAGGCCCACTAAACATTGTTACATTTGAATATAACTGTGGCTTCATTGTGAAGGTGCTACATACCCCTCCATGGGGGCCTCCATGGCTGACAGCCATTCTTTGAGAACCACCTATTACCCACAGCACCTTCTCAGAGTCTCTGCTCCCATAACTGCTGCTGGTTGGGGACAAGACAATGGGCTCCATCCTCTGGCCACAGCTGCCTCACTCTGGGGCCACCAGATTCTCTTTCTTAGGAAGCTGGAATTGGGATCCGCTCAGTGAATGCAGGCACTGAAATTGTAGGGATCTGTCAAGTAGGAGTTGAGGCAACCAAACTCAAGTTTGGGCCATGTGAGTGGATGAGTGAGCCAATTCTGCTGGTCCACGAAGAGGAAAAAGGATGGATAACAAGCTGAGAGGCAGACATGGGAGATGAAGTGGCCACTGAGAGAGACAGTGAAAGTGCCTGCTTTCTTTATAATTTCTTGGGACACAGAGGTTGGGTTCTGTGATACATCCCAATGGTCTTCGAATAGATTTCTTTTGCTCAAGTTAGCTTGAGTGAGTTCTAGTCCTGGTAACCAAATCATTCCTATCAAAGACAGAAGGCATACCCATCACAGCAAAGGCTGTTTGAATCCAAATCTTCAGCTGGTAATTCACCAAGAAGCAGCCCTGACTATTATTATGTTTTCTATTCCACTGCTCTGACCAGATCTGGGATATTTGCTTTAAGAAACCAGATGCTAAGTTCTTGTCCTATGTCTTAAAAAAACTCTTTCCAAGGCCAGGCGTGGTGGCTCACGCCTGTAATTCTAGCACTTTGGGAGGCTGAGGCAGGTGGATCACGAGAGGTCAGGAGATCGAGACCATCCTAGCTAACACGGTGAAACCCTGTTTCTACTAAAAGTACAAAAAAATAGCTGAGCGAGGTGGCAGGCGCCTGTAGTCCCAGCTACTCAGGTGGCTGAGGCAGGAGAATGGCGTGAACCTGGGAGGTGGAGCTTGCGGTGAGCCAAGATCGAGCCACTGCACTCCAGCCTGGGCGACAGAGTGAGACTCCGTCTCAACAAAACAAAAAACAAAAACAAAAACAAAAAACTCTTTCCAAGGCTCTGCAGAACTCCTTTTTTTTTTTCTAAGTAAAATCTGCTTTTTCAGAAATGATGTAACTCCTCTGCTGATTTTTTTTTTTTTTAATAGAGACAGGGTCTCACTCTGTTGCCCAGGCGGAAGCACAGTGATGCAATCATACTCACTGCAGCCTTGAACTCCTGAGCTCAAGTGATCTTCCTATCTCAGCCTCCCGAGTAGCTGGGACTACCAGTGTGTACTACCATGGCTGGATAATTATTTGTGTATCTTGTAGAGATGGGGTCTCACTATGTTGCCCAGACTGGTCTCAAACTTGTGGCCTCAAGTGATCCTCCTGCCTCAGCCTCCCAAAGTGCTTCTCTGCTGATTTTAAATGTCATTTAACCCTGTGTCAATACCATCTTCTGCCTCAAGGACCCCACACTGGTGCCTCAGTAGCTGATTTCTCCCCTCCATGGAAAGAAAAACTATGTACATCTGAGGCTGCAGCTGGTATCCTACTTCTTTCAGAGCATCAACAGGTTAAGTGTGGATTCATCCACACCCTCAGACCTGTGACCATAAGCTCATTGCACCCCGCGCCGTTCATCTGCAACTCCATTAGAAATCTGACAGCTGCCATCTTGGTCCTACTCCTCACAATATGGCCCTTACCTCTATAACTTTATTTCTAAACATAAACTTCCTTTTCAGTCACTCTGATCCTTCAAACAGTCTTACTTGTGCCCCTGAGTCTTACAGCAACACCCCCAAATAAATAAATAAGCACAGCTTTTTCTTCCTCTGTGAAATTCTGTCCTTGGGGGACGTAGTAAGAGTTCCTAAAGATCCTGATCCTGTAAGGCCAGGATCTGTCACAGCAGTAGTTCCCTCCTGGTGGGAGTTCCTTCTCTGAAACTTAGTTTCTGGTGAGTTAATGTGATAAAGAGTCAAAAGAGGCTCTAGTAATTTCTCCCCTCCCTGTACATTTGGTTGCTCCCACTTTAATAGATTTCCCCACTTCTTTTTTTTTTTTTTTTTTTTTTTTTTTGAGACGGAGTCTCGCTCTGTCGCCCAGGCTGGAGTGCAGTGGCGCGATCTCGGCTCACTGCAAGCTCCGCCTCCCGGGTTCACGCCATTCTCCTGCCTCAGCCTCCCGAGTAGCTGGGACTACAGGCGCCCACAACCGCGCCCGGCTAATTTTTTGTATTTTTAGTAGAGACGGGGTTTCACCGTGGTCTCGATCTCCTGACCTTGTGATCCGCCCGCCTTGGCCTCCCAAAGTGCTGGGATTACAGGCGTGAGCCACCGCGCCCGGCAATTTCCCCACTTCTTAAATCGGGCCTTGCAACTTGCTTTGATCCATAGAATGTGGTAGACTTCTGAGTTCATGCCTTAAGAGGAATGGCAGCTTCTGCTGCTTCTGTCTTGGAAGCCAGCCACCGTATAAGAAGTCTGAATACCCTGCTGTTGAGAGAAGTCACTGGATAGAGGTCTGAAGCCACCTTGAATGCCAGCAGAGCTCCCAGTTGCATGCAGGCACCTCACTGAGTCCAGGTGACAGTAGCAGAAGAACCACTCAGCTGAAACTCAGGTCGACCCAGAGAACTGGGAGAAATGATAAACTGTTGGTGCTTAAGTCACTAGGGCTGGGGATGGCTCATTACACATCAATAAACAACTAGTACACATTACTTGGTAAAAGGTCAGTCCAAGTTCAAGAGGAATGATAACTGCTGTGTCCCTGGGAAGAAAAGCTCGTTTGTTGACTTGGACTTTTTTTTTCAGGGACACCACAAATATCCCAGGCAAGGAACCTCTTCCTGCTCTTTTATCCCTTGCATATTCCACTTGTCAACAAGCTCTGTCTTCTTCCTAAGTGCCTCTTGGACTTAATCCTTCCTGTCTTGTCTCACTGCTGCCATCATAGCCCAGGCCCTTATCCCCTGAGTTTAGAAATCTACACCCGTCCTCTCTTCCCCAAACTTTCTTCCTTTGATCCATCCTGTAAATGACATTGGGCTTGCTTTTCTTCCTAAACAAGGGCTTTCAGCATATCAGTCCCATCTAATCAACTCTTGCTTTCCAGGTGTGACCTGGTTCCTTTTTGTCCACTCCTCTACTCAGGAAGCCTGGATCCCAACCCACACGCACATCAATTCTATGCCTCCTCCAAGCTTCTGTCCTGCTGTTCCCTGACCCACTCAGCCACCAGCCACCTTTCTTCCAATTTCTGCAATCTTTACTGAGTCCTCTTGTCTTCAAAAACTCAAAACACTCTACCTCATAATTCAACACTTATTTATATAATTGGTGTGCTGGTCTGCAATTTTCTCTTAGGTTTATAACTCAGATTCCCAATTACATCATAAGATTGAGGGGCAATTTCTTCTTTATAGGCAAGTGCTGGTATAAAGATTTTCAGTAAAGTCATCCCTATCAATTTGAATGAGTTTTCATTTTTAAGTCCCTAGTGTGCTTTACACAACTGTGCTTTAGAACATTTGTATCTGTCACTGTACCAATATCCATTTCGTTCAGAAAGTCTGTATTTTTTTAATGGAAAATTAAATAATACCCACTGGCAAAAAACAAAAAATAACTGAGTACATGCCAGATCTGAAACCATAAAACTGCATTGCAGGAACAAACGTGAGAGCCAGGCAGAGTGGCTCACACCTGTAATCCTAGTACTCTGGGAGGCCAAAGTGGGAGGATTGCTAGAGCCCAGGAGTTTGCGACCAGCCTGGGCAGCATAGCAAGACTCCATCTCTAAAAAAGTAAAAATATTTGCCGGCATAGTAGTGTGTGCCTGTTGTCCCAGCTACTTGGGACACTGAGGTGGGAGAATCGCTTGAGTCTGGGAGGTCAAGTCTGCAGTGATCCATGATCATGCCACTGCACTCCAGCCTGGGCAACAGAGCAAGACCCTGTCACAAACAGACAACAAACAAACAAACAAACGTGGGGTCTCTTGTGTTCGCTGAGTTCAGTGCTGCAGCAGGCCACAGGGAACAGTCACTGCAGCAGCTGATGCCTGGTACTAAGACCTATGGTCAGTTAGATAAAAAAGGGATGGGCAGAAATAAAATGCAGGTTATGAATAACATATTCTAGGAATCAGATGACAGAAACATACTAACGGCAGTCCATTCCTTGGGGAAAGCATACCATCACAATACCTGCTGGTACTTTCATGTCTACCTGATATGTGCTAGGACTTAGGGTAGCATGCATTTTATTCATTTAATCTTCAAAAAAAACCCTGGAAGGCACCGATGAGGAAACCCAGGCACAACTGAGAGTCATTGTGCCTAAAGCTAGTAAGCAGATAATGATTCAAACCTAACTGGGTGTGACTCAGATGTCCACATTCTTTCCATCTTTGCACCAGCTTGTGTTGTCTCTTATGGGAAGAGAGGAAGAGATAAGACTTCATGGCATCAAGAAAGAATTTTGTCTTTTGAGACGGGGTTTCACTCTCATCGCCCAGACTAAAGTGCAATGGCACAATCTAGGCTTACCACAACCTCTGCCTTCTGGGCTCAAGCGATTCTTCTGCCTTAGCCTCCTGAGTAGCTGGACTACAGGCACGTGCCCACTATACCTGGCTAATTTGTGTATTTTTGGTAGAGATGGGGTTTCACCACATTGCCCATGCTGGTCTCAAACTTGTGGGCTCAAGCAATCTGCCCATCTTAGCCTCCCAAAGTGTTGGGATTACAGGCATGAGCCACCATACCCAGCCAAGAAAGAATACTTAGCAAGCATTAATACACTCTCCACTGTGCTAGGTGTGGGGAAGATTGTTGAAATACATGGCTCTTTTTAGTGGTTACCAGGGAAAGGCTTGAAGAGGTAAAGCTTCCATAAATTCCATCAGCACTCCCCCACAAATATAAGTACAATCAAGTAAAACAAGGGTGCCTGTGATACTAGCTCAGCCTCCACCTCCTGAGCTCAAGCGATCCTCCTGAGTAGCTGGGATCATAGGCACATGCTACAACACCTGGTGAATTTTTAAGTTTTCTGTAAAGATAGGGTCTCCCTATGTTGCCTAGGCTAGTCTTGAACTCCTTGGCTCTAGCGATCCTCCTACCTTAGTCTCCCAAAGTGCTGTGATTATAAGCATGAGCCACCTCGCCTGGCCTATTAATATTCATTTCAATATTGCTTTGGCTATCAACAAAAGTTGGAATTTTCATTTTAGCTGTAAAGCTGGTACACAGCCAGGTGTGGTGGCTCCTGCCTGTAATCCCAGCACTTTGGGAAGCTGAGGCGGGCGAATCACAAGTCAGAAGTTCAAGACCAGCCAGGAAAACATGATGAACCCCCCGTCTCTACTAAAAATACAAAAATTAGCTGGGTGTAGTGGTGGACGCCTGTAATCCCAGCTACTTGGGAGGCTGAGGCAGGAGAATCTCTTGAAACCAGAAGGCAGAGGTTGCAGTGAGCTGAGATCACGCCACTGCACTCCAGCCTCCGCAGCAAGAGCAAAACTCTGTTTCAAAAAAAAAAAAAAAGTAGGCCGGGTGCGGTGGCTCACGCCTGTAATCCCAGCACTTTGGGAGGCCGAGGCAGGCAGATCACGAGGTCAGGAGATCAAGACCATCCTGGCTAACATGGTGAAACCCCGTCTCTACTTAAAAAATACTAAAAAAATTACCCGGGCGTGGTGGCGGGCGCCTGTAGTCCCAGCTACTTGGGAGGCTGAGGCAGGAGAATAGCGCGAACCTGAGAGGCGGAGCTTGCAGTGAGCCGAGATGGCGCCACTGCACCCTAGCCGGGGCGGCAGAGCGAGACTCCGTCTTAAAAAAAAAAAAGTATAAATGGTACACAGGGATGCGTCATTTTAGAGGAGGTGAACTTCAGCCCACAGCAGTGAAGACATGGTACTGGGGGATAACCTACGGCCCACACAAAGCTGCTGATGAACTGTTTTGTGCAGTAGGTCCAACCCCAGGGGAGCCCTTTCCTAGCTGAGAACAGCTGGTCTGGGAACACCCACAGAGATAGCCCAGCATACTGCAGAGTGGCTCTGCTGGGCAGCAAATGCTTTCTGGATCCCATCTCAGCCTGCTTTACTCCTGGGGCTTGGGATTTCCCAAAGCCAAAGAAGAAAAGAAAATGACTTAGAGCAAACAGCATGAACTGCAGACCCTCTGTCGCCACTGAGTTAATCCTTTGGTTTCCACAATGTCACAAAAGCAATCTTAATAATTCACCATAGTATCAGAATTTCAAACTTTAATTTCCAAACAATTCACAAAGAAAATTCTGAAGAATGACCTCAACAGTAGCCCAAATCCATCCCAGAGCCCCTGTTTTCAAGGAAATAAAGGAAATAGGACTATTCTCAAGTGCTAGAAGGAAAAGGCACTGGTCTTGCTATCAGGAATCCTAGTCAAAAATCCTGTTTGACTCAGACTGTAATCCTCATCAAATCACTTAACTATCTAGGCTCAATTTTCTTATCTGAGAAATGGAGGCGGGAGAGTAGACATGCCATCTGCTTCATGGGATTGTTGAAAAGGTTAAACAAGATAATGTGTTGGGAGGCCGAGGCAGTCGGATCACGAGGTCAGGAGATTGAGATCATCTTGGCTAACAAGGCGAAACCCCATCTCTATTAAAAAACACACAAAAAAATTAGCTGGGCGTGGTGGCGGGCGCCTGGAGTCCCAGCTACTCGGGAGGCTGAGGCAGGAGAATGGTGTGAACCCGGGAGGTGGAGCTTGCAGTGAGCCGAGATCACACCACTGCACTCCAGCCTGGGTGACACAGCGAGACTCTGTCTCAAAAAAAAAAAAAAAAAGAGATAATGTGAATGAATATAAGTGCTTTTTGTACATAGTAGGCACTCAGCGATAGCTGAAACATACTAGAAAGCAGTGCTGACATTAAAACACAGAAAGTGCTGACAGAAACAAAACATTTTCTATAATTGAGAAACTGCCTTGACCACCACTGCCGCAGCGCCCTTGGCTTTTTACTCAAACTCTAACACAGTTTTAAAAACTCTTATCAGGGATAATAGGAAGCTTTCACATCCTATTTTTTGGGCTGACTTTTGTAAGGCAAACACTAACATCTGAAATCTACTTTAAATCTATTTTTAACAAGTCCAGGTATTAGTTAGTTAAAAGAAAGCTGAGCTGGTGAGGTCACCAGCTGAGATGGACCTAAGGTTCCACATGTATTGCAGAGGTGCGACTGCTGGCATCCTCTTAGGGCTGATCTGTGCGAATGATACAATCACTAAATAACTTATCATAGGTTAAAAGTGGGAAATCTTGACCCAAATCCCTAATACAGAGGTTTAAGGAACTATGGAAAAATGTCTCCTTCAGACACTCAGCCCTCACCTCAGCTTCATCACCATCTTCCTGGATCAGGTCCAGGCTTCATGCCCAGACCATAAGACCTGACATCATCTAGCCCTGTCTGCTTCTCAGACCTCATCTCCTGCCCTCTTCATCTTAAAATTTATGTTTCAGCAACACCAACTTGCTTGGAATTCATCAGTGCACGTGTGTGTGTATGTGTGTGTATGTGTGCACGCACACGCACATGCATAGGCGCAAACTGCTCCCTTTGCCTCCAATGCCCTCACTACCCCCACCCCATCCAGCCCTAACATCTAGAACCTTGCTCCTTAAAGTGAGTCCTGCAGCTCTGGCATCCCAGAACCTTGTTAGAAATGTAACAGGCCTGTTCTAGACCTACTGATAAGAATCTGTATTTTATGGCATGAACCCGGGAGGTGGAGCTTGCAGTGAGCCAAGATTGCACCACTGCACTACAGCCTGGGAGACAGAGCCAGACTCCGTCTCAAAAAAAAAAAAAAAAAAAAAAAAAAAAAATCTGTATTTTAATAAGATCCCAGGTGACTGGATGTACTTTAAAGTAGAGAAGACCTAAACTAAGACCCCACTCTTTCCAGAAGCCCTCTTCAACAGACAGTAGCACCTGCCTCCCTACCATGCCAAACAGATGGCCCTCCTGGGTGCTCCCAACTTTTGCTCACCTCACTTATTATAGAGTATTTTGCATATGCTTATCTGTTCATGTGTCTGTCTTCGGTCTCAGACTGAGGATTCCCCACAGGCTGCAGAACACACTATCCTTGTGGCCCCATTTTGTACAAGGTTTGACAGATGGTCAGAGCTTAAGAAATGTCATTTGACACAACTAATAACTTCAAAATATGTCTAAAGCTCTTGTGATTTTATTTATTTTTTGAGATGGAGTCTCGCTCTGTCACCCAGGCTGTAGTGCAATGGCACCATCTCAGCTCACTGCAACCGCTGCCTCCTAGGTTCAAGTGATTCTCCTGCCTCAGCCTCCCGAGTAGCTGGGACTACAGATGTGCACCACCACGCCCGGTTTACTTTTGTATCTTTAGTGGAGATGGGGTTTCGCCATGTTGGCCAGGCTGGTTTTGAACTCCTGACCTCAGGTGATCTGCCCACCTTGACCTCCCAAAGTGCTGGGATTACAGGTGTGAGCCACTGCACCCAGCCAAGTTCTTGTGATTTTTAAACTTTATTTACTAACTTTAACCTCAATAATTAATAGTTTAAATAACTTTAAATAACTAATAGTTTTAACAAGTTTAATAACTAAAACTTTAATAACTAACTTTAACAATGATGTCAGATACTTGTGGGCTATGTGTAAAAGTATTACAATTGGCTGGGCGCGGTGGCTCATTCCTGTAATCCCAGCAATTTGGGAGGCCAAGGCAGGAGGATTGCTGAGCCCGGGAGTACGAGACCGGCTAGGGGAACATGGCAAAACCCTGTCTCTACAAAAAATACACAAATTATCCAGCTGTGATGGCATGTGCCTGTAGGCCTAGCTACTCAGGAGGCTGAGGTGGGACGACCGCTAGAGCCTAAGAGGTAGACGCTGCAATGAGCCAAGATTTCACCACTTCTCTCCAACCTGTGTGACACGGCAAGACTCTGTCTCAAAAAAAAAAAAAAAAAAGTACTACAATTTAGGTTAATCATGTTACATATTTGAATCTAGATACTCAGGATGCTGTGTTTATGTACTCTTTAAAATATTATAAAATAATTTTAAATTTTATCTTTTTATTATGCAAAGTTTCAAATATACACAAAAGTGGGAAAGAATAATGAACCCATCACCCAGCATCGACGAATATCCACTTTTTTTAAAACCATTCTTGTTTCATCTATTTCCCTCACCCCCACCTAGTCACTCTTTGGGGGGCTGGATTGTTTTAAAACAAATCCCAAATATGTCATTTCAACCACAAATATTTCAGTATCTGTAATTTTAAAGGACTTAACCACCATGCCATTATCGTACCTAATAAAATTGACAGTAATTCCTTAATATGATCCAATACTCGTCTGTATTCAAATGTCCCTAATTCAAAGATGAATTTTTATGGCTGGATTTGCAGAAATTGGGGGAATGTTTTTCAGCAAACAAGACAGCTCTCAATAGTCAAACCAACAGGCCTTAGAGATCTAAAGTGTGGGATCTAGAGACATGTTAAACCTGATGGCACTGGAATTTGCTTTTGAAGTCTGAATTTCTCCTGGCTGCAATGAGAACTTAGGGTTTCTGAGAAACATACTGGCAGAAGCAGTTTCAGGGGCAAATCCAATTATCTCTGAGTTGTTCTTTTAACGGTAAGTTCTGTTCCGTGCTCTGCAGGTCAAGAGCAGTTCAGATTTCCCTCTGCTCCCATTTGAGTCGTACTTCAGGTCTGCCTCCTGCTTGTTGTAGCTCTACACATAACACACCAAGGGGCAGAGATCTGGTTTCCACACAATGGCCCACCATTCAGCCAGATTCTGCTTTGTCCCTAAATATTCATTCTCCCTGGCTCCTGCTGGGTCTGTTATATTCAGATATGAACTTTCCAGGAATCTGATCATATCACAGGGCTTTTTCTGTATGACAAGTTCAATGCTAATCATGAATAGCAGGCTTCATGCAGAGGTTTAGTATTATTCATGAAAATTGTGACTCCACATTCAGAAATAGGGCAAAAGTGGCCTAAAATAGGCAGGTTGTATCTCTGTTAAATCCGCCAGGCAATTACCAACGTCTCTTGCTACAAACTACACAAGAGATTTTGCTCAACTATGTTAATCAGACACACTGGAAGCACAATATGCTGCCAGACTCTATGTCTGAGGTCCAGCCTGATGGGGAGCCCTGGTCCCCACAGGGTAAACTGAAGGGTTTTCCAAAGAACCAAAGCCAGACACCACCCACCCTCTATCCCCAGAAACCAGGTACTATAAAGCTCTCATTCCCAACTTCTACAAATCTCTGCCCAGACCAACTCAAGGCTAGCTTTAGAGATTTTAGAGGGTTATCAAGGGGCCACAGAAAAATTGAAATAATATTTAATTTTCCTTTTTTGGAACAGTAAAGCATATCTGGTAAATATTACAAATTAGACGCATACTAAGTGGTTTATAGCATTTTGTTATAATTATCTCTTCTGGAACCTGGTTTCAATGACCACATGAATCAGCTCCTATTGGCCCAGATTATATTTTAGAAATACAAGTCGAAGATTATCTTTCCAAATAAAAGTGCCCAGATTGAAACCCCCTCTTTACCACTCCCAAGAGAATGACACAGGCTGGTACTAAAAGACTATCTTTGTGTTGAACAAATGGACCGAGGAAAATCTGCTTTCCTCTCCCTCTGCCTCTTTCTTCTTTACATAACTAGAGGCAAATGAGATGTTTTTCATTTTAAAAATTTGATTAAGCAGACTGAGCAAAAGCCCATTCTTCTGGTCTTTACTGTTTTCTCAATTTGGGGACTGGAAGAAGGCACACTCAGGTTGGAAGGATAGTGAAGCTAAGCCTGAACTGCCAGGCAGTGTTGACATCTGGGCGTTTAAATTACAAAAGGTGAGCACTATGTCTGCAGCACTGGTAGGGGGCCGCCTTTCCCCCTGAAGGCCTCAGAATTCAGCTGTTATTCCAGGTACTAGTGAAAGGGTTCCCGGGTCCCATATACAAGCCTCCTGACCTGAGAGGTGAGAAAGATGGCAAGGCAGAGGGTAGGTTTAAATAATAAGAAAAAAAATAACCCAGATAGAATGTTATGAACGCACTGTCTTTTTCTTCAGCTCTAGGCACTGAGCTCTTTTGGCATATTTTAAAATACATTATATATACTACATTAATAGACTCCTTATAGAACCAGATCTTCCTTTAGTTTCTGTGGTTCAAACCTTCTGCAAGAGCTTTCTACACACAGTATTTTCTCTACCTTGTTTAAAAGTACAGTCATGTATCTCTTAGGCAAGGATTCGTTCTGAGAACTGCATGGTCATATAATTTTGTTGTTGTGTGACCATAATAGAGTACACTTGCACAAACTGAGATGGGATAGCCTACTACACACCTAGTCTATAATGGGATAGCCTGTCACTCCTAGGCTACAAATCTGAGCAGCATGTTACTGTACTGAATACCGTAGGCAACTGTAGCATAATGGTAAGTACTTATGTATCTAAGCATATCTAAACATAGAAAAGGTACAGTAAAAATACTGCATACGAGATAAAAATTCGTTTACCTGTATCATGGCACTTGCCATGAATGGAGCCTGCAAGACTGCAAGTTGCTCTGGGTGAGTCAGTGAGTGAGTGGTGAGTGAATGTGAAGGCCTAGGACATTACTGTACATTACTGTAGACTGGATAAACACTGAACATTTAGGCTACACTAAATTCATTAAAAACTATTTTTCTTGAATAATAAATTAACCTTAGCTACTGTAACTTTTTTACTTTATAAACTTTTTAATTACTTTAGCATTTTGAGTATTTCATAATAACACTTAGCTTACAACACACATTGTATAGCTGTACAAAAATATTTTCTTCCTTTCTTTATATCCTTCTTTTTCTTTTTTTTTTTTTTTTTGGAAACAGACTCTTGTGTTGGCCAGACTGGAGTGCAGTGGCATGATCTCGGCTCAATGCAATCTTTGCCTCCCAGGTTCAAGTGATTCTTGTTGCTCAGCCTCCCAAGTACCTGGGATTACAGGTGCATGCCAACAAACCTGGCTAATTTTTGCGTTTTTAGTAGAGATGGGGTTTTACTATGTTGGCCAAGCTGGTCTGGAACTCCTGGCTTCAAGTGATCTGCCCGCTTCAGCCTCCCAAAGTGCTGGGATTACAGGTGTGAGCCAACATGCCCAGCCTTTATATCCTTCTTCTATAAGTTTTTTTTATTATATTTCTTAAATGTTTTACTTTCGTTTACTTTTTAAACTTTTTTGTTAAAAACTAAGACACAAACACACACAATAACCTAGGCCACACAAAGTCAGGATCATCAGTATCACTGTCTTCCACCTCCACATTTTGTCCCACTGGAAGGGGACAATAACACACATGGAGCTGTCATCTCCTGTGAAAACAATGCCTTCTTCTGGAATACCTCCTGAAGGACCTGCCTGAGGCTGTTTCACAGTTAACTACTTTTAATAAGTAGAAGAAATATACTCTAAAATAATAGTAAAAATATAGTATGGTAAATACATAAACCAGTAACATAGTTGTTTACTATCATTATCAAGTATGTACTATATATAATTGTATATGTTATACTTCTGTGTGACTGGAAGTACAGTGGGTTTATTTGTACCAGCATCACCACAAACACATGAGTAACGTGTTGCACTATAACATCAGTAGGCAACAGAAATTTTTCAGCTCCATTATAATCTTTATACACATATATAAAGACTAGTCCATGCCTGTAATCGCAGCACTTTGGGAGGCCAAGGCAGGCGGATCACCTGAGGTCAGGAGTTCAAGACCAGCCTGACCACATGGAGAAACTCCGTCCCTACTAAAAATACAAAATTAGCCAGGCATGGTGGCACATGCCTGTAATCCCAGCTACTTGGGAGGCTGAGGCAGGAGAATCACTTGAACCCAGGAGGTGGAGATTGCAGTGAGCCGAGATGGCACCACTGCACTCCAGCCTGGGCGACAGAGTGAGACTCTGTGTCAAAAAAAAAAAAAAAAAGATTAGTCAAGTGCAGTAGTGAGAAGGGAAGAAAGAAGGAAGAAAGAAGAGTAGAAAAAGAAGTGTGATCTGTAACTGACTGAACAATCAGTTTAAATACTCCATATGGGACCACCATTGTATATGTGGTCTGTTTTGTGTGGTGCATGACTGTATCTTTTTAAGATTCCTCCTATACCATACACTCCCGAAGGTCAGCGTATCCTATTGTCTTTGTAGTTTGCATATAATAAACAGTGAATACAGGTGCCGGGTGCGGTGGCTCACACCTGTAATCCCAGCACTTTGGATCATGAGGTCAGGGGATGGAGACCATCCTGGCCAACATGGTGAAACCCCATCTCTACTAAAATACAAAAATTATCTGGGCATGATGGCACATGCCTGTAGTTCCAGCTACTGAGGAAGCTGAGGCAGGAGAATCACTTGAACCCAGGAGGCGGAGGTTGCAGTGAGCTGAGATCGCACCACAGCACTCCAGCCTGGAGACACAGCAAGACTCTGTCTCAAAAAAACAAAACAAAACAAAACAAAACCAGGGAATAAATGAATGAAACAGTTAGAAAACAGGCATTTTAGTAAAAGGCTGAAGAAACTGGGTTGTGAGTTATAAACAGTAGAACATGTTAGGCTAATGTGGGTAAAAGAACTACCACATCAGCTTTGTATGGTATTTAACAAGGTATTTACCAAATATCACTTCTGGGGACCTATTCAAATCCAAGTAATAAGTAGTGCCATCACTGAGTTTCACTATGTATAAAGATGTTCATTCCAAAAAGTACAAAATACTTTTTCCCCTAGCCTGCTTCTGAGCGGTTGCCCTCTCTATCCCTGAAAGAATCAGAAATTGACCAAAAGTAGGAATTCTCATGGGGCTTACCCATCAAGGGAATACCTTTAGAATGAGGTGCCAAGGAAATTAGCATTCCTATTCCTGAAAAGCCTCAACAAGAGAAGTGAAAATCCTCAGCCCAGGAGGGCTTCTCCTTTCACATGCTCCATGAAATCCACCAGCCTAACTACCTGACTCTGGTACGGGCCTCCCTCTCCGCACTCTTAGTGTTCACAGTCCTGTAAACCATCACATTGGGTATTACAGTCTTACTCTGGCAAGCAGGTATCTCACAGTACTTCCAGTAGACACCATCCTCGTGCTCTGCCACATAGCACCAGGGGCTCACGTCTCCATCTGGGTTTCTGTTGGGGAAAAGGACAAAACTGATGACTCCTGATGTTTTTTGTTTTTTTGTTTTTTGTTTTTTTTTTTTTGAGACGGAGTCTCGCTCTGTCGCCCAGGCTGGAGTGCAGTGGCCGGATCTCAGCTCACTGCAAGTTCCGCCTCCTGGGTTCACGCCATTCTCCTGCCTCAGCCTCCCGAGTAGCTGGGACTACAGGCACCCGCCACCTCGCCCGGCTAGTTTTTTTTTTGTATGTTTTAGTAGAGACGGAGTTTCACCGGGTTAGCCAGGATGGTCTCGATCTCCTGACCTCGTGATCCGCCCGTCTCGGCCTCCCAAAGTGCTGGGATTACAGGCTTGAGCCACCGCGCCCGGCCGACTCCTGATGTTTTAATTCAGCTGGTTCATTGCTTTTCAGTTTTACAGAAAAGGAAATGCTTTAGCTTCTGTATTCTCTCTAATAGTTGGTCTGTATCTCAGTGCTGTCTCTCATCAAAAGGGAAAAAATGGTAATATTACAAGAACAAATATATCTGCTCTGACAGATACTTCAGAGTTTGGGGGGAAGTGAGCAAAGGTAATATATGTTTAGGCAAATTCACTGTAGTATAACTAGGACAAATGGCCACTGCACACATCATGCCAAATAGCACTGGCACCTTGAATGTGAACGTGGAGATTCCAAGGCTGAGTGAGCATAGGGGCTCTCAGCGCTGCTGATGAATATGCGAACTGACACAAATGGTCAGAGCAGCAATTTGGGAATTAGAGCCAAAGGACCTAGAAATATGCAAGCCCCCCACTTGGCAATTTCCTCTTTAGGAATTTATTCTAAGGAAATCTTATCTATAAAGATGTTCAACAAAACACTTTTATAATATAAAAAAACAGGTGGAAATAGCAAATATCCAACAACAAAGGACTGGTTAAATAAATTGTATATCCATAGAAGGGAATATGTGATATAGAGACCAGTCTTATTAATTTGCAAATATATTCACAATGCCTTGTGAGGCTTTTTTTTTTTTTTTTTTTTTTTTTGAGACGGACTCTCACTCTGTCACCCGGGCTGGAGTGCAGTGGCGTGATCTCGGTTCACTGCAACCTCCAACTCCCAGGCTCAAGTGATTCTCCTGCCTCACGCCTCCCAAGTAGCTGGGACTACAGGTGCCCGCCGCCATGCCTGGCTAATTTTTGTTTTTTTTGTTTTTAGTAAAGGTGGGGTTTCACCATGTTGGCCAGTCTGGTCTCCAACTCCTGACCTCAAGTGATCCGCCCATCTCAGCCTTCCAAAGTGCTGAGATTACAGGCGTGAGCCACCATGCCCAGCCTTCTTAGATGTGTTTTTAAAGAGGCAGTTATAAAACCCAATAGATGACATAATCCCATGTTTTGAAAAGACTTATTTAGGAAAGAATGTACACCAAACTCTTATAAAGTGTCTCTAGACACTGGAACTATTGGTGATTTCGACTTTTTTCTTTTCTGGTTTTATTTTATTTCCTCTATATTGAATACTCCAATGGTGTAATTTTTAAACAGTAAAATAGAACTCACTTAATAAAGACTCCACTGGGCTGGGTGCAACAAGAGCAAAACTCTGTCTCAAAAATTAAAAAATAAAAATAAAAATAAAATAAAGACTCCACTGACAAGCTTTCACCAGGATCAGGCTCACATTTGCTAGAAATGGGTGCTATTCCTTCCTCAAAATGCTAACTCCTCAGAGAATACTGAAGAAAACTGCGTCAGTCTCAGCTAGAACTTGTGATCCTGTCATGAGGTACCAACTTCTGATATGGAGATAATATTTTTAAAGATCTATTTCACATTTCTAAATGAGAATGGCCTGGAGTAAATACGCTTTAAGGTCTTTCCAACTCATAGGTGGCATAACAATAACAAGCAACACTACTGAAGCAGATAAATAAAATGGCAGGGGCTACTGGACACACAGAAAAGCCTTGCCTCTCTTCACTGCTTTCCAAGCCCCTTTTATTTAGACTCAGAACACTGGAAAGCTGACACTCTGGTTAGGCCGGAAATGGGCATAAAGATCCTGCAACAGGAGCTGGGAGTAACCCCTATCAGGCCAGAGTGGACTAAGCCTACCGTGCAGCCTAGAAGATAAGCTTTCCCAAAGTACAAAGCGTCCTTTTGTTTCTTGTGCCCAAAGGCAGGTGCCAGCACCAACTCTGCTCTTCCCCAGTCTCTGCCTTCCCTTCTAAGCCAGTTACTTTGAGCCCAGAAAAGTGCATTCCCATCACTCGCCAACTCTCAGACATCTCTAATGTGATGGGTCTGAAAAAGTCACACAAAACAAACATGGTGTCGGGTGTCAGCTGAGAAATCAAAGTAGGAAAACTTGTACAAAGCCCTTCTTTAAACAGTATTTTACTGTCATTTTCCTCCCTTTATTCAGTGTTCAGCTTTGATGTATTTATTTGGTAAAGCCCTTAGAAAACTGTTTATTACCAATGTCAAAACCATATTGAAAAGCATCAGAATAGCTTAATAAAGAACAAGCAAATTCATCCTTGACTTTGCTGCAGTGCTAAAACAAAAGGCCTGGACTCTTTGATGTGATAATCAACAATTTCAGCCTCCCTTTTCCAAAGTACAAACTGGTATTAAATAGTTCAGGTCTCCTGCATTCCATCAAATCAAACGAGAGGGTTTGATTTGATGGCTGACCAGGGCTAAGGAGAAAGGTGGTCCCTCCTGGCTCTCACTGCTCTCTTAATGGATGTTTACAGTACATTTCTAGGAGCCTGTGAGTAGAAGTGGGTGCTAATCCACACGAAAGAAAAATTTTTCACATAAATTAGGCCTCACTGGAAACTTAAAATTTACCTTAAAGTCAGACTTAAAAACATGAGCTCTTCTGAGAAGACTTGCTTGATAGGAAGCAACAGAGCAATGGAATAAACCAACAGCCTACTACCAAGAGACACTGTGGAACAAGAAGATGAGTAACTATGGAAAAACAAAAACCAAATACTTGTCTCTCTTCCTAAACACTCTTCTCAACCCAACCAACTATTCCTATGAATAGAAAACCTATGGGAAGGTAATAAAAATTGGGGTGGGACTAATTTTTTAATTTATGCAAAAGATAAATTAACATGTATAACTTGGAAAATAAAATATAAAAGAATTATTTAATGAGCATGTAACTTGAACAATAAAAGACAACAGATAGCAAAATGTTGAAGGGGCAAATACCCAAATTGGTTGTCTCTGGGACTTGGGACTTGGTGGGGAGGGTTTCAGGGAAAATAGGTAAAATGGGGAACTCTAACTATTTAAATAACATATATTTGTACTGTTTGAGAAGTTTTTTTTTTTTAAGAACAAGCTTTTAACACTTTTATAACAAACAAAATAAGTCAATAGCAACTAGGAGGGAATGGTCAGTTGATACAAGATAGGCAAAGGTATAGGGATAAAGAAACCATAGACTAAAGGCCTGGTGACTTTGAGACAACTACAAGGGCCCTAGAGTGTTAGCAAAGGTATGCAGATGGCAGAAGGTAAACAGTGTGGCCCACACAATACAGGAAAATATATGTTGGCTCAGCTGCGTCAATAGTGCCATGGTTGAGATTCCAATGTATGTAGAACCAGGGACACGGTGTATAGTTCAACAATCATTTTCCCCTATCCCAATGGCTCAAGAGGCTGCCTTTGCACCTGTCCTACTAATAATTAAATTCAATGCATTGCTGAACCATGAGTCTCACTACCAGGATCTTGGGCATAAGCGGCACAAATGTATAACCAAAAGTGCTTACAATCTTTGTTCTGGACCCTACATATCAGTGATCCTGAATTTGTTTTCAATCACAGATAACTCTGAGAAGCTGATCAAAGCTATGGATCATCTCCAGGAAATTGTGAATACACATTTGAAGCACCATGGATATCAGGTTAAGATCCCCTGCTAGAGTCAGACAGGAGGTGAAAAGCGAAGTTAACACCTTAGTCTACTAAAAGGAAGTAAATGGCACACATCTGTTGGATACAGCTGTTCCCAGAGCAAGGTTATCCTGGGCTGGCCGGAGGTAGAATAATGTAGGCAGCTTCCTTTGCTCAGAAGCAGAGGGAGTTTTCGGTCACAGATGGTGCTGTTTGACCACAACATTCTCAGTAGCGTAGGCTGCTCTGCTAACTGTGTATTGTCCACTGGTGGTAGGGCTAACTAAGAAAACCCTTCAAAAGAGACAAAGAAGTGATCAGACAGAAAAGCAGAGCTTTGAAAGCCAGCATTAAAGCAACCCATGTTGAAAACAATGGTAAATTTGTGTGTATTTGTGTGTGTGTGTGTAAGGTGTGGAAGAAATATTTTAAAAACTGACAAGATAAGTCTCTTGAGTTGGCCAAAAGACTTTCCCTAGTTGTGAGCTGGGATGAAAGGGGTTGGAAGAAGAGACCAGATATATATCTATTGTTTTAAAGTACTGAGTGGTCCCATCTTACCTGCAATAGTTGTGCTCACCCAGGCCCCCCTCCCCGTTGGGGTATTTCAGAGTGTTGTATGGATGCTGGAAAGTCTCGTTCCAAAACAGACATGGCTTCCCGCCTTGTAGTGCTGTCCAGTTCTGTGTTCCCCTATAATCCGCACCATTGGCTGTGAAACACTCTAGAAGAAAGAAAAGACAGAGCAAACTAATTTTCTGGCAACATTCATAGTTTCCTCCCTCTTTGGTTGATGTTTTGTTTTGTTTGGACCAAGTTGGAAATGGATAGTGTCTTGCTAGATCCTGGACACAGTGCAGTTAACACTTCTGGGGCTGAACAAATCTGAAACAAGGTACCCTCAAAAAGCTAGGCTAATCTTGGCACTAGCTTATCTACAGACACTAGAACATTTTCCCCTAAAGTATACAGATCCCAACTAGGACATAAACAGGGAGTTGAAGTGTACTGAAGCCCATGAAGTGAACCAGGAAACCCCCAAATCTGGGAACAGTTGGTAACAGCCATCCATGTGGAATTCTGGGTACTCGGAGGGGGTCACTGCTCTAGCCAGTGTCTCTGTGTGGTAACTAGAACCAGGTCACCAGCTGTAACTGAGCTCTCCCCTACAGTCTGAAAAGCTGCACTGACACTTGGATTTAATAAGACCATCGGATACAGCAATGCTTTGGAATCCCAATCACACAAATCTGGGAATGACTCACATTCCCTGGTAATGAAGAACAGTCCTCCCCATGCTGTTTGAGATAGAGGTGCAACAAAACAGACAATCAACATGAGGGAGGAAGGGCTGGGCTGGCATTTTCTCTCATCTCTTTCTGAAATTCTTTTGATGAGGCACATTGAAAATGGTCTCAGGTCCAATTTAATAAAATGACAAATCCTCACAGGTGCAACAATGTGTTTCTAAAATCTGCTTCTCAGACTTTGGGGGATGGGGACTGAGGCTGATAGGATTTTCACCCACATATTGCATGCATTAAACTCGAAGAGGTTCATGAGACAGGCACAGTACAAAGAACAACTTTTTAAAATTAGCTTAGTTGAAACTGACAGATAGAAGCACTTCAAACACTTCTTTAAGATATATCACTAGAAAACTGACAATCTGGGGGAGTTACACTAGCAGTCTTAGCTGCATTTCTTTCCTTCTCCTGGCATGCACTGACCTATAACTTCCAGTATTAAAGACTCTTAATACCATCTCCTGTTGTCATCCATGTGCCTACTCCAGTCTAAGCGTCTGAACAACATGAACGCATTCTGGAAGATATTTCTTTTAATACTTCAGTCTATACACAGAACATCTCTCTTCCAGCACCCCCTTCCTCCGACCATCCAGGCCCTGTGTTTTGTCTGGAATGGCACCATTTTATGGATAGCCAAAATAATCTGAACATCTACCTGTGCAGGAAACCCTAGCAATTTATTTTTTATTATTTTTATTTTTTGAGATAGAGTCTCACTCTGTTGCCCAGGCTGGAGTGCAGTGGCGCAATCTCAGCTCACTGCAACCTCTGTCTCCCAGGTTCAAGCGATTCTCCTGCCTCGGCCTCCCTAGTAACAGGGATTATAGGCACCCTCCACCATGCCCAGCTAATTTTGTGTTTTTAGTAGAGAAAGGGTTTCACCATGTTGGCCAGGCTGGTCTCAAACTCCCAACCTCAAGTGATCCGCCCACCTGGGCCTCCCAAAGTGCTGGAATTATAGGTGTGAGCCACCATGCCCCGCCAACCCTAGCAATTTATCATGTCTGGTACAACACTCATGTGTTATGATAAGTGCAATTCTTCGTGTACCATGAGGACCAAACCCCTCTACCAAGAGTCTGCATAAATAAGTTCAAAGGAGGCATAAATTGAAGGAGGCAGCTCAGTGTAGCATAAAATGCACTAAACCAAGAGACTAAGCCTTGGCTTCTTGTCCTGGACCTGCTGCTGACCAGCTGTGCGACCTTGGATGAATAAACATCATCCAAATCACTTCTAATATTTACACAGTGTTTTACCATGTGCCAAACTCTGTCTAAGTGCTTTACAAATGTCAACCTGCCACCAACCCAGAGAGGTACCTTAGTACCCCATTTTGCAGATAAGGGAACTGGGCACTCGACCATACCCTATACTGCCTCTAATGGAACCTCTTCGGCATCATTCTTGCTTCCCCCATTCTCTCCCTCACTCCACTTCCGATTTTCGTCAGCAAGTCCTGTTGACTTCCCTAAAACATATACCCTGAAACTGCCTTCTCCTCTCCATCTTTGATGCCACCAGTATAGTCCCTTTTATCATCAGAGAACTGTTTGGGTCTCACAGCTTCCACTTTTGTTCTCTTACAATCCATTCTCCATAGTTCTTAAGAGAATGATGGCACTCAAAACAAAACTCAGACTCTTCCTTGGTGTGTGCAAGGCCTCTGTGACACAGCCTCAGCCCCTTCCCCCCACTGAAGCAGAGCTCTTCCCTTACTCATTCGCTGTGCTCCAGCCACCCTGGTCTGCTTTTAATTCTGTGAACACACTATGCTATTTCCTGCCCAAAATGTTCTTCCCCTAATACTTCCCATCACAGACTAAATACACCTTCTCAGAAAACCCTTCTTATCATCTTTACTCCTATTTTTCTGCCCTTTGTTTGCTTCACAACACTTACTATCACAAGGAATATATGTGATCTGAGAGAGAGAGAGAGAAAGAGAGAGAGAGAGACAATGTGTGTGGTATGTACCACACCAGACACACCAGAGCTCTATCCCAACCCCAGAGCTAGAGCAGGACCTGAAACCTATATTTCTGAAAGGCAGTCCAGGTGGTTCTGTTAAGTAATCCGGTTTGAGAACCACTAGACTAGATGATTCTAAGAACATCAGCCAACCTTTACCAATTGCTAGAATTTTAATTGCTGTGTGTTAATACATGTTTTTCTCCTATCAGAACTTGCATATCAAAACATCACACTGTACCCCTTAAATAAATAGGATAAAAATAAATTTTTTTAAAAAGTGTGAAGGGTGATCCAGGGCCAGAAATGCAGCTCAATAGATCAATGGAAGGTCTTAGCTATACATAGCAACCTGCAGGACAGGTGGGGTTCCTGAGACTCAGATGACTTGGTTTGTAATACAAAAGAATATGGCAGAATGTGTAATAAAAAGAATCCATGGCTGGGCACAGTGGCTCAAGCCTGTAATCCCAGCACTTTGGGAGGCTGAGGCAGGTGGATCACCTGAGGTCGGGAGTTCGAGATCAGCCTGGCCAACATGGAGAAACGCCGTCTCTACTAAAAATACAAAATTAGCTGGGGGTGGTGGTGCATGCCTGTAATCCCAGCTACTTGGGAGGCTGAGGCAGGAGAATCGCTTGAACCCGGGAGGTGGAGGTTGTGGTGAGCTGAGATCACACCATTGCACTCCAGCCGGGGCAACAAGAGTGAAACTCAGTCTCAATAAATAAATAAATAAAATCCATGCACCCGGCAGTCCTCATGGAAACGAGATGGATCTGAGAGTGGAAACAGGAAAGTGCAGGCTTCTTTGCTTGGGTCTGTTCCTCTCAGACCCAATCTTATTCTCAGTTACACTGGTGAAACTGAGGCAATGTATCAGATTCTGTGGTTATTTTTTGACCAGACTTGCCCAGTACATATAAATGATGGAGAAAAGCAAGGAAAACAAACTTGAAAGCTCTGCATTTAAAGTCATCTAGTGCATCCTGATTTCATCAGAGTACTAGGGTACATATTAGGTAAATATGACCCTACCTCCCTTATTTTTTTTTTTTCTTCAAAACAGTGATTTTATTTCCTTTGACTATATACCTAGAACTGAGATTGCTGGAATATGGTCATTCTATTTTGAATCATTTGAGGAACTTCCATACTGTTTTCTATCGTGATTATGTTAAATTTGTTTAACTTTTATTTTGGGTTCAGGCGTACATGTGAAGGTTTGTTGCATAGGTAAATTCATGTCACAGGGATTTGTTGTACAGATTATTTCATCACCCAGGTACCCAACAGTTCTCTTTCCTGCTGCTTTCCCTCCTCCCTCCCTCCACCCTCAAGTAGACCCCAGTGTCTGTTGTTTCCTTCTTTGTGTTCATAAGTTCTATCATGTAGCTCCCAGCCTCCCTTATTTTCTACTGCTATGAAACTGATGTAAGCTTTGGCTAAATAAGCAAGGAGTGGCTTACACCAACATGAAACACACACACACACACTGAGCCAACTGTTTATTTATGTATTCAGTGAAAAGAGAATGAGTGAAAGCAAGAGATCTAATGTCTAGGAAATTATTCATTAATTAATTCAGCAAATATTTATTCAATACTATGTGCCTGGCACTGTTCACAGCCCTGGGGCTACAGAGACGAACAAATATCCTGTATTCATGGGGCTTACATGTTTATAATAAACTGATGAAAATGAATGTCATACAGTGGTAAGTGCTATTAGGAGGAATGAAGCAGAGGAGAGGGTGTAAGATGGAATGGTGAGGGTTCTCTCTTAGGGTGGGTCAGGGAAAGCCTAGTGAGCAGAGTTGTGGATGAAGGGAGGAAGCAAACCCAGTGAATGAGGCGGGAGGTGTGTAACCGGCAGAGGGTCCAGCAAATGCACAGCCTCTGCAAATGGCAATATGCTTGGCAGGTTTGGGGAGCTACAAAGCTGCTCCTCTAATCCGACTGGAGCAGGAGAATGAGCAGGGAAGGGCAGGCAAGGCCAGGATATGTAAGGTCTTGAGGGTTAGATAAATGAGATTTTGGCTTTTGTTCTAAGTGTAAGGGGAAGCCACTGGAGGGTTTAGAGCAGGGGAATGACATAATGTGACTTATCTTTATTTTTATTTATTTATTTTTGTGACTTATCTTTTAATAGAATTGTCTAACTGTTGGGTGGAGGAAAACCCGTTGACAGGCAGGAACTAGGCAAGGAGAAAAGTAGGTAGTTACCGTAGAAGGATGGGCAAGAAAGAAGGATGGCCTGGACTAGGCTGGCAGCTGTGGGGTGGTGAGAAGTGGACCGATTCCAGATATATTTTGAAGGTAGTGGCAAAAGTATTTGCTGGGGGTTTGGATACAGGGTCTGAGAGACAGAGGGGTCACACAGCACACCAAAAGGGCCTGAGCAACCAGGTGAGTAGTGATACCATTTACTGTAATAGGGAGGGCTCAGGAATGTCACAGTATTTGTGGGGTAGAATCAAGAATTTGGTTTTGGGTAGGTTAAGTTTGACATCTTCGGAAAACTGAATGGAGATGTAGAATAAGCAAATGGCTACATGAGTCTGGAGTTCAGGAAAAAGGCTGAGGCTAAAGCTAGAGATATGGTCCCCAGCACTTACGTGTAGAGGGAATAGGATTCTGTGTGTATCAGCCCCAGCATCTGGGGCTGAGCCCGGGGGCCTCCAACATATCACACTTTGCAATGATGACCAAGAAAGTACAGCCTGTGGGGTAGGAGAAAAGCTAGGAAAATGTTTTCAGTAATTTTTGTTTTCTTTATCACACAACTTCTAGCAACAATGTGGTACAGTATGGAAAGTGTATGTTAGGGGCTCTAGAACCAGACCTCAGCTTTTCAGTTTACAAGCTACAAGCACTTGCCTAACCTCTTTGAGCCTCAGTTTCTTGACTTGCAAATTGAGGGATTTGATTATCTACAGCTCAGGGCAGTTGGAAGAATTGGAAAGTGTGCAAGTAAAGTACTTGGTACATAGTAGGTATCCAAAAATTATTATTGTATAATCATAAAGGTATAAAAATAATCAAGCTTTATATAAGCTTAGAAATATTATAAGCATCATGATAATTTAGGTTATTCTGAGGCTAGGCACGGTGGCTTACACCTGTAATCCCAGCACTTTGGGAGGCTGAGGCGTGCAGATCACTTGATATCAGGAGTTCGAGACCAGCCTGGGCAACATGGCGAAACCCCGTCTCTATCAAAAATATAAAAAATTAGCCAAGCATGGTGGTGTGGGCTTGTGGTCACAGCTACTCAGAAGGCTGAGGTAGGAGGATCGTTTGAGTCTGGGAGGCAGAGGTTGCAGTGAGCCAAGATCACGTCACGGCACTATACCCTGGGTGACAGAGTGAGAACCCCATCTCAAAATGTGTGTGTGTGTTGGGGGGGCACATTATTCTGGTCCATAAAATAATTAGCTATAAAAGGCAAGATAACATGAGTATGTGGGCACATCATCCTACTACAATTCTGTTTAAAGTTAGGCTAAATCAAAATGGAACATATATATGGTTTGAATCCTGTGTTGAATCCTAGCGTTCAATGGATAAGCAGTAAGGGAAAAAGATACAGAGAAGCAAATAGGTTTTTCTTTTTCTTTTTTTTCTTTTGAGACGGAGTCTCGCTCTGTCACCCGGGCTGGAGTGCAGTGACTGAATCTCAGCTCACTGCAAGCTCCGCCTCCTGGGTTTATGCCATTCTCCTGCCTCAGCCTCTCCAGCCTCCGCCTCCTGGGTTTATGCCATTCTCCTGCCTAGCTGGGACTACAGGCGCCCGCCACCTCGCCCGGCTAGTTTTTTGTATTTTTTAGTAGAGACGGGGTTTCACTGTGTTAGCCAGGATGGTCTCGATCTCCTGACCTCGTGATCCGCCCGTCTCGGCCTCCCAAAGTGCTGGGATTACAGGCTTGAGCCACCGCGTCCGGCCAGGTTTTTCTTAATCAAAATTTCAGCTGTAAATATGATGAAACACATCTTCATTTATTTATGCTACTAAAATCACATAATTCAATATTTATACTAATCATAAGTGAGGAAGACACAAGTTAATAGAGTCCCAGGAAAAACTCTGCCAGATTGTATAATACCTGCTCTGTAGTTGTAAAGTTCATGTTTAAACTATAACAAGGTATTCTTTTAAAATAATTAAAACTTGGCCAGGCGCGGTGGCTCACACCTGTAATCCCAGCACTTTGGGAGGGCGAGGTGTGCAGATCACCTGAGGTCGGGAGTTCGAGACCAGCCTGATCAATATGGAGAAACCCCATCTCTACTAAAAATACAAAATTAGCCAGGCATGGTGGTGCATGCCTGTAATCCCAGCTACTCGGGAGGCTGAGGCAGGAGAATCACTTAAACCCGGGAGGTGGAGGTTGCAATGAGCCAAGATTGCACCATTGAACTCCAGCCTGGGCAACAAGAGTGAAACTCCATTAAAAAAAAAAAACAAAACTTGACATGTATAAGGTAGTGGTAGGAAAAGAGTAGTTAATCCAGTAGTTAATCTAAAAGACATCCTAATCTTTGGTAAGATTTAATAAAGCTGAAGAATTTGCTCTCTGTAAAGCTCTATAAGTAGGTAATTCTCAATTTGTCCAAAAACACACTATTGAGAAATACAACATTTTTATCATATTGAATCTAGAATATTCCTGGTTTTCTGGTAGAATTACTAGCTAGATCTTTATATATGATGCTTGTGAGAGTCATGTTTTTTTTTAATCCACCAAAGTTAAGTCTCCGTTCTCTGTGGGACCACTTAGCACTTCTACTGATCTTATGTTGGAAGAATCTGTCTGGTTTCAACCTGGCTTGAAATCAACATCAATCAATTCACATTAAAACAGCATCTTAAAGCAAGACGGCAGAGAACATATTCCAATGAGAATATCCTTTGCTCTTTAAAAAATGTCTATGAAGCTTGGTAGGTGGATAGATTATAGAAATCTAAGGTTTAGGTGTAAATGCTTTTTTTTTTTTTTTTTTTTTTTTGAGATGGAGTCTCGCTCTGCTGCCCAGGCTGGAGTGCAGTGGCCGGATCTCAGCTCACTGCAAGCTCCGCCTCCTGGGTTCACGCCATTCTCCTGCCTCAGCCTCCCGAGTAGCTGGGACCACAGGCGCCCGCCACTTCGCCCGGCTAGTTTTTTGTATTTTTTAGTAGAGACGGGGTTTCACTGTGTCAGCCAGGATGGTCTCGATCTCCTGACCTCGTGATCCGCCCGTCTCGGCCTCCCAAAGTGCTGGGATTACAGGCTTGAGCCACTGCGCCCGGCCCTTTTTTTTTTTTTTTTTTTTAATGTTTAGAGGGTATGGCTCAAGCCTATAATCCCAGAACTTTGGGAGGCAAAGGCAAGAGGATCACTTGAGCCCAGGAGTTCAAGACCAACCTGGGCAACATAGGGAGACCCCCATCTCTACAAAATTAAAATTAAAATTCAAAATGTGCTGGGTGTGGTGGTATGTGCTTATAATCCTAGTTATTTGGGAGGCTGAGGTGGAGCCCAGGAAGTCAAAGCTGCAGTGAGCCATGGTCATGTCACTGCACTCTAGCCTGGGTGATGGAGTGAGACCCTATCTCAAAAAACATATATATAGAGAGAGGGCAAAATGACAGTGTTGTCAAATATTCACATAGCACACCTATTGCCCTGTTGGGTTTCAAATACAGACTGGTGCCCAGTGGGAATTTGCACCACTTCAAAGCTCCTGGGCAGACTACCCTTTGCCTTCAGACACTCAAAAGCACTATGGGAAAGCTGCTTTCAGTTATGTGAAACCCTGTAGTAAAGGGGCCTGTGGCCCTGGGAAGGCAGGGGTTCCCAGTCTTTTCCAACCCAACACCACTGAGGGTATGATAGGACACACTCCTATCTTCAAACATGGCTCTCCAAGAGCAGTGATTTCTACAATTGCACAGAGGAATGTCATCAGATCTAGAATAGAGAGAGGACAGTTTAGAGAAAAAACAACAATCCTGTACATACATAGTACATATGGAGAATCAGTGCAATAAAGGGGAAATGATATCAGAGAAGCAGCTAACACTGTGGTTTGAACAAACCACCCAGATGTCATTCGGCCTCAGTTTCTTCCTTGGTTTCCTCATTTGTGAAATTAGGAGGGTTGAGCCACATTATCTCAACGTCCCTTCACTGTAAATGTCTACAATTTCAAGTTCAAGATCTAACAAAATGAAACTCAGGTTCAAAAGTCTGGGGTGATATGACTGGAAAGGACTCATGGCTAAAAATCTCTTCCAGGCTTAAAATTCTCTAATTCTATATTTCTCTAATGGAAGTAAGAATTCTATGGTTTAAAAAAAACAAACAAACCTCACCTCCCATGTGGGCCTTCCCTCTGAGAGGCACTTAGGCCCTTTTTTTTCTTTTTTTTAAAGTCAGGGTGTTGCTCTGTCACACAGGCTGGAGTGCAGTGGAGCAATCATGGCTCACTGCAGCCTCTACCTCCCGGGCTCAAGTGATCCTCCCATCTCAGCCTCCCACATAGTTGCGACTATAGGCATGTGTCACCACACCTGGCTAATTTTTTAATTTTTTGTAGATATGGGGTCTACATTGTCTAGGCCAATCTCGAACTCCTGGGCTCAAGCTCTCCACTTGCCTCTGCCTCCCAAAGTGCTAGGATTACAGGCAAGAGCTATTGTGCCCGGCCTACTTAGGCATTCTTCTTGCTTAAAAGAAACTACATCTTCAGCAAGTAAATTGCAAGAAAATAAAAAAAGGGGAAATCTAAGGGTTAACAGAGATTTAGGACTCACATTATCTAAATACACCTTGTTTAGATCTTGCCTGAAGTGTCAAAAATACTAATAAGACAACCAGGAAAATTTGAGCATTGACTGGATATTTGATGGCATTAAGGAATTATTCTTTTTTCCAGGTGTAATAACAGTACTATTACTATGTTTTTGAAGGGAATCCTTAGCATTTAGAGATACATACTAAAATGTTTACAGATGAGGTGACCTATCTGAAATTGGTTACAAAGTAATGTAGTAAGGGGAATGAAGAGGGTATAGATGAAATAACATTAGCCATGGTTAATAATTGTGGGAGTCGGGAGACAGATACATGGGACTTCCTTGCACTCTCTTCTCTATTTGCGTCCTGAACAAATAAAAAATAAAAAATTTTTCAAAGGACATCTTGAAAATAGTTACCAACATGTTATTTTGAAATTAATCTACCTTAGCCTTTTTTCAAGAACTATAAATAAATTCAGCCATAAAGTTAGCCATCTAAAATCGATATTCATATATCATGTTCTTGGATTATGTATTAACAGTGCCAAATGACCGTAGAACGAGCTGCCCTTTTGCCCAAAGTGGAATTACCACAACAAAAATCACTGCAATGTTTTACGTATTAGTTGCTTTTTCATGAAAATACCTTTTAGATCTTTTCCTTTTAAGGAGACGGTGCCCTTAAAAACAGCACAGAAGGAAAGGCCATGCCTCTCAAAGATACTTTAACTAAAGAATTTATACTTTTGGAAGGGGACGTGAGTTCTTCTATTTGAATCTCCAACTTATTTATCTCTACTAAGAGATGAAATATTTAATTACTTAAAAGACAATTCCAAGAAAAATTGAACTTACAGAGCAAGCATAAGACCAGATGTTTGAATTCAGAAGAACCATGAAAATGCTTCAGAGAGGGGGCCTTATTTGTTAAATAAAAATTCGAAAAACAAATAATTATCAAGGCAGAGAAAGTCCAGAATGCAGTGGCTTGGGTACCACTCTTTTCCCATCTGGCTCTCATCTTGAATATGCTCCACTCCTACCCAGGCAGGGTCCCCTGGAAAACATGCCATGCTTGTCACTGTGAGCATGTGTGTTTCTGCCAGGAATAGTCATCATGAATATGCATTAGTGTTGAGGAATTTTTATTTATCATTTACCATATTATAAACCCATATAATAGGGGCATTTGAGTCAGAGCGACTCCATCTTGAACAGCAGATGGGTAAAATGAGGCTGGAACCTGCTGGGCTACATCCCCAATTTAGGCATTCTTAGTCACAGGATGAGATAGGTCAGCACAAGATACAGGTCACGAAGACTCTGCTGATAAAACAGGATGTGGTAAAGAAGCCAGTCAAAACCCCCCAAAACCAAGATGGCGACGAAAGTGATCTCTGGTCATCCTACTGCTCATTACACACTAATTATAATATATTAGCAAACCAAAAGTCACCCCTACAAGCACCATGACAGTTTACAAATACCACAGCAACATCCAGAAGTTACCCTATATGATCTAAAAAAAAGGAACCCTCAGTTCCGGCAACTCCTCACCCCTTTCCCGGAAATCTTATGAATAATCCACCCCTTGTTTAGCATATGGTTAAGAAATAACCATAAAAATAGCCAACTAGCTACCCTCGGGGCTGCTCTGCCTATGGAGTAGCCATTCTTTTGTTTATTTACTTCTCTAATAAACTAGCTTTTACTTTACTCTGTGGACTTGCCCTGAATTCTTTCTTTTTTTTTTTTGAGATGAGTCTCACTCTGTGGCCCAGGCTGGAGTGTAGTGGCACAATCTCGGCTCACTGCAACCTCCGCCTCCCAGGTTCAAGCGATTCTCCTGCCTCAGCCTCCCTAGTAGCTGGGATTACAGGCGCCCATCACCATGCTTGGCTAATTTTTGAATTTTTAGTAGGGACAGGGTTTCACCATGTTCACCAGGCTGGTCTCAAACTCCTGACCTCAGGTGATCCGCCCGCCTCCGCCTCCCAAAGTGCTGGGATTACAGGCGTGAGCCACTGTGCTGGACCCCTGAATTCTTTCTTATGCAAGATCCAAGAACCCCCTTTTGGGGTCTAGATCAGGACCCCTTTCTGGTATCACAACCATCAAATTGAAGCCCAAAAGATACTTTTTGAGGAAAAAAAGTCCATTAACCTAGGAACATTCAGGTCTATAATATGTAGAGATTAAACCTCAGTTAAAGAATGGATTCATTCAAATAGTCAAAAGTCACTGACTCAGCAGAACTCTAAGAAAAATATTTCATTTATTAACCAAAGCACCTTGATGGATTTTACTTCTAATACCAATAGAATATATTCTATTATACTTTGGTGATGTAAAGCATCTATCTCTCAATGTAATATGTGAGTACAAATAAATCTACCTTAGATATTTATTCATAAATATCTTCCTGAATCTTGAAATAAAATTTCATACTAGAAAGTTTTCAGGCCGGGCGCGGTGGCTCAAGCCTGTAATCCCAGCACTTTGGGAGGCCGAGACGGGCGGATCACGAGGTCAGGAGATCGAGACCATCCTGGCTAACCCGGTGAAACCCCGTCTCTACTAAAAAGTACAAAAAACCAGCCGGGCGAGGTGGTGGGCGCCTGTAGTCCCAGCTACTCGGGAGGCTGAGGCAGGAGAATGGCGTAAACCCGGGAGGCGGAGCTTGTAGTGAGCTGAGATCTGGCCACTGCACTCCAGCCTGGGCGACAGAGCGAGACTCCGTCTCAAAAAAAAAAAAAAAAAAAAAAGAAAGTTTTCATAGCCTGGCAACATAGTGAAACGCTGTCTCTACAAAAAATATTTTTTAAAAATTAGGGTGCCTCCCAGCTACTCGGGAGGCTGGGGCAAGGGTCTCTCTTGAGCCTTGGGAGGTCTAGTCTTCAGTGAGCTGTAATCACGCCTGGGTGACAGAGCGAGACCTTGTCTCAAAAAAAGAAGTTTTCATATAAGGATACGGGAAACGTGAGATGTTTTAAAGCTGTAAGTCCAGCTTGCTGAGGGACAATACCTCAGCTCATTATAAGCCAGCTCTAAAGAAAACAAAAAGACAAAAGATGGAGAACTATTTGAAGGCTCAGGGTCTAGAATAGGTAGCACTAACTTCTATAGAAACCAGGGGTTTTGAAACAAGTCACACAGTACCTGCTGCCACAGCTCTTAAAGGACTTGATTCCCTTGAACTGTAATTGCTCAGGAAGCACATAGCCCTGTTTCCAATAGCTTGTGAGCATCTTACTCACCTTTGTATCCTCAGCAACTACAGACCACATAGAAGGTGCCTGGCAAAATGTCTGTTGAAAAAGGGAAGCTGGTGAATGAGGGGCTAGGGGAAAGCTCCACTACAGATACATTCAGGGTGCATTAGTTTCCTCACCAATGTATTCCTCTAGCCCAGCCTCAAGACTTACCTAGCAATACCTATGAGAAGTTCTAGGAAAGTTTATGTAAATCAAGTATAAGTTTATGTAAATCAAGAAAATAAAATATTTGCTATTTAAACCAGGGACTCTGCTATTTAAAGGAAATGGATGGTGGCTGGGTACAGTGGCTCACCCTTGTAATCCCAGTATTTTGGGAGGCCAAGGCGGGAGGATCACTTGAGGCCAGGAGTTCGAGACTAGCTTGGCCAACATAATGAAACTCCGTCTCTGCTGAAAATACAAAAATTAGCTAGGTGTGTTGGTGCACACTTGCAGTCGCAGTTACTTGGGAAGCTGAGGCATGAGAATTGCTTGAACCCAGCAGACAGAGGCTACAGTGAGCCAAGATTGTGCCACTGCACTCCAGCCTGGGTGACAGAGCGAGACTCCATCTAAAAAAATAAAATAAAATAAAATAAAACAATAAATATGAATTTTATATTCTTAGTTCGCTTTAAGCAGGAGGCACCCAGCTCAAATCTATGCCTTGCCTCACTCGCTTGAGCAAACTTTTTCCGTATTGTCTGAAGTTCTCAATTAGACGAAAAGGAGATAAACTGATATGATCCAGCTTCTAGACAAGTTTTGTTAGTAATGCCTGTGACCTATTTTTAATGTCAGATGGCAAGAAAGTTCCCCAATAATGGAGTCCTGGAGGGCAGCCAATACCCCATGGAAGCCAGACTCTGGGCTTTTCGGCTTCCCTCGGCTGATATGGGATAGACAAATAATACAAGAGCTCCTGACTGGGAAGCTGACACCAGGTAGACCATGTATCTCTAGAGTACATTTCAAAGTAAAACCCGAAGCAACAAAGTTGTAGCCTTCTGTCAATTGGCAGAGGGATAAGTCCTAATCAGAGATGCTGGGCACACAGTAGGAATTTGATAAATACCTGTTAATTGGTCCCAACATAAAAATATGACTCAAGAGATGGGTTTCATAAGTTCTGGCCAGGGAGACAGTTTAGGGCAGAAGGAAAGGCTCAGTTTAAAACTGATTTATAAATAGATGGAACTATCATCTCTGGTCACTTGGAGCAATAAGAATAAGAGCAGATAGTGGCCAACAGATTAATTCTGATTGTCAAAGCTTTAAAGTTTCATGGAGTGTTCCATGAAGCTCAATTAGGGTTGCCAGATTTGACAAATAAAAACAGAATTCTCAGTGAAATTTGAATTTCAGATAAACACCAAAGAATTTTTTAAGACAAGTATTCCTAAACATTGCATGAAACAGACTTATCATTAAAAATTCTTTGGAGTTTATCTGAAATTCAAATTTAATTGGGCGTCCTGTAATGTATCTGACAACTGTACTCTAGAGAGAATAAAAAGACAGTGAATCACAGACCCCTTACCGCATTAAGGTTTCTGAAACACTGTCAACAGAAATGCTTAAAGAGGTTTGATGTGGATAATGAAGAATTTGCTTAAGAGTGAAAAAAGGCCGGGCGCGGTGGCTCACGCCTGTAATCCCAGCCCTTTGGGAGTCCGAGGCGGGCGGATCACGAGGTCAGGAGATCGAGACCATCCTGGCTAACACGGCGAAACCCTATCTCTACTAAAAATACAAAAAATTAGCTGGGCCTGGTGGCGGGCGCCTGTAGTCCCAGTTACTCAGGAGGCTGAGCCAGGAGAATGGCGTGAACCCAGGAGGCGGAGCTTGCAGTGAGCCGAGATCGCGCCACTGCACTCCAGCCTGGGCGACAGAGCAATACTCCGTCTCAAAAAAAAAAAAAACAAAAAAAAGAGTGAAAAAAGATGCTCATCAGAATCAATTGTTCCTAAGCAGGCAACTAACAATAAAAAGAAGAACAAAAGGATAATACAATCGGGACGGGGTTTCTCAACCTCAGCGCTACTGACATTTTGGGCTGTATAACTCTTTGGCGTGGGGGCTCTCCTGTGCATTCTAGGATGTTTAGCAGCAGCATCCCTGGCCTCTACCTGCTAGATGCCAGTAGTACCTCTTTAGTTGTGAGAGCCAAAAATGAATCCAACTATTGCAAAATGTCCGTAGGGGGCAAAATCTCCTCCAGTTGAAATCACTGAGTTAGAAGAAATGGTCAAATAAACAGAAAGTGTCACATCCATTAACCCGTGGTCATATAACTAAAGATTGTTCTCAAGGGAGACTTTCTCAGCTCAGCCCCTGGTCCCTCCAAGCCCCTAACAAAGAAGGCCTAGTCATTTCAGCCAAGACAATCAGAAACCCTTCATCTGCCAGAAGCGCTAGGGAAGAATCTTTGGTGAGTCAGGCCAGTGAAGCTCTGCATGGCCATGCACACATCACAGCAAGCAGGGCATCGCACCCAGCCTTTGAAGACACTCCTTTTAAGTTAATCTCCCCTCCAACTAAACTTTTTCCAAATCTCTTCCTGCCATTTGGAAGTTGAGTGATTCTCAGCTGAAAAGGCCTGTATAGACGAGGTGCAGATGGCAGCAGTTACAGCCCTCACCAGATGCTACAGTCTCTAATTTGATTGAAAGGATATAATTAGACAACAGAAACACTTTAATGAAAGAGCAAAACATGGAGGGAGGGAAGGATTGAAGGCCCTTAACTGATGCCAAAACACCCACCAGTAATAGAGGCTTTGAGTCTGGGGAAAGGGAAGGGGAAAGCCCCTTAAAAGGACAGTCCCCATCCTGTTTATTTCCCCATAGACATAGGAATAGGGATTTTATTATTGTAGATTTCCACTGTATTTTATGTGGGAACAATCTGATTAGAACCAGAAGGGTCTTCGGAAGAACATCAAAGAAAAACAAATATGGCTTCTGTGGTCATTATTAAAAATATTTTTACCAGCCCAATAATTTTCTTTGAAGATGAATTTTTATAGATTGAACAGCAGCAAGTAATTTACATACTGTGATGGGATTGGTTAGCAGTCCCTACTAGTCTAGAAGAAAACTACTTGGTTGCCATGTTTTCATCTAACTTTAGGACACTAAGGCACATGCATGGCCATCTAATATGTCTGTTTGGAAGGTATGAAGAAACCATGCAGAGTCAATCATACATGCTGATAACTACAAGCACTCTGATTCATCTTTAAAAGTTGCCTACACTGTTTTTACTATTTCCTAGCTTTAAAATTTTGAGTGTGAGTATACTGTTCTGGTTCTAACCAAGAATCTAACCAAACTGAAAGAAATCCAGCCCTCAAAGTCTGCAGTTGCTAATGTGGTGTGACACTTGGGTTTGGAAGCGGCTGCAGCCTCCTCAGCCCACTAGAAGCAGGGCCCCACCCTTGTGGCAAATTGAACAATAAAAGTTTAATGCTTTGGCTACTTGCCAGCGATTAAATCCGTGGCAAGGGAAGCTAGAAGCTGGGCCCAGCAGAGGGGTAGCTCTGAGACGGCCCTGTTGTGTAAATGCAGGGAGAGAGGCAACCTTGCGTGTGAGGTGGCCTAAAACATTTTGTCTGCCAAGGTGCTCCCTAGAACCCCAATTCATTCATTCCTCTTTAAACTGGTACAACCCCAGGCTAGGGAGGTATTTACCTAGAAAGAGAATTTAAAAAGCGGGGAAGGGATTCCCTTAGAAGAGGAGAAGTCACGTTTCTGTGAAGTAGTTGTTTGTGAGGTGTATGGACACCCATGTGACATTTTTCTACGATGGCCTCTTTCCTTTCCCTCATCAGTATGAATCCAGACAAAGTCTCAGAAGGTGAGGTGAGGGTTGAGGGAAGCACTGCCATCTTGGGAGGAAGACTATGAAGATAAGAGAGGGAGGAAAAATAGAGTGACCTCAGACTGCTCCTCCTAGACTAATACTTACGAGTTCCAGCTGGATTCTCAAGGTCAAACTGAATATAGAAGGAATGTCAATCATCATTCTCACCAACGACGAGGCTGCACAGTGAGCCGGCCAGAAAGTAACCTGCCAAGTGGCATCGGAGGTGCTGGATCTCACTTCAAAACCTATACAGGTAGTTTTCTAAGGGACACATTCACTTCCTCCTATGTTGTCCTTATTCAGGCGGCAGACATTCAGGCAAAAGCTACAGATCCAAACTTCCGGCCTCTCTCAAGTGTTTTGCATTAACTGTTCCACAGTACAAGCACAATCAACTTGGTATGTTTGAATGTTTCATTTTGTTTTTTCAGAAATGTTTTAATTAAAACAAAATAATCAGCCATGCTAAGCGCATGGTTGTTTTTTAAAACGACTTTAAATATGACAACAGAACCTTGGAAATAAAAATTAACTGCTTAGGAAAGTGACAGAAGTTTGTTTTCTTCTTCTTCTTCTTTTTTTTTTTTCCTGGCTGTTTTTCTGTGTCAGGGCTGGTGCCACCTGCTGCCTGGGCTTTCCTCTGAGAAATAGATCTCTCAACGGTTTGTTCTAAGCAACATCTGCAGGCACAGTTGAACAAACCATAGGCCAGTTCCAAGGCAGGCACTATTTATGTAGTGCACACTGAACCACGCTGAATTTCTCTTTAGGACATTTTCAAGGTTTTTTTTTTTTGAGACAGGGTCTTGCTCTGTTGCCCAGACTGGAGTACAGTGGCACAATCTCACCTCACTGCAGCCCTGACCTCCCAGGCTCAAGTGATCCTCCCACCTCAGCCTCCTGAGTAGCTAGGACTACACGACATCTGGCTAATTTTTGTCTATTTTTTGTAGAGATGGGGTCTCACAGAGATGGGGTCTCACTATGTTGCCTAGGCTGGTCTCAAACTTCTGGACTCAAGGGATCCAATCACCTGGGTCGTCTAAACTGCTGGGATTACAGGCGTGAGCCACTGCGCCTGGTCTAAAAGTCCTATTAAAGACCCAAATGTATGTGCATGAACTTTTCCCCATACATATCTTTTTTAAAAAATTGTGGTAAAAAATAACGTAAAATTTACCATTTTAACCATTTCTCCCATATGTATCTTAAAGTTAGTTAACAGTAAATGGTAAAAGTTTCATTCGTTCACCAAAATCAAGCCTCCTTGTCACCTTTTCTAGACCAGTGAACACTGAAAAAAATCAGAAGACATGGACCTCGAGGCCGGGCGCGGTGGCTCAAGCCTGTAATCCCAGCACTTTGGGAGGCCGAGACGGGCGGATCACGAGGTCAGGAAATCGAGACCATCCTGGCTAACACAATGAAACCCCGTCTCCACTAAAAATACAAAAAAATTAGCCGGGCGTGGTGGCGGCGCCTGTAGTCCCAGCTACTCGGGAGGCTGAGGCAGGAGAATGGCGGGAACCCAGGAGGCGGAGCTTGCAGTGAGCCGAGATCGCGCCACTGCACTCCAGCCTGGGCGACAGAGCGAGACTCCGCCTCAAAAAAAAAAAAAAAAAAAAAAAAAAAAGACATGGACTTTGAACAGAACTAGGCAAAGCACAGCCTGTGGCCCAAATCTGGCTCGCTGCCTGCTTCTGTATGGCCCACAAGCTAAGACTTTAAAAATCTATAATTTAAAAAATATTTTAGTTTTGAAAAATCAAATGAACAGTATTTTTTTTAACATAAAAATTATAGGAAATTCCCAGCCTGGGCAACATGGTGAAAGTCCATCTCTACTAAAAATAAAATACTAGCCAGGCATGGTGATGCACGCCTGTTATCCCAGCTACTTGAGAGGCTGAGGCAGGAGAACTGCTAGAACCCGGGAGGCAGAGGTTGCGGTGTGAGCCGAGATTGCGCCACTGCACTTCAGCTCGGGTGACAGAGTGAGACTCCGTCCCTAAAAATAAATAAATAAATAAATAAATAAATAAATAAATAAATAAATTATAGGAAATTCAAATTTCAGTGTCCATAAAGTTTTACTGAAACATAGTCACATCCATTCATTTATCTTTTGTCTATGCTGCTTTTGCCCTACAGAGTTGAATAATTGCAACAGAGATAGTGTAAGTCCCATGAATCTCGTATTATTTACTATCTTCCCTTTACAAAAAATGTTTGCCCATACCTGACCTAGATTATCAGTTGACATTTCCATACTCAAAAATTCTAAATTAAGGATGGTATACTCCCCATCACCAAAAATCCCTAATCTGTATATTGTGAAGCTATTTAAAACAATGTATTTCATCTTACTAATTTATTGTTTTTGGTCTAACTATGTTAAACCATGAGTGTATCAATAATATCTATATTGAGTGTATCAACTTTCTGTTTATGAGTAGTGAGCCTAAAAGGAATGCTTTCTTGCTTTAGGATTTATAAAAGGGCTCATTGCCTATCTCAAATATTTTTTATTGATTGATTGATTTTGAAACAGAGTTTTGCTCTTGTTGCCCAGGCTGGAGTGCAATGGTGCGATCTCGACTCACTGCAACCTCCGCCTCCTGGGTTCAAGCAATTCTCCTGCCTCAGTCTCCCAAGTAGCTGGAATTACAGGTGCCCGCCACCATGCCCGGCTAATTTTTTGTATTTTTAGTAGAGATGGGGTTTCACTATGTTGGCCAGGCTGGTCTCGAACACCTGACCTCAGGTGATCCACCTGCCTTGACCTCCCAAAATGCTGGGATTACAGGCGTAAGCCACCGCGCCTGGCCTCAAAGATTTAAATAGTTTGTCTAGGGGCCAAAATATATTTTCACAAAAATATCAGAGGTCTCTGATACCACGTCGAAATGGTGTTTCTTAAAATACTCAGAGCATACAAGTAACTGGTATGCACCCTTCACTCCTTCACTGCTTCAGCCCCTATATTGCTTACAGATAATTCTATTAGCATTTATGAAGTCCCCAAGAGGGCCAAGAATTGGTAGACAGTATGAACTCTAGCTGTTAACTGAACTCATAGGTTTTATGGCAAACATACTACTGGCTAGTGGGGCAAATTCCAGATGAGGAGTTAGAGGAGAATGAGCATCAATCTATAAACTTTTAAAAGGTATTCACAGCAAACATAACCTGAGTGGAGAAGCTCTGTTGATGCGCATCTGATAGACCCTAAAGGTAGTAAAACACCCAAGTGAGTAGACCATAAATTCCATACATTCCAGATGGGACCCAGTACAGAGAACCCATAGACCGCATGGCCCTAGCTGCACTCCTCCTTGAAGGAAAGTCTAGATTCCATTACCTTCTATTTTCCTTCTTATGAGTTGTGAAGGAAGGAAGAGAATCTTAGAGGAAGAATGAAAAGGGAGATCATTTGGGGTTGGGTACACATTGTAATTAGAAGTAGGATTGATGGGGAATGAGCTAACTGTTTTTATAAAGTCAGCATTCAAAAATGCAAACCACCAGTAATTTAAATATTACAAAATTGCGCAGAATACAAATATTGAAATAATTTTTTCCATCCACAAAATTTTAGAGAAAATTACAGTATCAAAAAATATAAAATGGCAAGTTTGGCATATCCTCAGAGTAAAATGTGTGTGTGTGTGTGTTTTATTGGAAAAGATTTTAAAAGCTAGTGGGTAGGATCTAGACAGGATGTGTTGGTGAAGACCATGTGGTATCTCCCTAAAACTGCTTCTGCAACTAGGCAGGAAAAGTCAAAAAAGCAAAGCACTGAGTTACCAGGACGGTAAGACACCAAGCTGGCAAGGCTCAGTGAATTGGGAACTTGGGCCACTTATCACAAATCATTTCACAATGATTATTTGCCCTTACCCCAGACTCCTAAATAAAAGTACACCAAAATTTGGGGTGCAAACTTCATAAGAGCTGCTGCATTTGATCTTAAAAAAGCAAAGATATCTGGGAAGAGAATAGCTTCCAACAAACTTAAGCAGAGTTGGCTCACTTGATGCTTTTCAGAGCTACTACTCTGCCCTTTCCAGAAGGGGAACCAGTCTATTTCCACCCATACCTCTCTCTTTGTAGGGGACATTAAATCCTGACCACACAGATAGCAAAGTGGAGCTAAGGGGTTACTAGGTTACAGTTATGTTGACATATCCTGGCTCTCGGAATGTCCGTCACTCCTCACAACAGTAGAAGCGATCATACTGTAGAAGTCCCATAAAAGGCAGTGATCACTCAGAAACCACTCACTGAGCCTCAGGTTTACAACACTTGGAGACCCCAGTTCTACCAGTTTAAAGCCAAGCTTTGCCTTTTACAGAAATGAATCAGACAGAAAGCTCTTAGCACTCCCAGGGTAAATGAGGTGTCTAGCACTCGATGAACTGTGAGGTCCTATAAAAGTATTATTAAAATATGTTTATTGACTCCCTCCTATATGCAGGTATGTTACCTACAGTATATCATTTAATATTCACAACACTCTGCAAAGTTATCCTGTCTTTACAGATGAGGAAACTGAGGCTCAGAGAGCTGAAGGCATGGCCCAAAGTCACGCAGTAAGTGACAATACCAAGTCCTAGCTTTTTCGCTAATCCAAGCCAATAAGTAAACAAAGCAACTCTGAGTTTTCTTACACCAGCAAAATCCCATCCTTTCCAATATCAGTCTGTGACTTTGGGTGGTGAACCCAGAGGCGGGTTTTCTTACTCCTGCAGACTGGTAATAAACTCTTCCCATCCCTTTCACAAATGTCCTATGCTCAACATCCGAACAACCTGCAGAGAAATGCAACGCCCTCTTGCCTTCTCTTCAACTTCAGAAAGGATTTGGCTACAAAGTTGCCTGTGGAAGTTAAGCAAAGTCCAAGCTTCATCCTGGACCAGAGCCCCCCTCGGGAAGACCTGGCCTTGGCCTTGGCCTTGGCCTGGGGAGTGAGTGACCTGTCTAAGGTGTGGGGTGACCGAAACACGGAGCTCGGCGTTGCACCCTTAGGAAGAGCACCCTAAGCTCAGTAGGGGAAAAGTTTCCCATCACCGCTTCCTTTTTCCTCTCCCCCTGCTGCGCCATCACCTAAGTCATACGGAAGTTCAAAGCGGCCCAGCGGAGAGAGAGGGCACGTCCCGTCCGTCTGGGTACAAGGTCGTCCCAGGACCCTAACCTGCCTCTAGCAGGGCGAACAAGTCCATCCCGTTCCTCGCGAGGCAGAAGTTACAATGTCCGCCAAGCGGGTGCAGCCGAGGACTCGGGAAAAGGGGCTGAGCGCCGGCTCCTCCCGCCTCCGCTCTGCTCTGTGCGGGGAGGCGCCGGGTTCCACCGGTGTAGGAGGGAGGAGAGGACTGGGGGACGCGGGGGCGTCGTAGTGAGGCTCAGGGAGGGGACCTTGGCCCGGGGGAGGGATGTCGCTGAGGGTCTTGCAGAGAGGGATGTAGCCTCTTGTAGCAGGGGAGCCGTCCCAGTGCAAGGTGCGTCGATGAAGGACTTGGGGCGGGATCCCAGGAGGTACTGGGGAGCAGGGGTCGTCCCGGCCCGGGAGGGGTCGCTGGGGACTTGGGGACGGGATCCCAGGAGGTAACGGGAAGCAGGGGGCGTCCTGGCCCGCGGGGAGTCGCTGGGGATTTTGGGACGAGATCCCAGGAGGTACCGGGGAGCAGGGGTCGCCCCGGCCCGGGGGGGAGTCGCTGGGGACTTGGGATGGGATCCCAGGAGGTACCGGGGAGAGGGGGCGTCCCAGCCTGGTTGGGGTCGCTGAGGGACTCGGGCAGCGGGTCCCGGATCCCAAGACAGAGGAGATGTCCCAGCCCGGGGGGCGTCGCGGAGGGCCTTGGAGGTCTCAAGGCGAAGGGGGCGTCCTGGGCTGAGGGGCGTCGCTGAGAAGCACCGGGTCCTGCAGCCGGGGGACAGTACCCGGCCCGGGGGCGTCGATGACGGGCCTGGGGGGAGCCCAGGTCCCAGGGAGGGACCGTCCCAGCCTGAGGGGCGTCGCCGAGGGGCCCTGGGAAGGGGCCCGAAAGGTCCTGAGGTGGGAGGGAGGGGGCCCTCAGGCCGGCCGGCTCTTGTCGCCCCTCGAGTGCGCTCCGCTCAGGGCGGGCGGCGGGGGTCGCTCACACTCACCGGGTCCGGGGCCGAGGCCGGGGCTGGGCGCGGGCCGGGCCGCCAGCGTGAGCGCCGCGGCGGAGAGCAGGGCGAGGCGGGCGGCGGGCGGCGCCATGGGCCGTCAGTGCGGGGCCCCGGGGCGCGGCCCGGGGGAAAGGGGGCAGCGCGGGGAGCCGGGGGCGGCCATGGGAGCAGGACGCGGGGCCCGAGTGTAGCCCCGCCCCGACTGCCCGGCCGCCCCGCCCAGGCCCGCCCAGCTCAGCGCCGCCACCGCCCCTGCAGCCTGGGGCCCGCCTGGATCCGCGGAGAGGCCCGGAGGGCGGAGCCTACCGCGCGCGCACGCCCCGCCCCGGCCGCGTGCCTCTCCTGCCACTCACGCATCAGGCCCCGCCCATCCCTCGCCTCACCTGGGCCCGCCCCTCAGGGCCCTCTGTTTGTCCCATTCACGGGTGGGATCAGCAGGTGAGGGCGGGGCCTCGGCCCGGTCTCCAAGTCACCAAGCGGTTTGGCCGGGCTGAAATAGGCCGGGCTCCCAGTGACCCCTCCTCCACCCTCACTCGGGTCGTGACCCACACGCGAGCTCAGCTACAGCGATAATAATTACAACAGCAGTTTGCAAGCTGTTTTCCCTTGCTTAGCTCATCGTAATGGTGAAAAAAAGAATGCTTCGGAGAGTTCACATCCCACTTGGTCACCTGTAAGATCTTGGACATGTTTAAAGGAAAAATAGCTCTTACCTCAATTTCCTCATCTGTTAAATGGAGGTGATAATAGCTACTACTCCCCAGAGCGGTTGCACTAAATAAGAACGCCTAGAGCCGGGCGCTGTGGCTAACAAATCCTGGGATCCCAGCACTTTGGGAGGAGGCAGAGACGGAAGAATCGCTTGAGCCCCGGAGTTCGAGACCAACCTGGGCAAAGCAGTGAGACCCCATCTCTACAGGAAAAAATAAATAAATCAGTGGTCCCAGCTACTCAGGAGACTGAGGCAGGAGGATCGCTTGAGCCCGGAAGGTCGGGGTTGCAGCAAGCCTTGTTCACACCACTGCACTCCAGCCTGGGTGACAGAGCAAGACCCTGTCTCAAAAAACAAAACAAAACGAAAGCATGGAAGCTTTTACGCACGCACAGTAGGAGCTCAGCAAATGTTGAATTCCTTTCTCCACCCCAAGTTTGCAGCCACATACTGACCCCCTGGTTCCGTATCTTATCACATAGCCAGTTTCAACTAGGGCAAGTTTCCTGATGTGTCCGAGGCTCAGCCGTTTGCAGAATAGGAATAATAAAAGGCCTTCAGAGGAGTCGATGAGATAGAAGCAAGTAAAACGCCCAGTGCAACGACCAGAAATGGATGGGATAGTGCTGCTTATCCTACAGCCTGGGATGTTAGGCATCAGAGAGCGCGCGGCTTGCTTAAACTTTCGGCCCGCGTGTGGTAGGCCCTTTGCCCTCCTCCCCGCCGACCCCGGCAAGGTCTTTCCCTGCCTCACCCGGGGTCGGTCGTGGGCCGTCCTCCTCCCCCGCCCTCCCCCAAGGCAGAGGGGATTTTCCTACAGCTCCCGCCTAAAGCGCAGCGGTGACGCCCGGCGGGGCAGGTCTGGGCGGCGCGCCGGCAGCTTTCAAGTCTCTGGTCCCGGGCTTGCAAGTGCAGACCTGCGCCCGGCGCGGCGGCGGGAACATCTGCCCCAGTGTGCAGACTCGCCGCACCCAGAGCGCGGCTGGGCGGGACAGGCCCGCCTTAGGTACACTCGCCCCTGGGCCCCCTCAACCCCCGGGCGCCGCCCCCTTGCCCACTCCCAGAGCCCGCGTTCCCCCATACTCCTTTCTCCACCCACGGCTGCTCTCAGGTCCGGGCCCGAAGGGCGCAGCTACCTCCCACGAGGCCTCTCAATCTCTGTCCCTCTCCACCCACACTACTCAGCGCTGTAGCAAGAAGAATCTTGTTCAGTTATTGTTTTCATGTGTCACTCCCGAGTTCAAGGACCCTCTGATCTTCTTATTGGAGCTTAGGGGCACCCACCATCCCCTCACCCAGCCAGCCTCGGTCCTGGGGAGCCCCCCACCTCCTACCACCGGTGATCCCCATTTTTGTCCAGCTTTCCCCTTTTCCACAATTTTGGGCCCTTCCCACCTTCTCCACCGGACCTGAGAACCCTTACTCTGGGACTTCTGTGCCCTCCCAGACAGCAGTGCCTTTGAAGAGAATGAAATGAGAAGATGCAGGTGAAGCCCTCAGCCCAAAGCAAACAATAAAGTCGAACTTTCCTTTGTTCAGCAAATATTCAGCGAGGAACTTGCTGAGGGCTGAGGACACAGCCACCAAGACCAAACCTTCCTCTTGGAACTTACATTCTAGTCAATCTGAAAACACGCAAATTCCTGAGAACAAAAAGTAATACAAAGACAAGAAAATTATGTTAACTGAAGGCTCTGTGGATTTTTTTTTCTTTTTCTTTTTCTGAAGACAGGGCCTCCCTTTGTCGCCCACACTAGAGTGCAGTGATGAGATCATGGATCACTGCAGCCTCCAATTCTTGGGCTCCAATGATCCTCCCGCCTCAGCCTCCTGGGTAGCTGGGACTACAGAGGCACGCCATCACACCCAGCTAACCTTTGGGCTACTTTAAACAGGATGCCAGAGAAAGACTTTAGCAAAGCAGGACACAGTTCTCTACAGTTTCCAAGGTTCTTTCGACATCTCATTCAGGTTTCAGAGAAGAAAATAGGAAGGGCACCCAGGAGGCTGGAAACAAGGTTTATTTGGCCAAGTCTGGGCAGCCATGCCCTGTGATAGTAGCTTTGGTCTGCCCTGCCTGCTGTGGGAAGGCACCCCTCCTGGGCTGGCAGCAGCCCCTCCTCCAGTTGGCTCTCTCTGTCATGTGCACTCCTTAGGACCAGCCATATAATTGGCATGGCACAGTGAGAAATGAAAACGTATGTCCGTTGTCCAAACTTATTAAGAATTTCAAGACAGGCCAGGCGCCGTGGGTCACACCTATAATCCCAGCATTTAGGGAGGCCAAGGCAGGTGGATCACCTGAGATCAGAAGTTTGAGACCAGCCTGGCCAACATGGTGAAACCCCATCTCTACTAAAAATACAAAAAATTGTATCCGGGAGCGGTGGTAGGTGCCTGTAATCCCAGCTACTCAGGAGGCTGAGACAGGAGAATTGCTTGAAACTGGGAGGTGGAGGTTGCAGTGAGCCAAAATCGTGCCACACAGCAAGACTCCATCTCAAAAAAAAAAAAAAAAAAAAAAAAAAAAAGAATTTCAAGACAGTGACAGCAGAAGATAAAAAGATAAAGCATGTATGAGGCCCTTCCAAGCAAGTAGCAAGGGGGCCTATGTTAATATACCTGTTGCACGCCCATGAAAATAGCCCTGTTGTACAACAGGACTCGGAAATCCTGGCAAGCTCCTCCTGGCACTGGCTGCGGTAAGAAACATCCCTCTAGCCTTCTCCACCCCCACCTTCTCTTTTCCAGCTGAAAGCCCAGCACAGGTGATGGAAACAGTGCACAAGAGGCTAAAAATACAGCCCGGCGTGTCTAGGTCATGGCGCTTAACAGCTCAAGGTCTTTTGCTCCACTATGTGGTCCTGGCTTCTGGCAGAGAGCAACCCGGGATACTCATTTCAGTGCTTTACATGCCTGGGGTGTTTAGCAGCTTTATTTCATGGAAAGAGTGAGGACGCTGAATGCAGCTCTTGGGCCTCCAGAAAGATGTTGGTGTCCGTTTGTTTGCACTGTGCAAGTCAGGCCCCTTTCTTCCTCCGAGGGCAACAGGATTGGTCAAGAAGCCAGGAGACCTACGATGTTGGAGTTTTGGTCATTCAAGTGTCTTTGAAACTCCAGTTGGGATGATTTCCACTCAAAGGACAGTCTTTTTATGGAGAGACTCCTGGAGGAGGGGGCCGGATTATAGTGACAGCAATAGCAAACGTTTACTGCGGACTCAACTAAGGCTGTGCAGGGCGTCCATGGTTGCATTTCACAAAATCCTCCCAGTAACCTTGTGAGGGAGGCATTCTTACCAGCCCACACCCACCCCAGTACAAAGAGAGATTAAATGACTTGCCCAAAGGTGACATCGTGGTGGAGCTGGGCTTTGAACCCAGGCAGTGGAACCCTAGTCTTACCCTCTTAAGTACCAGGCTGGGCCAGGTGCGGTGGCTCACACCTGTATCCCAGCACTTTGGAAGGCCGAGGCAGGTGGATCACAAGGTCAGGAGTTCAAGACCAGCCTGATCAACATAGTGAAACCCCATCTCTACAAAAATACAAAAACTAGCTGGGCGTACTGGCAGGCACCTGTAGTCTCAGGTACTTGGGAGGCTGAGGCCAGAGAATCGCTTGAACCCAGGAGGCAGAGGTTGCAGTGAGCTGAGATCACGTCACTGCACTCCAGCCTAGGCGACAGACCGAGACTCTGTCTCAAAAAAAAAAAAAAAAAAAGCCAAAAAGCCAGGCTGAGCCACCTCCTTGTCTTTTTTGTTTTAAAGACAGGGTCTTGGAAACAGGTGTGGTGGCTCATACCTGTAATCACAGCACTTTGGGAGGCCGAGGCAGGTGGATCACTTGAGGTTAGGGGTTCCAGACCAGCTTGGCCAACATGGTGAAACCCCATCTGTACCAAATATATATATATATATATATTTTTTTTTTTTTTTATATATATACAAAAATTAGCCAGGTGTGGGAGCATGCGCCTGTAATCCCAGCCTGATCAACATAGTAAAACCCTATCTCTACAAAAATACAAAAACTAGCTGGGCGTAGTGGCAGGCACCTGTAGTCTCAGGTACTTGGGATGCTGAGGCAGGAGAATCGCTTGAACCTGAGAGGCAGAAGTTGTAGTGAGCATGTATAGTGCCACTGTCCTCCAACCCAGGCAAGAGTGAGACTCTGTCTCAAAAAAAAAAAAAAAAAAAAAAAAGACAGGGTTTGATATGTCGCCCAGGTTGGAGTGCAGTGATAATTCACAATCATGGCACACTACAGCCTTGAATTCCTGGGCTCCAACAATCCTCTTGCCTCAGACTTAGTAGCTGGGGCTACAGGTGCTTGTTACTGTACCTAATGCTTCCTTGTTCTGTCATTAAGCCAGGTGTGGTGGCTCACGCTTGTAATCCCAGCACCTTGGGAAGCTGAGGTGGGAGGATCTCTTGAATTCAGTAGTTTGAGGTTACAGTGAACTAGGATAGAGCCACTGCAATCCAGCCTGTCTCTAAAATTAATAGTAACAGGCTGGGTGCGGTGGCTCATGCTTGTAATCTCATTGCTTTGGGAGTCTGATGCTGGCAGATCACCTGAGGTCAGGAGTTTGAGTCCAGCCTGGCCAATATGGCAAAGCCACATTTCTGCTAAAAATACAAAAATTAGCCGGGAGTGGTGGCTCATGCCTGTAATCCCAGCTACTTGGGAGGCTGACACAGGAGAATCGCTTGAACCCTGGTGGTGGAAGTTGTAGGGAGCCGAGGTTGTGTCACTGAACTCTTGCCTGGGCGACAATGTGAGAGTCCATCTCAAAAAAAAGAAAATAAAAGAAAAGAAAATTAATAATAATAATTAATAAAAAATAAAATAATAGGGTTCTGTCACCAAATGCTGAGTGGACAGAGCTGGGATTGGAATGAGGCAAGTGAGGTATGTGCCTCAGGCACAGAGTTTAAGAGGACTTTTAGAAAACATGATAAAAAATCCGGTAATCAAGATAAATATTATTTAATAGATATTTTATACATCGAATAATATATTTAATAAATAGTATTTAATGCAATATTTTAAAATAATTTTTAACATCTAAATGAATGCAAAAAAATCCATTATGAACAGACTATCTCAACTTTAATGAAGATAAGATCTGTATTCCCGATTTTCCTTCAGTCTCAGGCTTGAGTCTGCACTGTGTCATTACTGAGTCTCCCAGGATTCTGGCTCAGACAACTAGTGATGGGAAATTCAAGAGAGGCAGTCATTTGCTTGTTCTGATGGGGGTGAAGGAAGAGAAAGAATCTGGTCTTGAACATAATGAGTTAGATGTGTCTGTGGGGCATCCAGGTGGGCACCTCTGAAGGCTCACAGCAGGGTTTGGGTTAGCAATGAGGAGGCACTGGCTGGGTGCGGTGGCTCACGCTTGTAATCCCAGCACTTTGGGAGGCTGAGGCGGGTGGATCACCTGAGGTCAGGAGTTCAAGACCAGCCTGGCCAACATGATGAAACCCCGTCTCTACTAAAAATACAAAAATTAGCCGGATGTGGTGGTGAGTGCCTGTAATTCCAGCTACTTGGAAGGCTGAGGCAGGAGAATTGCTTGAACCCAGGAGGCAGAGGTTGCAGTCAGCCAAGATCATGCCACTGCACTCCAGCCTGGGCAGCAGAGCGAGACTCCATCTCAAAAAAAAGAAAAGAAAAGAAAAGGAGAAAGGAAGGAAGGAAGGAAGGAAGGAAAGAAGGAAGGAAGGAAGGAAGGAAGGAAGGAAGGAAGGAAGGAAGGAAGGAAGGAAGGAAAGAAGCAGGAGTCTCTGCGGGAGTCAGGTGAGAACTGGTGGGAAGCAGACAGGACACCATTATTTCACATACTTGCCCCACGATTGGAGCATATTCAGCACATGTGGTCCAAATCATTGGTCCTCGGAGTTTGCATCATAGTTCAGGAATCTTTTCCAATTCTTTCCCATCCAAAGTGTTTCTCTTCTGCATCATGAACCTCAGATATGTTCCCACATGGGTATGAAAGTTTACTGCTTGGGTGTTAAAACAAAAACATCTGAGGAAATTAAAAGCAACTAAATTCTGCTAGAATTGCGTGGGTGGGGCGGGGCCATAGAGGCAGAAGACAAGAATTAATAGAAATTGACTCAATTTCTTCTTTATTAGCTGATCCACCAGAAGGAGAATAAGAGCTAAGAGAAGCTAAAAAGAAGAAAGGTAGTAGTAAAGGAAAGACCAAAAAAAAAAAAAAAAAAAAAAAAAAGGAAGAAGGAAGATTATAGGAGCTAAAAATACTGTCAGGAAAGTTTGGCTAAACATCAAAGAAGGACAGATGTGTTTGCAAATAGAAGCGGTGGTTTAGATATGTCAGGAAGCACAGCTCCAAATGATGGGTGGAAAATAAAGGTTAGTGAGACTGAGATCAGCAGAATAAAAAACCTTCATGGAAGAATCAAACTAAGGAAGAGGTCTTTCAGCAACTTGGAAGCCCTACCGCTTTAACCCCGAGTTCCCCGGATCAAGTGCTGGCACCCATGATGGAAATTCTTGCCATGGTTTCAGTACCCTGGACCAAATAGTCATTCTATCCTGACTTTATAATTCTAAACAACCTTTGATGGGACAATCTCTGCTAAAGACTAACCACTTCCTTATCTTATCTTCAGCTACCTGCTTCCCTTTCCATGTAACAAAGCATAGAATATTCTGAACCACTCCCATAACCAGGGGATGTAGCTCCTCTACATTCAACACTTCTGTGAGGTCAATCAATGCAACAAATACATAATAAAGATGAATCATGAAAGTCGGATACCCAAGTCAGATCAGAAACATTCCCTACTTCCAAGAGGCTCATTGCTGGACCTCATACACTAGATTATTTTTCTTTGTTCTTTTTCTTTTTTGTAGAGATGGGGTCTTGCTTTGTTGCCCAAGCTCATCTTGAACTCCTGGATTCAAGTGATCCTTCTGCCTGAGCCTCCCAAAGTGCTGGGATTATAGGTGGGAACCACCACACCCGGCCATAAACCAGATTGATGCACATGAGTGACCTGAGATGAAGATCATATCCAATGTTGCATTACATCACTTAGACCATGGGCAACAGGAGCTCAAAAAACGGTCAGATGAGTAAATGAACCATAATATTAATAACATTCACATGGTCAGGCACCCCGGTGGCTGACGCCTGAAATCCCAGCACTTTGGGAGGTGAAGGCGGGTAGATCACAAGGTCAGGAGTTCGACACCAGCCTGGCCAACATGGTGAAACCTTGTCTATGCTAAAAATATAAAAATTAGCTGGGCGTGGTGGCGGGCACCTGTAATCCCAGCTACTTGGGAGGCTGAGGCAGGAGAATTGCTTGAACCTGGGAGGCAGAGGTTGCAGTGAGCTGAGAAATGTGCCACTGCACTCCAGCCTGGGTGACAGATTGAGACTCTGTCTCAAAATAAATAAATAAATAAATAAATAAATAAATAAATAATAACGTTCACATGGGATGGGTGTGTTGGTTCACAGCTGTAGTCCCAGCACTTTGGGAGGATCACTTGAGCCCAGGAGTTCCAGACTAAGCTGAGCAACATAGGGAGACCTCATCTCTACAAAAAAAGAAAAAAAATTAGCTGGGCATGGTGGCACAAGCCTGTGATCCCAGCTACTTGGGAGGCCAAAGTGGGAGGACTGCTTGAGCCCAGGAGGTCGACGCTCCCATTAACCATGATCACACCACTACACTCCAGCCTAGGTGACAGACTAAGACCCTGTCTCAAAACAAAAACAAAAATACAAAAAAGCAAATATTTATTGAGTGTTTACTATACACCAGGAGCCATGCCAAGTACTTCAGATGCATTGTCCCACTTCACCCTCACAATAATCCTTAGGTAGGCACTATGACTAGGCCCATTTCATAGCTGAGGAAATTAAGGTTCACGGGTATGAATTCACTTGCCTAATGAAAGAAGGATCTGGGATGCCAACACAGGCAGACTCTCTCATGAGCCTAGAGAAAGTCTCATGACAGGGACAGGACTAGAACTGGGCCTGGGTATGGTAGATGGATAGGCTGACTAACAGCGAGGCCAGGCATCACGGTGATAACTGTGAGTGTTTAAGAACAAGGACAGTAGGGCTGGGTGTGGTGATTCATTCCTGTAATCCCAGCACTTTGGGAGGCCAAGATGGGTGGATCACCCGAGGTCAGGAGTTTGAGACTAGCCTGGCCAACATGGTGAAACCCCATCTCTACTAAAAATACAAAAATTAGACAGGCATGGTAGTGCGTGCCTGTAATCCCAGCTACTTGGGAGGCTGAGGCAGGAGAATCCCTTGAACCCGGGAAGTGGAGGTTGCAGTGAGCCAAGATCGTGCCACTGTACTCCAGCCGCCTGGGCAACAAGAGTGAAACTAAAAAAAAAAAACAAAAACAAAAAACCCAAGAGCATTATACAGGGCATTGTAGACTTTGGTTGGGTTGGGTTCAGCCTTTGTTGGTTACTTGGGGCATGATAATTGAGCAATTTGTGCCTCAGTTTCTTTATCTGTAAAACAGGGAATAGTACTCAAACTCATAGGACTGTTGGTAGCATTCCATGACATGATGCTAATAAAGTGGCTAGAACAGTGCCTGGCCTTCAGGAAGGATTCAATAAATACTAGTTTTATTGACATAGGAGAAATAGGTTAGACCAAGGTACCCTGGGTTAGTTTTAAGGAAGGCTGAGAGGGTTACCTGTTGTGGCATAGTCAATTGAAGTGAGTTACAATGAAGGCAAAGAAGGCAGAATTTGACTGAACTTGAAGAGTATGTATCAAGTACTGCCCATGTGAACGGCTCTGTGCTAGAAGAAGGAGATTGAGGCTGGGCACAGGCTCACGCCTGTAATCCCAGCACTTTGGGAGGCCAAGGTGGGTGGATCACTTGAGACCAGGAGTTTGAGAACAGCTGGGCCAACATGATGAAAACTCATCTCTACTAAAAATACAGAAATTCGCTGGGCTTGGTGGTGCGCGCCTGTAATCCCAGCTTCTTGGGTGGCTGAGGACGAGAATTGCTTGAACCCCAGGACGCGGAGGTTGCAGTGAGCTGAGATCACGCCACTGCACTCCAGCCTGTGGACAGAGTGAGTAAAAGACCTAGCAGAGTCATTGAGTAAAAGACCTAGCAAAGTAAATCTAACAGATGAGTGTCTGGAAAGATGAGGTGCAGGAAAGCCAAACTCAAGATGGGGAAGGAGAAAAGAGAAACAGATGACCTATTCCTATTATGCCTTTTTTTTTTGCTTGACATTTCCCTCCTGTCCCTGCTTTGCAGAGTAAAGACAGATGGTAATTTCCAGGTAGCCCAGGAGCCCCGTGCCATTTTTCCAAGATTGACCAGCTTTGAAAAGTTGCTTGCCTACCCAGTCTCCAGACATTCGCAAACTCTTCCCAAAGACAAACCCTTTCCAAAGCCCTGCTCTAAAACCGACCCAGCTCTTAGGAGGTGAGGCCAGGGCTCGCTACTGAAAGGAAACCATTGTCCTCCCAAGTGTCTGTGGGTCCAGCTGCCGTAGGCCTGGAGGTGGTTCCACCACAGCCTGTGGTGCAGTCCGCCTGCAGGCTTTGATTCACTCCAGGGACAACACTTAAAAACTCCAACAGGCAACACATGCGATTCCAGGAGCCCCTGCCAGATTCATACTCTGTTTTTCCATCATTTCACTCTCCTCCCCCTCAGGAGGGAGGCTCCCGAGGCCTTTTACAAATAAAAAAATCAAACCCACCAACAGGACGAGCACCTGATAAGGAGTGAGGCATTGCCCAAGAGTTCTCAGGAAGAGGCGGCTTTGTTCTCGTTTCAAGCCCTTGACACTGCTAACAGCTCTAATTACTGCATTTGCCATGGGATGTAAAATAAAACCACATTCCAGAAACCATGTAGTCTTCCTGGGAGAGACACGCAGGGAAAGGTGCCCAGGGCTGCAGGAACGTGTTCTTTCATTTCTGGTCCCTAACCTTGGCAGCTATTCTGAGAACTTAACAGTGCCTCCTTTATGTACATGAAGGAGGGCACTTTTGCACATGTAGGGATGCATCTCACTACGTGTATCCCCAAATCTGGTCTGCACATTCGACTACATTTCCTGCAAAACATACTTCATAAGAACATGAAGATCTTCAAAATTCATCCAAGCCATTTTGGGGGAAATGAGGACTTCAGAAGTTTCTGAGGCTAGAAACAAAACCATATAGAACTTCTTCCCACATAATTTAACTATAAAGTCTGATGATGTAACACCCACCCACACCCACATCACAAACCAAAGTGACATCACAAATACTAGAGATAATGGCTCAAAGCTGCCGGCATTAAGCCCAAATCTAAACAAACAGCAATTTGCCCATACGTGACTGAGGCAGAGAAAGACAGGTGACTAGAAATATTAAAACAAAACAAAACAAACAAACAAAAAAAAACCAGAGAGCGAGAAAAGGGAAAGAGAAAATACATATTTCTTCCCCCTACTAAGCTAGCGAAAATAAAATTTAAGGCAACTGAAATATGGTAAGGTGATTTTATTTCTATAGATGACATTTCTAAGAAAGCCAGGTCTCTTTAAATATGTGATTCTGATCTATCCAAATTGTTCTGTTGCTCTTAGTTGGCCCTAGGAAATGGAGGCCCGCAGCATTAATGTTTTCATATTGCTTTTATGGTCCCCAGAGGATATTGATTTCCCTGTGAATGAGCTCTTCTTGGCACCTGGCCGTTGGTTAGAAAGTGTATTCAGCCGGGCGTGGTGGATCACGCTTGTAATCCCAGCACTTTGGGAGGCTGAGGCAGGCGGATCATCTGAGGTCGTGAGTTCGAGACTAGCCTGACCAACATGGAGAAACCCCGTCTCTACTAAAAATACAAAATTAGCTGGGCGTGGTGGTGCATACCTGTAATCCCAGCTACTTGGGAGGCTGAGGCAGGAGAATCACTTGAACCCGGGAGGCGGAGGTTGCGGTGAGCCGACATCGCGCCATTGCACTCCAGCCTAGGCAACAAGAGCTAAACTCCGTACCCGCACCCCCCCCACCATAAAAAAGAAAGTGTAAAGCGTATTCAGGGTTTGGCAGAACTTACTGGCTGTCATGTCTGTGTTGCAGCATAGTTGAGTGTCTACAGCTCATATGAAGTCTTGAGTGACCCTGCCTTCCATATTTTCCAGCAGGCAGGAATTGCCTTCAATTCCTCGTGAACCCTCCCTGACCCCTGACTTCCTGCCCCAGCATGCTATGTTCTTTGAGAGCCTGAATATTACTGTAACCTTGTGGAGTTACTATCTCCTCCCTACTTGGTATAAAAGGCTTTAGTGAGCAGGAGAGGACATATAGTAAAATTCTAAGAACTGGGTGGAAGGAATGACCTATAAAAAGATGTTAACATTTTGCCTTCAAAGTAGATCTTTTATTCTCTGCTGAAGAACGGTCCTTTTAAAATTCATTTCTCCCTCTTATAATTCTAGCACCCCATCAATGTGAGACAAGACCCCAGCATCCCTATCTATGGACTCCGACAGTCCATCTTATTAAATACCAGGCTTCAGGACTGCTATGTGGACTCACCAGCTCTCACCAACATCTGGATGGCCAGAACGTGTGCAAAGCAGAACATTAATGCCACAGCACCAGCTACCACTTCCTCTTGGGAAGTTGTAAGGAACCCATTAATTGCCAATTCCTTCTCCCTGGTTAAGCTTGTACTCAGGCGGCAACTGAAGAATAAGTGCTGCCCAGCACCACGCAAGTGTGGAGAAGCAAAACTCTCCAAGAGATTAAAACACAAGGACGATTCAGTGATGAAAGCCACCCAGCAGGCCAGGAAAAGAAACTCCATCAGTTCCAAGAGCAAGCGGCCAGCAGGGCACAGGAGGCCTGCAGGAGGCATTAGAGAGGTAGATGAGGGCCAGTGGTGGGGAAAATGTGACGGGCGAGGGGAGGGAAAAGATAAAGCCAGAGAACACTAATGGTTGAGATTATATGGCGTGCAGCTACCGTAATCTCAGCACTTTGGGAGGCCAAGTAGGGAGGATCGCTTGAGCTCAGAGAGTTCAAGACCAGCCTGGGCAACATAGGGAGACCTCATCTCTACTAAAAAAAAAAAAAAAAATTGCCAGGCATGATGGCACATGCCTGTGATCCCAGCTACTTGGGAGGTTAAGGAGGGAGGATTACTTGAGCCCAGGAGGTTGAGGCTGCAGTGAGCCATCATTGCACTACTGCATTCCTGATTGGGCAACAGAGCAAGACTCTGTCTCAAAAAAAAAACACAAAAAACAAAAAACAAAAAAAACCAAAGATCAATACCAAGTGAAGGAAATCCTAAAGTTGAAGACAGAATGTGGGGAGGAGGTGTAGCATGTTAGAGTGGAAGAATGCCCCTGATTGTGGGGTCATGCTATTTATCATTTATACCATATCATTTATACTATGCTTAGTTCTAGAGAAGGATGAGGTGGCTTTCACAACCACAGACTTGACATGAAGGAAAAATAAGGGTGAGAAGGAAGGCTAGGATATGGGTAGTGTGTGCTTGTGTGCGCGCGCACACACACACACACACACACCAGTGGTCGGCTATAGATTTGGATTGTGAGCGTCCACATGGAGAACTTCACCTACGAAGGCCTGATTGGAGTCCAGGTCTGTTACCCCATGGTGGCCAGCAGAGCTCAGTGTACCCTGGAGCTAGGCCATCAAGATTCAAATCCCAACTCTGACTATAACTGAGGACGACCTGGGGCTTAATTTCTTTGTGCCTTGATATTATCATATTAAATGGAGGATAATGGCCCTTCCCTCACAGAGCTTCATGAAGATTAAATAAGTCAATACATGCAAAAGGCTTTTGAACAGAGCCTGGCAGAGGGTAAATAATTAGCATCTTGAGTGGTATTCAATAGATGACAGCTGTGGTTATTAACCTTCTAGCTGTGTGGCCTTGGGCAAACCAATTCCAATTTCTTTGCCTTTAAAGCTGTCTCCTGCTGACCTCACAGGGTTATGGAGAACACACGCACTGGTATGTACATAAACGATTTCAGTAAACTAGAACATGCTAGACAAATGTTGGTTGTTGCTGTAACCAAGACTCTGGGACACAAATCCCAGATAATTATTCTGAGCTCCCCTCTCAAGTTTTAGCTTTGACTTCTCTGCTTTCTTCCTGGCTAGAGTAAAGAAAGTTCAAAGGAGAAAAAACTGACAGTCCGCCAAGATCTTGAGGACAGATATGCTGAACATGTGGCTGCCACCCAAGCACTACCCCAAGACAGTGGGACAGCAGCCTGGAAGGGCCCAGTGTTGCTTCCTGAAACCCAAAAGAGACAGCAGTTGTCGGAGGACACGCTAACCATCCACGGTCTCCCCACAGAGGGTTACCAGGCTCTGTACCACGCTGTGGTAGAGCCAATGCTGTGGAATCCTTCAGGGACCCCCAAGAGGTACAGCCTGGAGTTGGGCAAGGCCATTAAACAAAAGCTCTGGGAGGCTCTGTGCAGTCAGGGTGCCATCTCTGAAGGTGCTCAGAAGGACCGGTTCCCTGGCAGGAAGCGGCCAGGTGTCCACGAGGAGCCTGTACTCAATAAATGGCCCAAGTTAAAGAGCAAAAAATAGGAACAGGAACTCATGGGATTAGGGTATTCTCTGCTAGAGATCTGAAAAATAAACACAACTTTGCACCTTCCCTGTCATCTGAGTGCTTTACAAATTAGTGACACCCTCTCAGGGAAACAAAGAGGAACCAGATTCGCTCAAGACCAAACGGTCCCTTTCCACTCATGATTAGGTCATTTTGAGGGGTAGATGCTGGGAGTATTTTTTCCTCCAAGGCCTTGAGGGTCTGTTAGTCTTCCAGGTAGGAAAAGGCCTGACAGATAAAGCAGATGTTTTACATTCAGGCTATGGTTCCTTATTTCCTTCCTTCTTTCCTTTTCTTTTCTTTCTTTTGAGACAGCTCTGTTGCCCAGGCTGGAGTGCAGTGGCATGATCATAGCTCACTGCAGTCTCGACTTCCTGGGCTCAAGCAATCCTCCTGCCTCAGCCTCCTGAGTAGCTAAGACTACATGTGGACCCCAACATGTATAGCTTTTTTTTTTCTTTTAGTAGAGAGATGGGGTCTCACTATGTTGCTGAGGCTGGTCTCCAACTCCTACCTCAAGAGATCCTCCTGCCTCAACCTCCTGAATAGCTGGGATTATAGGTATGAGCTCCCACGGCTGGCCATATGGTTCCCGATTTTTAAAAAGTGGACCACTAGGCTCGATCACTATCACTCTCCCTAGCTCCTTCTACATAGGGCTGAGCAGAAAGCCTACCATTCTCACAAGGATATAAACCCACACACCCTATAACAGATGCTCTCCTGTGACACTGCCTAAACCCTCAATAACCTGGATTCTATATTAACAGGAGAGAAAGTTGTATGAACGCTTCCATGGGCAAGTAGAAGTTAAAAGTACTGCCCCATGCGAACTTCCCCTTGTTGAATCTGTAGACTTTTACTGAACAGAGCAATGACGACATATAACACATACTTGATAAAATTGTATTTTTTTTACAGTCATTTGTACAATTTGTTACAAAACCATAGAAGACTACAACTTGTTTTAAATCATTTTTGGTCTGCAAATATGTAAAATCTGTGTGCAATTATCATGTATTTACAGGGTCTTGTGTTAGTCATTTTCAATGATTATTCCAACAATGTCACACTCTCAACATAAGACATGGCTTAAGATAAATATATTAGTAAATAAATATTCTGAGAACATATTTCCATAAATGAAATGTGCTGCTATACATATACAGAATATACATAAGTTGTTTTCTAGCTTTTAAAACATTTTTAAAAAATGGTAATGTTGGAAAAAGAGCCCTTAGACCATTTTATTACAAAATCTTTACAGCAAAGTCTTTACAAAATCTCTTTTAAGTGCTATGGGAGAAATTAAAAAATTTTAAAATAGTGCCTTGTTAGACCAACACAATAGAAAGAGTTTACATAAAGAGTAGAAAAAGGCAGTTCTGTTTAAAGAATAATATTCTCGATTAGTAATTTTTTAGACCTCATTTTAAAAGCATTAGTCCTGCACAAACTTCGAGTAGAGACTAGCAGCACATAAATATGTGAGCAGTGGGACAGATGGGGCTTTATTTTATAAAAGGGCTTGGGTTTAGGAGGAGATGGGGAAGGAGCTGAGGTTAAAGCCAGCTTACTGGGGCTGCATCCGTAAAGAGGTACCTTGTTGGTAAATACCCAAACTTCCACGTTTAGCTGGTTCTAGAACTCTTCACCGTACATGGCTGTCCTACACCCAGGGCTGGGTCACTTAACCATGCCCAACTGTCACACCCCAACTTAGAGGGATTGGGGGCAGGGGTTCTCAGTAGAAAATGAGATACTCCCAGTTTCCATGGCTATAAAACCACTACAAACCACTCAAGAATCCACCTAAAAGGGTATCTGTCATTGGTGGAATCTTAAAACTTCAAAGAGGGCATTTCTTTTGATTTATGTGTGAAAAAAATAAGACCATTGGTTATTTTATTCTGGTGATCTCCCTGTCTGAGAGGCGAACACAAATTTAAAAGACAATCGTTGGTGTTACCAGCGCGGTGGCTCACATCTGTAATTCCAGCACTTTGGGAGGCCGAGGCGGGTGGATCACCTGAGGTCGGGAATTCAAGACTAGCCTGACCAACATGGAGAAACCTCGTCTCTACTAAAAATACAAAATTAGTCGGGCATGGTGGTGCATGCCTGTAATCCCAGCTACTTGGGAGGCTGAGGCAGAAGAATCACTTGGACTCGGGAGGCGGAAGTTGCGGTAAGCTGAGATTGCGCCACTGTACTCCACCCTGGGCAACAAGAGCGAAACTCCGTCTCAAAAAACAAACAAACAAACAAAGACAATGGTTGGTATTTGGTATTTAAGGTTTTAAAATTGCATTTTTGTTTCTACCACCTGTAAGCTACAAAAATTAAATGGGTTTCTTTTGCCATCTGCGGTTATCACTGGTTCAAGTGAAAACCAGACACACTTATTTTAATAAGCCCAGTGGAAGCCACATTCCGTACTCATCTATTTATTGCTTAAGGCTATTGAGGGGTGGTTTTCCAGCCAGGGCTAAAGAAAGCCACTTTGGGAGTTCGGTTTCAGACGAGGAAGAAAATATGCACTCAAAGGCATTAAAAACAAAACAAAACAAAACCCCCCCCACAAACAACAACAAAATCTCAATGAGAAGCTGCTTTTTGCAGTTCATATTAAAAGTCAGATCCCGCTTCCTTAAAACCATGTAATGCAAGCTGTTGTCCTTAGCAGCTGCTACTCCTGGCCCGAGAAATGAAGGCGTCCCAGATCACATGTCACCAGCTTAGGCGCTTCTCACACCCTCGGTAACAGGTGTGCGGGGCACAGTGCGAGGAGAAGCCCTCAAGGGACTGCACCCGAGGATGGAGGACGGATCTCACCAGTGAAGCCTCAATGGCAAATGTTTTGATCATTTGATGTTGGAATAGATGTCAAATCCTAGCTAGAGATAAGTAAATTTCCTCATCATACACTGAGGTTAAGAAAAACATTCTGATAGAGATTCTCGTTCAAGACTGGAGAAAGACCAGCACCATCACCTGGCAATCCAGGTGGTCCTTGTTCTCCTACCCACAGGGGGCCAGGTCTCAAGTTTCCTATTCTCAAGCGAGCTTTCAGACCCAATAGGCCAGTTCTTTCAGATGGCAACAAATATCTGATGAATGAATGAATAAATACAAGTGACCAGAAGAGTTAGTGAACACAAGGACTAATATGATTAGTTCCCTCTAAAAATTTTTTTTTTAAAGAACAAGGAACACATTGGACAAAAAGGATGACAATCCCTGATCTGAAATAGCTTTAAATAGATTCTCTCTCCCTTTTAAAAATGAAACACCTTAAAACCACAACGGTTTGGGCTTTTAAACTCTCCCCTTCCCCTTAATAAAAAAGGCTGGAAAAATATACAAAAACCTACCCTTTGGGTGTAAACTATCTGATAGTCTCTCTCTCTGTCTCATGGAGAATCAATACATAATAGTGCATTAGGTAGACAGGATAGTAGACATCTGCAGACGAGATGAGCAGTTTCAGCCATGAGGCAGAGGACTGAATAACCCTGAAGCGGTGCTTCCATGGGGAAACGGGATGGGGAAGGTATCATTCAAATGGAGCTCAGTGCAGACCTCGTAGGTCCAGGCACATGCCCCTAGAAAGGCAGCCCAAGGAAGCAGCAGCCGAGGGGTGTGGCTGCCCCCACACAGACGCATGCGCACTGCACATCGGTGTGCCGCTGGGTCAGTGGAGAGCACTCTCCCCCAGCCCCGTTGGACACCAAGGCCACAAAAGTACATTCCTTCTGGGTGTCTGTCCCCACACACCCCGTCGAGCCATTTCTGCAGCCAGTGGCAGGGAGCCCAAAACATTTTTGCAAAGGACTCCAAAGTCAGGACAACCAAAGGGGACAGCCTCCTCTTCCCTGCCCCGAGGGTCAGAGTTCAGGCTGAGGGTCCCAAGAACATGCCCTTACTATGACCTGGACCTCAGCCAAGACCAGGGCTGTGAACTCTGTTGTTTCACTTGGGACCATGACCTGAGGGGACAGATTGAGGGCACTGGGCAGAATTGTCCCCATCACCCTGGAGCTTTCGTAGCAGCGGCTTGACCTGGCTCCACAGGGCTGCAGATCATGTACACCCTATTCCTAGCTGCTGCCATCACCTGCCTAAAGGCGTGGGCTGGAGGGGCATGGCATCTGAGACCTGAAATAGTACACACTGGCATTTGCCACGAGAAAGAAAGAGGCAGCTTTGCACTCAGAGCCTGTACCCATATCAACTAGCTTTACTTCAAGTTTCTGGTTCATTTTCTAAGGCAGGTGAAGCCCTGAGCTTTTCAAAGGCCTGAGCTCCCTCCAGGGAGACAACAGTATCTACACATGATGTGGTTCATTTAATGCAGCAGTGATTTTTTTTTTCTTTTTCAGCAAAAGTTGGCAGTTAGGGTTCTTTAAAATATATATTTAAATAACTTTTTACATTTACATACAATATCTTAAAAAAAAAAAAAAAAAAGCAGAGAACTGAATCCCACACCTCAGAACCCCAAGCACACACTTTACAAAACAGAACAACAACATGTTATCAAAAGAGGCAAAGGACTCGGAGAATTTTGTCTGTTGATTTGTTAATGGGGTAGGGGGTGGTTTTGCCACAGGGGGCTCACATTTTGGGTTGACAAGGAGGGCTCTCTTTATTACCACTTTTGTGTGTTTGTCAAAGCTAAAAAATTTTTTTGTTTTTGTTTTTTGAAGGAAGTCAGTTTGGAGTCTCCATACAGTTCCCCATTTCCAGGTTAAGAGTTCCTCCTGAGCTCAGGCTCCGGTGCTGCTGCTGTCTGCTGAGCGAGATCTCGGTCCTGGGAAAGAGAGAGAACAATCATCAGGGGAGGGAGCTGGCACCACACATGGGACCAGGCAAGGGACTCAGGTGGCCCTGTCCCCAGCGTGTGGCAGGCCTGTGTATGCTAAAGGGCTGAAGCAGGCTCCAGTTCCCAGAGGGGCTCCATCTGTGCTGAGAGCACAGGTGCCCGCTGGAGACCCAGCCTCTCTCATTTGGATGTACTAAGAGCTTTCTAGAAGCCCTTAGGTAGCATGAAAACCCAATATATTAGAGATGGTAACTGCGTGTCCAGTGTGCGTCAGGCCCTGGGAAAAGCAGGAGAGAGGACCCCCTCACAGAGCTTACGGACCTTAAGAGAAAGTAATTTAGCAATAGGATAACAGGAAGTGAACAGAGGGTGTGCAGGTGATCTCAGAGGGGGCTGGAGTGTCGCTTAATCTAAGATTTGGAGGACAGAAGTAGTGGAGAGGTCTGGGAGCTGGAGTAAGCTTGGCATATGGGGAGAACAAGACGGGGCCACAGAGGGTGAAAGCAGCAAGCAAGGAGAGTGAACCAGCTCATCAGATGGGCTGGCAGGGGCTGGATCACACAGAACTGAGATGCTAACATTTATTATTATTAATTTTTGAGACAGAGTCTTGCTGTGTTGCCTAGGTTTAAGTGCAGTGGTGAGATCATGACTACAGCCTCAATCCTTGGGCTCAAGTGAGTAGCCAATCTCTTGGGCTCAGCCTCCTGAGTATCTGGGACTAATGGCATGTGTCACCCTGCCAAGCTAATTAAAAAAAAAAGAGATAGGTTCATTCTCTGTTCCCCAGGCTGATCTCCAACTCCTGGCCTCAAGTGATCCTGCTTTGGCCTTCCAAAGCACTGGGCCAGAAGTTAACTTTTTTTTTTTTTTTTGAGATGGAGTCTCGCTCTGTTGCCAGGTGGGAACACAATGGGGCGATCTCGGCTCACTGCAACCTCTGTGTCCCGGGTTCAAGCATTTCTCCTGCCTCAGTCTCCTGAGTAGCTGAAACTACAGGCGCCCACCACCATGCCCAGCTAATTTTCGTATTTTTATTAGAGATGCGGTTTCGCCATGTTGGCCAGGATGGTCTCGATCTCTTGACCTGGTGATCTGCCTGCCTCAGCCTCCCAAAGTGCTGGGATTACAGGCGTGAGTCGACACACCTGGCCAACATTTTTAAGATTTTAAAGGTAATGGCAAGTCATGGAAGGATTTTCCAGCACAAAGACGTCAACTTATGTTTCAAAAAAGGCCACTCTGGCTCCAGGCGGAATAGAAAGCAAGACCAGTGACAGCAGACCAGTCAGAGGTTATTGCCTCCGTCCTGGAGAGGAAAATGGGGCTGGACTGAGGGGATAGCAATGAGGGTGCAGAGAAGTAGATATATTTGGGATGTACTTTGCAGGTAGATCTTGTTGCAGTGCTACTCAGAGGTGCTAGACTCCACAGTTTATTACTGAGGCAGCATATTTGGAAATCTTGTAGCAATCTGATGTCTGTTGAATCTAATAATAAAATATCTGGACTGGTATCTTACATGTCTTTTGCTAAGTTTCATTTTCTGGGAATTCATTTTCATGGACTGAGGCAAAAACAAACAACTGGGGTCCTTCACAGACAAGTTGAGAAGCCCAGGAGGCTGGAGTGCAAGGGGCAGGGTGGGCATAGGGATGGGTCCTAGGCTTTTTTTTTGTTTTTGAGATGGAGTCTTGCTCTGTCACCTAGGCTGGAGTGCAGTGGTGTGATTGCGGCTCACTGCAACCTCCACCTCCCAGGTTCAGGCGATTCTCCTGCCTCAGCCTCCCGAGTAGCTGGAATTACAGGTGCCCGCTATGCCTAGCTAATTTTTTTTTGTATTTTAGAGATGGGGTTTCACCATATTGGCCAAGCTGGTCTCGAACTCCTGAATTCAAGTGATTGACCCGCCTTGGCCTCCCAAAGTGCAGGGATTACAGGCGTGAGCCACTGGGTCCGGCCTTTTTTTTTTTTTTTTTTTTGAGATGGAGTCTCGCTGTGTCCCCCAGGCTGGAGTGCAGTGGCGCAATCTCGGCTCACTGCAAGCTTCGCCTCCCAGGTTCACGCCACTCTCCTGCCTCAGCCTCCCGAGTAGCTGGGACTACGGGCGCCCACTACCGCGTCTGGCTAATTTTTTGTATTTTTAGTAGAGACGGGGTTTCACCGTGGTCTCGATCTCCTGACCTTGTGATCCGCCTGCCTCGGCCTCCCAAAGTGCAGGGATTACAGGCGTGAGCCACCGCGCCCGGCCTTTTTTTTTTTTTTTTTTTGAGACAGTGTCTTGCTCTGTCGCCCAGGCTGGAGTGCAGTAGCTTGATCTTGGCTCATTGTAACCTCTGCCAACCAGGTTCAAGCGATTCTTCTGCCTCAGCCTCCCGAGCAACTGGGATTGCAGGCACCTGCCACCACCCCCGGCTAATTTTTGTACTGAGTAACGATAATGTTTACGAAGTGCCTCCTATATAATATCCCAGCCCTGCGAGTCATGAACAGACTCCATGGTTTTGCCACGTTGGCCAGGCTGGTCTCCAACCCCCGGCCTCAAGTGATCCTCGGCCTCGGCCTCCTAAAGTGTTGGGATTACAGGCATGAGCCACTACCCTCAGCTGGTGCTAGGTTTTTGGTGTGAGCATGTGGATGGGAAGCAGGGCAGAGGGGGAAATAAGAGCACTGCTGTGGACATGACAGGCTGCAGGCATCTTGGAGGAGAGATCCCGAGATTGTGGAAGCAGAGGGCTCAAAGGGTCTGAACTCCAAGGGAGGAGGGCTAGGCTGAGGAGTAACCCTTGGAAGTCTTCAGTCTCAGACGGTGTTTAAAACTAAGGGCAAAAAAGAAGTCACTCAGAAAACGCTTAAGACAGAAGATGAGGAGACGACCCTGATGGAAACTCCTGCTCTGATCTACTGCCATTTCCTGCTCTCACCTGCAGCCTCAGTGGCCGTGGCGCTGGACTCCTGAGTGTCCTGGAGGGCATTAGGGAAGCTGGCCCTGGCAGCACCCGCCTCCTCCGGAGGGCAGCCAGGCCGCAGCAGGGCCCTAGCCTGGCAGCACAGAGCCCGCTCCTCTTCCCGGGTTGCTCCCAGGCCCCTATGGGGCCGTGGGGTGTCCGGGCCCCGCGTCCCACCCCAGGAGCCGAGGCTGTGGGTCCCTTGGCAGTCCGAGGGCAGGCCCAGGTCACAGTCCACATCCTCCGGAATGATGGGGATGCGCTGGCTCAGGTCCCGGGCCCCGGGGTAGCAGCCGGGCGGGGGCTCCTCGGTGAGCGTGTACTGCACACTCACCGAGTAGTCCTCAGTGTAGCAGCCGCTGCCCCCTCCGCCGCCACGGGCCACCTGCTTCTCTTCATAGAAGCAGCAGGGCAGGCCCTCGTATTTCACCCCATCTGTCCTGGGCAAATGGTCAGGGTGAAGGCCGTACAGGCCCTGGGAGCTTCCTGACTGGGGCTCCCCACCCGCCGGGCCGGAGCCCTCGTAAAGGTGGGGCCCCAGGAACAAGGTGCTGCTGCCAGCTGCTCCGGCACTAGGTCCGGGTGGGGAGGGTTGGGGCTCGCAGCAGCAGGCACACGACGGCCCCTCGTGGCCCCCCTTCCAGGTCCTCCTGAGGTCCGGGGCGGCCCCAGGAGAAGCCTCGAGCCCCACTTCTGAGGTAGAGCTATTGGGCCCCCTGTGCTCCAGGGAGGAGTTGCTGCTGTAGTTCATCTCCAGGCTGCAGGTGGACACCTGATCCCCCGAGGGAGAGGCAGGGCCCGGCCAAGGCTCGCCCCGCCCAGCACCATGACTGTGCACCACCGGGAGCTCCTCGGGGGGCGGGGAGCCCTCGAAGCACACGGCAGGCCCCCGGCCCGAGCTGCCCGAGCCCCCCGCCTCACTGGCACGACAGGGGCTCCGGCTGCGGTAGATGAAGGGGTCATAGTCGCTGCTGAGGGAGCTGCGGAAGGTGGAGCAGCTCCCGTACACGCCCTGGTTGCTGACCTCAGTGCAGTCTACCACAGAGTCACTGGAGGAACAATGGCACTGGCCGGAGCTGCTGCTGCTGCTGCTGCTGCTGTCGCTGCCCGGGCAGTCGGCCAGGTAGCCACTGCACACCGAGCGGTGGCCGTGATAGCAGCTGAAGCTGGACGTGCTGCCACTCTCCAGGTGGGAGTGGGAGGGCGGGGCCACGTGCACCACTGTGGGGAAGAGCAGGCTGCCACTGCCGCTGGGAGGAAAGGCGCTGGGAGGAAAGGCACGGGCCGGGCCCCGGGGCGTGAGGCTAGGCGGGGACTGCCCCTCCTGCTCCGGGTAGCTGAGGCCCTGGAAGTAGTAGTGCTGGTACATGGTCTCATACTGGGAGAAGCAAGCTGCCTTGGAGAAGCTGCGGCCGCTCAACTTGGGTCTGCGGAAGGGGTGGGCTGGAGAGTAGGCCCGGTGCTCCAGGCCGCAGCGGTGAGCGGCCAGGCTGTGGTCCAGGTGGAGGGGTGGGTAGCTGCGGATGTAGGCGGGGGTCTGCGGGGAATAAAGGCTCTGCTCCCCGTTCTGGTCCACGGTCAGCAAGGTGACGGGGTTGCCGTGGGAGTCCATGCTTGTCCTAGTAGGGTAGGCTGGGATGGCGTTGGTCCTGTGCACGCGGCCGGGGTAATGCACCGGCAGGGTCACCCTCTGCTGCCGACCACGTGAAAGGTTGCTGGTCTCCACACACACCGCACTTGGGTTTCCCTTTTGTTCTGGGGACAAGCAGAGGAAACAGAGTAGGCAGGGCTGAGCATACTGGTGTCAGGGGCTGGAGGGATTTTTAAAACGGGCAGAGGCTGAAGCAGCAGGCTTGGTCACCTGCCGAGGTGCCCATTCTCACAACCCTGCCCCCAAACTCAGCTGCGGCGGCAGAGGTTGACCTGCCTATCTGTGTGAAATGGCCCATCTCCTGTAAAGGCCCCGCTCCCAACTCCCCACTGCTCTGCCTGACTGGGCACCACAGGAGTCTGCAGAAAAGAATCGGACTCAAAGACGCCAGTGTCCCTCCATCCCTGTTTAATGACACAGTGATGCAGGAGCAACAGCACGAGCTGGCCACTGCACACTCATCGTCCCTCATGGTCCTAGGACCACCCCATGGTACGGGGTGTGGGCAACCACCATTACTGTTATTGCCACTAAAGACATTAGGGGTCTCAGGCCTGGGAGAGGCCAGATGTCTTGCCTGAGGTCAGGAAGCTGCTTAATGTGAAGCCCAAACTTGAACTCAGGGTGATTCTTTTTTTTTTTTTTTTTTGAGACGGAGTGTCGCTCTGTCGCCCAGGCTGGAGTGCAGTGGCCGCATCTCAGCTCACTGCAAGCTCCGCCTCCCGGGTCTACGCCATTCTCCTGCCTCAGCCTCCCGAGTAGCTGGGACTACAGGCGCCCGCCACCTCACCCGGCTAGTTTTTTTGTATTTTTTTTAGTAGAGACGGGGTTTCACCGTATTAGCCAGGCTGGTCTCGATCTCCTGACCTTGTGATCCGCCCGTCTCGGCCTCCCAAAGTGCTGGGATTACAGGCTTGAGCCACCGCGCCCGGCCCAGGGTGATTCTTAATGCCAGGCTCTCCTAAGGGTTGTGCAGACAACCTCCAAAACCCAGGGCTGCCAGGCCTCCAAGTCCAGAGGACAGTGCCACAGTGGCTCTGCTCGCTCCCAAGCGTGTGGTGTGTGTCACACTCTAGCTAGGCACTTGGTAGGGACAGCGTCCTCTAACTTGACTCTTCAGCAATGGCTGAGGCAGGTGACAGTTACCTATGATGTTGTGCCGACAGTGGGGGCAGGTGTGGTGCTGCAGCAGCCAGGGGTCCACGCACTTCCTGTGAAACCGGTGAGTACAGGGGATGACCCGCAGCTCCTGGGCAGGGAGAGAGGGGACACGGGTCTGCCTTCAGCCTCGCAAGTGTGTCCTCCTGCAGAGCCCAGCACAGACCAAGGAGCACTGTACTGCATGCCAGTGCCCTTCCCCACTCCCCTCCCCACCTTCTGCTCTCCTCCCCACCTCCAATTAGGGCTCAATTTCCTAGAAGCAGGGCCCACCCATATGTTGTAGGGAGAAGGAAACTGCCAGCAGTCAGCCCCCACCACAGTCCTCAGTGTTAAGGGAGTGGGCACGCACAGAGGCAGGCGTCTTTCCTGTAGTTGGAGGAGGGCAAGCACACTCATGCCTCCACCCAGGGAAGGCCAAGACCTTATGCTAGTGAGGATGCGAGGCCTAGGGGTATGGAGAGAGGACCAGGTATACCCCAAGATATTCTGCATCTCTGAGGTGCTGCCTACCCCCGGGTATCCCAAATGGGCAAGAGTAGAAAGGAAGATGCCTGGGACTCATGATTGACAGATGGGGCAGCAAAGGGGCAAAGCTCTGCTCTCCCCTCCTTTACTGGACCCTGAACCTTATCATGGGGGTACATGGTTTATAAGAAAAGCAGCCTATCTAGACAGATGGAGTTATTGGGATAGAACCACCTTCAGAGTTCCTAAGCCTAAGCATCTTCCACATTTGCTCATTTTACTTTGTCTTTCAATATTCTGACCTGTCTAGCACAATATTCCAGCTCATACTTAACACTGTGCCTGACAGAATGACAAAGGGTCTACCCTGGATCTTCTCATGGAACCCTCATTATCACCTGGAATACTGGTCAGTGTTGGGCCCATGTCACAAGAAAACAAAATCACTTGCCCAAGGTCACAAAACTAGAATCCACCCAGGCCAGGATTAGAATCCAGAGTCTGTGTAAGAATCTAACTATTCTATTCTGCAAAAATTCCGTTTCCATCCAACAGTCTCTGCAGCAGTGGAATATTTTCAGCAAAGGGGCATCAAATGTCTGTAATTCTCAAGTGGTTTGCGCCCTACCCCCCAAATATGTTTATGTATGTATCTGTCTAGAAAGAGGGAGAGTGAGGGAGGGTGAGCAAGTGTGGCAAAATGTACATCATGGATGATTCTAGGCCCTTAACATATATCGTCTATGGTACTAGTCTTTTCTGAAGGTCTGAAATTTTCTTTCTGAGAGAGACAAGGTCTCACTCTGTTGCCCAGGCTGGCATGCAGTGGTGTAATAATAGCTCACTGCAGCCTCGAATTCCTAGCCTCAACTGATCCTTCCACCTCAGCCTCCCAAGTAGCTAGGACTACAGGCATGATACTAGGCCTAAAATTTTTAAAGAGCTACAAGAAAAAAAAGTGAGGGATATAAAATCCCGTCTCTTTGTAAGTAAAAACACCCAGTCAAGTATCAAGTTAAGTCTCAGAATTTTCAGAAGAGCGACTCTAAAAGTTGATGTGTGTGATGGAACACAGGGCCCTGTCCTTCTAGGTCTTGGGCACCTCTGCTGACCTGTCTATGTTTTCCCACCCAGGATGAGACTGCTTCTGCCATTACCTCTCCATCAATGTACTTCTCCAGACAGATGGCACAGTCGGATGTGGAGCTGCTGCTGAGTGTGTCCAGGGCCCCACAGCTCCCCTCCCGGCGCCCCTTGCTCTTGGAGTTGAACTTTCTGGTTTCCATCTTCTCCAGAGCCTGCACAGCCAGCCTGTTCATGGAATTCTGCATGGCAGAATGTGGTCTGTGTGAGGGTCCAGTACATATGACAGTGGCAGTCACCCCAGGGACATGACACTCGATTCACTGGGTCAGGCGGACAATTCTCTATCACGCCAGAACACTTCTGAGAAGTCGCTCAAAACTCGGACTGCCATAGCACATATTCTCCAGACGCATGGGGCGTCCACGACATCAACCTAGGCTTTTCCCAAGTGGCAAGACTAGCAGGGGTCTCTCTGATTTGAAGGCAGGGGTCTCCTCCAATTACCTGGACTTGCTGCCTCCTAACTCTGCCAGACCCTCAGTTATCAACCTGTTCTATGCCAAGGGTTCCTCCTCTTTCTGTTGAAAGAGGTGGTGATAGTAAATAGACAATGTGTAAGTGCTTAGCCCCTGGCAAATAGGCTGTGCTTAAAAAACACAAGCCATCATCCTGTTGGGGTTGGTCGCTTAACCTTCATGAGAACTTTGGTGATTCTCTTCTCTACAGATTGCCTTCCAGGATCCACCATCTCTCCCCTGAGACATGACCCTGCCATACATTTGCGGGTCCAGATCTCTGCTTATCCTCTCACCACCCTCCACCCCTGAGTTTCTCCTTCCTACAAGCACAAAGTGATGTGGTAGCTGCAGTGCTACAGCAGCTACTGTTCATCAAGCATCACCCGGAGAGCCTGGTATACTGTGTAGGTGGTCTGAAGTGGGGCCTGAGACCCTGCATTTCTATCAGGCTTCCAGGTGCTGTTGTTGCTGCTGGACCACAGATCCTATCTGAGGACCAAGGCTCTAGGGCGCCACTTGATGCACTGGGACAAGGCAAACACTTCTCAATCACGCCAGAATAGACTTCTGAGAAAGCACTCAAAATTCAGACTGCCACAGCACATATTCTAGACCTGTGGAGTGTTTATAATACTTATTAACATTGATTTAAACACTTCCTTTGGGCCAGGCGCGGTGGCTCATGCCTGTAATCCTAGCATTTTGGGAGGCCAAGGCAGGCGGATCACCTGAGGTTAGGAGTTTGAGACCAGCCTGGCCAACATGTTGAAACCCCATCTCTACTAAAAATACAAAAATTAGCCGGGTGCCTGTAATTCCAGCTACTCGGGAGGCTGAGGCACGAGATTCACTTGACCCTGGGAGGTGGAGGTTGCAGTGAGCCGAGATCATGCCACTGCACTCCAGCCTGGGTGACAGAGTGAGATCTTGTCTCAAATAAATAAAAAAATAAAATAAACACTTCCTTCGAAACACCTGCTGGGGATATTCCCAATGCTCAGCCTTTGTAGGACTAGCCCTTTTAGAACAGAGAAGGCACTGGGCTGTAAGTTTTGCTCTCTCTCTCTTTTTTTTTTTTTTTTTTTTTTGAGACAGGGTCTTACTCTGTTACTAAGGCTGGAATGCAGTGGTGCGATCATAGCTCATTGCAACCTCTGTCCCCCAGGCTCAAGTGATCCTCCCACCTCAGTCTCCCAAGTAGCTAGGACTACAGGTACGTGCCACCATGCCCAGATAATTTTTATATTTTTGCTAGAGACGGGGTTTTGCCATGTTGACCAGGCTGGTCTTGAACTCGTGAGCTCAAGTGATCTGCCTGCGTCAGCCTCCCAAAGTGCTGGGATTGCAGGCGTGAGCCATGGTGCCTGGCCTAGTTTGCGCTTACTTTTTTTCCATCTTTGCTGTTTCTAGGCCACTGGGAACACGCTGCAGAGCTCAGAGTCCACAGCTGTGAGGCTCCATGTTGCACCATCAAAAAATAAGGTGGTAAGAGTCCTGGTTTTCCCCAGTGTCAGGGCAACAGGGGTTACTGCTCATGGGTTACACATAGAGGCCCTACCTGACTGCGTCGCTGCTTCAGCTTGATTTTGACAAGAAGGATGAGGCAGACCAAGGAGACCACGATGAAGAAAGCCAGGAAAATCCCCATGTCAAAGTATTCAGTGGGTTGCTGGAATGGAACACAGACACAGTGAGTCACAGCCTCTCTGCAGCCTGGTAATCGGCACATGGGCTATCTTGGCTTGGTCAGGATAAAGATGGGGTGACTGGGATGAGTTTCCCCTCAATTTGCAGGAAACTCCTGGGGTTCTGCTCACATGTACATGGTGTGCTCCCTAGGCCCATGTAGTGCCTTCGGTGTGGCCCAGGGGGATGCCTGTGGCGATCTCAGCCAGGCCCCCCAAGAGCCAAGGGGACTCTTGGTAAAGCCTGGCTCCCTGTGGAATACTGCAAAGTTGGCTGTAACTGGTAAGAAAGGCCCTTCCAAATAAACACAAATAATCACATTTATAGGACAAAAGAGTAAGTGTCATGTTTTGAGGGAACAGTGATTACTAACCATATAATTAATGGTTTACAACAACTCAGAAAATTGTATGCTGCTTCCACAAATATCAGCTTCCACTACAATGCGTCATATTTACCAAAGCGCTTTTTTTTTCCTTTAAAAAGAAGCCAGCAAGTCAGTTCAGCAAACTCCCTCTACTTTTAGTTCTTACCTTTTCCTCACTGCCTCCTAAAACCTCGCAGCCACCTTATCTGGGACCTCCATTTGGCCAATGGGAATAGAGCTTTGCAAAGTGGAAGCTGCATGTATCCGGCTATGTTGTGCATGGGAAAGCATCATCCTACATTGTGAATGTCCCAATATTTGTGAGGAGGAAATAACACCAATATAGGGCACCAGCCCAAGGTTCCTGGAATTCTTCAGCTTGAGGTTTGAGCAGAAGAGGCCGGTTAAGAGTTAGTGGCCAGTAGTGTCTCTTCCACATACTTAAGAGATGCAGATGCTATTCATTAGCCATCGAACTCAATCCCAGTTGAAAGCTAACTTTTCCAGACTTAAATTAACTTGGGGAGTTTCAATAAGGTAATCTACTTTACAGGAAGAAGGAAATACAAGCCTTTTTTCTAGTGTCTAAGTCAGATTGAAGAAGGAAGACAGGGGAAGGCAGGTGCTCAGTCCTCCTCAGTTTGCCTTTCAGAGGGAGATGGGATGGAAAAGAAAGGATGAGGGATTGCCAAGAGGGAATGCCAGGTGGAAGAGGCCAGAGACATCTTAGCACAAAGGTATCTATTTCTGGTAGGATTTTTCAAATTCGCTGTAAAGGAACACGAGTAACATTTCTCCCTGGCCTTGAGTCCAGCAGGTGATCTAAGCCTGCAGGAACCTGGGGTTGCCAGCATTTTAGAGAGATAGGAATGAAAGGCCAAGGGAAATAAAGGGACAGGTAGTAGCAGAGAAGGCCCTGAGCCTGTGCCAAACAGTGTGGAGGCTCACTCGAGGAGGGCGGTGCTGGATCCTTGCTCGAGCCACTTTCTGCTTGTTGACGATGTTCATCAGCTTAATGGCATCTGCACCCTTCACATACACCACCGGCCTCTTGAGTGGGTCTTCCGAGCCCTGGTTCAGCTAAGGAAGAAAAGAGGGCTCTGGTTAAAAGGTGTGCTTACTTTAAGAAGCAGTAGAAAGAAAGGCTGGAGGGAAGGAACATTGAATACCTGTCTGGAATCCTCCAGCTCTTCCAACATTACAGCCTTCCCAATGTTCTTTTGGGAACATTACAGAGTTCCCAAAAGAGCAAGGCTGAGAATAACGCTTGTTTTGGGATGGACTGGGCAAGCAGAAGGGCCAGAAAGGTCTTAGAAAATGCCCCATGAGCCCGGCGCAGTGGCTCACGCCTGTAATCCCAGCACTTTGGGAGGCTGAGGCAGATGGATCACAAGGTCAAGAGTTCCAGCCTGGCCAACATGGTGAAACCCCATCTCTACTAAAAATACAAAAATTAGCCAGGCGTGGTGGCACATGCCTATAATCCCAGATACTTGGGACACTGAGGCAGGAGAATCATTTTAACCCGGGAGGTGGAGATTGCAGTGAGCTGAGATTGTGTCAGTACACTCCAGCCTGGCGACACAGCAAGACTGTCTCGGGGGGAAAAAAGAGAAAATGCCTCCTGTGCCCCAATTCCCTGGCTCTTAACCTCGCCCAGTACACCTCCCTTGGGGATTATGCCTAAACATGGACATCTAACTTCAGAAGACAAGAGCAAATGCCCTGAGATGAGGGTGACATAACCGGGACAAGCCAAGCTCACTAAAGGAAGTGGCTTTCTCAGGGAGGCTGCAGTGTTGGCATGGCCTGAGGAGTTTACCTGGTCAATAGCTTCTGGGTTTTCAGACACATCAAAGATGACTGCAGTAGCTCCCCGCTGTACCGCTCGCTTGGCCTGCCAGAGTAAAAAAGAGCAGGTTGGCCCTCTGGTCCTCTTACCTTTCCAAAGCTGGCCTTGGCATTCAGGCCTGTAATCAAATGCAGAATCTGACAGTTACCAACTTATGTGACATCAGGGACGTTACCTCACTTTCCTAACCCTCAATTTTCCCATCTATAAAGAAGGGGACCGATAACTAGAGTTAACAATAATACATAGTTTCAAATAGCTAGGAGGAGGATATTCCCAATACAAAGAAGTGATAAATGTTTGAGATAATGGATATGCTAATTACCCTGATCTGATCACTATACCTTGTATGTATTATCACTATGTACCCCACGAATATGTACAATTATTATCTGTCAATTAAAAAACTTTTTTTTTTAAAGAGGACAATTTCACCTACCTTGTATAGTAATTGTGAGGTCAGATGACTTATAATAGGGGAAAATACATAATTGATTACTTAACAAACTTTTGTCTTCCTATCCAGCCCAAATACTGAAAACGACCTACACATTAACAACCTGCCCGGTCAGTACAGAGGTACTGATTTCAGTATTTCCTGTTTCAGAGTCACTGGCAACCAAAGCAAATGCCTTTGGTCCATCTCATGTGGTTCCTTTTTCCTTCCCATGTCACCCAGTTAGAAGAATATATTGAGTATTTCTGAATGAGTCTCAAAATGGTTAATTTTAATAAGTGACACAAGCTGAAAACCTCTGGAGACACTGTCGGTGGTGGGAGCTGTGAAAAATAATTGTAAATGGGGTTTTGAGGCAGTTGGCTGCCAGACCTGGCTACACATCAAAAGCCACTTGGGAAGTTTGTAAAGCAGATTTCCTGGCTCAAACCACAGAGACTGATTGAGCAGAGCTGGAGTCAGGCCCAGGAAACTGAGTTGTGTACGCTTTCTGGGGGATTCAGATGATTCAACCATTTGGGGAACTACCGATCAGAGAGATGAGATTAGAATGTTTTAGGAACAAATGAGAAGTGATGGGATTCTTTTTGGGGGAGGTGGGGGAAGGACTCCTTTCCATCCCAAAGAACCTTCTAATTCCATGTCCAGCTAAGGTGACAGCAAGGTAGAAGCTGTGGAAAAACAAGACTTAAGATATAGCCTGGCTGGAGTTCGAGACCAGTCTAGGCAACAGAGCAAGACCCCATATCTAAAAAATAACAGAAAAATTAGCTCGGTGTGGCAGGGCATGCCTGTAGTCTCAGCTACTCAGGAGGCTGAGGCAGGAGGTTTGATTGAGCCCAAGAGGTAGAGATTGAGTTGTGATTGGACCACTTCATTCTAGCCTGAGTGACAGCGCAAGACCCTGTCTTCACAAAATACATACATACATACATGCATACCCTGGCTTTTAGGAGCCTGAATCTTGTTAGAGAAGTAGGACACTTCTAATGTGTGTATGTATAGAAGGCAAAACCAGCCTTCTATAAGATGGGCAAATGATGGCTAGTGCTTAGAGATCAATAGAGTTAATATTGGCCACAGTGCTTGAGAAAGAATAAAATTGAAATTCCTTTCCATAGGAATAATCACTCTACATTGACGGGGCGTGAGAAAGCAACATTGCCCAGAACACAGCTAGACCAATGGCTCCACTGGGCCACTAGAGGGCAGTCTCACCCTATAGCTTTTACAACAAACCAATTCCTTGTATTTAGCACCAAACAGTACCAAAAACAACTTCAGTAAAATCTTCAGTATACTGCAAGTTCCTTGGCAGTTCAAGAAGTTCTGGCACCCTGGACAATCTGTCCTTGTCTTGCAGGGGACCCTTTCTTTTTGAATGGAGATTCAATGCATTGAAAGTCTCAATGCATTGTTCACCACACCCTGTTTCATCACCAGATTGCTAGTCTAGGAGTCAGGAATGAATGCTGGGAGCTATTCCTGCCTCTGCCACTGGCATGCTGCTAACAGTGGACAAGTCACTCAATCGCTTTCAGCCTCAGCCTCAGTTTCCCCATCTGTTAAAAATAAGGCGGTGGGGGATGGCTGGGCACGATGGCCTATGCCTGTAATTCCGGCACTCTGGGAGGCTGAGGCTGGTGGATCACCTGAGGTCAGGAGTTCCAGACCAGCCTGGCCAACATGGTGAAAGCCTGTCTCTACCAAAAATGCAAAAAATCAGCTGGATGTGGTGGCATGTGCTTGTACTCCGGGAGGCTGAGGCAGGAGAATCGCTTGAGCCTGGGAGGCAGAGGTTGCAGAGATCATGCCACGGCACTCCAGCCTGGGCGAGAGTGAGTGACACTCTGTCTCAAAAAAAAAAGGGGGGGGCCGGGCGCGGTGGCTCAAGCCTGTAATCCCAGCACTTTGGGAGGCCAAGACGGGCGGATCACGAGGTCAGGAGATGGAGACCATCCTAGCTAACACGGTGAAACCCCATCTCTACTAAAAAAATATAAAAAACTAGCCGGGCAAGGTGGTGGGTGCCTGTAGTCCCAGCTACTTGGGAGGCTGAGGCAGGAGAATGGCGTAAACCTGGGAGGCGGAGCTTGCAGTGAGCTGAGATCTGGCCACTGCACTCCAGCCTGGGAGACTCCAGAGCAAGACTCCAGTCTCAGGAAAAAAAAAAAAGGGGGGGGTGGGTGGGTGCGGGGAGGCCGCCTATGTTATTATGACTAGGGTCCTTTCTAAATTCCCAGCCTTGGCCACTCAACTGAGAAGCAGTGGGCTATCAGAGCAACTCAGAACTGCACTGGCCCTGTCACCCTCCTCCAGGAAGAGAGGATGTTGATGACAGCTGAGAAAGTGTGAAGCCAGGGTGGCGTCACTTTCCTCCACCATAGAGCTATCTATCTTTCTATCTATCAGAGATGGGCTTTCACTCTGTCACCTGGGCTGGAGTGGTGCAATCACAGCTCACTGCTGCCTGAAACTCCTGGGTTGGAATGATCCTCCTGCCTCAGCCTCCTGAGTAGCTGGGATTGCAGGTGCATGCTACCATGCCAGGCTAATTTTTTTTTTTTTTTTTTTTTTTTTTGTAGAGACAAGGTCTCACTATGTTGCCCAGGTTGGTCTTGAGCTCCTGGGCTCAAGTGATCCTCCCATTCCGGCCTCCCAAAGTGCTGAGATTACAGGCATGAGCCATGGACAACCATACTGGCTATCCATAGAGTTCTTTAGGGACACAGACTACTTTGCCTGAGGCCAACAGCTCATGGATCTCATGGATGCCAGAGTTAATATAATTGTAAGTAGATGCTGGTGTTTTCCGCTTAGGTGGTATCCCAGGCTTTTTCATAAATTCCTTCTCCAGACATAGAAGGGCCCTGAGGAAAAGCACTAAAAATGAGGAAATAAACAGGCCCTCTCATTCCTTTATTTGGCTTTCATTCCACAATCAAGCACATCAAACAGCACCCTCGGGGAATGTGCAATTCAGATAAGTCCAGATCAGGAGCGCTGTGCGGTACCTGCACTTTGATGCGGGTGCACCTGGAGAGTCTAATGGCCTCGGGATGAAAGGCTGCAGGATCTGGGGTAGGGAATGCCTTCCCAGGAGAGACATGCCTCAGGGAAGCCATTTAGCCACATGGCCTTCTTAAAGTTCAGGCTTCCCTGCTCCGCCCAGAACGTGGAGGTCTCAAGGACTTAGAGGTTCCGAATGAAGCATGATCCATTTGAGAGACATAAAATACGTTTTTCACAAAATCTTGGACATGGTGATATGTTTCCTGGCTTTTACAGTGAAGAGGGCAGGTCAATAATAAGGCAGCTGGTTGCAGTTGCATGGGCCTGTAATCCCAGCTACTCGGGAGGCTGAGGCGGGAGTATCACTTGAGCCCAGGGTTTTGAACCTGTTTCTCTCTCTCTATATATATATATGGTACTTAAATTCCATTTACAGCTTGACTTCCAATACAACCAGGCTAATGTACGGGATCTAAGGACACATATCTTGTTTGAGAAAATGCTTCATTCACACAGGTGATCTACTTTTAAAATTACATTTAATGTAAACTACTATTAAAATAAGTTTGCACTTCCTGTACATACCAGGACTGGACAGGAGAGAAGCCAAGCTAAGACCCTATTGGGAATTCGCTTGTCAGAAGCCAGTTTAGGATTTAAAATAGGCTACGAATAACCCATATTTAGAAGAAGACACCTTTATTATATTGTTCGGAAAGGAAATTTAAAAAAATACAGGCCAGGTGCAGTGGCTCATGCCTGTAATCTCAGCACTTTTGGAGGCTGAGGCAGGAGGATTGCTTGAAGCCAGGAGTTCAAGACTAGCCTGGGTAATATAGCAAGACCGTCTCCACAAAAAAGTTAAAAACTATCCAGGCATGGTGGCGTTCACCTGTAGTCCCACCTACTCAGGAGGCTGAGGTGGACTGCTTGAGCCCAGGAGGCTGAAGGTGTAGTGAGCCATGATTGTGTCACTGCACTCCAGCCTGGGTGACAGGGCGAGACCCTGTCTTAAAAAAAAACACACACACACAGAACATTACTTGGTCATTCTCTGCCCCTTGCCCATATTTTCAGTTTAAAAATTGATGAGGCATATTCCTTGAACCAATCACTCTCATAGATCATTCACCATTTTACTTACTCAAGTGTAGACCAGAATATTATTTCAAAACAAACCTAGACCCTAGTTAGGAGTTCACAGTCTTGTGACCACCAGAAATCCTATCTTGAGGATCTTTAAGTCACATACTTAACGTGCAAAACTCTGAAGCTGGGGCCCTTTCAAAGAAAGGATGGGATGCAGCCTGGTGGATATGGTTGGATGAAAGTCACTGGTAAACTGGGCTGTAGCTGGAGAGGGCCGTTATCCCTAAACTGTGCACAGCCTGGAGTGCAAGATTAAGAGACGGGTGTGACCGCAGAACACAGGTGGGAAGTTTTGGCAAGGCCTCCCAGAAGCAGCCAAAGGCCTTGTCTTGCTGCCCTCTGTGTGCCCTTCCCTCTTCCTCACCCACAAGGGTATCTTCACATTCTTCATCACCTTTGCTACTTCCATCCTTGCTCAGGCCAGGGCAGGTTGGCACCAGCCAGCAGGTGACTGGAAATCCAAAGCAGAGTGCTGAATATAAAGTTGCCATGGTCCCTTATTTACCTTCCCAGGGCTGCTGGACCCAAGACTAGACAATGTAGTCACTGAGACAAGTAGCAACAGAGCAAACACTTGCACCCTTAAAATACATTTGCAAAGTACAAAATTCCAGCCTCTAGAAGACAGGGTTCTACTGTGGTTGGTACTTACCACTCCTATGGTTATTCAATAAATGTTTATTATAAGTGAAAGCAAGCCTGCCTGGTACCATACTCAGGTTATTACTGGTAAAAAGAAAGTGCTCCCTAACTCTGAATGTGATGTGCTTTTCTCATAAGGAAGTGCTTTTATTAGTAAGAGTGAGTCTAGAATGTCCCAGTGCAAATGTACCAATTATGATGAGAATTGTCCCATCACCACTTTGTGGGTGGGAAAACGTGAAGCCTAGAGCCTGCCACATACCAGGAATTCCACTCAGGAATGGATCTGGCATTTTCTCCAGTGTGTGTAGTTATACCCAGACTTGGTATGGGGCTTGGACCTACCCCCATACCTATTCCCTGGAGTCTTTGGGACACGGATTCCACTTTCACCTGTTTACCTGTTCCTCTGTCAAGCTCTTGGATGTGGTATCCCTAGTGCCTACCCTTTATTGCAGGAAAACTTTGACAGAATACAGTTTTAATAGAAAATAACCCAAAAGATGACTAAAAATCTCATTTGTCTCACATTCCTGACCATAAGATAACCAAGGAAGCTGGACTGTTAGTGCTAATATGAAGATATGTCTTCAACCTCTTACAGGAAGTTGCAGACATATGGGAGCCCCAAACAGACTTTTTTTTTGCCTCTACTGAATACAATTTTGCCTTCTGGCTTTTTTATCATAAGCTTCTAAGTTATTAAAAATTCTTTGTAAATATTTTAAATGGCTGTGATTTTTTTTCCTTATATGCTACACATGTATTTCTGATATTTGGGTTGTTCCAGTTTTTAAAATTATAATTAATACTACATTGAATAAATATTGGTTTCCATTTCTAGTTTTCAGAGGACATAGGCCCTGTGCCAAAGAATATAAAGATTATGAATAATCTCAATAAAATCCATATCAAATTTTAATGTCCCTCCTTATATACCCACCCAACTCTTATTTACCTGCATAAATGACAAGATAGCTAAACTGGCACAGACAATACAGGCAAATTTGTCAACAGATTTAATTTCTGGGTTAGGTGGCCTGTTGATGAGCTGGGTGGAAGGGAGAAAGAAGTCAGTTTGAGGGTAACTCTCTAGATGATATTTCACATGCAGACAGACACTTTAGAGTGAACTATAATGAGCTGATCATATTAATACGAATACTACTAATCCTTCAAGGTCAAGTTCCTGTGCAACCTTTTCCATAAAACCAATGGTGCTTCTCCTCAGCCAAAGGACAGGTAAGATACCTCTCTCTGAGCTCTAATATCTTAGGGTTTCTCTTCTGTTGTTTACTACTTCTGTAATACATTTTCCCTGAAAATACGATCATCTTTAGAGTTTTTGCTATTTATAAGGGTAATATGTGTATGAGGTGAACAATTTAAAATAACTCAGCTACTGAAAGCAAAAAATAACTCATCTGTTACCCCCTATATCCCAGCATTTTAACATAATGGTGTGGTTTATATCCTCCAATTTTTTTTTTTTTTTTTTTTGAGACGGAGTCTCGCTCTGTCGCCCAGGCTGGAGTGCAGTGGCGGGATCTCCGCTCATTACAAGCTCCGCCTCCCGGGTTTACGCCATTCTCCTGCCTCAGCCTACCGAGTAGCTAGGACTACAGGCGCCTGCCACCTCGCCCAGCTAGTTTTTTGTATTTTTTAGTAGAGACGGGTTTTCACCGTGTTAGCCAGGATGGTCTCGATCTCCTGACCTTGTGATCCACCCGTCTCGGCCTCCCAAAATGCTGGGATTACAGGCTTGAGCCACCGCGCCTGGCTCCAATGTTTTTTAAACCCATATATTGGCAAGAATAAAATGCATATGTGTTGCAGACACACACACACCAAAATGTAGTTAAAAATATGCTGGATGAGTACCTATAATCCCAGCTACTTGGGAGGCTGAGGAGGGAGGATCGCTTGAGCCCAGGAGCTTGAGGGCCAGCCTGGGCAACATAGACCCCGGCTGTTAAAAATTTTGTTAAAAATAAATACATTGGACATATTGGACATACACTGTTCTGTACTCTACTCCCCCCTTAACTCAACAATTTACTCAACAAGGCCGGGCGCAGTGGCTCACGTCTGTAATCCCAGCACTTTGGGAGGCTGAGGCGGGTGGATCACAAGGTCAGGAGATCGAGACCATCCTGGCTAAAACGGTGAAACCCCGTCTCTACTAAAAATACAAAAAATTAGCCAGGCGCGGAGGCGGGCGCCTGTGGTCCCAGCTACTCGGGAGGCTGAGGCAGGAGAATGGCGTCGGCCCGGGAGGCGGAGCTTGCAGTGAGCCGAGATCGCGCCACTGCACTCCAGCCTGGGCGACAGATCGAGACTCCATCTCAAAAAAAAAAAAAAAAAAAAAAAACAATTTACTCAACAATATATGCATTGATGTGGGAAAACGTTCATTTTTCTTACCAGCTACACATATCATTCCATTGTATGGTTATTCAGAGCTCCTTTAATGACCATCTCCCTGAGAGGCATATAGCAGATTTCTACATTTTCTCTGTTATAAACAGTGTTGTATTCATATCCTTGTACTCATATTCTAGAGGCAACGGTCCTTAAAATAGCCATGAGTGGTCCTGCTGAGTCAAAGGGTATCGATGTCCTATACATAAAGGCCTAGCTTGGGTGCCAGGCATACCCTTGGAGATTAACAGAAACTCCCAGGAGCCAGGAGGTAGACCTTACTGACCACACTGGTATGCCCCATAAAGCCTAACATGGCTAGGCATGGTGGCTCACACCTGTAATCCCAGCACTTTGGGAGGCTGAGGTGGGAGGATCACTTGAGGCCAGGAGTTTGAGACCAGCCTGGCCAATATAGCAAGACTCCGTGTGTCTTTAAAAAAAAAAAAAAAAAGCCTAACAAAGCAGATGGCCCTGGGCATGGTTCATACTCAAATTAACACAGTCAAATTCTATTTGCATTAACCATATATTAATTTAGTTGTTCTACGGTAGTTATTAACTGGTTACTATGTGTTCTAGACCCTGGGGACTCATACAGCAGCAGGCAGCAAGCATGGTCACAGACTCCTGTCCTCACCAAGCACACATCCTGCCCATGGTGCTGGTAGATCCCTCTCTGAAGAGGCCAGGAGAGTCCTAAGGAAGAGCATGTACATTTAGTTCCAAGGGCAAATGGGTAAGAAATTAAGAACATGGCTTCACTTGCCTCATATCTCTATAGTAGCCTTTCCCAAAGTGCATCTAAGGGAATGATTTTCCTGGTCAGTGTCCTTTGAGAAATGCTGCATATTCCAGAGCTATCCCTGACATATACATCATTAATATGCGAGAGACTCCTATTTTACCCAGCATCCCAAACTTTTTTGGACACAAAGCCTGTTTACAGCAACTCTATGGAGCAGGCTTTAGGACTCTGCTCCTTGGGTCTTGACATGGGCCTGCTCTTCATACAATCCTTACTTCCCTACAACCTGGGCTCCCTCCTCAAGGAGGTACCCCATCTCTCCCATTCCTTCACCCACGGGGCCAAGTCAAAACTGCAGCCCTTTGCCTTTTCACCTATGCCCAATGGCTTGCCAAATTTTGCTGATTCTCCATCGTTTTTTCATCCCCACTGCTGCCACCCTGGCCAGGACACCAGATTTCTGACATGAGTCTCAACAACATTCTCCTCTGGGGGCTCCTGAGCCCAGCCCACCTTGCATGCCCCTGCCCCCTCCCCAACACGGTCTCCATGCAGTAGCAGAGGGACCATTCTCAATCATGGATCTGACCTGTACCAGCCTTCTCCAATGACTGTGCTGCTCTTAGAGCAAGATGTGACCTCCTCCTGCTTATTATTTCTGAACACAACACTCAAACTCCTAAGTTGAACTAGATTGAGCTTTTTTTTTTTTTTTTTTTTTTTTTTGAGATGGAGTCTCACTCTGTCACCCATGCTGGAGTGCAGTGGCATGATCTTAGCTCACTGCAGCCTCCATCTCCTGGGTTCAAGCGATTCTCCTGCCTCAGCCTCCCGAGTAGTTGGGATTACAGGTGTGCACCATCGTGCCTGGCTAATTTTTTCTATTTTTAGTAGTGACAGGGTTTCGCCATGTTGGCCAGGCTGGTCTCGAACTCCTGGCCTCAGGTGATCCACCCTCCTTGGCCTCCCAAAGTGCTGGGATTACAGGCCTGAGCCACTACATCCGGCCTAGACTGAGCTTCTTTTAGTTCTCTTCAAAATCCCAAACTCAATGGTGGCCTCATTTGGGGTAACAGGAAACCAACCATGAGGAGCACATTACCCCCTTCACACACAGGGTTCATCTTTACTGCTTCTCTCTTTCTGCTCGGTATTATTCGCTCAGGCTGCGGTGCCCAGTGGCCTTATGCTGTGCTCTGCCACTGTGGCACTTATGGCGTCACACTGTCATTGTTTACTTAAAATGCCTCCTTCACTAAAGGGCAGCCAGTGTGTCAGACTTCTTTCCTGCTGAATTCCCAGAACCTGGCAAAAGGCCTGGCACAGGGTAAATGGCCAAGAAATGTTTGTTGATTAACCTAAAGGATCAGTTTTTGCCCTAGGGGTTAGCATCAAACACCAAGGGCCCTGCTACTGAAAGCACTGATTGCAGCTCACTCTAGGCCACCTGTCTCCTCCCTTTGACTTTTGGGAAAGGTCTGTTCTCTAACAAATCTTCTTGGAACATAATATTCTTCGTACTTTAGATTCTCAGGATTCAGTTTCTTATTACTGGTGCCATCTTTTGCTGTTGCATTTCCTGACAGCCTTTTTACTGGTTGTCAGTTTGAATGCAGGCATCGTGTCTCCTCTGGCCAACCTTGACCCCAGGCACTAAAAGTGGCTTGGCCTTGTTGCAGATCTGTATCAGGCCCCAGCCCCTGCGTGTGCTCATCTCTGGATATCAAAGCTCTCTGAAAACAAGCCCAGCCACTTGCAGTGTTTGTTTCTTCCATTCTGCAGGAATGGGAGCCTCCCTTAGTACCTTTACCAAAAGAAAGCTGGCCAGATGACTACCCTTGGCCATGTCCACAAGAACAGGCTGCATGTGAATTTTCACAGCATCCTCCCATTATCACTAGGGGGCCTTGACTTTCCTCCAGCCTAAAAGACTGATGGAGTTCATCCTGTACCTGTGGAGAAATATGGCCACACCACACAGGGGTCCAACCCCAGGAAAGTGCAGGTTTGGCTGCTTTCCCCACCTGGTGCGAAGCTCTGTTGCCTTGGTTCTCTGAGTGAACTGGTGGCAAATTTTACCACAGCTTCAAAATCCCCAACTCCATGGTGCCCTAATTTAGGGTAACAAGAGACCTAAGCATAGGTCTGAAGGCTTGAGAGATACAGCCATCTAAAGCCAGAGCCTGGAACACCGCACTGCTGAAATGCAGGGCGGCAGCAACCAGCCCTGTTTCTGTTGCCGCCACCAGGCCTGCTCCTGTGGTCAAGGAGGGGAAAAGGGCGGGTAACACGATGGAGAACACCCGGTCGGTCCTAGGGACTGGCCACGCCTGACGCCCAGAGGTCCCTCTTGGCGGGTCCTACCCCAGTCCAGAGAGCCCAGGCTCTTTGAGTTCTGTTATGCCCCTCCCTCTGGAGGCCACTAAGTGGATTTTAAATCCTCACTCCTCACTTTTTCCTTTCCTCCTCCTCGAGTTCTTCACTTAGTAGTGACCACCCAGGCACCAGGCTCTTGAACATTCTGGTCAGCTGCTGTTCTCTGAAGCATGAGTCACTGCATGACACAGGACATTCTCGCTGGGCAAGGGGGCTCCCAAGGCCTGCCTCACCAAGGGCCCTGTTTTCCGACAGAAACTTTTCATTCCATAGGAAATGAGGTCACACACCAGAGCACATGGGTAACCGGTGAGAAAATCCTCGTGCCAGGAAGGGGGGTGGTGGTGGTAGAAGGGGGGAGGCAAACTAGACCCTAACACTCACAAACCGCCAGAGGGAAATCACCTGCGGCTCTTGGGTAATTTCTACTAGGGTGGGGATGAGAAGGGTGCAGGAAAGGGACGCACACAGCTTAAAAAAAATCTGGTTTCTTTTGAAGTATATACAACATACACGATTTTACTAAGCCAAACTTGCAGGGTATTTGGCTAGCTTACTTTCAAGACTTGGAGCCCCTTAATCTACGGTCTACAGGAGACCAACACACAGAAGGTAAAGAGGGGCAGGGGTAGGATCGGGGGCGAGAGGCCAGGGCGGCCAGGCGGGCTTCACTGCCTAGGGGGTCGGGAGGTGAGGGTGGGTGGCGCAGTGCTGCCAGCTCCACCCGCCGGCTCCTCGCTCCGGGGCTTGGCTGCAGCCCGGCCTGACCTTCCAGGTTTCCCTGGCAGGAGATCAAAGCGCTGAAGCCACAAACACAGCTCAGAACTCCGAGGCCCTGCGGCCAACATCCCCCCTCCCGAGGCTCCTCCCTGCGCCAGGAGCCCTCCTCCTCCCTCCTCCCATCCCGCCTGCACCGCCCCGCAGGGTCCCTCCTCCCCTCCACCAGCCCTGCTTCTCTATGTTTTCCCCCACCCCCGAACCCCCAATCCAGCGGGCCGGGACTTTCGGGGCGGGCTGCCAACCGGCCTTCTCCGACCCGGGAAAGTGCCCTCCTCGCCACCGGCCGCGCCCCTCCCCACCGGGAGAAGATATTTCTCGCCATAATTAAGGTCATTAAGCCTCCAAAGGCTCCCGTCGGCTGCAGGTTCTGAGTTCCGGAACGAAGATGATGCATTTTAAGTCCTAGTTAAGATTATGCTGATCTATTTAGGAGACATGTTAGCAGCGAGAATTCAGCGGTTAAGTTAGTGGTTATGGCTGCCTAAGTTTAAATAGTGTTACTTATTCTCAAAATATGTAGCAGCCCCACTTAATTTCTCCTAATTAAAGGTACCCGACTGAAGAGGCTGGAGTCCGCGGCCGGGTCGCGGCGCCATTGCACAGGTTGGTACCCTTTTCACAATCAGAAACTACTGGGTGTCAAACGGAAATGCATTTCCCTAGATCTTAATCTTAAACATAGACGTTTAGACCAGTTCCAAGAAACACAATGATCCTCTTTGTTTTAACACCTGACAAGGAGCACCAAAAACCCAGGAGAGCCTGTGCACACCCTCCTGTTCCATCGATACTGTCCTGTTCCCATCGATACTGTGGGGTGAAAGATGTTACGGAAAAAACTGCAGTGGGGTTGTTTCATTACCTGTCCATGCCTGGAAGATAAGCTTTTGGAAGAACCTGGAAGCCGTTATCTTGGTTGAGTTTCCAGAAGTCCCACTTCAGGCCAAATCTTATATAGTCAGCAACTAGGAACTTCAAAAAGGACCACCCCCCTTCAATGCATATGGCAACTAATTAATATAAACAAGTGTTAATTAGGTGGCAGCATCAGGCTTAACGAGGAACAACAGTGCCTGCAAAGTCTGGACACCCTACAGCCTCTCTGGAGGATGAGAGGTGGCGCGCAGGCTCTTTCTGAAGGCTGAGTTCCTCACAGGCGCAACTGTGCTTCTCAACCTTCGCTCACTGAGGAGGCAACTGGGAAGATTAAAACAAAACAAACAAACAAAAAAACTCGTGCCCAGGACCTACCCCTAGAGATGATTTGATCTATGTGGATAAAACCCCAGCAGCAATATTTTTTTTAGAAGTTTCGCAGTTATTTTGAAATTCAGGTAGTGCAGAGAACCACTGATCTAACCTAAAATCGCACACGGCCTCTGGCATGACTGTCCGATGCACATTCTGGAGCTCCTCTCCTGATTCAGTTGGACTGGTGTAGACCCAAAGGTCATCTAACCAGCACGCTCTGGGAATGCTTACAATGAGGCAAAGGAAGGTGTTAGAAAATTGCTGAATCAGGTGGTAAACTTATTGAGAAGGCAGAAAATTATTTTGATTACACTATTTTCTTATTTTTATGAAGAGGAAAGTAATTCAGATGAAAGCATTTTTGTATGCTAGAAGCAGGCTTGCTTCTAACATTTGTGGGACAGGGGACAAGGGCTTACAAACTAGTAAATAAAATAGATCTTACTCTTCTATCTTGACATATGTACCTTCATAAGAACTTGAAACATAGGTTCCAGGTGAGCTTTTTAACTCCTTGGATCTCCTTGCCAGAGCATGTCAATGTGTAGACAGCTGACCCCTGGTCCACCCTGCACCTTTTTTTTTTTTTTTTTGTATTTTTTTTAGTAGAGACGGGGTTTCACCGTGTTAGCCAGGATGGTCTCGATCTCCTGACCTTGTGATCCGCCCGTCTCGGCCTCCCAAAGTGCTGGGATTACAGGCTTGAGCCACCGCGCCCGGCCCTGCACTTTGAGGGGGTTGTACACAGGCAGGTGAACACCCCAGGCTTGGAGGCCAAGCTGTGTCTACATCCTTGGGAAGAGGGGCATGCTGCCAGTGCACTGTGCCTCCAGGAGGACGGTCCTAGAAGAGAGGTCTGTAAGGGCTGGAAGCCAACACAAAGTCATCTTAGGGGAGTTTAGGGATGCTGGGAATGGTTTGGATGGGGGCTTCCCCTTGGACTCCTCACCCTGTGGCCAGAAGGTTTAAAAGAGGGGCCTTAAAGCACGGTCCCCCCTGCTTGGTCACAGAGCAGTACTGAGACTCCAAGAGGGAAAGTAAGGAAAGTACCTATTAATGTTCCAGGCAAGGTACCAAGTGCTTTCAAATGGTACTGAATCTGCAGAGCAACTCCGCAAGGGAGGTGGTGTTGATCCCCATTTTACAGCTGGAGGCTCAAAGGTTACATAACTTACCCATGGATACTCAGCCACAGAGTGGAGAGCTGACATTTGACCTAAGCCTCTCTCCATAATCCCAGGCCAGAGAAATACTCACGTTGTCCGAGGGCGTTCTAAAATCAAGTGTAATGGAGATACGTGCACATATATCAACATGAATGCTGAACCTCCAAACATTCCATTAATAGCTTATGTAAGTATTATATTTCCTGGTAACACAAGGAAATTCCAGATAGCTCTTATCCTAACCCACCTGGTCTCCCTCCTCTTGAAATTTCCTTTTACAAATGTCATGCAGCTCATGCAGTCAACATAAGGAGGCATTTTTTTCTCCCCTTGCTGCCTATCACACTCATCGCATCACATCTGGCCCTCCCTGGGAGGTGGCAGGGTGGAACATTTCCTTACTTTTGTACAGGGTTACCTGCTTAAAAACTCAAGTCTATTTAGTCAGAGACTATTTCATCCAAAGGGGTTATATTCATTGCCAGTGTAGCCAATGCAAGCTCACAAACACTATAACTTTCATCTTTTATTCTTCTTAAGGATCTAAGTTGTTTCAAAATGGTCCCCTGTGTACCCTATGGTATTGACTCCTTTTATGTGATTTTGTATTAGCAGAGTTTAAGAAAAGTTTCACTATCTCTTCACCTTAAACCAAAATCATTTTATAACAGCTACAGAATCAAATCCTTTTCTCTAGAGAAGGGCAGTTACACGACCCCCCTCAGTCATGCTATTCTTATCTGGGTGCAGTCAGTTTGATGACACCCTACCAAAGCCAGGCTGGCCAACCCAGACTGTTTTTAGCACTGCCATAGTGGAAGAGCAGGAAGAAAAGGGGGTACCTCAGACTGCTTGGACTGAAATTCTAGCTCACCTACAGAGCTCTGTGACTGTGAGCATGTGATGAATTTTCTGTTTTATTTCATCTGCACAATGGGGATGACATTGAATCTATCTCCTGAAGGCTTCTGGAAGTTGACATGACCATGCTACACTTCATATACATGCCTGGACGTCCCAGTTTAGGCCAAGAAATGATGCTGTGGCATGAGTCTGGCAGAGGGTGGTCAGTGGCTGTCAGCCCAGTGGTATATTAGAATGCCTGGGGGAGCTTATTAAAAAATAGAGGGGGCCAGGCACAGTGGCTCACGCTTGTAATCCCAGCACTTTGGGAGGCCGAGGCGGGCAGATCACCTGAGGTCAGGAGTTGAAGACCAGCCTGGCCAACATGGTGAAACCCTGTCTCTACTAAAAATACAAAAATTAGCTGGGTGTGGTGGCAGGTGCCTGTAATCCCAACTACTCGAGAGGCTGAGGCAGGAGAATCGCTTGAACCCGGGAGGCGGAGGTTGCAGTGAGCCAAGATTGCGCCATTGCACTCAAGCCTGGGGGACGAGAACAAGACTTTGTCTCAAAAATAAATAAATAAATAAAATAAAATAAAATAATAAATAAATAAAATAAAAAAATAGAGGGGCAGACTCCTTCCTGGAGACTGACTGATGGGAACTAGGCTGGAGGTAGATCTAGCCTTTGTAGGTTTGAAAGCTCCTCAGGCCAACTCTTAGGTGCAGCCAAGATGGGTAACCACAGACCAAGATGCTAAGGAGGTAAGAGAGGGAGAGATGGTGAGCTGGGAATGTGCTTCTTAACCTAACTCATTAAGCCCTTGTTCTTTCCCTCCTAGAATGGTCCAATTCCTTTCTCAGCTGCATTTCTGGTTTTTAAGAAACCCACTTATGCTACTTTACCTCAGACTTAAGGAAAGTGCTTGTTAAAGAGAAAATGTGTCTTCAAGGCAATAAACAATTGAGCTTTTTGTGATGACTGGGGAAAGATACCCCCAAAGCAGAAGTCTGGGTTGCTCACAATCAAAAGCCTCCAAACAATGATCACAGGCATCCTCTGGTCACCAGGTCTTGGCCTGGTACCTGGAACCCAGCAGGCACGAAAATGCTGGGGGGACATGGCCATGGGCACAAGAGCAACCATTTATACGGGGCAAGCTTTTGGGGTTCGTGGCAGAAATCCTCCTGACTTTTGGGTCCAGGCCTTTGGCCTCTATGCCACAGGAGTCCCAGGATCTTGCATAGGAGCCTCTGCCTTGAGTAGGAGAGAGCAATGGAATGCAAGTTCCAGATGGGTCTTCTGTGATAACAGGATAAAAATAGACAAAGACGGGAATCTCAAGGACACCATTTTCAGGTTTAAGTCCTATTGAGGCGGGCAGATCACGAGGTCAGGAGATCGAGACCATTCTGGCTAACATGGTGAAACCCGGTCTCTACTAAAAACACAAAAAATTAGCCGGGCGTGGTGGCGGGTGCCTGTAGTCCCAGCTACTCGGGAGGCTGAGGTAGGAGAATGGCGTGAACTCGGGAGGCAGAGCTTGCAGTGAGCTGAGATTGCACCACTGCACTCCAGCCTTGGTGACAGAGCGAGACTCTATCTCAAAAAAAAAAAAAAAAAGAAAGAAAGAAAGAAAAAGAAACACATGCTTTCTTGAAGCCAGCCCTCAAACATACTCTGAACTGAGCTAACCAAGTCACAGAACTTGTATGTCAACTGCCCAACTAATATCCACTTCTCTGTGATAAGTGGTGACAGCTCTGCCATTAGCAGCAATTTTAGTGAGGGGATCTGGGGGTGTGGAGAAGGGCTATTGGCCATAGCAGTCATGGGTTAGGCTGTAAAACATAAGTTAAAAGCAGAATGTCCTATATTGAATTAGACCCTAAAATGTCCAATATTTTCGGGTCTAATTCAAATAACAAGGGCTATAATCACCTTTCTATAGGCTAACAGGATGAAGGCTGTGTCAAATCTATGCTTTTATTTCTCCCAAATGCATTCCAGTCCTGGTACTCAATAATAGTCATCACAATGGTACTGATGATGGAGGGGGAAGGAGAAGTGGCAGAGTCACCAAGCTAGCCTTCCTCAGCCCAAAAGCTAATGCTAGCTGGAGAATAAAGGTGCTCCCAAGCATCCCTACCATGCGTCTGGGGTGCAACAATAATCATTAATACTACTTTCTGTCCTATGTTCACAATCCCATCAATGCCCTGCTGGAAAGCAGTGAGGGGCTTGCAATGCACTACGTTAAAGAAATGGAACTAGAGGCTGGGCGCGGTGGCTCATGCCTGTAATCCCAACACTTTGGGAGGCTGAGGCAGGCAGATTACCTGAGGTCAGGAGTTCGAGACCAGCCTGGCCAATATGGTGAAACCCCGTCTCTACTGAAAATACAAAAAAATTTAGCCGGGCATGGTGACCTGCACCTGTAATCCCAGCTACTCGGGAGGCTGAGGTAGGAAAATCACTTGAACCCGGGAGGCAGATGCTGCAGTGAACTGAGATCATGCCCTTGTATTCCAGGCTGGGTGACAGAGCAAGACTCTGTCAAAAAAAAAAAAAAAAAAAAGAAAAAGAAAAGAAAGAAAAAGAAATAGAACTAGACCAACAAGGAAAAGAAATGGATTAAGAGTTTAATTGGGTGGGATTATTTTGAAGGATGCTCCATACAGTTCTGCAGTGGAGGAGCCTGGATGGGAGTGATGTATGCCATGTCAGGAAAGACTTCATGGAGGCCAAGCTGCCAGAATGAAGAGGAAGAGAAGGCCAGCCAGCAGTTGGATATCAAAGGTGCTGGTGGAGGCAGCAGACACACCAAATAGCATGAAGGGGAGAGGTTAGCAAAAGCTGGCATAGAGGCCAGGTGTGGTGGCTCGTCTGTAATCCCAGCACTTTGGGAGGCTGAGGCAGGTGGACCACTTGAGGTCAGGAGTTTGAGATCAGCCTGGCCAAGATGGTGAAACCCCGTCTCTACTAAAAATGCAAAAATTAGCTGGGCGTGGTGGTGGGCACCTGTAATCCCAGCTATTCAGGAGGCTGAGGCAGGAGAATCTCTTGAATGCGGGAAGTGGAGGTTGCAGTGAGCGAAGATGGCTCCACTGCACTCCAGCCTGAACGACAGAGTGATACTCTGTCTCAAAAAAAAAAAAAAAAAGTAGCATAGGGTTGCATGGTTGGGTATCATCGTCCACTCACATGGCCATCGTATAAACTTCACAACTATTTAGTGGTTACCCTTTCTGTTGGTGGCAGCTGGCATGTCCACAGTTTAGTTTCTGGAACACAGCATCCAAGCAGTCACTATAGTTTACTGACATTTTTGGGTCACTACCTGAAATTTTATTTTTTTCTGGAAGGGGTTCATAATCTCTACTCCAAGGCCCAGTCCTGTGGCTATGTGCTTCCAGGCAAAATATTCATTAATTTAACAAATACTTATTGAGCATATACCATGAAGATACAATCATATGCCAAAAGAATCTAGTCCTAAAAGATCTAGTGCCTCTTCTCATGGAGTTCCAGTAGTTATACTAGGACCCTACATGCACAGCCAGAGGTAAGTGCCCTGAAGAAGAGGAGTATCACAGGACTGCAAGAAGAAAGCGGGTAGAAAGGCACTGCTGACTGGGCCTATGTGTCTCCACTTTATATCAACTTGTTACCCTGTGAACAGCAAACCTCAGTAGCACCGCACGCTGCCTGGGAACCCTCAGCAAATATTAAAGCATCTACTCAATATTAACACTCATATTCACCAACAAATACAGGGGCAATTATTGTTTCAGGAAGGCAGATTAAAGTATAGTTTGACAGCCTTTAACAGTGCAGAAAATTGAAAGAAAAAAAAAACAGTTAATGCCTTTAAAAGTCATTATAATGAAAGAGACTCGAGGGACTCTGAACCACAGAAAGGTGGAGTTGGGCCGGATGGCTTCCTTTGGTCAATAATAGGTGAATGACTGTCATTAAGAAAAGGACTTCTTGCAAAAGAACAGCTTAATCCCAGGAAAAGGAAAGAGTAAAAAGGTTACATTAAGGGAATCAGGGATAATCTCTATCAATTACCCAGAGCCTTTCCTGTTAGGAAAGTCTCAAAAGAAGAACAGGAAAAGAGCTGGGTCATGATCCAGGGTGCTTACGCTTTGTTTTATGATCCAGGAGTTTGGCAGTCTGGTTTGTGGGTAAGTGGAGAGAGCTGTAACTACAAGCACTATGTAACCCCCACAAATAAGCAGGTAATTGTAGAATATGCCAACACTGGCTCAAGAGGCACCCAGCTATCAGGCAGGCATGGGGAACTGGCTGGTATTTTGAGGATAAACAAATCAAACTGCATACCTACCAGGTGGCTAGGACATTTGGAAAGATTGGTGAGCAAAATCCAGAAGAGGGACCACAAACCACTCCCTTTGGAGGGAAGAGTTCTGGCCAGACGGCCCTACATGGAATAAATGACTGATTCTGCTTCTCCTGGCCCTGGGAGCCAATGTGGTGCACTAGAGGAGACTTAGCCTCCTTATCCCTTCCTGGGAGACGATGCAGCACACCCTAGGAGAGACTGAGCCTGCTTCTCCATTCGTGGGAGCTAATATAGCCCACCATAGGGAACTGAGCCTGCTTCTCCATGCCTGGGAGTTACTGTATCCCATGCAAGGGAAGCAGCCTGCTTCTCCACTCCTGGGAACCACTTGAAAGTCACTGCAGTCCTCATGCCAGGGGGCAAAGAGGGTCTCTTAAGCAACAGGGTCCTTGACTATGGTCCATCTGAATCAAGTGTCCCTCAGTCCTAGAGTGGGATGAAAGTGCACCTAGTCCCATGTCCAAGATTTGCAAAGGAGGCATGAGTTTCCTGAGGTCAGAGTGTGCTGGCAGTGGGAAAGGGTGTTCCATCAGAGCCAACTGCTTCCTGTCAACCCTGCCCCCACTTCTGTAGAGTCCGTTAAGTTTTATAATATTGAAATTTTTTTTTGTTGACTCCAATGTTAGTTTTTCAATAACTTTAAAATATATTTAATCAGGATCTATTAGTAAACACATAGACATTTTTGTATTATTTCAAGCAATTTTTATCAGAATTACAGAATTACTATACCAGGAGATTTGAAGCCAAGCATTTAAGGAAAGAATTTTTTTTTTTTTTCTTTTTGAGACAGAGTCTTGCTCTGTCGCCTAGGCTGGAGTGCAGTGGCGCGATTTCGGCTCACTGCAAGCTCCGCCTCCCGGGTTCATGCCATTCTCCTGCCTCAGCCTCCCAAGTAGCTGGGACTACAGGCGCCCGCCACCACGCCCAGCTAATTTTTTGTATTTTTAATAGAGATGGGGTTTCACCGAGTTAGCCAGGATGGTCTCGATCTCCTGACCTTATAATCCGCCCACCTCGGCCTCCCAAAGTGCTGGGATTACAGGCGTGAGCCACTGCACCCGGCCAAGGAAAGAATTTTTTAAAAACCAGTTTGTCGGAGGTGAGCGGGGGTGGAGGATGAGAAATTACTTAATGGGTACAATATACATAATTCAGGTAATGGCTACACTAAAAGCCCTGACGTTTCCACTATGCAATATACCCATGTAACCAAATTATACTTGTACCCCATAAATTTATAATCAAAAAACTCATTTGTTACAGGGAAGCTGACTATAAAGGACCTGCTAGCAGGCAAGTGTATAGTAGCTTATAAGGAAGATGGAATCTTGAAAAGAAGGGTAAATTAAAATATTTTCAAATATACCAGTTGAGTTCACTTAATACATTTTAAAGTGAGTACCTCTGTAACAACAATAAATTCTCCAACCTACTGAGTTTGCTTCTAAGAGGATTAGGACTCAACTCAAACTTACAAGACGGACAGCTGACTCGAGTCAGGGTTGTGGGCTTTTTCCCCCCCATCTGAAACTTCACGAAGTAATTTAAAGTCAGGGTGTTTAACAGAGTACTGCTGGTCATACAGTCACATACCTAACCCTGTCCTCACACTATCATGAGAATATGCTACACCAAGATCTAGTGATGGGCAGGGACCAACCAAGACTCAGAAATATCAGGCTCCCCAAGTCTCCAGTCCTACTTCAGTTTTAGCCTTAAGAGAAAGTGTGTCTGGGATCAGGATCTGACAGTCAAGAGGAGGTTAGGTTTGGGGGTCACGTTAACAGCTAACAGATGAAGTTACAGATTAACTCTTCACTGCCATTAGTTGGTTAATGTACAATTCGTAGGTAACTTCAATCGTCCTGGCCCAAGTTCAGAGTGAAAAAAAACAGCGTTCTCTTTTCTTACTTAAAAAGTAATAAAAGGAATGAACTACTCATATACACAATCCACATGAATGTATCTCAAAATAATTATGCTGAGTCAAAGAAGCCAGAATAAGCAGTACATATGGCAATGATTCCATTCGTATAAAATTCTATAAAATGCAAACTGGTCTACAGTAGGAGAAAGCAGATCAGTAGTTGTCTGGGGTTTGGCAGGGAAGCCAGGAAAGGGAGGGAGGGATTTTAAAAGGGAATTGAGGGAATTTCGGGGGAGCGACAGATATGTTCATCTTGACTGTGATTTCATGGGGTGTGTGTGTGTGTGTGTGTGTGTGTGCATATTAGTCAAAGCTTATCAAATTGTGCACTTTAAATACATGTTTTTTTATCATGTCTATTATACTTCAATAAAGATTAAAACAAGGCCAGGTCGGGGCCGGGCGCGGTGGCTCACGCCTGTAATCCCTGCACTTTGGGAGGCCAAGGCGGGCGGATCACGAGGTCAGGAGATCGAGACCATCCTGGCTAACACGGCGAAACCCCGTCTCTACTAAAATACAAAAAATTAGCCGGGCGCGGTGGCGGGCACCTGTAGTCCCAGCTACTCGGGAGGCTGAGGCAGGAGAATGGCACGAACCCGGGAGGCGGAGCTTGCAGTGAGCCGAGATCGCGCCACTGCACTCCAGCCTGGGCGACAGAGTGAAGACTCCACCTCAAAAAAAAAAAAACAAAAAACAAAAAACAAAAAACAAAAAAAAAACAAGGCCAGGCGCGGTGGCTTACACCTGTAATCCCAGCACTTTGGGAGGCTGAGGTGGGTGGATCATTTGACGTCAGGAGTTCGAAACCAGCCTAGCCAACATGGTGAAACCCTGCCTCTACTAAATATACAAAAATGAGCCAGGGATAGTGGTGCGTGCCTGTAATCCCAGCTACTCGGGAGGCTGAGGTAGAAGAATCACTTGAACCTGGGAGGTGGAGGTTGCAGTGAGTGAGATCACACCACTGCACTCCAGCCTGGGGGACGGAACGAGACTCTGTCTCAAAAAAAAAAAAAAAAAAAAAAAAAAGATTCAAACAAGGAGTGAAGGGAGAAAAGGAGGGGAGAATCTACAACTATTCTTTTTCCATTGTTGCCCCTTATCACTTCAAAGCAAAACTATTTTGACACAGACAACCTTTTACCATGTGAATGCATTTAATTTTAGTTAATATAGGAAAATTCCAAAGCTAGTTTTAAAAATTATGCAGATCGAGCAAGATAATACCTCTTTCTGATATCTACTAAAACTGGCTCAGTATTTTATTTTATTTATTTATTTTTTTTGAGACAGAGTTTCGCTCTTGTTTCCCCAGCTGGAGTGCGACAGCGTGACCTTAGCTCATTGCAACCTCTGCCTCCTGGGTTCAAGTGATTCTCCTGCCTCAGCCTTCTGAGTAGCTGAGATTAAAGTATTTTAAAACAGGCTGGGTGTGGTGGCTCACACCTGTAATCCCAGCACTTTGGGAGGCCGAGGCAGACGGATCACGAGGTCAGGGGATCGAGATCATCCTGGCTAACGCGGTGAAACCCTGTCTCTACTAAAAATACAAAAAATTAGCCGTGCATGGAGGCAGGCGCCTATAGTCCCAGATACTCAAGAGGCTGAGGCAGGAGAATGGCGTGAACACGGGAGGCGGAGCTTGCAGTGAGTGGAGATCGCCCCACTGCACTCCAGCCTGGGTGACAGAGCGAGACTCTGTCTCTCTCTCTCTCTCTCTCTCACACACACACAAACACACACACAAACAAGGCCTCTCTCAATGAAATCTGGATGACTGGGTAAGTTAGACCAGCAGAACAGAGCCCGCCTGGACTCTGGGAGGCAGGCAGACCCCAGGTTAGTAGACATGAGTATACAGTGGGCCCTCCTTATCAGTGGGTTTCACATCTGTGCATTCAACCAACCATGGATGAAAAATACTCGGAAAAGAAAAAGGATGGTTGTGGCCAGGTGTAGTGGCTCATTGTAATCCTACCATTCTGGGAGTCCAAGGCGGGTGGATTGCCTGAGCCTAGGAGTTTAAAACCAGCCTGGGCAACATGGTGAAACCCTGTCTGTACTAAAATACAAAAAATCAGCCGGGCATGGTGGCATGCACCTATAGTCCCAGCTACTCAGGAGGCTGAGGCTCAAGAATCGCTTGAACCCAGGAGGTGAAAGTTGCAGTGAGCCGAGATCATGCCACTGCACCCCAGCCTGGGTGACAAAGCAAAACTGTCTTGGGGGAAAAAAAGAAAAAAAAAAAAGGATGGTTGTATCTGTACTGAACGTGACTTTTTTTCCTTGTCATTTATTCCCTGAACAATGCATTATGACAACTATTTATTAATACATAGCACTTACATTGTATTAGGTATCATAAAGTAATCAGAGATGATTTAAAGTATACGGGAGGATGTGCATAGGTTATATGCAAACACTGCCGCCATTTTATATAAGGTACTTGAGCATCTGTCGCTTTTGGTATCCATGGGGGGATGTGGGGGTGGGGCAGTCTTGCAACCAATTTCCCACAAATGTGAAGGGACAACTGTATTTCATCAAGATAAGGATAATCAAGATGGGGATGGGGTGGGATGCACACTTGCTAATGCTGCCCACAGTCAGGGGAGCCCAGTGGCCTAAGGGAAATCCCTATTTCCTATTTCTGGTTCTATCACACTTACTGATATCCTTGGGCAAGACACTTAATATTTGATCCCTAGTTTCCTCATCTGTAGAATTAAGACAGTGATTGTACTTTATATGGTTGTTGAGGGGATCAAATAGTTCCTGGGTGTAAAGTGCTTGGTGTAGTTTGGGTACATGGTAGGTGCCAATTAATGATTACTAATAATTGATCTAGTCTTAAATAAATCATGTTACTAAGGTGTTAATTGCTACAAATCAGACAGCACTGTTTTGATAGAGGGGACTTGTGTTTGAGTTTTGAACTGGGTATTATCAATTTCTTTAGTAATCGCTTTAGCTTCATGTCACGAATGCAAGTGGTATGGTTTTTCCTTGCATTACCTTCAGCTTTCATATGGGAACAGAATTAAAATAATGACAATTAAATGGGTCTTCAGAATTTAAGTTGTTCTGCTGTAATCTTCAATCTTTCCTAGCTCAACTGGAAGGAAGTTACATGATTGACCCAAAGAATCAAATATCTCCTGCCAAGTGTTACAAGACATTCACACTTCTTGGAGTAAAGAAAATGGCCACAATATTTTATGATTCCTCCCATCAATAAATTGAGTTTATTTTTCCACCCCTTGAATTTAGGCTTGGCCACATGAGTTGCTTTGGTCAATGGGACATGAGCAAATACAATGCCAGCAGAAGCTTGGAAAGTGCTTGAGGGCATCGAATAGTTCACGGGTGTTCATGCTTGCCCTCTCTTGTGGCTGGGAACCTTGAGAACTATCATGTAAGAAGCCTAGGTTAGTCTACTGGATGATAAGAGACCACATATTGAGAGGGCATGGCTATCCCAGGTGAGGTCCCAAATACTTGAGTGAGGCCATCCTAGATCACTCAGTCCCAGAGGAACCACTAGCTGACCACAGAGATCAGCCAGGCTGGCCCAGACCAGAAGAACTGCTCAGCTAACCCACAGAACATGAGCAATGAAAATGACTGTTGTTTTCAGGGTGCTACATTTTAAGGGCAGTTTGTTATGCAGCAAAAGCTAACTGATACACCTGTGCTAAATGAATGCTCAGGGCCAAGCTACCTCACCTGTGTTGTCATCTGTACTAATGCTACTCTACCAACCTGTTTACATTCCTTTGTGCTCCTCAGCCTGTTTCTGTTTTCTTCTCTCTGAGGTCTTCGGGTTCCCTTCACTGGCTCTTACATGGTCCTAACTCACTTACTTGTTTTCCTTGAAGTCCTATGCTGGGCCCCTTTTCTCTTCCTAGTCTATACTCTTTCTGAACAAGCTCATTCTGGACTCCTGGTCTGAATACACACTCCCCTATCTAATGACTTCTCAACCTTCATCTCTTAGCCCTGACCCTTTTCAGGGCTAGAGTTCAAAGGGTTCCAGTTCAAAGTCAAAGTCAGGGCTCTAATCCTGAACAAAGTCAAAGTCACCAAGTTTCTCCCAAACCTACATTACTTGTCTCAGGTTAATGGAATCACCAGCATGCAAACCTAGAAACCCAAATCTTCCTCCTCTTCTCTCACTACCCCTTCCCCTTCCTCTCTCCACATCCAATCGCCATAGAGAATCACTCTCAAGTGGGCTCTCCCTTTGCATCCCTGCTACCCAGTAATGCAGCAGTTTCTCTGTCTCCACTCTTTTTCCAGTTCATTCCATACATGATGCCCTGAGCTGTCTTCTCATCCTTCTCAGATTCAAGTCTCAATTCCTTATAATGTTCAAGACTCTCCTTTGGATCCAGTTTGGATCCAGTCTGCCCGTCTGCCCTCCCCTCCCATACTATTTGCCCTTTAAGCACCAGATGCTCCACCCACACAGTTCCCCCATTTCTGAAAAGTTAAGGCATACAAACATCTTCCAGCTGTTGCACAGGTTACTCATGTTACCTCAATTGCTCTCCTGGACCCTTGGTTACCTCTCAAAGCCCTTCTCATGCTTAAGGACACATCTAAAAGCCTCCTTTCTCTGCAAAACCTTGCCCAATTTTTCTAGAACAATTTCTATACCAGCATAGCCTCTGTGTGAACTCCTCTTATGAGACTTTTCTGCACCCACCCTGGTTGACGGAATATAAGCTTTCTGTTTTCATGTCACATTCATAGGCCTAGGGTGGCCATAGTTTCTGTCCTAGCATGCCCAGGACAGCCCGTTTACATTTCTCCTCCCACCATAACCCCTTCCATTCTCAGAAGTGTCTCAGCTTGGATGACAAATGATATGGTCACCCTAAATTGGTCTTACAGTGCTTAACAAAATCAGAGTATACAAGTCCGCTAATCCAGCTTCTCTGTGGTCCTTCTTCATATTTATTGTTTGACTGTCAGAAATTATTGGTCTGTGTTCACACTTCATTTGCTCAACTTTCCATAGACAGCCTGGATGATCTTCATCCCTGCAGTTTAAAAATCACACAACACAGACTGCAAACTCAATTTTCCACAGGGGCCACACATAAGATTTATGGCAATAGATGTGCTGCTGCAGTGTGAGGACAGCAGAGAGTGGCAGGCACCGTGGCAGACTGGACAGTGCACACCTGCCTGATGGGGCAATTTCTAGGCAGCTGGGGTTTCCTTTATCAGGAGGAATGGGGCACCAGCACTGCCAGACCTTCTGATTTTTCAAGAGAAGGTAGAAATGTGAATTTTTTATATTAAATCTTCCAATTCAACTGTTGGCAACCAATTTACACTTAAAATACTGCACAGGTGTACCCTGTGGGGCGAATCCATCTTTGGCCTTCATAAAACTGACAGATCTCTACCTGGACAACATCTCACCTTTGGAAATGGAAATAGACAAGTAGACTCCAGAGGCTGAGCCCGTCTTTGGCACTCAATGGCTCTGTCCTGAAGTCCATTTGTGGGGGCAAAGAGTTGCTGTCTCAATTTTGCAGAGAATATAGGGAGCAGACAACCTTCCTTTCTAGCCAAGTGTTACTTTTCCTTCCCACTTCATGTTTCTTGGATGAAAACATATTGCAGAGGTGGCTTTAGTGCACCACTGGGTGGGCACAACCCCTAGTATGCTACAGGTGGTTGACACAGGAAGGAAGTTTCTCCAGGTGAATGAACAATGCTCTGAGATACAGCAGCCGTACTCTGTTCATAGCTCACTCCAACATAAGCCAGTTCTCTCTGCTGGAGCAACTTCTTTAAATCTGAATAGGAAAACGTCTCCTTTGAAACTCCCTGGTTAATCAGTAATCACTCTTAAATAGTAAGAGGTCACGTACATATTAAGGAACAAACACACTTCTGTTTTCATGGCCTTAACAGGTAATTTGCAAAAATCCCTAAATTCAAGCTCCATCTCAAGTCCCATTGGGTCCTTAAATTAACCTTTATTGAACAAGTAAAAGGACGGCCTCATTCAGGCTTTCTCTACTATAATTATTCAGTGTTAGCAAGACTTTACTTAGTGGAACAAAGGAATTGGGTTCTAGTAGAACCTCTTATTTGCTAGAGCTCCCACCCCCTGCCCTAGCAAAGCCTTGTTTCCTTATTCACTATTTTCTAAAGAGAAAGTTCTAACCCATTACAACCTGTCTCTAGGCTTTCACCTGTCTTCAAGGCGGTCGCATGCCACTTCACCTCCCAGAATGCACCTATCAGGGGCTGAGAGGACACTTCGTTGATCAGGTCTCTAGATCTTCATGTGAACATGAGGTCGATACACTATGCAGGTCTGCATGAACTATGACAACAACCTTCACTAGTACCAGGGGCATCATTTAGTAATGATCACTTAGCCTCTTACAGCATTATTCAGTTAACAGTATAAGATACAACTCTCATCAGCCAAGCCAGTTTCAGTATTTTTTTTTTTTTTTTTGAGATGGAGTTTCGCTCTTGTTGCCCAGGCTGGAGTGCAATGGCGCGATCTCGGCTCACCGCAACCTCAGCCTCCCAAGTTCAAGCGATTCTCTTTCCTTTGCCTCCCAAGTAGCTGGGATTACAGGCATATGCCACCACGCCCGGCTAATTTTGTATTTTAGTAGAGACGGGGTTTCACCGTGTTGGTCAGGCTGTTCTTGAACTCTCAACCTCAAGTGATCTACCTGCCTCGGCCTCCCAAAGTGCTGGGATTACAGGTGTGAGCCATCATGCCCAGCTGTCCTTCCCTTCCTAAAACCATGGGAGATGGAAAGAAGTCTGGAAGGAAGAATTTTTTTTTTTTTTTTTTTTAAAACAGAGTCTGTCACCCAGATGGGAGTGCAGTGGTGTAATCTCAGCTCACTGGAACCTCCACCTCCCAGGTTCAAGTGATCCTCCCACCTCAGCCTCCTGAGTAGCTGGGACTACAGGCCTGCACCACCACGCCTGGCTAATTTTTGTATTTTTAGTAGAGACGGGGTTTCACCATGTTGGCCAGGCTGGTCTTGAACTCCTGACCTCAGGTGATCTGCCCGCCTTGGCCTCCCAAAGTGCTGGAATTATAGGCGTGAGCCATGGCGCCCAGCCTGGAAGGAAGAATATTAACTCAAAGCCAAAAAACAAAACTGGATTTCAATTAAACTTTGGACTTCTTAGGCTACACTAAGCATTAAAACAATTCAAACTGGTAAGTTATAGGCAATTATTAGAAAAATAAAGATTTTATATATACATCCTTTTGTATCACATAGCATATTATGCAACTTTCAGAGGATTTAAAAGCAATTGTCACACAATAGTCAAGTAGAGAATATTTAACGAGATACCTAAAATAAAGCAGCTAACTTTCTATAAGACTTGAGTGCCTTCATTTTATTACTTAGCAGACAGGAGGCAGATACTAATACTTATATGGTAGGAAAGTGCCGTTTGATGGGTTAGAAAGTGACAGAATGACAGGAAGCATCAGAGCACACCCCAGATTGCAGATGTGTCAAAGAACAGATGACGGAGCGGAGGCAGGAAAGCTCTGATGTGGGGAGGGGGGTGTGGGAATCTTTCCCTCTCTTCTTTCAGGAACCTTGACTCTGAGCTCTTGGCTCAAGGCAGCCGATGCAGAGAAATGCCCCACTTACCCAGTTTGTTGGTCTTGCAGCTGCATCACAATCTGCAGTTGCCCTGTTTGTTGTGTTTGTGTTTACTTGCTGGTTGTCTCTGTGTCTCCTCTACTGATCAGGAGCCCCATGGGGGCAGTGAACTTGTCTACTTTAATAAGTACTGTATCAGCAGCGTCTAGCACACTGCTTGGGATATAGGCGGTGCTTAATAAGCATGTGAATGAATTCCAAAAACAGAGTCTGTATTTTACACTGAGCTACAAAAGGGAGATACTTACTCAAGCTCACTATGTCCAGGCTACCTTTAAGTGCAGCTAGGAGGCTGAAGCACCTCTGCTTTCTGTCAAACACGGAGTGGCAGGGAGATGGTGTGTAAGCCTAGCTTCTGAGCAGCTGCAACTGCTGAACTGTTCTTGGTTCAGGGGTCCCACCTACATCGGGAATCACATCATCCAAGCCTGCACTACAACTCCTGCACGTCAGGGGGCTGCTGCCACTCGGGGAACCAGTGGGGACATTCAGAGGATAAATGAGTGACTTCAGATGACTGAACAACATCAAATATGACACTAAGTGAGGGGGTAAGGGGTGAGACATGACCCCAAAGCAAGAATACCATCAGTGACAATTAGAGTAACATGTCTCAGCTCTTCCTGAGGACAAGATTTTGGCTGGGATCCTCACTGCTGTCACTGCAACACTCGGAATGGCTGTGTGACTTTACAGCAGTGACACAGAAATGACCAGGACAGATGAAAAAAATCCAGGGAAAAGCTATTTAGGGGATAATATTGAGACTGTTTAGACTTTCATAATGTTTTTCTCTGAACGCAGACATTTTTAGCACTATTAGCAACGTAAAGCCATCCTGGGAAAGGCTACCACCAATATTCTGTGAGGCCCATGGTTGCTTATGTTAGAGTATTGTGCCCAGCCTAACCAGGCCTCCAGGTCTACCCCATCCGGTGCCTCATGCTAATGAAGCAGCAATGCCAAAAATCCAGTATTATTTAATTTACTCCATATAATCACGCTTTTATGGCCTATACAGGTAATCTAAAAATCTGTGATAGAATCTGGTTCTTGATATCTGAGTCCCCTTCCAAAGCCACTGTCATAAATTTAGCCAGGAACGAGTCAAGCTGTTCATTAGGTACAAGTGCAAGTTGACATCCAAATTATCAGGGACCCTCTCCTAACACCATTTTGGTTGGATACAGCTTTAAATTAGCTATAACTGTAACTTGGCAAAGATTTTCAATAATAACAAAGGGTAAAAATTGCCACCATATTTTGCCATTTAATCAGCACATGTTCTAAGGAGCCAAGGAATAAAATCAAAGACAAAAGGGTAATGTGTTGTCTTGCCTTATCTTTTTAGAGGGATCAATGTTGCATCTACAAACCCAGTTTTCTTTTTAGTCCTGGATGTACCTGTTTCCCAATGACTTTAAGTGGTTTCTAGAAGCTTCATTGAAAATTAAACTAAGAAGCTGGAACACGGGAAGTTACTAGCATGGAAGGGATAATCTTCATAGTCATCATTTTGCCCGACAGCAAACAGAATGGGCCATTTTTCTCCAACTGAAGCAGCCTGACCACAAGCAGAGAGCTGAAAAAGAAACATCTTGGGATTCCCTGAAAGCTAACTTTAGACAGCATGAGCAAGCTGAGGATTTCTGGGAAGTAAATGCAGCAGACCTATTTGTCAAGCATGTGGCAACCAGGAATGGGTGGCTCTTCAACAACACTGGGCTTCCCAACAAAGAGGGGGTAGGAGCAGACTATTGGTCAGGAACCTGTCAGTCTGTCATGCAGAACTGTATCACCTACCATCTATAGGCTTAAGTAACTCAAAGGACAGAACTGATGAGAAGAGCAGGAGGTCTGAAGCTAACCTGGGACGGAGCCATGGCTAGTGTCTGTAGCTTAGCCCCTTCCCCTGAGTCTCAATGTATTCATCTTTAAAGCAGGATATCAACCAGCTCACAGAGTTGTAAATATTAAAGATGATTCTCTCTGGACAGAGCCCAGCCTGAGACTCAGTATGGAGTCATGGTTAGGGAGAAGCATCCTTCCTATGTTAGACTAAAAAATGTGTAATTCCCCTTCAGAAGTTTTTGAAGTCACTTAGACACAAGCATCCTGTAGTAAGCTGCGAATTTAACAACAAGTAAGTTAACAGCCCTCGATGGGGGCCCTTCCTACACCTACCAATGTGAAGGATGCTGAAAGGTAAGTCCTTTTCACTTCAGTTATCCACAACTATCTAAAACTGATTCTATCATTCACTGACCAGCTCGATACTTTGGGCCCAGAGAGCTCTACTCAACTGCCCTTTCCAGGGCCAAAGAGAAATGAAATTGAGCAGAATCATCAGTACTAAGACCCTGAGGATCAATGATGCACCCACAACTGGATCAATGATGCACCCACAACAAAACACTGGCGTGGGCAGATTCTCCACACATGTGATACTTTTGGATGTTTTGAGAACTAAGGTGATCAATTTGAAAGAGAGCACAGTCCCTCTGCCTCACTGTTTAGATCCAATAGTGAAGACCCAAACGGAAGGCTGAGGAGATAAGAGGGCTCCACACCCATTCAATTGGACCTTGGCCCTAGTGCCTCAGAGCTATGGTTCTCTTACTGCTTTGCATTTTGTTCACACTGCTGTTCTCCTTTGGAAGTTAAGAAACTTCACTTGCACTCTAAGCACGGATTTGAGTGTCTCATGGGGCAGGGGCAACATAAGATCCAACTTGGCCAGCAACTTCAAACGACTTGGCCAATCCAGGTGACCCAGCCGCTCCAGCCCAGACCAAGGCTTTTGTTTTGGATTAGGCTGGTTGCGGGGTCCCCCGGCTGTGGTGGGCCCACATTGTCGGCTTGTTGCTTCTTTCCCAAAAGAGGATCTTGTTACAAAGAGAAGCTGGAAATTTCTTTGCACACAAGCAGAGACATGGTGGCCCTGCAAAGGCCCCAGGGTAAGGATTAAAGAAAAACAAAATAGAAACCCTTCCATCTCTAATTAGGGTCTTCATTTGCCAAAGTGCCATTCCCCAGCAGGAGGATTTACATTCAGGCTGTTGCTTGGAGTTACTTGGAAAACGTCTCCCAGCAGGTTGGTTCCTTAGTTCAGGCTCCTTTGAGCCAACAGTTTCTGGTTACTTGGAGGAGAGCTGCCTGCATATTGTTTTAACTGGCCTAGCTTCTGCAGCCAGCTTAGCTGTGTGAACAATCTCCCATTCAGAAACTGAAGATAAAAGCACAGTTTGGTTGAAAAATCTTTTTTATTTTTTTAATTTTTTTAAACTTGCGAATTACAGGTTTCGGAGCTAGCATTATTTCTCTCATACTCAAGAGTGTTTTTCCCCCTCTGCCTTTGGTTCTCTGCCAGCCAAGGCTGCATCCTGGAGTTCGGCCAGCCGCCAGTCCCCACTTCCTTGCCATTCACACCATGGGGCTGGTGGCAGCTGGCCATGGAGATGGACAGGAGCACCCCATTTGTAAGAGGTTGACCACAGAATAATGTAGCCAGCCTGCTGGACCCCTGCAGCCAGCCTAGGGCACCTTTTGTATACTTCCTCATCATTCTTTGTATTCACAACAGCATTTTTTCTTGCACATCAAGACCCCAAGAGCCTAGCCAGGGAAGCAAGAATTCTTTTCCTTTCTGAAATTCTTAGGGCAAACAGTAAATTATAAACCAAGGCTGTGTAGGAAGATATGTTTGTGTAACCTTCTATTTGTTTAAAACAAAAAAAAGGTAGATTAAGATGAATTAAGGAACAAGCACAAAAAAAGACGAGACACCGAAAGCACAGGTGACAAAAGAAAAAATGGATAAAGTGGGCTTCATTAAGAGTAAAAACTTTTGAGGCCAGGTGTAGTGGCTCACGCCTGCAATCCCAGCACTTTGGGAGGCTCAGGCGGGCGGATCACGAGGTCAGGAGATCGAGACCATCCTGGCTAACATGGTGAAACCCCGTCTCTACTAAAAGTGCAAAAAATTGGCTGGACGTGGTAGTGGGCGCCTGTAGTCCCAGCTACTCGGGAGACTGAGGCAGGAGAATGGCGTGAACCTGGGAGGCACAGTTTACAGTAAGCCAAGATCGTGCCACTGGACTCCAGCCTGAGCGACAGAGCGAGACTCTGTCTCAAAAAAAAAGAAGAGGAAAAAGATCTGGAGATAGTCAGTGATGATGGGGGCACAGCAGAGTGAATGTGCTTAAATAAATGCCACTGAACTCGTACACTTAATGGTAAAGCTTATATAATGTATATTTTACCATCATTTTAAAGAGAAGAGAGAAGATTCAAGGAGAAAGAATTAGGACTACAGAGGTGGGGAAATGAGAGCCCTGTTCGTTTTTTTATGTTTCCTGGTTAACTTCTACCAAGTCCCACTTTAGTTCATGTATACAGAAATCCTCTTGAATTTTAAGTTTTAAGGCCTCTAATACATTACCAAGTTTTATTCCTCTCTTTTACTTAAATTGCCACAGAACAGTAATATACAGCAATATCATAGAAATGACCAGACTGGCAATCTATTTCGAGGCCTAAGCACATCCTGTTCCCTCCCTCCACTGCGCACTACTCTTCAGCATGCCTCTTTTTTTGAATTTATTTTTTTAAACTCTACTCTTATGACAGATTATTCTGCACGCCTCATTATTTATGCACTCCCTGGAAATGCCTTCCTTATCGAGGGGACCTTCTCCTGCCTGCTAAAACCATCATGCCCAGTCAAGTTGCTCTTTTTGACTGGCTCTGGGATAACGCCACACATGTTATTTCTGCTCCTGCCAGTCCCACTGCTGGAATTTCCTTCTTCGTCTCTTCCCTACCCCAAACCCAGCCAGTCTTAAAAGTTAAGTTTCATCTCTTCTGTGAAGTCGTCCCTGCTGACAACTATTGGTCCAGAAAGACTTTTAGGAAAAAAGGATGTCTAAGCCAAGACCTGAAGGATCCTGTCCTGATTCCCTCCTCACAGTGGCCCTGCAGTACCAAGGAGGGATGTTGGAGTGCTGTGGGCACTGCAAAGCTGCTGCTGAACATCAAGGGACCAGGGAAACCAGAGCAAAAAAAGAGTTTGGATAGCTCTAGTTCTGAGACACAAGCTAAATTTAACATCCTGGACATGTCCACACCTTAAATTACAAACCCTAGCCCAACAGCAGTATAAATCTTCTTAGTTAACAAGAAAAGAGTAATTGGCTACGTAGATTATCACAGCCACAGAATTTAAACAAGAGAACCGCATTAGAGAATCAACTGTGAGTGGTACGAGATGTCCAACTTCCCTAGTCCTTCTGGTTAAAGTTGCCAACAAGGATAGTTGTTGGTGTTACCAATGAAAAAAACCAACAATCTTCTGAAAAACCACGAATTAAGTCAAGATCTATCACTAATGCACTCTCCACATGCACAGGTGTGAATGAGTCCTAGGCCATCTCCTCCCTCTCCCTATTAAGGAAAACAGAACTTATTCATTCAGCCTTGAAGTTAGACGGCCTTGATGCTGAGGAGAAAGGAAAGACATAAAACCCAAAAAAGTTTGAGTGAATCAGAACTTCAAGCCCCTCTTTCCTAGTCTCTTCAAGACACACATCTGCATCTAAAATGGTCAAAGTAAATCATGCCACCATTAACTTCTGCAGGTCATGTCAGATAAAAGAATCTTAGGAAAGTTGGCTCAGAGCATGGAATAAGTGAAACCATCACCCTCAGGGAGAGCACAAACAGGGTCATCAGCAAACCTGTTCCCCAGGGGAATCCACAGCCATGGCCCAATGCTCTGAAATGTGTGGCTGTGGTGCCCTGGCCAGACTCTGAACTATTCAGGATCTTCTACGCTCACTAGTAAGAATACAATCTGCTTATCAAACAAGACACAGTGATGATGACATTTTTGAACACAGATTAATTGTGCCACCCTCTCTCATTTCCTTCCTCACTGTTTGAACATACAAATGAGAAAGGTACAATTTCAGGTAACTTTGCAAAAAGGAAATAGAATTTCTATGAAAGGGGCAAACTGACAAAAGAAAAAGGGGAGAGATATGATAAAAATATTACAAAAGGGAAAGATCGGGAGCAAATTAAAAGCTACAGGAGAGGTTTGTTTTCTAGAGATGAGGTCTTGCTTTGTCACCCAGGCTGGAGTACAGTGGTGCAATCACAGCTCACTGCAGCCTCAAACGATCCTCCTGCCTCACCTCCTGAGTAGCTGCACTACAGGTGGGTGCCACCAGGCCCAGCTAGTTGAAAAGAAAAAATTTTTTTTGTGCAGACAGGGGTCTTGCCATGTTTCCCAGGCTGGTCTTGAACTCCTGGCCTCAAGCGATTCCCCTGCCTCGGCTTCCCAAAGTGCTAGGATTACAGGTGTGAGCCACCGTGCATGACCTGGATGTTTTGTTCACTTATTAGGTTCCCAAGTACCCAAATGATGAGAAACCAGGTACCTAAATTTAACCAAACTTTCCCCCTAGAATCCATTCAAAGTAATCCCAAAACCACCGGTAGGTACCCCTGTGAAGCCCATTCATTGGAGCCAGGGGCCTGTGCTCCCACCCACCTCTGCCCAGACCAGCTGCATGACCACACACATTATTCAAGTCATTCTGTCCCCTCATCCCTGCATTAGCAGCAAAATGATCATCTGGTAACAATTCTCTCCTAGATACTGTAAGGATTTCAGATAATGTGTGAAAACACCTGGCACACAGTAGGAATGCAATCATGACACCTGTTTTATGGTAACCAGCATTTTTCTTCAGTTTGCTTTTCACAGGCATGCCAAATGTACTAACTTTTAGGTCTGTGCATGCATGTTCTAACAGAAAAGCATCTTTGGGATGCTGCGGCTCCTGGGCTAAGACTTTATCAAAACCTACCCTTAAAATGCTACGGCCGGGCGCGGTGGCTCAAGCCTGTAATCCCAGCACTTTGGGAGGCCGAGACGGGCGGATCACGAGGTCAGGAGATCGAGACCATCCTGGCTAACACGGTGAAACCCCGTCTCTATTAAGAAATACAAAAAAAAACTAGCCGGGCGAGGTGGCGGGCGCCTGTAGTCCCAGCTACTCGGGAGGCTGAGGCAGGAGAATGGCGTGAACCCAGGAGGCGGAGCTTGCAGTGAGCTGAGATCCGGCCACTGCACTCCAGCCTGGGTGACAGAGCGAGACTCCGTCTCAAAAAAAAAAAAAAATAAATAAAATAAAAAAAAAAAATAAAAAAAAAAATAAAAAAAAAAAAAATGCTACATGTGACCAGAAGACAGATTTTGGTACAACTACGGAAGCTTCAAGTCTGCAAGTTTTAGAAACCTTTTCCAGAAGGATGATGAGTTACAAGTAGGAATTAGAATTAATACCAAATAGGTGCATTTTATTCTAGCAATATAAAGGCACATCTGAAATGGCCCTGAAATTCCCATCACTACACAGAAAGCCATATAGCAGAACTACTGAGAGTGTCTTCTGCAGGGGGCCACCCACACTCCAACAGCAGCCAGCCTGGAGACTGACAAGGAACCAGGAATGATAAGGAAAGAGAGTATCAGGAGTCAAAGAGCCCAACTGGGCCAGGTGCAGTGGCTCAAACCTGTAATCCCAGCACTTTGGAAGGACGAGGCGGGCAGATCGCTTGAGGTCAGGAGATCGAGACCAGGCTGACCAACATGGTGAAACCCCATCTCTATTAAAAATACAAAAATAAGCCCAAGGTAGATATTAATATTGTGAGCTCCAAGCTAGGGCAGCAGGCTTTGCATCTAAAACATAAGCTCTTCAGAGGACAGTCTTTTTTTTTTTTTTTTTTTTTTTTTGAGACGGAATTTCACTCTTGTTGCCCAGGCTAGAGTGCAATGGCACGATCTCGGCTCATTGCAATCTCTGCCTCCTGGGTTCAAGCGCTTCTCCTGCTTCAGCCTCCCAATAGCTGAGACTACAGGCATGTGCCACCACACCCAGCTAATACTGTATTTGTAGTAGAGATGGGGTTTCTCCATGTTGGTCAGGCTGGTCTTGAACTCCTGACCTCAGGTCAGACCTCAGATCCACCCACCTCGCCTCCCAAAGTGCTGAGATTACAGGTGTGAGCCACCGTGCCCGGCCTGACAGTCACCTTTTAATTCCAGTGTCATCATATAGCAGCCCTCCAAGATCAATAGATCATTGACTCTCTCCAGTCAGATGTGAGAGGCTTCATTCCCCTGCATTATTCAACAAATAAGCAAAGCCAAATTTCAAGCCTGATGGGCAACTGCTTGGGCATCCTTAGCCCTGGAAGAGTAAATGGGTACCACCCTCACCACTCCAGCTGCAGGGAGAAGAAGCCCAGAGCCAAGTGCTTCAATTCCATTCTCTGCTGACCCAAAAGACGTGGGTCTTCTTCCTCCTCTCCTCCTACGTCAAACCAGCCCATCTCTTTTCCTACAAGGGGCTTAGGCTTTGCTCTTTTCTTAAATTTCAGAAAGGTCCCTAAAGAGAGGAATATGAGGAAAGTTAACACTCTCTCACCAATCTATAAGCTCTACATCTCATAAAAATCTATAAGTAGGCATGTGGGGACTGATGTGCCACAAGTGTGTGTGCATCCACATGCTCTGTTGAGGAATATTTCTGTGAGGCTGCACAGCCTTGCTTGGCAAAGGCAAGGTTTTCCTCCTGGCAAGTGAGGGTCAGAGGCCTGGCTTGGAGGAGCCGCTTATTGTGAGCCCGCCTGGGGCAGGCAGCAGCGAGTGCTGGGAGGGGAAAGGTTCCCTTTGAAGCACATGGCGCTAAGAGCTTCCCAGTGACCATGGAAACAGGCGCAGTGGGTTCCTAGCCTGAGAACCAGGGAGAGCAGCCGTGATTCAAACACAAAACACACACAAGGTCTGAAAAGCAGAGACAAGAGGGGCCAGAGTGAGGGGCAGGCAGTCCCTGGCTGGCAGGAACTGAGCGGCTCCCTGGTAGGAAAATCCGGCCAATGAAGCCGAGCAGGTTCACAGGGTTTCCTTTTCATTCCCGAAGCTTTCTTCTTGCTCTGTCCCTGCCCCTCGGGTCCTATTCAGCACCTCATCAGATCAGTAGAGTCGGGCCTTTGGCTGGCCTGTTGGCAGCGGGGACTGGAACTGGGCGGGAGGTGATCAAAGGAGCCGCCACTGCAGCCGCCACCCGCCCTCCTCCCTCCTCCGCCCGCCCTCCCCAGGATGAGGCCCTGCCAAGGTGATCCAGGGGAAGCCACTGGGGGAGGGCGAGGAAGAGAGGTAGTTCTCTGATGTCCGCCTTTCTGTTGAAGAGACACAAAGCACAGCTTGAAAGGAGACATGCCACTAGCTGGTCAGAGCTCCTTCCTTCTGAGATGTCTGTTCTTAAACCAGGTGACAGAGGGGCCACCTAGACTGGTGTGCTTGGTGTACACTTGAGATGCCCAGATTCTGCTGCTTTTGGGTCTTCTTTCATAGCTGTCTGCCTCCCAACCCTTGAGATAGATGAAGTTTCAGAGACTGAAAAAGTGTCTCTTGTTATCTGAGAGTATCTGAGACACTGTGCCTCCTAACTTCAGGGTTACAATTTAACGGGGGAGAAAAAGTTATCGGGCTTCCTTTCAGCAAGGAAGAGGAAGCAATATGACTAAAGTCTGTTAAGAAGGAAAGATCCTCCACTTGCTGATGAGTATATTTTCTCTTGGGTCAGACTGAATCAAAGTCAAACGACGTCCTATCTGGCTCAGGGCCAGGATCAGCAAGAGAAGCAAGCCCACTTCTCAGCCAGGCCTTGCTGTTGACAGCAGGGCAGGCTTCATCCTTGACCAGCGTCTCTTGAGGAAAGCAGTGTTTGGACAAGCCTGTAATTCGAGAAGCCCGTTAGGTGCATGCTTCTTTTCTTACCTTTGTTGGGTTGCCAAAATATTTACTTGACTTTTTAACTCCAAATCTCTGAAACACACCTGGATTGCCCAAAACAGGCAATTTTCTTGTTTTCTGTTATTCATAAAAGAGAGCCCAACCTAAGCAAAGATAGAGGGATTGGGGTATGCAGGGGGCTGGTAAGAGATCCAGGTTTATATAATTCAGTCACTTTTTTTTTTTTGAAACAGGGTCTTGCTTTGTTGCCCAAGTTGGAGTAGTATGATCACCACCCACTGCAGCCTCCACCTCCCAGGCTCAAGCCTCCCACTTCAGCCTCCCGAGTAGCTGGGAGCACAGGCATGCACCACCACACCTGGCTAATTTTTTAATGTTTTGTAGAGACAGGGTCTCACTATGTTGCCCAGGCTGGTCTCCAACTCTTGAGCTAAAGAAATCCTCCTGCCTTGACTTCCCAAAATGCTGGGATTACAGTTTGCCTTTAGTCACTTCTTAAGAGATGGGTGCATATTGTTTTGTCTTTTTTGTGTGTTTGTTGAGGAGGGGGGTATTGCAGGGTACTGTGGATTGGTGAAAGCAATTCTACAGGCAATCCTTTTGCAAAACAAATGGATTCTATTTTGACCTTTAGTGAAGAGTCAATTGCCATGCCAAGTAAAACTTCTGTGTGGTAGTCAACTCTATTTATTTTATTTTGAAAAACATAATCATGGCCAGGCGCGGTGGCTTACGCCTGTAATCCCAGCACTTTGGGAGGCCGAGACGGGTGGATCACGAGGTCAGGAGATCGAGACCATCCTGGCTAACACGGTGAAACCCCCTCTCTACTAAAAACACAAAAAATTAGCCAGGCGTGGTGGTGGGCGCCTGTAGTCCCAGGTACTCGGGAGGCTGAACCAGGAGAATGGTGTGAACCCGGGAGGCGGCGCTTGCAGTGAGCCGAGATCGCGCCACTGCACTCCAGCACTCCATCCTGGGCGTCAAGCGAGACTCCATCTCAAAAAAAAAAAAAAAGAAAAGAAAAAATAAAAACATAATCATGATATAAAAGCCAATTGCGTTATATCTGCAGAGAGACTGAATATCTTATAACAGGAAAAATGGGGTGCTAAAACATCAAACAAAATTTGGACTGTTTCAGATGAATTTCATGTGATAGAAGAGACCCAAAAATAAGTGCGATTTTTTTCTTTTCTTTCCTTGGTGCTTCTGGTGTTATGAAAAAGAACGTGGGAAATGGTCTCTGGTCTAGTTAGTGTGAAACCACTGCATAAGCATCTCCCCTGCCACGTGCGCCTATCAGCTCCCATTTCTGCCAGGCACTTTCGGAAGCACATGCTTGCCAAGGCTGAATGGCCTGGAGTCAGACCTTCCAGACAGGCTGTGGTTTATGGGTAGAACTCAACAGAAGGTCCCTGCACTGCCTGTTGCTGCTGTTCTTAGGAGCGCAGATCCTGGTTAAGGATACCCATCCCACAAAGACAACTACACCCCCTTCTGAGAATAAGGGCCTGGCCATCAGTTAGGGCAATTATTTTCAGTCTGGTGCGCATCAGCAAACCTTTGAGAGAAAAATTAATTTGGAAACATTTTTTTTAGATCTTTAACATTATAAAATGGAACCTTGGAGTTGTTCTCTTTTCAAATGCACCGAAAGTGCAGCAGGGGTGGGAAGCTTACTGACAGCTGTCACTTGCCTACATCCTTTCCACAGCATTAGGTTTCAAAATGGCACCTCTAGTACCTTTATTTTGATAAGCTGTCTTTTATCTTCTCTAACTTAGATTTGATGGACTATAACTTTAAGCCCATAAGAAATCGGGCCCTCCCTAAGGCTGGTCAGCAGCAGCATGTTCATTCATGGGTACTTTCTGGGATTGTAGGAAATAGCAGGCCAGTCTTTTCCAGAACCATCGTTAGCTAAAAACGGGAAGAGATTAGGCAGTGGCTCTCCTATCTTTCCACATTTTTAACCAGCCACTCTGCTATTGAGCTGGACCTGAAGGACTCCTGACTATCGGTATACATAAGGATCTACCATCCTCTTGCCAATGGCTATATAGAGACTTTTGTGGCTCAGATGTCCCAGGTGAAATCAAGGGATCTTGCTTTAAGGCAGGTCAGGATAAGGACAAGTAACGAAGAGAGAGGAACACTTCTAGACCCTCTATTAATTTAAAAGCTTTTGAAGAGAAAAAGAGAATTAATTATTTTTAGGAATCTCAGAAGGACCTTAAATACATGACCATGAAAAATATTACAATAAGGACAACTGGCAAATCTCAGTGACAGAGTGCCTGCCAATGGTTCCAATGGTTTCTTAGATATGACACAAAAAGCACAAGCAACCAAAGGAAAAATAGATAAACCAGACTTCATCAAGATTAAAAACTTTTGGCCAGGCACGGTAGCTCACACCTGTAATCCCAGCACTTTGGGAGGCCGAGGTGGGCAGATCATTTGAGGTCAGGAGTTCAAGACCAGCCTGGCCAACATGGCGAAACCCCGCCTCTACTAAAAAATATAAAAATTAGCTGAGCGTGGTGGTTCACGCCTGTAATCCCAGCTACTCAGAAGGCTGAGGCTGGAGAATCACTTGAACCCAGGAGGCGGAGGTTGCATGCCACTATACTCCAGCCTGGGCAACAGAGCGAGACTCCATCTCAAAAAAAAAAAAAAAATTAAAAAATCTTGTGCTTTAAAGAATATCATCAAGAAAGTGAAAAGATATCCCACACAATGGGAGAAAATACTTATAAGTAATGTATCTAACAAGGGACTTATGTCTAGAGCAAATAAAGAACTCTTATAACTCAATAAACTTAATAATAAAAGCAAAAATTAGCCAATTAAAAAAATAGGCAAAGCTTTGGGAGACCAAGGCGGGAGGATCATGAGGTCAGAAGTTCCTGACCAACCTGGACAACAGAGCAAGACCCTTTCTCTACAAAAAATAATCTAAAAATGAGCCGAGTGTGGTGGGGAATGCCTATAGTCCCAGCTACTCAGGAGGCTGAGGTGGGAGGATCGCCTGATCCCCGGAGGTTGAGGCTGCAGTGAGCCGTGGTTGCATCAGCCTAGTAGCATCCCACCCCCCTCTCGCTCCCACTCTCACCATGTGATACATCAACTCCCCCTTTGCCTTCTGCAGTGATTGTAAGCTTCCTGAGGCCCTCACTAGAACCAGATGCTGCAACACACTTCCTGTACACCTTGCAGAACCATAAGCCAATTCAATCTCTTTCTTTATAAATTTCCCAGTCTCAGGTATTCCTCAGAGTAATGCAAATAGAATAATACAGTAACTGAAATAGTAAAATTAAGTTGATGCTATAAATTGTAAATTGTAACTATACCTTTACAATTAGGTTATAAAAAAGTTAAGATTTCAATTAAAACTTAAAAAATTAGAAAACACCAAGAAAATGACTATGTTTACAAATAGATGAAAAAAGAAGCTTCTAAAGCTAAAACATTTTAAAATTTAACTTCTAAAAATCAAGCCAAGGTAACAAAAATTCCTTGCATATTTCACATTATTTTCTCTGAGGTTCTTTTATGAATTGATACATTTGTGAAAACCTCTAGTAACAGGTTAATGTGAAATAGTTAAAGGCCACATACCTTTATATATAGTATAAGAAATAGCCCACGTTCTTCAGGCTGACCAGAATTTTATTTAATCCAACAGTGCTTAGAACAACTGCAATGTGTTGAAACTCCTTTATTTTTTTTATAACTAGCAAAAATGATGCAAAATTTAAAGCATTTCAGTACCCCCAAAGGAATTGTTTAGACTGTCTCAAACTTAATATTCAGCACAAAAAGCATTAGTCAGACCACAGAGCTAGATGCTTGATTTGGAAAACAACATTACGAAAGCAGAATGGTCCCCTGTACCTTTTATCAAATGAAATATGATGCTTTTGGAAACACATAGGACAGAAGAAAAGTAATCGCACTTCTCTGCAGTCTGAGGTCTTGTGACCAAGGCTCATAGACAAGCTTTCTCCACCGTCCCCTTTCCTTCTGTCTCTACACTCAGAATTTATGTCACCAAGGCTAGGGATGTGGTGCTGTCCTGCACAGGTGCTATACAAGTACACTGAGAGGGAGGGGGAACTCCAGAAACGTCCAGGTTTTCTGGGAGGTTGGTAGACAGAAAACTAATCACATGTAGTCACTGTCATGGTAGTCCCAGCAACCTGAAATGCATTCGAGTGACTGCCCACTGTTGTGGCTGGCATAATGTATGTGCATGGCCAGATGTATATGAGGCCCCCTCTACTTGAGAACAAAAAGCAGATGGGACTTTTGGGCTTGTCTCCAGGAATGAGAGATTCTGGCCAACTAACCTGGTACTGGTACTTCCTCTATCCTTCAAAATGGCCTCTCAAAAGTAGACAAGTTCAGTAGCTTTTTTTTGAGAGTCAGGGGTCTCGCTCTATCACCCAGGCTAGAGTACACTGACACAATCATAGCTCACTGCGGCCTCAAGTGATCCTCCCACCTCAGCCTCCCAAGTAGCTGACCATGCCCGGCTAATTTTTTTTTCAGTAGCGTTTTTTGTTTTTTTTTGTTTTTTTTTTTTTTTGAGACAGAGTCTTGCTCTGTCTCCCAGACTGAAGTGCAGTGGCACAATCTCGGCTCAGTGTAACCTCCACCTCCCGGGTTCAAGCAATTCTCCTGCCTCAGCCTTCTGAGTAGCTGGGATTACAGGCACCCACCACCACACTTGGTTAATTTTTTAAAATTTTTATTAGAGATGAGGTTTCATCATGTTGGCCAGGCTGGTCTCAAGCTCCTGACCTCAAGAGATCTGTCCACCTCGGCCTCCCAAAGTGTCGGGATTACAGGCGTGAGCCACCGCATGTGGCTTCAGTAGCTATTTTTGATGGGCTTTTCAGCTGGCCAGTCATACCATCTCTAGTTTTCTGGTTTAGCCTCATTTGTGACCCTTTTTGCATCAAGAGCCTGATTCAATGGATGGGGACAGTGGCAGGGAGGAGTGTCTAGAGCTAGGCTTCCCCCCATCCTGGGAGGTGGCCAGCCGCCTGTGCTCCTCAGCTTGACAGACACATCATTTGTTCTGTTCATTCACTCTATCTTCAAAACTCTCTTAAGCCTCCCAGTGGATCTCAAATAATGGTTTCAGTTAGCCTTTTATAGCTAAAAATGTCTCTGATCTAGTTTTTTAAAAGTATTCTGCTTAATATAGCCTTTTAACCAAGAGGTTCATGGAAGATTTAGGTGTAGATGAAAAGCATCAAATTAAAATTTTGTGACTTTCAAATCATACATACGACCTTAGAAGAAAACTGGTATTCCCTGAGTTTTTCCACTTACATCATCCCAATCTTTTCTTTCCGATCTGATTTCCTTTACTAAGTTTCTTGCTTGCATCCATTTTTAACCAAATATAGGAGATAGCTACCCAAATATTCCTTAAAATAAATATGAAGAGCTTTCCGAACTTCCTCCTCAACAAGAAACTCATCTTGCTCACCTTAGAAAAGGGACTTCCATCTGCTTGGTAGGAGTATGTTTAGAAATTAATAGTGATATTTCTTGAGTATTCACATATTCCAAGAACTTTACATACTTTTTTATTTTTTTTAGATGGAGTCTCGCTCTGTCGCTCAGGCTGGAATGCAGTGGCGCGATCTTGGCTCACTGCAACCTTTGCCTCCCAGATTCCAGCGATTCTCTTGCCTCAGCCTCCCGAATAGCTGGGATTACAGGTGCCCGCCACCAAGTCCGGCTAATTTATGTATTTTTAGTACAGACGGGGTTTCACCATGTTGGCCAGGCTGGTCTCGAACTCCTGACCTCAGGTGATCCGCTCGCCTCAGCCTCCCAAAGTGTTGGGATTACAGGCGTGAGCCACCACGCCTGGGCCATACTTTTTATTTTATTTACTTTTTTAAGAGCCAGGGTCTCACTCTCAGTTTTGTGATTATAGCTCACTACAGCCTTGAACTCCTGGGCTCAAATGATCCTCCCATGTTAACCTTCTGAGTAGCTGAGACTACAGTGTGTGCCACCATGTCCGGCTAATTTTTTTTGTTTTTTTGTTGAAATGAGTTCTCACTTGTTGCCCAGGCTGGTCTGGAACTCCTGACTTCAAGTAATCCTCTCGCCTCCCAAAGTGCTGGGATTATAGGTGTGAGCCACTGTACCCAGCCACATTATTCTTTTTTTAATTATCAGAATTCTCTTTACACAGGGGGTATGGAGAAACGGAGGCAGAGAGGTTAACCAGCCCAAAGTAACCCAGCTCTTACTGAACAGAACGATCACTTGCACCTCAGCTGTTCAGCTTTAAGATCTAGGCTCTTCGCACTCCTCAAGAGAGATGAATGTGCCAGAGCACCAATTCCCAACAGAACCATAGCATGAAGGCTACCGGGAACCTGTTGTTCATGGCAGGCAATGGGGCAAAGAAAGGAATGAAGGAGGAAGGGGAATTCCACTAGATACCAGTAAGCACCCCCACTCCCACCTCCCAACTCTGACATTTCTGAAGACCAGAAACGTTTCCAGACATTGCTAAGTGTCCTCTGGGGTGAAAATTGCTCCCATTTGGAAACAATGTGATAAGAGGACCAGGCTGTTGTCTGGTTGTTTGTTATTAAATGTGGGAAACCGCAGAGGTCAGTCCCAAATAGTTGCAGCGTGCTTTCAGGGATGCCATGGCAATCAATAAGCAACAGTCAGGGTGCCCCGTGCTCAGGTACGTGACAAATACCTACTTGTTTCACTGACAGAGAAGGCCTGGCGAGGCCAAGACCTGTGATGTGGAACAGCTGTGACCAGGTCCATGGGACAGTTAGCCTCTTCCCCTTCCCACAGAAAATCAGACCCAAGGATTCCAGCCCAATCGTCCCTCTTTGAGAATCTCACCACGCAGGAGTGTTTAAGCCGGACTTGGGTTAAAGCCCAGGGCACTCAGGTATCCCAGGAAATACGTATCTGTGATCAAAACCCCAAATGAGAATGGTATGTGGAAGGATAAGGCCCCTTGGCCGGGCGTGGTGGCTCACGCCTGTAATCCCAGCACTTTGGGAGGCCGAGACGGGCGGATCACGAGGTCAGGAGATCAAGACCATCCTGGCCAACACGGTGAAACTCCGTCTCTACTAAAAATACAAAAAAATTAGCTGGGCGTAGTGACGGGCGCCTGTAGTCCCAGCTACTCAGGAGGCTGAGGCAGGAGAACGGTGTAAACCCGGGAGGCGGAGCTTGCAGTGAGCCAAGATCGCACCACCGCACTCCAGCCTGGGCCACCGAGCAAGGCTCCCTCTCAAAAAAAAAAAAAAAAAAAAAAAAAAAGGATAAAAAGAATAAAGCCCCTCATCCCCGCAACATCTACATGACTTGTAAAAAACTCTGTAGCTTTACCCAAGTTCCTGTCTCAAGTAAAGACCCATCCAGGTAAGCTCTGTTCTGTGTCAAGGCTGAATGTTATATCCCAATGCAAGCAGCAAAGATATTGAGATCTTCTTCACTGAAGTTCTTCAAATTCACTGTCTGGTTGTTTGTTATTAAATGTGGAAAACTGCAACCCATTGGTTTTACTCAAATTACTAACACTTCAGAACCAACATTCTTTTGGCCCCAGTACTGCAGAACAGAATAGCTCACCTTTACTCCCTGTATCGTCCTCTAGTTTCTGTTCATTTCCACTAATTTTATAAAAGGGTTTCTCTAACCCAGTTAAGCTCTCTGAGATCATCTTTACAGTGGGGCCATAATGCCAGCTCAATGAACTCAGATTACAGGTCTCCTTTCACATTCTCAAAAATGATTCAGAAACCCAAGAACTTCTGATTCGGTTATATCTATTGATATAAATTAGGAATTATAATCTGAGAAATCTTTAAAACACAGAATATACAGGCACACATTCCATTAGTTGTCAGAGTGATGAAGTCACTAATTTTTTTTGTATTTTTAGTAGAGATTGGGTTTCACCGTGTTAGCCAGGATGGTCTCAATCTCCTGACTTCGTGATCCACCCGCCTCGGCCTCCCAAAGTGCTGGGATTACAGGTGTGAGCCACCGCGCCTAGCCTTGGATTTCAATAAGTTTTATTTTCCTGTCCTCCATCCACTTTGTCATGAAGAGAGGATAACAAAAGTCTGTCTTCCCTTCCCCAAAATTCTCTATTTTGGGAGTTATTCTTTGAAATATAAGTAGAAAATTTCCCCAGGGCAGCCTGATGCACAAAGAAGGGTTTGGTCTCTGTCCTCATTGTACTGTACCTAGATTATCCATAACCCTCCCTGGGAATAACATTCTATGGGATGCAGGGTTTGCTTTCCCCCAGGATTCAGTAACATCAGTCACTCACTTCTTTCCTGGAGCAACTATGCTCCATCACTTAAGGAAAAAAAAAAATGCTTATTTTTTTTTATACCCACTGCCCTCAACTTCCATATATTATGAAATGATTTAAGTAATACCATTGTTTTTGTAACTGCGGTAAAATATACATAACATGAAATTTGCCACTGTAATCATTTTTAAGTGCACAGTTCAGTGGCATTAAGCATATTCACGCTGTCATCCAACCATGACCACCACTCATCTCCAGTACTTTTTCCTCTTCTCAAATGGAAGCTTCATACCCATTAAACAACTCCCCTTGTCCCTTACCCCACCCCAGGAACCACCATTCTACTTTCTGTCTCTACGTATTTGACTCCTTAAATAATACCATTTTGAGTGATAAAAGGAACTGAAGGGGCCGGGCGCGGTGGCTCATGCCTGTAATCCCAGCACTTTGGGAGGCTGAGGTGAGCGGATCACCTGAGGTCGGGAGTTTGAGACCAGCCCTACCAACATAGAGAAACCCCGTCTCTACTAAAAAACAAAAAACAAAAATAAGTTATCCGGGCGTGATGGCGCATGCCTGTAATCCCAGCTACTCAGGAGGCTGAGGCAGGACAATCGCTTGAACCCAGGAGGCGGAGGCAGCAGTGAGCCAAGATTGTGCCATTGCACTCTAGTCTGGGCAACAAGAGTGAAACTCCGTCTCAAAAAAAAAGGAACTGAAGGACAATAAGGGAGGGAGAAAGGAACAGAAGATGGACAATAAGAGTCACCATTTGGTTTAGTGCTTTTGGTTGTGCCAGGAATGTGATCAACACTTGATATACATTATCTCCTTTAGGGGCTGTTCCCATCTAAACACGCAGAGGGGTTAAGTGACTGCAGGAGCTCACAGAGCTTAGAAGGCTTGGGGCTGAGTGCGGTTGGCTCATGCCTGTAATCCCAGCACTTTGGGAGGCAGAAGGATTGCTTGAGCCTAGGAGCCTGTTGCCTGGATAATATATTGAGACCCTGTCTCTACAAAAAAAAAATTTTAAACTAGCTAGGCATGGTGGCCCACACCTGTAGTCCCAGCTACTTGGGAGGCTGAAGTGGGAGGATTACTTGAGCCCGGGAGTTTGAGGCTGAGTGAGCCATGATCATGCTACTGCACTCCAGCTTGGGCAACAAAGCAAGACCCTGTCTCAAAAAAGGGTTAGAACTGGGGTTGGAACCTGTGTTAGTATGATGACTAAACCCAAGTCTTAATCCTTACATGGTCCCCCTCCCCCAACCACTTTGAAAAGTCAAGCTTCCTTTGACTCTGTTCTCTGTCTTCTGGTGATTTTGATTATCAGAGTCTGTATTTGTGCTTTGCAAAGAAGTTCCCAAGACACTGAGGGCTGGACGTGGGTTAGTGGGCTGACCATATGGTTCAATTTTCCATCCACCCCTCGTACCTTGGTTTCCCCGCTGCTTATCAGAAGAGCCGGATTAAAAACCAGCTCTCCTCCCTCTCAACATAGTTTTCCACCTTCCCATGCTGTTGGACATGTTGCTTCTACATTTCACATTTGCCTAAATGTGTAAACAGAGAAAGGAGAGATGGCAAACATGAAGAGCCCTCAGTAATTTCACTGGCTTGAACCCCGCTAAAGCATTTAAAAGAATAGATGTCTGGGTCCACTGGGTTCCTCAAAACATCTAATGGCAGAGTAACTTGATCTCTCTGCAACCAGAATAGATGCCACTACCAAGCGAACATTCCCAGAACACAGATCCTACAATACCCGCTCTTTTGTCAGAAGCCTTCAGTGGCTCCCAGTTCTTTAGAGAATGAACACCAAACTCTTTAACTTGAGAGCCTCTTCCTTCCGCAGCAGCTTTCAATGCTCCTTGAAGAACATCTTGCTCCCTTTTCTTCTGCCCGGTTCTGGAGATTCTTTTCCTACCTCATCCTGTCTCCTCGTACCTTTGTCTTACACAACTCCCCCTCTGTAAACCTGCCCAACTCCTCCAGTCCACGTGGACTCACTTTTCACTCACCACAATCTCTCTCTGTGTTCAGGGGAAGAAGAGGATTTGATTCTACGTAGTACATATAGACCGTGAGTTCCTTCCAACCGCACCTTCTCTGAATGACTCAGAGATAGACTGAGGACATCGCCCACAAGCTCATGATCACATACATGACTTAGTGACTGCAGGGGCCTGCTATGAGGATGGCAGCCCAGCACTGCCTGCCACCAGCTCTCTTCTGGAGAACACATCTCCCCCTTGCTCCCTACCCATGGCAGCGCAGCCCCTGGGGCACAGTTGACTAGCCTAAGGATGAACCCCCAGTCCAAGATGGGCCAATGAATCCCTTTTCTGGAATTTTTCAGACTCAAAACCCAGAGAGTTCAGGCCCAGGGATACTGGGGGGCTGTGTCTCCTACCAAATGGGGAGTGAGAGAATAGAGCAGATGCATGGATGGAGAAGACTTGAGGAGGGGGCCGCTGGCATCCAAGCCCTGGAGTCAGCTGCTGTGCAAGGGCATCAGTACCCCTGTCATGGGTTCTGTGACACAGCCCAGAATCCTCAGAGCAAATTCCTCTTTCTGCTCAACAGAGCTCAGGCTGAGTTTCTATTATGTGGAACTAACAGTTTTAACCAAGCCTGTGACTACTAAAAGGCATCTGATTTCTTTTCTTTTTGGGGGGCTAGGGGTAGTGGGGGCGGGAAGAGGGAGAGAAACAGGGTCTCACTCTATATCCCAGGCTATAGTGCACTGGCATGATCATGGCTCACTGCAGCCTCGAACTCCTGGGCTCAAGCGATCCTCTTGCCTCAGCCTCCTGAGTAGCTAGTACTACAGGCGTGTGTCACCATGCCCAGCTTATTTATTTATTTATTTTTATTCTTTTGTGGACAGGAGGTCTCACTATGTTGTCCAAACTGGTCTTGAACTGCTGGCCTCAAGCAACTCTCCTGACTCAGCCTCTCAAAGTGTTCAGATTACAGGTGTGAGCCACCATGCCCAGGTGAGCATCTGATTCTTATCTAGAAAAACTGGCAAAGACAAAAGGAGGCAAAGAGAAGAAAGGGTTGTTTTTTTGTTTTTTGTTTTCTGACAGAGTCTCGCTCTGTTGCCCAGGCTGGAGTGCAGTGGCATGATCTCAACTCACTGCAAGCTCTGCCTTGTGGGTTCATGCTATTCTCCTGCCTCAGCCTCCCGAGTAGCTGGGACTATAGACGCCTGCCACCACACCCGGCTAATTTTGGGTATTTTTAGTAGAGATGAGATTTCACTGTGCTAGCCAGGATAATCTTGATCTCCTGACGTTGTGATCCTCCCACCTCGGCCTCCCAAAGTGCTGGGATTACAGGTGTGAGCCACCACGCCTGGCCAGAAGAAAGGGTCTTATTTCAGATCTGCAAAGAGAAGCAGAAGGGTCTTATTTCAGATCTTGGCTCTTCTGAGCTATTCAATCTCAAGTTATGTAGAGAACTCTCTAGGACTCGATTTGCTCATGGTAAAATGAGAATCTGGATTGGATCTCAAATTAGCCTTAACAATTAAAGGAGACAGCATAGGTAAAGCTCTCAGCACTCAGCGAGCACCCAATACCTTTTGGCTGACTTCTACATGGTCATCCAACATTTCCCATAAGCCAGGCTCTGAGCTAAGTGCTCCATAAATATCTCGTAGACCCCCCACTACAATGACAAAGGCAGCATCAGCCCTGCTGCACAAAGAATGCACCGAGAAATGAAGTACCTTTTCCGAGGTCAGTCAGTCAAGGCTGGGTCTCTGTAATATGACATTCCCTTTCTTGTCCTTTTCTTAATTTCCCCACATTGTACTCTTAAGCCTTGGAGAGAGCTAAAACCATGCCTGTTGATCATGTTGTTTTTTTCTCTCTCTTTTTTTTGTGTGTGTTTTGGGAGAGAGAAGGTCTCTCTGTTGGCCAGGCTGGAGGGCAGTGGCACAATCTCAGCTCACTGCAGCCTTGACCTCTTGGGCTCAAGCAATCCTCCCACCTCAGCCTCCCAAGTAGCTGAAACCACAGGCATGCACCACAATGACTGGCTAATTTTTGTGTTGTTTGTAGAGATGGTATTTTGCCATGTTGCCCAGGTTGGTCTCAAATCCCTGAGCTCATGCAATCGGCGCGCCTCAGCCTCCCACAGTGCTAGGATTACAGGCATGAGCCACCATGCCTGGCCCATGCTGTTTTCCAAACCTCTCCCTAAGAATCTTCTCTAACATGGGGTGGTGGTTATGGGGCATTTATTCCGCCATGAGTTACAGAGTCAGGGCAAACCAGGCTTTGCTAGAAACACCAGCACCTCTCATGCTCCCGGCCATGAGACTCTCCACAGGTGAAGCTATTAAAGTCAACCTTCAAAATTCTTAGGAGCTCTATAAGATGCTTAATAAACACTGATTGAATTGGAGGGTTAAAATGCCCGGGACATAAACATAGACTCCTATGATTTGGCGATGGTTTAAGACCCTTACATTGATTGATTGACTGATTGATTGATTGATTGGAGACAGGGTCTTCCTCTGTCGCCCAGCCTAGAGTACAGTGGCACAATCACAGCACACTCCAACCTCCACCTCCAGCGATTCTCCTGCCTCAGCCTCCCAAGTAGATGGAACTACAGGTTCGCACTACCACTCCCAGCTAATTTTGTTTTTTTAATAGAGACGGGATTTTGCCATATTGGCCAGGCTGGTCTCAAACTCCTGGCCTCAAGTGATCTGCCCGCCACAGCCTCCCAAAGTGCTGGGATTACAAGTGTGAGCAACCATGCCTGGCCAACACCCTTACTTAATAGCAAACTCTATGAAATGTCAATTTTATTCTATTTTAACTTTTTAGGACTTAAACTGTCACAGGTAACAGAGTCTGTCTTTCAATGCTGTAAGTAGAATCTCTCCAAACTAGAATATCAAAGAAAGATTTTAAATATGATACAGAAGCTCAAAATATTAGAAGAACAAGGAACCCAGAACAGCCTCTTCACATTAAGTACAAGAGAGAGGCTCAGAAAGCTGGAGAGATGTGTCCATGCCTGGTCTGAGGCAGGGTCTGGCCTGGCGCCCTGGCCTGCTGCTCCCCCGTGGGGGCTTGCCCTCATCCCAGCTCTGCCTCCCTAGCTGATCCTGTCTGTACCTCCTCCCACAGAATGGAAAAGAAGAGAAGGAGGGGATCATAAATCATATTTCTCTCATGAGTTTAGAGTGTTCTTTTCTGAGAAGTTCAAAAGCACTCAGTAATAAACCGAGGTGACAAGTTTGTGTCTTTTGCTTTTAAAATGAAATTTTATTTGAACTCTTGGAGAGGCATTTACATGTTTTAATTTAGGACATTCCTCTCTTATTTCAAGGTTTCGCCCTGTGGCATTGTCTGTGAGTGGGTGGGTGGGTGAAGAGGGTGGGTGCTGGGGAGGGGGTTAGCCTGTGTCTAGGCCACCCCTCTTCCCCCACAGGCTTTTCCGAATGCCTGGCCCGCCTGCAGCGGACAGAGTCCTCCCTTCGTGGGTCTTCAACAAGTTTCAACATCCACAGGAAGGAGCCCCCACCCTCAAGCTAGATTGGCTGTTTTCCTCCTATGCCTTTTCTGCCTCTGTCCACTGCCCGCTTTTTCAGAGCCAAGAAATGGATGGAAAATCATGAATTCTGCAGGGACTAAGCTGCGGGAATCACTTTGCCTTCCTTTAACCTATTTTTTTGCTACCAGCCCCTGGGGGCTCAGAAAACAAGAAAACGCAGTTGTCAAAGTTAATGAAATTGAGACTGAGAACAACCACACTTTAAGAAGATGATGAGAGAAAGAGAGAGGGGAGGCAGGAGAGCGAGAGAGGAAGAGACAGAGATCTTGACTCATTGCACCTCCCGCACCGGCCCAGGCTTTAAACAAATGCAAAACTGTCTTTCCTTGGCCCAAGCTTTGTGCTAATGATTTTATTCAGGTGTAAACTCAAAGCCAAACTGCAATGACTAACCATGTGCAAATGCTGCCCGCCATCAGCCTTTCCAGAGAAACGTGGGGGCTGCTGCTTGCAAGCAGGTAGAACCACATGCTCAGCTTCTGGGCCCCTGCATCCAATAAATATTTGGAGAATGAATCAACTTAAGAAGCACTTAATGATTCAATATATGGCTAGGGTTTTTTATTCCCCCTGGCATCACAGGCCAGCAGGCCAAATCATACAAAACTCTCCAAGTAAAACCACTACATGGTTGTTCCAGGCAGAAGAGGAAATAGTTGGGTTCTCCGAGTGACTTCAGCAAGTTTCCCCACCACTAAACCATGGGAGAACTACAGGATGACCCTGTGATCCCTGTTCCAACCCATTTATAGATGCGAGAGACAAAAAGATGGAGCCCCACCAGACTGGGGCAAAGCAAATGAAGCCAAGGAGCCGATTCCTGCATAACAGCAGTTAAAGTACAGGAGAAAATGTTATAATAGGAGCGTAATGCCTACAAGGAAAGCACTGTTCCTACCCTGTAGATGTAGCTGGCATTTCTCCTAGGAAAACACTAAAATATCCTCAAGGGGGTCATTGCTCTCCTACCACCACTAAGCAGCTCTGGCCAATTATTTAAACGATGAAGTATCAGGGCCTGAGCCACCTAAAACACCTCGATTCAACTTTGTGAACTGTAAAGCAAACAGCTAATAATTCCTGTGGGGTTCTTTTTTCCAACTAAAGGGCAGGAAAACTTGACAAGTGACTTGAAGTTATTCAGAAGACAGGAGGGATGCAAAAACCACAAATAGATTAGACCTGTACCTAGGGCCAAAGGTCTTTCAAGAGACAATGGCAGGGACTACTTTAAGTCTGGAAAGTCTCCCCTCTCTAGCACCCTGCTTCAAAACTACCCCTTCTCTCTCCTGGATTTCTCAAAGAGAGCCTCAAGAGGTTAGGAACCAGGACAGTTTTTTGCCCCAGCTCTTTCCCCATGGTACCTAGAATGGCAGCTTTTGAGAATATAACAGATATCCAGTCAGTACCACTATCCTTAGGAGAGACCACCTTTCTCCCAACCAAACTTCAAATCACCTTCTCTAAACCTTTCTTTTTAACAAAATGATGCAGTTTAAACAAAATCCAGTTTAAAACAGGTTGTTACCTGTCATATTTTAAGATTGTTGATGAGTGCCTTTCCAAAGTAAATTTATTTCTATCTTATACTGCAGTCAAAGTAATGCTGACCCTCTTGGCTAAAATGTCTTTTTTAGTACTTCTAAATGGAGTGATGGTAGCCAATGGCAGCAAACGTTTATTGAGGGCTTACTTTTGTGTGAGGCGTTTGCATCTCATCTCACCTCCTAACCACCTATGAGGTAAGTTCTAATACAGGACCATAATTGCTGTCTGCCATTCTGAAACCAAAAAAAGCTCTAAAACCCAAACATTTTCCCATAACTTACTTGGCAGCAAAACTTAATGGACCTGAAACTCATCTGGAGGCAAAGCTGCCGTGAACTAACATTAGGTTATTTAGATTTTAGCTATCCCACTTAATGTGAAGATCCCTATGGTTTGCTATACAAATGTGAATGTGTTTGGTTACTGAGTGCTTCCCTGGGTCTCTTGGAGGTTACTTAATATAAAATCTATACCCCTTAATGCCTTTCTAAACCCCCCAAATCTCAGAATTCTGAAACATCTTGCCCCAAGGGTGTAAGATAAAGTATTGTGAATCTCTATTATTAGCCCATTTCACAGATAAGAAACTAAGACTCCTTGAGTGAAGCAACTTGCCCAAGGCCACATGGTGGACAAGAGGCTAGAGCCCACTCTGAGACTGGCAGTCTCTCTGAGTCTGGGCTTGTAAACACTGGTGGGCCACTATAAGGCATGTCTCAGTCCCCACCTTAGACAACTTCCGCTGGGAAGAAGCACTGTGCCAGCATGGCTTTTCTCCATAATCAACTATCTGAGGAATGCTGAAATGGAAGAGCAGAAAACACCAACCAGAAACACAGTGATTCCAAGGGCCTGGGGCTTACCTTGCCTAGGACAGTGAGGCATGGTTTCGGGTCCAATTCTGGCTGTTCCAGCTTCACCACTCCTACCCAGCCATATTCATACAAGTCCTCTTCGTCATTGTTATTACATAGGCCCAGTGGGTGCATCTAGGAAATAAAATGGGAAGAAAACTTCAGCAGGCAAGCTACATGTTTGCTTGACTCATACTGTGTATTTCTCAGATACTATAGCCAAAAGTAATGTCAAAACTTAAAATTTTAAGAGTGGGGACGGTTTTTCAACCCAAGGGGAATTTTATTTCAGCACAATGAGCTGAGCACTGGGGAGAACACAATAGAGCCATTATAAATGTATATTATGCATGCTTCTTTACTGCCTTTTAAGTGATGGTGATCCAAGGTGGAAACTGCCCAATAGGATCTAGGGAAAGAAAACAGCACAATTCCCATATAAATGCCAATCTAAATTGCTGTGAAATACCATAAATTTAACACTAAGTAGCAATTACAGACAAGACTAGCTAGGTTAGTATCCAAGATTGTTTGGCTTCTAGACTTCAACAACATGTCTACTTCAACTTACGTAAGAGGATCTGGAAACACATCCCGGACTCTATGCAGAGACCACAGAAATCACCAGTGTAATTAACAGGCTGTTTAAAGGCTACCCGTGGTTACTGGGAAACAGATAAAATTCTTTGAGGTCTTTTCAAAATTTGCAAAGCACAAAATCAAAGATGGGTAGATAAGCAGTGTCAAATTTCTGTGTGTGAAAGTGCAGTCAAACCAGAACAACCCTAAGGTCTGTGCTCACAGTTCTATCATTGAGTGGTACCAGGCCCTAGAATCCCTAATAACAATCTGAGAAGAGGAAATCCTCAGGGATAAACATAACTTATCAAGAAGTTGATAAGCCTAGCACTGTGTGTGCTAAGCTCTTAAATAAGTGGAAGAAATACGTCTTTAGATTCATGACAAGTTAGAAACACAAGAGACCTAAGAACACACTGTAGACAGAATATGGTCCCCAAGATATCTATGTCCCAATCTCCAGAACCTGTGCATAAGTTACCTGACACAGCCAGAGACTTTGCAGATGTGATTGAGTTTGAGATGGACAGATTCCCTGAATTATCTGGGTTGGTCCAGTGCAATCACAAAGGTCCTCATAAGGGAAGCAGGGAAGCATGAGAAAGACGGAGAACAGATGTGATGACAGAAGCAGAGGCTGATGTACTCTGAAGGTGGAGGAGGGCGCCATTAATCAAGAAATGAGGATGGCCTCTAGAAGCTGACAAAGATGAAAAATGGATTCTCCCCTCAAGCTTCCAGAAAGAATGTAGCCCTGAAGACCTGTTTGGAACTTCTGACCTCCAGAACTGTAAGAGAAAATATTTGTGTTGCTTTAAGCCACTAAGTTTGTAGAAACTTGTTACAGCAGCAAATAGGAAACTAATACGCCCACCTTGTGCCCTGGTTGTTTTACAGATAAGAACAGAAATCCAAGATAAGTGGCTTTTCCAACACATAGCCAGTATGTAGCACACCCGGAGGTCTCCAGGCCCTTGGATTCACAATCCAGTGCCTTCCCACTCCACTTTCTTACTTTATCCTCCCTTCCTCTGAGAGCTGACCATCTGACAGGGGAAGTTTAAGAGATAAAATCCTTAGAAAAAAAAGTTTCCAGCTCTAAATCCTGTGGTATTCAAGTGTAACATGAGTTTGGTGCAGGCAGCAAGAGTTGCTAGAATGTCTGGGGAGGCTTTGTGCAGCTGCTGAGCCTCGAGAGAGCTTCGAAGGAAGAGTTAGACTGACCAGGGCAAAATGAGAGAGGGAAGTCAGTTCCAAGCCTGGGGAGGAGTTGCTAAGAGATGATATAGAGGGGGGAAAAGAATACATCCAGTCTGATGAGTAGGAAGGGTTACTGTCTACACTGAGAAGGAAAGAGAAGGGCTCAAAAATCAGGATGGAGTCTGGACACCAAGACAGTATTACAGGTTCTTAGGCAGAAGACGGTGTACTGAAAGAAGTTATTTTAGGCAGGCAGGTAACCTCTTCAGCAGTGGACTCCAGAGACAGCAACAAGTGGAGGGCAAAAGTTGCAGGCCAAAAATGAGAGATCCTTGACAATTCAATGAAACAACAGGAAAGGGGTTGCACAAGTTCATAAGGCAGGTGAGAGGTCACCACTGCTGAGCACAGGGCGGCCAGCAGCTGTCTTTATAGTGGATGAGAGATACCCCACCCCTTGGGAATTCCAAGATATGAGATAGAGGGCCCTGGGACATCCAACTTTGCAGGAGCTTTCAGGCTCACGGAATATGCCTGAAGGGCCAATGGAGGTTCTGTGGTGCCGCGGGTGGTGCAACCTTTCCTCCAGGATGCCCCCGCAGGATTCAGCCCACTCTAGAATGTTCTACAGTTATTAAACAATGAGTAGTCTGAAATGCTGAGACCTCCGACTAGAAAAAAGGTGAGCAAGAGGAATGAGCCAATTATGTCAACAGCTCAGGCACCTCTGACCTCCGGGAAAGGGCTCAAGACCCGGCTCACTCCAGCACAGCTCAGCCAGCTTCCGGAAGTCTCAGGTCAAATCATGGTAACGGCAACCAATATTCCACAGAATTTTTAACCTGGCCACGCAACTTGGAGGTTTCCAGATGAATGGCTGCTTTTGGTTACTTATATATTTATGGGGTTTGACCAATGATAAAGAGTTGCTTTGGAGGAGCAGAGGCATCACTCAGGTCTAAGACGTTGCATCTATATCAAAACTTTACTAAAGAAAGGAGCCAGGCACAAAACACCGCATACTGTATGATTCCATTACATGTCCAGAAGAGGCAAATCCATTGAGACAGAAAGCAGACTAGTGGTTGCCAAGGGCAGCAGGGAGGGGGCAAATGAGGAGTGACTGCTCAATGGGTACAGGGCTTCCTTTTGGGTGATGGAAACGTTCTGGAACTAGATGGTGGTGAAGATTGCACAACACTGTGAACATATTAAATGCCACTGAATTTCATGCTTTAAAATGATTACAATGGTGAATTTTATATGAATTTCACAATTAAAAGGTTTAAAAAACAAAAACAAAAAGCAACTGTCCTAAGAGCTTACTCAGGAATGACTTACGCCCTGCCTAGCACTGTCCTCAGCTAACACGGAGATCCCACAGTGAAGGACAATGTGCTTTCTACCCTTCCAGAGCCTAAGTGAATTCCAGCAGCCCTTCAGGAAACTGTGTCCTGCAGAATACTACCTACCACAAGATGAAAAACAGGTTCTTGCACAAGTAAATAACACTGAGAAGCTCTTCATAGGGACTCAGGATCTACATGTGTGAATTAAAGCTCTGCAGTGGCCAATGGTTTAATAGGGCTTTTAACCTTTGCTAAAACTACCATTTCCTACCCTTTGTTTATAAACTTGTTTTGCATTTAATTTGATCACGTGATTTCATGGGACACACTTTGAGAGATGCTAAGTTAGGGAGAACACATACACACGCATAACAATAAACCAACAGTAAATATGACATGAGGCAAAGCTAAATGTCTGCAAATGCTGAACACCCATGACGCAAAGACTTAAGGCCACGGTAGAAAGAAATGGAGGGATAGTCGAGGACAGCTGGAGAAATGACGAGGCTTGGGAAAGTGGCAGATGTGGAGGATGGGGAGAAGACAAGGAATGGGAACCCAGAGGCAGCTGAAGCCAAAGCCCAGGCCTGACCCACTGCAGCCAGTGAGGTGGAAGTGGGCCTGACCAGGCCGGAGGCTTACTCTCTTGAAGAAGCAGAACACACGGCCTCAGGAAAAGCATGTGGAGAGCGTGTCCAGGCATGCAGAAATCTGAACTATGTAAGCCTCAAACACACCCAGGGGTCCCTTAGGGCTGTCAGGCCAGTGCCCTGGGCTGCACTTCACTGCCAGCCTCTCTCCTCTCCTAAGCAGTCATTCCTTCCCACTTTCCTCCAAACTCCTCTATCAAATCTTCCCAACACTGGGGTGGGTGACTTAGCAGTGCAACACGTCAGCCCCGTAAAGGGCATTGACTTGTGAACAGGAATGAAAGCCTTTAAAACAAAAAAGATTTTTCTAAAGTGCCAGTGGGAGGGATGCTTTACCCTCTTGTGGAGGGTAAAGAAGCCACTAAGATCACATCTCAGAGGATAAAAAACCTACCTAACCATCCATTCCACTTTCCCACTTCCACCTTAAGTTCCTTCTCTCCTGAGATCCTTATTCCAGTTTACATCTCCAGCACAAGTCTGTTAATTCAATCTAACAGGCTCCTTTGACCCACCTATTGAATACCATATTATATGATTCAGGTCTCTGTTAGCTAGCCCCGATGACAGTATCAACTACCCTAGGCCTCCAGCCACTTCCACTCTGAGGTTCTCTTTTCCCAAGGGCTCCAAGTTATGAGCTCTGGAGATGTTTTTATAGAGAAGCAGAAGTAGTCATTATGTGAAAATATTCCTTAGTGAACTGACCTGTCCCAAGGATGGAGTATTCTAGGCAAAGGTATAAAATGCAAATGAACATACCATTTTGTTTGCATTTTACGGGGAAAGTGAAAGAGAGGCCTTTCCCATTAATTGGACATCTACTATGTTAACACCTTTTTTTTTTTTAAGGCAGGGTCTCATTCTGTCCCCCAGATGGGAGTGCAGTGGCACGATCACAGCTTACTGCAGCCTCAACCTCCTAGGCTCAAGCAATCCTGCCACCTCATTTATTGACTTTTTTTGTGTGTGTAGAGACAGGTCTCACTATGTTGCCCAGGCTGGTATTGAACTCCTAGGCTCAAGCAATCCTTCTGCCTCGGCCTCCCAAAGTGCTGGAATTACAGGTGTGAGCTGTTGCACCTGACCGGTTTACACATTTTAATCTAATATTTAATCCAACAGGGAACTCCTGCTAATTGTTGGAATATCAGATGATATAGTGACTAAACTATGTAAATAAGTTGCAAACTAGAACTGCAAATCAGCAACCAATGCAGAATTTAACAGAGTCCATGAAAGTCCTATTAGTCAACAACTGGATTCTACTCAAAGCCAATGGCAAACAATCTAGTTAAGGATTAAAGAAGAAACACGCATGGGAGCTTCCACAGAGAATGATCAAAGGATTAAGAGAGACCTTTGGAAAAAGTGAGAGTCCTCTCAGTTGGAAAACAACTTTTTTTTTTTTTTAGACAGAGTCTCCGTTGCCCAGGCTGGAGCACAGTGGTGAGATCTCAGCTCACTGCAACCTCTGCCTCCTGGGTTCAAGCAATTCTCTTGCCTCAGCCTCCTGAGTAGCTGGGATTACAGCCACCCACCACCACACTTGGCTAATTTTTGTATTTTTAGTACAGTCAGGGTTTCACCTCGTTGGCCAGGCTGGTCTCAAATTCCTGACCTCAGGTGATCCACCTGCCTTGGACTCCCAAAGTGCTGGGATTACAGACATGAGCCATCGCACCCGGCTGAACTCAAACCTAAGTAAAGGATGCCATATGCACAGTCTTATACAATTTTGCTGAGAATATCCCCACACTGCCCATACGAGATTCAATCTTTGTTTATTCTCAAAAATCAGTCCAAGGCTGCAATTATAATTTAAATATAAACCATTACTTTCATTTTTATCTTTCAAGATATAGCCCCAATGAAATGTTTATTTCTACTTTCTCCTAAGAAATACTGGGCCCTAAGCCAGGCATAGTGACACACACCTACAATCCCAGCTACTGGGAAGCTGAGGTGGGAGGATGATTTGAACCCAGGCGCTTGAGACCAGCCTGGCCAACATAGCAAGATTGTGTCTCAATTTTTTTTAAAGATAAAAAAGAATTATTAGCCTCTAATTTTAAAAGATCCCAAGGTCCTAATTTGGATAACAATCATCTGTAGAGAATAAGAACCTTTTCCACAAGAAATTCCGATACTCTTCCAAAGTTTCGGCTAGACACTGCTTCCACGCCATCCCTGCAATCATCAGGTAAAAACCAGGCATGTTATTCACACATGCTAACACCAGCCAGTGACATATAGGCACTGACAACATACAAGATCTGTGTGGTTCTGAATGCCTAATCATTCAAAATTCTTCATAGGATACTTCAGTGTATGGTGTTCAAGCATATTAACTTTGAACTTAATGTAGCATATAAGCATTTAAAAGTTGCAGGCATTTCTGAGTTTACTTTCTTAAAATATATGGATGCATAGGGCTTTCCTAGTCAGATGCTTGACATTTATGTTTTCGCTTTTTTTTTTTTTTTTTTTTTTTTTTTGAGACGGAGTCTCGCGCTGTCACCCAGGCTGGAGTGCAGTGGCCGGATCTCAGCTCACTGCAAGCTCCGCCTCCCGGGTTCACGCCATTCTCCTGCCTCCACCTCCCGAGTAGCTGGGACTACAGGCGTCCGCCACCTCGGCCGGCTAGTTTTTTGTATTTTTTAGTAGAGACGGGGTTTCACCGTGTTAACCAGGATGGTCTCGATCTCCTGACCTCGTGATCCGCCCGTCTCGGCCTCCCAAAGTGCTGGGATTACAGGCTTGAGCCACCGCGCCCGGCCTCGCCTTATTATTTTTAAGAAAGTTAAAAACAGCTGAGTTGTAAGAACTCAAGGACATCAGAATGAACTACTAATGAAAACATAAAGAAAAAAATCAAATAGACATGGAAACCTTAGACTGGAACCAAGACTCCATCGAACAGAGAATACTAAGGGGAAGGATGGCCTGAAATGAGAAGACAAGCAAAACTTCTGGGGCAGATTCACGGAAGAACTTGATGCAAATAATAAGCTACAATGAAAGTACAAGGGTATAACAGAAAATATGCCCTGGGTTATAACTTTGATTTTGTTTTACTTTTGCTCTTTGTGCAATAACTTTGGGATACTCAACATCTTGCTTAAGTCAACTGAAGGAAAATGCCTACCCACTCCTTTATCATGAGTTTGACATTATTATGAAACTGTCGCTCTTACCCTCTCACTCCTTATTTTGTTCCAATGGATATTTTGGGAAGGAAGGAATGAGATTTGAGATCATGCAATCTTGTGTTGAAATCTCACTTCTGCCTTTTATGATGCACATCACCTAGGCAGATGAGTTGATTTCTATAAACCTTGATTTTTAAAATTATTTGTATAAATTGAAGTGTGATTTTGTTACATGGCTATATTGTGCAGTGGGTGAAATCTGGGCTTTTAGTGTATCCATCACCTGAATAATGTAAATGGTACCCATTAAGTAATTTCCCATAACCCATTCCCCTTCCTCCCCTCCACCCACCCTTCTGAGTCTCTAATGCCTGTACTTCCACACTCTATGCCCCTATATGTTTTCCATATGGATTTTCTTATCTGTAAAATGGAGACTGTAGCATCTGTCTTAACTGATAAGGACAAATACAGACATCCTTAAGGATTAAATGAGATAAAATACATCAACATAGTAACACCAGTAGACATTTCATAAATGGGAAAGCTCTCTCCTTCAACTTCTCTAGACCTGTCATGTTCATTTGTATTTTATGCCTTTACCTAGAATACTTTGCCCTTCAAGACCAACTTAAATGTCACCCCTTCCATGGAGCTTTCTTCAATCAACTAATACTTCTTGAGTCTCAAATGCTTTGTATGGTGCTTACTGGTTCCTACAGCCTCCCCTCTAAGATGGGCACCTGCTTCTAGAAAGACAGTCTTATTCAGAAGTCCCCTTTCACCCTACCCAGAGCTTTGTACCCAACAGGTGCTCAATAAATGACTGCTGGCTGAACAAATGATCTCTGGCCTGGAGGCAGGCCTGCTACCATGTCTCTTGCTGTCTTTGGTGAGCCACTTGGGTCTCTGCTCTGCTAAGTGAGGTACCAGGGCAAATACGTCAGGATTTAATCAACTTGCTGCATGAACTTTGAAAGACCTAGCTCTTACAGTTATTGATTATTGAGTCATCAAAGACATTCCCAGGACAAAAAAGATTTACTGGCAATGGTATAGGAGCAAAGGCTGCTCCTCCTTGGCCTTGCTGTGGGGCCACAGCAGCCCAAGCACGCTGGGGTGGCTACTGCTTACTATACACAGAGACCACAACACTGGTGCCCTTCACCGTGACAGCACCTTGAAAGGGCAGTAGAAGGGGAGGGAGAATGGAAGATGTCCTCCCCAAAAAAGCAAGTCTCAAATTTTCCCACCCATGTCCAACCTCAGGAGTTGCTGTCAGCAACAACAAAACAAAGAAATAAAACTAAGGAAAAGGCAGGCATGGGATCCAAGCACAGGGACTCCCACAGATTAGAGAAATAAAGAGAAATCCCAGGACGATGGCTTTGCAACCAGCCTGTTAAAGGACAGGTCCAGATGGGGCCAGAAGGATGAGGCTACAGGACAGCCAAACAAACAAACAACAACAAAAACATAACTCATTACCCAGTGGGTTAGATGATACTGAGGAGAGTTTATAGTTCTGAACAAGAGGATGACAAGTGATAGTTACAGCAAACTAAAGTAATGGAGGGCCAGGGTGAGGGGAGCAATGATTAACTCCAGAAAAAAAAAAACAAAAAGTTACACCAGGATCGGAACCCATAATCAGGGTATGACCTATGTGATATAACTACATTGGAAGAATGCAGAAATGAGAAGAGGGGAGTGAAAAGCAAAATCTTTTTCTACAGAAGGAGGTCAACACATTATTCTGCAATTGACTATAAGAGTTACAGAAATTTAGAAACAATCACAAAGATGAAGAGCAAAAGAAACCACTAAAGAATTGAAAATAGTTGCCTCTGGGAATAGCAATCAGGGGTAGTAAAGGTGAATCAAGAAAATGCTCTTTTTTATTATAAACCGTGATGTACGCTTTGTCTTTTTATAAACAGACATGTGAATGATTTTGATCAAAAATTTTATGCAATGCTAGAAATAATTACTCCCTTTCTCCAAGTGTTCCAGCAGATTCTATGGGTCCTCCTCACTGGAAAAGGCAGGGAAGGATTTCATCAGGCCCAAGAGAGACCCCACAGGATCCCTGCACTGAGGAGCGGACATCTGAAGGGAGACTTTGTCTGAGATGGCTGTTCTGGGAGCCATCCAGGATGTGGGCTGGTGATGACTCAGGGAGACACAGTAAGAGAAAGAACCGGTAGCTCTCACCACCCTTCGCAACCAAAAATAGCTCCCAGGTGGCATCAGAGTGTGACATAGATTTGGGTGTTACAGAGACAGCAGACACAATAACCAGGGTGATTGTTCTGAGAAGCTCCAGTTTTCTCCCAGACACAGATATAACCTCTAGAAGAGGCACTGAACATTCCACTTGCATTTCTGAATAGAGTTACTAAGGCAAAATGCTACCAACAAGCAATGCATATACCTGGCCATCTCTGGTACCAGGTATCAAACAACTCGTTTTATGTTTAAATATGAAGATGAACTTTCTTCAATTTCCTCAGAGCCCAGTGAGACTGACTATCATGGTTTCATGTGGTTTCATGTTTTGTTAATGGACAAAGAAGGTAGGGGAACTTCGAAGCCAAAAGACGATGTCAGACAAGGTTAAATATCTGGAGAAAAAGAACTATGTTCCCTTGAGTATGGTACATCAAGCCAAACTTTGAAACCAAGACCAGCTCTTTAAGAAGCTTTCAGTACAAAATCCTTGAGATATACTGGTGCACCTTCCACATGTCTGAAAGGGCAAAATTGAAACTAGGGCTAGTGGTGCTTTTATCCAAGGTTACAAATCTCTACACTAGGCTGAGAGTTTAAAATAACTTCAAAACAGCCGCCTGCTTCTAAGTGGGTTACTGTTACACAGGAGCCAAATACTAAACTAATAGGAGGACGAGACATTTCACTCTGTAATATTATCTCATCAAAAAATTCCTGGGGATTTAAAAGGGAAACTTCCTTCCTTTTGTTCTTTTGCCACTATCGGCCAGGGTAGGGTGTCGCTGTGGTACAGAGTTTCACATCAGTCCCAGACCTTTTCTTATAAGGTGTGGTGGCTAGAACTAAGACTTATAATTTACGTGAAGGAATGGAAAAAGGACAGCCCCACCCATTTTTCTCTTGAATCATAAGGATTTTTTTCCCTCTTCTATTGTACAAAGAAACGGACAATTCTTTTGCTCTTTGAACAAACAGCCTAACCCTTTTTCTGGATCTAGAATCAAACGGAACCTGAATAGTTATTCTCCCTGTTGTCATAGCAATGAGGGTAACTGTGATGGGTCAGAAACTACCCCAGACACTAAAAAGCTGCTGGCTGTTGCTGCTGTTTCACAGAGAATTCCAGCTGGGAACTGCCTGAGGACTGTGGAGTTCTCTCGGCTGAGGACTCTGGCTTTCGGAACACTCAGCTGGAGTCTCTCCCAGTGGGTATCACTTTTTTTGAGAAAACCCAAAAAGAGCCTCTATACTTATTTGGTTCCTCTGTACCAAATGAACAACTGAGAAGTGACCTGTCAGAAACTTGGGGAAGCAGCAAGCATTTCAAATCCGCTTTTTCCCTTGAGTATCTCCTATGCCCTAGACTTTCATTTTGTCAGAGAATTATGTTGAAACTTACATATGGCCCCATGTATATCTCGTATCGGACTTTACAAACCCTCACTTAGAATGGCTGTTGCTAGTTTCAAGTAGATAAGATGCCTCGTAAGTTAAAAATATTTTTAAAGTGTGCAGTAGACTATAGAAACCTTAAGCTAAATTAATTCTAAATTCATTCTTGAAGTGACTCAAAGAGACCCATGTGCCTACCAGATGACAAGTATTGTTCTCTACATAGAAATTTACTGACATAGTTTTACTTCAAATTGCAAGGCAACTTATAAAGGACACTTGATCGTGCTTATTACGAAAAGGATTAGGTGCTTAAACACATCAAAGAGTTACTAAATTAAGATGAAATACAATACTATAAAACAACAAATCATTCAAACTACATGATGCTGAACTGAAACTAGAAAAATAAGTGAAAAAAATTCCAAAGCTATATTAATTTATTTTTTATTGAGACAGGGTCTCACTTTGTCACCCAGGCTGGCGTGTAGAGGCGCAATCTCTCAGTCCCCCAGGTAGTTGGGATTACAGGCATGCACCACCATGCCCAGCTAATTTTTGTATTTTTAGTAGAGACAGGGTCTCACTATGTTGTCCAGGCTGGTCTCAAACTCCTGGATCCAACTCAAGTAACCCACCCACCTCCGCCTCCCAACGTGCTGGGATTACAGGTATAAGCCACTACACCCAGCCTATTTATTTTTTGAGACAGGGTACTGCTCTGTTGCCCATGCTGGAGTACAGTGGCATGATCTTCACTTACTGCAACCTCTGCCTCATTTATATTTTTATAAATGATGAAGCAACATGAGCTAAGTCAATTCCTTTAGGACAATTAGTGAACCAGATAGTGACAAAGTGGGGCAGAAAGTACAAACGTATTTTTAAAATTTCTCCATATGAGCAGGTACAGAACAAAGATACACTGCAAGGAAAGAAATGATTGAGAGTTAAGGGACACATGCAACTAATTTATAGTAAGAAAACAGAATCATCATCCACCTTATTGGTGATGAATACAACGGCAAAATCAGTCAAGTAAACCAGCTACTAAACCCCACTTGGGCAAACACATTCTGGCCATGCTGCAAATTGGCTTGATTTGGGGGGAAGCGGTCTGGCAATGAGACAATGCCCAAGCTCTGTATGTCCTTCCCCCAACAATTTCATTTTTCAAACAAACCCTGAGGAAATAACCTCAAAGTAGTAATTTTTTTTTTTCTTGAAACAGAGGCTTGCTCTGTTGCCCAGGGTAGAGTGCAGTCGTACGATCTCAGCTCACTGCAACCTCTGCCTCCCAGATTCAAGCGATTCTCCTGCCTTAGCCTCCCAAGGAGCTGGGATTACAGGCACCCGCCACCACGCCTGGCTAATTTTTGTACTTTTAGTAGAGACGAGGTTTCATCACGTTGGCAAGGCTGGTCTTGAACTCTTAACCTCATGATCTGCCCGCCTCAGACTCCCAAAATGCTAGGATTACAGGCGTAAGCCACTGCACGCAGCCAAAGTAGTTACTTTATATGATGAAATCTTTAAGTACACCTCCTCTAAACTGTGAAAACTTAGGGAAAAAAAAGTTCCCCCAAAGACTATGTAATAAAAACAATGTGCATAATTTATGGGATGTAATGTCACCACAGTAAGATAATAATGAAGATAATATAGTATTAGAAGTATGTACAAAATTTTCAGAGAAGTTAATGTACAGATTTAAAAATCATGTCTGCCTGTAATCTCAGCACTTTGGGAGGCCAAGGTGGGAGGATTACTTGAGCCCAGGAGTTTGAGACTAACCTGGGCAACACGGTGAGACCCCCGTCTCTACAAAAATTAAAAAATTAGGTGGCATGCCCCTGTGGTCCGGTCCTTGATAATCGAGAGGCCAAGGTGGGAGGATTGCTTGAGCCTGGAGGGTTGAGGCTGCAGTGAGCTATGATCTGGCCATTGCGCTCCAGCCTGGACAGCCTCTCTCAAAAAAATAAAAATAAATAAAAATCACATCTGTATCTAGATGAAAACTAAAAGGAAACAAAGAATTTACAAAGTTAATGGACTGGAGAGTAAGAATAGTAGGAGATTTTTTCTTTTTTGGATTCTACTACTCATTCAAACCAACATTTGCTAAGCACTGACCTTGTGGCTGGACGCCAGGCAAGGAACAGTGATTAAGAGCTGAGCCCTTCTTTAGTGTAATGTTGTTTAATCAGGAGTTTGAAAACAATTATAAAATGTATATGCATCTGCTGACAGGACAGGTGACCAAAATTTGAAGCTAACCAGGGCTTTTTTTCCATAAATTGGCTCTATGTATAACAAATGGCAGTATTAAGTAGTAACATGCATTGTCAAAGAGATGCATTCCAGCCAGGCACGGTGGCTCACGCCTGTAATCCCAGCACTTTGGGAGGCCGAGGCGGGCGGATCACGAGGTCAGGAGATCGAGACCATCCTGGCTAACACGGTGAAACTCCATCTCTACTAAAAATACAAAAACAAAATTAGCCAGGTATGATGGCAGGTGCCTGTAGTCCCAGCTACTCGGGAGGCTGAGGCAGGAGAATGGCGTGAACCCAGGAGGTGGAGCTTGCAGTGAGCTGAGATTGCGCCACTGTACTCCAGCCTGGGTGACAAAGCGAGACTCCGTCTGAAAAAAAACAAAAAACAAAAAAACAAAAAAAGAGATGCATTCCTTTCCCACAATGTTTCCTGATATTTGGGGAATTTCTTACAAGGGACCAATGGATGTATTGGTTTGTTGTAACCTTGAGTAGTTGTCTGAATGCAAAGGAAGGCAGGCCCTTGAGAGGCAGGTTCATTACCTTCCAATCAAGATTTTAAGTTCATTCCTTTTTTAAAAAAATTTCTTTCACTGGAAAAACATAGAAACAAAATGGAAGAAATAATTCAACATTTGCCAAGTAACCATTCTGAGAAGGGGATTCTCAACACGGTGTTAAGAGGGGGCACTTTAGTGAAGGGCCTAAGGCAGAACCTCTTATTCTCCACTCCCTGATGATGCTGTGCTATGCTGTGGTGTGCTATGATGAACAAGAGCTTTGAGCTGCACTGGCCCACGGTGGATCCCAGTACTGCCTCTTCTGTGTGACCTTAGAAGAGTCACGTAACCTTATCTGAAGGGCAGTCCTGATCCTGCCCATCCTGCTTATATTTCTGAGGATCAGATAAAAAGAGGCCCGTGTACCTGGCATGCAAAAAGTAGAGCAATGATATTACACCAAAAGCATAGGCAACCAAAGAAAAAATAGACAAAATGAACATCAAAATTAAAAACTTTTGTGCTGTAAAAGACACCATCAAGAAAGTATAAAAAAGGCCATGCACTGTGGCTCATGCCTGTAATCCCAGCACTTTCGGAGGCCAAGGTAGGAGGATTATATGAGCCCAGGAGTTTGAGACCAGCCTAAGTAACATAGCAAGATTCCGTCTCTACAAAACATTTAAAAAATCAGCCAGGTGTGGTGGTACATGCCTGTAATCATGGCTACTTGGGAGGCTGAGGCAGGAGGATTGAGCCCACAAGTTTGAGGCTGCATTAAGCCATGATGGCTCCACTGCGCTCCAGCCTGGAGACAGCAAGGCCCTGTCTCTAAAAAATAAATAAATAAATAATTTAAAAGTATAAAACCCACAGAAGAAAATGTATGTGAACTTTTACAACTCAATAATAAAAAGACAAACTATTCAATTAAAAATGGGCATAGGATCTGAATACATATTTCTCCAAGAGATATGCAAATGTCAACAAGCACATTAAAAGATGCTCAACATCATTAGCCATCAAGGAAATGCAAATCAAAACCATAATGAGATATGTCATACCAAGTGTTGGCTACAATGTGGAGTAATTAGAACCCTCAAACACCGCTGATGGCAATGCAGAATGGAGCAGCCACCTTGGAAAACAGTCTGGCAGTTCCTCAAAGGCTTAAACATAGAGTGACCATATGACACCCAGCAATTCCACTCCTAAGTATATACCCAAGAGAAAAGAAAACATGGCCACAGAAACTTGTACATGAATGTTCATAGCAGCACTATTCATAATAACCAAAGAGTGGAAACAATGTGAATGTCCATCAGCCGATGAATGGAAACATCAAGTGTGGTTAACCCGCACCATGGAGTATTATTTGGCCACAAAAATGAACGGAGTACTGGTACATGCTACAACAGGGATAAATCTTGAGAACATGCCGAGTAAAAGAAGCTAGTCACAAAAGTCCACATCTTATATGATTCTATTACATGAAAGCCCAGAATAGGACAGCGACAGTCGATTAGTGGTTGCCTAGCACTGGGGAGGTAGAAGAATGGGAAGACAGCAGAGTAAGAGCTAAAAGGTACAGGGTTTCTTTCTGAGGTGATTTAAATGTTCTAAAATAGATTGTGGTGATGGTTGTACAACTCTGAATATACTAAAAGCCACTGAATTATATACTTTATATAGGTGAATTATATGGTATGTGGATTATATCTCAATAAAGCTGTTATTAAAGAATTATGCAAATAAAGGGTAAATGGGGAGAAAGGGAAAAACATAGTGGGGCAAGACTCTATCACCAGTGGAGTCACATGACGAAAAGAACAGGCTGGGCACAGTGGCTCATCCCTATAATCCCAGCACTTTGGGAGGCCGAGGCAAGGGGATCACTTGAAGCCAGTTTGAGACCAGCCTCAGCAACATGGAGAAACCCTGTCTCTACAAAAAATACAAAAACTTAGGCAGGTGTGGTGGTGTAAACCTGTAATCCCAGCTGCTCGGGAGGCTGAGGTGGGAGGATTGCTTGTGCCCAGGAGTTCAAGGTGACAGGTGACCTATCAGGTGCCACTGCACTCCTGCCTAAATGACAGAGAGAGAGAGAGAGAGAGACCATCTCTTAAAAATTTCTTATTTAATTTTTAAAAAGAATGCAGCTGAGCTCCACTATTCCAGGCAATTACTTTATTTCCCCAAGGCTGTTTCCTCATCTGTAAAATAGGAATGGTGCCAGCCCCACCTGAGTGAGATGGCACAAGTCAATGTCCTTTATAAACACATGTCTCACATCCTGTGGGATGTCAGTCTTTATTCTACCACGATTAGGGCTTATGAGGCATGGAAAAGAACCACTTTCATGCTAGCAGTCTTAAAAGGGCATTGTGTCTTAGGTCCTTGGGTGTTTCATGGCCTGGTTCTGAGCCAGACCTGAATCAGAAGAGTAAAGTTCCCTTTTTTCTTCACCAAGTCATCTGTTTACGAACTAAAAGCCCATCTACATAACAGGCTGCTGGTGATAATCAAGTGGTCAGCACTGGAATTATTGCCACTTTTGGTTGGGTCATAGAGCTCCATGGTAGACTTGTTGACTCTCTTTTAAGAATGCTGTCATTGTTCATAGCCTGAATTCAGCAATTTAAAAAATATATTTTTTTAGAGACAGGGTCTTGCTCTATTGTGCAGACTGGGGTACAGTGGCACCATCATAGTGCAGCCTCAAATTCCTGGGCTCAAGCAGTCCTTCCACCTTAGCCTCCCAACTTGCAGGGACTATAGGCTTGTGCCACCACACCCAAAAAAACAAACACAGACTTAATTGAGGTATTTATATGCAATAAACTAATCATTTACTGATAACAATGTGTAGTAAGTTTTGACAGGTACAGACATCTGTGAAACCACTACCACTATCAAGATACAGAACATTTCATCACCCCTGAAAGTTTCTTGTTCCCTGATGGTCCATTTCTTCTTCCACCCTATACCCAGACTATCACTGATCTGATTTATGTTACTATATAAGTTAGTTTATATTTTCCGGAATTCCACATAAATGGAAACATGATGTATTATGTACTCTTTTTTGGGGGGAAGGGAAGAACCCTGGGTCCTTTGATTCAGCATCATGTTCTTGAGGTTCATCCATGTATCAGTGTTTTGCTGCTTATTGCAGAGTAGTGGTCCACTGTATGGGCGAACCACTTTTCATTCACTCATTTGTTGATGGACATTGGATTGTTTCCACTTTTTCACTATTACAAATAAAGCTGCTATGGATATTTGAGTAGGTTTGTGTAGACAAGTGTTTTTATTTCTCTTATGTAAATACCTAGGAGTGGAATGTCTGGGTCACATGGTAGGTGTATGTTGAGTTTTATAAGAAATTCCAAACTTTTCCAGAGGAACTGTGCCATTTTGGATTACCAAAAGCAATGTATGAGAGTTCCCATGTTCCACTTCCTCACTGACACTTTTTATTATCAGCCTTTTAATTTTAGCCATTCTAGTGGCATGCAGCAGTATCTCATTGTGTTTTATTTTGCATTTACCGATGCCTAATGTTGTTGAGCAACTTTTCATGTGTTTATTTGCCACCCCTATCTCTTCTTTGTAAAGTCTCTATTCAAATCTTTTACCTGCTTTTAATTGAGTTGTGTACTTACTGAATTTTCAGAGTTATTTCTATATTCTGAATAACAGTCTTCAGTCTTCTTTTGAGTCTTACAGTAATTATATCTTTGTAGTCAGGTAAGAAGGGCTAATTTTCATTTCATTATTTAAAACTGAGCTTCCTCCAAAACAAACCTATTCTGTCATTTTCCTCTTCTCAAGTAATGGCATTTCACTTATTGGAGTCATCCTTGACTCCTTTCTCCCCTACCCACATCCAATCCTTCAGCAAATTCTGCTGACTCTACCTACAAAACCTATTCAGAACCCAACCACTTTCCACCACCTCCCCTGTTTCTACCCTGTTCCAAGCCCGCTTGACTTCTCCTCTGGGTTACTGCCAGAGCTCCTAACTGCTCTCTTTCAACTCTTCCACTGCCTGACACTGCCCCTTCCCCAGTCTTTTCTCAAATACAGCAGCCAGTGCAATCCTGTTAAAATATAAGTCATGCCATGTTACTACTCTGCAAGTTACCACTGGCTTCCTAGCTGACTTATGAAGCCCTGGAAAACCCTATGTCTGACCTGCCATGACCTTTCACCCCTCTCTTCTGCCAGTCTCTTTCTTGTTCATCCTGTTCCAGCCACACTGGCCTCCCTGTTGTTCCTCCCACATGCCAGACCTGCCTACCATAGGGTTTTTGCACTTGTTCTTATTCCCTCTGCCTGGTATAATCTACCCCCACTAGGCTTGACTCTATCCTTATCTCCTTTACATACCACCTTCAGCTCAGTGTATAAGTTTATTTTTGATTCAGTTTCCCTCCCCTCCATTCCAAACATCAAATACAAAAAGAAAATGAAAGGTGTAAACTATGCTTAAAAACAAGATAAACATTATCTATGGGCGGGGGGGGGGGGGCGGCGGGGAAAGAACAGAACAGAATAAAGCAAAGATGAATGTTGAAGCCACAGTCCTGCTGTGCTTTGAGTCTGAAAGTAGGTGGTGGTGCTAGGAGCTCTATTTTGGTGGACTGGGAACTAAAAGTAGCCCAAGTGGGGTGGGATGAGAGCCACTGTCCTTACTTAAAACCAAGGTTTGGGCTAGACTGCCCCAACTATGAAAGGAGACTGAAAACATCTGACAATTACAGCTCACAGTGAAGCCTAGGATGTTACGAAGAAGCAGGTACAATCTACAGCCCGCATGTGGGCCAAGGCCACCTGGAGGTATGAAGATTGAAGTTTATCTGTGTCTCTATGTCCTGGGGGTCCTGATATGTCACTATGAGACCTATTATAGGCTTAGAGGTCCTTGGAGAAGTAACCACAAACCTGTTGGGAGAGGGATGGTACAGAGAAGACCACTTCCTCCAAACTAACTCTGACTCCATGAGTGTGCAAACCCAATTTCCAAAATACCAAAGGAAAACTAACTCAAGAAGACAGCCAACAAAATCGACACCGGGGGGCTAATTTATTTGAGATTAAAGTAGGGCAGTCTGACAATGATTTTTATTTTATTTATTTTTTTGAGACAGAGTTTCACTCTTGTCGCCCAGGCTAGAGTGCAATGGCACGATCTCAGCTCACGGCAACCTCCGCCTCCTGGGTTCAAGCAATTCTCCTGGCTCAGCCTCCCTAGTAGCTGGGATTACAGGCATGTGCCACCATGCTCAGCTAATTTTGTATTTTTAGTAGAGACAGGGTTTCACCATGTTGGCGAGACTGGTCTTGAACTCCTAACCTCAGGTGATCTACCCGCCTCGGCCTCCCAAAGTGCTGGGATTGCAGGCATGAGCCACTGTACTCAGCCTGACAACGACTTTTAAGTGTATGTTTTAGGAACTATGAGAGATGAAAAAAGGAATTATAGCTGTAAGAAAGAATAAGGAAATATAAAACACAACAGGCAGAAAGGAAATATTAGTACATGAATATTTTTTAAAAAGAATAATGCTAGAAATAAAAAACAGACATTGAAATTTAAATTTTAAATGATAATCCAAACTGGACAAAGATGGAGATAGGATTAGTGAACTGAGAGACATGCTGAGGAAGTCACCCAGGTTGCAGTAGAGGAAGAATAAAAATAGTAGTTAGTGACATAGAGAGCAGACCTAAGCCTCTAACACAGCTTTGATAGGTATCCAGGGGAAGGGTGTTGGAGTGGTGGCAGACCAACCCTATTCAGAAAGATGAAGGTTGCGAACTTTCCAGAAGTGAAGTAAGACATAAGTTTTCAAAAACAGAGTGCTTTGCTCCACTTGTTATATAGTTACGTTTTTTCTTCTCTTCTTTTCCTTTTTTTTTTTTTTTTTTTTTTGAGACAGGGTCTTACTCTGTCACCTAGGCTGGAGTGCAGTGGCGGCATGATCTCAGCTCACTGCAGCCTCAACCCCCTCCAGGCTCAAGCAATCCTCCTGCCTCAGCCGCCTGAGTAGTTGGGACTACAAGTGTGTGTCACCATGCTTGGCTAATTTTCGTCTTTTTTGTAGAGATGGGGTTTCACTATGTTGCCTAGGCTAGTCTTGAGCTCCTGGGCTCAAGTGATCCACCCACCTCAGCCTCCCAAAATTCTGGGATTATAAGCATGAGCCACCGCACCCAGCCTCAACTGGATGTATTAAATCCATAAATTCACCCCTAGATATGTCACAGTGAAATAGCCCAATACAGGGATAAAACAAGTTTCCAAAACTAACAGAGAAGACAGATGATCTGTGAAGGAATAACAATTCAAAGGTAGTCTTTTCTTTTCTGTCTATGGTTCTACTTCACCGAAAGCCTTAATCTAAATAGTTATGTGTCACCTCATGACGGGGTCATGTTCTGAGAAATATTAGGCGATTCTGTCACTGTGCAAACATCATAGACTGTGGTGACACAAACCTGGATGCAATAGCCTACTACATACCTAGGCTGTACAGTATATATAGCCTATGACTCTTAGGCTACAAACTGGTACAGCATGTTACTGTACTGAAGGCAACTGTAACACCATGGTAAGTATCTGTGTATTTAAACATATCTAAACATAGAAAAGGTACAGTAAAAATATGGGATAAAAGATTTTTAGGCTGGGTGCAGTGGCTCACACCTGCAATCCCAGCACTTAGGGAGGCTGAGGTGGGTGGATCACCTGAGGTTAGGAGTTCAAGACCACCTCGCCAACATGGTGAAACCCCATCTCTACTAAACATACAAAAAAATTAGATGGGCATGGTGGCAGGCACCTGTAATCCCAGCTACTCAGGAGGCTGAGGCAGGAGAATCACTTGAACCCAGGAGGCAGAAGTTGCAGTGAGCCGAGATTACGCCATTGCACTCCAGCCTGGGCAACAGAGCAAGACTCCATCTCAAAAAAAAAAAAAAAAAGATTTTTAAAACTATATGCCTATAACTTAGGCTGCACTAAATTTATAAAAAATGCTTTCCTTTCTTCAATAATAAATTAACCTTAACTTACTGTAACTTTTTTACTTTATAAACTTTTTAATTTTTTTAACTTTTGAATTTTGTAATAACTCTCTAATAAGAAACACATTGTACAGCTGTACAAAAATATTTTTTCTTTATATCCTTATTTCATAAGCTTTTTTCTATTAAAACTTTTTTTTGTTGTTTTTAAACTTTTTTTGTTAAAAATTAAGACATACATATTAGCCTAGGCCTACACAAGGTCAGGATCATCAATGTCACTGTCTTCCATGTCCATATCTTGTCCCACTGGAAGGTCTTTAGTTACAGTAACACACATGGAGCTTTTTTTTTTTTTTTTTTTTTTTTTAAAGACCCTGTGTCTCCCAGGCTGGAGTGCAGTGGCCAGATCTCAGCTCACTGCAAGCTCCGCCTCCCGGGTTCACGCCGTTCCCCTGCCTCAACCTCCCAAGTAGGTGGGACTACAGGCGCCCGCCACCACGCCCAGCTAATTTTTTTGTATTTTTAGTAGAGACGGGGTTTCACCCTATTAGCTAGGATGCTCTCGATCTCCTGACCTCGTGATCCGCCCGCCTCGGCTTCCCAAAGTGCTAGGATTACAGGCTTGAGCCACCGCGCCCGGCCCCCAACTTCTTTTTTAATAAGTAGAAGAGTACACTCTAACATAAAAATATATAGTAAATACTGAGTAATAGAAATTTTTCAGTTCCATTACAATCTTTACGGAACCACTGTTGTATATGTAGTTGTTGACTGAAACGTCATTATGCGACACACGACTATAGGCAGTAGTTTTCATTCTGTTCACTCTGTTGAGTTTCAAACATTTCATTTTTTTTTTTTTTTTTGAGACGGAGTCTCGCTCTGTTGCCCAGGCTGGAGTGCAGTGGCCGGATCTCAGCTCACTGCAAGCTCCGCCTCCCGGGTTTACGCCATTCTCCTGCCTCAGCCTCCCGAGTAGCTGGGACTACAGGCGCCCGCCACCTCGCCCGGCTAGTTTTTTGTATTTTTTTTAGTAGAGACGAGGTTTCACCGTGTTAACCAGGATGGTCTCGATCTTCTGACCTCGTGATCCGCCCGTCTCGGCCTCCCAAAGTGCTGGGATTACAGGCTTGAGCCACCGCGCCCGGCCTCAAACATTTCATTTTTAATGTTTTTCCCCTTTAGTTAGACAAGGACTTGAGATCTTTGCAGAGGGCAGAATTAGGCTTTTGCCAGTCAGGGCTTTAGGAAAGCTATCTGAAAGTAGACAGGAGATGTAGTAGGAAGAGCACCAATTTATGGAGTGGGTGGAGTTTGCTTGCAATGTGGGTGCAATGGGTGGATTTATTATGCAGTAAAGTCATCAAGTTTATACTTTTTCAAGAAATCAAGTGGTTGAGATACAAAACAGTAACAATACATCAAATACTAGCCTGAAAAACAGTATTTCTCTCTCTCTTCCTACAAAATGTGACCACCATTCTGTATTTGGCATTTTCATGTCCATTGTCACATCTACCTTACCTTGTCCAGCATTTGGCTAAATGTATTACCGACACTTGCGTATTCCGAAATTGGGGCCTTTGACTTATAAGACAGCTTTTGAAGTTTGTCCTTCTCCTTAACTACAAACCAAGTACATACTCTACCACCTGCAAACCAGATCACTCATCACTTTTAGAGTCCTCTCTATTTAGATCCCTGCCAGCCCTTCTGTCTTGTTTCCTTCTACTCAGGCTCAACCTGATACGAAGATATAGGAGACCAGAACTCTTCTCAGAACTTAGACTGGATAAAATGTTACTTTCTTTTTAGCAGCAAAGTGCGGGAATATCGCTGATGTCCACTGAGGCAGGTAATTTTTTGGTATGAAGGACAAAGCCATGGGGAGCTGGCACCTTTGGCTACTGTTTCTTTTGCTGTCTATGTAAGTAATAAACTGCCTGAATCCAAAAGTGGCTTGTGATACCTTTACCAGCCGAATTAGTAGTAGGCTCATAGGCTGCCTGGGTTTAAATCCCACCTCTGCCACTAACTTGTGTGTGACCTTGAGCAAATTTCTGAACTTCTTTGTCTTGGCTTCCTCATCTACATAAAACAAGAATATCTACTTCAAAGGTAGTTGTAAGGGTCAGATGAGTTAGCCTATAAAACTAGCAGAACAGTGCCTGGAACGAGGCAAGCACATAGTAAATGTTAGTGGCTGTTATTTTCTGTTTTAGCAGTTGTGTCTGGGACTGCTATGGAAGTATAACATACATTATCTCCGATCTTAACAACAACCTTATGATGTCAGTATTAATGTCCTTGTGTGTGGCTGATGAAACAAAGATGGAAAGAATTCCAGCTGTGCTAGGATGGCTGAGCCAGGTGGCACTGGTCTGCATGGGTCTAAAGCTTTGCTGGTTGCCCTCAGTCCTGCTCCCTTCTCTTTTGACAGGCCCTGGGAACCAGCTCTATCCTTCTGGCCTAAAGCTTTGGCGCAGTCAAGGTGAGAGTTGACCACACCCTCTTACCAAGCATACGAGACAAGGCAAGGCCACAGCCTTACTAATTCGGCTGGTAAAGGTATCACAAGCCACTTTTGGATTCAGGCAGTTTATTAATTACATAGACAGCAAAATAAAGAGTAGCCAAAGGTGCTAGCTCTCCATGGCTTTGTCCTTCATACCAAAAAATTATGACCTTGGAACAGAAGGGGCCAGATGACTGCAGCATGAGTTGTGGGATGCCCTGTTGCTGAGGGGTCCACTGTAGTTAAGCAGCTTTACCTTCTGCAACTCTATTCTGAGGGGGCTGGAGTACAGAAGTTCATCCTCATCAGAACCTGGGAGGTAATGAGACACCGTCTCATGGCAGCCTCCCAGGAGATAGGTGGTGGGTGGGAGAAGGCCTTGAATCCTGTCCTCTCCTATTCCAGGAAGATCACAGGCACCTGAAAGTCTCCTGTGAACTGCGGTTCAAGCCTCTGTCTGCATGGCCTCTGGATACACTTGAGGATGTTGTAGCTGAGTTGTTCCCCTCACCCCTCTGCCCCTGGCCCAGGCTTGGCCTCTGAACCCTTTGACCTGAAGTGCTTCCATCCCCTAATCTGACTTCTCCCCCTGGTCTATATCAAGGCTAGTGAGCTTTCTAGGAATAAATGTCAAATTTATCCAACTGGATGAAGACCTTTGAGGATAGAGACCCACACTGAATATACTTTGTCTTTTCTTTTTTTTTTTTTTTTTTTTTGAGACAGAGTCTCGCTCTGTCACCCAGGCTGGAGTGCAATGGTGCGATCTCTGCTCACTGCAAGCTCCGCCTCCTGGGTTCATGCCATTCTCCTGCCTCAGCCTCCCAAGTAGCTGAGACCACAGGCGCCCGCCACCATGCCCAGCTACTTTTTGTATTTTTAGTAGAGACAGGGTTTCACCATGTTAGCCAGGATGGTCTCGATCTCTTGACCTCGTGATTCACCTGCCTCGGCCTCCCAAAGTGCTGGGATTACAGGCGTGAGCCACCGCACCTGGCTACTTTGTGTCTTTTATACATAATACACATTCATACAACATGGACTTGCCCTCACTTAGAAACACAATAAATATAGGTTTCTTGGTATGTGAACTTAGAGCCACCTGGTTTCAGTCTAAAACTGAGTAGCTAAAGGCTCCTGGAGCTTGTCCCTCATCCCCTGCAATCTGGCAGTCACTCCCCTTGGTGTGCTAGAATGCGGGTGGGTTGGTAGTGGTAACACAAAGCACAGAAGTGCAAAAAGTCCATAGGATCTTTTATTCTTTTCTTTTTAACTGTCCATCTCTGGCATTAGATGGGGGCACTGCGCTAAGCTTTCAAGGTGCCCTGTTGCTGAGAAGTGTGGGTTTAGGGAGTGGCTTTAATGAAACCTACCAGGAGAGATCCAGGCTGGGTTATGACCTTCCCAGTCCACTCTTCTTTGAGCAGGAACTTTTACAGGCAGATGTAATCAGGCATAGGTAGCTTAATGAGGTAAAGAATGGGCAAGAAACTGTCCTGGCTTGTGCTAATAATTCCTGATATACAGTGGCTGTCTCCAAGGAGCCCAAAGCACAGCTCAGACATTATCTTATTAATCCTCCCAAAACCCCCATGAGGTAGGCAGGTGGCAGGCATTCCCCCTGCTCCAGGATCAGAGGGAATGGGGCTCTTATGCGACTTGCCCAAGGTCATACTGGGTGGCAAAGCCTAACATATAATTTATTGCTTTTAACGCTTGAGCCTGTGGTTTTTTTTCCCTCCCTACCCCACTCTCCCGCGATTAACAGCAATATTTTAATCAGGTGATTTTCATCTAGTGCATCTCTTCCTAAAGGGCTATTGGCTCTTTCCCTTCATTTGGAAACTCACCAGGGCAATTACAGAGAAGGGGATGGAATGAGGTGAATCTGTAGCCTGTGGGTATAGCCTGTGAGCCCTTAAAGAACCCAAGTCACTGTCTCCCTCTCTGGGGCCCTCTGCCCATTCAGGAATCATCACTGTGTCCTGCTTTCATGCACTCTGTGTGTTGGGTTTCCTGCTTCATTACATGGTCTTGGGGACCTCAAATGGGGTTAGCTCCAGTCCCACCCAACTACTCCCCTTTCAGTGTATCTCCTGTGAGGCCACCATCATTTGCATCCTGTTCACAGTAGTATTGGGCCCCTGGCCAGAGCCCTTTTGCCTTTGGCAGCACACTCTAATCTACCCAACCTTCCATTCAACAGTCTTACCATCCATTCAGGCCATGTATATGATGAAATCACACAATAACCCTCTTTGCTTCATCTTTCCAAAAGGATGTTCAGGGTACAAGTCACTGTGCATAAAACGGCTTCCCTCAACGAATTTGAACTAAGAGCAGACCCCTGCCTATAACACTGCACTGAGCCTTTTATTCTTGCAGACTCAAAGAATGTACATACCAAATGTCAGCCAGAGACCAGCAACCACAACAGAGAACATTCTTAAGAATGGAGGCATCAATATGGCAGCTCATTCCTTCAGATAGAGCTGCAGCTGTCCTCCCCCCTATATCCCTCTCCAAAATACAGGCATATATCCTCATGGGTAGACACTGAGGCTAACACACACAACACTGTAAATGACTAATGACACATGGAGCACTCCATCTATAACTATGGAAGAAATGATAACACACTGGCTCCAGATCCTATCATGGCCTGTCTGTAGCACCTCTACAAGAGGCAGTATAATAGCTAGAATCAGAGGTTCTCTCTCTGTGAAAAACAAGTGACTTCTTGTGTCTTTTGGAGAGACGACCCAGAGAACATTACAGTATGGCCTGAGATAAGCATCAGTATCACAGACAACTTCATTGCACTCCTCTGCACTCCAAGCCTACCTTGTAAGGTCGAAGGTTACAGAGAAGTTAGAAGTTACAGAGAGTCAGAGGTTACAGAGAAGTCACTTAGTTGAGACAGCAGCTTTAGACTAGTGCTGTCCAACACAACATTCTGCAATAATGGCGATGTTCTATTTCTCTACCGGCAATGTAGGAGCTGCAAGCCACATGTTGCTACTGAGCAGTTGGGATGTGGTAAATGCAAACCAGGAACTGAATTTTAAGTTTTACTTAATTAACTCAAATTTAAATAGCCACATTAGGCTGGTGACCACTGTGTTAACCTCGGATTCTGAAATCTAATACTTTCCTATATTCTCAAGAATGAAAGTCCACACGTATTCTTACCCTAATCTCCTCAAGATATCCCAAAGACATCAAATTAAAGTCAGGACCAGCTTGAATCAAGAAGATAAAGACATGTGTTTGATGCTACTGAGGAAATGTTTTTAAAAGACTTAGTTTTTAACAGCAGCACCATGCTGTGCAAAACAAAATAAAATACCACAGGAAGTCAGCAAGGAAGGTCTTTTGCGGTCAGATACCAGTGGGTGGTCAGGTGACATGGAGAAACTCAAACAGCAAGGGTGAGAAGCTCAGGCTGCCATTAATTTCACTGTGTGTCTTGGGTAAAGCATTTTTTTTCTCTCTGGACCTCAATTTCTCAACAGTAAACAGAATTTAACCATCTGCCCCATCTAATTCACAGAGTTGTTGGAAGGAAAAGGTAAAGTAGACTAAAGAGTATCAAATGCTACTTATTTAATAAAACCAAGATGCCATACTAAATTCGCCTAGGAGGTCTTTATCCCCCATTCTCCTGCCTGCCCATCCTCTGCCCCATTCATTCTTCCAGGTACAGCTCCAGCCCCATTGCCGCCACATGATCTTTCCAGAACTCTCCAGCTCACTATCACTGTTCCCTCTGAATACCTTCCATATTTTGACACTTTAAGCTCAACTATCACATGTGTTCTTGTCCCAGTGGGATGGGATGTCAACCATTAGCTCTGGATTAAATGAGATAATGCATATGCTATGGTTTGAATGTATATGGCCCTCCAAAATGCACATTGGAACTTAACCCACAAAGTGATGGTATTAAGAGGTGAGGGGTCTTGGGAGGTGATTAGAACATGTGGGCTCTTCTCTCATGAACAGATTAGTGCCCTTATAAAAGGTTTTGAAGAAGAGTTGACCCTTTTGCCCTTCCATCTTCTGCCACATGAGGACACAGCAACAAGGTGCCATCTTGGAAGCAGAAAGTGAGCCTTCAGCAGAAACCAAATCTGTTGGCGCCTTGATCTTGGACTTCCCAGCCTCCCCAACTGTGAGAAATACATTTATTTTATAAATCACCCAGTTTCAGGTATTTTATTACAGCAAAAGGAACAGACTGAGATAGTATGTCAAATAATAAAACTTTATGTTACAAAAGATAAACAGCAACATGATAAAGTGAGATGATGCAGTTAAGTGAGCCACTAGGCAGAAGCCAAGGATGATGTAGCTTCTACACTTAGAACAACTGGGAACAGCTAGGGAAAAGTGACCGGCTGGGAAACCCTACTAGTGGAATTAGAATTGTTTGGGATTCCTCCAAGAGGAGGTAAGAATGAGCAGGAGCCTGGTAGGTAATGGGCTCCAATCTGAGACTCAAAACAACAATGCAACCTCCCCACTCAGAACTGGAAACAACCCAATTTCAAAATAGGCCCAAAGATGAACTCATTGCCATTTCCTTCTAACCAGTTGCCCAACTATCCCTTTTAAAAAATATAGCTCCTATCGGCCGGGCGCGGTGGCTCAAGCCTGTAATCCCAGCACTTTGGGAGGCCGAGACGGGCGGATCACGAGGTCAGGAGATCGAGACCATCCTGGCTAACATGGTGAAACCCTGTCTCTACTAAAATATACAAAAAAAAACTAGCCGGGCGAGGTGGCGGGCGCCTGTAGTCCCAGCTACTCGGGAGGCTGAGGCAGGAGAATGGCGTGAACCCGGGAGGCGGAGCTTGCAGTGAGCTGAGATCCGGCCACTGCACTCCAGCCTGGGCAGCAGAGCAAGACTCCGTCTCAAAAAAAAAAAAAAAAACAAAACAAAACAAAACAAAAAATATATATATATATATAGCTCCTATCATTATGACCCAAGAGCTACAGGATTTGAGAACCTTGAATTCAGGATGGCAGTCCCAGACGCCCCCTGCTAGATCAAATTTCTCAGCTGCACTGTTGCTCAAATTAATTAACAGTAGCTCTCTAGCCACTGCCACCATAATAAACAGCTCTGGGATGCCACTGAAGGTCCCCAGTGGGGACTGATTGGGAAGGGACACCAGGGAACTTTCTGGGCTGATGGTCATGTTGTTCTCTATCTTGACAGGGGTTGGGTTTCACAAAGCAAGTCATTTGTTAAAAACCCATGAGACAGTACACTTAGGATTTGTGTATTTCACTACATGTAAAGTTTACCTCAAAGAAAAAACATAAACAAACGAAAAATGCACAGCCCAGCCACACATATAACCCTCATCAGAATCTCTGGGGTTGGGACCCAGACTCTGGTTTTTTAACATGCTTCCCAGGTGATTCTGATGAAGATGAACTTCACAGAACACCTTGAAAATGACTTGCCTAGACCAAAGAAAACAGGCCAAGAACAGATAAAGAACATACTCAAATTAGCTTCTCACTTTCTATCTGAACTAAGTATCTTAGTCTGCTCAGGCTATCATAACAAAGTACCCTAGACTGGGAGGCTTAAACAACAGAAACTTATTTTCTCACAGTTCTGGAGCTGGGAAGTCCAAGATCAAGGTGCCACTGAGGCAGGTTTCACTCTGAGGCCTCTTCTCTTGGCTTGCGGTGGCCACCATTTCCCTGCATGCTCACATGACCTCTTCTTTGTGCATAAAGGGGAGAAAAAGAAAGCAAGCTCCCTGGTGTCCCTTCTTATAAGGGCACTAAGACCATCGTGAAGGTCCGACCCTCTTGACCTCATCTAACCCTAACTGCCTCCCATAGACCCCATCTCCAAATACCATCACTGTGGGGGTTAGGGCTTCAACACATGAATTTGGTAGGGAAATTAAATGAATATTCGGTCCATCATACTTGTCTACATGACAGAAATCACAACTCAGATTCTCAAGAGTTACTGGGAATTACCATATGAAATGGCTACAGTTTCCTGATTTTATTTACAAAAATGGCAGTTATATATGCTCTACTTAATATTATTGTGGTAACATGATGGTATTACTTCTAGACACAAGCATGTGTCTTGGTGAATGAGTAACTTCTTAAGCCACAGATGGGCATAATCTTATTTGAAAGAGATCTTCCCAGGCCAGAGGTTCATCTCCAACCCAAACTAGACTATTCCTCCAGAAAGAGAGAAGAAGAGAGAAGGAGGAGAGGGGACGCAGCAGCTAATGGGCAGTCATAAGGTGTGGCAGTCATGAGGTGAGGTGTTCACCTACCTACCTGGGTTCCACAGCTAAGGGGACACTTCCCACACAGGGAGCTATGGACTGCTGGATCAGATGCTCATGTAAGCTGAGCTGCCTGCTCTCTTCCTCCAAGAAAAATGGACTTGTACTTTCTTGTTTCTGAGCTCTAGCTTTGCAACAAAACCAGAATTCTCACCCAAGGTTGCAGGACCAAACTTGAGAAGCAATTCAGCCTTTCCTTGAGAAGGATGAGAGTATGCAAAAGGTTAATTTTCACAAGCACTTGTGATCAGGAGAAATTTCATACCAGAACGGGTGCTCCCTCCCAAGTGACTCCATTCTTCTCTGGTGATGAAGTGAGTCTCATCTTGCCAAACCTCCAGAGTACCATTTAATCTTCGCTGTAAGATGCAAGGACTAAAAGTACCAGATGCAATTCATTCAGTTCTGAACAGAGAGTCACTTGTTTACTCTGAGCTAAGAGAGAAACTGAACTGGGAAGTATGTCTAATGAAGTCTAATGAATCACCTTCCTTGGGTGATTGGTACACAAGGAGGGGAGGAGAACCAAATGAGGCCAGTCGTGAGCCTGAGGCTCCTGGTGTCCTCTGCACTCCAAAAGCGCCACTCTTACACCCTTTCTCTATCAGTGGCAATCATTTCCAGTGTTCAGTCTTTACAACTCATAATTCAGGTCACATCCACTTCCTCCCGGTAAGGTGGGCAGGAAAGTGATTACTGCCCCATGGGATGATAAGGAACCTGGGCTCAGGAGGTCATATACTCAAAGAAACACACAGTCAGTTGGACCCATGTTCAAACAAGGCACTCTGACACCGCCTGCCTCCCTCATTTAATGCTTTTAATCACTGTCTCATATATACCTTTCCCTCCCTAAAGGAGGGGAGTGAGAGAAAACCAACTGTTTTATCCATCTCCAAATCTATTGATCACTGCTTTATTGCCTGCCCAGTAGACTACTCAAATAATTGTTGACAGACCAAGTGGTTACTAAGTTTCAGAAAAGACAAAATTCATTGTTCCCATGAATTGCAACGTCAGCTGTTATTAAAAAATAGAAGAGTTATGCTTTTAAAAGCATCCTTCTTGACTCTTCACTCCCACAAAGTTCTCCAAATCCAAAACTGCACACAACATTTATTTCCCACCCCAATCATGGTACAGTCTCAAGAAACTTCAATGTAATGGATTCAGTGTAATGGTCAAGGTCTCAAAAAGAACTGACATTGGCCAGGCGCAGTGGCTCACGCCTGTAACCACAGCACTTTGGGAGGCCAAGGCAGGCGGATCACGAGGCCAGGAGTTTGAGACCAGACTGGCCAACCTGGGGAAACCCCGTCTCTACTAACGATACAAAAAATTAGCTGGGCATGGTGGTGCGCACCTGTAATCCCAGCTACTTGGGCGGCTGGGGTAGGAGAATTGATTGAACCTGGGAGGCAGAGGTTGCAGTTTGCCGAGATCGTGCCATTGCACTCCAGCCTGGGCGTCAGGGCGAGACTCCGTCTCAAAAAAAAAAAAAAAAAAAGAACAGTCATTACTGTCCAATCAGAAAGCAATCTGGAAGTTTAGAAACTTGTTCAATAAATTTACTGGGCACCCTCTGGGTAACATACATGCATTGTGACAGGTGCTGTGAGTGACAGAGTGAAGAGTGAGCCCAAGGATCCAACTATGGAGTGGTTCTAGATGATAATCCTCAGCTTGGAATTTTGTAACTGTGAGTCTTATCTCATAACCAGTGCCACCACAGTAAAATCTCAGGACTGCAAAGACAGAATGTGAAAAGTACTTTCCTGGCTCAAAACCATAAAACTTAGGGTTGTAACAGACTCAAAGATGCTCTGTGTAAATCTACACTGCTTTGTCATTCTACTTCCAAATGCACACAGCCTTGAACAAAAAGGTCTGCATTCTGCACAATAGGCACGTTATCTTCTCTAGACTGAATTCAAATCCACCTTCCTAACAAATCAAGATACGCTGGACCAGCCAAGACTCCTGGTGGCCCTGGACCCCACAATCAGCTGCTTAGACCCCTGTGGCTACATTTTGGGAAAAGAGGCATGCTTATTAGGCCTTATTTTCCTCCAGAATTGACCCAGGCTGATTCCAAAGCCCTCTGGGGCTGTTTATACCAGGGGCACGAGGCAATGGAGTCCCTCCTCAACAGGATGCCCTGCCACACCAAGAGAAGTCTCAAGAAGCAGAAATGCCTCACTCATTTCTCAGCTCTCTTGCAGATGAAGTCAAAGCAGGAGTGCAGGAAGTCCTCTACAATGACCCGCTTTCAGCAACTAAGTAATTTTTTGCTCAGCTTAAGGTTCAAAAAGGGACAGGGAGACTGTCTTTGTCAGACCAGGTGGCTTCAAAGGACTGAAAGGCAGACCCCTTTATTTGTAGACAAGTCCCTCTTCCTGTAGGAAAAAAGGCAAAACTACCTTCTCCAAATTCTCCATTCTGCATTGTCAGTCACAAACACACAAAAAACACCAGCCCTGGCCAAGAGAAGGGAAGAAGAGTTAGGAGATGCCCTTGATGGGGTTTCATTCAATGCAAAAGGATGCAGCTTTTAAAAAAAAAAAAAAAAAAAAAAAAAACAGGAAATGGAGAAAAAGGCCATTCAGAAAATCTAAAACACTATCCATCACCCTCTCTACCTTATCCGTATTACATGCCTGTCCAGTGCCTTCTATATCAGGGAAGGCCCCAAGCATCGCATTACTAGCCTACTCTCATCCCAGAAAGCAACCTGCAATGAGCACACTCCCTCCTTGAAGGCGACATCTGCCAGGCCAGACATCCCTGTCGCCAGCCATCTCTGCAGCACTCAACATGCTCTAGTGGTGACAGAACCACCTCTCCCTCAACCAGATGGGGCAACTTGCTCCTAGAGGGGATAATCCTCCGCACCCCCACATCCTGTTTGGTTTGTGGGACACCTCAACAGGATGTTAGTGAGGCAAACGAGAAGATGGCTTACTGATGTGGTTTTCTTTTGAGACAAGGTCTCACACTCTGTTATCTATGCCAGAGTGCAGTGATGTGAACCTGGTTCACTGTAGCCTGGACCTCCTGGGTTCACATGATTGTCCCACCTTGGCCTCCCAAGTAGGTGGAGCCACAGGCACGAGCCACTATGCCCGGCTCTTTTTTTTTTCTTTTTTTAGTTTTTATAGAGACAGGGTCTCGCCATGTTGCCCAGGTTGGTCTTGAACTCCTGGGCTCAGGTGATCCTCCCACCTCAGCCTCCCAAAACGTGTGGTTTTCCAACCTCTTTAGTAGTAAAAGTCCTTCCCATAATCCAAACCTTAAGTAACACTTCAGTGTGTGAGACCAACCAAAGCACAGCCATGCTAGGTGAAGAGGCTGAGCCACAAAACCTGACTCGAAAACCATACACTACATTCTACATTCATGTTTCCCAAAGGGTAAGCCAGGAGTCCACTGCTAATCCACAGAGGTTGCAAGGTGGTACACAGGAGGACTTTTTAAAACAACAGACATTTATTCATTTTAACATGGTTGGAAAAACATAACTAGCACACACTCTTGGTAATATTTCCTTTAAAAAATACCATTTTAAAGGGGTTGAGCATGGTGGTTCATCCCTGTAATCCCAGCACTTCGGGAGGCTGGGGAAGGAGGATCACCTGAATGACCCCAGGAGTTCAAGCCTGGGCAACATAGCAAGACTCCATCGCTATAAAACATGTTTTAAAAATTAGCTGGGTGTGGTGGCATGTGCCTGCAGACCCAGCTACTCCAGAGGGTGAGGCAGGAGGATCGTTTGAGCCCAAGAGGTCAAGGCTGCAGTGAGCCGTGATTGCACCACTGTACTCCAGCCTGGGCGACAGAGCAAGACCTTGTCTCAAAAAAAAAACAAAAACACAAAAAAAACCCCACAAAAATACCATTTCCTACCAAATCCATGATGCCATCAGCCATTATATCTTTTAGTGGACAAGAAAAAAATTAAACCAGGACATGTCATGGATTTTAAGATATTATCCCACAGTGCCCAGCATATGGTGGCTCATGCCTGTAATCCCAGCACTGTGGGAGGCCAAGGTGGGAGGATCCCTTGAGCCCAGGAATTGTTGCCCAAGACCAGCCTGGGCAACATGGTGAAACCCTGTCTCTATAAAACATACAAAAATTAGTTGGGCATGGTGGCACATACCTGTAGTCCCAGCTACTCAGGAGGATTGCTGGAGCCCAGGAGATAGAGGCTGTGGTGAGCCATGGTCATAGACTGTACTCCAGCCTGGTCAACAGAGTGACTCAAAAAAAAAAAAAGAGACATTCTAATTTCACAGACGATATACAAAAACAAGAAAAGCATCCAAGAATGAACGAAATAAGTTATTCCTGTTTTTTTGTTTTGTTTTGAGACAGAGTCTCGCTCTGTTGCCCAGGTTGGAGCACAGTGGCGTGATCTCAGCTCCCTGAAAGCTCCGCCCCCAGGTTCACGCCATTCTCCTGCCTCAGCCTCCCGAGGAGCTGGGACTACAGGTGCCCGCCACCACGCCTGGCTAATTTTTTTGTATTTTTAGTAGAGATGGGGTTTCACCATGTTGGCCAGGATGGTCTCGATCTCCTGACCTCGTGATCCGCCCATCTCTGCCTCTCAAGGTGCTGGGATTACAGGCATGAGCCACCATGCCCGGCCCAAGTTATTCCTGTTTTTAAAATTGCCACTTTTAAAGAAAAACACTAAATAAATGACTGCTATGGACTGAATTGGGTCTCTCCAGAAGTCATATTTTGAAGCCCTAACTCCCCCAATATGCACTTGGAGATGGGTGGAGTCTTTGGGAGGTAATTAAGATTAAATAAGGTCACGAGGGCAGGGCCATCATGATGAGATTAGGATCCTTCTAAGAAGAGATGACAGAGAGTTTGTTCACTCATTCACACTTTCTCTGCCACGGGAGGACACAGCAAGAAGACAGCTCCGTGAGCCAGGAAGAGGGCCCTCACCAGAACCCGACCATGCTGGCACTCTGATCTCAGACTTCCGACATGTAGAACTATGAGAAATAAATGTCTATTTAACCACACAGTCCCTGGTACTTTGTTATAGCAGCCTGTGCTGACCAAGACAACGACTACACAGGTGGCACACAGATATGGCAGAAACTGTGAAGGTCCTAAGAATGAAGAAGTCATGAAAAAAACCACACACAGAGGGAGCCGTGTGCCAGGCCCTGTCCTAGGTGCTTTACATACATGGACATATTTAATCTTAAAAACAACCCTATGGTGTGGAACCACAATCACCCCATTTTCAGAGCAATCAATGTAAGCCAATGGCAGTGGGTGACCTGTCCAATGTCACAAATAAGTGCCAAGGTGAAAATTCCAGCCCAGCACAAGGCATACAGGTCCCAGGTCCCTATTCTGAAGCACAATGCTACATGGCCTCTCCAGAGGACTCCAGGTAAAACCATGGGAAACTGCCAATATCCAACTATTTCTGATCTACAAAAATGGAAAGGTCATAAGATTCAACCTAATATAAGTACCATTTGTAAAGTGATTAATGATTGATGCCTAATTGGCCTTAGAGAAATATCCCTTCAGGATATAATGGAACCTTGGTCATCGGTGGCACGTCACTAAGCTCAGTTGAAAGCCCTGAAACTTGAAAGGTTCTAATATTTAACTGAAATCCCTTTCATGTTCTTTACTCAATTCCAGTCTCCAGAGTCAACGAAAGGACAAGAACACTTAGACGAGAAAGGAGTAAACAGAAGAAACACAAGCACACTCTTTTCCTAAACTTCAGGATTGGCCTCCAAGTGATTTTAAAGCAACTTAAGAGACACCTAATAATTCTCCAGATTGATCTCTCACAGGCTGTGGCCTCACAACCCTGTCAAGCAGTGGCTGAGGGGCTGGAGGAAAAGCTGTACCTAGAGTTGGCTGAGTACTCCTCAAGATGAATGATCTGGTTTAAAAACATGGAATAACAAGGGTATGGCTAGAATCCATTTTGAAAAATAATTCCATATTAATGCACCCAAGAAACAGAAACCTTCACCTACCATGCCTTCCCTGCTAGCACCTGCACATAGCACTGCATGCTGCCTACAGCCCTTGATGCCCTGGTCTAATCCATATACTCTAAGATGAATGGGGCCCCTGCAGTTGTGCAACATGCTGGCTCCTCCTGCAAGTAAGTAGGGAAATATCTCAGGTTTCTAATAACACTGGGAAGATACCCAAAGAAGATCTGAAGTTAAGCAGAAACCTGATACACACTGTCATCATCACAAAGGCAGGCAAGGGAAAACCTGGATTTTAGAAAAATGCTGCCTTATCCTGAAACTTAACTCAAAAGACCTAATAGTCAAGGACCCTCTGGAGGTTAATACTCCTGGCTCTCATACCAGCAGACTCAGACACAGGAACCTCTTTTATTTCTTTGTAACTTCCAAAGCTCATTCTCATTACCTAATATACCTCCATGAACTCCTAATTCCAGAGATGTTTTAAATACATTCGCAAACACGTTCTTGTTTTTTAACTGTCAAAGCTCGGCACCAGAAAAAATTAACTCAAGCCAGAAGATTATCTTCATAAACATTATGTTCTTAATAGAAGCAAACTGCTCTTTTCTCTTAAGTAAAATAGAAAATAACGATGCAATACCTTTTATACTTGGCTTTCAAACTGTGAATGGGAATACTTTTCTAAAGTCGCTAATATACAAAAGAACCAAACAAAATGGTTAAAAAAAAAAAAACAACAAAAAACATGGAAATGAAAAACTTCTCCCTGCTGAAAGAAACTGTTCTTTGTTGATAAAGGGAGGTTCAAACATATTTTAAATATTTTTAAACAAAGGCCTAGCTGATGTCCCTTAATCCAGCCAGCCAGCTCAACTTTCTATGCAGGCAGCTGCTGCAGTGGAGCGCCCGTCCAGAAGGGAGGGCCAGAGCATTTCCTTAGCGTTCCACATTCCTGGGGGACATGGGACTTAGCAAAGTTAACAGCAAATTTCAACCTCCAATGCAAGTACAACAACATCTTCATAAAAGTTTTACAAGGACATCCTGGCAAGAACCAAACTACCACGAAGAGTAATGTTTTGGGGCCCTGAGCATTCCATCCAGCAGCTCGCTTTTCTTGGCCACTTCTCCTGGCTGTGTGGTGCAAACCAGCGGTCAGCTGGGAACCCACAGAAGGGTCCCATGGAGAATGCACTTGGAGAAAAGAAAGCCAGATACACCCATGCTGGCTCAGTGCTCCTTGCTCCATGGAGAAGAGGAGCAAGTGGAGGCCAGTAGGATTTTAATACCTCTCATCAATGCAGGGTAAGAGGTACATGCAAACGGGATGGAAGCAGGTACATGGAGTCGCCTGTCTCTGAGTCCCTAAACCATCTCTATCCATCTTTCCAGAAAACACAGTCCTCAACCTTGCATTCTTCATTAGTGTGAGCATCACAGAGCACTGCTCTGAGGAGGAACCTCACACGGCAGGCGCACAGGTCACCCTGGGAGACCAGCCTTGGTGTGACCTGAAGAACAAAGGTCCAAGGTAAGCAAGAGAACCACAGGGCCATGGGAGACAGCAGACAGCTTTGAGTCGGTATTCATTTCCCAGGGCTGCCTTAATGAAATACCATAAACTGGGTAAAAAAGAAATTTGTCATCTCGCAGTTGACACTAGAAGTCCAAAATCAAGATGTCAACAGGGTTGATTTCTTCTGGGGGCTGTGAGGGAATCTGTACCACACCTCTCCCCTAGCTTCTGGTGGGCTGCTGGCAGTCTGGTGTTTCTTGGCTTGTGGAATCCACCCCAATCACTGCCTCCATCTTCACTTGGCGCGCTCTTGGTGGGTGTGCATACGTCCAAATTTCCCCTTTTAATAAGGACACCAATCATATTGGATTAGGGCCCACCCTGATGACCTTAATTGAACTTGATTACCTCCGTAAAGACTCAATCTCCAAATAAGGTCACATTCTGAGGTGCTGGGAGTTAGGGTTTCAACATATACATTTGGGGGGATACAATTCAACCCAGAAGAGGGCCCTTAGGAGAACCACTGGTGGTTGAAAAAGGAAGGGCGCTATAAGAAGATATTAGCATTTTCATTCTTCAGAATCTCTTTCACACTAAATAACTACAGAAGCCAAAAGTCTATAATATTACAATAAAGGAATAAGTTAAATGAATAATTGTTTTAAGTGGGTAGAAAGATGTGGGAGAGAGAAACACAGGCAAGGTGCCATCACAGGGGGAAACAAGGAAAAATGAGGTGTAAAATGATACATTCATAGACTGTTTTGGCAGAGGCCTGTTGCCAGTAGCTATACAGTAGACTCTCAGAGTTTGGCAAGATATAAAAGAGGACAAGGCGCAAAATACATTAATGGCCCAGCTACGGCTTTAGATGGAGTCATAATTGGCTGGGAAACTGGGCTCACCTTACAATTCCATGAACTGCTAAGTTGGAGTCTCATGCCATTCAGTAAGGATTTACATGGCAAGAATCAGGTCATTGCCAGCCACTGGCCTGGGCCTGAACTAGACATCAATCAAGGGTTCTCAGAGATATGGAGGAAGGCCCTAAAGAGCCACTGTCTTTTTGAAACTCAAAACATGAAATAAGGGAAACAGCACATTTGCCAAGTTAGGTGCTGAAGAGGTGCTTTTCTTGTTAGAAAGAAAAGGAAAGGAAGAAGAAAATGCGGAAGCAGTTTATTTTCAAAGGAGTCTCAGTGGTTAGTGCTTTGTGATTTTTGCATAGTGCTAAAGATTGGAAAGAACAACGCAACAAGGTACACAACACTATACAGATTTTGCTGCTATCACCATGCAAGGTTATGCTACCAGTCTCAGATAACAGAGAAGCAAGCACCTTCAAAACACCCATTTCCATTAAACACTGTCTAGCCCAGTGGTTCTCATCCCACCTGCAAGCCCAGGGCAGGGGGCGGTGGGTGGGGGTTTGTCCTTCAACCTTTTCAGGTAATCTGTGAGGGCAAAACCATTTTTGCAATAACACAAAGACATTATTAGCCTTTTACAGTCTGCTGACATTTGCACTGATTCGTGTATAAAAGCAATGGTGGGAAAAACTGTTGCAAGAATTACAGCAGTGACACTAAACTGCACTCTTGATCATTGTATACTTGGAATTGAAATAAAAGTTTCCTTAAGAATGTTGATGAAGCAATGTAGATGAAGCAATAAAAACTATTAACTTTATTAAATCTCAACCCTTGAGTACATTTACAAAAAATATTCTGCGTGACGAAATGGTTAAATACGCATAAAGCACTTCCACTGCATACCAAAGCACAATGGTTGCCTCAAAACAAAATATTTGTGTGATTGTTAGCTATAAGCCAAACTAGTCAATTTTTTTCACGGAACACCATTTTTACTTAAACAAGTAACTGACCGTAAAGTACAGTTATACAGATGAGTGCAGGGCAGACATTTTCTCAAAAAGGAATGAAATGAGCCCATCACTCCAAGGAAACAATTGATAATATTTTTTGCCAATGATAAAATTTGAACTTTCAAGCAAAAATTAAAATTTTGGTCAATTTTTATCTACCACTATGAGTCTGACACAATCCTGATACTTAGAGACTCTTCTATTGGGAACAAATGTGAATTTTTGGCAGGGCATGGTGGTGTACGCTTAATCCCAGCACTTTGTGGGGCCGAGGTGGAAAGATCGCTTGAGCCCAGGAGTTTGAGACCAGCCTGGGCAACATGGTAAAACCCCATCAGTACAAAAGAAAATTTTTTTAATTAGCTGGTCACAGTGGCACGCAGCTATAGCCATAGACACCTGGAGGCTGAGGTGGAAGGATTACTTGAGCCTAAGAGGTAGAGGCTGCAGTGAGCCTAGATCGTGCCACTGCCCTCCAGCCTGGGCAACAGAGTGAGACCCTGACTCAAAAATAAATAAATAGGCTGGGTGCTGTGGCTCACGCCTTTAATCCCAGCACTTTGGGAGGTAGAGGCAGGCAGATCACCTGAGGTCGGGAGTTCGAGACAGCCTGACCAACATGGTAAAACCCATCTCTTCTAAAAATACAAAATTAGCCGGGCGTGGTGGCGCATGCCTGTAATCCCAGCTACTCAGGAGGGTGAGGCAAAGGAATTGCTTGAATTCAGGAGGCAGAGATTGTAGTGAGCCAAGATCATGCCACTGCACTCCAGCCTGGGCAACAGGAGCGAAAATCCATCTTAAAAATAATTAATTAATTAAATGTGAACTTTTAAGTACTGTATAATGAAATATGTTAGTATTTGGAAGAGCTACATGACTAAGTGAATCAATATTTTCTAAATGACCAATGCATGAGATTATAATACAAAATCACTCATTAGTAAAAGTTCCATTCAAAATGCAACAGAGACCAACAGATTTCAAAGTGAAAGAGTAGGAATAGTTCATTGACATGGTTTCAGATTCCACATTGCAACTAATCTTTCAGAAACTACCTCTTGTCCAGTTTAGATACAGTATCAAAGAATATTCGTAATTACTAATACCTTAACAGGCTATAAAATACTCCTCCCTTTTCCAACTACATGTCTGTGTAAGGCTAGATTTTCTTCATTATACTTCAACCAAAGCATATTGTAACAGACTAGGTACAGAAGTAGATGCAAGAAATCAACTGTCTTACTAAGCAAGGCATTAAAGAGATTTGCAAATACATAAAACAAGGCCATTCTTCTCACTGTATTTTCTAAAAAACAAAGATATTTTTGGCCAGGCGTGCTGGCCAACACCTGTAATCCCAGCACTTTGGGAGGCCAAGGCGGGAGGATCACTTGAAGCCAAGAGTTCGAGACTAGCCTAGGCAGCAAAGCAAGACTCGGTCTCTACAAAAATTTTTTTTTTAATAGCCAGGCATGGTGGCACATGCCTGTGGCCCCAGCTACTTGGGAGGTTGAGACAGGAGGATCACTTGAGCCCAAGAATTCAAGGCTGCATGAGCTATGATTGTGCCACTGCACTCCAGTCTAGGCGACAGAGCAAGACCACATCTTTAAGAAAAAAAAATTTTTTAAATAAAAATGTTATTTGTAGCCGGGCACGGTGGCTCACGCCTGTAATCCCAGCACTTTGGGAGGTCGAGGTGGACAGATCACAAGGTCAAGAGATTGAGACCATCCTGGCCAACATGGTGAAACCCCGTCTCTACTAAAAATACAAAAAATTAGCTGGGCGTGGTGGCACGCGCCTCTAGTCCCAGCTACTCGGTAGGCTGAGGCAGGAGAATCGCTTGAACCCGGGAGGCAGAGGTTGCAGTGAGTCGAGATCGCACCACTGCACTCCAGCCTGGTGACAGAGCAAGACTCTGTCTCAAAAAAACAAAACAAAACAAAAAACAACTTATGTTTGTTAACATGTAATGTGTTTTTAACCATTCTTAAATGAATTTTAAATGTTCAATTCTAACTTCTCAGATGGTAAATCTCTTTGTGATCCAACACTGTAAAAGTGTAACTACTCTTATGATTCAGTAACAAAATGAGTAACCCAACTGAAATGGACAAATGATCTAAACAGATATTTCTCCAAAGAAGGTATACGAATGGCTAATAAGTACATGAAAAGATGCTCAACATCATTAGGCATGAGGGAAATGCAAACCAAAACCACAATGAGATACCACTTCATACCTACTAATATAGAATGGCCATAATAAAAAGAACATAAATAATAACAAGCATTAGAGAGAGTATGGAGAAATTAGAATCCTCATACACGGCTGATGGGAAAAGTAAAATGGTATAGATAAACAGTCTGGCAATTCCTCAAGATGTGAAACATAGAGTGGCCAATATGACCCAGCAATTCCGCTCCTAAGTATATACCCAAGAGAAATGAAAACATGTCCATAACTTGTACATGAACATTCACAGCAGCATTGTTCATAATAAACAGAGTGAAAACAACCCAAATGCCTACTGACTGAAGAGTGGATACATAAAATGTGGTATATCCACACAATGAAATACTACTCAGTAATACGTGGCTGATAGCAAGTTATCAGTGGAAGAAAATTCTGTCTACCTGTGCATTCCCATATGTGCTTAAAGGATTCAAAATAAAGTGTTAAAAGACCAAACTGTCTTAAGAGAACCAACTCTACCCTCACTAGTCTCTCCCAAATGATGAGTCCAATAGAAGTGCAGCATTCTAGTTTTACCCATATTCCAACATTTTGAACTACCCTCTCAATACCTGCCCAGGATATGGCTGCTACATTTCTCTTCTCCCCATTCTTACAGGTTTCCCAAGCAATTGGTGAACAGTGAAGGCTGAGGAGGCATAAGGCCTGTCAGCTTGTGAGTTCATAGCTACTTACCCCCTGACTCAACCAACCTCATAGTCAAGTACTCCTCAACAGAGACCATAGACCTTTCAACTATCAACAGCCATCACCAGCTACTGCCAAACACAAATGAAACCCATTCCCCAGTCCCCAAAACACTCTCCTCCCACTCTGATGCTCCTAGACAACCTGTTCATAGAACCATCATCCGCTAACACTTCTCATTCTTCCCAAATTGCAAACATTTCCAAATAAAGATGGCATCCATAACTAGTGATTCCAACCACCATCAAACAGAAAGCTCTCAAGTCCCTTGCCATTCGTCCATATTTAGTAAATGGACGGTCCACCTGGACTTTCTCATAAACAACCAGTCCAAACACCAATTCCCAAATACTAGTAAGTCATTTTGAAGTCAGGCATCATTACATGATTACAGAAGGATGATACATCATTGTACTGAGTTCCTGTTAAGCGATATAACTTCTTTCAGGTAACACTGCAACTTAAAACCCCAAAGTCATTGCTCACGCAAAGAAAAAAGGTGGCTTTAATTTTAAAAAATGCAAACCCACGAACACATTCTAACAACAACAACAAGAAACACAGAGAAAAGGCATTGTCTTGGTTCATCTATTAAGCCCTTAGCTTTAGACAAAATATTCTCAAAATACTTTTTGGGGGATGAAGAGTCAGTTAAAACAAAAATTTTCTCAACTTATAAAACTACAGGGTGGGGTGTCCCTTATCCAAAATGCTTGGGACCAGAAATGTTAGATTTCAGATTTTTTTCAGATTCTGAAATATTTGCATTACACTAACCAGTTGAGAATCCCTAATCTGAAAATCTGAAATGCTCCAATGAACATTGCCTTTGAGCATCATGTCAGCACTCAAAACAGTTTCAGATTTTGGAGCATTTCAGATTTCAGATTTTCAGATTAAGGATACACAATCTGTGATACCTGACCACGGAAGAACTTGGAATATGAACAAAATGAAAGCATCAAAAATCCCATTACCAAAGAGGCAGATTGGGGACAGAATTTCATTTTTTTCTGTGTATGTCACAAAATTCTTTTGTAAAATAGAGATGGGGCCAGGCACAGCGGCTCACGCCTGTAATCCCAGCACTTCAGGAGGCTGAGGCGGGCAGATCACGAGGTCAAGAGATCGAGACCATCCTGGCCAACACGGTGAAACCCCGTCTCTACTAAAAGTACAAAAATTAGCTGGGTGTGGTGGCGGGCGCCTGTAATCCCAGCTGCTTGGGAGGCTGAGGCAGAAGAATCGCTTAAACTCGAGAGGTGGAGGTTGCAGTAAGCCAAGATCGCGCCACTGCACTCCAGCCTGGCGACAGAGTGAGACTCCGTCTTAAAAAAAAAAAAAAAAACAGAGACGGGTTTTGCCATGTTGCCCAGGCTGGTCTCGAACTCCTGGGATCAAGCCATCCACCCTTCTTGGCCTCTCAAAGTGCTGGGATTACAGGTGTGAGCCACCGTGACTGGTCCTTCTTTTTAAATTAGGATCATATGACACATTGCTTAATATTCTGCTTTTTTCACTTATGAGCATTTTCCCCTGACATTAAGTATTCTCAAACTATCTAGATGTCTGCATAGTACTCTACTATAAGAACAAAAGTATTATCATTTAGCTAGCCCTTTATTATTACATGTTCATTGTTAGTAATTTTCTATTACAAATAACATGTTAGTGAACATCCTTACATGTAAGTCTTGAGATATACATCTTTGACTTTTTTTTTTTTTCTGAGACAGAGTCTCATTCTGTTGCTAGCTGGTCTTGAGCTCCTGAGCTCAAGTGATCCATCCACCTCAGCCTCCCAAAGTACTGGGATTACAGGCATAAGCCACCGCACCCAGCCCATCTTCAACTTTTTTTAAGGATAAACTCGTAGAAGAAAAACTGTTGAGTCAAGGGGTATGAGTATTATTATTATCATTTTTATTTATTTATTGTTTTTTGGAGACGGAGTCTCGCTCTGTTGCCCAGGCTGGAGTGCAGTGGCACGATCTTGGCTCACTGCAACCTCCGACTTCTGGGCTCGAGCAATTCTCCTGCCTCAGCCTCCGGAGTAGCTGGGACTACAAGTGCGTGCCACCACACCCAGCTAATTTTTTGTATTTTTAGTAGAGACGGGGTTTCACCATGTTGGCCAGGATGGTCTCAATCTCCTGACCTCGTGATCTGCCTGCCTCAGCCTCCCAAAGTGCTAGGATTACAGGTGTAATCCTAGTAATCCTTTGCACCCAGCCAAAGTAGTAACTTTATATAATGAAATCTTTAAGTAGCCCTCCTCTAAACTGTGAAAACTTAGGAAAAAAAAAAATGTTCCCCCAAAGACTATATAATCAAACAAAACAAAGTGCTGGGATTACAGGTGTGAGCCACTGCGCCCGGCCGGGGTATGAGTATTTTTAAGACTCTTGATACATTGTACCGCTACAAGCAACTTTCCCCACCAGCAGTGTGTAAGTATCTGTTTTCTTGTATCTTTTTATAAAAATGATTGTTAATTTTATTTTAGACTCTCCTCTTTGGGTAGCTTTTAAAATGGCTTTTTTTTTTTTTTTTTTTCCTTTTTGGCCTTAATCCAGGGTTCTTTTGGAATTCTTGCTGTCCCACAATGTCCTTGTTCCTACTTTGTCCAAGGCAAGTCCACCGAGTTAAACATAAACGCACATACTAGTTACACACGGGACATTATAAGCTGCCCATGTAGGATAAGGTCCACAAGTCCAGGAATACTGCTACTTTAAATAAAGCAAAAACTTAATGCTTTAGGAGAAAATAAAGGTGCCAAAATGTGTGGAGATTTAGGTAATTTGGCAATTCTCAGAGCTCAGATTACACCAGGAAACAAGTTTAGTGCCAACACACAAACACTTGGAAAGTGTAAAGAGGAACAAATGGCACCCCTCCCCCTTCTTATGTGTGTTAATCACACTATAATAAAAATAAGAAGTAAATCAAGTAGCTTCAGTAACCACCACCGCATCTACTTCAAAATTAGCTCACAACTAGGACAATCCTATGAACTTAAAACTGTTTGATTCGGCACTAATATCCCTGCCACACATACACAAACATGCACCCTCTCCAAACCTCATATTTTAGAGAGAGAAAACACAGGCTGAGGGACGCTGGGAACCCTAAAAGAAATGTGCTAACAGCAGGCCTCTACCCCCAGCCTGGTAAATCTCTCATCTATAATCCAACATGAGAGACAACAGGCAAACAGCAAGAGGTCATCGTCAAAGGATCGGTTGCTAAGGGAAGCAAGTGTAGAGGCAGCAAGCATGTCCCCATCAAAGTCCAGCAGCTGCAGAAGAACCACAAAGGTACAGCTCCCTTCAGACCGCAGCAAGAATGGGGCGGGGGGCGGGGGGTGGAACTGGGGGAGGACCCCCGGGGTAGGGGAGACAGAAGGAGGAGGAGGGACAGAGAGAAAAACATCAGACCAGCAGCAGCTGCCCAGTGGAACATAAAACCTGGTAGTTTTCACTGTTCAACAAGGGGGAAATAGGGTAAAGAAGAAATACAGAAAAATAGCATTTTCTGAACATACATTTTAAGTGCTAGTCAAATCTTTCAACATACCTGCAAGATGGTCAGATAAAGCCCACAGCTCTGGAAATAGCAGCCATTAGTGATAAAAAGCGGACAGTACCAGCTTTAAGGACATCTTAGTACACATATGATCCTGTCTCGGTAAAAAAAATCTCTAAAATCCTTAGTCCAAAATGTCTCCATCCCAAAAGGGCAACACCAATCACACAGAAGAGGGGACTTATCACTGGTTCAGAGTCTAAATAGGGGAATCTGAGGGCACTTCTTAATTTGAGTAGAAGCTGCTCTCATTTTTCCAGTTGAAAGACACAAGGGTCAATAGAGTTTGCAGCTCTTAAGTGGACACCTCAGTCTCTTTCACATCTGTAAGATGTGTAAGAGACCGCTAGAGAATCAAATTCCATTCTCTCACTCTGGAGAAAGATCTTGGGATACACTAAGAGACTTGCCCGAGGTAACTCAGCTCATCTGGAGCCCAGGTAATCTCCCAACTCCCAGGCCAAAGTTCTTTCTACTGACGAGCTACAACTATGAAGGTCTAGGGACAAGAAGGAAAGGGGCTAAAAGCTTGCATTCGTCACTTAGTTTCTGGTTGCTACCAAGGCTTGATGTGCTATACGAAAGTGCTAGGTCTTTCTTCTTGTCCAAAAAAAGAACAGTCTACCTGTTGGTTTTAGTAGGTTTTCAGAGAAGTCAGGTTATCAGGCAGTTGGGCACATCTGTACAGCCTCATCCAGGCTCTCTGTGTCTGCGTCACGCCACATCACATAGCTCCAGACAAGCTTTTTTGACAAACTTTTCAGATCCTCAAAGAACGTATGATTTGCTCAAAATTATTTCCTAAAATAGGTGAGAGGTTCACAGGGCTAGAGGTACACATTTGGCTTCAGGCCTGAAACTGCATCAAAGAACCACATCCCAAGTGCAGTACAAAACTAAATGGCACCAGAAATTTCTTCCAGCTTAAACACTCAGAAGTCAAAGACTTACGTAGTCTGGTTTGTTTTTGTTGTTGTTGTTGTTGTTTTGTTTTTGAGACAGTTTAGCTCTTGTTGCCCAGGCTGGAGTGCAATGGTGCGATCTCTGCTCACTGCGACCTCCACCTCCTGGGTCCAAGAGATTCTCCCACCTCAGCCTCCCGAGTAGCTGGGATTACAGGCACATGCCACCACGCCCAGCTAATTTTTGTACTTTTAGTAGAGACAGGCTTTCACCATGTTGGCTAGGCTGGTCCTGGACTATGGGCCTCAAGTGACCCACCTGCCTCAGCCTCCCAAAGTGCTGGGATTACAGGTGTGAGCCATGGTGCCCAGTCGAACAGTCAGTTTTTAATCAATGGGTCTGTCTTCACCACATTTTGCAGATATAAAACATCCCAGGTTAGAAGCAAAGATAAAACAACATTTTAATGGCTCTTCAATAAGCCAAGATTTTATCTATATTTGTCCTCAGCCAAGTGGAACAGAGAAAAGGAAAACGAGAAATTTTAAAAAATAAAAGTAATAAAGTCATCTTATTTTATCAGTTTGGCAAGCTTAGAATTGTATATATAGGATTTTAGTAGTGACAATTAGGGTGAAGCTGAAATTGAATTTCTAAAATGAAAAATAAATTAGTTAAATTAATTAAGACCAAAAACCTCCTCTGAATTCAAATCAATAAAAATATAAATTTGCACTACTCCAGATGGCTTATAGCCACGCATCTAATAAACAAGCAGGTGCACCCAGACAGCATGTAAAGGACTCTTGATTTCCCTCCCTGGCTGCCACCACCACCACCAGCATCTAAGCCAACCATTTTTGCAATGATAGGATTTCCAAGTCCCCTACCCTGCTCTTCTCGTTTTAATGCCAGAGGAAAATAAAAGTATGGGGAGAGATGTAGGTGCTTATTTACATGAAGAAAGACTTCCTGAAGCCCTTTTGCTTCTGTCACTAAACATGCTAGAGAACTGAAGTCCAGAAAGGGGGAGGGAAAAAAAAAAGGGAATCAGGAGGGTGACCAAACTGCTTAAAATGGAACAATTGTCCATAACATGAACAACTTCCATGAAATAAATTTCTGTAACATTTTGGTCATTTTTATAAATTTTTTTCTGGGTTAGGGGGCTGAAACCATCAGGCTTCTGGCTGCAATGGTAAATTATGGAGGAGAGTAAATACCTAGTGGTTCGTCTCTTTTCCAGTTCACACCCAGAAATTAATTTTAAAAGATCCAACCCAACCCCCTACCCAAAGAATCAGACTCACTCCTGCCCTTTGAACCTTCTGAAGGCTGAGGAGGAAGACCTCCGTGGCCCCAGGTCAGGCGCTGCAGTCTCTGAAGGGGAGGGCAAGAGCCTCTGAATGACCAGATTAAGTGTGAATGGAAGAAGAACCTGTGATTAAGTTTTCTAAATCGTTGGCTCGCTTAAGAGGCAGCAATCTCCTATTTAAAAAAAAAAAAAAAAAAAAAAAAGGCAGAAACCTAGTGTGGCTCTGTAACTGCCCTCCAAAAAGAATCCTGCTCTTCAGATCTAGGAGAGTGGATTTTCACATACTCTAACAAGTTTAGCTGATTTTCCAGAAGGAGAAAAAAATAACCATACCTCTCAAGATTACTATTTAGACAGTTCAGGTTGACATGGAACATGTTTTAACTACCAATCTTTCTAGGACAAACTCAGAAATTTATCCAAGCCCTGTAATCCCAGCACTTTGGGAGGCCGAGGTGGGCAGATCATAAGGTCAGGAGATCGAGAGCATCTTGGCTAACACGGTGAAACCTCATCTCTACTAAAAATACAAAAAATTAGCCGGGCATGGTGGCAGGCGCCTGTAGTCCCAGCTACTCAGGAGGCTGAGGCAGGAGAATGGCGTGAACCCGGGAGGCGGAGCTTGCAGTGAGCGAGATCGCCCCACTGCACTCCAGCCTGGAGGACAGAGCGAGAGTCCGTGTCAAAAAAAAAAAAGAAAAAGAAAAAGAAATTTATCCAAGCCATTACACAGCAAAGAAACTAGTCTTTCCCTTAATTCATTTAGCCTTGTCTTCAACCAAAACTTCTTTACAGTATTATTCCAACTTCACTGGCCCAAAATCTCTGCCAGAATGCTGTCTCCTCTAAGCACCAGCAGGAAAGGAAAAGAACGGGCAGCATTTTATCTAACCTGTGGCAGTCTGGTAAGAATTGCCCTGGCTATACAAGACATAGGCCTGCTGAGGTTTTGTTCTGCTTTTCTATGTTGGGGGGAAAAATATCAACATAAATCTTGCCTCCCAGTGAAAGACCTGAGGATTAAGTTAACTCATAATGAGGACTATTCATATATCAAGACATAATTCATTAAAAATCTTTTTGAATAAAATGTTCAATGGCCCTTCTATGTTAAACTCAAGTTTGGGTGTCAAAGGCTAATGCCTAAAAAACCAGTGGGGGAGGCCAGGCGCAGTGGTTCACGCCTGTAATCCCAGCACTTTGGGAGGCCAAGGCAGGCAGATCACGAGGTCAGGAGATCGAGACCATCCTGGGATAACATGGTGAAACTTCGTCTCTACTAAAAATACAAAAAATTAGCCGGGCATGGTGGCGGGCGCCTATAGTCTCAGCTACTCTGGAGGCTGAGGCAGGAGAATGGCGTGAACCCGGGAGGTGGAGCTTGCAGTGAGCCGAGATCGCGCGACTGCACTGCAGCCTGGGCGACACAGTGAGACTCATCTCAAAACAACAACAACAACAACAACAAAAAAAAACCCAGTGGGGGAAGGATGGTTGGAAGAGACGGAAAAAACTCTTCAAAAACCATAACATGTAAGCTCCATCTGACTTGGGGTGTAGGATGTGGGCCCTTTCTACAGCATCTGGTTCTACAACTAATATTTAATGTGCTTCCATTAAACTGCAGGGGACACAAGAATGAAAGGCACAGATTCTGCCCTCCAAGAAACTGTAGTTGCAGAGGAGAGATGGCACAAACAGGATAACATGTAAATGGGAGTGAGGCCCATTCAGAGAATGCTCCCAGGATGCAAAGACTGGGGGCACAGGGGTTCAGGGAGGGCTTCAGGATTTGGTCTTAGAGATAAAAGACCGGGGGATTTGGTTCTTTCCTTGTTTCTGTCTGGAACTTTCCAAGGACTTTTAAAGGCAGGTTTCCCTCAGCAACTGATGTGGCAGAGATTATACATTTATGCTAAATATACTAAACACATTATATATACATATTTACTAAGCAGAACAATAGCTAGTTCTTATATGTATTTATTTAATCGTAACCCGAACAGCCATATGAAGTATATTTTGAGAGTTTTTGTTTTTGTGTGTGGTGTTTTTTTTTTTTTTTTTTTTTTTTTGAGCCAGAGCCTCACTGTTGCCCAGGCTGGAGTGCAGTGACACAATCTTGGCTCACTGCTACCTCCGCCTCCCAGGTTCAAGCTATTCTCCTGCCTCAGCCTGGGATTACAGGCACATACCACCATGCCCAGCTAATTTTGTATTTTTAGTAAAGACAGAGTTTTGCCATGTTGGCCAGGCTGGTCTCAAACTCCTGGCCTCAAGCAATCTGCTAGACTTGGCCTCCCAAAGCGCTGGGATTACAGGCATGAGCCACTGTGCCTGGCCTATTTTGAGATATTCATAACAAAAACTCAGAGAGGTTAATTGCCTTCTCTAGAGTCTCACAGCTAAACAGTAATATTCAGAATTAGAACTCGGGTCTGATTGCCAAATCTGATGCTACACTTCCATCTGTTCTGCCATGGTTCCAAGCACATGCCCTACTTCCAGTGGATTTTTTAAGGTATCCAAAACCCACCTTACAACTTAAAAACTCTAATGTAATACTTATCACATAATCATTTGTTTTATATATAACTCTCCCCTCAGCTATGAGACTGTGAGTTCCCTAAGCATATCCTTCACCTTCCTATTCTGGCACTAGGTGTAGCACACAGGAAGACTCCATAAACTAAGCAATGTGCACCCTAAGCTGAACAGCTCATGGCACCCAAAATACCAGAGACAGCCTGCTTCAGCTAGAAAGTCGTCAAAAGTTTTTGCTCACTTAACCTCCCTGACCTTCAGTTTCCTCATCTGTTAACAGGGATAATGATACCTATGTCATAAGACTGTTTTGATAACTGGGTTAGATAATATATGCTAAGTGCTTGGCAGTGCCTAGAACACAGTAAGTACTCCACAAAGGAGGACAAATAATCTCTAACCTCCAATTTAAGATAAAAGGGAGGTGTGCCAGACCTCACCTTTAATCTGCTAGATTAAAATAGATAAGATATATTTTAAAAGGGTGTAAAACAATGTGTTGTCCATTAAAAATAATGCAGATCTAGATATACTGAAAAAAAGCTTTTAAGACATATTTAAATGAAAAAGCATGTCCCAAAATAAGATGGATGGGTGTGTGTGCATAATTACATGTGTATATAAATATACAAAAAATACTCTGAAATATATAGGAAGTGGGATGGTAGGAGTGAAGAGGCTCTCTGTCATTATGTATTTCTGATATTCGAATCCTATGAAAATACATTCATGTATTTTCAATAAAAACAGTAACAATGTGGAGTTTAGTTAACAGTAATGTATCAATGTTGGCTCCTTTGTTCTGACAAATGTTCCATAATGGTGTAAGATATTAACAATAAGCGCCGGGCGCGGTGGCTCAAGCCTGTAATCCCAGCACTTTGGGAGGCCGAGACGGGCGGATCACAAGGTCAGGAGATCGAGACCATCCTGGCGAACCCGGCGAAACCCCATCTCTACTAAAAAATACAAAAAACTAGCCGGGCGAGGTGGCGGGCGCCTGTAGTCCCAGCTACTCGGGAGGCTGAGGCAGGAGAATGGCGTGAACCCGGGAGGCGGAGCTTGCAGTGAGCTGAGATCCGGCCACTGCACTCCAGCCTGGGTGACAGAGCAAGACCCCGTCTCAAAAAAAAAAAAAAAAAGATATTAACAATAAGAGAAACTGCGGACTGGGTATACAGGAGCCCTCTGTTCTATCTTTGCAACTTTTCCACAAATCTAAAACTATTCCAAAAGAAAGAAGGTAGTTTTTTTAAAAAGCAACATTATGTACAGCACAAAACTATCGTCGTTTTTAAAAATATGTCCATATATGTATGAATATATTCATTATACCCTAAAATGTTAACAGTGGTTCTCTCCTGAGTGGTAAGACTGAAGATGATGTTAATTTCTTTTTTTTATTTCTTTTTCTTTTTTTTTTTTTTTTGAGACGGAGTCTCGCTCTGCCGCCCAGGCTGGAGTGCAGTGGCCGGATCTCAGCTCACTGCAAGCTCCGCCTCCCGGGTTCACACCATTCTCCTGCCTCAGCCTCCCGAGTAGCTGGGACTACAGGCGCCCGCCACCGCGCCCGGCTAGTTTTTTGTATTTTTTAGTAGAGACGGGGTTTCACCGTGTTAGCCAGGATGGTCTCGATCTCCTGACCTCGTGATCCGCCCGTCTCGGCCTCCCAAAGTGCTGGGATTACAGGCTTGAGCCACCGCGCCCGGCCGATGATGTTAATTTCTTTGTACCATCTAGATCAGTGGTTCTCAAAGGGTGGTTGCCAGGTCAGCCGCAGTAGCAGCAGCATCTGGGAACTTGTTAGAAATGCAAATGCTCAGGCCCCACCCCAAAGCTACTGATCAGACACTCTAGAGGTGGGGCCAGATGATTCTGATAGACGCAAGTTTGAGAACACTGTTCTAGATCACAGAAACTGGTTTTGTAACAAGTGCCACTTTTATAGTCACAATAATAGAACAATGAAACTTGAAAAAGGGGTCAGTATGTTGATGGATGAACAGCATTTTAAGAGCTGACACATGCCCAAACAGTACACGCACCAGGAGGGAGGCGCAGTCTAATTCAAGCTCACACTGACCTGTTCTGTCCAGTCCCCAGCCCCAGCCACCACTAAAGCCAGCTTCCATGGAACCCTCTGGGATCCCTACAGTGATAAATCTCAGACAAACAAGTCTGGCATGAGTTTTTTCCTTTCCTTTTGTTAAATACATACATACATATATATACACACACACACACACATATATATACACACACACATATATATACACACATATATATATATATTTTTTAAGAGAGAAGTAGGTTGGCAGCAGATTACCATCTTCATCTTCAAATGTATGGCCTCTAGTCTCAATTTTATAATAACAGCACCAGCCAGGGCATGACAACTAAGAGTTTAAAAGATAAGAGACTCATCTGCACATTTTAAAAAGAATCCTAAACCTGCATGCAGTAGCAGCTCAGATGAATGAGGTGTCATGTTAAGTTACAAGCCCTGGCTTTGGGATGGCTGCTCAATGCCCTTCTTTGATCCTGTTCCATGGTCCAGGTAGATTTATAATCCCCAGCTGGCTTCTTTCCCTCCTACTACATTCTGAGACTCCTTGGACAGTGCAGGACTCCAGCTATTGGAGAAGACGCCTAGAATTTTTATTTCAGCTTTACTCTCAGAGGCAGTCGAGGGACTGTTTTTGTCTATTAGCAAAACGATGAAAGCCATGGTAAAGAAAAGCACAGAAATCCAACCTTAGAAAAAGAATCACTACTTTTTAGAGCCACTTAATTTATTTCTACTCTGTGGATGAAAAAACCAAGGTGGGCAGGAGTAAAGTAAATATAAACTGATCAGAAGGAACCCACCCACCACCAAGTAGCTACTCAGGGCACTTCCTGGGCCCAGGAAGCAGGGGCCACAATCCCAGGTGCTCCCAGGAGCCTGCTGTTCTGCCAGGGCATCCGGCGAGTGGACCTCAGGATCCCAGGAGAGGTGCTGGGGCACTAGGAGCTGAAAGGAGTCAGGGTTGCCTGCTGATGTACTCCAGGGCAGGGGACACACCTTGTCAAGGCAGGAGACCACACAGGGTGGCATGCTGGGTGGGCATGATGGCCACGACACCTAGGCTGAATAGGTAGAAGTGAGAGATGGACCAAGCTGGACAAGTGGCCAGGGCTCTGGCTCTGGGGCGTGGCTGAGTCAGGTCAGGACTCTCAGCCAGAGAGGATAAGGAAAAAAAAACTGGAGTGCAGAGAGGAGACAATTTTCCCTGATCAGGGACCTATGGCCGAAAGACCTTTGCAAGATATTAGGAGCACCAGTAAGTGGAGATTCACAATAAAAGCCCCAAGGTGAAAGAAAACTATGGCAGTTGGGAGGGAGTGACCAACTGACTCAGAGAAACCTGTGCCAAGGACAACATGGAGCGCTTAGCTTCCTAAATTACCCTGTGTTCACTCTGCACCACTGAGCTCCCCTCATATCACGGAGGGCACCAGAAGAGGCAGAGGGGTTCAATATGCCCTGGTGGTGATGGATGGGAAGTACAGGCAGCACCTTGAAGCAAATGTATCATCTACTCTCCTCTCCCCACTGTCTGGGGTAGTGGGATGGTTGGGAATTCGGGTGGGGGAGCCATTTTGAAGACCCTAAGAGAATACCTTGCTGCTGGTGAAAGTGATCCTACATCAGATTTAAGAAAATGGATTCTATCATAAACCACAGTGAGAGATTGTAGAGAATCATTTTCTGCAGCCAATGAAGGGTGGAACTGAACAAATCTAAGAGGGGATGGGAGGAGGTAGCAGGCTGATCCGAGGTGGCTGGCCAGATCTGTGTCAGGGATGTTGGTGTGGGCACCCAACCCACACATTACTTCAACAGAGACAAGCCAGCCTCCAAGTGCACAAAGACAGCAGTCTTGACCCCAAGGAGTGGAGCCTAGTGAGGATATTTCAGGCAAAGAACCTGGAATGAGAGAAATGAACTGAGGACACGGGCAGAGCACCCAGAAGGCAAAGCCACAGAACAACAGAGCTAAGGGCAGAGAGGAATGACTGGAAATCTGACAACGAGTAGTCTTCACCACATGGGTGTCAGGGTGGGCTGCCCCCATAAGGCCGGAGTGAATCATGTGACTGGGGCACTCACAGTGGGACCTCTAGGGGCAAAGGGCAGGTACACAGGCAACCTTAAAAACCTTCCACTAGGCCGCACGCGGTGGCTCATGCCTGTAATCCCAGCACTTTGGGAGGCTGAGATGGGCAGATCATGAGGTCAGGAGATCAAGACCATCCCGGCTAACACAGTGAAACCCCGTCTCTACTAAAAATATAAAAAAATTAGCTGGGCGAGGTGGCGGGCGCCTGTAGTCCCAGCTACTCGGGAGGCTGAAGCAGGAGAATGGCGTGAACCCGGGAGGCGGAGCTTGCAGTGAGCTGAGATCAAGCCACTGCACTCCAGCCTGGGAGACTCCGTCTCAAAAAACAAACAAACAAACAAAAAACCTTCCACTAAGGGGTCTGTGTGCTTGTGTCTCAAATGGAAAGAATCAAGTTATTCTGAAATTCCATCCTAGACAAGCCCTATTAAGAGAAAAAGAAAGGAAGAATCCAGAACCATAGCACATCCAGAAAGCAAGGCAATGCCTGAAGTTTCCAGAAGAAAAGTGAAACCCAGCAGCCTACGCTAAGTGCCTAAATTATAAGCCATGATGGGGTTGCGTTATCGTGCATCTAGCATACCCTACATTCAGAGACGTCCTGGGCCAGCAAGTCAAGTAACAAGTGTATAGGATAATCCCATTTATGCAAAACCTGTGTGAGTATAGAGTATAGAGAAATGCACAGAAAAGAAAAACTGGAAACCCAGCTGGTCCCAGTGGTATCTACAGGAAAAACAGGATGGGAGGGTTTCCCCTTTTTAATCAATACACTTTTTTTTTTTTTTTTTTGAGACAGAGTCTCGCTCTGTCACCCAGACTGGAGTGCAGTGGCACGATCTCGGCTCTCTGCAGCCTCCACCTCCCAGGTTCAAGCGATTCTTGTGCTTCAGCCTCCGGAGTAGCTGGGACTACAGGCATCCGCCACCATACCCAGCTAATATTTGTATTTTTAGTAGAGATGGGGTTTCACCATGTTGGCCAGGCTGGTCTTGAACTCCTGACCCCGAGTGATCTACCTGCCTCAGCCTCCCAAAGTGCTGCCTCAGCCTCCCACTGTGCCCAACCTAATCGATATACTTTTTCACTGTTTAGATTTTAACAAGTATGTCTTCTTGCATTACAGGAGTAATTATTTTCTTTCTTACTTCAACATTCGGGGAAACAGGGGTAATTCTTTAAGACTTTTTGTTGTTGTTGTTTAACAAAATTTAAGTCCAAGAGAGTTGAGTGATGGCTATCAATGAATGGCTTTTGATGCCAAGTCTCAATGCACCTCATCAGCTCTTTTTCCAAAGGGTATTTGAGAGTAAATAAGAGACAGAGAGAAATGGCCACTCCAAAGCACTCTATATAGAAACAGGCTAAAATTTTATGGGGCCCTCTAGGCTCAGAAGCTATTAGGCACGACAGCTCCAAACAGCTAGGTGGTAACGAAAGCACTCCAGAGGAGCCACTCAAGAGTCTCCAAGACCTTCCCATTTGGAAGCTGGAAAGTACTTTTGTTCTCAGGGTTTCAGTTTCTGGGTCACCCAGCCTTTTGTTAATAACCAAATGAACACATCTGCAGTACAGCAGTACCCACTTTGTTCCTTCCCCCAAATATGAATGACCTGGAGAGCATTAATACATCAGGTCCTTAAGCAGAAAGCACTCAGCTGTGTTTAACTGCACCCCACCATCATTCCATCTCCACAGAGCAACTCTAATGAGTATCCCAAATAAGAAAAGCAGTACCACTCACCATGATACAGAGAAATAATCACTCAGTCCTCTTCCCCAGACCCAGGTGAGGGTGAGGGTAAGGGTGAGGGAGACGGAGAGGGAGAGGGACAGGGTGTGTGTGTGTGTGTGTGTGTGTGTGTGTGTGTGTGTGTATGTGTGCGTGTGTGTGTGTGTGTGGTGGGGGTGTGAGAGGAGTTTACAAAATATTAAGGAGGCAAACTCTCCATACCCACAAGGCCAGAGTTTCTTTGGACATAATCAAGAATCTTCCTTTGATGTGGCCTAATGTCTATTCTCATCCTGTTCTAGCATCTCCTCAGAGGAAAAACAAAGCTCCACTGCCAGAAAATGTTCCAAGTAATTGTTGATAACAGATAATAGCAGAGGAAGCCCTTTGGTTAATGTTTAAACATGGCAGAGGTAACATTAACTCCTTAATCGTTATCATGAGCACCAGGAGACCTGAACATTAATGCACTGGGGTCATGGCTCATAGGAAAACTGACTGCTTCATTCAGGCTCAGGAATGCTCTTTATAAAAAATCCCAATAACACCTAAAACTGCTTTGAATTACCATATTGCTCAAACTTAAATTGATTCATTTTTAAACAACTATAATGTATAATCCCCCAGTGTTTAAAAGCAGATTCCAATAATTTCCAGAGAAGTTAAGGAGAAGAAAGGGAAGATGATGGTAGAGTTGGGATATAATTGAGAAGAATGCGTTAGTTCATGAGTTTAGATGATATTTTTAAAACCACAAGCTATTAAAATACAGGTTTGCTATGAAAGGGAAGTCTGTATTCTAAAATGTCAGATGATGTACTTTGGAAGATTTGGCCACTATCATAGGTGGAACACACACTTCATCCTAATATAAACCTTGGCAATCTTTGTTTCCATATAATTAGCCGTTTTGCTCTTTCATTAAGGTAGAAGAAGGGAGAGGAAGGGGGCATGGGGAAGATCAGAGACAACAGACAGTATCTCTTAGAGAAGACACGTATTAAAGATTTACTGCTGGTATCAAGAAGGCTACAGAGCTCCTGATGAATCTCTTCTCAGCCTTTTGGCTGAGATCAAGTGCAGAGCTCCTGATGGGCAGACAGACATTTGGTGACCTTCTTCTCTGATGGTTCTTAAGGAGAGCCAACCATGGCCAGTAACAACCCAAGACAAGGATTCAAGGCAATACGGGTCAGCTCTGCCCAGGCTTTTGGGGTTCTAGTTGCAGAAGGCCCACTTTTCTGCCTGGTTTTGCCTCTCAGCTGAGTCAATGCAGGGCAGACTGGCAATGTATCTTAGATCAAGATGAAGAGCAGCATGGTAATAGATCACAAGGACACACACGCAAAGACCCAATGTTGCTAGGTGGCTACTACACTCTCACACTGCCTGAGATTCTGTACATGCCAATAGGGAACCTGTCATCAGCAAAATGGACATTTTGTATTCACTCCAAAGGCAGCGGGCACCAGGAAAAGTCAGGTTCCCTCCACTCATGTGGATCACTGATCAAAGATCAAAGAGGAAACCGGTTACATTCTTATTCAACAAAGCTAAGATTTTTTTTTTTTAACCTGGGTGACCTTTGAGATACCGGCCTTATTTTACAGGTGAGGAAACCAAGGCCAGGAGAGGGAACAGCCTCCCCAGCTAAGATAAGCCATCAGTTCTTCCACCTCCCATTTATCACAGAGACCTCTGCTTCAATCCTTTCAACCCTGGTTACAAACAGGCACTCAGTGATGACCACAGGTGTGGCTGAACGGGTCTTCTCCACGCTAGAGCAGAAGAAGGTTATCATCTAAGCCTCAGCTACAGGTGCCACACAGTATACCCGTCTCTTCCATGGCCTCTGTCCCAAGCTGGCCCATGCCTAGAGTTCTCAAGCTGTGTACAGTAATGCATCACTGAGCTCAGCATATCCCCATTATGCCGTCTGCCTTCTCTGTCCATAGGAACCTCACCCGTATTTTGCCATTTGACCAAAGTTTAGCTGAGTAAGACCAAAGTTCAGCTGTTACTCACACATTCTCTTTACATGTCTAGCCCAGTGGAACTGGGCAGGAAGAGTCCTCCTGATTCTAGGGTGACAATGTGCTAGGACCTGGTTTGTCAAGTACAATGTTGGCTCCACAGGGCAGGGGTTTTTGTCTTTTCCACTGCAATATTCCCAGTACCTTATACAGTACCTTGCATTGTTGCACAGATGGACAGACGGATGGGTAGGTGGACAGATGGGTGTGTGGACAGATGGACAGATGGGTGGATAGATGGATGGGGTTCCCTAACAAAGTAGTAACCTCTTTGTTTCCCCTTTTGTCAAGACAGTAATGCCAGTCTAACAGCAGAATTTCTGCTGTACTCAAGAGAGACTTGGACCAATAATCCCAGGGTTTCCCTCATGAGAACTGCCGTACAATTTCAGTCTTCTTCAGGTTACACAAGAACTCACAAAGTAACATCTTCACCTACTGGGCCAAAACTGGGAGATTCTAGCTTTCTTTGGGGCCCAGGGAGCAAGGTTACAGAGAGCAATTGGATCTGCTCCATTTGACACGGGTTCAGTTTCTCTAACACATGAAGTTCCACAACAAAGGGTCCTTCAAGGTATGAACATCGGTGCAAGATTTATCTAACCATTCAATGGGACAAGACTAGCAGACAGCTCTAATTTTAGTCAAACTGCTGACGAATCACTGGAAGACAAAAGAGGCATACTGGCAAAAATAAATAGAATTTCTTACTTTCCAGAAGACCCTAAAGTGTTGCACTGAAAAGACTACTTCTTCTCCTCCAGGGTGGCACAATCTTCATGATGTCACTCACTTTGTATATACATCAAAGCATGGGTAAAGGACTTGTGATGAGAACCTTGGCTGCCTCTTACACTCTGGCCAAACCCTTGGTATTCTCACTCCCTGCCTGCTCGCTGGGTTTATCACTGAGAAGTCAGTAATCTCCACTCAAGCAAAACCTATGACAAAGACCCAGCCATGTGATGTGCCTCCACCTTCAGCATGGCAGGAGCCCAAAGCTGTTTCTGCAAGAGTGGGTATAAATTTGCATTGAGCAAGGCCCCCTCCGTTCCTCTTCTGACCTAAATCTCTCACTGTGAGGCTCAAGTGCTCTGTGCTTAAAGAGCAAAGGCTAGCTAACACATTCTCAGAAGTGCACATCTCGGGTTCAGCAATAACCAGCTCATTAATAACATACTAGTGTGCCATGGAACATTTATAAAGGCATTTCCTGTTATGTGGCCTGTGTGTAACCTGCAGGATAACCTGCTCCGTAGTCAAGACAAGCATTACTATCATTCCCATTTGACAGATAAGCAACCTGAGGCTTGTGGCTACTGATGGGCTTGTCCCAAAACCATGGAGAAAGCAACAGAACCAGGGTTTGAACCCAATCTTCCGACTCTCAAATTGGAACCATCCTCTGGGGGCCTTTCCATGAACTTCAGAATACGGCAGGGGCTATTAGCAGACCTATAACTTCAGCCTGCACACACTGCAGACTGCTGGCTGGGAAACTACTCTAGTACCTCCACACACCACTGCTCCCACCAGCTGAGCTATATGTGTTTCTAGATCTGTTTATGCAGACTCACCTCCTACAGTTATGTAACTGATTTCAATATTAAGCAATGCAAAATATACAATTTTATTATATGAACACTAAGTTGAATATACTTCGAAAAGAAAGACTAAATGAAGGCAAATAACTACAAAAAAAAACAAAAAACAAAAAACAAAAAAAAACACCTGAGAGCTAAGTGCAACTTTTGAAGACCAAAAAAAGCAAGATTCTAGATAGTTCCTGATAGCTTTACAAGTGTTTATAAGTATTTGCTCTGCTTTGAAAAAACAAATAAAAAACCCATCAGAAATGTACATTTTCATTTTTTCTTTTTAAATGTTTTTGATTTCTATTTTTTATCAAACAGAGAGAAATGTTTTAAATGATACGTCAAGGTTGAGGTTAATGTAAGACTCTAAGGAGTGCATATCTGTGGTCCTATTCACAAAGGCCTGAGCTTGAATGTCCTTTTATAAGCTTTAATTAAAACTTAATTTCAAATGATGATTCTTTTTAAATCATTCCCTGCTTCAACTTAACTGACCTTTTCAATTACCCAACCACCTACAGGTCCCAACAGTATCAGATAACAAGGCTTCTGCTAAAGTGTGAAAATCATGAAAAGGCACACACTCAGTTGTCATCTGCCAAGTGATTTCAATCCCTTGGCCAGTGGACATCTAGACACTTCTGGATTTTCAAATTGGGATACAGCTTATTATAAAAGAAAATGTCCCTCTGCAGATATTTATCAGTAACACAGTCAATCTCAAGTTACTCCTAAAGAATTTCTAGAACAATAGTTCTCAAATGAAGTCAATTTTGCCCCCCCCCCCGCCCCCAACGAGGGGACATCTGGCTGTGTCTGGAGATATTTCTAGTTGTCATAACTGGGAAGGAGGTTTTGCTACTGGCATCCTGTGGGTAGAGGCCTGGGATGTGGCTTGATTCCTACAATGCACAGGACAGGAGCCACAACAAAAAAAATTATCCAGTTCCAAATAGCATCAGTGCCGAGGTGGAGAAACCTCGTTTAAAGTAAGGAAAAAGGAATCCCAAGACCTACAGACACTGTTATATCATCAATAAAGTCAGCTTTTGAACAAACAAAAGCAATAGTTGATTTCTGCCCTCTTGTTTCAAACATTACTCAAAGGCCACTGGCTTCCTGGTATTCTTAATAAAACTCCAAATCTCTCAGCAAGAACTTTCAAAGACCACAATTTGTGCTTATGCAGTGAAACAGCACCACAGTCTTGATCAGTGTTCTTTTTTTATCTCATGGATGGTTAGGAAAGTGAACTAAAGAAAATCTGTCCAAAGCCTCATTTTTAAAGAATAGAGAGATGAAAAAGAAACTGGTTTGAAACTGTGGTAGGAGAATTGTGAGAGAAATCTTTCCTTGTATTTTGCCTCCTGTTAGCATTATAGGACCTGTGCATCTATTCAGTATAAATATTTTAAAAGTTTAAATACCTTATGGGAACCTTGTATGGGTCCTGAATTTTTTAAAGCCAACTATAAAAGACATTTCCAGAACAATCAGAGAAATTTAAATATGTCAAGTTCTTAGGTGTGATAATGACACAGCAGTTAGGAGTATGTCTTTGGTCTTAGCAGATGTATGCACGTTGGAGTACTAAGGCGTGAAATGTCATGATGTTGGCAACTTTCAAATAGTCTAGCCTAAAAAGGTGGTTTTAAAAAGTGAGTAAAAAAGTGGGTAAAAAAATCAAAACTAAGTGTATGTAACAGAGAACACAAATCAAGCAACTGTTAACATTTTGCCACACACACTAACTATTCATTCAACTTTTGTATGGGTTTAAACTCTTAAAAAATAAAATTTAAAAAAGATTGGGCAAAAATTAAATACAGACCAAAAGAGAAGGTTGGGAGATCAACTTGCAATTATCACTGGCTCTAGACTGTACAAAAAATGGTCTCTAAACAGAATCAAATTGGAGACAGTGGTCTTGGCTTCATTATTTAAAGCCTGTGCAGCTGCCTTCTATAGCTACAGCAAAATACAATAGGCATAATACCGGCACAAAAGGCACAGTCAGCAGATTCACTACTCAGGTAGCTCAAGTCACAGAGCTCTTGGCATCCTGGAAGCCACAGGAGCCCAATGCAAAGTCAGATCATGCTCCTAAAGATGCACGCTCATGCATGCACACATATTGACACACATACACGCACAGTAAAAGAGAAATCTATCTGAGCTCCTGTAAGCAGGGAAGCCACCAACTGGAATTAAAATTCGCTGCCATGTGAGAAAGAGCTTATCTATTCTGTGAATCTAGTCTGTTCTAAGAATCAGGTTACCTTGTGAACAGGAGCCGGACAGGTCTACAACTGTAAAGATGATGAATGCTGCTTCTACTCTAAAAGACTTTACACACACATATGTAGACACACATACAAACACACACACAATCACATATTAATTTGTTTTGGAGGGGATACAAAGCAAAGCAAAGCAAAAGAAAACAGTTCATAGAAAGCTAGTCTAAGTGCAACAAGTTGTAGCTCATCTTAACTTTGCAAAACATACTCATTTAATATATAAGTCAAAATTTTCTGGGCTTCCCGAACCCTTTGAGCGGGTTTTTTTTGTTTTGTTTTGTTTTATTATTATTTTTTTTTTGGTAGAGACGGGGTCTCACCATGTTAGCCAGGATGGTCTCAATCTCCTGACCTCGTGATTCGCCCGCCTCGGCCTCCCAAAGTGCTGGGATTACAGGTGTGAGCCACCATGCCCCGCGCTTTGAGCAGGTTTACAAGTGAGAGCTAAAGCCTTTCTATGAAAGGGTTAACATTTCAGATAAGCTGACTTTGCCAAGTCCGATGGAATGCCCCCACTCAGCCAAAACTCAAGTTTACACTGATAATCTCAAGAAAAGGAACTTGTTTTATTCACTTTTTTGTTGTTGTTGTTGAGACGAAGTCTCATCCTGTTGCAGTGAAATGATCTCAGCTCACTGCAACCTCTGCTTCCCAGGTTCAAGTGATTCTCCCACATCAGCCTCCCGAGTAGCTGGGACTACAGGCATGTGCCACCACACCCAGCTAATTTTTGTATTTTAGTAGAGGCAGGGTTTCACCATGTTGACCAGGCTGGTCTCAAACTCCTGACCTCAAGTGATCCTCCTGCCTCAGCCTCCCAAAGTATTGGAATTACAGGTATGAACCACTGCGCCCAGCCATTTGTTTTATTCACTTTTTTTTTTTTTTTTTTTTGAGATGGAGTTTTGCTCATTGCCCAAGCTGGAGTGCAGTGGCGCGCTCTCGGCTCACTGCAACCTCCGCCTCCCGGGTTCAAGCAATTCTCTTGCCTCAGCCTCCTGAGTAGCTGGGACTACAGGCATGCACCACCATGCCCGGCTAATTTTTGTATTTTTAGTAGAGACGGGGTTTCACCAGCCAGGCTGGTCTCCAACTCCTGACCTCAGGTGATCTGCCCACCTCGGCCTCCAAAAGTGCAAGGATTACAGGTGTGAGCCACCATGCCTGGCCCATTGTATTGACTTTAAAAAATAAAATAAATTTAAAAAATTAAAAAGCCAGCCACAGTGGCGTGCCTATAATCCCAGCTACTGGGGAGACTAAGGATGGCAGAATCACTTGACCCCAGGAGTTCAAGGTCCGCCTAGGTAACACAGAGAGACCCCCCACCCCATCTCTTAAAAAAAAAAATCAATCAATCAAAAAAACAAAATACTGTTTAGAGTTTTTTTTTTTCAAACCAAGTTGTTTAAAACCCACCAGGAGTTCCACCCAGCTGGCTTGCTCCATGCTCTACAGTAGCACCCCCACTCCACTGCACAAAAAGCTACAGTCTCTGAACAGAATGTGCACATGCTCACTGTAGCCACAAGGCCATACCACTAGAAGGCAAAGAGAGGGACAAGATGAAGGAGGGGCAGTAGGCTTTAGGAAATGTGAGAGGGCAAGTCATTCAAACACAACAGGGTCTCCACAGCAAACTCCATGCACCAGGTGGTCCTCCAGGCACTGCAACTTCCTGGGTTCCCCCTTGAGTGTCTGAATAAAGAAACCAGTTCTCTAGGGCTATTCCCAGCCAGGGAATGGGGTAGGGATGAGGGGGGAGGCAGTAGATAGGGAGAGAAGGGGAGACCTGGATCTAAAAGTGATAGAAACCAAATTAAAAAGGGAACCTTACATACTCTGTCACATCCATTAAAACATCTCAGCCCCCATGTGCTTGGTTTTCCAATATCAAAAACCCACCACGAGGTAGGAGAATCACCTGAGTTCAGGAAGTTAAGGCTGTAGTGATTCATGATTGCTCCACTGAACTTCAGCCTGGGCAACACAGTGAAACCTTGTCTCAAAAACCCAAAAAAACCATCACATGCACAGATAGATAAAAATGTGAGAAGGCAAGTACAGTGAAGTGTTAACGGTAGAATATAGATCGTGGGTATATGGGGGATGACTGCAAAACTCTCACTTTTCCTGCATGTTTGAAATTCACAATATTGGGGGCTGCTTTTATAGAAGATGGGGGAAACCTGGTTTGTAGTTTAAAAGGGAAGGAAAAAACCTTCCAGTAGCTTACAGACAATTCAATGTGCATGGGTAGAGGCATAATGGGGCGAGAGAAGGGGACGCCTCATCGAGGATAAACAGTTTAGAATGACACCAGCTTTTTCTGGCGTAACAAAAGAACCCAACAGAAACAGGTTTGTAGAGAGAAGAGAAATCTGGTTTTACACATGCTGGGTTTGGTTGGGACATCTGTAAGATGCTGAAGTGGACTTTAGTCACTATGACTTAAGTAGAGTGCCTCAGACCCCACTGACCCTGAATTCTGATGTAGGGAACATCTTGGGAAGGAACTCAGCATCCAACACGCTGACTCAGTTTGGCAGGCTTCTTCATCTATCTGTCAGCAAGATTTACTAAGCAAGAAGAATTTACTAAGCAAGAACAGAATATGACCACGATTTCACTCTTGGAGGTATGTATGGTACAGGGTTTTACTGATTTGTGTACTGATCAACTACTAAAGGCAGGGATACCACCTTAACTGGGAACACCCAGAAAAATCAGCCACATGTCTATGATTTTTACAGAGGCTGGGAGAATATTCAGGCTAGGGGTGGTGGTGATCCTGGCACTCAGCCATATTCTTGGAGACCCCTGTCTCCTTCCAACAGGATAGGATCTGACTACCAGCCTTGGGCAAGCCTCTCACATACTCTAGGGAAGGGACAGATGAGCTTCCTTTCTAGACCCAAGGAAAGACTGACCAAAGGCAGCCCTCTTGCCTACTTTTTAAAAATTATTATTTATTACTATGTTTTTTTAGAGACAAGGTCTTGCTCTGTTGCCCAGGCTGCAGTACAGTGATGCAATCATAGTTCACTGTAGTCTCGAACTTGTAGGCTCAAGCAATCCTCCCACCTCAGCCTCCCAAGTAGCTAGGACTACAGGCACACACCACTACACCCAGCTAAATTTTTTTAAGAGATGGGGTCTCACTATGTTGCCCCAGCTGGTTTGAACTCCTGAGCTCAAGCAATCCTCTCAGCCTCCCAAAGCACTGAGATTACAGGAGTGAGCCACCATGCCCTGGCTGCTTACCTACTTTTTGATATGAATTCCTAGCTGGCTAACCAGGTGTGTTCCAAAGCCTGACAACCCCATCAGAGGAAAGCACTTTTGGTATTTCAGGAAAGTCACTTGAGAACAAGCCTGACTATACTAAAAAAGGGAGAAAAAATTACTCTTAACAGAAGCAGGTTGTCTTTTATGGAAAATCTACGAATCCACCTGAAAATTCTAGTCATTTGCAGCATTCCTGCCCTATCATGGACCCACCAGGCCAGAGTGGAGCCCTACAGATGCTGCGTGCCCTCTGCAACACATGCTTCACCTCGCTAAACAAACAAGGGGTGTCTTTGTTTAAATTAAAAAAAGAACCTGTCTCACAGGCTACGATTACATCAGCAGAGAGCTCTCATTCTGGGCATCAATCCGGGCTGCTCCACCGGCTTTGAAGAGCCCCGGTGTGCGGCGCCTTTGATCTTGTGGTTCCCGCCCGGGGCAAAGCCGATACCATCACAGCGCCCACGCGGGATCCGAGATCATCATGATTGCCCGGCTAGCGCAGAGCCGTGGCCTCACCCGCTCGGTCCCCCACCCGACTTGGGCTCCACCCCAGACCCAGCCTCCAGACTTGGCTGCCAGTGCATGAGCTGCCAAACACATACACCATCTCTTAGGGAGTGCGGGGCTGCCCCTTGGAAGGGGACATCACTAGCTTAACATTTGTGGGATTAGCCTAGAGATCATGTTTTTTTAAAAAGAAGCTTTTATAGTTATTTTAGAAATATTTACGGGCGGGGGGAAATGATATGGCTGGCTTTGCTTCAAAATAACATGGGGGTGGCATGGGGGTGTAAGTGAAACAAGCGGGGCCAGGCATTGACAACTATTCTGGGTGATGGTGAGTATATGGAGGGACGGTGTATACAAAACATGTTCGTTCTATCTATTGGAGTCCACATGTAACATTTCCTACAACAAGAGCTTGAAAAAAAAAAAAAGGAATCTCTAACCCTCTGCTATTTTTAGTTTATTCCTCGCTGACTTTTACGAAGGAAAAAAAGCCATTTGAGACTGGCGGGTGTGAGGATAGATCACATCTGACTTTCCTAATGTATCCCCAGGACACTCACTGGAGCTTCCAGAGGGGTGCAGGCCACAGACACAGCTTCTCCAGTATAAACCCTGCATGGGGAGGGGCATTAGCGGCACCTCTATCAGGGAATCCTCACCAGTTTTGGGATGTAGAGTCCATCTCTCCAGAAAAATACCCATGAACACACCAGACCGGGAGGAAATATAATAACCCACTCTCAAAAATCCACTAACAGAAATCAGATTAGAAATGGTCCCTAGAGTAAGCGCCCCAGGTTGCTTCATTTTATCAACTCCTTTCCTTTAAGAGCTACAGGCACTTGATGAGCCACTGAACTCCCAACACCAATATATGGAGCCATCACGGGGCACAGCACATCCCTGGGCTATGTCACAAGGCCAGTTTTTCTCCTTACTGGATGTACGGCATTGGATAAGTCACCTAACTTCTCCAAGCCGGTTTCCACATTTTAAAAACGGAGCACTATTCATGCTGGCCCTGGGTCTTTACACCTCTTCTGCTACATGTTTAACTCAGGAGTAAGAAAAGAAAAAATACTAAGAAAGAAAAGGGTATATGGGGGCACAAGCATGATTCCACCCACAGTTGTGGCAGAACATGCCACATGTAGATCAGGCACAAAAGAGTTAACTGGGAAACGGACATGGCCAGGACTGTTAGGTGTGTTCAAGGCCAGAATTTCATACACCCAAGGCCAGAACGCAGAGGAAGGGACTGGGAGGGGATGGAGAGGGAAAACAAATCTTTTCCATACAGGTGGATCCACCTTTGGGAGGTCAAACCTAAAATTCCAGTGGAGGCCATCAACCTAACAAACTACAGAAAGGGTCAAGAAAACAAAATATATTATCATAATAGCTTAAAAAGATTAGAAGTATGTTTAAGAACACAATTGTAACAGTGTGAATAGGGATCCAAGAAAGAGAAAAAGTTGTAAGAACAAAGTAAAAAAGTAAACAGGCATCTAGGGTGCTGAATAGCAACAACAGCAAATTTTAAATAACATGCATTTATTTACTTTCATCTTGAAGGGGTCTAGGTCAAAATTTTCACAATAGACTGTTTGCCAGCAAAATTACACGAATAAAAAAAAAATTACAACAAACTAAAATTCCCGATTCATTCAAGTAACCCGATTTAAAGTACAGGTTAAGCATCCTTAACCGAAAAACACGAAATCCAAAAGGCTTCCAAATCTCAAGCTTTCTGAGCACCAACATGACACCACAAGTGGAAATTCCACACATAAGTACTTAACAGGAACTTTGTTTCATGCACAAAATTATTTAAAATACTGTATAAAATTACCTTCAGGCTATGTGAATAAGGTGTATATGAAACAAATGAATTTCATGTTTAGACTTGGGTCTCATACCCAAGACATCTCATTATGTATATGCAAATATTCTAAAATCCGAAACACTTCTGGTCCCGAGCATTTAGGATAAGGGATACTCAACCTATATATTAATCCTAACATAGCACAGATCCTATTAAAAATCTCTCTAGTTAATCATTTTATTCCTTTTTGGGGAAACTCATTTCTTCCATTCCTATTAACAGTTAGAAAGATGACAGCATTTCAGTCCCAGAACTTTGCACAGCATCCAACCTAGGCCCTATGGAATGCTGTGGGGGAATATGAAGCAGTTCAGAGGGGAATACAAAGCAGTTCAGAAGCCATGCTGTTGACCTCAGTGAGCTTACAATCTAGTTATGGAGACAGACACATCTACAAATTAAACAACACAAAATAATATTAAGCGTCAAATGAGTTGCCAGACCAGATTGTTTCAGGTTCAGAGGCAGCAGAGGCAACTGGCTGCTGCATTAGTCCAACAGAGCTTCCTGGAGGCGGTAGCCTTGAAAGATGGGCAGTATGTGGGCAAAGATGCAAATAAAGGCCAAAGCTCGTTCGGAGGAGCCCTTTGACTAGAGGCAAGGGGCTCTGTGGTTGGATGCCAAACTGTAAAGACAGACTGGGCACAAAATGTCAAAGGCTTTAGAATATTAGGGGAAGGCGGCGTTAGACTCCATCCTATAAGCTGTAAAAAGCTCTGAAAGATTTGTGAAGGGGAGCACGGCATCTGGCAGCCGAGTAGCAGAATGGGAGAGGTGGTGTGGGGCCCTAAGTGAAACAGACCACTAGGGGTGGGGGGAACTTCCCACTTAAAAGAGAAATCACTGCCCCTCCATGAACCAGAGGGAAGCATGTGCTCATGCTACCAGTTGTGGTTTGGTGGGGGTTTTTTAAACAATGGGGTGAAGATCAAAAGAAACTGTTTGCAAATGAGAGCCCTCCTACTCCTCTGACTGGTCATTTATACTCCTTTCATCTTCCCTCCTGTTTGAAATTCAGGTGAAAAGGAGAAGCATGTGGCCAGTGGGCTGGGAAGCTGCTAGCCTGGCCCTAGGTCTAGCCCCGTGTGTGACTGGTGGCAAACTCAAACTTTCCCAGGCCTTGGTTTCCCCCATGAGCTAAGGAGGGTCAAGCACAGGATCTCAAGCCCCTTGAAGTAAGTGCCAAGTCTGGTTCTAGTCTGGGGAAAGACCAAAGCCTACAGCTAAGGATTCCAAGGGGTTCAGGCTACCCATCAATCCGCGACACCAAGACCTTCAACCGTAACAAAGCTGCAGTTACAGAGCAGCCATCTTCCCAATCCTTTCTAATCAGAGGGAAAAAAGCATAGCTGTTGTAAAGGCAACACAGAAAATGAGAAGTAAGAAAAGTTTCTTTTCAGTAACCACAAGGCAAAACACACTCATGTGTATTGAAATATAACTGATCAATAAGAGTCCACTGGTCAGGCGCGGTGGCTCATGCCTATAATCCCAGTACTTTGGGAGGCCGAGGCAGGTGGATCACTTGAGGTCAGGAGTTCGAGACAAGCCCGGCCAACATGGTGATACCCCGTCTCTACTAAAAATACAAAAATTAGCTGGGTGTGGTGGTGGGCACCTGCAATCCCAGCTACTCAGGAGGCTGAGGCACAAGAATCATTTGAACCCGGGAGGCAGAGGTTGCAGTGAGCCAAGATTGCGCCACTGCACTACAGCCTAGGCAACAGAGTAAGACTCTGTCTCAAAACAAAAACAAAAAAAATAGGCCGGGCACGGTGGCTTACACCTGTAATCCCAACACTTTTGGGAGGCGGAGGTGGGTGGATCCCCCGAGGTCAGGAGTTCGAGATCAGCCTGGCCAACATGGTGAAACCCCGTTTGTACCCAAAAAATAGCTGAGCATGGTGGCGGGTGCCTGTAATCCCAGCTACTTGGGAGGCTGAGGTATGAGAATCACTTGAATCCGGGGTAGGGGGCGGAGGTTGCAGTGAGTCAAAATCGCGCCATTGCACTCCAGCCTGGGCAACAAAAGCAAAACTCCATCTCAAAAAATAAAATAAAAGTCCACTGATGAATATAACATGGGTCAAAACAGCCAGAATGAACAGAGTTCAATGTTTCACCTCTTTCCTTAAAAACAGCTTCTGATAAGGTTTGGGGCACAGAATTAAATTTCATCCCTCATCACATATTGTAACATACCTATTAAGAGTAAAGGGGGCCAGGTGCGGTGGCTCAAGCCTGTAAGCCCAACACTTTGGGAGGCTGAGGCGAGCGAATCACCTGAGGCCAGGAGTTCGAGACCAGCTTGGCCAACACAGTGAAACCCCACCTCTACTAAAAACACAAAAATTAGCCGGGCATGGTGGCACGCACCTGTAATCCCAGCTACTCGGAAGGCTGACATGCAGTGAGCCAAGATTGCACCACTGCACTCCAACCTGGGTGACAGAGCAAGACTCCATCTCAAAAATTTAAAAAAGTAAAGGGACTAAAAGCCTAACCAGGTCTGTATTTCCATACCTGTATCAATAGGTAAGAGGACCTTGGATAAGTCGTTTCACTTTTTCCAGCCTCCCTTTCCTCATCTATTCAATGAGGACAAGAGCAGCTACCAGCATAGGGCTGTTATGAGGAATAAAAGAGATCATTAATGTTGGGTGCTTAACCCAATGCCTAGCAAAAGCCAACAATAAATGTTAGCTCTATGGTATTATTTTAGATCTATCTAAGGGACACTCCTTATCTAAGGGAGATAGGAAGTAGTATAATAAGATATAAGAAATCCATATGAAGGCATTTTTCAGGAAGGAAGGGACTACAAACTCCGGTTCAGAAAGAACTTGTGTGGCCCCCTCTGTGGGGAGAAACAGGTTGGCATTCTTCTCTAGAAAATAACAGCTGCCTCTCCTCCCATCTCGCCCCAACCCTTCCTTGGCTGCAAATACTCAAGGATTAAGAAGACATTCAAGCTTTGTTCCGTCTCATTTCTGCTCTGGCATTCTTCTCTTTGGCCTCTTTATCCTAAATGCCATTTCTGCTCAACTGCAGGCCTTACATTAGAGAAGTGTCTTGCACTTTCTCAAGGTGCCCCAATCCGATATTTCCACCAGCCCAACTTTATTGACGGGAAACCCAAGGTTAAGAGAAGTCAGCACCGCTGACTTCAAGCCCAGCATTCTTTTAGGCTGCTGTGCTTTGACCTGAATCAGAGATGGGATCAGTGGCATCTTTCCTACCCCAGAAGGGAGCAAGAACAGGGCTGGCTGCTTTAGGACCAAGTAGAAACATTGTAGCTTCACACATACCCCAGGATATTACCCCTACTCTGCCCCAGGGAAAAGTGCCTTCAAAGGGATTCCAGCTACCAGGCAAGCTTGGTGGCTGCATTCTCTCTCTCAAGAGAAATACTCCTTTTGAGGAGACTTTACACAAACACACAAACACACACACACACACATGCACACATGCAGATACACATACATACACGTGTGCACACGCACACACGCACCCACACGCGCACGCCAGCTGCAACTAGGCTCCAAGTTGTAACTATGTGAGGAGAACCACTCAGCCCTATAGGTTACGAGGAAGGCTGTGGGGCTCAGTCACCCAGCAAACTCCCTGGAAGAGAAGTGCATTCAAGCCCCACTCCAGGTTTTATTCTTCACCAGGTTTTACCCTTCACCGCTTCTCCTAACACTTCAAAGGAAGTATTTTTGTACAGCCCAGGGAGGAGTGTAAACTGGCCAGCTGCTTCCAAAGCAGAGAAGTTAACCCTAAAAGGTCCGCTGGGCTGGCAGGGCAGGGGGAAGGCAAACAAGGTCGTGGGGAGTTGGGCATTTGAGTCCCCATACTTCGCCAGGCCTGCCCTTTCAGCCCACACCAAGGGCACGGCTCTTAAACCACTACAGAAAGGCAGGACTTCAGTTCCTCTAAGCACGCAAACAGCTAGTTATAAATACCCTCCCAAGCTAGAGGTTCAAAGGATCCAGCAGTTAGCACTTCAATGGAAACTCCAGCTAACAGAACAGGCCTCTTTAGCACTGCTCACTGTTCAGTCCAGGCAAAGAAGTGAAGAATCCAAAAGCTACCACCACAAAACCTGTCCCCAAAAGTCCAACTTGGCTTGGTGGCCAGGGGACACAACGCCCTCAGCAGTGTTCTAATGACTGAGCCTGTTCTAAACAGTACCCTGTGGAGGGGGCCTCCCCTCACCGTGTACTCTGAATGGCAGGCCAGGAGATCCTTTCCAAGGGGCAGCTGAGGGAAGATAAAGACCCTAGGTCCTTTTGGCCTTCTTAAAAGCTCTTTTTCTTTTTTTTTCTTTTTTTTTTCTTTTTTTTTGAGACGGAGTCTTGCTCAGTCGCCTAGGCTGGAGTGCAGTGGCGAGATCTCGGCTCACTGCGAGCTCCGCCTCCCGGGTTCACGCCATTCTCCTGCCTCAGCCTCCCGAGTAGCTGGGACTACAGGCGCCCGCCACCTCGTCCGGCTAATTTTTTGCATTTTTAGTAGAGACGGGGTTTCACCGTGTTAGCCAGGATGGTCTCAATCTCCTGACCTCGTGATCCGCCCGCCTCGGCCTCCCAAAGTGCTGGGATTACAAGCGTGAGCCACCGTGCCCAGCCTCTTTTTCTTTTTAAAGAGAGGGGGTCTCACTATTGCCCAGGCTGGATTCAAACTCCGGGGCTCAAGGGATCCTCCCGCATCAACCTTACAAGTAGCTGGGACTATAGGCACCCAGCTATAAGAGCTTTTATATACTCTTCAAATTCTTCACCCTACAGAGAATATATCTTACCCAAATTTAGATTCACATTCTTCAGTTACCTTGTTGAAACGAGGGGATCCTTCCTAGTAAGATAAAGTGGACATTGCACAGGACACTCCCCAGCTCACCAGTGATGCAGCAAACTTCTGTGCACAGATGGCTGACAACACAGCCACCTGGGGAGTTGGCAGTTAGATCAGAACGGGCTTCTCCCAAGAGCCCACATACCTAGGTGTCTTTTGTGTGTGTGTGTGTCTGTGTTTGTAATCCTCAACCACTCCATCACAAAGGACATGGACTCTACTAAAACCCTAAGACATCCTGGCAGGCCTCAGTTTCCTGTGGGAGTGCCAGGTGAGGACCTGGAAGCATTCAGGTGGGGCTGAGCTCCTGCCACCTGGCCAACGCTTCTAGGCAATCACACAGTGGCAGGCAGATGAGTGTTCACCCCATCCACTGGCAAGGGCATCCTATAATTTACTGACACTGAAAAGTATGCTATAAATAGTTGGTATTTTTAATGTTGTCGGGCCTCCAGAATAGAGGGGCCTAACAGCTGTGTGGGGCCAGGGCTCCAGGCATCTAAAGGCTACAATTTGGAAATCCTGGGCGGTATAGTCAAAGTATCTTCAAAGAAAGGAACTCCAAGAGCGTCACACTCCATCTAAAGACACTACAGTAAGGAGAGAAAGCCTGTCAAAACTATCAATCAGGACTTACAGACCACAATTTAGCAGAAGAGTGAACAGCACTGAGGGTCTCTTTGTGAGGAACTCCACAATTCAAAAGCAAAAGGGACAGCGGCCAGAATAACCCCTAAACCCCAAGCTGCCATTTCTATCAAAGACACAATAGGATGCTCCTGATTAAATAAGCACAAGATGATTAAGAGGATGCCTTCAGTCATTCAACAAACTTTTTTAACCTTCACTCTGCTAAGTGCTGAAAATGCAAAGAACAAAACATATGAGCTTTTTTGACACAATTTTTGGTGCAGAAGGGCAATAAAAAGTAAATAATTTCCAAAAGTGAAGGGGATACCTAATAATTTTAAATCTAATTACACTACAAGTTGGCATGAGACTATGAACCTAAAATGAGTTATACTCCAGTAACTGAGTTATTTCTAGGCTCTCCAGACAGCAATTACACTTAAAAAATAAAAATCTCAGTCAGGCATGGTGGTTCATGCCTATAATCCCAGCACTTTGGGAGGCTGAGGCTGATCCCTTGAGTCTAAGAGTTCGCGACCAACCTGGGCAACCTAGTGAGACCTCACCTCTACAAAAAAATAAACAAAATTAGCCGGGCACAGTGGCACCTGCCTGTAGTCCCAGCTACTCAGGAGGCTAAGGTGGAAGAATTGCTTGAGCCCAGGAGGCGGAGGCTGCAGTGAGCTGTGATCACACCACTGTACTCTGGCCTGGGCAATAGAGCAAGACCCCATCTCAAAAAAAGTAAATTTAATTTAAATTAAAAAAATAAAAATCTCTACATTCATTTTTTCTTTTGAAAAAACCCTCTCAACTAGGTTTCCTAAAACTAAAAAAGTATGAAGGAAGGGAGGAAGGGTGGTGAATAAACTTAGACCTTGAGCACTTACTAACTCTAACGTAAATGCTTAAGTCAAAAGAAGACATAGAATTAGCACTGGATGCATGTGGTAGGGTATGGGGGCAGTGCCCATGCACGTGTGTCAGTGGTCAGACCTGTTCAGGCAAGATTAAAGACAAATATCTTAAAGCTGTTACTGAAACTTTACAGTCTAGTTTTTAGCCTTTTAATCTTTTTCATAAAACATCAAAATTGTTTGCTTGAGCAGACATTAGAATGAATTCTATCTATAATATCACGAGTAGTCCAAGGTATTCTACTTTGTCCCTCCAAAACTAAGGCAAGTCCAGAAGATTCCAAGATGGTGAGGGACTTCAAGACCATCTCATATGAAGAATGGAAAGAACTGGGGGTTCTCAGCAAGGAAAAAACAAGTGACAAGAAAACCACCTTCAAAAATCTGGAGGGCCATCATGTCTTAATGGCTCTGTGTTATGGCCAGAGGTCTGTCTCTCAAAAATTGATATGTTAAGGTCCTAACCCCCAGTACCTCGAAATGTGACTACCTAGAGACAGGGTCTATAAAGAGGTGACCAAGTTAAAGCAGGTCATATAGGTGGGCCCTGATACAATATGACTGGTGTCCTTATAAGAAGAGGAAATTTGGACACAGACAGTTACAGATGGAAGGCCACGTGAAAACAGGAAAACCATCACTTTATAAGCCAAGGAGAGAAGCCTCAGAAGAAATCAACCCTGATCACCTTGATCCTGGACTTCTAGCCTTCAGAATCATGAGAAAGTACATCTGTCATTTAAGCCACCTAACCAGTGGTACTTTGTTATGGCAACCAAAGGATACTTAACATACTCTAGAGGACAGAACCAGAACCAAGGAGCAGAAGAAATTTGTTTCAGTGTAAGGAAGAACGATTTCTGATAATCAGCATCTGCAAAAAGAGAATGCCTCCTCTTTGGGGCTGAGGGGTAAGGCAGGGGTTGGGTCCTGAACTGAGGCTAAGCCCTACCATTAATGCACAGCAGAGCCTGGGGCCTCATCAAAAGCTACTGAGGCAAAAGGCTGAATGTCCCAGGCTAGACAGAGCTCAACTGCCAACAATATCCATCAGGTAGGTTAACCTAATTTTTTTTTTTTTTTTTTTTTTTGAGACAGAGTTTTGCTCTTGTTGCCCAGGCTGGAGTACAATGGTGCAATCTCGGCTCACTGCAACCTCCGCCTCCCGGATTTAAGCAATTCTCCTGCCTTAGCCTCCCGAGTAGCTGGGATTATAGGCATGCACCACCACGCCCGGCTAATTTTGTATTTTTAATAGAGATGGGGTTTCACCATGTCGGTCAGGCTGGTCTCAAACTCCTGACCTCAGGTGATCCTCCCACCTCGGCCTCCCAAAGTGCGGGGATTACAGGCGTGAGCCACGGTGTCTGGCCTCCAACTTTTAAAGTTAAAAAAAAAAAGAAAAAAAAAAAAGCTCTAAGTCAACAGTCTATGAAATATGACACATAGTTGGAGAATAATTTAAACTCCTCATCTCAGATTCCTCTTAGCACCTCAATGGGGGGTATCTCAGCCCTGCTCATGTCACACACATCCTTCCTATGGGCAGCTAGAGTCAGCAGAGCCTATCTACTCTTTCCTGCATTAACCAAGGTAGACTAACCCAGCAAATGCACTTCCATTCAACTCAGCCCAGCACTTCCAAGGCACCAGGTCCCCAAAACCAGATAGCCAAGCTCAAGGCCTAAGAGTCACGGAGGGTGGCCACCCCCAAATCCAGGATGACAACCCGGCAGTGGGGGCCTGAAGATCAGCCAGAGGGAGTTCTCCTTCCAGAAGGAACCAAATGTTCCCCAGTACTTTGGGTCCTTTGAGAAAAAGGAGTTCTGGGATCAAATACATTTGGGAAATACCAGAGGGAGTTCTTATCATGCATTTCATCCAACTCTAAAATATCTACTTTCGGGGGAGTCTAAGAGACTTTCACACATAGTACAGTACACACAGAGGCGAGGCAAATGAAGAGGCATTTAGGACTGCAGGGGTCGGGGGGGACTCCTTTATCTTATCTGCCTGCCATCACAGTCCCCACAGCTTGGTAAGTCAAGTCACAATAAAGGCTGCCCCTGCTTCCTGCAGGGCCCCACCTGTCTACAAGACAGACTACAAAATGCCTACAAGACAGGCTGCTTGACATTATTTCATACCTACTTGGACGGTGGTACTGTTTAACTTCTTCGTGAATCTTCCCATTCCAGTAGAAATTAAATTCCTCAAAAAGAAGCACTGTTTCTTGGTTCTTTTATACTACAACTCCCTATACCCCGTCACCCAATTATAGAGAAGACCACAAATCTAAGCTGAAATGGAAGAAATAGTCCTACCACAGTTCAAAGGTGTTCAGGCCATTCATTCTAGGTGGTGATGACTATATCCCAGGACCCTGCGGAAAGCTGGTAGTTAACTTGGTGTTGGCCTTCCATCCTCATAATCTAACAGGACATCAACTGAACCAGTATAGACCCTAAACTAACCTAATACTGCCTACCCACCACTCCATGTCCCCTAGCACCTTGAATCCTTTGAGAAAAAGTTCTGTGATCAAGTATATTTGGGAAGCCAGACTAAATAAAGTGAAAGATTGCTCTTCAACAGAATTTCTCAGAGCCATTAAGTCACTACCGTGCAGAATATATCTCTAAGAGAAAACTAGATATTTCTCAAATACTGAGCCCCACCATTAATGCATAGCATAGATCCTCATAGAACCCTTTCATCACAGAACATTGTGCAGGACTGCTGTTCTTCAGGCGATGCCTTGAGAAAAGCTCATCTTGGGCAAACTCCAGAAAAATCTGCAATTGGCTTAAGAAAGTATACATCTATTTTAATACAAATGTACCCGATGTTCTAAAAATCCACAATTTCCCAAGCCAAAATAAATCAAGCCACTCAGTAAAGGCTTAAATCGGCAAGGATTCGAAAACTGTGTCCCTGCCAGCCACGGTGGCTCACGCCTGTGATCCCAGCACTTTGGGAGGCCAAGATGGGCGGATCACCTGAGGTCAGGAGTTCAAGACCAGCCTGGCCAACATGGTGACACCCCGTCTCTATTAAAAACACACAAAAAAATGAGCTGGGTGTGGTGGTGGACGATGTAATTCCAGCTACTTGGGAGGCTGAGGCAGGAGAATCGCTTGAACCCAGGAGGCGGAGGTTGCAGTGAGCTGAGATCAAACCACTGCACTCCAGCCTGGGCAACAAAAGCAAAACTCTGTCTCCAAAAAAAAAAAAAAAAAAAGAAAGAAAGAAAGAAAGGAAAGAAAGAAGGAAAGAAAGAAAGAAAACTATGTCCCTGAGCCTAGATTGATGGTCTTTGTGGATCTCCAAAAAAAATGGAGAGTGGCAATTCTCCCTATCTTATCCAGACAATAATGAAGGTAAGGTGAGACTCAGCCTCCCTCCCCTGGAGTGTTTGTGCTACAGCTGACATCTTTCCTAGGGACAGACAGGCAATAATTGAGTGCTTTAAGAGGCGGGCTCCTTGATCCCCGGATGTAATCCAGCATAGAGCTAAAAGATAAGAGATAAGATCAAGCTTAAAGAAAAAGTTACTTAAGCAGAAGGGAATAAAGGTCACAGGGAGCTGATACTATGAGAAGCAAGGTTAAGATGAAAACTAAAAATTAAACATTCTAGAGAAAATTCTGCCTGGACTGGCCCAATACATTCTGCACCTCTTGCCCTAAATAAAAAAGCTGACACGTGCTTTGGTTCTGGCCAGGGCAAGCAATGTTTCTGGAACAACTTCACCTTGGTTACATATTTCTACTTTAAACATTCCAAAGTTGCTGAAGGCCTCCCAGGAGCATCTGCTCCTGTTTCTCGGGAGGGAGTTAGTTCCTGTGGAAAGTGTTTGTTTAGTTTGATTACAACTTTGAAGAGGGGTAGGAATTCTGGCTCAGAAGAATTTAATGGCCGGGCCCTTCTCTTACATAATTTGTAAACAAACAAAGTTTATCCCAGTGTGGCTCATTTGGCTCACTGGCTGGATTTAGAAAAATATATTCCACATTCATTTGGGGGAAGCCACAGTAGGACTGTCAATAACCAGAAATGTCCAAACCAGCCTATCACTCTATTGCCTAATCCTAACGGAGCAGGCTCAAGATAGCATACTCGCAATCTCCCTTCTGAAACCCAGGGCAGTCAACAGATGGAGCCCAAACTGAGGGGTTAGGGGCAGGACTTGAAAGGCAGCTGAGGAATTGCTCCCCAGAAGTTTCTACATACTCATGATATATAAAAAAACTCTCAGAAAAAAAAAAAAGTGCTAACCAAGGTCAAATGCCACAGCAGCAATTTTCTTCCAAGGTGTCATGAATGGTCAAGTGTATGGGTAGAGAGCAATTTGTTACTAATAACAGCTAAAGGCTAGAGTTGGCATGTGATTTATTTATCTTTAATAAAGTGAATTCAAGGTTGTCACTAGAACATCACTTACTCCCTTACATTCCAGACTGTTCTCAGGAGAGGAGTGACTGCTGGAAAACTGCCCCCAAATGAGCCTCCTGACTGCTGTGTAGTGAGGGCTGCAATTACATACCATGCTGCTGGAGGACACACGGGGCAGGCGGGAGTCGGGTCACCAAAATCATGGCCATGCACATAGACATCACCTATATTCTGGCTATGGGACCCACTGGTCTTTATGATAAAAGTCAAACACCCTTTTCTGGCATTCAAAGCCCCTCTTATCCCTCCCCTAACTTGCCCTCCCCAATTCCCCAGTTAGTGTGCTTCTTCCCCACTCCCGTTTCTGTCCCCAGACATCCTTCAGAGGCACCACTGCAGATCCCCCGATTCCCTCCAGGAATCTCATCTAGCCCCATGCCCAGTTTGCAGATGTGGAGACTGAGGCTCAGAAAGGCTGACTCCGATAGATCCCACTTAAATGACAGACCAGAGAGTAGAGCAGATCTCCTGTCTCCCAGCCACACCTCACTTGGCCTCTCCTTTCTCCCCACCCTGCCATGGTCACATTCTATGCCAGGCAGCCTCCAGGTCTACACAAGCTAGAAAACCTCCACTAGCTGCCAGCCTAGCCTGGGTCTCGGCAAGAAATGCCTTCCCCACATCAAGAGCCAGCAGGAGCAAATCCAAGCACCAATATTCCTTAAGAGTCCAGCTGAAGGTCCACCCCTAAGACCTTTCTCTGATTTCTAGGCACTTTCTCTGGGCCTCAGGCATTTGGCACTCAGCCTATGCATGTTATTCTGTCACCATCTCAGGGACACATCTGACTTTCCCACTGGTCCATAAGCCCTCCCTCAACAGACACACAGGAGGAGGCCAGCATTCACTCAGTGATTCTGTGAACACTATTCAGAAAATATTCAGTGCCACATCCATCAATCCTTGCCAGAAAATAAGAGGACATTAAGGCTGGCACTCAGAAAGCAAACCATAGCCAGACACACCTTGAAACATCCAAAGCCTGTTGCAGACCTCACTTTCGTACCCAATAATTCAGTAACAAAGTGGGCCATCAGGAAGAGGCCAAGACTGCTTCCATCCACTAGGAGAGGACAGAACTAAGTTACTTTGCTTTTTTTCTTACTATCTTCCAGATCCAAAGTCTGATGGAGAGGCTGGGCGTGGTGACTCATGCCTGTAATCCCAGCACTTTGGGAGGCCGAGGCGGGCAGATCACCTGAGGTCAGGAGTTCGAGACCAATCTGGTCAACATGGTGAAACCCCATCTCTATTAAAATTAGCCAGGCATGGGGGTAGGCGTCTGTAATCACAACTATTCAGGAGGCTGAGGCAGGAGTATCGCTTGAACCCAGGAGGCAGAGGTTGCAGTGAACTGAGATTGTGCCACTGCACCTCAGCTTGGGTGACAAGAGCAAAACTCCGTCTCAAAAAGAAAAAAAAAAAAGTTAATGGAGAAAGTGAGGCTCCCAAATACAAATCAGGCCAGGTGCAGTGGCAGGAAGATCATTTGAGGCCAGGAGTTCAAGACCAGCCTGGGCAACATAGTAAGACCCTTGTCTCTAGAAAAAAAAATTAAATTAAATTAGCTGGGTGTGACCAGGCATGGTGGCTCATACCGGTAATTCCAGCACTTTAGAAGGCCGAGGTGAATGGACTGCTTGAGCCCAGGAGTTTGCAACTAGCCTGAGCAACATGGTAGAACCCTTTCTCTATCACAAAAAAAAAAAAAAAAAAAAAAAGCCAGGCATGGTGGCATGCGCCTATAGTCCCAGCTACTCAGGAGGCTGAGGCAGGAGGATCCCTTGAGCCTGGGTGGCAGAGGCTGCAGTGAGCTGAGATCACACCCCTGCACTCCAGCCTGGGTGAAATCAAGTTTCATCTGATCCATTGAGGCGCTGTTTTCTTTTCACTGAACTGCATTTCTAGGAACATAAGCATGCAGACCTGATTTGCACAGTCACTCTGTATCAGCAAGGGCCAGTTTTGGTTTATTTTCTGAGGAAAAAAAAATACAATGAAAACCATCCTGGTCTGAAGGTGGAGTCCACAGTAAAGTTAGTAAACAGGCCCAACACGCCCCCAGGAGAGGTCCATGCTTAAAAGTCGTTAGCTCCAAATTGCTGTCTATTCCCAAAGAGCAATTTTTCCATAGGTAGCAACAGTTAAAATCAGGAAGAGCTTCAAAGCTCTAAAAAGTGGCTCAAAATCAAAAGAGTTTCTTCAGACAAGTGCGCCTAAAAAACTCAACAGAGGCCGGACACGGTGGCTCATACTTGTAATCCTAGCACTTTGGGACGCTGAGGACTGCCTGAGCTCAGGAGTTCGAGACCAGCCTGGGCAACATGGTGAAATCCTGTCTCTACTAAAATACAAAACAAAAAATAGCCGGGCATGGTGGTGTGCGCCTGTAATCCCAGCTACTCAGGAGGCTGAGGCAGGATAATTTCTTGAACCCGGGAGGTGGAGGTTGCAGTGAGCCGAGATCGTGCCACTGCACTCTAGCCTGGTGACAAAGTGAGACTCCATCTCAAAAAAAAAAACACCCAGCGGAGACACCAGGCCCTCATCTGGGGACCAATGGTCTCTACCTGACCAATAGCTTCATCTTTGCTTTCCACCCAGACAGATCTAATCACCGCTTTAAAAAACACAAACTGAAAGCACAGGTCTTATCATTGTATTATTAAAGCAGGCCTTCTTTTTCTTTAGCAAAAGCAAATTTGCATCCAACTGACCACACAATCAGCAATCCGGCTAAGTCTAAAGAAGGAGAGTCAATGCAGAATGGATTTTGCTTCTGTTATTAGTTTTGACATCCAGGGAACGGGGTGACATGCCCCATATGACATGGGGCAAATGATATGCCACAAGGATCATTTAAAAAAGCAAATGTCAACATGTACAGGCCCCGGTGGTTACTAATTCAACCCTCTTGGACTTCTTTTTCCCTAACGGTTGCTAGTTAGTGACTCTCGTATATCCCCACCAAAAGAGACTTGCATATGGCCCAACACTAGTTCAAGATGTGTTTCTAGATATTACTGCCTTCTCTACAGCATGATTGGCATGTAACATACACCAAGGACAAAAGGAGGCCACCAAGACTCCCAGGAGAAGGTAAGTTCACATAGAGGGTTGTTGAGGCTTCTTTGGAAAGAAAGCTGGGCTTCACTTCATTCTCACCTTATGGAGATGACTTACAGCCAATTTCCATTGCATGCTGCATTTTCTCTGTCATTTTGCCTTCTTCCGAACCATCTTTTCAGTTGTTGTTTTAGCTGAACAGAAGCTAGTTTTAATGTGAAATTAAACATGCTATTTAAAGAAAGCATGGATAACAGAGTTGAATATAAATGACCTACTCCAGTGGTCCCTCCAAACAGAGTCAAATCAAAAATTAACATTATTTTTATAGTCCAAAAGTAGAGTATCACGTTAGCTTCAAATCAATAGTGCATTTAGAAAACACCCACTTCCCTCTGAAAGCTTGCTTGCTAATTCAAAAGGAAAGACGTAGAAATGACCTCAAATCTATTTTAGAGGTTTGTAACTATACAAAGACAACCACAAATGCTTTTCAATTTTATCTTTTGTTCTAGATTCAAATATGTTACCAATCAACTCAGCAAGTGAAAGTATGCTGACACCACTCTGCACCATGCGCTGTGGGCAGGGAGAAAGATCTACCACATAACTATCCCCACTGATTGCAAAGGGGAAGGGGGTGTGGAGAATGGGACTTATGTTTCAAGATAGCCAGTGACTCAGACAATGAAACTCTGCAAAGAAAAAAAGCTAGTGCCAGTAATCAAATCTGAATATGGTGCTGGGTTGGAAAACCAAATGAAAGCAAAATCTTATCAACAAATCCCCATGGAACCAGACCATGAAAGGCACGGACACCATCTGGGCACTGTGGGAAACCATGCGGCCACCACCTGCTCCCTTGGTGAGTCGCCTGTACATTCTCAAGGACCGTAAAGTTCTCATGTAGAAGAGACCAGAGAAATTAGAGGAAATTAGATAAGATTAAAATGAGAGTTGAAGGACAGCACAAGGCCATGTAAGATAAATGGTCAAATGGGAGTGTGGCTGTGCCATTTGGAACCTTGGCATTTTATGTGAAAATGACTCCATGTGGCCAGGCACGGTGGCTCACACCTGTAATCCTAGCACTTTGGGAGGCCGAGGTGGGCGGATTGCCTGAGCTCAGGAGTTCAAGACCAGCCTGGGCAACATGGTGAAACCCTGTCTCTACTAAAATGCAAAAAAAAAAAAAAAAAGGAATTAGCCGGGTGTGGCATCATATGACTGTAGTCCCAGCTACTCAGGAGGCTGAGCCAGGAGAATTGCTTGAACCCGGGAAGCAGAGGAGGTTGCAGTGAGCCGAGATCGTGCCCCTGCACTCCAGCCTGGTAACAGAGCGAGACTCCGTTTCAAATAAAAAAAAAAGAAAGAAAAGAAAATGACTCCGTGAAAATCTTTCTTCAGGTGGCAATTAACATTTTAGCTCAAATTCTCCTAAGAAGGGAAAGAGAAAACTGGGAGGCGAGGGGGAGCTGGCAGCAATCAGTGTGATCCAGTGGCTCTGCCAGCACAGTGTAAGCACTCAATACGTATCTGCTGAATGAAAGAAAATAAAAATCCAAGCCAGTGGCTTCTGCCCTGGGTTCCTACTCAGCACCATCACATCTCCCTGTTGTAGCTGCCAAGTCATCTTCTAATAGCTGGTTTACCTGATGCTTTCTCACAGGACTGGTGAACCCTTTGAGAGTCACAATTCTGTAGCAGCGACAAACACCAACTGAAATGTGTTAAGCACATAATGTATGCCTTACATATATTATCTAATTTTCACAGTCCTTTGGACGTACATGTCTCATGTTATAGATGAAGAAGCAGAGGTTCAGAGCGGTTGGATGACCTGGCCAAGGTCACAGAGCTGGCAGTAGCAGGCTGAGATGCAAACACAGGCCTATCTGACCCCAGGGCTGTACTCTCCACCACTATGCCCTTTACATGGCAACAGCCTGGTCAGCTCTGAACTCGCACAATGCAACATACAGTAGAGTTTAGCCTTGAGAGGTTTCTGTTTTGTTTTGGAGACAGAGTATCATTGTCACCTAGGCTGGAGTGCAATGGCGCCATCTCAGCTCACTATAACCTCTGCCTCCCAGGCTCAAGCAATCCTTCTGCCTCAATCTTCTGAGTAGCTGGAACTACAGACATGCACCACCACACTCAGTTAATTTTTGAATTTTTTTTTGTAGAGATGAGGTTTCACCACATTGCCCAGGCTGGTCTCAAAGTCCTAGGCTCAAGCAATCCACTTGCCTCAGCCTCCTAAAGTGCTGGGATTAAAGGCGTGTGCCACCGTGCTCAGCCTCAACAGGCTTTTTTTTAGTTCTAAGAGGTTAGCAGACTGCCATTGGATTTACCTGCCTCCAACTACCTCATGGTGAGGCTATAAGACACAGTCCTGAGCTCCAGGCCAGCTTCTGCATTCACTAGCTATATAAACGTCTCTGCACTTTAGTGTCCTCATCTAAAGAAACAGACATGAAATCTCTTATCGCTCAGAATCCTCTTAAGGATCTAGTGAGAAAAACAGTATAAGGTCTCAAGAATAGTGTCTTACACACAGTGTTCATTCATTCACAAATTTCTTCAACCACTTATGAGACCTTCAGCACTAAAAGGCTTCCATGTAATAGGAGGCACAGCCAGCAGGGATGGAAGCAGCCATGAAATCTTCTGGCCTTCTGTCTGCCAGGCTCAGGTAAGTAACAGCAACTGAGAACTCAATAATTTGGATTGTTTCACAAGCAGAAAGTTTACCCAGAGGCCAAGCTGGAGGAAGCACTATCCTCTGTTCTATCATTGGTTTTGATTGGTACAAAGTTTCCTTTTTCTTTCTCCTAATGGCTTAACAAATCTACCTCAAAGCCCTGTTTTTCCCATCCCTGAAACCAAAATCTTTGATCCTCTGTTATTTTCAGCCAAGAAGTCTAACAGAGTAAGCCTGAAATGATCAGGAGAGAATTCTGTCTGAATTTCCTGCCCCAGTTATAACAGTATCTGCAAAAGATACACTGTAAATCCCAACTTGCCTAGGCCCCATCAATGTCAATGCCGGCAAGCAGAGTAGGATATTACAGCCTGGCCATCCATAAAGAGACACCTTCAAGGCCAGGTGAGGTGGCTCATACCTGTAATCTCAGCACTTTGGGAGGCCAAGGCAGGAGGACTGCCGGAGCCTAAGAATTCAAGACCAATCTGGGCAACAAAGCAAGACCTCATCTCTACAAAAAAAAATGAAAAAAAAAATTAGCTGGGAGTGGTATCAAGTGCCTGTAGTCCCAGCTACTCGGGAGGTTGAGGTAGAAGGATCACTTGAGGAGATCAAGGTTATAGTGAGCTATGATCGTTCCACAGCACTTCCAGTCTGGGTGACAGAGCGAGAACCTGTCTCAAAAAAAAAAAAAAAAAAGACACCTTTACACAATGCCCAGGTCTCCATGATAGTCTGAAAGCTCTCAGGTCAGCCAAAGAACAGATTCCTAAGCCAGATTAGAAAAAAACTCAGCCTGAAGAAAGTCAAGGGATGAAGAGAAGTGCCTTAAGCAATCTCAAGCAGGCAGGATGATACAGAGAGGTAGCCTTTACCAAAGAAGCAAAAAGAAGGGTCAATCTCGTGTGTGTGTGAATGCAGCCAAACAGCCTTCGCCAAAGCTGCAAAGGAAACAAAAATAAACTAAACAGGATAAAAGGAAGGCTGTTGCATGAGGAAGAACTTTTGCTCCAGTTAAAAGAGAGAGAGAGAGAGAAGAAAAAGAAAGCACACACTGAAATGATCTAAAGCTGCCTATAAATATTTGGGAACATCAAAGGCGGTCCTGTTAAATTAAAAATGCTGTCACACAGATAGGAACTAGCCTCTAGCACTGCCAGCTTCAACATGTGAGCCTGTGATCTGAGGAGCGAAGGCTCAGCTCCTCAAGAAATCTGATTCACTAAAGAAAAAAGTGAACGAGCAGTTGAGTTTTAATAAGGGCATTAAATACCTTAGGAATGAGCTAATTAGAGTTTAACTCTTTCAAGATTGTTCGAGCTCTTAAGAATGCTGTAAAGTAAGCTCCTCCAGAATCTAGTTAAATCAGTCTCGAAACCTGCAACGTAAAAAAACAGTATTAAAATAGCATCTTAGGACTTCAAAGCTGATCAATCCTACCAGGTCACTCAGACTTAAAGACAGAGGCCTAGGGAAGAGGAGCCAAGGTTAACTAGGAGTTGTTTTCTGGGGTGAGGTTAGGTTGCTTATTTAAAGGCATTTTTTTTTCCAGTTTAGACAAGATAAGAACAAGCTCACTCTCTAACGCCAGATTAATTCCACCCTGTGAGTATGCCCTTTACCCAAGACACTTTGAGGAGAGAGACAGGGTGTTGAGCGGGAAGGCCCACTGACCTCGCTTGCTTGCTAGCTCATTCAGAGGCCACACAAGAAATTTTGGCTGAGCCTCTCAGACGCGTTCAAGGTCACCATGGGAAGTCACCCAACAGTTTTCCCTATACACATTCTGGATCAGAATCCCAAGAAATCCAGGACGAGTTCCCAGTTAGGAAAGTTCCATCAGGATGGCAAATCCTTTCTTTGGCCTTGACGTAGGAAGGAGCAGAACCTCTTGTGGAAAACACACACACCTTCAGAAAGGGGCATCTTTCTAGCACCCAGTTTCAGGAATGTTAGGGGGAGGTAGGCAGAACTCACCTTCTCCATTCAAGGAGAGGAATGCAAAGCCCAGTCTTGGTGAGGGGGAGGTCAGGAGGGGGAGGGGATTAAAAAAATAATAATAATGCTCTCCAATCATTCCCATTTTTAGAAAAAGTCAATGTGTCTAATTTGGGGGGTTAAGATTTAAAAAGTATTTGCTTTGGCAAAATCACACGCTGGATCAAACCAAGCGCTGAAGTCACTTATGCTTGCCACAAGTCCCACGTAATTGGGCCCCCAGAGCACAGCCTTAGTATGTCGCAGCATTCCACACGTCCAGCTGGATCCAAGGGAGGAATCAGCACCCTCCTTTCCTTGAGAGCAACCTGGAACAACAGGCAGGCTGGCCTAGAAACACACTGGACTCAAGAGTTCACATCCAGCGGTGCGTGTGTGTGTCTGTGTGTGCACACGTGCCCGACTAACAGAGCTTAAGGCCTGGACAATGATCCAGCTGTAGAGAGTAGGGATGAGCAGGTGAAGCTGCAGCAAAGCATTCCTCCCAGGAAACAGAAGGAACTGGGAATCGGAGAAATGAGCAGCCTGCACCTCTTGCAAAGTGCTTAAGAACTACTCTGGGGAGCCCATGAACCCCCACACTAGGGGAGAAGGGACCTAGGTCCAAGTAGAAAGGCACTAAGCATGTTAAAAAAAAAAAATTCCTATGTTATGATCACTTCTCTTCTCAGTAAATGGCATTTTTGGATTCCTTTAACTTTGATAAGCTACCATTTTAGAATAAGAATTTCCAACCACTTGGGAACTACAACATAAACGTTAGGTATATGTGAGGAGCAGCATGAAATTATGTATTTTCTTCAACCTCATCCCCACTAAATATAAATTGCATACTGTGAGTAACTCATGTAATCCTCATAACAACGCTAGGAAAAGTTTATCTCCATTTTACTGATGCAGAAACTGAGATCCAGAGAGGCAATGCCATCTTTCCACAGCAGGTAACTGCCAAAGGCCAGATTCAAACCCAAGCTGTCTGTCTCCAGACTCAGCACTCTGCAGCCTCTCCCATCAAAGGAAACCCAGAACCAATTTGTTCTACAAAGTTTACAACATGCTTAAAGAACCTGGCGAAAAATACAAAAATTAGCAGGGCGCCTGTAGTCCCAGCTACTCAACAGACTAAGGTGGGAGGGTCATTTGAGCGCAGGATGGGGAGGTCGCAGTGAACCAAGATTGCACCACTGCACTCCTGCCTGGGCAACAGAGTGAGACCCCATCTAAAAGAAAATAAAAAGAAAAAGGCCTGGCAAATGCTGGGTGTCTGCATAGCAAAATGAAAAACACTGCTCTGTCCTCCCAACTCCTCTTAAATACAGTCGGCTAAAGGTTGTAGTTTGAAGAACTAAAAAGAACTTACACCCAAACCAGGTTATTCAAAGTTAACTTGCCGAGCGTGGTAGCTCAGAGCGTGGTAGCTCACACCTGTAATCCCAGCACTTTGGGAGGCCAAGGCGGGTGGATCACCTGAGGTCAGGAGTTCAAGACCAGCCTTGGCCAACATGGCAAAACCCCGTCTCTGCTAAAAATATAAACATTAGCCGGGCGCGGTGGCTCACACCTGTAATCCCAGCACTTTGGGAGGCCAAGGCGGGCGGATCACGAGGTCAGGAGATCGAGACCATCCTGGCTAACACAGTGAAACCCCGTCTCTACTAAAAAATACAAAAAAATAGCCGGGTGAGGTGGCGGGCGCCTGTAGTCCCAGCTACTTGGGAGGCTGAGGCAGGAGAATGGCGCAAACCCGGGAGGCGGAGCTTGCAGTGAGCTGAGATCCGGCCACAGCACTCCAGCCTGGGAGACAGCGCAAGACTCCCTCTCAAAAAAAAAAAAAAAAAAATACAAACATTAGCTGGACGTGGTGGCGCACACCTGTAATCCCAGCTACTCAGGAAGCTGAGGCAGGAGAATTGCTTGAGCCCTGGAGGCAGAAGTTGCAGTGAGCCAAGATCGAGCCACTGCACTCCAGCCTGGGTAACAGACCGAGACTCCAAGTTCAAAAAAAAAAAAAAACAACTAACTTAAAAGTTGGTGATTAGGAATACCCACAAAATAGTGGTGCCATTTCTGCACCATAAAAGGCCTATCCACTAGCTTGGGCAACATGGCAAAACCCTATCTCTACTAAAAATACAAAAAATTAGCCAGGTATGGTGTTGTGCACATGTAATCCCAGCTACTCAGGAGGCTGAGGCAGGAGGCAGGAGAATCGCTTGAACTCGGGAGGCAGAGGTTGCAGTGAGCCGAGATCGTGCCACTACACACTCTAGCCTGGGTGACAGAGTAAGACTCTGTCTCAAAAAAAAAAAAAACAAAAAACGCCCATCCATTTATTACATGCCCCCAAAATTTGAGGACTCCATGCTCCAGTCAGCTGATCTCCAAAGAGCCAGCACAAAGCAGAAAAGCAGCCAAACCAGTCCACATACTAAACTACTTACACACCCTCTTCATGTCTCTGTTCCCTAACTTTACACACAATTCTAACAAACATGGTTCCCTGGTTTCCTAGGACTACAGAAATAAGCAGCAGCAAATCAGAATTGCTGAGGGAGAAGCATTAGAGAAGGGGGAACAACTTAGGTGCCACATCAGCCAACAGGGAGATGGAAGAGTGCCTTCTGGGCATTGGCCTTGTGCACTGCACAACTCTAGGAGGTGCCGTTCAGATCTGTGCTCATCCTAGATTCACATTATGACCGATTTGCAGCAAATAGAAGTCAGGTATCTTGAGGAAGGTACAGCTTTTCCTAATTCAAACAAAGAGGCTCTTTAAGTTGAACTGGGGAATGTTTTCTATATTAATTTTTTTTTTTTTTTTTTTTAGAAACAGGTCTCTCTCTGTTACCCAGGCTGGAATGCAGTGGTACGACCACAGCTCACTGCAGCCTCAACCTTCAGGGCTCAAGTGATCTTATTACCTCAGCCTCCCAAGTAGCTAAGAATACAGATGTGCACCACCACACCTGGCTAATTTTTAAAAAAAAAATTTTTTGTAGGAACAGTCTCCCTATGTTGTCCAAGCTGGTCTTAAATTCCTGGCCTCAAGCAATCATCCCACCTCAGCCTCCCAAAGCTGGGATTATAGGTGTAAGCCACCACACCCAGCTGAAAAATGTTAAAAAGATTGAGACACCAACCCTGCCCGGAAGGAGGTTACAATCTAATGGAGAGTTGGCTCCAAGTCAGTAAGCGAAGATTAAATCGGTGGTTCGCCTCCCTCTTCTGAAATAGTAAGTTTCTTTTCAAAGGGGTGGGGTTTTTACCTTTTTTGTGTGATGAGGCTTGAGGACAAGCCCTCCACAACACCAGACTGCCTAAGCTGTTGAACCTGGACAGGTGGCAGCCTCCGGAAGCTCAGGTCATCTTCTGTAAAGAGGCACTAGAACAGCAGATGCCACCTGCAAGTCACATCCCACTCTGCCATTCTGGGCTCCCATCTGGCTTACCAGACCCAATCAATTCCCTTCCAGACATTTTACTGCACACCACCAAGTACCATAGAATTAATCATGCAAGGCACCATTTGCAAAGAGGTAACAGCATTCCAGCATGAGATGCCAGGGACGTTTCCTTCCTCTCATCCCAGTTCTGTCTGCCGAAGCTCGTGAGCAGGGCATCCTAACATCCCACTTATGTGTGACCGCACCTTCGACTGTGGTCTTTGCTTATATACAATAGGGAGGAGCAAGGAAACCCCTTTCTGGTATAGGGGAAAGTGAGGAATGTAGATAAGGAGCTGGGGGAGGAGGAATCCCCCATTTATCCTTCCTATTTTTCTTTCCCTTCTCCCTCCCCCAATCAGTCATCACTAGGTTAGTTACCAGAGGGCAAGGGAGGTTGGCAAGAGTTGAGAGAAGAGGGTCTGTAACAGGAAGAGACAGAAGATCCCTGTTTACCCTCCAACAAGTAGGGAAGAAATTCACACATGAAAGGCCCATCATATAACTTCCACACCTTTGCAACAGGACAATTAAAACAGCCTTGCAAAAGTAAATTAACTATCGCTTGAGCCCAGGAGTTCGAGACTAGCCTGGGCAACATACTGAGACTTCATTTCTAGAAAACATAAACAAAATTAGCTGGGCATGGTGGCACAAGCCTGTGGTCCCAGCTACTTGGGAGGCTGAGGTGGGAGGATCGTTTGAGCCTAGGAGGTCAAGGCTAAAGTGAGCCAAGATCATACCACTGCACTTTAGCCTTGGCGACAGAATGAGACTCTGTCTAAAAAAAAAAAAAAAAAATAGACAGAAAGAAGAAAAGAAAGAAAATTAACTCATGCTATCTGAGCACATAGTAAGAATTATAGTTTTCTACAGCATCTTCTTGCAGGGAACATATAGGGAATAATTTTACTTGGAATATTCAAAACTATTCTGCCCCCATCCCATTGCTGTTTCAGAGCTTTCCCCTTCCAAAAACAAGGTTGGTATGACAACCAATGCCCCAGTCACCGTGGTCCCTAACCACATCCGCCGGGGCTTGGCATGCTGAGACGTGTGCCAACTCTGTTGTCTGTAGGGCACTCCTGGCCACAGTACACAGCAAGCTATAATCAAGTAAGAAACCACCCCATTCGTATAGAACTCAGCTCAACATAAATATTCATTAAATGTGAAAACCTATGGTGATGCAATGTTGAGACTGCAAATTTAAACACAAGAGTCAGGAAATGCAAAAATTACCACTGCCACTGGAACTTGAAATCACCCACCCGGCACATTTAATACCACAAGTGCGTTTATATGTGTCCTAGAGATTTAAACCTAATAACACCAAAACTTCAAAACTACATATTATCTCTTCATTTAATTCCTAGGATGAGGGTGACATTTATTGATGGGCATTAGAGCTTTTCTGGAGTGAACATGCCATGAAAAGGCAGCCTGAAACCCCTTTGGCACAAGTGGAATACAACATATCATAGATTCTGGAATATTTCTGAAGGTCCCGATGCCCATATAATCACCACTGTCCCACAAAAACAGCAACGGTAACCAAAAAAAAAAAAAAAAAAAAACCCTCAACATGCCAACTTACACAGAACTAAGCAATACTTCAATAATTTCCCAAATACTTACAGTCAGCCCCATAAAGACTAGAAAATCAAATGTTTGCTAAATTGAAATCTAAAATTCTCTCACATGTAGCCTGTTAGACTCTTTAGAAATACTACTACAGTCCTTTTAAATTCTGCTTCCCACACAGCACTTAAACACAGGATCAAGGCCCATGCCAGAGCTTCCAAAGGGAAAAAAATGTGGGGGGAAGCAATATGGTACAAATATAAGTAAAGACTCATATACAGTTGTTTCTGATGGGTCATTCTGAAGCTACATAGAACTTCTACTATTCCTCCAAAAGTCCCAGTGTTTTCAGTGACACCAAACTATTATATTTTACATATTTAAATAAAACACATCCCCAGAAGTCTACAGTCAGGCTGTGACATTCTCTTCTCTAGCATGTTCTGAACAATGTTCCCAGGGCAGGCACAAGCCAGGCTGGAAGGAGCCAGAAGGTGTCACCTCCTCATACTATCTCCTTTCTCCAGACCTCCAGGAAGCACAGGCAAGGTGAAATTATTTTGAGAGTCTGGACTATCCCAACTATTTGGAATAATCAGGACATACCATGTGTGAAAGCTGCTTGCAAATAGTTGCAACAATCATAGAAAATTCTCCCTCAAAAAAACAAGTCTTGGCTGGGCACAGTGGCTCACGCCTGTAATCCCAGCACTTTGGGAGGCCGAGGTGGGTGGATCACCCGAGATTAGGAGTTCAAGCGCAGCCTGGGCAACATAGCAAAACCCCCTCTCTACCAAAAATACAAAAAATTAGCCAGGTGTGGTGGTGTGTGCCTATGTTCCCAGCCTCAGGAGGTTGAGGTGGGAGGATGCTTTGAGACTAGGAGGCGGAGGTTGCAGTGAGCTGAGATTATGCCACTGCACTCCAACCTGGGTGACAGAGTGAGACCCCATCTAAAAAAAGAGAAAAAAGCCAAGTCTTTTTTTCTGCAGGCCACATTAACACCCCTTTCACATTCCTCTCACTATGCTATCCCAAAGTAGTGTGATCAGGAGAATTCCGGTTCGGTAAATAATTTACATGTTTTACATCCAAGGCAATAGGGAGATGGAGTGCTCTGGTTCAAAGGAACACACTGGTGGAATCCAGGAAAAAGCTTCATGGGAAGGATTGAAAGTTTGGCTGCAGATGGGAGGAGTTGGGACAGGAAAAAGACAGTGGAAAGCAAAGATAGGAGTCAAAAATATGGAGGTGAAGACATGTATTGCAGCAGGCAATCCAAAAGGAAAGGCACAGGCCAAGTGCGGTGGCTCACGCTGGTAATCCCAGCACCTTGGGAGCTGAGGCAGGTGGATCACTTGAGCTCAGGAGTTCAAGACCAGCCTGGGAAATGTGGTGAAACCCTGTCTCTACTAAAAATACAAAAATTAGCAGGGCATGGTGGCGCGTTTCTGTGGTCCCAGCTACTGAGGAGGCTGAGGCAGGAGGATTGCTTAAGCCCGGGAGGCGGAGTTTGCAGTGAACCAAGATTGTGCCACTGTACTCCAGCCTGAATGACAGAGTGAGATTCTGTCTCCCCTACACCCTCAAAAAAGAAAGAAAAGCACAGAGAGAGGAAAGCCCAGGACCCATTCAGGAACAAGGACAGCAACACACAGGCCCACATCCCAGAGGCAACAATGAGAGACTGCGGCAGCTAGGTCACCTCTTCACTCAGCTCAGTAGTAATCAACAGGACACCACGAAAGATTTTGATCAAGAGACTGATGTGACCAAAGATTACTTTAGAAGGATGAATCTGAAGGGAAGGGAAGAACTGATGGGAAGAAAGAGAATGTGAGAGCCGACTGCAGTGGCACATGCCTGCATAGTCCCAGCTACTCGGGAGGCTGAGACAGAAGGATCACTTGAGCCTAAGAGTTCAAGTCCAGTCTGGGCAACATAGTGAAACCTGGTCTCTTTTAAAAATAAATAAAGAAAAAGAAAAACCAAAAGATAGAGAATGAGAGACAGGGAAACAGCTTGGGCAGCATCAGGCCTGAAAAAGGAAGTCAGCAAGGGGCAGAGCAAGCCAAGCATTGTCTTGAAGATACCACCATTTCCCTTCAACTCAGCCACAAGCTACCTTTATTTAAATTTTGAAATAGCTTTGCAAGTCAAGCTTGCAACATTCTTTACATGCCATTAGCTATCTGCTCACCACCTACTCCAAGACTGAGGCACATTCTGAAAAGATGCCAAGTCTCCAGGCACCCAGCGATATTCCAGAAATCCCATAAAGGTGCTAAACACGCAATGTCAAATGCATTTAAGGAAAAGTATACAAATTAGGTACAAAGAAAAGCATTCTCAGGCTGGGCACAGTGGCTCCCGCTCACGCCTATAATCCCAACACTTTGGGAGGCTGAGGCGGACAGATCACTTGAGGTCAGGAGTTTGAGACCAGCCTGGCCAACGTGGCGAAACCCTGTCTCTACTAAAAATATAGGGGCCAGGTGTAGTGGCTCACACCTGTAATCCCAGCACTTTGGGAGGCCAAGGTGGGCGGATCACGAGGTCAAGAGATCGAGACCATCCTGGCCAACATGGTGAACCCCTGTCTCTACTAAAAATACACAAATTAGACAGGCGTGGTGGCATGCACCCGTAGTCCCAGCTACTCAGGAGGCTGAGGCAGGAGAATTGCTTGAACCCGTGAGGCGGAGGTTGCAGTGAGCCGAGATCGCGCCACTGCACTCCAACCTGGGGGACAGAGCAAGACTCCATCTCAAAAAAATAAAAATAAAAATAAAAATTAGCCGGGAGTGATGGTGGGCGCCTGTAATCCCAGCTACTCGGGAGGCTGAGGCAGGAGAATCGCTTGAACCCAGGATGGGGAGGCTGCAGTGAGCCGAGATCGCACCACTGCACTCCAGCCTGGCCGACAGAGCAAGACTCCGTCTCAGACCACCATAACGGCAGACAGCCTTCTGAGGCGGAATCCAGAAAAGGTGCTCCCAAATGAGAGGATGAACCAAGATACTATAAGTGAAAGTACACCAGGAACCCTAAAGCTACAGGCACATGGAAGATTTTCTGGAATTCAACCATTGCAGCAGAATGCCGTTCTAGAAAGAACCCCAAGTTCTGAGTTCTAATCCCAGCTCTTAAGACCAAAAGCTAGAAGCCCTTGCCCCAGTTCCCTCACTGCAAAAGGAGAGCTGAGTCATAGCATTTTCAAGGTGCCCTTCAGCGCAAACAGTTAAGTCTCAGAATTAAGAGAAACCATAGAGCCAAAAAGAGAGAAAGAGCAAAGATCTTTATGAAGGCACAGGCCAATGGCTCCAGATTTCAGCCTTCCACACCTATACCAAAGCAAAAAATGCCCTCTGGTCACATCAAGGGTAGCTGGGCCTTATTCAGTAGCATAACTTGAGACTCATGGGGTCCACTGATGGACATCTCACACTCAGGTTGGTTGGGGAAGGAGAGAAAAGAGACTCGCCAAGCACAAGTTAAAAGCTTTCAACTCTGGAACTTCCAGAGACAGAATGGATGGCCAACCCCAATGCCTACAGGGCCAGGCATCTGTAAATGGAACTGTCAGTGAGGGAAGTAAGCTGGGCAATGCAATAGGGACTTGTGCCTGTGCCCCTGCTGAAGGGGGCAGCTGCCACTCCACTTATGGCAGGCTATTGCCTCATGGGACTATGGACCCCCTGATGCCAGATCTCTTAATTTTTTTTGAGAAGAGCCCATTTTTATGTACACTTTCTACATTTTTAACAGAGATCGAACAAAACACCTGGAAGCTGTTTTCAGCCTATATGCTTGCTGCTTAGATGCACCCCCGAGAGTCTGGTGCTTGGGCTCAACCTGCATCTCTGCCCACCACCAACTGACAGTGTCACTCTGAATTCGAGGACAGATTCATTCAGCCTTTCTGAATCCAGCCGGTTGAGAAGCAGAAAGCCTGCTCAACGGGAAAGAGGAAGGGCAGAAACCAGCAACTGAAGCAGCACCCTCCTGGGCAACAATCTGCTGCCACAGGGTGTGACGACAGCACAGTGGTCCCCACCGTGAGGCCTCCGAGCATGGCCATCTGCCTGGACAGACGCCGTGTTCCTGCCCAGAACACAAGGGCAACCTGCTGCTTCTGAATCATGCTCTGATACACCTACAAGGGAGGCACCCAGATGCCATGCCAGGTACCTTCCCTTCAGTGCAGACATTAGTCATAATTCAGATCCTCATGGCAGACAAAAAAAAAAAGTCAGTATTTTACTATTTACTAAATGATAGGGAATATATAGACTTTCACTTTTATGACATTTTATTTCTTTAAGAAACATACAGTGGGTCACAGTGGCTCACACCTGTAGTCTCAAGCACTTTGGGAGGCCAAGGTGGGTGGTTCACTTGAGCCCAAGAGTTTGAGATGAACCTGGGCAACATGGCAAAACCCCATCTCTACGAAAAAAAAAAAAATTAGCCAGGCATGGTGGTGCATGCCTGTAGTCTCAGTTACTTGGGAGGCTGAGGCGGAAGGATCACTTGAGCCTGAGATTTCAAGCTGCAGTGAGCCAAGAAAGATTGCACCATTGCACTCCAGCCTGGGCAACAGGGCAAAACATACTATCTGTTGCGAGTAGGGCTATCGTGTGGAAACATACATGGTGACCTGGTAGGGGAGTATAAACTAGACCACTCCTGTAGAGCAATCTAAAAATACGTAGCAAAAGCCTCAAAATTTTTTATACCACTTAATTCAGTGAACCTAATTCTAGAAATCCTATGAAAATAACCAAAGCAGGACAGGCATGGTGGCTCACGCCTATAATCCCAGCACTTTGGGAGGTCAAGGCGGGTGAATTGCTTGAGCTCACAAGTTCAAGACCAGCCTGGGCAACATGGAGAAACCCCATCTCTACAAAAAATACAAACATTAGTTGGGTGTGGTGATGTGCACCTGTATTCCCAGCTACCCGGGAGACTGAGGTGGGAGGATGGCTTAAGCCCGGGAGGCAGAGGTTGCAGTGAGCCAAGATCACGCCACTGCACTCCAGCCTGGGCGATAGAGCCAGACCTTGTCTCAAAAAAAGAAAGAAATTAAGAAAATAACCAAGGCTGGCACGGTAGCTCACACAGCCTCAAACTCTCGAATAAATCAGAGAAATAACATCTGAAAAGCACAAATTATATCACGGGTGCATAAAATCTGTGTTTCTTCTCTATACAGTATCTACAGTAAACATTCAATAAATGTCTGCTGACAAGATAGCATACTAAAATTAACTCAAGTAGAAAATCAAGGGCCCGGCGCGGTGGCTCAAGCCTGTAATCCCAGCACTTTGGGAGGCCGAGATGGGTGGATCACAAGGTCAGGAGATCGAGACCATCCTGGCTAACACGGTGAAACCCCGTCTCTACTAAAAAATACAAAAAACTAGCCGGGCGAGGTGGCGGGCGCCTGTAGTCCCAGCTACTCGGGAGGCTGAGGCAGGAGAATGGCGTAAACCCGGGAGGCGGAGCTTGCAGTGAGCTGAGATCCGGCCACTGCACTCCAGCCTGGGCGACAGAGCAAGACTCCATCTCAAAAAAAAAAAAAAAGAAAATCAAGTTGTAATCAAATTCTTACAGTGCTGGATGGGAGCTTACACACACCTAATTGAGTACTACCCCGCTCTTTTATTTTTTAAATGCAGGCACTCCTGCACCAGGAGGCCAGAAGTCCCCATTCTAACATATGTTTTCCCATCAAAATTCTAGGATCAAACTTTGTTTTCACAGAATCAAACTCTATACTGAGTTTCTAAACAACTATATTACACTGGCTGCTGGGGAGAGGAGGAAATTAATATCAAATCTTACAACACATCTTAAGGGCAATAAAAATAAAATGCTCTCCTTTGAACCACAACGGGCCAGCTGACCTTATTCTTTTGACACTATCAAGAGTAAACAGAGCCACTGAATGTCAGATTTTAAAACATCTCATTCAAGCTACAAATAGAACAAAGAACCTCTACTCTTTGCCTCCTTCCTATTCTGTTAGAAAGGTATAAAGGCACCTCTCTTCAAAGAGGTTATCAGCTTTAACCTCAAAGGTAGGTAAAAATGAGTTGGAAAAGGCCAGAATGCTCATACGGTGACAGACAATGGGCTGCTCAGGTCTAAACTTAGCACCAGGGCCAGATTCCCTCCCCCAGGTGTTCTTCAGTATCCTTTAGGCTGTTTCCTACCAGATAGGACATGCCCCACTGTACTGTAAGGCAACCGTTCGTGTGCTGTCTGGCCACCTACACTCAGCTGCCTGCAGGCAGGGACCAAGTCCTACTCATGTGTTCACTGCCTTGCCCCACAAAGGATCTGATGGACAGTGGGGCATCACTGAATGTTTGCTAACTGAGGAATGTAGCACTCACAGTAAGTTTTAACAACCAGGAGGATTAAATGAGCCTGCGCAAAATAAGAAAGGTCACAAACAGGGGACAACCTCTTTGGAGAAAGACCTGCAGACTCCCAAATTGCTATAAAAGTCAGCCACAGGAAGGAGGTATGTCTCACACCAGAAATCCCTTTAAATGACAGAAAACTACAGCCGTTCCAGCTTGCCCGATAGCTGAAAACAGAAGTGCCATCGAGTGATAGTTGTATATGTCAAGTCACTGGTCCCTCTTTCTGAACTTGGCAGATGGGCTTTTTATGGAAAAAAGTTAGAATGAGACTTTTATTATTTAAAAAAAAGAAGAGGAAAAGAAAGGAAGGAAATACATCTTTGTGAGGATAGGGCATCTTCTCAGTTGAAGTTACAGACTTAGTTCTTGGTCAATCATTTTGGGTTTAAACTCAACTCTAAATTCCACATCAGTTCCCATAACCTCATCATAAGAAAGTGTGAAGTGAAGCAGTCTTGTGAAAACAGAAATGGCTTAGAATCAGACAGACCAGATTTGAACCTCAGCTGCACTAACGACTTGCTCAGTGACTTTAACAAGTGACTTTACCTCTCTGCGCTTGGCTTCCTCATCTGAAAACCTGGCACATGCCATCTACTTTGTCTGTTAAATGTGAGCAAAGCACTGTGTTCTGGCAGGGAGGAAGACTGAGAGACTCGAAATCTAAATTAATTAGAAAAGAAAAGCAACCACTTAAACCCAATATACAATTTAAGAATGCCTGGCTTTCCTCAATTATACATCTGATCATAAAGCATGCCCTGCATCTGTTGTTCCCTGCCACACTCAGCCAGGTTACAGCCGGGGATAATAGAAGGGCTCCAAGCCTGGGAGTCAGGGGACCCAAATATTAATCCTGGGTCATCTCTACCTTATCATGTGGCCTTCAGCAAAGCATTTCTCTGGATTTCAGTCTCCTTTCTAACATATTAAAGGACTGAATCTGGTTCTTTTGATTATGAAGATTTACTTAAATGTCATTTTTGTCACAAATTAGAAATGCAAATTCTCCAGACTTGGGAAAATACCATCAAGAAGCAAAGTTTTGACCAGATATAGTGGCTTTCACCTGTAATCCCAGAGCACTGGGAGGCCAAGGCAGGAGGATCACTGGAGGCCAGGAGTACAAGACCAGTCTAGGCAATATAACGAGACACTATACCTACAAAAAATAAAAAATTAGCCGGGTATGGTGGCATACACCTGTAATCCTAGCTACTGGGGAAGCTGAGGCCTGAGGACTGCCTGAGCCCAGGAGTCCAAGAGTACAGCGAACTATGGTCTTACCACTGTGCTCCAGCCTGGCCAACACGATGAGACCCTGTCAAAAAAGAAAAAAAGAAAAAGAGAGAGAGAGAGAGAAAGAAAGCAAGCAGCAAAGTTTTTAGCATGGCATATAGGTTAATTATGATTAGGTTAATGGTGATACTGAATGCCAATCCCTTATTGTTACTCCCAGGGACACTGGAAATTCAAGATTCTTTCCTTCCATAACCTATCCACTTTAAGGCTTTGTCAATACTCAGTTTCATCAGGAAAAGAACACCTTCAGACTTTTCTTATGCCAGGTACCCTTGGAATATAAACACCCCACACAGTTTTGTTGTTGTTGTTTTGTTTTTTTGAGACAGAGTCTCGCTCTGTTGCCCAGGCTGGAGTGCAATGGCGCGATCTCGGCTCACTGCAACCTCCATCTCCCGGGTTCATGCCATTCTCCTGCCTCAGTCTCCCCAGTAGCTGGGACTACAGGCCCCTGCCACCACGCCCGGCTAATTTTTTATATTTTTAGTAGAGACAGGGTTTCACTGCATTAGCCAGGATGGTCTCAATCTCCTGACCTTGTGATCCGCCCACCTCAGCCTCCCAAAGTGCTGGGATTACAGGTGTGAGCCACCGCAACCAGCCAGATCACTTTCATACAACCCAGTATTATAATACCAGTGGGTCTATGGGAACCAGAGAGAGAGCCATCCTTTCCATCCAAGCAAGTTTCTGGAAACAACAACCAAAAAGGAAGGATAATCCCAGAATTTATTAACCAAGCCAAAGCAAGTTGTTTTCATCAATTAAAGCATAAATAATCCATAAAACCCACTGCCTGCCTGATGTCCACTCTCCATCATTCATTCAATAAATACTGAGTGCCTCATACATAGCAGGCAGTGGGAACCCTGTGGGGAGATCCAGAAATGAGCAAAAACAGACCCCATGGGGTACAGGTCCACAAGGGAAGGTGTGAGAAGCTGCTCTTTAGGCATTTCAACAGCGACAGGTGCCCTGTTTCATTTTTCAATGAACTACGAAAAGGAACTATACTCTGCTTTCCCACATCCTGCATTCAGAGTGTCGCGTTCTTGCACTTTGCCATATAAATGCAGAAAAGTCTTTGAGTGACTATATTTTCACTTCTCCCAAGGATGATGCACAATGCACAGGAGGGAAGTTAATTCATTATAGACAATGGATGCCTTAGGGCCTAAGCACTCAGTTCGGTGGAGAGACCCGTTTGGGAAGAAATATCATTTATCCATGCATGTGTCTGTCTCCATGAGAGACTGAACTCCAGAAGATAACAGTAATACAGTGTCTGGTACAGAATAGGGCTGTGATAGATGTCTACGAAATAAATATGTTCAATGGAGGCACCCAGACCTGTAGACTTCTTCCCTACAACTCTTGTCAGCCTGAACCCCACTCAAAGTCTCGGTAATGGACTATTCGATGCTCTACTACATTAGAGCTTTCCTTTTTCCTCGTGGGGGTGGAGGGGGCACATCATAGAACCCTGGAAGAGGCAAAGTTGTAACTGCCCATAGACAAGAATATGCATACACTTGCAGGAGTTCATGGGCTATCTCTAAAAGTCTGTGACCCTCAGGTTAAGAACTGCTATATTATATGTTGTTAAAAATTAGACTTGAATTTATGTCAAAATCCTAACCAGTCAAATTCTATTCATTTGGCAAAAACAAGAATAAGCAGGCCAGGCAGACCTGGGTTTCAATCCAGGTTTGTCATTTGCTAGCCATGTGAAGTTACAGAAGTCAACTTGCTTCTCTCAGCCTCGGTTTTTCTCCTCTGTAAAATGGGTTAACAATAGTGGCTAATTGCACCTTAGTGTCAGGATGAGATGAACCAAAACATGACATGCTTGGCAGTGCTCTGTATAAATAAGAGGAAACCATCACTGCCTTCCCTTCAGTCTACAGCTCTACACTGAACTCCCATCTTCATTCCTATTCAGAATTGTACTAGTAACTCCCACGAGATCTCAGGGAACAAAACAGAAAATAAGAGGCTCTAAGAATTTTTTCTTTTTTTGAGACAGAGTCTCACTCTGTCGTCCAGCCTGGAGTGCAGTAGCGCAATCTCCGCTCACTGCAAGCTCCGCCTCCCGGGTTCACGCCATTCTCTTGCCTCAGCCTCCCGAGTAGCTGGGACTACAGGCGCCTGCCACCACACCCGGGTAATTTTTTTTTTTTTTTTTTTTTTTTTTGTATTTTTAGTAGAGACGGGGTTTCACCGTGTTAGCCAGGATGGTCTCCATCTCCTGACCTTGTGATCCGCCTGCCTCGGCCTCCCAAAGTGCTGGGATTACAGGCGTGAACCACCACGCCCGGCCGGCAAGAGGCTCTAAGAATTTATAACGACAAAAAATACAGCCCCAATTTTTCCCCCTGAATCAAATGCTTGGTTTTAACCTTTGAAGGCCCATCTGAGAAGACAGTGGGCAATCTCTTTCTGTGTAAATCCAGGTCAGCTGTCAGCACACAATTGTTCTACTAGACCAAGTCAATTTTTAGAGGCAGGCCTGTTAAGTTAACTTAAAATGGAGATGAAAAGAAAGTGTTTGATCAAATGCTAAACTGCAGAAGCACACTGACAGGGAAACAAAGCAGAGGAATTAGTTTCCTAAAATTACTCTCTGTGATACCTTTACCTAACATCGGATATTTAAGGACCTTGATCAGCCCTTTTAACCCACCACCCAGCTCTCTTCCCACCCCTAATAGCTAAAGGCACTGACTTAGTTCTTAAATGTCCTCAGCTTCTCTCTGTTTTCAAGTCCATTCAACATTTAACCTAGGATCCAGAAAGGCTGAATTTAAAGTTACACAGAACCTATCATTCAGATTCCTTCTACAAATGAATTTCTCAAGCTTTTCTAAATATTTGACTTCAAGCAAAAAAAAAAAAAAAAAAAAAAAGCATTTCCACTTTAAAACAATCTTTCATCTCTAGCAATGCAAATTTTCTTTGTTTAACCAATCCACATACCACTAGCCAGTGTTTAATCAGGCCTTTATTTAACATCACCAACCATGTGAGTTGCACAGCCAAGTCTGAAAGTTTCAGATAATGATCTCATTAACAGAACAAATTGGTTCAAAGATGAAATATATATCAATATGTCTAAGAACCCTTTAAAGTCCCACACTTCAGAACTATAGGAGAAGTGTAATTAATTTCTCCAGCATTCAAACTGTATGCCTGACACTCTTACAAGCAAACGGGTTTTAACACTGCATAAATAAATAAGATAATAAAAGTAACTAATAGCATTTCATACCCACAAATTGTTTTCGCCACAACTTTCACAGATGGAGACCAAAAAAAAAAATTCTTCACTCAGATTACACTGGTGACCTTGGGATAGTTATTTAAGCTAAAATGCAAAGGAGAAGAACCAAGATTCCTAATGACGAATCCTAAGGTTTGAATTACTACCTCTCTCCCTCTTGCACTCTCTCTCTCTCTCTCTCTCTCTCTGATACTGACAAACAAACTGACACAATTCTTAACTAGGCTTCCCCTACCCTCACCCATGGAAATGACTGAACAGGTACTCTAGTTAGAATTATCTAGGCAAACCAGACTGTGATATGGTATCTACTATACAAATATATACACACACACACACACACTCTCACACTTTTCATTGGCATACAATAAGGAGGGGGGTTAAAAATCAGTAATACAAACCAATTTCTTATCTTAGAATTCTTTTTTTTTTTTTTTTTTTTTTTTTTTTTTTTTTTTTTTTTGAGACGGAGTCTGGCTCTGTCCGGGCTGGAGTGCAGTGGCCGGATCTCAGCTCACTGCAAGCTCCGCCCCCCGGGTTTACGCCATTCTCCTGCCTCAGCCTCCCGAGTAGCTGGGACTACAAGCGCCCGCCGCCTCGCCCGGCTAGTTTTTTGTATTTTTTAGTAGAGACGGGGTTTCACCGTGTTCGCCAGGATGGTCTCCATCTCCTGACCTAGTGATCCGCCCGTCTCGGCCTCCCAAAGTGCTGGGATTACAGGCTTGAGCCACCGTGCCCGGCTTATCTTAGAATTCTTAAAGGTGACAGACTCCTAAACAGGTTTTTTCTCCCCTAAACCATGAATAATACTGCTACAGAACCCCGGTGGAAATAACAAAAGCAATGCTATAATGCTACTATTTAGCTTTAGTTATAGGAAAATGAACTCTGCTCTGAGACGATAAAACGCTAATCAGCAAATCACACTGTTTTTTGTTTGTTTGTTTTTGAGAGACAGTCTTGCTCCGTTGTCCAGGCTGGAGTACAGTGGTGTAATCATGGCTCACTGTAACCTCAGCCTCCCAGGCTCAAGCAATCCTCCCACCTCAGCCTCCTAAGTAGCTGGGACTACAGGTGCATGCCACCACACTGGGCTGTGTGTGTGTGTGTGTGTGTGTGTGTGTGTGTGTGTGTGTGTAGAGACCAGGTCTAACTGTGTTGCCCAGGCTGGTCTCGAACTCCTAGGCTCAAGCAATCCTCCTGCCTCAGCCTCCCAAAATGCTGGGACTACAGGCATCAGCCACCATGCCCGGCTACTGTTTTCTTTTAAGATAGTAAATAAAAGGAAGTTTTGAAAAGTTCAATGAGATTGTGTCACCAGGGCACAATGAAAGCCTCAAAGAAAGACAAGAAATTACAATGAGCAAGAGTTAAGATTCAAACTATTCTTGAAGACTGTGGACAAAATGTTTGGGAATCTTCAGCACAGCATCATCTCTAAAGCCTATAAAGGTTTTTCAAGATAGTCAACAAAAGGAGGTATTTTTAAAGAGTAAATAAAAGGAGGTTTTGAAAAGGTCAGGTTACTTAGAAAACATGATTAATCCAAAGCTGGACACCAATTTATTCCTTCTGCTTTCTCATTTCTCACCAAAAGAAAACGTTATATTCCCTCTCAGCGGCCCTAAAACATCAGCCTTCCTTACAAAAAAGTTTTTCAGGGCTGCCAGACAAGGTCCACACCAGTTCCTTCAATCAAACAGTATTTGCTGAACTCATAAAAGCACGCTAGCCTTTGTACACACACATCCCTGAAAGCCACACTGCACTCTGTCCGCAGAAACAGGGAGGTTCAACAAGTCAGCCACCACAATGAAGTTACTAAAGATACGAGGTGCACCATGAAATGACTATTCAGACAGCTCAGATAAACTCACCAACATTACTGCAGCTATAAGGGAATTAAGGACACCTATTAGTGATTGCTTAACAGGTAAACTTATTAAATACCATTTAAGTCACTTTTCTTTACTTAGCAACTATTGACTTTTTTTTTTTTTTTGGCTAGGCTAATGGACTACAAAAGAGTTAGATAAGCACTTCAAAAAGTTTCAGAAGAGAATAGATTCCTTCTGCCAAATTCACATATTATCTCTCTACTCACAAGGATAAAATAGTTACAAATGGTGTTTAAACTGCTAATTTTGTATTAAATGGTGAACCCAAGATTATCTCCAAAGCATAACACTCCTCATAATGGATAGCTCGCTCACCAAACTACTGTTGAGAAAGATGACACTTTAAAACACTGCAGATAGAAACTGCAAACTTCAAAAGTCTCCTTCAAAAAGTCAAGTGCCACGCTAAAGCGTCTTTTTTTTTTTTTTAATAAGGTTGTAAATCAAACATTTCAAAAACCATCAGGGCACAATGAAAGCCTCAAAGAAAGACAAGAAGTTGCAAGGAGCAAGACTTAAATGTTTAGGAATCTTCAGCAAAGCATCATCTCTAAAACTTCTGAAGACCATAATTACAACATTTTTTTAAGTCCAAAAGCATTAACATAGTCAAAGGGCTCAATGAAGGAGTTTCCTCTTCTATTTACCCCACAGAAGTTTTCAGATGGGGATAAGAGCCCGGTAAGGCAATGCTGCTGATTAATCGCTTGGGCCTGGGTGCCTCCTCCAGCTTTGTAAGGGCACATCTCTACGGAGTCAGGCTGCACAGCTCTCTCTGTCCTATGGAGGCAGGGCTTTGAGTCTGCACCCAAGGAGGGAAAAGGACACCTCGGAACAGACTGTCTACGCTGTGGGCTGCTATGCAGTCATTCCATGCAGTCCCCTTCTTTTCATTCATAACTCATCCAAGAGTAAAGCACAGAAGGCTCACAAAGCTTAGGCCCTGCAGACATCCGATCACCCCAAAAGTTCAAAGACAAGCCAACCTTTACAAATCGCCCCCATCCGTGGCGCGCATATTAACTGCCATAAGTGCGCTGGCAGTTAACAAGTTGATAAAACCATGGCCAAGGAAGCGGGAAGACATCCACCCAGCTAACCGTCCGCAGAAGCTTCAGTTGAGAGTCCTTCCTCCAAAGAGTAGGCACAGCTTACAGCTCTCCCTAGCCAGCTTCCTTCGGAATGCAGATCTCTTTCACTTGGTCCAAGGTGGAGGCCCTGTCAGTGAGAGACCCCATCTCCCCATTTGCAGGCCCTTCGCATTAGTCTTTGGCCGAGGGACGGGCAGGCAGTATCCCTCCTACCCTCTGTAATGTGAGGCACGCAGAGAGGGCTGCCTTCCGTTGCCACTCCAGGGAACCCCCATCCCCACTCCTCGACCAGCTCCGCCTCCTCCCCTGCCTGCTGCTGCTTGTCCAGAGCCCCACAGAAGGGTCAGCGGCGCCCAGGTGAGGCGGGCGGCAGGTTCCGGGGAAGAACCCAATGTTGTGCAGCCCTTCAGACAAACCTAGCCGCACCCAAAAAGAACATGCATGGATGGAAAGCAAAGCCTGCAACCTGAAACGAGCCACCCCATCCCTCATCACTTGTCTTTCCAAAGTTGACATTCAACACGTAGTTCCCGGGACTTCCACCTGAGGCAGACCTAAATACCCAACCGGCCAAGGGGGCCGCCCCAGCGTGGGTGCCGGGCCCAGGATCCCCCTCCCGCCCCGGGGCTCACAGGAGCTCTAGCCCCCACGTGCGCTCGACCCCCGCGGCTGCGCCCCGGAGGCCGCGTCCCGCCCGCCTGCCCGCCCGCAAGAGAGGGATGCCGCCGGCCTCTCGGCCACCCCTCCCGCCCGCCCGCCCGCCAGTCAGGCAGCCCGCGGCGGGGTCGGCGGGCGCAGCCCCCGGAGCCATCTTGTGGCGGCGGCGGCGCGGGGCCCGGGCGGCGGGCAGCTACCTGCACGATCTCGCCCTCGGCGCTGAGCGTGGCCCCGGCCCGCGAGAAGCGGCCCGTGAGGCCGGTGGTGTAGGTGGTGTAGTCGCCGCTTGGGCTCGACTCGAACAGCACCACCTCCACGAACGCCGTCTCCTTGGCCCGCGCCGCGCCGGGCCCCGCGGCCGCCAGCAGCAGCCCGAGCAGCAGCGGCAGCGGCGGCGGCGGCGGCAGGCGGCTGCACCGGAGGCCGCGGGGGCGGCGGCGGAGGCGGCGGCGGCAGCGGCCCGGGGCCCCTGGGCGCCCGCCCGAGCGCGGCCTCATGGTCCTGCGGCGGGAGGGCGCGGAGGGCGGGCGCGGCCGGGCATAGTCGCGGGCCGGCTGAGGACCGAACGCGGGCGGACGCCTCACAGCCCCATCGCGGCGGCGGCGGCGGCGGCTTTGTGGGTCGCAGGCTCAGCTCGGCTCCCCCGGCCGTCGCGCCGCGGCCCTTTCATCTGCTCCACGTGAGGGGTTATCCCCGCCCCGGCAGCGTCGTGACCCGCTCTCCCCTCCCTCCCCGCCCTCGGCCTCCGCCACCGCCGCCGCCGTGGGGAGTGAGAAGGCGGGGCAGGCGCGCCTGAGGCGAGAGGCGGGGCCCGAAGGCCGAGAACGCCCCGCCCCTCCCCGCCCCGACTTCTATCTGTGCTCCGCCCCTTTATTCTCGCTCCGCCCCATCATCCCAGCTCCGCCCCCCGCCGGCGGTCTGCGCTCCGCCTCGTCGTCCTCGCTCCGCCCCCGCCCGCCGTCTTGCTCCACCCCATTATTCTCGCTCCGCCCCCCGCCGGTCGTCTCTACTCCGCCCCTTCGGCCTCGCTCCGCCCCTTCGGCCGCGCTCCGCCCCCGGTGCGCTCCGCCCCCCACGGCAGACATTACTCCTCGCCGTTGCTAGAGTTCGGCGGGAACTGGGACCGCAACCTGCTCCGGGCGATGCGCGTCCTCTCTGGAGGCGCCACGCGTCCTGGTCGGGTGCAGGAGTTAGGGCCATTTGGTCTTGAAAGGCCTCGTCCGTCCTGATTCCCCCGCCCCAATTCACAGTTCCCAGGAAGCTTGATCGCCCGCTCTGGGTTCTCCATTCCCACCCCCACCTCCAGGATCGAACGGGGAAGGCCGGGATGGTCGGGGCAGTTTGCAGCTTGGGTAGTGTCCAGTTCTTGCACAGGTGTCGCCTAGACAGCTTCTCTCTCTGAAGTCTGTACTGAAGGAGTTGGGGAAGACCTTGAGGACCTTCTGATGGAGTTCATCTTTCTGCAGCCCCAGAGACTGTAATTCAGACACCGTCCCCAAAAGAAGTCTGAAAACTTTGAGTCTCGCCACGTGCAGGCCAGAGGAGTCCAACACCATCATCACCGTCTATGCACAGACTGCTGGCTGCCAAACTAACATATCTAAGGCACGTGCTCAAGGGCTCAGAGGTTCCCACTCACCCAGAAAATAAACTTTTAATTCCCTGCCCCTTTTTGGAACATGCCTTTTCCTTCCTCATCTAGTCCTCTGAGAATTGAACCCCTCCTTCAAAAGCCAGATCCAATTCCCACTTCCTCCGTGGAGTCTTCCTTCCCTGGCCAGAATAGCTTTGTCCAGATATTTGCAAATATTTGGTTAGGATGAATCTGCTTCTACTTGCTACCACACCCAAAATGTTAAAAAGACAAAAAGAAAGAAAGAAAACTCATTGAGAATTTTCTTGAGTAAACAACTTACCAAGGTTACATTTTAAAGCTGAAAAAAAAATCTAATGTGTAACAGAAAACACACTTGAGAAAAATCCACAGATCTGTATTACCACATTTGGACCACCCAGAGCTTCCGCTCAGCAGGGAGGCACCTGGGAAAGCAGCACTCTGGAGGGAGGTGGCTTTTTAGTTTCTCCAAAACTGAGCCTAACCAGTGCTGACTGCAACTGGGCACCATCGGTCCTGACAATGACCCCCACAAGGTCTTTTTATTTTTTCATTTAGATACAGGGTCTCCCTCTGTCGCACAGGCTGGCATGCAGTGGTCTGATCACAGCTCACTGTGCCCAAGTATCGAACTCCTGTACCCAAGTATCCTCCCAGCTCAACCTCCTGAGTAGCTGGGACTACAGGTGCCACACCCAGCCTCCATCCAGGTCTTAATTAAGGGGGAGGGCAAATCTCTATAGCTCATGGATGACATTTTGCAATATTTAAAATTCAAAGACACCCACCACCAACTGATAAATGGATAACCAAATGTGTTCTATCCATGCAAGGAGATATTATCTATCAAGAAATGAAATACTGGCCGGGCACAGTGGCTCACGTCTGTAATCCCAGCACTTTGGGAAGCCAAGGCAGGCTGATCACCCGAGGTCAGGAGTTCGAGACCAGCCTCGCCAACATGGTGAAACCCTGTCTCTACTAAAAATACAAAAATTAGCCGGGTATGGTGGCAGGCACCTTAATGCAAGCTACTTGGGAGGCAGAGGCAGAGGCAGAATCATTTGAACCTGGGAGGCGGAGTTTGCAGTGAGCTGAGATCCAAACCTGGGGGACAAGAACGAGACTTCTTTCAAAAAAAAAAAAAAAAAAAAAGAAATGAAACATTTGGCTGGGCACGGTGGCTCACACCTGTAATCCCAGCACTTTGGGAGGCCAAGGCTGGTGGATCACCTGAGATCAGGATTTTGAGACCAGCCTGGCCAACATGGCAAAAACCCGTCTCTACTAAAATTACAAAAATTAGCTGGGCATGGTGGCATGTGCCTGTAATCCCAGCTACTCAGGAGTCTGAGGCAGGAGAATCCCTTGAACCCGCAAGGCAGAGGTTGCAGTGAGCCAAGATCACACCACTGCACTATAGCCTGGGCGACAGAGTGAGACTCTATCTCAAAAAAAAGAAAAAGAAAAAGAAAAAGAAAAGAAAATGAAATACATGCTACAACATGGATGAACCTTGAAAACATTATGCTAAGTGAAAGAAGCCAGACCCAAAAGCCCACATACTCTATGATTCCATTTATATGAAATGCCCAAAACAGGCAAATCTATAGAGACAGAAAGTAGATTAGTGGTTGCCAGGGGATGGGGGAAGGCAGGAATGGGTAGTGAGTGCTAATGGGTTTCTTTGGAGGGTGATGAAAATATTCTGGAATTAGATAATGGTGAAGGTTGCACAACTCTGTAAATATACTAAAAACAACTAAATCATACACTTTTAAAGGGTCAATGTTATGGCATATGAATTTTTTTTTCTTTTAGAAACAGGGTCTCACTGTCAGGAGAGTGCAGTGGCGCCATCACGGCTCACTGCAGCCTTCACCTCCTGGGCTCAAGTGATCTTTCAGCCTCAGCCTCATGAGTAGCTGGGACTACAGGTACCCACCACCACACCAAGCTAAATTTTTAATTTTTTATTTTTATTTGTAAAGACAGGGTCTAGTTTTATTGCCCACATTGGACTCAAACTCCTGAGCTCAAGCAATTCTCCCGCCTGAGTCTCTCAAAGTGCTGGGATTAACAGGCATGAGCCAGCACACCTGGCTGGTATGATTTATATCTCAAAATAGCTGTTAAAAAATATTTCCATCTGGGCATGGTGGCTCACGCCTGTAATCCCAGCACTTTGGGAAACTGAGGCAAGCAGATCACTCGGCCTCAGGAGTTCGAGACCAGCCTGGCCAACAGTGAAACCCTGTCTCTACTAAAAATACAAAAACTAGTCGGCTGTGGTGGTGCACGCCTGTAGTCTCAGCTACTTGGGAGGCCGAGGCAGAGGTTGCAGTGAGCCGAGATTGAGCCGCTGCACTCCAGCCTGGATGACAGAGCTAGACTCTGTCTCAAAAAAAAAAAAAAAAAAATTCTGTCTTTAGTGGTATTTTCATGCAAACACACACACACAGGATACAGCATAAGGATATCCTCTGCTCTTTGAAGTCTTAGCGCACATTTCACACCCTCAACAGGGACTACCCTGGCAATGCTATTTTAAACTGCATTGTGCCCCCTGTCATCCACTCCTATCCTCCCTTGGCCTGCCTTCCCCTACCCCTGTGGCATTTATCATCTTCTAACATACTAAATAATTTGCATATTTATTTTTGTCTGTCCTCTACACCCCACATGCACACATACCAGAGAACAAGCTCTCTAATGACAGAGATCTTTGTCTTGCTCAGTGACTTAGGCCGAGGCTGCCTGACCCAGAGTACGCACTCAATAAATATTTGTTGCATGAATTAATGACTAAATGAATGAGTGATAACCTCATCAATGTGTATTCCTCCCATTTTGCAAACATTTGGGGCAGCTTTTTAACAGCTGCATTGGAGCATTGGGCTTCATGGGACCAAAATAAATTCTGAGTGTGAAGAATGAACACCCTTTCCTCAAGAAATGCAATGCAAATCCACACAAGGGTCAGAAAACAAACCAGTTTTGATTTTTTAAAGTCTGCTTAAAGAAAGATATGAGGCCGGGCACAATGTCTCATGCCCATAATCCCAGCACTTTGGGAGACCAAGGAGGGTGGATCACTTGAGGCCAGGAGTTCAAGACCAGTTTGGCCAACATGGCGAAACTCCATCTCTACTAAAACTACAAAAAAGTTAGCCAGGCGTGGTGGCACATGCCTATAGTCCCAGCTGCTTGGGAGACTGAGACAGGAGAATTGCTTGAACCCAGGAGTCAGAAGTTACAGTGAGCCAAGATCGTGCCAGTGCACTCCAGCCTGGGCAACAGAGTGAGACTCTATCTCAAAAAAAAAGAAAGAAAGAGAGAAAAGGAAAGATATGAAAGCTGGGCACTGTGGCATGTGCCTATAATCCCTGCTACTCAGGAGACTGAGGTAGCAGGATCCCTCGAGCACAGGTGTTCAAATCCAGCCTGGGCAACATGGCAAGACCCCATCTCTCAAGAAGAAAAAGGAAAAAGGGAGGCCCGTGGCACCGACAGGATGGGCAAGTGTCGTGGACTTCGTACTGCTAGGAAGCTCCGTAGTCACCGATGAGACCAGAAGTGGCATGATAAACAGTACAAGAAAGCCCATTTAGGCCGGGCGCGGTGGCTCAAGCCTGTAATCCCAGCACTTTGGGAGGCCGAGACGGGCGGATCACAAGGTCAGGAGATCGAGACCATCCTGGCTAACACGGTGAAACCCCGTCTCTACTAAAAATACAAGAAAAATTAGCTGGGCGAGGTGGCGGGCACCTGTAGTCCCAGCTACTCGGGAGGCTGAGGCAGGAGAATGGCGTGGACCCGGGGGGGCGGAGCTTGCAGTGAGCCGAGATCGCGCTACTGCACTCCAGACTGGGGCACAGAGCAAGACTCCGTCTCAAAAAAAAAAAAAAAGAAAGAAAGAAAGAAAGAAAGAAAGCCCATTTGGGCACAGCCCTGAAGGCCAACCCTTTTGGAGGTGCTTCTCATGCAAAAGGAATCATGCTGGAAAAAGTAGGAGGTGAAGCCACACAGCCAAATTCTGCCATTCGGAAGTGTGTCAGGGTCCAGCTGATCAAGAACGGCAAGAAAATCACAGCCTTTGTACCCAACGACAGTTGCTTGAACTTTATTGAGGAAAATGATGAAGTTCTGGTTGCTGGATCTGGTCGCAAAGGTCATGCTGTTAGTGATATTCCTGGAGTCCGCTTTAAGGTTGTCAAAGTAGCCAATGTGTCTCTTTGGCCCTATATAAAGGAAAGAAGGAAAGACCAAGATCATAAATTTTAATGGTGAAAACACTGTAGTAATAAATTTTCATCTGCCAAAAAAAAAAAGAAAAAAAGAAAAGGAAAAAGGGCCTGGACAACATAAAGTGACCCCCATCTCTACAAAAAAAACAAAATAGCCAAGCATGGTGGTGGGCACCTGTGGTTCCAGCTACTTGTGAGGGTAAGGTAGGAGGATCTCTTGAACCCAGGAGGTGGAGGCTGCAGTGAGCTAAGATCGTGCCACTGCACTCCAGACGGTGCAACAGAGCAAGACTCTGTCTCAGAGAGAGAAAGAGAGACATAGGCTTAATAAGACGTAGTTCAGCAACACAGAGGTAGCATGATTCATCTTTTAGCAGTGTGAAGCTGTTCAGAAAGGAAATATTCACTGAGTAATGAAGTTTCACCAAAATCTGGCAGGCAGCAAGGGGAGATAGAAAATAACTTCAAATAAGAGATAAGAGCCATCAGCTAGGACAAGGAAGGGATCCACAAGCTGGATCAAGTGATAGAAGTGAAGCACATTCATTATCTTGTGTGGCACATCCCTAGCAGATCATCCTGGGTGTAATTTAACTTATTCCTTTTCTTGCTTATCAGACACAGCTCAGAAGAAAATAACTGAGAACAGGTGCATCAGCATTGGTTAAAGCTGCCAAACCTTTGGCAAATCTCACTGACTTAGGCCAAAAACTACACAAAGCTTCAGGAAATGTTCTACCAGCAAAGTTCTATTTATATGACTAAATAGGGAGTTCAGGGATTTCAAATTCATAAACCTATGATTTAGTACCTAAAGAGACTGTATCTGTGCTAAATAAACACAGATGTATATGGTATTCTACAACAGAAGAGGGGTGGGTGAGTAGACAACAGATACATGAAGGTTTGCAAATATTACCTATATATGGAAGGAGACATCATAAACTAATAAATGGTTGTCTTGGGAGAGGCATCTTGGTGACTGGGAGGCAAGGAATAAAGGGAAACTTCCTTTTTCCTGAAAAGTTGGCCCTCCATTTCTGTGAGTTCTGCATTCATGGATTCAACGAGCCATGAATAGAAACTATTCAGGAAAAAAGGGCCAGGCACGGTGGTTCTCACATGTAATCCCAGCACTTTGGGAGACTGAGGTGGGCAGATCACGAGGTCAGGAGATCAAGACCATCCTAGTTAACATGGTGAAACCCCCATCTCTACTAAAAATACAAGAAAATTAGCCGGGCGTGGTGGCAGGCGCCTGTAGTCCCAGCCACTCGGGAGGCTGAGGCAGGAGAATAGCGTGAACCCGGGAGGCAAAGCTTGCAGTGAGCCAAGATCGCGCCACTGCACTCCAGCCTGGGAGACAGAGTGAAACTCCATCTCAAAATAAATAAATAAATAAATAAATAAATAAATAAATAAATAAATAAATAAATAAAAATAAGGTGGCCGGGCACAGTGGCTCACCCCTGTCATCTCAGCATTTTGGGAGGCCGAGAAGGGCAGATCACGAGGTCAGGAGTTTGAGACCCTCCTGGCTAACATGGGGAAAACCTGTCTCTATTAAAAATACAAAAAATTAGCTGGGCGTGGTGGTGGGCGCCTGTAGTCCCAGTTACTCAGGAGGCTGAGGCAGGAGAATCACTTGAACCCAGGATTTGGAGGTTGCAGTAAGCCGAGTTCACATCACTGCACTGCCGCTTGGGTGACAGAGCAAGACTCCGTCTCTAAATAAATAAATAAATAAATAAATAAATAAATAAAGTATACAGGAAATGTGTATAGGTTATATGCGAACTGTACACTATTTTTTTTTTTTTAGAAATTGTTCAAGTGATTCTCCTGCCTCAGTCTCCTGAGTAGCTGGGATTACAGGCGCCCGCCACCACGCCCAGCTAATTTTTTTTCTATTTTTAGTAGAGACGGGGTTTCATTATGTTGGCTGGGCTAGTCTTGAACTCCTGACCCCATGTGATCTGCCTGCCTCACCCTCCCAAAGTGCTGGGATTACAGGAGTGAGCCACCACACCTGGCTACTGTACACCATTTTATATAAAGGATTTGAACATCGTTGGATTTTGGTATCTGCAGAAGGTCCTGGAACCAATCCTCCATGGATACCAAGGGACAACTGTATATCCTTTGTACCTAGTGAAGTTTGCTTCACATGCATTTTATTACATATTCAAAAGTAATAAAAATAAATAAAAAGACTAACATGCTAAATCAACTGATTATAACATTCATTTCCTATATGCAAATAGATTCAATAAACTGTATTGAACACCCATGTGTACCACTGGAATATGGAAACAGATTGGCCTGTAGTTATGGAAGATGTCACCACTGAGGAAAGCTGAGACAGAAGCCCTATGTACTATTTCTGCAACTTCTAATTCTTTAAAAATAAAAACTAAATTTAAAAAATGGGGCCGGGCATCGGGCGCGGTGGCTCACGCCTGTAATCCCAGCACTTTGGGAGGCCGAGGCGGGTGGATCACAAGGTTAGGAGATCGAGACCATCCTGGCTAACACGGGGAAACCCCGTCTCTACTAAAAATACAAAAAATTAGTTGGGCATAGTAGCGGGCGCCTGTAGTCCCAGCTACTCGGGAGGCTGAGGCAGGAGGATGGCATGAACCCGGGAGGCGGAGCTTGCAGTTAGCCGAGATCACGCCACTGCAGTCCAGCCTGGGCGACAGAGCTAGACTCTGTCTCAAAAAAAAAAAAAAAAAAAAAAAGGGGGCCGGGTACAGTGGCTCATACCTGTAATCCTGGCACTTTGGGAGGCCGAGGTGGGTGGATTGCAAAGTCAGGAGATCAAGACCATCCTGGCTAACATGGTGAAACTCTGTCTCTTCTAAAAAAATACAAAAATCTTAGCCGGGCATGGTGGCGGGCACCTGTAGTCCCAGCTACCAGTTACTTGGGAGGCTGAGGCAGGATAATGGTGTGAACGTGGGAGGCGGAGCTTGCAGTGAGCCGAGATCGCGCCACTGCACTCCAGCCTGGGCGACAGAGCGAGACTCCGTCTCAAAAAAAAAAAAAAAAAAAACACAACATGGCCAGGGCGGTGGCTTACATCTGAAATCCCAGTACTTTGGGAGGCCAAGGCGAGTGAATCACTTGAGGTCAGCAGTTTGTACCCCGCCTGGGCAACATGCTAAAACCCCATCTCTACTTAAAAAATTAAAAAATTAGCCAGGCGTAGTGGCATGTGCCTGTAGTCCCAGCTACTCAGGTAGCCAAGGCAGGAGAATTGCCTGGAAGGCAGAGGTTGCAGTGAGCTGAGATCATGCAAATGCACTCCAGCCTGCGCGACTGAACAAGACTCCATCTCAAGAAAAAACAACAAAAAAACTAAATTAAAAAAATGGATTAACTAGTCTCTGTATTCAAGTAGTTCCTTTCTTTTTCCATTTCTTCCTTCCATCCGGAAACATTTATTACTATATGGGACAGATAAAGAAGTCAATAAAAGATTTTAATAAAATATAAGTACACATGGCCAGGCGCGGTGGCTCAAGCCTGTAATCCCAGCACTTTGGGAGGCCGAGATGGGCGGATCGCAAGGTCAGGAGATCGAGACCATCCTGGCTAACCTGGTGAAACCCTGTCTCTACTAAAAAAAAATACAAAACACTAGCCGGGCGAGGTGGCGGGCGCCTGTAGTCCCAGCTACTTGGGAGGCTGAGGCAGGAGAATGGCGTGAACCCGGGAGGCAGACCTTGCAGTGAGCTGAGATCCGGCCACTGCACTCCAGCCTGGGCGACAGAGCAAGACTCCGTCTCAAAAAAAAAAAAAAAAAAAAAAAAAAATATATATATATATATATATATATATAAGTACACATTAACATTTTACAAAATAATTTTAAGACTTTGAACCTTATGTTGCTTCTTTCAGGTGATCCAGATGTACGACATGCTAGCATTCTTCCAAAGTATTTATATCTATTTCTGGAAACTTTCGTTTATTGTATTTAAACATCATATAATTCTCTTGAAAGGCACAATAGATGTTATATAGACAAGTAGCGGCAGTTCTTTCAAAACTCTTAGAAGTATCTCTTTGGCCTTTGAAGTATGCCATCAATCTATGTCTACTTTGAGCCTTGAGGCAGAAAGCCAATCTAGGCCCCAACTCATCAGTAGTTTAAACCTTGCTTCAACCTGCCCCTGATTTGCAATGGCTGCCCAACCGGGAGTCACAAACTCCAAGAGTGCTCCAGGGGCCAGGCAGGGAATGTGACTGAGTGAAGTGGGCCAAATGTAAGCAAAAATAACCAGCAAATGAGATGGTAAATGACAACAGTGTTTCAAATGGGAACACCCTTGGGAGTGGTGGCCTGGGGAATGCATGGCCAGTCCAGAGGGCCACTCCAGCGTGTCACTGCTATGGGGAATGTGGAACCAAGATGCACAGATCTTCTGATTTGTTCAAAAGAAGTAAAAATTCTTATTTGTTTGTAGCATCTCCTAGTTTTTAAATGTTCGCAATAGATTTTCTGTTTTTCTTTCTGAGACAGAGTCTTGCTCTGTTGCCCATGCTGGAGTGCGGTGGCACAATCTTGGCTCACTGCAGCCTCTGCCTCCTGGGTTCCAGCGATTCTCCTGCCTCAGCCTCCTGGGTAGCTGGGATTACAGGTGCACGCCACCACGTCTGACTAATTTTTGTATGTTTAGTAGAGATGGGGTTTCGCCATGTTGGCCAGACTGGTCTCGAACTCCTGACCTCAGGTGATCCACCCGCCTTGGCCTCTCAAAGAGCTAGGATTACATGTGTGAGCCACCGTGCCTGGCCTAAATGTTCGTGATAGATTTTTATAGATTAGTGTTGCTGTGGAGCTAAATGAATACATCTATAGGCCATTTTTTACTCAAGAGACACAGAAGAGAAATTAGACAAAGTAGACACTGATTGGACCAAGTGGTAAAATGATCACTTCTAAGCTATTAAGGTGAGGAAAAGGAAGAAGTTCCAGGACCTCAGAAGTATAAATACTGCACTATATATAGGACACAGTTGTATTCGTGGGCAGCACCCTTGACCACAAGAGGCATCTGTCTTCAGGGTGCAGCATTTAATTGAAGTGGAAATGTAATCATATGCCTACTTGGCCAAGAAAAGCTGATGATGGATGAGGGATCATTAGACCTTCAAAAGATAGGGAAGTCAGGTTGCTTTTACACTGATCATATCTCTATTTGAAGATAAAGAAAAAAGGCTTGGGAGAAAACATCAGAAAGAAATAAAGGCCAATTATTTATGTCAAACAGTATCAGACAGGAGAGCTTACCACAGAGGTGAGTTAACAGGAAAGAAGATAGTTTGGGTGAGAATACACAGTCCATTCACTGTGAGTGGGAAACAACATCAGCTTGCAGGGAGGTAGTAATGAACAGGAATTACTGACTCAACATCCCTTCCTAGGGTATCATGCCTTCCTAGCCCATGCTATCTCTGGGGGGCTGTCAATCACAGAGCTCAGCATCCCAACATAAGTGGGCATGTGACTCAGACTAGCCAATCAAAGCACTGCACTCCCCTAACTACAAGCATTGGTTCAGAAGTGGGCATGTGACCAAGGTAGGACCAATTAGAATCTTCCCTGAAATAGCCGGGCTTGGTGGCTCAAGCCTGTAATCCCAGCACTTTGGGAGGCTGAGACGGGCGGATCACAAGGTCAGGAGATCGAGACCATCCTGGCTAACACGGTGAAACCCCGTCTCTACTAAAAAAATACAGGCCGGGCGCGGTGGCTCAAGCCTGTAATCCCAGCACTTTGGGAGGCCGAGACGGGCGGATCACGAGGTCAGGAGATCGAGACCATCCTGGCTAACACGGTGAAACCCCGTCTCTACTAAAAAATACAAAAAACTAGCCGGGCGAGGTGGCGGGCGCCTGTGGTCCCAGCTACTCCGGAGGCTGAGGCAGGAGAATGGCGTAAACCCGGGAGGCGGAGCTTGCAGTGAGCTGAGATCCGGCCACTGCACTCCAGCCTGGGCGACAGAGCCAGACTCAGTCTCAAAAAAAAAAAAAAAAAAAAGAATCTTCCCTGAAATACGATCTATGGCAATTTGGGAGAGATATCTTTCTTCTCCTCTGGCGTCTCAAACTGTAAGGATTATGTAAACTTAAACTGTGACTTTTTTCCTCAACTGCGTAGAAAATGCTGCTATCGCTGCTGTTGCTGCTGCAGGAAAAAGGAGCAGAGACAAGCTGAGACGAGATAAATAAGAAGAGGAAGGGTACTGGTTGCATCCATTTAGCACTTGGATCCATCCCTGTAACTAAAGACTCCTGACAAATGCAGCAGTAAAGCTGACTAGTTCAGTGACTAGCAGCAGCGATAAGAGGTAGACACTCACATACAACATATGCACCAACAAACCAAAGAAACTGAGATTGAGGTGGATCAAGAAACCCAAACTTTCTAAAAGCGGTTGAACCAAACGTAGTTTCACTTTTCAATCTCTGGTATGTACCTCTCAGAAAATCTTTTGCAAATCAAGGAAAATGAAAAGGATTCCAAAGCCAGAAACCTAAAATAAAGAAGTGCTCTATGTATTAATTAAGTGAATGAATGAAAAAATACTCAGACTAGAGTTCCTTATCATTTATTGTTATTTTTATTTTACTTTTCCTGAAACAGTGTCACTGTATTGCCCAGGCTGGAGTGCATTGATCATAGCTCATTATAACCCCAAATTTCTGGGCTCAAGCAATCCTCCCACCTCAGCCTCCTGAGTAATTAGAACGACCGACATGCACCACCACACCTGGTTAACTTTTGTTTTGTTGTTTTTGTTTTGTTTTTGAGACAGAGTCTCACTCTTTTGCCTAGGCTGGAGTGCAGTGGTGCGACCCAGGTTCAAGCAATTCTCCTGCCTCAGCCTCCTGATTAACTGGGATTACAGGTGTGCGCCACCACATCCAGCTAATTTTTGTATTTTTAGTAGGGATGGGGTTTCACCATGTTGGCCAAGTTGGTCTTGAACTCCTGACCTCAAGTGATTCACCCGCCTCGGCCTCTCAATGTGCTGGGATTATAGGCGTGAGTCAACATGCGTGGCCTGTTTTTGTTTTTGTTTTTGTTTTTGTAGAGACAGGATCTTGCATTGTTGCCCAGGCTGGTCAAACTCCTGGCTTCAAGTGATCCTCCCACCTCAGCCTCCCAAAGTGCCAGGATTACATGCCTGAGCCATCATGTACAGCCTCCTTATCATTTCAATTGAGGGCACTTGGAAGAAATAACTCACAACACAGAAGATGACAAATCTGTCATCTCCAAATGTGACATGGAATTCAAATAAGCCTCATGTTTTGTTGCTGAAAGACACCTTAGAGATCAGAAAACCGAGACCTAGAACCTACAATAAGCTAATAGATCAATAAAAGTACACAGCATGGAGGTGCCCAGCTTCCTACACGGTCTCATTTATACACAGGTGCTATCTGGCAACAATTAAATACTGAGCACAGACATGATGTGGAAGAGAGATATCCCACAACATTGCCTTCTTCGTTTGTGTATTTGGGGCACTGGCTTGCAGCAGTGCAGCAGTATATGTATATATACTATATACATATATACAGCGTGTATGTGTGTGTGTGTATATATATATCGAGATATGTGTGTGGTATATATGTATATATATATATATAGCCTCCCAAGTAGCTGGGACTACAGGCGCCCGCCACCACGCCCGACTAATTTTTTGTATTTTTTTTTTCTTTTTTTTTTTTTTTTTTGAGACGGAGTCTCGCTCTGTCGCCCAGGCTGGAGTGCAGTGGCGCGATCTCGGCTCACTGCAAGCTCCGCCTCTCGGGTTCACGCCATTCTCCTGCCTCAGCCTCCCGAGTAGCTGGGACTACAGGCGCCCACAACCGCGCCCGGCTAATTTTTTGTATTTTTAGTAGAGACGGGGTTTCACCGTGGTCTCGATCTCCTGACCTTGTGATCCACCCGCCTCGGCCTCCTAAAGTGCTGGGATTACAGGCGTGAGCCACCGCGCCCGGCCTTTTTTTTCTTTTTTAGTAAAGACAGTTTCACTGTGTTAGCCAGGATGGGCTCGATCTCCTGACCTTGTGATCCACCTGCCTTAGCCTCCCAAAGTGCTGGGATTACAGGCGTGAGTCACCGCACCCGGCCTGTAGGTTATTTTCAAAGTCCTAGTTTTCATTCTGGATGGTGGGATCATGGGTCTTTATTATATTATTAAAACTCATTAACTAGCCGGGAGCGGTGGCTCACGCCTGTAATCCCAGCACTTTCAGAGGCCAAGGCAGGCGGATCCCCTGAGGTTAGGAGTTCGAGACCAGCCTGGCCAACATGGTGAAACCCCATCTCTACTAAAAATACCAAAAATTACAGGCGTGAGCCACCGCGCCTGGCCCTGTTTCACTTTTCACTGTTGCAGAATATTCTGGTAATGGATATAACATAATTTAAATTTTTAAAAATTTTATCTTGGAAAATTTCAAACATATTCAAAAGAGTGAATGGAACTGGATGAGCCCAGTTTCACTAATTATTAAAATCTGGCCAGTCTTGCTTCAGCTTTTCCCCCATACTGTCTCCCTCTCTCCCCCTCTGCATTATTTTAAAGCAAATGTAGGCTATAACTTCATTTATCTATAACTCCTTCTCTGTTGGTGGATGCAGATTTTTTCCACTCTTTGGCTTCTACAAACACTGCTGCAATGAACGTCCTTGAAAATACAGTGAAATTATATATATATATATATATATATATATATATATATATGAACTCCATATATATGTATACAAATATATATGTTTTTTCCCTGAGATGGTATAGAAGAAACTTATCAGAATTATTTAGAAAAAAAGGAAAACCAGAAGTCTGGAATAAGAGATCAAACATATTAAAACCCTTTCTCTTATAGTGACAGAAAGCCTTCTCAAATTGCCTTAGCAAAAAAGATAATTTAGGGCGGGTGCGGTGGCTCAAGTCTGTAATTCCAGCACTTTGGGAGGACAAGGCAGGTGGATTATCTGAGGTCAGGAGTTCAAGATCAGTCTGAGCAACATGGTGAAACCCCATCTCTACTAAAAATACAAAAATTAGCTGGGCATGGTATCGGGCGCTTGTAGTCCCAGCTACTCAGGAAGCTGAGGCACGAGAATCGTTTGAACCCAGGAGGCGGAGGTTGAAGCCAGCCGAGATGGAGATCTTGCCCCTGGGCGACAGAGTGAGACTCTGTCTCAAAAAAAAAAAAAAAAAAAGATGGCTCACACCTGTAATGCCAGCCCTTTGGGAGGCCGAGGCGGGTGGATCACCTTAGGTCAGGAGTTCAAGACCAGCCTGATCGACATGGAGAAACCCTGTCTCTACTAAAAAGACAAGATTAGCCAGGCGTGGTGGCACCTGCCTGTAATCCCAGCTACTTGGGAGGCTGAGGCAGAAGAATCCCTTGAACCTGGGAGGTGGAGGTTGCGGCGAGCTGAGATCGTGCCATTGCACTCCAGCCTGGGCAACAAGAGCAAAACCCTGTCTCAAAAAAAAAAAAAAAAAAAAGCTAATTTAGTGATTTGCATAACTTCAAGGTCCAGAGATAATATATTGATAAGGTTTGGCTGTGTCTCCATCCAAATCTCATCTTGGATTGTAGCTCCCATAATTCCCACGTGTTGTGGGAAGGACCTGTTAGGAGGTAATTGAATCATGGGGGCATGTTTTCCCTGCTGTTCTCCTGAGAGTAAATACGTCTCACGAGATCTGATGGTTTTATAAAGGGGAGTTCCCCAGCACAAGCTCTCTTGTCTGCTGCCATGTGAGAAGTGCCTTTGCTCCTCATTCGCCTTCAGCCATGATTGTGAGACCTCCCCAGCCATGTGGAACTGTGAGTCAATTAAACCTCTTTCCTTTATAAATTATGCAGTCTTGGGTATGTCTTTAGCAGCATGAGAACAGACTAATACAGTAACTACATACATGTATATTTGTGTATATATATTTTATATATATATATTTTGAGACAAGGTCTCAATTTGTCACCCAGGCTGGAGTGCAGTGGCACAATCTCAGCTCACTGCAGCTCCAACCTCCTGGTTTCAAGCGATCCTCCCACTTCAGCCTCCTGAGAAGCTGGGACTAAAGGCACGCGCCACCAAGCCCAGATGATTAAAAAAAAAAAAAACTTTTAGTAGAGAAGGGATTTTGCCATCTTGCCCAGGCTGGTCTCAAACTCCTGGACTCAAGTGATCCACCTGCCTTGGCCTCCCAAAGTGCTGGGATTACAGGCGTGAGCCACTCTGCCTAGCTGAGGTCTAGAGATAATTTCGGGTTCAGACACAAATGGGACCAGGGGCTCAAAGACACTGTCAGATGCCATTGCTCTCCAGTTTGCTGCTCTGCTTTCCTCTGTGACGCCACTTTTCTCGGTTTCTTTTTTTTTTCTTTTTTTTTTTTGAGATGGAGTCTCGCTCTGTCGCCCAGGCTGGAGTGCAGTGGCGCGATCTCGGCTCACTGCAAGCTCCGCCTCCCGGGTTCACGCCATTCACCTGCCTCAGCCTCCCGAGTAGCTGGGACTACAGGCGCCCACAACCGCGCCCGGCTAATTTTTTGTATTTTTAGTAGAGACGGGGTTTCACCGTGGTCTCGATCTCCTGACCTCGTGATCCGCCCGCCTCGGCCTCCCAAAGTGCTGGGATTACAGGCGTGAGCCACCGCGCCCGGCCACTTTTCTCGGTTTCTTACATGGCGGCCCCTCTCTTCCGGGCTCAGATAATCCACGTTGTCAACACTCCTGGTAAAAAGAGAGCTCCTTTCCCCTCAGTGCCACCCAAATCATGGGTTGACTCTCATTGGCCACACCTGATTTATGTACACCTCTCTGAACCAATCACTATGGCCAGGGAGATAGCTTCTGTTGATTGGCTAGACTTGGCTCATCTGCCCTTCTCTGGAGCAGGGGACCTGAGTCAGTACCTTGAAACTATGTGGACCAAGCTTGGCTGATGACTGTGTCCACTTAGTAAAGAAGGAATGGATGGTAGTCAGGCAAAACACATAAAAGCAAAAATAGACAGGGTAGTTGCTTCCTCTAAGGTCTTCTCTGCCCCTCTCCCAAGCCGCTGGTGGACAGGTGCTCCTCCCCCTGTTCTCCCACTTCAGCAGATCCCTCTTGGAGCTTGGATCATGCTGCAAAACATTCATCCATTTTTGTGCCTGTTTCCTCCTACTAGACCATTTAACTCCCTGAGGACAAGGACTATGCCTTTTGCTTAGGCAGGTAATTAATCCCTGGCAAAATGCCTCCCATACAGTTGAATGCAGCATAATGCCTCCCACACATGTTTGCTAAATGAATGAATGACTCTTGAGTCTACACCAAAATAAAATAAAATCCTGACATTCAAGGCCTGTTTTTTTCTTTCCTTCTTTCTTTCTTTCTGTTTTTTGTTTGTTTGAGACGGAGTCTCTGTCGCCCAGGCTGGAGTGCAGTGGTGCGATCTTGGCTCACTGCAAGCTCCGCCTCCCGGGTTCACGCCATTCTCCTGCCTCAGCCTCCCGAGTAGCTGGGACTACAGGTGCGTGCTACCATGCCCGGCTAATTTTTTGTACTTTTAGTAGAGACGGGGTTTCCCCGTGTTAGCCAGGATGGTCTCAATCTCCTGACCTTGTGATCCGTCTGCCTCGGACTCCCAAAGTGCTGGGATTACAGGCATGAGCCACTGTGGCCAGCCAGCTTGCTTGCTTTCTCTCTCTGTTTCTCTCTCTCTTTCTTTTTCTTTCTTTCCTTCTTTCCTTCTTTCCTTCTTTCTTTTTTTTTTTTTTTTTTTTTTTTTTTTTTTTTTTTTTTTTTTTGAGACGGAGTCTCACGCTGTTGCCCAGGCTGGAGTGCAGTGGTGCGATCTCGGCTCACTGCGAGCTCCGCCTCCCGGGTTCCCGCCATTCTCCTGCCTCAGCCTCCTGAGTAGCTGGGACTACAGGCGCCCGCCACCGCGCCCGGCTAATTTTTTGTATTTTTAGTAGAGACGGGGTTTCACTGTGGTCTCGATCTCCTGACCTTGTGATCCGCCCGCCTCGGCCTCCCAAAGTGCTGGGATTACAGGCTTGAGCCACCGCGCCCGGCCCCTCCTTCTTTCTTTCTTTCCTTCTTTCCTTCTTTCCTTCCTTTCCCTCCCTCCCTCCCTCCCTCCCTTCCTCCCTTCCTCCCTTCCTCCCTTCCTTCCTTCCTTCCTTCCTTCCTTCCTTCCTTCCTTCCTTCCTTCCTTCCTTCCTTCCTTCCTTCCTCTCTCTCTCCCTCTCCCTCCCTCCCTTCCTTCCTTCCTTCCTTCCTGGCAGGGTCTCCCTCTGTCATCCGGGCTGAAGTGCAGTGGCACCATCATAGCTCACTGCTGCCTCAAACTCCTGGGCTCAAGCAATGCTCTTGCCTCAGCCTTCCAAGTACCTGGGACTGCCATCTCAGCATGCCATCATGTCTGGTTAATTGTTTTACTTTTTGTAGAGATGGAGATCTCGCTATGTTGCCCAGGCTGTTCTCGAACTCCTGGCCTCAAGCCATCCTCCCACCTTGGCTTCCTAAAGTGCTGGAATTGCAGGCGTGAGGCACCGAGCCTGGCCTCAAGGCTTTTTCTTAATTGGGCCCCGAACTATACCTCCTGCCTCTTCTGCACCTTCCATGGCCTATAGATAAACCACCCCCTCAAACATACCATGCCCTTTCCCACCTCTGAGCCCTCATCCTGCTGTTCCCTCAGCTTGACTGCCCTCCCCCAATACCCCAAGTGTTCATGATGGAGGAATCAGAAAAGGTTGATCACAACACCCTGCAGTTTAAATTCCTGTCACAGAAACCTTTTGACTAGTCTACTCAACTTCTCGGGCCTCTACTTTTCTTTAAACTAGTCCACACATACTTGAAACTGTGTTTGAATGAAATGACCCTCCTCTCTCCCTTGCTATAGTTGGTATAGTTGCTATACCAACTTGCAATAGTTGCTTCTTCTGGCTGAAGAAGTCAGAAGGAGGGTGCTAGTGAGTTGATGGGTGTTCGTGGAGCTGGGAGGCCTGGGGAGGCTGTTTCCTACCAGTGAAATGATAATAGCAACTTGGGTTTTATTGAGCATTTATTATGTGCCAGGCACTGTACCAATGGCTTTGCCCATGTTTTCTCCTGTGATCCTTACCTGGGGATCGTGGTATCTCTGTTTTGTAGGTGGGGAAGTAGGCTTACCTGAGGTCACAGAGGTAATAAATGGTGAAGGCAGGACTGGAGCCCTATCTGATGCCAGAACCCTTGCTCTTAACCTCCAAATAGAGGGAAGAATAAAATAAATCTCCCGTGAGAAGTAGAATTGGGAGACTCCATGGTCCCAGACAGGGTCAGTGGCTGTCTTGCCTCCTGATGGCTTTGCTGGACCTGGCTCCTGTCTTTTAGGAAGCTGTGCTTCCTGCCCTTAAGTTCCTAAACACATCCTCGAACCCTAACAATTTCTTCCCCTTTTTGCAAAAGCCAGCTCCTGTTTGTTTTTCTCCACCACTGACAAGCTGTGTGGCTGAGACAAGTTGCTCTCCCTCTCTGAGCTTGGGTTTCCTTGACTATGAAATGCAGGCAATCCTTGCCCTACCTCAGAGGCATGAGAATTACATGAGATGATAGACAGGCATGGGCATGCTCACAATGGCTGTGAGCTGGTATTCCCCCAGCTCCAAGCTCAAGACAGACTCTGAGCATCTTCACGCATCTGTTCCCACAGCACCTGGCACAGAGACTCGCTTATAGAAGGTGCTCACCAAATGCTTGCACTCACTTACAGAAGCCATGAGTGGCAGCCACTTCTGATATTCAGGAGTTCTTAACATCCCTGTGAGTCCTGTTGCTAGAGATATGGCCTGCACTCCTGTTTGTTTCTTCAATGAGTTAATGATTTACCTCCCGTGTTAAATTTTGTTTAAACAGACATGACCCCGTTGGTGGCCAAGGCTCTGTCCCGTCCAAAGTGTCTCAGGGATCAAAGAAGCCCAAAGACACAGGACCCCTCCCACTGCTCCATTCCAGAATTGTCCTTTAGCCTGCTGGCATCTGCCTCTGCACCGTGGTCTCTTGACCTTAACCACCTTGCTTCTAGCCATGCTCTAGCAAAAGCTAGAGGCCCTTAACCTCTCTTTGAGAAGAGTCTGCCTCTCTCCAAGCCACAGCATAGCCGTGTGCACCCCAGGGCCCTGTTGTCCTTACCACCATCACTCTCTTTCTTCTTTCTTCTTTCTAAAGAAAATCAATGAAGGTAGAGACCCTATCTGCCTAGCCCTAGGGGAATGGACCTGTGTATGTGTAAGAGGACTGCCCTGCTCCTGGTGTGTGTGGGAGGTGAGCACGCCTCATCCTGCCACCTGCCTGGTCTTCTCCAGCCTCTAGTCTCGCCGCCCTGTCCCCTGACTTTGCTGTTCCCCACTCCAGCTTCCTGCCTATTAGTATTTTCCCAGGGCTGCTGTAGCAAATTACCACAAACTTGGTGGCTTAAAACAACAGAAATGAGGCCAGGCACAGAGGCTCACACCTGTAATCCTCTGGTGTGATGGAAGGATCACTTGAGCCCAGGACTTCGAGATCAACCTGCACAACATAGGGAGACCCTGTCTCCATTTCACAGTTCTGGAGGCCATAAGTCCTAAATCAAGGTGTCACCAGGGCCATCCTCCCTCCAAAGACTAGGGGAGGATGCTTCCTTGTCTTTTTCAGCTTCTGGTGGCTGCCAGAGTTCTTTGGCTTGTGGCTGCATCACTCCAATCTCTGCCTCCATCTTCACATGACATTCCCCTTTGCTCTGTCTTTTCCTCCTGTCTCTATTATGAGGACACTTGTCATTGGATGTAGACTCCACCCAGGTCATCCAGGAGGATCTCATCTGGAGATCATTGACTTCATTTTTCTTTTCTTTTTTTCTTTTCTTTTTTTATTTTAAGACAGAGTCTCGCCTTGTTGCCCAGGCTGGAGTACAGTGGCCCAATCCCTGCTCACTGCAACCTCTGCATCCCAGGTTCAAGTGACTGTCTCACCTCAGCCTCCCAAGTAGCTGGGACTACAGGCATGCACCCCCACGGCCAGCTAATTTTTGTATTTTTAGTAGAGATGCGGATTCACCATGTGGGCCAGGCTGGTCTCAAACTCCTGGTCTCAAGTGATCCACCCGCCTTGGCCTCCCAAAGTGCTAGGATTACAGGCGTGAGCCACCATGCCCAGCCTAATTTCATACTTTTCCCAAATGAGATCACATTTACAGATTCTAGGCAGACATATCTTTTGGAAGGGCCACCTTTCAACCCACTGCAACTAGTATCAACTGAGACCAGAAGAATATGGGCATGCTAGGTAGTGAAAACAAAATCAGTAGTCCAGGCACGGTGACTCATACATATAATCCCAGCACTTTGGGAGGCTGAGGTTGGTGGATCACCTGAGGTCAGGAGTTCAAGATCAGTCTGGCCAAGATGGCTAAACCCTGTCTCTACTAAAAATACAAAAATTAGCCAGGTGTGGTGGGCGCTTATAATCACAGCTACTCAGGAGGCTGAGGCAGAGAATTGCTTGAACCTGGGAGGTGGAGGTTGCAGTGAGCCGAGATTGCATCACTGCACTCTAGCCTGGGTGACAGTGAGGCTACCTCTCCAAAAAAAAAAAAAAAAAAATCAGTGAAGGGTAGAGAGCCCAGCCCTTTAGAAGTGAAGGAAGGGGCCCGGCGGGGTGACTTACGCCTGTAATCCCAGCACTTTGGGAGGCCGAGACAGGCTGATCACGAGATCAGGAGATCGAGACCATCCTGGCTAACATGGTGAAATCCTGTCTCTATTAAAAATACAAAAAACTAGCCGGGTGAGGTGGCGGGCGCCTGTAGTCCCAGCTACTCGGGAGGCTGAGGCAGGAGAATGGCATAAACCCGGGAGGCGGAGCTTGCAGTGAGCTGAGATCTGGCCACTGCACTCCAGCCTGGGCGACAGAGGGAGACTCCGTCTCAAAAAAAAAAAAAAAAAAAAAAAGAAGTGAAGGAAGGTCAAGGTACTTGTGGCTGGAGAACAGGAGAGCAGTGAGAGGTGAGGTGGCAGGGGGCTGGCAGGGGCAGGGTGGTCGGGGCAATTTGTGCAACCATAACAGACCAAGGCAAGAAGACGGGACAGCCGCAGGATGGTTTTAAATAGGAAAATGATATTAATCAATTGCCATTGATTTTTTTTTTCTTTTTTCTTTTTCTCCTTTTATTGTATTTATTTATTTATTTATTATTTTTATTTATTTATTTATTTATTTTTTTGAGACGGAGTCTCGCTCTGTCGCCCAGGATGGAGTGCAGTGGCCAGATCTCGGCTCACTGCAAGCTCTGCCTCCCGGGTTCAGGCCATTCTCCTGCCTCAGCCTCCCGAGTAGCTGAGACTACAGGTGCCCGCCACCTCGCCTGGCTAGTTTTTTGTATTTTTTAGTAGAGATGGGGTTTCACCGTGTTAGCCAGGATGGTCTCGATCTCCTGACCTTGTGATCCACCCGTCTCGGCCTCCCAAAGTGCTGGGATTACAGGCTTGAGCCACCGCGCCCGGCCTTATTTATTTATTTTTGAGACAGGGCCTCCCTCTGACACTCAGGTTGGAGTGCAGTAGTATGATCATGGCTCACTGCAGCCCTGAACTCCTAGGCTCAATGAATCTTCTTGCCTCGGCCTCTTGAGTAGCTGGAGTGCCACCATGCACGTGCCACCATGCCTGGCTCTGCCATTGATTATTGAACAAGTAGTTATCCACATAGAAAAAAAAAGTGTGTGTGTCAGGGGAAGATTCCTGCATCACAACATACACAAAAATCAACTTCAAGATTAAAGTCAGCCAACCATGCTGGTTCTCGCCTGTAATCCAAATACTTTGGGAGGCCGAGGTGGGTGAATTGCTTGAGCCCAGGAGTTCAAGACCAGCCAGGGCAACGTGATGAAACCTCATCTCTACTAAAAATACAAAAATTAACCAGATGTGGTGGCAGGCGCCCGTGGTCCCAGGTACTTAGGAGGCTGAGACATGAGAATCCCTTGAACCTGGGAGATGGAGGTTTCAGGGGGTCAAGATCGAACCACTGCCTCCAGCCTGGGTGACAGAGTCTCACTCTGTCTCACATAAATAAACAAATAAGCTGTACAAACATGCAAAACAATACCACTTCTTGTTAGGCCATATGTATGGATGTAATGAAAGTAGAAAAAATTACATGAGAATAATAGACATCAAGCTTAGGATTAGTATTTACTTGGGGGCGGGGAAAATAAGTGATTGAAGAGCACACAGGGGTTTTCTGCAGTTTGAGGATGTTTTTCTTTTCTTTACTTTTCCTTTCCTTTCTTTTCTTTTTCCTTTCCTTTCTTTTTTCCTTCTCTTTCCTTCCTTCCTTCCTTCCTTCCTTCCTTCCTTCCTTCCTTCCTTCCTTCCTTCCTTCTTCTTTCCCTTGCTCTCTTTTTTTTTTTTTTTGTGACAGAGTCTTGTTGTGTTGCCCAAGCTGTAATGCAACCTCAAATTTCTGGGGCCAAAGCAATCCTCCCATCTCAGCCTCCCAAGTAGCTAGGACTATGGGCATGCGCCAACACACCTGGCTAATTTTTAAAATTTTTTTTCTAGAGATGGGGTCTTTTTTTTGAGACAAGGTCTGGCTCCGTCGCCCAGGCTGGAGTGCAGTGCTGCAACCTCTGCCTTCCAGGCTCACTGCAACCTCCACCTCCTGGGCTCAAGCCACCTTTGGGAGGCACATCAGCCTCCCGGATAGCTGGGACTATGGGTGTGTACCACCATGCCCGGCTAATTTTTGTTTGTTTGTTTGTTTGTTTGAGACAGAGTCTCGCTCTGTCACCCAGGCTGGAGTGAAATGGCGCGATCTTGGCTCACTGCAACCTCTGCCTCCTGGGTTCAAACAATTTTCCTGCCTCAGCCTCCCAATAGCTGGGATTACAGGCACATGCCAGCATGCCCGGCTAATTTGTGTATTTTTAGTAGAGTTGGCATTTCACCACGTTGGTCAGGCTGGTTTCGAACTCCTGACCTCATGATCCGCCCGTGTCCACCTCTAAAAGTGCTGGGATTACAGGCGTGAGCAACCACACCCAGCCTAATTTTTGTATTTTTATACAGACGAGGTTTCACCATGTTGCCCAGGCTGGTTTCAAACTTGTGAGCTCAAGTGATTCACCAACCTAGGCCTCCCAAACTGCTGGGATTACAGGTGTGAGCCACTGTGCCCAGCCGATGTTTTTTTTTTTTTTTTTTTTTTTTTTTGAGACAGAGTCTTGCTCTGTCGCCCAGGCTGAGGTGCAGTGGCCGGATCTCAGCTCACTGCAAGCTCCGCCTCCCGGGTTTAGACCATTCTCCTGCCTCAGCCTCCCGAGTAGCTGGGACTACAGGCGCCCGCCACCTCGCCCGGCTAGTTTTTTTTTTGTATTTTTTAGTAGAGACGGGGTTTCACCGTGTTAGCCAGGATGGTCTGGATCTCCTGACCTCGTGATCCGCCCGTCTCGGCCTCTCAAAGTGCTGGGATTACAGGCTTGAGCCACCGCGCCCGGCCTGATGTTTTATTTCTTAAGTCATGTGGTGGGAACACAAATGTTTGTTGTGTTGTCCTATATATCTTTTGGTATTGCAAATATTTTTTATTTTAAAAAAGAGAGGATACCAAAAAAATAGTATACCAATGGCCAACAAGTACATTAAATGATTCTTTGCATTATTAGTCGTCAGGGAAATGCACAGTGAGATATTATTTCACACCCACTAGGATGGTCATGATTAAAAAAAAAAAAAAAAAAAGCCAGGTGCGGTGGCTCATGTGTATAATCCCAGAACTTTGGGAGGCTGAGGCGGGCGCATTATGAGGTCAGGAGTTTGAGACCAGCCTGGCCAATATAATGAAACCCCATTTCGACTAAAAATACACAAAAAAAATTAGCTGGGCATGGTGGCAGGCATCTGTAATCCCAGCTGCTTGGGAGGCTGAGGCAGGAGAATTGCTTGAACCCAGGGGGCAGAGGTTGCAGTGAGCTGAGATCGCCCCACTGCACTCCAGCCTGGGGGACAGTGCGAGACTCTGTCTCAAAAAAAAAAAAAAAAAAAAAACGGGGCTGGGTGTAGTGGCTTACGCCTGTAATCTCAGCACTCTGGGAGGCTGAGGTGGGCCGATCACTTGAGGTCAGGAATTCGAGACCAGTCTGGCCAACATGGTGAAACCCCACCTCTACTAAAAATACAAAAATTGATCAGGCATGGTGGCTCACTCCTGTAATCCCAGCACTTTGGGAGGCCGAGGTAGGCGGATCACGAGGTCAGGAGTTCGAGACCATCCTGGCTAACACGGTGAAACCCCCTCCTCTACTAAAAATACAAAAAATTAGCCGGGCGCGGTGGCAGGCACCTGTAGTCCCAGCTACTCGGAAGGCTGAGGCAGGAGAACGGCGCAAACCCGGGAGGCGGAGCTTGCAGTGAGCCAAGATCGCGCCACTGCACTCCAGCCTGGGCGACAGAGTGACACTCTGTCTCAAAAAAAAAAAAAAAAAAAAAGGACTCCGAAGCTGTGTCTGTGTCTGGACTTGGTAGGAAAGGCTCCTATGGTTGGTAAGAGATACCTGTCCTGGTCTCTTGACTCCCATATTCAAGACACTTAACACAAAGTGACAAATTAAGAAACAATTTCCTTAAAAGAAGCAATGATCCAACGTAGTACATGCTATAAAACACACAACAAAATGCACATAAGTCTTTCCTCTTTTAGAATGTAACTTATTTCAAGGTAGGAATGTATATGGGGTATGTATTGGCTATGTATAGGTCCCTCCTACTTGTATAGGTAGAAAGTTGATTCTCATATGGGAAGTAACTTGCCCAGGGTCACACAGCACTTCACTTGACAAGCTGGGACTTCAATGCAGGTCTCCTAAGGTTCAGGCCATGGCTCCTGCTCTCTATGCACAGCCTCCATGGCCTTTCCAACCACATACTCATCTCAGTCCAACATCATAGCAAGATGGTATTACTAAATCGTTTTTCTCTTCTGAACAAAATCTAAGTCTACACCTCAGTTTGCCTCCTTTGGGGTGTCCATTTGTCACTTACAATGTATTAGCCACATGCCATCTCCCTAACCACATACATAGTCCACAACAGACTCAAAAGTGATGGATCCAAGATTTCATAGGCCAGCCAGTCCTATTCCCTTTGATGAAAGTTTCTGTCTCTAACTAGTCTGGTAGAAGACTCAAATTTGTGAGCTTACAGTAGAGGTGGGAGAACCAAAGCGGAGATCAATCATCTTTCTGTATCAACTCTAACCTGATGGCAGGAATTGCAGAATGTGTTCCAAGGTGCTGCTTGTATTGCCCCCTAGTGCTAGAAACAGGAACAACACACTAGGCAAGCGGTAACATTTTCCAGCTGCAAAGAATTGACCTCAAAGATCTTAATTCAAATCGCAACACTTTATTTCACAGTAGAGGAAGACAAGGTTGATAGAGGCAAAGGGATTCAGCAGAGCCTACGGCAAATTAGTGGTGAAGTCAGAAATAGAACCAAGTTCTAAACTTTGACTCCTATATTCAAGATGCTTATCACAGAGTGATAAACTAAGAAACAATTTCCTTAAAAGAGGGATGATCCAACATAGTACATGCTATACAACACAGAGCAAAATGCACTTAAGTCTTTCCTCTGTTAGAATATAAACTGTTTAAAGGCAGAAACTTTAGTTGATATACCAAATACCCTTAGGATTAATAAATATTAATGAGAAGGATAATGGTCTTTAACTTCTATTGTGCTAGTCCCATTTTCTAGATGTTGGGCTTTAGTAGCACTTGGCTGCCACAACCCCTACCCCACCTCTTTTTTTCATTCATTCAACAAATACTCATGGAGCATCTCCTATGTGCCAGGCACCATTATTGGTGCAGGAGATGCCATAGTGGCCTAAATGGAGTCCCTTCTCTTAGGGAGACCACACTCTAATTGGGGGAGATGGATAAGAAACATGTTAATAACCAAATACTTGGTATGTTGGTGATATGAAATGAATATCTGTGTTCCTCCCGCCCCCAAGATTCATATGTTGAAGCCCCAACCCCCAACATGACTGGATGTGGAGATAGGGCCTATAAAGAAGTAATTAAGGTGGCTGGGAGCAGTGGCTCATGCCTGTAATCCCAGCACTTTGGGAGACCGAGGCAGACGGATCACGAGGTCAGGAGATCGAGACCATCCTGGCTAACACGGTGAAACCCCGTCTCTACTAAAAATTTAAAAAATTAGCCAGGCATGGTGGCACACACCTGTAGTCCCAGCTACTTGGGAGGCTGAGACAAAAGAATCTCTTGAACCCAGGAGGTGGAGGTTGCAGGGAGCCAAGATCACGCCACTGCACTCCAACCTGGCAACAGAGCAAGACTCTGTCTCAAAAAAAAAAAAAAAAAAAAAGTAATTAAGGTAAAATAAGGTCTTAAGGGTGGGATCCTGATCCCTTATAAGTATTAGTGCCCTTATAAGAAGCAATACCAGAGAGCTGTCTCTCTCCCACAAGCATATGGAGAAGAGGTCATGTGAGCACACAGCAAGAAGGTGTCCCCCCACAAGCCAAGAAAAGAGCCCTTGCCAGAAACCAAGTCAGCCAGAACCTTGATCTTGTACTTCCCAACATCTAGAACTGTGAGAACATAAGTGTCTGTTGTTTAAACCCCCTAGTTGGCTGCGAACAGTGGCTCAGGCCTGTAATCCCAGCACTTTGGAAGGCCTGGGGGGTCTGGGGGGCAGATCACTTGAGCTTCTGAGTTTGAGAGCAGCCTGGGCAACATGGCAAAATGCTATCTCTACAAAAAGTACAAAAGTGAGCCGGGCATGGTGGTGTATGCCTGTAGTCCCAGCTACTTGAGAGGCTGAACTGAGGTGGGAGGATGGCTTGGGAGGCAGAAGTTGCAGTGAGCCACTGTACTCCAGCCTAAGCAATAGAGACAGACCTTGTCTCAAAAAATAAAAAAGGCGCCTAGTTTATGGCATTGTGTTGTGGCAGTCTGAGCCAACTAACTGGTAGTCATGATGACTATGAAGAGAAATAAGGCAGGATCGGGGCAGCAGGACGGTAGGAGGCAAAATGCTACTTCCAATAAAGTGGTAGGGAAGGCCTCTCTGATAAGGTGACAGCTGTATAGCTGGAGGAGTTTTTCACAGATATCACAGACATGTGATATCCACCCACTCTGATCAAGATCAAGATATGAAACATTTTCGGCACCAGCATGCTCCTTTGTGCACCTGTCAGTCAGTGCCCACCTAGGGGAAACCATTATTCTGACTTCCATCAGCACAGATTAATTTTGTCTGTTTCTGAACTTCATATAGACATTGATGGACATTTAGGTTGTTTCCAGCTTGAAGTTATTATGCATAAAGCTGCAAATAACATGCTTGTTTTTTTTTTTTTTTTTTTTTTTTTTTCAGATGGAGTCTTGTTCTGTCACCCAGGCTCAAGTGCAGTGGTGCGATCTCAGCTCACTGCAGCCTCCGCCTCCTGGGTTCAAGTGATTCTCTTGCCTTAACCTCCCAAGTAGCTGGGATTACAGGTGCCCATCACCATGCCCAGCTAATTTTTGTATTTTTAGTAGAGTCAGGGTTTCACCATGTTGGCCAGGCGGGACTCGAACTTCTCACCTCAGGTGGTCCACCCACCTGAGCCTCCCAGTGTTGGGACTACAGGCATAAGCCACCACACCTGGCCAAGAACATTCTTGAACGTGTCCTTTAGTAGATATAACACTCACTTCTGTTAAGTGTATGCCCAGGAGTGGAACTGCTGGGTCATACAGTATCTATATGTTTATTTGTCTTTTTGCTTTTTCTGAGACAGAGTCTCGCTCTGTCACACAGGCTGGAGTGCAGTGGCATGATCTCAGCTCACTGTAACCTCCACCTCCCCGGTTCAAACGATTCTCCTGCCTCGGCCTCCTGAATAGCTGAGATAACAGACATGCACCATCATGCCCAGCTAATTTTTGTATTTTTAGTGGAGACAGGGTTTCTAGCCATGTTGGCCAGGCTGGTCTCAAACTCCTGACTTCAGGTGATCCACCCGCCTCAGCCTCCCCAAGTGCCGGGATTACAGGCGTGAGCCACAGTTCCCGGCCTATATGTTTAGATTTAGTAACCACTGACAAATATTTTTTCAAAGTGGTTGTATTGATATACGTTCCCACCTACGAAATAGGAGTTCCAATTGTTCCTGACCAATACGTGGTATGTTAGTCCTTTTCTGTTGCCATTCTGGATAAGTATGTTATGGTATCTCTTTGTGGTTATTTTTTGTTTATTTTATTGTACTGTATTTTCTTAGACAGGGTCTCACTCCCATCGCCCAGGCTGGAATACAGTAATGTGATTACTGCTCACTGCAGCCTCAACCTCCTGGGCTCAGGTGATTCTCCCACATCAGCCTCCAAGTATCTGGGACTACGCCCAGCTAATTTTTGTATTTTTTGTAGAGACAAGGTTTCACCATGTTGCCAAGGCTGGTCTTGAAGTCCTGGGCTCAAGCATTCCGCCCACTTTGGCCTCCAAAAGTGCTAGGACTAGAAAACAAGGCCCACACTGGACGGGGCAGCTGCTGGGCTGCTACTCTCGCCGCCGCCATGATTCCCCCCGCAGATTCTTTGCTCAAGTACGACACCCCTGTACTGGTGAGCCAGAACACGGAGAAACGGAGCCCCAAGATTGCAGAATTGGAGACGGAAAAGAGAGACCTGGAGAGGCAAGTGAACGAGCAGAAGGCAAAATGTGAAGCCACCGAGAAGCGGGAGAGCGAGAGGCGGCAGGTGGAGGAGAAGAAGCACAATGAGGAGATTCAGTTCCTAAAGCGGACGAATCGGCAGCTGAAGGTCCAACTGGAAGGCATTACTGCACCAAAGAAGTGATAATTTCCACATGATAATTTCCAACAAGACACTTGGGATTATTTACTATGTTCTTCTGGCAGCCAATAAAATCATCATAAGCCCTTTGTAAAAAAAAAAAAAAAAAAAAAAAAAAAAAAAAAAAGTGCTAGGACTATAAACATGAGCCACCGTGCCCGGCCTCCTTGTGATTTTAATTTACATTTCTCAGATGACAAAAAATTGTTGAGCAGCTTTTCATATGTTTATTGTTCTTTTTTTTTTTTTTTTCTTTGAGACAGAGTTTCATTCTTGTTGCCCAGGCTGCAGTGCAATGGCACGATCTCAGCTCACTGCAACCTCTGCCTCCGGGTTCAAGTGATTCTCCTGCCTCAACCTCCCGAGTACGTGGGATTACAGGCGCCTGCCACCACACCCAGCTAATTATGGATTTTTAGTAGAGACGAGGTTTCTCCATGTTGGTCAGGCTGGTCTCGAACTCCCGACCTCAGGTGATCTGCCTGCCTCGGCCTCCCAAAGTGCTGGGATTACAGGCATGAGCCACCATGCCCGACCGTATTGTTCCTTTTTATATTATTTTTTGTGAAATGCCTGCGTAACTCTTTTGTTCATTATAATAATTGGGTAGTCTACCCACAGAATGGGAGGAGATATTTGTGAATCATATGTAAGAGTCTAGGCTGGGCATGGTGGCTCATGCCTGTACAGTCCCAGTGCTTTAGGATGCAAGGCAGGTGGATTGCTTGAGCCCAGGAGTTTGAGACCAGCCTAGGCAACATAGCAAGACCCTGTCTCTACAAAAAAAAAAAAAATTTAATTAGCTAAGAATGGTGGCGTGAGCCTGTAGTCTCAAGCTACTCAGAAGGCTGAGGTGGGAGGATTGCTTGAGTCGAAGAGGTCAAGGTTACAGTGAGCTATGATCATGTCACTGCACTCCAGCCTGGGCGACAAAGTGAGACAATCTCTCCATAAACACACAAACAAATGAACAAATGAAAAGGACTCATTCTTAATCCACAGCTGTCCTGTGAGCCCACAGTTCTTTATCTGAGTTTTTTTTTTAATCTCCATGTGAATATGGATATATGGATGATGACAACTTCAGAATTTTCCCACCTAGAACCTTTGGGATCTAAGTTCTGTTCTTTTCTCTTTTCTTTTCTTTTCTTTTCTTTTCTTTTCTTTTCTTTTCTTTTCTTTTCTCTTTTCTTTTCTTTTCTTTTCTTTTCTTTTCTTTTCTTTTCTTTTCTTTTCTTTTCTTTTCTTTTCTTTCTTTCTTTCTTTCTTTCTTTCTTTCTTTCTTTCTTTCTTTCTTTCTTTCTTTCTTTTTCCTTTTCTTTTCTTTTCTTTCTTTTTTTTTTGACAGAGTCCCACTCTGTCGCCCAGGCTGGAGTGCAGTGGTACGATCTTGGCTCAATGCAGCCTCAACATCCCAGGCTCAAGCCATCCTCCCCACTCTGCTTCCTAAGTAGCTAGGACTACAGGTGTGCACCACCATGGCCAGATAATTTTTTTAGAGATGGGGTTTTGACATGTTGCCCAGGCTGGTCTCAAACTCCTGGGCGCAAGTGATCCCCCTGTCTCAGCCTCCCAAAATGCTGGGATTATAAGCATGAGCCACAGTGCCCAGCCCAAGTTAATGCTTTCTATGTTCTGTTTAAGAAATCTTCATCGGCCGGGCGCGGTGGCTCAAGCCTGTAATCCCAGCACTTTGGGAGGCCGAGACGGGCGGATCACGAGGTCAGGAGATCGAGACCATCCTGGCTAACACGGTGAAACCCCGTCTCTACTACAAAATACAAAAAAACTAGCCGGGCGAGGTGGCGGGCGCCTGTAGTCCCAGCTACTCGGGAGGCTGAGGCAGGAGAATGGCATAAACCTGGGAGACAGAGCTTGCAGTGAGCTGAGATCCGGCCACTGTACTCCAGCCTGGGTGACAGAGCGAGACTCCGTCTCAAAAAAAAAAAAAAAAAAAAGAAATCTTCATCTACCCCAAGGTCATGAGATACTCTCCTATGTTTTCTTCTAGAAGCTTTATTTGTCTCAAATTTAAGTCTATGGTCTACTTCCAGTTAATTTTTTTGTCTAGTGTGAGGTATGGGTCAAGGTTCTTTTTATATATATATATATATATATATATATATATATATATGTATATATATACATACACACACACACACACACAGCGATTAAAGTTTCTGGGACCATTTATTAAAACAACCATCCACTTCCCACTGCACTGTAGTGTTACCATTGCTGTAAAGCTGGTGGCCATCTATTAATATATGAGGGTCTGTTTCTGAACCCTATGTACTATTCTGTTGGTCTGTTTTCCACCTTGCACAAGAACCACGTGGTCTTATTTGCTGTAGCTTTTTAGTCAGTTTCAACTCTAGTAGTATAGGTCCTCCAGCTTTGTTGTTCTTCTTTGATACTGCCATGATTAGATCTTTTTCATTTCCATATAAATTTTTTTTTTTTTTTTTTTTTTTTTTTTTTGAGATGGAGTCTTGCTCTGTCGCCCAGGCTGGAGTGCAGTGGGGCAATCTTGGCTCACTGCAAGCTCCGCCTCCTGGGTTCACACCATTCTCCTGCCTCAGCCTCCGGAGTAGCTGGGACTACAGGCGCCTGCAACCACACCTGGCTAATTTTTTGTATTTTTAGTAGAGACGGGGTTTCACCATGTTAGCCAGGATGATCTCAGTCTACTGACTTTGTGATCTGCCCGCCTCGGCCTCCCAAAGTGCTGGGATTACAGGCGTGAGCCACCGTGCCCGGCCTGCATTTCCATATAAATTTTGGAACCAGGCTGGACACAGTGGTTCATGCCTGTAATCCCAATGCTTTGGGAGGCTGAGGCAGGAGGATCACTTGAGCCCTGGAGTTCAAGACCACCCTGGGCAATATAGTGAGATCCCCATCTTTACGAAAAATAAAATAATTAGCCACATGTGGTGATGTGTGTCTGTAGTCTCAGCTACTTGGTAGGTTGGGGTGGGAGGGTCACTTGAGACCAGGAATTTGAGACTGCAGTAACCCGTGATCACACCATTACACTCCAGGCTGGGTGACAGCAAGACGCTGTTTTTAAAACCAAATAAATAAACAAATCAGCCAGGCGCGGTGGCTCACGTCTGCAATCCTAGAGCTTTGGGGGGCCAAGGCTGGTGGATCACCTGAGGTCAGGAGTTCAAGACCAGCCTGGCCAACATGACAAAACCCCATCTCTACTAAAAATACACAAATTAGCCAGGCATGGTGGTGTGTGCGTGTAGTCCCAGCTACTCGGGAGGCTGAGACAGGAGAATTGCTTGAACCAAGGAGACGTAGGTTGCAGTGAGCCAAGATTGTGCCACTCCACTCCAGCCTGAGTGACAGAGCAAGACTCTGTCTCAAAAAATAATTTTAAAAATAAAAATAAATAAATAAACTTAAAAGGCCAACTAACAGTTGACAATTTATAGACACATGCACACCCACACACCCTACTGAAAGGATTTGATTGGGATTACATTGAATCAATAAATCAATTTGGGGGGGACTGACAGAGCTGAGAAGCAAGTGGCCAGTCACAACCTCTCTTCTGGGGAAGCAAGCAAGGAATGATCCTGTTTCAGCAGGTTCACATGCCTCCCCCGACACCCCCCTTCTCTTTCCTGTCATCTGCAAGGTTTCACTAAAGCTACTTTCTCCCAGAAATTCTTGTTTCCTCCTCTGAACTCCCACATAGAGCTCTCCACATCTTTCTAATGTATCTCAACACAGTTCTACATTGTATTAAAGACCTTCGGTTCCCTGGTTGTTTGCGAGCTTCTAGAGAACAGGGTTCCATGTCTGATCATTTGGGAGTGGGCAAGGGAAACAGTATAATGAAATGGGAAAAGTATAGACCAGTGTGATCCAATGGAACTTCCACAATGATGGAAACGTTCCACACTTGTGCATCACTTGATGAGGAACGCTGTCTGAGAAATGCATCATTAGGCGATTTCACCCTGTGAGCATCATGGAGTGCGTTTTCATAAACCTAGCTGGTGTAGCCTACTGCACACCTAGACTATATGGTGTAGCCTATTGCTCCCAGGCTACAAATCTGTAAAGCATGTCGTTGCACTGAATACTGTAGGCAATTGTAACACAATGGCAAGTATTTGTGTATCTAAACACATCTAAACATAGAAAAGATACAGTAAAAATACAGTATTATAATGTTATGGGAAGACTTTTGTATATGCCGTCCATCATCAACTGAAACATCATTACGTGGTACATAACTGTAGTTGCACTGCCCTATGGTATGGCCTGTAGCCAGCTATGGCTGTTGAGTGCTTGAAAGGTGGCTCATGGGGCTGTGGAACTGAATTTTTAATTTTGTTAATTGTTATTAATTAAATTATTTATTTACTTCTTCATTCACTCATTCATTTACTTATTTATCAGACAAGGTCTCATTCTGTCACCCAGGCTGGAGTGCAGTGGCACGATCATAGCTACTGCAGCTTTGAACTCCTGGGCTCAAGCAGTCCTGCCACCTCAGCCTCCTGAGTAGCTGGGACTAATTGAGACTCCTGTGCACCACCATGCCTGGCTAATTTTTAAAGTTTTTTTTGCATAGATGGGGACTCACTATATTGCCCAGGCTGATCTTGAACTCCTGGCCTTAAGCAATTATCTTGCCTCAGCCTTCCAAAATGCTGGGATTACAGGTGTGAATCATAACACTTGGCCTGTTGTTAAATTTATTTATTTATTTTTATTTTATTGTTTGAGATGGGGTCTCACTCACTCTGTTGCCCAGGCTAGAGTGCAGTGGCACCATCTCAGCTCACTGCAACCTCCGTCTCCTGGATTCAATCGATTCTCCTGCCTCCCCTTCCCAAGTAGCTGGGATTACAGGCATCCGTCACCATGCTCACCTAATGTTTGTATTTTTAGTGGAGACAAAGTTTCACTGCATTGGCCAGACTGGTCTTGAACTCCTGACCTCAAATAATCCTCCCACCTCAGCCTCCTGAAGTGCTGGGATTACAGGTGTGAATCACACCACTCGGCCTGTTATGAATTAAATTTAAATAGCCCTGTGGGCCCATTGGCCACTGTCTTAAGTAGCACGGGGCTAGACTTTGAAGAAAGAAAATTGACCCTCAGTTCTGTCACTCAAAAACTCTCAGGAAGCCCTGTCCACTCTACTTCCCAAATGTGTTCCAGATCCATTGCCCCCTCCTGTCCCCATGCCACTCTTGCCTAGCTCACTGCCACAGACTGCTCCAGATTATTCTCTTGCTCCTAGCCTGATCTTTCAGATTAAAAATATGGTCCTGGGCTGGGCATGGTGGCTCACACCTGTAATCCCAGCACTTTGGGAGGCCTAGGCAGGTGGATCACTTGAACCCGGGAGGCGGAGGTTGAGGTGAGGCGGAGGTTGAGGTGAGGCGGAGGTTGAGGTGAGCCGAGATCGTGCCATTGCACTTCAGCCTGGGTAACAGAGCGAGACTCCATCTCAAAAAAAAAAAAAAAAAAAAAATCTGGTCCTGTTTCTTCTGTACTGAAAATACTTCAGTGTCCCTTACTGACCATCATGGTTTCTCAAACCAGGAACTAATGACATATTCTTGGCGCTCCTTGAGTTCTTTTCTTCATTTGTTTGTTTTTTGAGGCGGAGTCTTGCTCTGTTGACCAAACTGGAGTGCAGTGGCACAATCTCGGCTCACTGAAACTTCCAACTCCAGCATTCAAGTGATTCTCCTGCCTTAGCCTCTCAAGTAGCTGGGATTACATGCACGTTCCACTACACCCAGCTAAAGTTTTTTGCTTTTTTTTTTTTGAGACGAGGTTTCACCGTGTTAGCCAGGATGGTCTCGATCTCCTGACCTCGTGATCCGCCCGCCTCGGCCTCCCAAAGTGCTGGGATTACAGGCGTGAGCCACCGTGCCTGGCCGTTTTTGTATTTTTAGTAAAGACGGGGTTTCACCATTTTGGCCATACTGGTCTTGAACTCCTGACCTCAAGTGATCCACCCGCCTCGGCCTCCCAAAGTTCTAGGATTACAGGCGTGAGCCACTGTGCCTGGCCAAGTGGTGCATTTTCATGACTATAATACAGCATATTCAATTTTCAGATAAAAGGACCTTGGCTGGGCATGGTGGCTCATGCCTGTCATCCTTGGGAGGCTGAGGCAGAAGGATCACTTGAAGCTGGGAGTTCAAGACCAGCCTGGGCAACATAGGGAGACCCTGTCTCTCTCTCCCTTTTTTTTTTTTTTTTTTTTGAGATGGAGTTTCACTCTGTTTTTTCTTTTTTTGAGACGGAGTCTTGCTCAGACGCCCAGGCTGGGGTGCGGTGGCGCGATTTTGGCTCACTGCAAGCTCCACCTCCCAGGTTCACGCCATTCTCCTGCCTCAGCCTCCTGAGTAGCTGGGACTACAGGCGCCTGCCACCTCGCCCGGCTAATTTTTTTGTATTTTTAGTAGAGACGGGGTTTCACCGTGTTCGCCAGGATGGTCTTGATCTCCTGACCTCATGATCCGCCCGTCTCGGCCTCCCAAAGTGCTGGGATTACAGGCGTGAGCCACCGCACCCAGCCTGGAGTTTCACTCTGTCACCCAGGCTGGAGTGCAGTGGTGCCATCCTGGCTCACTGCAACCTCCACCTCCTGGGTTCAAGCAATTCTCCTGCCTCAGCCTCCCAAGTACTGGGATTATAGATGTGCACCACCATGCCCAGGTATTTTTGTATTTTTAGCAGAGATGGGTTTTCACCATGTTGGCCAGGCTGGTCTCAAACTCCTGACCTCAGGTGATCCACCTGCCTCAGCCTCCCAAAGTGTTGGGATTATAGGCGTGAGCCACTGCACCTGGCCAACTCTATCTCAAAAACAAATAAAACAAAACAAACAAAACAAACAAAAAGGACTTCTAAACTCCTCCCCCTATAGTGCCTGCAGAATCAAGTCCAAGGGTCAAAGTCAGGCACTGACCATCCTGTGCTCTTCTCCCTCCCACCCACTGCCCAGGGTGGAGGAGGGAGCAACAACTATTAAGGGTCCAGTGTATGTCCAGGCCTGAGCTGCGTGCTTCTGAAACTCCATTTAATCATCAAAGTGACTTTGTAAAGTAGGTATTGCCTGACTTACTTCATAGTGATGTGGTGGGTGGCTGAGCCCAGCTGCCTGGGGGCAGGGGCAAGCTGGTATCTGGAGTTCTTGGTTTCCGGAGTGGGAAGCAGGCTCTTCCAAGATTATATAGTAAGGAGCTCCATAAACACACAAAGGGGGAGATCCAAGCACAGGGCAGGAGAAAAAAAAAAAAGGAAAGAAACAGAAATGTCTCCTCCACATTGCCTGCCCGCCTGCCCGCCTGCCCGCCTGCCTACCTGCCTGCCTGCCTGCTTGCCTGCCCGCCCCTGCCTTCCACTGCCTTCCACTGCCTTCCCTTGCCTGCCTTCCTTCCCTTCTCTTTCTTTCTCTTTTCTTTTCTTTCTTTCTTTTTTTTTTTTTTTTTTTTGAGACAGGGTCTCACTCTGTCGTCCAGGCTGGAGTACAATGGTGTGATCATGGCTCACTGCAGCCTGGGCCTCCCAGGGCCAAGCGATCGTCCCATCTCAGTCTCCTGAGTAGCTGGGACTGCACATGCAGTCCACCACGCCCAGCAAATTTTTTGTATTTTTTGCAGAGATGGGGTTTCGCCATGTTGCCCAGGCTGGTTCCAAACTCCTGGGCTCAAACGATCCACCCACTTTGGCCTCCCAAACTGCTAGGATTAAAGGCATGAGCCACTGTGCCTGGCCACCTTCTGTTTCCTGACCCAGACCCCTGCCCAGACAGCACTGCAACTCTCTCCTTTGTGTCCCAGACCTGACTGCGGCCCTCATCATACTAGTGGCACTTGCTTAGATTTACCTTCCCTTGTTTTAAGTCTTTGGTTATATGGATACAATCTTTGTTATCGTTCATTCTTGCAGCCCTGTAGACCCTGGGGACTTAGTGGTAAATGAGATAGACACCGCCGCTGTACTGCCAGAGCTTCAAGCCTAGCAGGAAACCAACAATAAAACACAATGGGCTGGGTGTGGTGGCTCAAGCCTGTAATCTCAGCAGTTTGGGAGGCCAAGGTGGATGGATCGCCTGAGCTCAAGAGTTCAAGACCAGCCTGGGCAACATGGCGAAACCCCGTCTCTACAGAAAGTACAAAAATTTAGCCAGATGTAGTGGTGTGTGCCTGTGGTCCCAACTACTTGGGAGGCTGAGATGGGAGGATTGCTTGAGCCTGGGAGGTGGAGGTGGAGGTTTCAGTGAGCTGAGATTGTGCCACTGCACTCCAACCTGAGTGACAGAGCGAGACCCTCATCTCACACACACAGTGGATGTGAAGATGGGGTGTACATAGTCTATGGATGGGCGCAGCAAAGGAATGAAGCTGGGGTCCGGAACAGAAGTATATGAAAGGCTTATAGGCTCTAGAAGAAATGGCTATCATTTTCCCTGCCTGGCATGCTCTCCCCTGTGTGCCCACCCATCCCCACTTCCTGTGGTCCAGATGAAGCTCTGAATCACAGTGCTCCGTCCCTCCCCCACCACCACCCTGCTGGACTTGGATTCAAGCTGGCCAATCAGACCACCCATCCCCATGTCCTCAGAGATTGGCTTAGGACCGGGTATGTAAGCCCAGTAGAACCAATCAAAGACTTCTCTGAGGTTTGATATAAGGAAACTGGGAAACAGGGGGCTTCACTTCTTCTAAGATCATGAGCTGTAAGGACAGTGTAAAGTGGAACTACTTGCCATTTTCCCAGGCCAGGTGGAGGAAGCCATCTGCAACAGGCAACAGCAAGGCTGATACACAAAGGGAAGAAAATAAAGATGGAGTCAGGGGAGCCCTGGTGATATCTTTTTTTTTTTTCTTTTTTTGAGATGGAGCTGTGTCATCCAATTTGGAGTGCAGTGGCACAATCTTGGCTCACTGCAACCTCCGCCTCCCAGGCTCAAGCGATTCTTGTGCCTCAGCCTCCTGAGTAGCTGGGATTACAGGTGTGCATCACCATGCCCAGCTAATTTTTGTATTTTTTAGTAGAGACAGGGTTTCACCATGTTGGCCAGGCTGGTCTCCAACTCCTGACCTCAAGTGATCCACCTGCCTCAGCCTCCCAAAATGCTGGGATTGCAGGTGTGAGCCACTGGTGCCCGGCCCCTGGTTATATCTTTTAGGTTCCTGGATCCATTTGTACCTGAAGTTCATCTCTAGATTTTTTTAGTTATATGACTCAATAGCTTAGCTTTTTTTTTTTTTTAGACGAAGTCTCGCTCTGTCGCCCAGGCTGGAGTGCAGTGGCACGATCTCAGCTCACTGCAAGCTCCACTTCCGGGGTTCATGCCATTCTCCTGCCTCGGCCTCCCGAGCAACTGGGACTACAGGTGCCCACCACCACGCCCGGCTAATTTTTTGTATTTTTAGTAGAGATGGGGTTTCACCATGTTAGCCAGGATGATCTTGATCTCCTGACTTTGCAATCTGCCTGCCTCGGTCTCCCAAAGTGCTGGGATTACAGGCGTGAGCCATCGCGCCCGGCCGTTTTTTTTTTTTTTTTTTTTTTTAAAGACAGAGTCTTGGTCTGTCATCCAGGCTGGAGTGCAGGAGCCCCATCATAGCTCACTGCAGCCTTGAACTCCTGGGCTTAAGCAATGCTCCCACTGCAGCCTCCCAAGTAGCTAGGACCACAGGTGTGTGCCACCAGGCCTGGCTAACTTATTATTATTATTATTTTTTAAGAGCTCAGGGTCTCACTATGTTGCCCAGGCTAGTCTGAAACTCGTGGGTTTAAGTGATCCTCCCACCTCAGCCTCCCAAAGTACCGAGATTACAGGTGTGATCCACTGTGCCTGCCTTCATTAACTTTTTTATTTTTATTTTTTTATTTTTTATTTTTTATTTTTGAGACGGAGTCTCACGCTGTTGCCCAGGCTGGAGTGCAGTGGCGCGATCTCGGCTCACTGCAAGCTCCGCCTCCCGGGTTCCCGCCATTCTCCTGCCTCAGCCTCCTGAGTAGCTGGGACTACAGGCGCCCGCCACCGCGCCCGGCTAATTTTTTTTTTGTATTTTTAGTAGAGACGGGGTTTCACTGTGGTCTCAATCTCCTGACCTTGTGATCCGCCCGCCTCGGCCTCCCAAAGTGCTGGGATTACAGGCTTGAGCCACCGCGCCCGGCCAACTTTTTTATTTTTAAAGCTTGTTTCAGTAGGGTTCTGTTGGGCTTTCAGCATAATAGTTTCTGTGTTCCATCCATGGTCTCACAGCCCTTGATGTGATCAAGCCCGAGACTGCAATGTCAGACCCCAGAAGGGACCCAGGCATGCTGTTGGAGGCAGGAGTGGAAGGCAAGGATGACAGCTTCGAGGAAGCAAAATACCTGCCAGCAACTCCGTGCTGGACCAGATCAACTCCTGTCAGGAGCAGCTGGAGGAGAACCACCACTTCCACACCCACCTCCAGGAGCTGCTGGAATCCAACCAGCAGATATGCCTTGAGTTCCAGCAGCAGCTCTGGGAGCCCCCAGCGATGTCAGCCTCTAGGCTCTGGGAGCCACCGACCAGGTCCCAACCCTGCTTCCCTGGGCCAGGCTCTGGCCTGGGCCCACACTCCCTGGCTTAGATACCTTCCCAAGGGCTGGGCTTCAGGGTCCCCCGATGGATCTAACTGCCTTGGCCACCCTTCCAGCACTCCCCTTGGCCTGCCTGGGCCAGTCCCCACTGCCTGGCATCCCCTCCTGGGGTCAGGCATGGGCCTGCGACCACCTACTTGCCTGCCACCCAACTGGGTGGGCACTCCTCACTTCACCCAGGCCTTAAGTGTCCACATGAAATGGGTCACACACACACAAAGTAGAGTTCCATCACTGGTAAACAAAATAATCCTGACTGAAAGGTTGGGCCTTTTGTCTTGGTTATTTGGTGCTATTTGGTGGAGTAGGTGATTGATAAGTATTGGTTAGATGGGTAGAGGTGTGGACAGACGTTGACATGAGGCAATTTTCTTCTTTCATCCTGCTTTTCAACTTTTGAAGCCTAAGTACAGTCTCATTGTACAATATGGTGACTATAGTTAATAACAGTGTATCATATACTTGCAAATTACTAAGAGAGGCTAGGCATGGTGGCTCACGCCTGTAATCCCAGCATTTTGGGTGGTTGAGGTGGGCGGATCACTTGGGGCCAGGAGTTTGAGACCAGGTTGGCCAACATGGCGAAACCCCGTCTCTACTCAAAATACAAAAATTAGCCGGGTGTTGCGGGACGCACCTGTGGTCCCAGCTACTCGGGAGGCTGAGGCATGAGAATCACTTGAACCTGGGAGGTGGAGGTTGCAGTGAGCTGAAGAGGTGCCACTGCACTCCAGCCTGGGTGACAGAGTGACTCTGTCTCAAAAAAAAGAGAAAATTACTAAGAGAGATTTTAAGTGTTGTCACCACACACACACACAAAAACATAAGACTGTTAGGCAAGCATATGTTGAATAGCTTGATTTAGCCATCCCACAATATATACATATTTCAGAATACTATGTTGTACACCATAAATATAGACAAATTTTGTCAATTAAAAATTAAATATCGGCTGGGCTGATCATTTGAGGTCAGGAGTTCAAGACCAACCTGGCCAATGTGGCAAAACCCCATCTCTACTGACTCTGTCTCAAAAAAAAAAAATTAAGTAAAAATATCAATAATAATTTTTTTTTTGAGACTACTCATTCTGTCACCCAGGCTGGAGTGCAGTGGAGTGATCTCAGCACACTGCAACCTCCGCCTCCCAGGTTCCAGCTATGCTCATGCCTCAGCCTCCCAAGTAGCTGGAACTACAGGCACTTGCCACCACACCAGGCTAATTTTTGTATTTTGAGTAGAGTCAGGGTTTTACTGAGTTGGCCAGGCTGGTCAAACTCCTAACCTCTAATGGTCTGCCCACCTGGGCCTCCTGAAGTGCTGGGATTACAGGTGTGAGCCACTGTGCCTGGCCTAAAAACTAAATAATAATTTTAAAAACTATGTATTGTCCATGGTAGTCCAGGCCAGCCCTGTTGCATTGAAACCTCAAGTACATCTCATAGTACAGTGAGGAATAAAGTGCAGAAGTAACTGGTAACTGTGGCACAGCAAGACATTTTCAACCTATGGCTCAGACATTAGACTTACTTCATGGTGGCTGACACGGACCTTCTCCCAGAATAGAAGGGATAAATGGCAGTAGCCCCCAGAGATCTAGACCTTTCTGACGGGGCACATTCCTCATCCCATGTGGGCAGGTGAGGCCAGACTTCAAGCGCATGTCTGAGGACCAAGGATCTGCGCCCAGGGTCAGGAAGTATGCTCGATGTCAGGTATCTCCTTCACACAGCTATTTGGCAGGTTCTGTAGAAAAGCCAAGCGACACTGGCATGGTGGTTCACACCTGTGATCCCAGCAACTTAGGAGGCTGAGGCAAGAGGATCCCTTGAGGCCAGGAGTTCAAGGCTGCAGTGAGCTACAATTGTGCCACTGCACTCCAGCCTGGGAGACAGAGCAAGACCCCATCTCTTAAAAACAAGTGGAAAAAAAAAAGCAAAGTGAAAATAATTCCAGCTGAGTCCATCTGCCTCACCAGTCCTTGAACCCAGACTGGGGGGGTCCGGTCTACTGCTTAGTCTCATCCAGGTATTGGTGGCATAGATACAGATGGGAGGACGAGGGAGGAAATGGCTTGAGGGATGAGACACTCGTGAGAACCACACAGTGGGTCAGAAACAGTCACTGTCAACTACCAATAATCAAGGCTGTCACTTTTCACTTTGTTTATGATGTGCTTTGTCATTCAGATGCTTTTAATTTTGATGCAAAGCAGATGATGTTTCTCCTAATGATTGGTACTTTTTGCATCTTATTAAAGAGATTCTTCTCCACTCTGATTATATATAATATATATATTTATATATATATTTTTTATATTTTTATATATATATATATATATTTTTTTTTTGAGATTGAGTCTTGCTCTGTCACCCTGGCTGGAGTGGCGCGATCTCTGCTCACTGCAAGCTCCGCCTCCAGGGTTCACGCCATTCTCCTGCCTCAGCCTCCCGAGTAGCTGGGACTACAGGCGCCTGCCACCACTCCTGGCTCATCTTTTATATTTTAAGTAGAGACGGGGTTTCACCGTGTTAGCCAGGATGGTCTCAATCTGCTGACCTCATGATTTGCCTGACTTGGCCTCCCAAAGTGCTGGGATTACAGGTGTGAACCACTGTGCCTGGCTTCAAATATACTTCTTAAGCTTTCTTCTAAAACTGTCATATCCTTTTTCTTTTCTTTTCTCTTTTCCTTCCTTCCTTCCTTCCTTCTTTCCTTCCTTCCTTCTCTCTCTCTTTCTTTCTTTCTCTCTCTCTCTCTCTCTCTTTCTTTGTTTCTCTTTTTTATTTTTTTTGAGACAGGGTCTTGCTCTATTGCCTTGACCTGCTGGGCTCAAGCATTGCTCCTATGTCAGACTCACAAGAAGCTGCAATTACAGGTACATGCCACCATGCCCAGCTAATTTTTAAAACTTTTTGTAGGGATGGGGTTTTGTCATGTTGCCCAGGTTGCTCTCGAACTCCTGGGCTCAAGCAATCCTCCCACCTCAGCCTCCTAAAGTGCTGGAATTACAGGCATGACCCACCCCACCAGCCTCATTTCATTTTCACATGTAGTGCTTGGATGCATCTGAAATTTATTTATAGTTTGATGTGATGGAGCAAACCAATCCTATTTTTTTTTTTCCATCTAAATAAGCTGTTATCCCAACACCATCCCCACTGCCCTGCTATTCTGATATCTGGGCTGAGTCAAAGTGGGCTGGTTCAGCAGACGCAGTGAAGGTCACACTGTGCCCAGGAGACTTTCTTGGTCACAGAACGCTGGCCTTGCCCACACCTTAGAAGCTATGTTAATGAAGGAAGATGTTTCTTATGTTTTCTTCTTTTTTGTTTTTTGTTTTTTTTTGGACAGGGTCTCGCTCTGTCACCTAGGCTGGAGTGCAGTGGCACAGTCTCAGCTCACTGCAACCTCCATCTCCTGGGTTCAAGCAATTCTCCTGCCTTAGCCTCCCAAGTAGCTGGGATTATAGGTACCACTACCACCACCGACTAATTTTGTATTTTTAGTAGAGATGGGGTTTCACCATGTTGGCCAGGCTGGTCTAGAGCTCCTGACCTCAGGTGATCCACCTGCCTCGGCCCAAAGTGCTGGGATTACAGGTGTGAGCCACCGAGCCTGGACTTCTTATGATTTTTTTGAAGTCTCAGTTTAAAACTGTAAGAACTTGACAGGCTGGGCATGGTGGCTCACGCTTGTAATCCCAACACTTTGGGAGGCTGAGGCAGGCGGATTACTTGAGCTCAGGAGTTTAAGGCCAGCCTGGGCAACATAACCAAACCCTGTCTCTACAAAAGATACAAAACTTGGCAGGGCGTGGTGGTGCATGCCTGTAGTCCCAGCTTCTTGGGGGCTGAGGTGTTCACTTGAGCCTGGGAGGTCGAAGCTGCAGTGAGCCATGTTCGCAACACTGCACTCCAGCCTGGGTGACAAAGCAAGACACTCTATCAAAAACAAAAACAAAAAACTTTATGAGCAGAGAGTGAAGAGTAGTATAAGGTCATGGTTACAAATCCAGGTTTTAGAGTCAGACAAAGGTAGCATCAAACTTTGCTTCCCCTCTAAGATGTGTTTCTTCATAGCACTCTACTGATACCCTTCTTCGATGGCCCCAGCTAGCATTATCACCTCCAGCTCTTCCCTAGCTGTGTAACTCCACAACCCTACTCTAGATTATAGATGGCTCACAGTGGGAGCCCACTCTTAGAGGCTTAGGCTGGGTTCCCCAGAAGCAGAGACTGAGGCAGGAATTCCCATGCAATTGATTTATTGAGGGAGGCCCTAGGGAGAAACTTTTGAGGAAGTGAGGAAAGCAGAACAGCACCAGGGAAGGAGCTGAGCAAACATGTGCTTTCAGGTGAGGCCTGACCACAGTCTAATTCCAAGGGGAGCGCTGCAGTGTTGGTCCCACCGTGAGGTCAGAGGCTGGCTTTTATGCTGCACCCCATTAGTCAGTCACTGGCCTTGGGCCACCCCGGCTGTGTGTGTAACCTCTCAGACACCCAGCAGAGACAACTGTACCTACGACAGAGACACCAGCACCCACCAGAGACAATACCCACCAATGACAACAGCACCCACCACAGAGACAACAGCACCCCCTCAGAGACAACAGAACCCACCAGAGACACACCCACCACAGAGACAACACCCACCACAGAGACAACACCCACCACAGAGACAGCAGCACCCACCTCAGAGACAATAGCACCCACCACAGAGACAACAGCACCCATCTCAGAGACAACAGCACCCACCAGAGGCAATAGCACCAACCAGAGGCAACAGCACCCACCACAGAGATAACAGCACCCACCAGAGACAACAGCACCCACCACAGAGACAACAGCACCCACCAGAGACAACAGCACCCACCACAGAGACAACAGCACCCACCAGAGACAACAGCACCCACCACAGAGACAACAGCACCCACCACAGAGACAACAGCACCCACCAGAAGCAACAGCACCCACCAGAGACAACAGCACCCACCAGAGACAACAGCACCCACCACAGAGACAACAGCACCCACCAGAGACAACAGCACCCACCACAGAGACAACAGCACCCACCACAGAGACAACACTCACCACAGAGACAACAGCTCCCACCACAGAGACAACAGCACCCACCACAGAGACAACAGCACCCACCAGAGACAACACCCACGACAGAGACAACAGCACCCACCACAGAGACAACACTCACCACAGAGACAACAGCTCCCACCACAGAGACAACAGCTCCCACCAGAGACAACAGCACCCACCACAGAGACAACAGCACCCACCTCAGAGACAACAGCACCCACCACAGAGACAACAGCACCCACCACAGACACAACAGCACCCACCACAGAGACAACAGCTCCCACCAGAGACAACAGCTCCCACCACAGAGACAACAGCACCCACCTCAGAGACAACAGCACCCACCACAGAGACAACAGCACCCACCACAGACACAACAGCACCCACCACAGAGACAACAGCTCCCACCACAGACACAACAGCACCCACCACAGAGACAACAATACCCACCTCAGAGACAATAGCACTCACCCCAGAGACAACAGCACCCACCACAGAGACAACAGCTCCCACCACAGAGAAACAGCTCCCACCAGAGAGACAACAGCTCCCACCAGAGAGACAACACCCACCTCAGAGACAACAGCACTCACCACAGAGACAACAGCTCCCACCTCAGAGACAGCACCACCCACCTCAGAGACAACAGCACCCACCGAAGAGACAGTAGCACCTCCCTCAGAGAAATATTCTTTGAGGGTTTTTTTTTTTTAAGAGAGAGAGGGTTTTAAGAGAGACAGGGTTTCGCTTTGTCCCCAGGCTGCACTGCAGTGGCCTAATCGTAGCCTTGAACCCCCGGGTTCAAGTGATCCTCCTGCCTCAGCTGCCGGAGTGCTGGACTACAGGAGTGCACCACTATGCCTGGATTTTTTTTTTCTTCTAATTTTAGTAGAGATGGGGTCTTGCCATGTTACCCAGGCTGGTCTCAAACTCTTGACTTAAGCGATCTTTCCTTCTTGACCTCCCAAACTGCTGGGAATACAGGCATGAGCCACTGTGCCCAGCCCATAAAGAAGTATTCTAAGCAAAATATGGGGATAGGGTTGGACCAGTATGATGATGGGAAAGAATTAGAGAAAAATGTGAACTTGGATATGTCTTCACCAAGCTTAATCTGAAAATAATCTATTTTACTATTTTATGTCTGTGATGTTTCTCTGGTTCAATTAAAATGTGCTTTGCCTTTTTATTTGAGACAGGATTTCACTCCCATTACCCAGGCTGGAGTGCAATCGCACGATCTCAGCTCACTGCAACCTCTGCCTCCCAGGCTTGAGTGATCTTCCCAGCTCATCCTTCCGAGTAGCTGGGATCACAGGCCTGGGCCACCACGCATATAATTTTTTTAATTTTTCTGTAGAGACAGGGTTTCACCATGTTGCCCAAGCTGGTCTAACACCCCTGGGCTCAAGTCATCTACCTGCCTTGGCCTCTCAAAGTGCTGGGATTACAGGCATAAGCAGTGCCCCCGGCCTCTCTTTCTTTTAAACATGGTCTCTGTTTATTTCCCAGGCTGGAGTATAGTGGTTCAATCACAGCTCATTGCAGCCTCAAACTCTTGGGTTCAAGAGATCCTCTGCCTCAGCCTCCTGAGTAGCTGAGACTACAGATGCACCTGGTTAATTTTTTAATTTTTTTGTAGAGATGGGGGTCTCTCCATGTTGACCAGGCTAGTTTTGAACTCCTGGCTTCAAGTGATCCTTCTGTGTTGGCCTCCCAAAGTGATGGGATTACAGGCGTCAGTCACTGCACTCGGTTGCTCAGGTTTCGTATAGCAAGCGTTTGCTTCAGCCTGTTTGATTAGGTTTCTGTCCCTTGCCTAGACTTTCTTTCTAGAGGTGCTAAATCAGTAGCAAACACTTATTTGTCAGGAACAGTAGCACATGCATGACATGTACACTTGCCTTCATCTTCAGAACGATCCTGTCTTTGCTACACAAGAGGAAACGGAAAGTCAGGAAGATTGAGTAACTTGCCCAAAGTCACCCAACAACAAGCACTAACTCAGGCCTGTCTGATTTGGCACACAGTGGCTCAAAATCACCTTGCAATGGCTGGAAAGTTAATCTTCAGATTTACAGTGAGGCAATCTTTTTAAGTGCAAAGCTGTAGGAATGTTTATAAAACAAATGTCAAACATTTATACAATGTTTGAAAGTGGCAAAAGTTGATCCTCATTGGGGAAACCCTGGGTGTGTGTTACCAGGTTGTTTTGGGGAACTGCTGACTAGAATCATCGTATGTGCAGTGAAGACCATTGACCACTAGATGGCCCTGCAGCTCTTTGCGGTGCCATCGCCAATCGCATGGGCCGGTTGGTTCCCAGGGGCCAAACCCTATGAAAGCAGAGAAATGAGAAAAATAAGCACAATGTAGGGCATTTTTCAAAAACCGTAACGTACTAAATTTAAAAGTCCATCCAATATTCTGAGATCATGTTCTTCCTACTTTTTGTGGTAACAGATGATCGCTCCTCGCCAAATATTCTTTCTTGGCAAAAACTGACCTAGTTTTGGACACATTTCCCCTCCCCACTTTTAAAAAGTGGGATTGTGAATTGCAAAAGCCTGGGATTGGTAAAAATACGAGCTTCTCATAAAAAGTGGCTGGGCGTGGTGACTGACGCCTGTAATCCCAACACTTTGGGAAGCCGAGACGGGCAGATCGCCTGAAATTGGGAGTTTGAGACCAGCCTGGCCAGCATGGTGAAACCCCATCTCTACTAAAAATACAGAAAATTATCCGGGCATGGTGGCAGGCGCCTGTAATCCCAGCTACTCAGGAAGCTGAGGCAGTAGAATTGCTAGCACCCGGGAGGCGGAGGTTGTAGTGAGCCGAGATTGTGCGGTTGAACTCCAGCCTGGGCAACAGAGCGAGACTCCATCTCAAAAAAAAAAAAAAAAAAAGGCCAGGCACCGTGGCTCACACCTATAATCCCAGCACTTTGGGAGGCTGAGGCGGGCGGATCACAAGGTCAGCAGATCAAGGCCATCCTGGCTAACATGGTGAGACCATGTCTCTACTAAAAATACAAAAAAATTAGCCAGGTGTGGTGGTGGGCGCCTGTAGTCCCAGCTACTCGGAAGGCTGAGGCAGGAGAATGGTGTGAACCCGGGAGGTGGAGCTTGCAGTGAGCCGAGATCGCACCACTGCACTCCAACCTGGGCAACAGAGTGAGACACTGTCTCAAAAAAAAAAAAAAAAAAAAAAAAAGAAATGTAAGAAAAAAGTAATAAAAATAAATAAGACCAGGTACAGTGGCTCAGGCCTGTAAACCCAGCACTTTGGAAGGCCAAAGTGGGCAGATCACTTGAGATCAGGAGTGGAAGACCAGCCTGGCCAACATTGTGAAACCCTGTTTCTACTAAAAATACCGAAATTAGCTGAGTGTGGTGGCACATGCCTGTAATACCAGCTACTGTGGAGGCTGAGGCAGGAGAATCGCTTGAACCTGGGAGGCAGAGGCTGCAGTGAACTGAGATGGTGACACTGCACTCCAGACTGGGCAACAGAGTGAGACTCTGTCTCAAAATAAATAAAAATACATACATACATACATACATACATACATACATACATACATACAAGATGAGGTGTGTTGGGCCAGGCGCAGTGGCTCACGCCTGTAATCCTAGCACTTTGGGAGGCCAAGGTAAGTGGATCACCTGAGGTCAGGAGTTTGAGACCAGCCAAGCCAACATGGAGAAACACTGTTTCTACTAAAAACACAAAACTTAGCTGGAAGCGGTGACAGGCGCCTGTAATCCAAGCTACTCAGGAGACTGAGGCAGGAGAATTGCTTGAACCCGGGAGGCAGAGGCTGCAGTGAGCCAAGATCAAGCCACTGCACTCCATCCTGGGCAACAGAGCAAGGCTCAGTCTCAAGAAAAAGAAAAATTAAAAAAAAAAAGGAAAGTAAGTGTTGGGCAAGAGATCAGAAGCCAGGGATGAGCATCTGAGAGCAAGCGTGACTGGCCACTAGGTTCAGGAAGCAGTGCCCGAAAGATTCCCAGAGATGGAGCAGGAGAATTTTGGAGGGTGCCGCTTGTGGTGCCTGGAATTCGTAACCTCACATGCACAGAGTAGCAAGAAAAGAGGCTGGCCCTAGTACTGTGGCTTACTTAGAGACAGTGGGGAAGATGGAGGAGAATGTCCCCTGCTTGGTACAACTCTCCCCCAATCCTACCATTTCTCTCCTGCCTCCTCCCTCTAGGTGTCCTGAGCCCCAAAACTAACCCTGGTTTTCCTAAATAAGAAATAAGCATGCAAAATAGTTCAGTAGCCAAAGCAATTTGATCATTCCAATTCCAGGTTTCCATTTTTCAACTATATTTTGTTTGTTCATTTATTTATTTATTTTGAGATGGAGTCTCACTCTGTCGCCCAGGCAGGAGTGCAATGGCGCAATCTCGGCTCACTGCAACCTCCACCTCCTGGGTTCAAGCAATCAATTCTCTTGCCTCAGGTTCCCCGAGTAGCTGGGACTTCAGGCGTGTGCCACCACACCTGGCTAATTTTTGTATTTTTAGGAGAGACAGGGTTTCGCCATGTTGGCCAGGATGGTCTCAAACTCTTGACCTCAGGTGATCCACCTGCCTCGGCCTCTCAAAGTGCTGGGATTACAGGCGTGAGCCACCTCACCTGACCCTATATTTTGTTTTATTTAAGGAGCATGTGCATGGAGTTTGGTCAAGGCAGGTTTTAAAAACTGACAACAAAACCAGCTTGCCTTCTCCATCCCTGTCCTCTCCTCAGTCTTATGTCTCAGAGGCAACCTCTGCTATGACTTCTTGTTACTTCATGCTTTTATCACCCTTCTTCTTTTCTTTTTTTCTTTTTTCCTTTTTTTTTGAGACAAAGTCTCACTCTGTCACCCAGGCTGGAGAGAAGCTGCACAATCACGGCTCATTGCAGCCTTGACCCCTTGGGTTCAAGCAATCCTCCAACCTCAGCCTCCCAAGGAGCTGGGGCTACAGGCATGTGTCACCACACTTGTCTAATTTGTTTTAATTTTTTATAGCAACATGGTTTCTCAGTGTTGCCCAGGCTAGTCTCAAATTCCTGGGCTCAAGAGATCCACCCACCCCAGCCTCCCAAAGTGCTGAGATTACGGGCATGAACCACCATGCCCATCCACCATTCTTCCTCTTCTTCTTTTTTTTTTTTTTTTTTGAGACAGAGTTTCGCTTTTGTTGCCCAGGCTGGAGTGCAATGGTGCAATCTTGGCTCACTGCAACTTCCACCTCCTGGGTTCAAGCAATTCTCCTGCGTCAGCCTCCCGAGTACCTGGGATTACAGGCATGCGCCACCATGGCTGGCTAATTTTTTTTTTATACTTTAAGTTCTAGGGTACATGTGCACAACATGCAGGTTTATTACATATGTATACATGTGCCATGTTGGTGTGCCACACCCATTAACTTGTCATTTACATTAGGTATATCTCCTAATGCTATCCCTCTCCCCTCCCCCCACCCCACGACAGGCCCCAGTGTGTGATGTTCCCCACCCTGAGTCCAAGTGTTCTCATTGTTCAATTCCCACCTATGAGTGAGAACATGTGGTGTTTGTGTTTGGTTTTCTTTTTTTTTTTTTTTTTTTTTTGAGACGGAGTCTGGCTCTGTCACCCAGGCTGGAGTGCAGTGGCGCGATCTCGGCTCACTGCAAGCTCCGCCTCCCGGGTTTACGCCATTCTCCTGCCTCAGCCTCCCGAGTAGCTGGGACTACAGGCGCCCGCCACCTCGCCCGGCTAGTTTTTTTTTTTTTTGTATTTTTTAGTAGAGACGGGGTTTCACCGTGTTAGCCAGGATGGTCTCGATCTCCTGACCTCGTGATCCGCCCGTCTCGGCCTCCCAAAGTGCTGGGATTACAGGCTTGAGCCACCGCGCCCGGCCGCGGTGTTTGGTTTTCTGTCCTTGCAATAGTTTGCTCAGAATGATGGTTTCCAGCTTCATCCACGTCCCTACAAAGGACATGAACTCATCCTTTTTTATTGCTGCATAGTGTTCCATGGTGTATATGTGCCACATTTTCTTAAACCAGTCTATCATTGATGGACATTTGGGTTGGTTCCAAGTCTTTGCTATTGTGAATAGTGCTGCAGTAAACATACACGTGCATGTGTCTTTATAGCAGCATGACTTATAATCCTTTGGGTATATACCCAGTAATAGGATGGCTGGGTCAAATGGTATTTCTAGTTCTAGATCCTTGGGGAATCGCCACACTGTTTTCCACAATGGTTGAACTAGTTTACAATCCCACCAACAGTGTAAAAGGGTTCCTCTTTCTCCACATCCTCTCTAGCACCTGTAACAGCAGGACTTTTTAATGATCGCCATTCTAACTGGTGTGAGATGGTATCTCATTGTGGTTTTGATTTGCATTTCTCTGATGGCCAGTGATGATGAGCACTTTTTCATGTGTCTGTTGGCTGCATAAATGTCTTCTTTTGAGAAGTGTCTGTTCATATACTTCGCCCACTTTTTGATGGGGTTGTTTTATTTTTTCTTGTAAATTTAAGCAAATTTACAAGTTCTTTGTAGATTCTGGATATTAGCCCTTTGTTAGATGAGTAGATTGTAAAAATTTTCTCCCATTCTATAGGTCGTCTGTTCACTCTGATGGTAGTTTCTTTTGCTGTGCAGAAGCTCTTTAGTTTAATTAGATCCCATTTGTCAATTTTGGCTTTTGTCACCATTGCTTTTGGTGTTTTAGTCATGAAGTTCTTGCCCATGCCTATGTCCTGAATGGTACTACCTAGGTTTTCTTCTAGGATTTTTATGGTTTTAGGTCTAACATTTAAGTCTTTAATCCATCTTGAATTAATTTTTGTATAAGGTGTAAGGAAGGGGTCCAATTTCAGCTTTCTACATATGGCTACACGGCTAGCTAATTTTGTATTTTTAGTAGAGATGGCGTTTCTCCATATTGGTCAGGCTGGTCTTGAACCAGCCTCAGGTGATCCGCCTGCCTCGGCCTCCTAAAGTGCTGGGATTACAGGCGTGAGCCACCATGTCCAGCTGCCACCATTCTTCTAAACAATGTCTACTTTGCTTTATCTCGATTTATCAGTTTTTTACTTTATTCATTAATTTCCAAATGAGTGATGTTCTTTTTACCACCACTCCCACCTTCCCCCTTCTCCCAATATATTTTGTCACTATTTTTATTAAACGAATACAACAGGCACACTATTGTGATTATGTAATTATTATTCACAGCTGAGACACATAGTATATAGTGATTACACTTTCATTCTTTTATAACGTTTTGTTTTTCCTGTAACTTCTTTTAAAAATAGAGATGGGGGCTGGGCGTGGGGCGGGGGAAATCTTATTGTGTTGGCCAGGCTGGCCTCGAACTCCTGGCCTCACCCAAGCCTCCCACCTTAGCCTCCCAAAGTGCTGGAATTACAAGTGTGAGCCACCACACGAAGCCTGTTTAACCTGCCTCATTTTCTTCATTTCTTTACTTTTTAAACATATACCTATTGCTATTTTTTTTTTTTTAATTGTGTCTGTGGGTGTCTTTTTTTTTTTTTTTTTGTGAGATGGAGTCTCGCTCTGTCACTCAGTCTAGAGTGTAGTGATCATGGTTCACTGTAGCCCTGACCTCCTGGGCTCAAGCAATCCTCCTAGCTCAGCCTCCCAAGTAGCTGGGATTACAGGTGCGCACCACCATGCCCAGCTAATTTTTTTACTTTTTGTAGAAATGAGGTCTTACTATGATTAGCTCAGCCTGGTCTCGAACTCCTGGACTCAAGTGATCCTCCCACTTCAGCCTCCCAAAGTGCCAGGATTACAGGCTTGAGCCATCACACCAGCCCTGAAGAAATTCTTTTATTTTTTTTTTTTTTTTTGAGACGGAGTCTCGCTCTGCCACCCAGGCTGGAGTGCAGTGGCCGGATCTCAGCTCACTGCAAGCTCCGCCTCCCGGGTTCACGCCATTCTCCTGCCTCAGCCTCCCAAGTAGCTGGGACTACAGGCGCCCGCCACCTCGCCCGGCTAGTTTTTTGTATTTTTTAGTAGAGATGGGGTTTCACCGTGTCAGCCAGGATGGTCTCAATCTCCTGACCTCGTGATCCGCCCGTCTCGGTCTCCCAAAGTGCTGGGATTACAGGCTTGAGCCACCGCGCCCGGCCAAGAAATTCTTTATCCTGACAGTGTGTTTGACCGAGTTGAGAATGAGGGAAATAGGAATCTGATGGGAAGTTCTCTATTTATATGTGAAGGGCTTATTAATTGCTTGATTTTTCCTGTAAAATGATCAGGGGGAAACTTGCTTTTTCCTTTGATGACTCCGAAAATGAGAGTGTGTGGGAATCATTTATCTGAGACAACTCAGGTTTTCTAGAGAAGAACCTTCAATCTCCTGTCTGGGCACAAACTTTCTGGGAGTAGGAGAAATGAAGGGGACTGGAAGTCTTTGGGGTTTTTGTTTGTTTGTTTGTTTGTTTATTGAGACAGAGTCTGGCTCTGTTGCCCAGGCTGGATTGCAGTGGCGCAATCTTTTTTTTTTCGAGACGGAGTCTCACTCTGTCACCCAGGCTAGAGTGCAGTGGTGCCAGTGGCACAATCTTGACTCACTGCAACCTCTGCCTCCTGGGCTTAAGTGATCCTCCCACCTTAACCTCCCAAGTACCTGGGACTACAGGTGTGCCGCCATGCCCAGGTAATTTTTAAATTTTTTCTAGAGGTGAGGTCTCACCATGTTGCCCAGGCTGGTCTTGAACTCCTGGGCTCAAGTGATCCTCCCGCCTCGTCCTCCCTAAGTGCTGGGATTACAGGTGTGAGCTGCTGCACCCAACCTTATTATATAGACTTTCCATAAAAGTTCTTAGTTCTGAGTCTTATCTCAATTCCCTGCCATGCCTGGGATACCTAAATCTGGAGCTTCTTAGGTTCAATTTTTCCAGATTCCAAATTTAACTCCACAGGTGAGGGTTCTAGGGAACCAAGTGACAGACAGAGATCTGTTCTCTTTTTACCAGACAGGTCATCCTAGTTTATCCCTTAATGACAATAGGACTTTCTTATAGAAAGTCTCAAACATAGGGTTACCAGATTTAATAAGTAAAAATACAAAATGCCTGGTTAAATTTGAATTTCAGATAAACAATGCAATACATCGGGCATACTTATACTAAAAGTAATTTGTTTCTTTGAAATTCATATTTGACCCATAGCCTGCATTTTATTATTTATTTTTATTTAATTAATTAATTGTTTTGAGATGGAGTCTCACTCTGTTGTGCAGGCTGGAGTACAGTGATGTGATCTCGGGTCACTGTAACCTCTGTCTCCCGGGTTCAAGTGATTCTCCTGTCTCAGGCCCCTGAGTAGCTGGGACTACAGGTGCATGCCACCACACCCAGCTAATTTTTGTTATTTTTAGTAGAGAACAGGGTTTCACTATGTTGGCCAGGCTGGTCTCGAACTCTTGACCTCAGGTTATCCACCCGCCTTGGCCTCCCAAAGTGCTGGGATTACAGGTGTGAGCCACCACACCCAGCCCACTGTTCTAATTTCTACCACCATAGTGTACTCTAGCCTGTTCTCAAACTTCATATACCTAGGCTCATAGATCATACTCTTGTATCCGGCTTCTCTCATTTAATATAATGTTTAGTTTTTTTTTTTTTTTGTGTGTGTGTGTGTGTGTGTGTGTGTGTGTGTGTGTGTAACTGAGGGGAAATTCATGTAACATAAAACAAATTGCTGTAAAGTGAACAATTTGGTGGCATTTAGTACATTCACAATCCGGCACAACCACCATTTCTGTCTAGTTCCAAAACATTTTCATTACCCCCAAAAGAGTCCTCATTCCTGTGAAGCACTCAGCATTCTCCCCACCCCCAGCACCTGGCAACCACTAATCTGCTGTCTGTCTAACCTTTTCTTCTTATGGTTCATCAGTTCTTTACTGTCTGGTAAAATCCCACAAGCAGAGAAGGATTATTTCAAAAGGGCTCCAAGAAAGGAAAGCCAGGGGAACAAAAGCAGCACCAGGTAAAGTAAAATTCGGCCAGATGATCAAGCCTCAAAGAAGGAAAACATTCCTAACCCCAAGATGGAGTCTACTCTTCATCTTAGGCAGAAGGTTCCTATTCAAACCAGTCTTGAAAGCTGCCCTGGTGCTATCTACGTGAGCAGTGTTTAATTTTGTATCAACAAAGCACAATTCAGTGGCAATGTTGAAAGAGAAAAAGCCGCACAGCTGGCTTTCTCTGCAAATGGCATTGACATAAAGACCAAAGTAAATGTTAGCATCCTGGAAACAGCAGCAGGTGTCTTAAGTAGAACAGCAGGTACTGGGGAGAACTGTGGCCACCTGCTAAGTAGCATCTACTCAGAATTCATTTGAAACAATCATAAAAGTTGTAATTTCAGACTTCTGGATGCATTTGATCATGGATCTTTTTGCTGTGTCTTTCTTTGCATTGCTGGGGATTGCTGGACAATTTCTGATGTTTTCTAGACAGGTTCTTGCCCACCACCATATGTTTAGCACCCAGTACCTAGTGTGATGTTTGCCACATAGGTGAACAATAAACATTTTTCGGGGTGAATGAATGAGCAAACCATCTGGGGCACTGACTCAAAAAGTGGAATCATAAAATCACTGCAGTTTAGACTTAGGGGAGAACTAAAGAGAAGGAAAAACAAGCTAATAAATGAATTCCAGGGTGGGCGAGGTGACATACACCTGTAATTCCAGCACTTTGGGAGGCTGAGGCAGGCAGATCACTTGAGGCCAGGAGTTTGAGACCAGCCTGGCCAACATGGTGAAACTCCGTCTCTACTAAAAATACAAAAATTAGCTGGGCATGGTGGCAGGCGCCTGTAATCCCAGCTATCTGGGAGGCTGAGGTGCAAGAATCGCTTGAATCAGGGAGGTGGAGGCTACAGTGAGCCGAGATTGCACCACTGCACTCCAGTCTGGGCAACAGAGCAAGACTCTCTCTCAAAACAAACAAACAAACAAAAAACCCAAAAAAACAAAAAGCCAAGAACTCCTGCGAGGGACTGTGCAAGGTGGTTTACATGCATGACTCCCTTTAAGCCTCACAATTACCTTCAAGGTTATCATGATGCCAGTTTTACAGATGAGGAAACTGATGGTCACAGAGGCTGTCTCCCAGAATGCCAAGTCGAAACCTTTCACTTGGAAGCTGAGGAACTTCAGGCCCAAAGCTCTCAGGGGTCTTGAACTAGTCGACAGAGCTAGCCTCGTTACCAGCCCACTCAGGATGTTTCCAGTTCTGCTTTTGGCCGAAGGCACACTGTAATGATTCCAGAAGCAATATGACCATCAATGTCCAAGGAACAGAAAGTTTCCAAAAGCAAAGTGTTTGTCTATTAAAACAGGATGGGGACATTAAGACTCCTCGGCAGGTTTTAGGCAAATAAGCCTTTACAGGTTACCCAAGGTGGCTTCATGTCTCGAGGTCTCAGGAGATAGACATGGATGAGCAGCAGTAGGTCAGAGGTTCAGGTGCTAGACAGGCCTGGTGCTGGAGCCATGGGGATTTGCCAGCAGGTCCTGGCTGCGTCACTTTTAACCTTTCTGTGCCTCAGATGAGCAACTGATTAGGGATGTACTGAGTCCCTGCCAGGTGCTCTGCCAAAGATGACAAATTTGGCCAATAATAGTTACTGAGGGCTATCAAGTGGCTTATAACCTTTGAGAGTTACAAAGGTACATACATAAGATCCAGTCCCTATTAGCTAGGTGTGGTGGTACATGTCTGTTGTCTCAGCTACTCAGGAGGCTGAGGCAGGAGGATCATATGAGCCTGAGAGGTGGAGACTGCAATAAGCCATGATCACACCACTGCACTCCAGCATAGGCGAGAATGAGATCCTGTCTCAAAAAAAAACAAAAAACAAAAAACAAACAAACAAAAAAATCCAGTCCCTGCTTTTTTCTCTAATTGGGTAACAAATCATCCTGCTTTGCTGGAACTGTCCCAGTTTAAGCACTGAAAATCCCCCATCCCAGGAAACCCCTCAGTCCTGGGCACACAAGGCCAATTGGTCCCCGTGGAAGGTCTTGATGGGAAGGGGAAGGGAAACCACACAGGAGCTAATGATGAACACCAACCAGCTGGGGACATGTGACGCCACATCTAATATAGAGGCCCCCAAGGGACTCAGGACAGCAGTGCTATACACACCACATCAGACCCTGCAGCAAAAGGAAACACCAAGAGTACTGATCTTTCTTTGTTTAAAAATGTGATATTTTGGGCCAGGTGCAATGGCTCACACTTGGGAGGCTGACATGGGAGGATCACTTGAGCCCAGGCTGCCTCCCAAAGTGCTGAGATTACAAGCGTGAACCACCATGCCCAGCCCAAAGCAGTTTTTTTTTTATTGTTGTTTTTGAGGCGGAGTTTCACTCTTGTTGCCCAGGCTGGAGTGCAATGGCACAATCTTGGCTCACTGCAATCTCCGCCTCCCGAATTCAAGCAATTCTCCTGCCTCAGACTCCCCAGTAGCTGGAATTACAGGCATGCACCGCCACACCCAGCTAATTTTGTATTTTTAGTAGAGACGGGGTTTCTCCATGTTGGTCCGGCTGGTCTCAAACTCCCGACCTCAGGTGATCCACCTGCCTCGGCCTCCCAAAGTGCTGGGATTATAGACATGAGGAGCCATGCCCGGCCAGCAGTTTTTAAATCTCGTGTATGACAGTTACTTCTGTGTCAGACACACATAGTCATGTGTGCATGTCCTCCTGGATTGTGGGTTCTTTGAAACAAAGTTCATGTGTAAATACCATTTTATCATCCATAGAACTAGTGCAAAGCCTCCAAATGTGCCAGGCATTCAGTGAATATTTGGAGAATTTGAGAATCAACAATAATTCCTAAGATATATTGAGTACCAGCCCTGAACTAAGCTTTAACTTTTAGATGTTAACTCGAATTTCTTTTCTTTTTTATTTTTTTAAGTCTGTTGGCTGGACACGGTGGCTCACGCCTGTAATCCCAGCACTTTGGGAGGCCAAGGTGGGTAGATCACGAGGTCAGGAGATTAAGACCACTCTGGCTAACACGGTGAAACCCTGTCTCTACTAAAAAAGAAAAAAAAGAAAAAAAATTAGCCAGGCGTGGTGGCGGGCACCTGTAGTCCCAGCTACTCAGGAGGCTGAGGCAGGAGAATGGCATGAACCCAGGAGGCGGAACTTGCAGTGAGCCGAGATCGCGCCACTGCACTCCAGCCTAGGCGACAGAGCAAGACTCCATCTCAAAAAAAAAAAAAAGTTTGTTAACTTGCTATATAGTTGAATCTCAATTTTCCCACCAAAAAAGTTAAGTGAAAGAAAAACGCAGCCAGGCAAAATGGCTCATGCCTATAATCCCAGCTACTCAGGAGACTGAGGCTGGAGGAGCTTGTGGCCAGGAGTTCAGACCAGCTTGGGCAACATAGTAAGACCCCGTCTAAAAAATTAGCTGGGCATGCATGGTGGCTGTGCCTATAGTCCTAGCAACTTGGGAGGCTGAGGTGGGAGGATCACATGAGTCCAGGAATCTGAGGCTGCAGTGAGCTATGATGGCGCCACTGCACTCCAGCCTGGACAACAGAGCAAGACCTTGTCTCTAAATAATAATAATAATAATTTAAAATTTAAAAAGGAAAAAACTGTCGTAGCATGATGGTATATTCTAGAATTCTGTGAGTCAGTCCAACTCTAACTTCTTGACAACCCCATGAGGTGGTCTTACTATTATTCCCCATCTCTGACAGGAAAACAGAGGCTCTGAAAAGTGAAGGACTTATTTAGGATCACCAAATTTATAAGTAGTGAAGCTCCTTTTTTTTTTTTTGAGATGCAGTTTCACTCTTGTCGCCCTGGCTGGAGTACAGTGGTGGCACGATCTCAGCTCACTGCAACCTCCACCTCCTGGGTTCAAGCGATTCTCCTGCCTCAGCCTCCCAAGTAGCTGGGATTACAGGCGCACGCCACCATGCCTGGCTAATTTTGTATTTTTAGTAGAGACGGGGTTTCTCCATGTTGGTCAGGCTGGTCTTGAACTCCTGACCTCAAGTTTTCCGCCCACCTCAGCCTCCTAAAGTGTTGGGATTACAGGCGTGAGCCACTGCATTGGCCATTTTTTTTTTTTTTTTTTTTTAAGAGACAGGGTCTTGGCTAGGTGCGGAGGCTCACACCTGTAATCCCAGAACTTTGGGAGGCTGAAGCAGGCAGATCACTTGAGGTTTGAGACTGGCCTGGCCAACATGGTGAAACTGCATCTCTACTAAAAATACAAAAATTAGGCCAGGTGCGGTGGCTCACGCCTGTAATCCCAGCACTTTGGGAGGCCGAGACAGGCGGATCACGAGGTCAGGAGATCGAGACCATCCTGGCCAACATGGTGAAACCCCGTCTCTACTAAAAATACAAAAAAAATTAGCTGGGCGTAGTGGCAGGCACCTGTAGTCCCAGCTACTCAGGAGGCTGAGGCAGGAGAATGGCGTGAACCCGGGAGGCGGAGCTTGCAGTGAGCCGAGATCGTGCCACTGCACTCCAGCCCGGGTGACTGAGCGAGACTCTGTCTCAAAACAAAACAAACAAACAAACAAAAAACACAAAAATTAGCCAGGCGTGGGGGTGCTTACCTGTAGTCCCAGCTACTCAGGAGGCCGAGGCAGGAGAATCACTTGAACCAGGAAGGCAGAGGTTCCAGTGAGCTGAGATTGCGCCACCGCACTCCAGCCTGGGTAACAGAGCAAGACTCCATCTCAGAAAAAAATTTTAAAAAGGGATGGGATCTTGCTCTGTCACTCAGGCTGGAGTGCAGTGGTGTGATCATAGCTCACTGCAGTCTTGAACTCCTGGGCTCAAGTAATCCTCCCAGTCCACCTCAGCCTCCCAAGTAGCTGGGACTACAAGTGCACACCATGCTGCCCAGGTAATTATTTATGTTTTGTAGACATGATGTTTTGCTCTGTTGTCCACTCTGGTCTCCCACTTTGACCTCCGAAAAGTGCTGGAATTGCAGGTACGAGCCACCTTGTCTAGCCATGAAGCTCGTACTGGACCCCAGGCAACTGGATTCTACTCTCTGCATGCCTAACCATCAAGCTGCACTGCCCAAGTCAAACTGACTCTTGCAGCATCAGACCTCAAACATCATCAACTTGGTTTTCTTCACTTCAAAGATGAGGAACAGAGAGGTACAAGTGTTAATAACAGTAGAACTAGGACCAGAGCTCTGGATTCCAGGCTTCCAGTCCAAGGGCACATTCTCATGGTTGTCTCTCAAAGCAAGGCACCCTTGGGGAGCTTGCATGTCCCGCCAGGGCCTTCAGGTGCTATTTACTCAGCTAGGTGTGGACTCTGCCCAGCTTCTGGGCTATTGTTTGCACAGCAAATGTCACCCAGCACCCCCTCCAACCAAGGAATGGGAACAAAGACCGAAAAAACATTATTTTGCTGGTTTCAGACACCTTGACATGAGTTTTCAGTTTCTATCTAATAAAATGCAAATTACTGAAAGAGGGGGTTGCCTGAGAAGTGTCACGTCCTAAAAGCAGTGGACCAGGCCTGGATCTTTTCCATGCCTGGGCAACCTCCAGGACATGGGGCAAGGAATCTAGATTTGAATCCCAGTTCCATGAGCAGGGCATGGTGGCATATATCTGTAGTCCCAGCTACTTGGGAGGCTGAGGTGGGACGATCATGTGAGCCTGGGAAGTAGAGGCTGCAGTGAGCTGTGATCACGCCACTGCACTGCAGCCTGGGCGACAGAGTGAGACCCTGTCTCAAAATAATAATAATAATAATATCCCAGTTCCAACACTGACAATTTCATGGTCATCGACCTAACCTCACAGCACCTCATTCTCCTCTGAGAAAGGCGGCCAATTCCTAACTTATGGGAACCAAAGAGAGAATGGATGCCAAGTGCTCACACAGTGCCTGGCACATGTCCAACACTCGTTAGCTATCCTTCCTAAAGTTGACTTATTTCAGACATCTCATGTACGTCTCTTTGAAAATAAAGGAAGCTTTAAAGTATAGAGGACAAAAACAAGGCTTAGGGTTTTTCCCTACTCTGACTTTACCTGGCTTCTTCCTGGAAAAGGGTTCCAAGAACTTTTAGAAGTAGAAAGTGAACAAACAAGGGAGATTTTAATCTGTAAAAACAATCCTACAGATTCCCTCTTTCTCAGGGAGGCCACTGCCTGCAGCTGGAAGCAAATCCACTTAATCAGTAACTTTAGCTCCCTGATCAGTTTCCAACAAGCAGTTCCTATTCTTGAACCAGGATATGCAAACATGGGCACTTACTGGAAGGGAGGTTTCAGGGCCTCTGGGATTTCGTCAGCTGCTCACTCTCCCAGGAAAACTTGTGGGACCTGTCAAGCCAGCAGCCAAGGACGAAGGCAAGCTGAACATTTCAAGGTCTACTGGGCCTTCCCCCTTTCAGTTTTTAATTCAGGCAGAACACATGGAAGAAATGCCAAGGAGGAAACTGTGGATTTATGGCTGCCAAGCCAAGTGGGGTGCAGAAAGAAAACAAGAGGAAATACAAAAGAATGCCTACCTCATTGTACAAAGTGAGAAGGCAGGACAGGTGCACACAGCACAGCCTTGTCCTATCTCAGGAGCCCTGGGTTCCAGCCCAGCTCCTGATCCCAAGAGATACCTTTCTTGGAACTCCAAGGGAGAGCAGCAACACTGGCCAAGCCCAGAGACCTGAAGTTCATTCCCATTGCTTTAGGCACAGCATCAAAGCAGGGAAGTGGGGGTGGTGAGTGTGTAAAATTTAAGGCCAATTGCAGAGGTGGGGGAAGGATATTCTCTCTCTCTGTCTTTCTCTTTCTCTCTCCTACATACACACACACACACACATACACACACACACACACACATATCCTGCCTCCCATTTTTAAAACAAGTTGTAGATTAAGGTCAGGTGAGGTGACTCAAACCTGTAATCCCAGCAGTTTGGGGGGTCTAGACAGGCGGATCACCTGAGGTCAGGAGTTCGAGACCAGCCTTGCCAACGTGGTGAAACCCCGTCTACTAAAAGTACAAAACTTAGGTGGGCGTGGTGGTTGGTGCCTGTAATCCCAGCTATTCAGGAGGCTGAGGCACAAGAATCACTTGAGCCTGGGAGGCAGAGGTTGCAGTGAGCTGAGATCATACCACTGCACTATAGCCTGGGCAACAGAGCAAGACTCCATCTCAAAAAAGAAAAAAGTTGTTGGTTATAAGAGAAATATTAAGGAAGTATTGAAGGGGCTGGAGCGAAGGTAGGAAAAAGACAAGGGACAAGAGTTAAAATAAGTAGATACAGAAATCTGAAAGGATCAGCCGGGCATAGTGGCTCATACCTGTAATCCCAGCACTTTGGGAGGCTGAGGCGGGTGGATCACCTGAGGTCAGGAGTTTGAAATCAGCCTGGCCAACATAGAAAACCCTGTCTCTACTAAAAATACAAAAAATTAGCCAGGCATGGTGGAAGGCACCTCTAATCCCAGCTACTTGGGAGGCTGAGACAGGAGAATTGCTTAAACCTGGGAGGCAGAGGTTGCAGTGAGCCAAGATCACACCACTGTACTCCAGTCTGGGCAACAGTGCGAGACTCCATCTCAAAAAAAACAAAAAAAAATCTGGAAGGATTTTCTTATACTGCCTTGGGGACAGTAGCAGGTGTTAAAGGCTGAACATATTTTTTTCTTTAGTTTCAAGTCATTTTTAGCACTAGATGAACTGTTATTGCTTTCTTGAGATTCTATCTCAGGTGCAGGTGGCTTCTAGCTTCTTTGTCAGGGAAAAGAGGCATGAAGAAAAGAAGCTAAATTCTGTGCAAATTTCTACTCATCCTTCAAAGTCCATTTGAACATCTCTTCTTTATGAAGCCTTCCCTGGCGGCCCTGGGGAGTTAGGCGTCTTTCTTTTTCCTCGGTACCACCACTTAGGGATGGTTACAGTTACACTGCATTGGAACTGTTTGCATGTCTCTCTCTTCTTCTGGATTCTGGTCCCCTGAGAGCAAGATAAAGGCACCGGTGTTCAGGATAAATGCATGACCCCAAATCCAAGGTTTTCTGGCAGTGGTTATGATCACGATGCTAGAAATATCAGTTTATTGCAGTTGTCATGGCTAATTGTACCCAGCTTCTGCACAACAAATAAAAAAGCACTGAATGCAAATAATACAGCACAGGTGAAAGGTGGTGAATTTCAGGAGAACACTAAGTCTGCACAAAAGCAAATTGTTCTTCTTCTTCTCATGCTGGTACCCGAGAGACTGTGGGACACTCCCTTCTCTCTTGGTCAAGATTAGAGGAGTCCCTTTATTTTTTATTTTTTTTGAGACAGAGTTTCTCTCTTGTTGCCCAGGCTGGAGTGCAGTGGTATGATCTCAGCTCACTGTAATGTCCCTCTCCTGGGTTCAAGCAATTCTCCTGCCTCAGCCTCCTGAGCAGCTGGGATTACAGGCACGTGCCACCACACCTGGCTAAGTTTTTGTATTTTTAGTAGAGACAGGGTTTTGCCATGTTGGCCAGGCTGATCTCAAACTCCTGACTCAGGTGATCCACCTGCCTTGGCCTTCCAAAGTGATGGGATTACAGGTGTGAGCCACTGCACCAGGCCAGAGGAATCCCTTTAGAAAGCTGTGTTTTCGGTTGGGCGTGGTGGCTCACCCCTGTAATCCCAGCACGCTGAGGGGCCAAGGCAGGCAGATCACCTGAGATCAGGAATTTGAGACCAGCCTGGTGAAACCCCATCTCTAAAAAAATACAAAAATTAGCTGGGCGTGGTGGCGTGCACCTGTAATCCCAGCTACTAGGGAGGCTGAGGCAGGAGATTCACTTGAACTCGGGGGACAGAGGTTGTAATGAGCTGAGATCACACCACCACACTCCAGCCTGAGCCAGAAAGCAAAAAAAAAAAAAAAAAAAAGCAAAAAAAAAAAAAGAAAAGAAAAGAAAAAAAGAAAACTGTGTTGTCAGTGATTTTTCCCAAGACTTTTTGTTTTGTTTTGTTTAGACAGCATCTTGCTCTGTTGCTCAGGCTGGAGTGCAGTGGTACAATATCGGCTCACTGCAGTCTCAACCTCCTGGGCTCAAGTCATCCTCCCTCTTCCCACCCCAACCTCCCCGGTAGCTGGGACTACAGGCATTTGTCACCACGCCCAGCTGACTTTTGTATTTTTTGTAAAGACGGGGTTTCACCATGTTGCCTAGGCTGGGCTGGAATGCCTGGGCTCAAGCGATCTGCCTGCCTTGGCCTCTCAAGTACTGGGATTACAGGCATGAGCCACCATACCTGGCCTTCCCCAAGACTTTTAAGTGAAACTTAGAATCAAATAATGCACTTCCAGCAAGCCTGAACAAATCTGATTTCTCAAGACATTACTGAAATACTTCAATTTGAGAAATGTTTATTCTGACCCAAAGCCATACCCAGGGCAGCTGTCTTATTTACCCCTTTATTCTATAAGGTAAGAAAAAAACATACTCACAGAGCCTTAGAGTTGTAAATGCACCTGGTCACCTGGAAGGTGACTCAAAAGAACCCGTGCCCCTCCTCTTGCATATGCCTCTGGATTTTTGGGGAATCTGCATTCATTTCTTTACCCACACTGCCTCTATACAGACCTCCCTTGAGTCAGTGTCTGTTCCAGGCACCTCCACACACTGTTCCCATGTGCTGAGGGGGCCACTGGTGGGCAGGCAGACCTCAAAAACAGTTGGTTGCAGTTGCTATCACTTTCCTTTAGCTATCTAGGCAGTATTTCCTAAAGCGAAGTCAGAGTGGCTCAGGCTAAGATGGGCCGCCCTTGTTCTGGAGCCCGGAACTATAAATTCAACAAGCTCCTTCCTGTGTGCCAGGCACTCTGCTAGGTCGCCTTCACCCACATTCCCACATTTTCCAGTAGAAATGCACAACGGCAATGAAGGGAAAAAAAGGAAGCTCTCAAAGAAGTTAATACTTTGTTCTGGGTTATCTAGCAGAGTAAAGAGCTAACCCACAACTTACAGCTCAAGTTTGGTAGTTAATCTCATAATTTTTAAAAAGTGAAAACAGCCAGGATTTATGCAGTTCCAAGAGCCAGCTGGGTAAAATATAGACCCAACTCTGTTTTGGTGAATGGAGGGGATATGAGAAGAGAAAAACCTCCAAGAACAAAGGAAGAAGTATGATTATGTTTGCCTCAGAGAAAACTGGGGGATAAACCATTCATCTTCCATTCATTCATCTTCCATTCCCAGACCTTATAAGAACAGTCACTGTAACGTGGGGGCTAGAAACATTGGCTTATGAAATAGACAGGCAAAGGTCGGTTTTCAGTTCCACCACATCCTAGCTGAGTAACCCTGGACAAGTTTCTTAACCTCTCCACTACTCCTAGAGGTTACAGATCACTGAAAGTACAGACATTGGCAAATAGTTCTTGGAGACACATTATGGGTCCTAAGGACTATACTATAGTCTATAAGTCTAGAATTTTATGCTGGAAAATACAACTTGTTTTCAAATGGAAAAAGATAAGTGTTTTGTATAAAACAACAGAGTTACATTTTAAGACCAGGCAGGCTAACATAACAAGACCCCTTCTCTACAAAAAATAATAAAAATAAGCCAGTTATAAAGAGAGCTAAATAATAACTAAAGAAGAAAAAATTTAGCCAGGTCTGGTGGTGTGCTTGGGAGGCTGAGGCAGGAGGATCACTAGGGACCAGGAAATCATGACCAACCAGGGCAACATAGCAAGACTTGCGTCTCTACCAAAAACAAAAACAAAACAAAAACAAAACCAAAAAAACTTGTTTTTAATTAGCTGGGCATGGCAGTGTGCTTAGAAGGTTGAGGCGGGAGGATCACTTGAGCCCAGGAGTTTGAGGTTATAGTGAACTATGATTGCACCATTGCACTCCAGCCCAGGCAACAGAACAAGACAGTGTCTCTGAAAATAAAAATAAAACAGCAGAGTCACATTTTCAAATTGCAGATGCCAACCTCTTCTTTCCTGGGCCTGACTGCCTCACACACTTTGTTTAGTATAGAGCACTTCCCCATAAGCCACCAACCCCCAGTTATGGCGTAATTCAAACACTGCCCCTAGAATCTCATGTAGTAGGGTCACAGGTCTGTGCTCAGCAAATGTTTGCTGTCCTCTGCTGGGAATTTTGTTCCAGGTCACACTAACAGGGCAGATACTTGGCAGCCTGTAACTAGGTCCAGCCCACTATTGGTCAGATGGGTATTTTGTTTCCAGTTCGGATGAGGGAGAAACTGGAGAAAGCTTATCCAAGGTCCATCGCTGTGACATTTTTCCTGCTTTGTGGACCCCATTTCTGCTTGTGACCAGTGATCAAATTTTATACATACTTAGACATATTTTGAAGATGTGAGTACCCTACTGTTTCACATAGATCTCTGGGAACTCTCAAACTTCTTTCCTACCAAATTCCTTTTATTTTTATTTTTTAGACAGAGTCTCACTCATTCTGTTGCCCAGGCTGGAGTGCAGTGGCTCGATCTCAGCTCACTGCAACCTCTACCTCCTTAGGTTCAAACAATTCTCCTAACTCAGTCTCCCAAATAGCTGGGATTACAGATGCACAACACCATGCCCAGTTAATTTTTGTATTTTTAGTAGAGATGGGGTTTCACCATGTTGGCCAGGCTGGTCTCCAACTCCTGACCTCAAGTAATTCACCCGCCTTGGCCTCCCAAAGTGCTGGGATTACAGGTGTGAGCCACTGTGCCCAGCCCTTGGCTACCAAATATCTAAAGATGGAAGAAAGGATGAGATTAATGATAGACTAAGAAGAGTTTGGGAATGCTTGTTGGTAATTAGGGTGGACTGTCTTTGGAAATAATAATAGGTAACAGATATGTGTTTTCTCTATTTCATGTGCTGTGTTAAATACATGATCTTATTCAAAGCTCAGCTCTCATTTTGGAGACAAGGAAACTGATGCTCAAAGAGGTTAAGCAACTTGTCCAAGGTTACCTAGCTAGGTGGTGGAGGTGAAAACCTACCTATGCCTGTTGATTTCATAAGCCAATGCTTCTAGCCCCCACGTTACAGTGACTATTCTTCCAAGGTCTGGGAATGGAAGATGAATGAATGGAAGATGAATGGTTTCTCTCCCAGTGTTCTCTGAGGCAAACATAATCATACTTCCTCCCCTGTTCCTGGAGGTTTTTTCTTCTCATATCACCTTTATTCACCAAAACAGAATGGGTCTATATTTTACCCAGTTGGCTCTTGGAACCACATAAATCCTGGCTGTTTTCATGGAAAAAAAAAAAAAAAGGAACAGAAAAAGTACAGCTTGCTATCTTATCCTGCATGAATATCAGATGTGCAAAGTCAGCTATAAATAAGAGGATATTTTGGCCGGGCGCAGTGGCTCGTGCCTGCAATCCCAGTGCTTAGGGAGGCCAAGGTGGGCTGATAACTTAAGGTCAAGAGTTCAAGATCAGCCTCAACAAAGCGAAACCCTGTCTCTACTAAAAATACGAAAAAAAGGCTGGGCGCGGTGGCTCATGCCTGTAATCCCAGCACTTTGGGAGGCTGAGGCAGGTGGATTGTGAGGTCAGGAGATCAAGACCATCCTGGCTAACACGGTGAAACCCCATCTCTACTAAAAATACAAAAAATTAGCCGGGCGTAGTGACGGGCGCCTGTAGTCCCAGCTACTCGGAGGCTGAGGCAGGAGAATGGCATGGACCCGGGAGGCGGAGCTTGCAGTGAGCCGAGATCCGGCCACTGCACTCCAGCCTGGGCGACAAAGTGAGATTCCATCTCAAAAAAAAAAAAAAAAAAAAAAAACGAAAAAAAAAATTAGCCGGGGCCGGGCGCGGTGGCTCAAGCCTGTAATCCCAGCACTTTGGGAGGCCGAGACGGGCGGATCACGAGGTCAGGAGATCGAGACCATCCTGGCTAACACGGTGAAACCCCGTCTCTACTAAAAAATACAAAAAAAAAAAAAAACTAGCCGGGCGAGGTGGCGGGCGCCTGTAGTCCCAGCTACTCGGGAGGCTGAGGCAGGAGAATGGCGTAAACCCGGGAGGTGGGGCTTGCGGTGAGCTGAGATCCGGCCACTGTACTCCAGCCTGGGCGACACAGCGAGACTCCGTCTCAAAAAAAAAAAAAAAAAAAAAAAAAATTAGCCGGGTGTGGTGGCAGGTGCCTCTAGTCTCAGCTACTCGGGAGGCTGAGCCAGCATAATCACTTGAACCCAGGAGGCAGAAGTTGTGGTGAGCTAAGATTGCGCTGCTGCACTCCAGCCTGGGCGACGGAGTAAGACTTTGTCTCAAAAGAAAACAACAAAACAAAAACAAGATATTTTTTAAAATGCTGAGAGTCCCTAGATCATTCTCAGGAAATTCAGTATCCTACAAGCCAGATCATGCACAATTCTCAGCGTCACCTAAAGCCCAAGCCACCTCACCAAAGGGGGAGGAAGGGATCAATTGTAGCCATTTTGGAGTCAAAGCCCCAGGGTGCATGTCTGGGAAGATTGAACTTGAGTAAATTAAGCTCTTCAGATAAATATGGTTTGCTGAAATTAATCATGAAATATTCTGCAAAAGTAGGTGTACTATCCGGAAGCCAATGCAGGATCCTGGAACAGAAAAAGGTCATTAAAGGAAAAACTGGTGAAATCCAAATAAAAACTAGAGTTTAGTTCCTAGCAATGTGTCAGTGTTGGTTTCTCAGTTTTGACAAATGTGCCACAGTGGTGTAAGCTGGTAACGTTAGGGGAAACCGGAACTGGGTGAGGGCATGCCTGATAATTATCTGTGCTAGCTTTGAAACATTTCTGTACATTTGGCTGAGCTCACATCTATAATCCCAGAACTTTGAGAGGTGGGTGGATCATGTGAGGTCAGGAATTCAAGACCAGCCTGGCCAACATGGTGAAACCCCGTCTCTACTAGGAGGTTGCAGTGAGTTGGGATTGTGCCACTGCACTCCAGCCTGGGTGACAGAGCGAGACTGCGTCTCAAAAGAAAAGAAAAAAGAAAAAAAAACTTTTCTGTACATTTAAATTATGCCAAAATAAAAAGTTTAAAATTTCAGTACCAATGAACTGGTTTTCTTTCTTATAGGAATAATGAAGGGGGCTTGCAACACTTAAACTTCTTTCGAGACAGGGTCTCTGTCGCCCAGGTTGGAATGCAGTGGCATGATCACAGCGCACTGCAGCCTCGACTTCCTGGACTCAGGTGTTTTTCCCACCTCAGCCTCCTGAGAAACTGGGACTACAGGTGCACGCCACCATGGCTGGCTAAGTTTTTATATTTTTTGATGGGGTCTCACCACGTTGCCCAGGCTGGTCTTGAGTTCCTGGGTTCAAGGGATCCACCCACCTCAACCTCCCAAAGTGCTGGGATTACAGGCGTGACCCGGCTAAGCTTCTCTCAAACAAGATAAAGCTTGCTTCTCTTGCTACCTTTGAACCTCAGCATAAAGAATAGTTACCAACAATGGAGAGTTTGTGCTTTCTTTAAAAAAAAAAAAAAAGCAAAACCAAATGCAGAGCCAGGTCAGTGCCAAGTGAAAAAGAGCCATGCAATATCTTCACATTTTTTGAATGAATCTTTTCCTTTTGTTGTCATGCCCCTTTAGTGTCATTTTAATTGAATGGGCAAATGAACTGCAGCATTTTGTAGGTGCCAAAGAAGTATTGAATTTCTTAGAACCCAAGTGCACACAAGTGAACTTCAGGAAGTTTTGCAACTTTTTTTCCAGAAAGGGGTGGGCAGCCACAGGACCGAAGGAAACACTCGTCAACATGACCAAGAGGATTTCCTGCCCACATACTCAGCGTCTCAATGTTATATGAACGGTTTGTAGATGTCTTTCTTTAGAAATAACTAATAAAATTGGAAATACGGGATCAATAGTACTAGCAAACCAAAATGACCATCCATTTCTGGAGAATAATGAAGTCCCATGCATTCAAGTTGTTTTCTTTTCTTTTTTTTTTTAAGATCTTTTCTTGGTTATGACGAATGTAACACAATTTTTTTTTTTTTTTTTTTTTTTTGAGATGGAGTCTCGCTCTGTTACCCAGGCTGGAGTGCAGTGGCACGATCTCGGCTCACTGCAACTTCCACCTCCCGGGTTCAAGTGATTCTTCCGCCTCAGCCTCCTGAGTACCTAGGACTACAGGCGCTCGCCACCACGCCCAGCTAATTTTTGCATTTTTAGTAGAGACAGGGTTTCACCATGTTGGCCAGGTTGACCTCATGATCTGCCCACCTTGGCCTCCCAAAGTGCTGGAATTACAGGCATGAGCCACCGTGCCTGGCTGTAACACAATAATTTAAGATGACAACATTAGAGGAAATTAGAACTGAGAAGAGTGTACACAGCATTTTCTGCAAGATTGATTCAACTTTGATTCCATCAGGGAAACAAAAACATTGTATAGAAATTTACTCTTCATTCTCTCCCAAAACATTTAAGAGTTTTTCTTTTTTTTTTTTTTTTGAGACAGAGTCTCGCACTGTCACCCAGGTTGGAGTGCAGTGGCATGATCATAGCTCACTGCAGCCATGAACTCCTGGGCTCAAGCTCAAGCAATCCTCCTGCCTCAGTCTCCCAGGTAGCTAGGACTACAGGCACAAAGCCACCACACATGGCTTCACGAACAATTTTAAAATTAATTTAGTCAATAAACAGGGAGATGCAGAAATGAGTCAAAGAGCCTTCAAGGACCATACAGTGTAATGTGGAGATACAGACAGGTAACAGTGCTGTAGCTGTTATGCTGGAAGTTAGTAGCGGACATGTGGAAATAAAGCAGGTATAGACTGGAGTGGTATTTGACCTAACTTTAGAGCAGTGATCTCAATGGGGAAGATCTTGGCCCCCAGGGGACATTCTGCAGTGTCCAAGGACAATTTTGATTGTCACAACTTGGAGGAGGGGAGAGGTGCCACTGGCATCTCGTGGGCAGAGGCCAGGGATAGTGTTAAACATCCTACAAGGGACAGGGCTGTCCCTCACCATAAAGAATTGTCCAGCCCCACATGTCAGTAACACTGAGGTTGAGAAACTGTAGTTTAAACAAACAGAAGAAATGGGGTTTACTAGGCAAACTAAACAGAGAAGAATAATTCAGGGAAATGGTAAGACTGTAATGAGGGATGGACAGATAAGCTGGAGACGTAATCTGTAGGTTTAAGTTGATTATTTTTTCCCTTTGAACCTCAATTTTCCCATTCACAAAATAGTGATGCTATAATGTGGTATGACTCACCTCTTTTACTGGTATCAGAAGAAAGTGTCACTGACAAAAATTGTGTCCCTGGAACTCACCTACTTCTAGTTGCCCTGCTCAAGCCTACTTGTTCCTCAGCAGTGCTAGTAGCTTATTCATGAGAACAAAGACGGTACTTGGGAAATCTAACAAAGGGCAGTGTGGCAGGTAAAATGGTCAGTAAGCCGGGCGCGGTGGCTCACGCCTGTAATCCCAACACTTTGGGAGGCCAAGGCAGGCTGATCACCTGAGGTCGGGCGTTTGAGACCAGCCTGACCAACATGGAGAAACCCCATCTCTACTAAAAATACAAAATTAGCTGAGCATGGTGGTGCATGCCTATAATCCCAGCTACTTGGGAAGGCTGAGTCAGGAGAATCACTTAAACCTGGGAGGTGGAGGTTGCAGTGAGCCGAGATTGCGCCATTATACTCCAGCCTGGGCAACAAGAGCAAAACTCCATCTCAAAAAAAAAAAAAAAAAAAAAAAAAAAAATGTCAGTAAAAGCGAAGACTGTATTTAATGGCATGTAACAAGAACCCAGCTACCACAGCATTTATAATTCTTATGTAATGTGACATCTGGAAATGGGCAGTCTAGGGCTAAATGGCCACTCCATGGTGCCATCAGGAGCCCAGACTCCTCTGTCTTTCCCCTCTGACATCCTTAGCATGTGACTCCAATCCACATATTTGCAAGATGGCAGCTGAACCTCTCAATCTTTGGAAGTTTCATCAGCATTCCAGGGAAGGAAGAGGAGAAAAAAGGAAAAGAGCAACAGGCAAAAGGTGAAAGCCTTCCCAGTTGAGACTCCTCTATTTAACAAACTTTCCTGGAATCGTCTGTGTCTAGAACTTCCACATATGTATACATTGGCCTGAACCACATTACATAACTATCCATAACCTCAAGGGAGTCTGGAAGCTGAGTGTTTTCAAGTGGGCATCTTGAACAAAATTTTTTTTTAATAAGGAAGAAAAAGTATAATAGGTGCTGTGCAGGTAACTACGACTGTTTTAAAATTAGTGCTTTAAAATGAGTACATTCGGGACAGGGCGCCATGGCTCACGCATGTAATCCCAGCACTTTGGGAGGCTGAGGCAGGTGGATCACCTGATGTCGGGAGTTCAAGACCGGCCTGACCCACATGGAATAACCCTATCACTACTAAAAATACAAAATTAGCTAGGCGTGGTGGCGCATGCCTGTAATCCCAGCTACTTGGGAGGCTGAGGCAGGAGAATCGCTTGAACCCGGAGGCAGAGGTTGGGGTGAGCCGAGATCACACCATTGCACTCCAGCCTGGGCAACAAGAGTAAGACTCCGTCTCAAAAAAAAAAAAAAAAAAAAAGGGCCAGGCACGGTGGCTCACGCCTGTAATCCCAGCACTTCAGGAGGCTGAGGCGGGCGGATTACGAGGTCAGGAGATTGAGACCATCCTGGCTTACACAGTGAAACCCCGTCTCTACTAAAAATACAAAAAATTAGCTGGGCGTAGTGGCGAACGCCTATAGTCCCAGCTACTCGGGAGGCTGAGGCAGGAGAATGGCGTGAACCAAGGAGGCGGAGGTTGCAGTGAGCTGAGATTGCGCCACTGCACTCCAGCCTGGGCGATAGAGCAAGACTCCGTCTCAAAAAAAAAAAAAAAAAATGAGTACATTTGGCTGGGAGCGGTGGCTCATGCCTGTAATTCCAGCATTTTGGGAGGGTGAAGCGGGTAGATCATCTGAGGTCAGGAATTCAAGATCAGCCTGGCCAACATAACAAAACCCCATCTCTACTGAAAATACAAACAAAAAAAATTAGCCAGGCATGATGGTGCATGCCTGTAATCCCAGCTACTCAGGAGGCTGAGACAGGAGAATCACTTGAACCCGGGAGACGAAAGTTGCAGTAAGCCGACATCATGCCACTGCACTCCAGCCTGGGTGACAGAGTAAGACCCTGTCTCAAAATAAAATAAAATAAAATAAAGCATATTGCAGATAATCTAACCATTCAATAGTCATTCAAAAATATTTATTGAATGCCTAGTATGTACTCAGCACTATCGTACGCACAGAACACACACAAAATGTAACCACGATTAATCCTAGCTTCTGCATCTAATGAGCTTGTTGAAATTCAGTTGGGAAAAACATACAACATAAACAATAAAAAGTTGGACAACCATGAAAGAGTTAAATAACAATTTACTCTTTAGCAATATAATAAAGCAGTATATCACTGGTGGGAATGTAAAATGGCATAACCTATAGCCACTTTGGAAAGCTGCTAAGTTTCTAAAAAATGTAAACATAGTACTTACCATATGACACTACAATTCCACTTCTAGGTATTTACTCTAGGGAAATGAAAATATAAAGATTTCGCTAGGTCCCGTGGCTCATGCCTATAATCCCAACACTTTGGGAGCCCAACTTAGGTGGCTCACCTGAGGTCAGGAGTTCCAGACCAGGCTGGCCAACATGGTGAAACTCTGTCTCTACTAAAAATACAAAAATTAACCAGGCTTGGTGGCGTGTGCCTGTAATTCCAGCTACTCGGGAAGCTGAGGCGGGAGAATCACTTGATCCCAAGAGTCAGAGGTTGCAGTGAGCTGAGATCATGCCATTGCACTCCAGCCTGGGTAACGAAACGAGATTCCGTCTCAAAATAAATAAATAAATAAATAAATAAATAAATAAAGTGGGAATGTTTCTTGATTGAAAAAACATAGGTCTGGCTGGGCACTGTGGCTCACACCTGTAATCCCGACACTTTGGGAGGCTGAAGCGGGCGGATCACAAGGTCAGGAGTTCTAGACCAGCCTGTCCAACATGGTGAAACCCCATCTCTACTAAAAAAACAAAAATTAGCTGGGTGTGGTGGCAGGCACCTGTAATCCCAGGTACTCGGGAGGCTGAGGCAGGAGAATTGCTTGAACCTGGGAGGTGAAGGTTGCAGTGAGCTGAGATTGTGCCACTGCATTCCATTCAAGACAGAGCAAGACTCCATCTTGAAAAAAAGAAAAAAATCCAAGCCCTTGGTTGGGAGGAAAGTTGTGCTGTTCAAATCTTTTCTGTCTGCTCCCTCTGTTGATTCTGAGAGTTGTATTTGTCTCCCACTGTGATTTGTGGATCAATCATTTTCATCATTTCAGTCTTTGTTTTATACACTTATTTTCTTTTCTTTCTTTTATTGAGACAGAGTTTCACTCTTGTTGCCAGGTTGGAGTGCAATGGCATGATCTCGGCTCACTGCAACCTCACCCTTTCAGGTTCAAGCGATTCTCCTGCCTCAGCCTCCTGAGTAGCTGGGATTACAGGCACCTGCTACCATGCCCAGCTAATTTTTGTTATTTTTAGTAGAGATGGGGTTTCGCCATGTTGGCCAGGCTGGTCTCTAACTCCTGACCTCAGATGATCCACCTGCCTCGGCCTCCCAAAGTGCTGGGATTACAGGCGTGAGTCACGGTGCCTGGCCGATTTTCTTTTGTTTTTTCTTTTGAGACAGGATCTTACTCTGTCGCCCAGGCTTGAATGCATTGGCTCACTGCAGCCTCAATCTTCTGGGCTCAAATGATTCTCCCACCTTGGCCTCCTGAGTAGCTGGGGCTACAAGTGCACACTACTAAGACCAGCTAATTTTTTTTTTTTTTTTTGAGACGGAGTCTCGCTCTGTCACCCAGGCTGGAGTGCAGTGGCCAGATCTCAGCTCACTGCAAGCTACGCCTCCCAGGTTTACGCCATTCTCCTGCCTCAGCCTCCCGAGTAGCTGGAACTACAGGCGCCCGCCACCTCGACCGGCTAGTATTTTTTTGTATTTTTTTTAGTAGAAACGGGGTTTCACCATGTTAGCCAGGATGGTCTCGATCTCCTGACCTCGTGATCCGCCCGTCTCGGCCTCCCAAAGTGCTGGGATTACAGGCTTGAGCCACCGCGCCCGGCCTTTTTTTTTTTTTTTTGAGACGGAGTCTTGCTCTGTCCCTCACCCAGGCTGGAGTGCAGGGGCTTGATCGTGGCTCACTGCAACCTCCGCCTCCCAGGTTCAAGCAATTCTTGTGCCTCAGCCTCCTCAGTAGCTGGGATTTCAGGTGCATGCCACCATGCCCAGTTAATTTTTAATTTTTGTATTTTTAGTATAGACGGGGTTTCACCATGTTGACCAGGCTGGTCAGGTGATCTGCCCGCCTTGGCCTCCCAAAGTGCTAGGATTACAGGTGTGAGCCACCATGCTAGGCCTATACATTTCAAAATTATGTTGCTGTGTTCATAAAGATGTACATGTGGTAACTTGTACCTTCAATCAACATGAAATACCCTTCTTTGTCCTTTTAATGCCTTTACCATAAATTCTATTTTGTCTCATATTAATATTGCCACATATGCTTTCTTTCCATAATCATTTCCATAAACATAAAAATGGCTGGTAAGCCATTTCCTTTTTTTTTTTTTTTTTTAATTTTTGTTTTTCAGAGGCAGGATCTCATTCAGTCTCCCAGGTTGGAGTGCAATGGTTCAATCATAGCTCATAGCTTACTGCAGCCTCAAACTCCTGGGTTCAAGAGATCTTACCACCTCTGTCTTCTGAGCAGCTGGGACTACAGGTGCAAGTCACCACACCTGGTTAATTTTTTTTTATTTTTTGTAGAGACGAGGTCTCAATATGTTGCCCAGCCTGGTCTTGAACTCCTGGCTTCAAGCAATCCTCCTGACTTGAGAAACATAGTAAACAGAACATGTGAAATAACATGGCAGAAATAAGTCCAAATATGTAAGTAATCAAAAATAAATACGAATGCTTTATTCTCTTCTTAAAAGAGAGAAGCTCTGATTGAGAAACCCCAAAGCCAGCTATATGTTGTTTATAAGAGATACACATAAAACAAAACAGCATGATTTTTTTTTTTTTTTTTTTGAGACGGAGTCTTGCTGTGTCACCCAGGCTGGAGTGCAATGGCCAGATCTCGGCTCACTGCAAGCTCCGCCTCCCGGGTTCACGCCATTCTCCTGCCTCAGCCTCCCGAGTAGCTGGGACTACAGGCACCCGCCACCTCGCCCGGCTAGTTTTTTTTTTGTATTTTTTATTAGAGACGGGGTTTCACCGTGTTAGCCAGGATGGTCTCGATCTCCTGACCTCGTGATCCGCCCGTCTCGGCCTCCCAAAGTGCTGGGATTACAGGCTTGAGCCACCGCGCCCGGCCAACAGCATGATTAAGAAGATAATATAACCCATTCACATTTATGTTTTATTGTTTATATATTTGGACTTATTCTTGCCATGTTATTTTCTGTTTTCTGCTTACCAGCTTACAGTGTTTTTCTATTTTCCCTTATCTTTTCTGGAATGCCTGTTTATTTCTGTTCCTGTTTTGCTCACGCTTTCCTGATTGATTCTTTCTGAATAAGGCTTTTTTTTTTTTTTTTTTTTTTTTTTTTGAGAGAGTCTCACTCTGTTGCCCAGGCTGGAGTGCAATGGCATGATTTTGGCTCACTGCAACCTCCACCTCCCAGGTTCAAGCAATTCTCCTGCCTCAGCCTCCCCAGTAGCTGGGATTGCAGGCACCCCCACTCTGTCCGGCTAATTTTTGTATTTTTAGTAGAGATGGGGTTTCACCATGTTGGCCAGGCTGCTCTCGAACTCCTGACCTCAGGTGCTCCACCCACTTTGGCCTCCCAAAGTGCTGGGATTACAGATGTGAGCCACCATACCGGGCCTCAAAGACTGAGAACTTTGTATATATATATATATTTTATTTTTTATTTTTGAGACGGGGTCTCGCTCTGTCGCCCAGGCTGGAGTGCAGTGGCGTGATCTCGGCTCACTGCAAGCTCCGCCTCCCGGGTTCACGCCATTCTCCTGCCTCAGCCTCCCGAGTAGCTGGGACTACGGGTGCCAGCCACCACACCCAGCTAATTTTTTTTTTTTTTTTTTAGGTAGAGACGAGGTTTCACTGTGTTAGCCAGGATGGTCTCGATCTCCTGACCTCGTGATCCACCTGCCTCGGGGCGTGAGCCACCGTGCCCAGCCATATTTTATATATATTATAGCTCTTATCACAGGTGCCTAGTAAATGTTTTAAAACACTGATGGTGCCTGATGCAAGAATTACCAGGCTCATCTTATAGAGAGAATATGACACTGTCCAAGGGTTTGGACTCACATGTTCAAGACTTCATGGACAGCAATCTGCAGTGGGTCAAATTATTGTTTTTAGTATGACTTAAAGTGTTTGTCAAAAATACAAAAATCTTGAAAGCAAGCTGGGGAAGTGAATTTCAATATCCCATTAACTAAGACCAAAGTGCAATTCATAAACCTTTTTTCCCTATCCCGCACTCTGTGCTTTCTCTACTCAGTTACTCACTTCACCCTGCAGGACTAAAAAGGGTCCTCCAGAATCTTCTTTCTCACACAGTGCAAGACATTCTCTTGGCGTTAATACATGTTCACTTAATAAATAAAAGGGGCCGAGTGCTGTGGCTCCTGCCTGCAATCCCAGCACTTTGGGAGGCCAAGGCAGGAGGATTGCTTGAGCCTAGGAGTTCCAGCCTAGGCAACATGGCAAAACCCAGTTTAAAAAAAAAAGCATCAAAAAATAAATAAGGCCGGGCGCGGTGGCTCAAGCCTGTAATCCCAGCACTTTGGGAGGCCGAGACGGTCGGATCACGAGGTCAGGAGATCGAGACCATCCTGGCTAACCCGGTGAAACCCCGTCTCTAGTAAAAAATACAAAAAAATAGCCGGGCGAGGTGGCGGGTGCCTGTAGTCCCAGCTACTCGGGAGGCTGAGGCAGGAGAATGGCCTAAACCCGGGAGGCAGAGCTTGCAGTGAGCCGAGATCCGGCCACTGCACTCCAGTCTCGGCGACAGAGCAAGACTCCGTCTCAAAAAAAAAAAAATAAAAATAAAAATAAAAAAAATAAATAAATAAATAAAAGGTAAAAGGTGGCATGACATGACTTTTCTAAGAGCCTCTTACAGCTTTCCAAGGTCTTTTAATATGAAGCTGTAGGTCTCAACTAGAAGACACCTCCAGACTTCTCCCAAAACGTTTCAGAGGCCAGGAGTAAGTCTCCCCACATCTGAAGGCACATCAGAACCCAGGTGGCCCAAGCTGATGAGAGTTAAACAGGAACTTGGTTTCTTGGTCCTGCAGAGACTCCAATCATCCCCACCTCTTTTCCAACCCACAGGACAGAACCTGCTCAGGAGGCTCTGGAGTTGGGACAGCCCAATTAAAAAAAATTATTGGTTTCCCTCCCAACATGGAGGGTGAAAACACATGTTAGGAGACTCATGGCCCAGTCCTGGGAAAAACCCTTTAGAGGGTCTAGATATCAACAGACGGACTTGCTTTTAGTTCCTTTTTCCCATCCTGTTCCCTCCCTACCAAAATACAATTGACCAGCTAATCTGACTTAATAAATAACACTAAAGAATTACTTAGGAACCTGCTATCTTAACATTTCACTTTTTGCATATCTTCCAAATACCAGGTAGCAGTCTTACGACTCTTTGCACCCCTAGAACCTGGAATAGTGCTGGCCGCAGAGGAGGAAGCAATAATTACTTGTTAGAGAAAGTATTGCTGTGTATTTCTGGGGAATTTCACATTTTGTAATTTGCTTCAAAAAAGTGGACATGCATATTTGGGGGAGTTTCTCAGACTTTTCCATGTTAATATTCGTGTGTATAAATCGCTCCGGTGCTGCTCTCTGGCGGCCCCTCTTTCACAAACACCTGGCCACCTTCACGCCACAATGGCCAGGCAGGAGCCTCGACATCCCCTCGGAGAGGCGGTTCAGGGTCAATCCTGGGGTCTCAGTCTCTACACGTGATGTTTCCTGTCCCCTCATTTAAAATAACAGTAGGCTGGGCGCGGTGGCTGACGCTTGTAATCCCAGCACTTTGGGAGGCCAAGGCAAGCGGATCCACGAGGTCAGGAGACCATCCTGGCTAACACGGTGAAACCCCGCCTCTACTAAAAATGCAAAAAATTAGCCGTGTGTGGTGGCGGGCGCCTGTAGTCCCAACTACTCCGGAGGCTGAGTCAGAATTGCTTGAATCCGGGAGGCGAAGTTGCAGTGAGCCGAGATCACGCCACTGCACTCCAGCCTGGATGACAGAGGGAGACTCCGGTCAAAAAATAAAAATAAAAATAAAAATAAAAAATAAGGCCGGGCGCGGTGGCTCAAGCCTGTAATCCCAGCACTTTGGGAGGCCGAGACGGGCGGATCACGAGGTCAGGAGATCGAGACCACCCTGGCTAACACAGTGAAACCCCGTCTCTACTAAAAATACAAAAAAAACTAGCCGGGCGTGGTGGCGGGTGCCCGTAGTCCCAGCTACTCGGGAGGCTGAGGCCGGAGAATGGCGTAAACTCGGGAGGCGGAGCTTGCAGTGAGCTGAGATCCGGCCACTGCACTCCAGCCTGGGCGGCAGAGCGAGACTCCGTCTCAAAAAAAAAAAATAAATAAATAAAATAAAATAAAATAAAATAAAATAAAATAAAAAAACAAACGAAAAACTAAAATTATAGATATTCCCCCTCAACCCAGAGACAACACCTATCGTTTATTAAGCCCTCACTATTGTTAAACTTAGTTTTAAAGGGCACGATCTCATTTCCTAAAGACTTTTATTCCGCAGAATTTCTTTCTAGGCTTTTTTTTTTTTTTTTTTTTTTTTTTTTTTTGAGACAGAGTCTCGCTCTGTCGCCCAAGCCGGAGTGCAGTGGCCGGATCTCAGCTCACTGCAAGCTCCGCCTCCTGGGTTTACGCCATTCTCCTGCCTCAGCCTCCCGAGTAGCTGGGACTACAGGCGCCCGCCACCTCGCCCGGCTAGTTTTTTGTATTTTTTAGTAGAGACGGGGTTTCACCGTGTTAGCCAGGATGGTCTCGATCTCCTGACCTCGTGATCCGCCCGTCTCGGCCTCCCAAACTGCTGGGATTATAGGCTTGAGCCACTGCGCCCGGCCCTAGGCTTTTTTCTTTTTCTTTTTTTTGAGACGGAGTCTCGCTCTGTCGCCCAGGCCGAAATGCAGTGGCTGCAGTGGCGCGAGCTTGGCTCACTGAAACTTCTGTCCAGTCTTTTTTCGAACCCAAGGCCCAACTGCGCTCTAACTTGACTTTTGGCTCCACTCCGAGCCCGAAGTGGCGCACAAGATGAAATGTTACCAGGCTGAGGTAATTCTCTGTTAGTCCCAGTAAAAATTCGTCTGGAAATCTCTCGGTTTGAAATTAAATTCTGTCACTCCGGATGGAAATAAGCCCGCTTAAGGGGGGAAAATCCGTTTGCTGAGAACACGCACGCCCCCGCGGAAAATGACCCCAGTTACCTTTGGCCACACTGCCGCTGCCACTCCGGACTCCATAGTCACGCCCCTGATACGCCCCGCCGGGCAGGCCGGGCCAATGGACGCCGAGCTCGGCCGTGCGTCACGCGACGCTGGCTAATCGCGGAGGGCCACGACCGTAGAAAGGCCGGGCGCGTCTGGGCTGGCCGCTGGGCGGCGGCGGCGGCGGCGCGCGGTGCGTAGTCTCGAGCTATGGTGGTGGTGGCAGCCGCACCGAGTCCGGCCGACGGGGCCCCTAAAGTACTGCTTCTGTCGGGGCAGCCCGCCTCCGCCGCCGGAGCCCCGGCCGGCCAGGCCCTGCCGCTCATGGTGCCAGCCCAGAGAGGGGCCAGCCCGGAGGCAGCGAGCGGGGGGCTGCCCCAGGCGCGCAAGCGGCAGCGCCTCACGCATCTGAGCCCCGAGGAGAAGGCGCTGAGGAGGTGGGCGAGGGGCCGGGGTCTGGGGCCAGATCTGAAGCCGGGACTGGGGCAGGGGCTGGAGCTGGGGCTGGGGCTGGGAGCGGGGACCCAACACTGGCGGTCCCCCAGGGCTCCGGCGCCTTTGGCCTGGCGGATCGGTGCCAGCGTGGCGCGGGGCGGGGCAGGAAGCCCGGACTGACTGGATCCGCCTCGCCAGGAACCCAGGACGGCCCAGGGCTCTTTTCTGTGCTTTTTAACTCTCTCGTTAGAGATGACCAGAGGTGGGGATGCGGGCACCTGTCTTCCAGGCCCTCTTGCTGTGTGGCCGCAGACCGGTGGTTCAGCCTCTCTGAACTCGGACTGTGACATGAAGTCGAATAATCTGTTTTGGTTTACTTCTGTTTCTGGAGAGGCGCGGAGCTGAAATAACAGAGCTGTTGAAAGGGCTGGGAGCTCTGCGAGGCTCACTGGTCTAGCTCAGTATCTGCGTTATTAAAATGGAACCTACTTCATGAGGTCTTTGGGGAGATTGAGACTTGCATATAATGTGCCTAGCACGTAGTCCTCCGTAAGTGTTCACTCTTTTGTGATCATTGTGCCTTCTGTGATTTATGAAGTGTCTCCTCTGAGTTCAATTAATTCTTAAAAAGTGTCTCCTCCAACAGACACGGGCCCATCAGCAGGTCACTGCCTAGGATCTCAACACTAGAGATCAGGGAGTGGCATCAGCCTCTCCCTTTTCTAAATTGGGCTTGGGGACGGAGGGTTGATGTCATAGCAAGATTGCAGCCTTCACTGGATTAATGAGGCCAGGCTGGATCCTGTTTAAGAGAATTGGAGACAGGAAGCAGCGGGGGAATAGATGGGGAAAAAGGAAAGTTCCTTATGATGCAAGATGAATAATGTGTGTGTGTCCAGCCCCAGTGCTGTGACGGGGATGAGTCTGAGGTGGGCGGATGATGCAATATGGAAGAGAATAAAGCAGGTCTTCTAGCTAGATTGACAGACTATTTTTTATTTTGTTTTATTGAGGGGAGGAACCTGAAGTGTATTTTATCATTAGTCTGTCTCATACTGTAAATAAAAATGAAAGCACCAGCTGGTCAAGTTTTCAAATAAAGACATAAATAAGGTTTGAAATGACTCAGTGTGGTATGTTCCTTTTCTCAGGAAACTGAAAAACAGAGTAGCAGCTCAGACTGCCAGAGATCGAAAGAAAGCTCGAATGAGTGAGCTGGAACAGCAAGTGGTAGATTTAGAAGAAGAGGTAAAACTACTTAAGGTCAAACTCTTTTATACATTGTATATCCTTCCTTGGTAAATGTTCTGATATTTGCTTCCCATCCCAAGTTGTTTCAGCCCCTATTAGAATACAATTGAATATGTGATTAAAAGTTAAACTAGGCTGGGCGTGGTGGCTCACGCCTGTAATCCCAGCACGTTGGGAGCCCGAGATGGACAGATCACTTGAGGCCAGCAGTTTGAGACCAGCCTGGTCAACATTGTAAAACCCCATCTCTACCCAAAAATATACCAAAAACAACAACAACAACAAAAACCCCAAGCGTGCGTGCCTGTAGTCCCAGCTACTTGGGAGGTTGAGGTGGAAGGATTGTTTGAACTTGGGAGAGGGAGGTTGCAGTGAGCTGAGATCGCACCACTGCACTCCAGCCTGGGCAACAGAGTGAGACTGGCTCAAGAAAAAAAAAAAGGTGGCTGGGCACAGGGGCTCACACCTGTAATCCCAGCACTTTGGGAGGCCAAGGTGGGCAGATCACTTGAGATCAGGAGTTCGAGACCAACCTGGCCAGCATGGTGAAACCCCATCTCTACTAAAACTATAAAAATTAGCCGGGTGTCATGGCAGGCACCTGTAATCCCAGTTGTTCAGGAGGCTGAGGCATGAGAATCAATTGAACCCAGGAGGCGGAGGTTGCAGTGAGCTGAGATCATGAGATCGTACCACTGCACCCCAGCCTGGGTGACAGAGGGGGAAGCCCTGTCTCAAAAAAAAAAAAAAAAAAAGGTTAATCTAAGTTAGGACAGGTAGGTAGTTGGTGAAGTGGTGAAGCTTGTTGAGGGCAGAAGTGATTGACTTTGTGGCATTTGGTGCTAGATGTGTCTCAAAGTAGATGGATTCAACAATGTTTAGTGAGTTTGTAGTAAGAAATTAGCAAGGGCTAATAGGAAATGATTGCTTAAACTTTACATTCTTCCTGGCTTGGCCAGAAATTCACTAAAGGTTCCTTTCCCCCTCTAGGGTCCACCTGTTATTTAATCTTAAATTGTTGCCAATTACACATCTTGAACACATAGAGATTATTTATATATTTTTTTAACCCCTTGGTCAATTTGCATATATTGTTCTTTTTAAAGTTTTAATCATTAGTTGGTTCTTCTAAGACTCATGAGTCAGGAGCAGGGTTTTTTTTGGTTTTTTTTTTTTTTTTTGGATTTATAGTCATCACTACCACTTTTATTATTACCTGCCAGTTCAAGATAGTTTTTTTTTTAATATTATTATTATTATTGAGATAGAGTCTTACTCTGTTGCCCAGGCTGGAGTGCAGTGGTACAATCTTGACTCGCTGCAACCTCTGCCTCCCAGGTTCAAGCAATTCTCCCTGCTACAGCCTCCAGATTAGCTGGGATTACAGCACCCACCACCACACCTGGCTAGCTAATTTTTGTATTTTTTAGTAGAGACGGAGTTTGCCATGTTGGCCAGGCTGGTCTTGAACTCTTGACCTCAGGTGATCCACCCGCCTCGGCCTCCCAAAGTGTTAGGATTACAAGCATGGGCCACCGTGCCTGGCCAAGATAATTTAAAATAAAAAAATTATGGGCCAGGCACGGTGGCTCACGCTTGTAATCCCAGCACTTTGGGAGGCGGAGGCGGGCGGATCACGAGGTCAGGAGATCAGACCATCCTGGCTAACATGGTGAAACCCCATCTCTACTAAAAATACAAAAAATTAGGCAGAGCTTGCAGTGAGCTGAGATCGTGCCACTGCACTCCAGCCTGGGCAACAGAGGGAGCCTCCGTCTCAAAAAAATAAAATAAAAAATAAAATAAAAATTATATCTACATTAAAGCCACAAGTCACACTTTGCTGAAGTCAGTATTGGTAGTTGGAAGCAGTGTGTTATTCTTGACCCCATGAAGTGGCACTTATTAAGTAGCTTGCTTTTCCATAATTATGGCCTAGCTTTCTAAAACCTACTGTGAACACCACAAGCATAGAGTTTTCCAAAAGCTCAAGAAGGAAAGGAGACCAATTATATTGAATCAGGTAGATTCTTAACTGAAATAATTGTTTTAATAGCCTCTTATGAACTTTCTTCCAGAACCAAAAACTTTTGCTAGAAAATCAGCTTTTACGAGAGAAAACTCACGGCCTTGTAGTTGAGAACCAGGAGTTAAGACAGCGCCTGGGGATGGATGCCCTGGTTGCTGAAGAGGAGGCGGAAGCCAAGGTAAATCATCTCCTTTATTTGGTGCCTCATATGAGAACTGGTTCCAAGTAACATGACCCAGTGATTATGTTTACAGTCTGGACTTCTGATCAAGAGCGTTCTTGAAATTTTCCTTCAGTTTTAAGACATTTTCATGCAGGCAGAGTGTTCTTCCCCTAAAAGCACTTGACACTTACTCATTTTTTAAGTGTGTAGTGAACAGTACTAAGATCTAATAATGAAAACAAGTTACATGGCTCTCTAAGAACAAGTACTAACAAATGCAGTAGCCAACAAGATTACCATGCAATCATTAAGGAGAACCAAAGTAAGAGAGCTACTCAAACCAGACTTTGAATGCTACTAAAATTAAAGTAGTCCTTTGATGAATATTAATGAATAGGGGAAAGGATTCTTTGTGATGGTGATACCTCTGTGGTAAGAGAAGGGTGGTATATGAGTTTTAGTATATAGATAAGGCAAATTCATTGACAACAATCAAATGGTCTAAAATTGACAATAGCGCAGTTTTACTCTGTGAACATAATGTTCAGGACGAATTTAAAGAATTACTTGGCCAGGTGCGGTGGCTCACGCCTGTAATTCCTGCACTTTGGGAGGCCGAGGCGGTGAATCACCAGAGGTCAGGAGTTCGAAACCAGCCTGATCAACATGGAGAAACCCCATCTCTACTGAAAATACAAAATTAGCCAGGCGTAGTGGCACCTGCCTGTAATCCCAGGTGCTCGGGAAGCTGAGGCAGGAGAATTGCTAGAACCCAGGAGGCGGAGATTGCAGTGAGCCAAGAGCACGCCATTGCACTCCAGCCTGGGCAACAAGAACAAAACTCCGTCTCAAAAAAAAAAAAAGAAAAGAATTACTTATAAAAAAGATTCTAGGTTTAAATTGCTATAGAACTTTATTATCTAAGAACATTATTATTATTGAGAAGAGCAAGATAAGATGTTATTTGTCAGTTCTGCTTGAATCTTTGCCTGGAGAAGGAAAAATGTTTCATTGTGAAGGAAATGTATAAGGAAATCTTACCTCCCTTTTCTCATCTCTTGAGGACTTAAAAATGGAAATAACAATGGTTAGGGAAAGATTTCAGCTCTAAAGAACGGTTTTCTAGTTTTCTTGAAAGCTGAGAATCACAGCGGTCTAGCAAGCATTTCCTTGGGAACTTGAAGCTGTTTATTCACTTTGGTCTTTCCTCCCAGGGGAATGGAGTGAGGCCAGTGGCCGGGTCTGCTGAGTCCGCAGCACTCAGACTACGTGCACCTCTGCAGCAGGTGCAGGCCCAGTTGTCACCCCTCCAGAACATCTCCCCATGGATTCTGGCGGTATTGACTCTTCAGATTCAGAGGTGGGGATCATTCTGACTTATTAAAGAGCTATATAACCAGTTAATTACATCTGTTTGATGCTTGACATCCCTAACTAGACAGATGAGGGTTGAAGTTAGTTTTTGGTGGGGTTAGAGGTGAACATCAACTACCTTCCTAGTTCCAGGTAATATAGGACATGGAGTGAAGTGTAGATAAATGGGTCTGGTGGGTCCTGAGGTCATTTTAATCACATAATGACTAATTTACATTATGGAATCCAGTACAAAGTGTTCCAGTTCGATTTTCCATAGTATTCTGACAGTTGTACGTCATTTAATTTTTGCCTCTTGCAGTCTGATATCCTGTTGGGCATTCTGGACAACTTGGACCCAGTCATGTTCTTCAAATGCCCTTCCCCAGAGTCTGCCAGCCTGGAGGAGCTCCCAGAGGTCTACCCAGAAGGACCCAGTTCCTTACCAGCCTCCCTTTCTCTGTCAGTGGGGACGTCATCAGCCAAGCTGGAAGCCATTAATGAACTAATTCGTTTTGACCACATATATACCAAGCCCCTGGTCTTAGAGATACCCTCTGAGACAGAGAGCCAAGCTAATGTGGTAGTGAAAATCGAGGAAGCACCTCTCAGCCCCTCAGAGAATGATCACCCTGAATTCATTGTCTCAGTGAAGGAAGAACCTGTAGAAGATGACCTCATTCCAGAGCTGGGTATCTCAAATCTGCTTTCATCCAGCCACTGCCCGAAACCATCTTCCTGCCTACTGGATGCTTACAGTGACTGTGGATATGGGGGCTCCCTTTCCCCCTTCAGTGACATGTCCTCTCCGCTTGGTGTAAACCATTCTTGGGAGGACACTTTTGCCAATGAACTTTTTCCCCAGCTGATTAGTGTCTAAGGAATGATCCAGTACTGTTGCCCTTTTCCTTGACTATTACACTGCCTGGAGGATAGCGGAAGCCTGCCTGTGCTTCATTCAAAAAGCCAAAATAGAGAGTACACAGTCCTAGAGAATTCCTTTCAAGTATTTGTTCAGATCTCATAGATGAGCCCCAGGTACTGTCTTTTGACATCCAGCAGTCCAAAGTATTGAGACATATTACTGTAATTAAGAAATATTACTATAATTGAGAACTACAGCTTTTAAGATTGTACTTTTATCTTAAAAGGGTGGTAGTTTGCCCTAAAATACTTATTATGTAAGGGTCATTAGACAAATGTCTTGAAGTAGAATTTATGAATGGTTCTTTATCATTTCTCTTCCCCCTTTTTGGCATCCTGGCTTGCCTCCAGTTTTAGGTCCCTTAGTTTGCTTCTGTAAGCAAAGAGAACACCTGCTGAGGGGGCTCTTTCCCTCACGTATACTTCAAGTAAGATCAAGAATCTTTTGTGAAACTATAGAAATTTACTATGTAAATGCTTGATGGAATTTTTTCCTGCTAGTGTAGCTTCTGAAAGGTGCTTTCTCCATTTATTTAAAACTACCCATGCAATTAAAAGGTACAATGCAGCATCCTTGTTCTTTGATTTCTTCTAGGGCCGTAAGTCTTATTTTCTCTCTAGTTGTTTCTGTGTGCTGTGGTAGGACTTTATCCAACTGAAGTGAGCCTGCCACTTTTAAAAGTGACTGAAGGCTTTTCCACCTTAATTACTGCCTGCTTTAATTCTGGATTGCCGTAAGTGATATAAGCTATAATTTGAGCAGTTACTATCTTTCTGAGACAGATTCTTGAGCCTAACTGACCAATATCACAGCCAGTAAGTGGGAGAGCTAGAACCCTAACCACTATTTGCTATACCATCTTATAAATGTTAAACAAGGACACACCATCACATATCGAGATTCTCTTGCCCTTATCATGGGAATTAAGAGCATTTTCTAGACTCAAACTCCCTAGTTTCAACTCTGCCACTGGTAAGCTGGGTAACCCAGGGGTTATATATAATCACTTATTTCCTCATCTGTAAAGTTGTATAATGGTATCTCTAAAGGTGGTTAAGATTCAAAGAGATGATGCATTATAAGAATTTAGTATATGCCAGGCACCATCCTAAGCACTGGAAAGTTAGTTATTACCTCCTAATCCACTTTGGAAGGGTATTAATTTCTTCCAGAATTATATTTACTCAAGAATTTGTTTCATCAAATAATAAATCTCTTCAAGAAAAAATCCTAGTGACATTAATACAATTCCCAAAGACTTGATAACCACCTCATCCTTCATAGCATCTTTTCCTTGGAAATCTTACAAGGTTTTACAGGACTTTCCTTATTTATAAAATTTCACCTATGCCAGTAGATGAAACCATTCTATGCCAATTTAGCATTTAAATGCTCTGTTCCCTACTTATGAAGACTAACTCTGGGGAGGTCAAAGTGAATGAGTAGAAAAAAGGCAGGATTCAGAGAATCCCAAGCAGCAAGGCAAAGCGGACTATAGAATGCCTGTTATCACAACACTTTGGGAGGCAAAGGTGGGCGGATCACATGAGGTCAGGATGATGAACATAGTGAAGCCCTGTCTCTACTAAAAATACAAAATTAGCTGGGTGTGTTGGTGTGTGCCTGTAATCCCAGTTACTCGGGAGGCTGAGGCAGGAGAATCACTTGAACCCGGGAGGCCATTGTGGGAGCCAAGATTGTGCCATTGCACTCCAGCCTGGGCAACAAGAGCGAAACTCCATTAAAACAAAACAAAACAAAAAAAGAATGCCTTTGGTGTAGTGACTGGAGGCAAGTCAGCTGCCTTCAAGATTCGGTCGCTGAAGCCAGGGCCCAATCCTGGTGCTCAGCAATGCAAGCTTGCTTAGGCTCTTAAGTTTCTTCAGAAACGCCAGGCATGGTGGCTCACACCTATAATCCCAGCACTTTGGGAGGCCAAGGCCAGCGGATTGCTTGAGCTTAGTTCAAGACCAGCCTGGACAACATGGCAAAACCCTCTCCACTAAAAGTAAAAAAAATAGCCAGGCATGGTGGTGTGCACTGGTGGTCCCAGCTACTCAGGAAGCTGAGGTGGGAGGATTGCTTGAGGCCAGGGGGCGGAGGTTACAGTCAGCCAAGATCGCAGCGCTGCACTCCAGACTGGGTGAAAAAGCGAGACTCTGCCTTAAAAAAAAGGTTTCTGTATTATAAATATAAGAACAGCCTCCAGCTGACCCCATGATTGGAAACTTTATCTCACCTGATTTTCTATAACTGCAAACCTTAGCGCCAAGAACCTATTTAGGGATTGTATAGGCAGATGTAATTACAGAGGTACTTTAGCCTCTATCATTATAGCACAAGCATCTGGAGGTTGAGGCTCAAGTTATTTATATTCAATGATATCATATGAAAGAGGCAGCTGTACTAACAGGACAGGACATATATAACCAGTGTAAATTATCAGGGTTTTCATTTCCTGCACAGATGGGTGGAAATTACTAAACAGCCTTGAGAAAACACCTGGTATTCATGGACATTTTCATACTGAAACACCAAATTGAATGGTTAGAATAAAAAATCACGATTAATTCCCACAAAACCAAAGCAAGAGTTCCATTAAATGCAGAGGGTTGTCTCATAACTGCGATTGAAGAGGCAAGTGGTAAGATGCCTGCATGCCATTTCCCTAGGCCTTGTCACACCAATCTATTTCTCTTTTTTGTTGTTGTTGTTTTGTTTTGTTTTGTTTTTTTGAGACTGAGTCTCGCTCTGTCACCCAGGCTGGAGTGCAGTGGCACAATCTTGGCTCACTGCAACCTCCACCTCCTGGGTTCAAGCAGTTCTCCTGCCTCAATCTCCTGAGTTGCTGGGCTTATAGGCACATGCCACCACACCCGGCTAATTTTTGTATTTTTAGTAGAAACGGGGTTTCACCATGTTGGCCCGGCTGGACTCAAACGCCTGACCTCAAGTGATCCACCAACCTCAGCCTTGCAAAATGCTGGGATTACAGGTGTGAGCCACCACGCCCGTCCCCCTCCTTGCTTTTCTACTAGATATGCTATTGGAGCAGAGAGAAAGTAGGGACAGAACCATAGGCAGAAGGTAATACTGCTTACTCCAGGCACACTTTAAAATAATCAGTTACGTTCTAGTCTCCTAAGAATTCAGTTCTCTTATGACATAAAGTTCATTAAGAAACAGAAAGACTGGACCAGGCACGCTGGCTCACGTCTATAATCCCAGCACTTTGACAGGCTGAGGTGGGAGGATGGCTTGAGCCCAGTTCGAGACCAGCCTGGGCAACATAGCAAGACCCCATCTCTAAAAAATAAATACATAAGTAACAACAACAAAAACAAAGGAAGACTGGCTTGTTTACCCACCGAACAGTTTCTGAAAGAAAACATCAGTCTTTTTTTGAGGCAGGGTCTCACTGTCACCCAGGCTGAGCTGCAATGGCACAATCATGGCTCACTGCAGCCTCGAACTCCTGGATTCAAGCCATTCTCCCACCTCATCCTCCTATGTAGCTGGGACCAGCCACGACACCTAATTTTAAATTTCTTATAGAGACAGAGTCCTACTGTGTTGCCCAGGCTGGTCTCAAATGTGTGGGCTCAAGCAATTTTCTGACCTCAGCCTCCCAAAGTGCTGGGATTTTAAGCATGAGCCACTGCACCTAACCAAACATCACTGTCTTGCTGGGGCTATAATCCAAACACTATTCTAACCACAACTACTTCATCTCTAAGATGCTACTAGTAGTCTGAGGAACTAGGGAATTAACATAGCTAGAGGATTTGTACCAAACTGATGCATACTAAACCATGTTTCCTTAAGGAGTTTAATGTCAGACTGCTTGAACTATATTATTGGTTATTTCAACCAAATCTAAATGACATCTTAGATCTGCAAAGACTCTAAAACCAACTGGTCAAGTGAAAGAACACTGACCTGAGGAACTGGACGACACGATCTACTTAGGTTTTAGTTTCCCAACCTGTAATTAGATCATTTTTAGTTGTGATTTCCAAATTTTGATTTAAAACATCACGTGGCCGGGCACAGTGGCTCACGCCTGTAATCTAGCACTTTGGGAGGCCGAGGTGGATCACAAGGTCAGGAGTTCGAGACCAGCATGGCCAATATGGTGAACCTGTCTCCACTAAAAATACAAAAATTAGCCGGGCATGGTGGCGCATGCCTGTAGGCGCAGCTACTCAGGAAGCTGAGGCAGGAGAATCACCTGAATCTAGGAGCCGGAGGTTGCAGTGAGCCGAGATCACGCCACTGCACTCCAGTCTGGGCAACAGAGGGAGACTCCATCTCAAAAAAAAAAAGCCTCCATGCTTTTTGTAATTGTATCCCAAACTTAACTCCCCCTACCCACCAAATCAGGAATGTATTTATCAAAGAATGTAAATATGCAGGCAATACTGCCACCCAGTGTCCTGTCAAGTCTTAAAGAAATGAACTGGCTGGGCACGGTGGCTCACACCTGTAATCCCAGCACTTTGGGAGGCTGAGGCAGGCGGATCACCTGAGGTTGGGAGTTCGAGACCAGCCTGACAAACATGGAGAAACCCCGTCTCTACTAATAGTACAAAAAAAAATTAGGTGGGCATGGTGGCATGTGCCTAAAGTCTCAGCAACTCAGGAGGCTGAGGCAGGAGAATCGCTTGAACCCAGGTGGCGGAGGTTGCAGCAAGCCGATATTGCACCACTGCACTCCAGCCTGGCGACAGAGCGAGACTTCATCTCAAAAAACAAAAAAAACCACCACCACAAAAATTAGCCAGGTGTGGTGGCGCATGCCTATAATCCCATCTACTCAGGAGGCTGAGGCATGATAATCACTTGAACCCAGGAGGCAGAGGTTGTGGTGAGCCGAGATCATACCATTGCACTCCAGCTGGGGCAACAAGAGCAAAACTCCGTCTGAAAAAAAAAAAAAATTAACCACCACGTAAGTGAACATCACTGGGTTTTCCATTCCCCATTTTCAAAGATCCTCAACCCCCTCTATGAACTCTGTATGCCACTCTTCCAACTCTACATTTGTGTGTGTGTGTGTGTGTGTGTGTGTGTGTGTGTGTGTATATATATACACATTTTTTAAGAGACAAGGTCTTGCTAACATTGCCCAGGTCCGTCTCTCCTGGGCTTACGTGATCCTCCTGCCTCAGCCTCACAAAGTGCTGGTACAGGTAGGCACCATCGTACCTAGTCCATTTGAACATTTTTGAATACACAGTTACCACTGCCATCTAAATACTAACAATAGCAGTGAATTGCTCTGAGTGGAAAGCAGTCTACAGGTTTTAGAACAGCAACACACAGCCCGCCTATTTTGGGAATAGCTAATTCAAATATGAAACTTAAGCTTTATCCCAACATAATCATCCCTTCAGCATAAATTTAAGTCCTTCACTAATATGAATGCTGCTTCAACTACGATTGAGAGGAAAGGAAATATCGGATTTCATTATTTAAGTGGAGTAATACAAATATCTCAAAAGTCCAAAACACTTAAGAAGTTTTATTGAAAACGATAAAATACAGAAACACCAGATTCTCATTTTAAAGTAAAATTAACAGCATCTTCCAGAACATTCCTAGAACTGAACCATTCTTGTCACTTTTGAAAAACAAAGCCAAGTTCCAAATCCAAAATAATACATGAACATGCTGGTAAACATTCTTCTTATGGTTCCTGCCCCTACCTTAGTTATTTTCCTAAATTTTACATGTGTACCTTTTCAAGAAAGAGTGGCAGTTTTTTAAGTGATTAATATTTATGAGAACTGGACTTTCTTCATATTACAAAAAAACAAAAACAAAAACAAAAAACAAAAACCACACGCACCCTACTCAAACTCAGATAAAATACACATTTGTTCATTAAAGCTCACCTGCTTTAGATAATTTTTTCTCTTCACACATTAGCACAGTAAGCCAATGTTTGATCCATGCTGCAAAAGCTATACAAAACGAAAAGCCCTGATAACTCCCTAGGGAAATCTTAAGGCAAAGCAAAAGCAAAACCCTTATGCTACAAAAGTAAAACAAAAAGCAGAGGCATTGGGACTGTGGAGACGGCTCAGATGAATAAGCACCACAAGGATGAAGAAAACAATTTTTGTAGAAACATATGCAAGAAGATAAAGTCCAAAAAAGAACATAAAACATCAATTATCCTGCAGAAATAATTATCACGTCAGGTAACTTGACTAGTGAAATAAGCTCTGTTTGGATTTTAATTAACAGAATCTTAATTCTCTCCTACATTTACCAGTAGTATCAGAGCCTTGGGTTGGGGGCTCGTTTCTTCCTTTTTTCATCGTAAGACCTTTAGTCGGAGACCTGCCCAACAATTCCTGTAGAAGACAATCTTGGTGTGTTTTAGATCCTTCTTTGGAAAGCTGTCATCTTCCTTTCCACCTAAACACTAACTCTACCTCTGGGCAGTCACTTCATGTTTTTGTGTTGTACTGGAACACATTTTTTAGCATGGAGATTTGTTTAAGGCTACAAACTTTACAAGTTGGTCCCATCAAACAATGACTACAAGGCAGAAGTTTATCAAACGGCATGAATCAAACACTTGCACATTTCGAAAGAATACAGTTTACATTCATCTCGAAATCTGAGATTAAGAAACTATTAGCTGGTTTCCAACCGCTTTCAATACTGGTTTGAAGTTTGAATAATTTTACTGTATAGATATTAAATATTTTGTTTAAATATTAAACATTAAATATTTTCCTGACTATCCAGACAGAAAGAGAAAGCAGGAACAGGCAAAGAAGTAACAGTCCAATTAACAGACTTGTGACTTCTATGCCATCTGTAACAAGGGGAGGGATTTCAGTAAGGGTTCCAAAAACGCCTAGAAGGTGGTTTCTAAAAATTCACCTTTATGTGGCATAAGCCATTTTTTTTCTATAAAAGGTATCTGATTCCTACAAAGGGGGAAGAAACCCAGAAAACAAAACTGGGGTGGTGTCCTGTTGTGATGGAAGGGCATTATACCATTACACTCATTTAATAACTTATAGTGGATACTCTGTAGCAATAAAGAAACTGTCATTTTATTTTGCCCTATCAGCCCCTGCCACACAGAAGAGCTCTTCCTGAGAAACTACAAATTTCAAACCTGGCTATCCTCAAAGGACACCTGAAGCCTGGTTTAGGTACTCAAGAAGATGAAGGCTTCCTGCTAGCAGGAAGCAATTCTCCACTACCTTTTAGGCTTACTGCACAAGTCTCAGCACCAAATTGGCTGTTTTAGTAAACCTCAATGTCACCTGCTCATATATTTTCAGCTAATCATTCACTGTTTTCTAAATTAACATTTAAAAGTAACTTGCTGGCTGTGCACCGTGGCTCACGCCTGTAATCCCAGCATTTTGGGAGGCTGGGGTGGGCAGATCACCTGAGGTCAGGAGTTCGAGACCAGCCTGGCCAACATGGCGAAACCCGGTCTCTATTAAAAATACAAAAATTAGCTGGGCGTGGAGGTGGGCACCTGTAATCCCAGCTACTCAGGAGGGTGAGGCAGGAGAATTGCTTGAACCCGGGAGGTGGAGGTTGCGGTGGGGGAAAAAAAAAAAACTTGCTAATACAAGTATAACTTTTTAAAAAATTACTAAAGTTATCAATGCTGGGTTTAGTTGACCAAGCACTTCCTTAGGATGAACTAAAGGATGCTTCTCCCATAGGCAAATTGCAGATGGGTTACATCAGTCTTTTAACTATCATTGAAAGTCAATTAATTTGTAAACATTACTGAATAACTGGGCTTATCAATTACGCAAGGGAAACCAAGGAGTAACAGTGGCACAAGGCAAAAAAGCCTTGAAGGAAAAACTTTCTCTATTATTTTCATAGTCAAAGAGGAGAGCCACAATACTACTGGCTATCAACGAGCTATACTGAATTGATAACTAAATTACAAGTTGCTAAGAAATTAGATTTCTTAGCAACAGGCTTAAGCTACTGCTCTCTTCCCTCCTCCCCAATTAGATATAGGCACCACTGTAAACAGCTCATATCTACACACTAAACTGTGACTTAACTGTCAGGATACAGCTGTAGTAGGAGCATCCTTCTTAATCATCTTTTTTTAATTCAAGGAGAATATTCTCCAAGTGTCTGAATAGTTTAGACAATGTGATATATGATTTAAGTCACCCTTACACATACAGCTTCTATACTTGTCTTTGAAGAGGCTGTAATCTTCGAAGAAACTGTAAACCAACATTCCTTTAATAAGCCCCACAGAAAACTGCTTTTCCCTTGAGACAAACTTCCTTGGCAAAAAGTTGAAGTCAATAAATGGCTACCCAAAATGAGAGTCCCACCCCCAAATCACAGGTGGAGATATTATTACACCCGTTTCATAAAACTTTCAAGTCCCTATACTATGCAAAGAGTCTCATAACTGAACACAGGATTCTTCTAACATTTGACAACTTTAGTGTAGAAATTGGTTTCTAGAGTTCCATCTCTTCTTCTGTGCTAGTAGCTGTCTCCAAACTATTATAAAGAGACATCCCTGGTTGCCGAGGTTCCAAGAACAGTTCAGTTCTCTGAGGGAAGGCAGTGCCAGCAGCTGCATGCTTAGCTTGGCTCTCTCCTGTATAGTTCTTAGTATTAGAGGATGGCTTTGGCTTATCAGAAAGGAGTTCAGGGAGGGGTTTCCAGAGAACAAGCTCCATGGAAGGACGGCTCCTAAGACATAAAATACAGACTTTTATCAAAAAATTTTAGGACATGAAAACAAAAGCTATAGGTTGAAAAGCCAACATTACCTAATACCTTAAGGACTGATGGCAGCAAAACAGGAAATTTAGAACACACAAACTGATCTTTACTTTCTTTTTTTTTTTTTTTAAAGAGATGGGGGTCTTGCTGTGTTGTCCAGGGTGGAGTACAGTGGCACAGTCATAGCTCACTGCAGGCTTTAACTCCTGGACTCAAGTAATCTACCCACTTTAGCCTTCCCAGTAATTAGGACTACAGGCACATTACCACCATGCCTGGCTCCAACTGATCTTTAGAAACGCCCCTCAAATACATAACACTGCACACTTCAACATGTATATCTAACCAAATCAAGTGGATGTAATGATGCTGTGATGGGAAGTATCTAAAAATCCAATGTGAAAACATAGAGCCCTTGATTGTTAGAAATTTTTTAAAACTGTGGTTAATATTAGATGTAGGCAGCTAGCTTATACTAAATCATTATAAATGAAAAGGAAACACTGGACAAACATGCTGAAAGTATCTCAGGTGCCTTTTAGCACAGGTACAAAGTATAATGCTTTATGGGTCAGGCATGGTGGCTTGTGCCTGTAATCCTATCACTTTGGGAGGCCGAGCCAGGCAGACGGTTTGAGCCCAGGAGTTTGCAACCAGCCCGGGCAATGTGGTGAACCCTGTCTCTACAAAAAATACAAAAATTAGCTGGGTGCCTGTAGTCCCAGCTACTCGGGAGGCTGAGGTGGGAGGATCACCTGAGCCCGGGAGGTCAAGTCTGTGGTGAACTGTGATCATGCCACACTACACTCCAGCCTGGGTGAGAGTGAGACCCTGTCTCAAAACACAAAACAAAGCAAAACAAAACAAGCTTCACGGTTAAGGCAAAATGACTATGTTATACACACACTGTGGCAGCGGTGGTGTCTGGGCCCAAAGAGGAAGCAAAAAATAAAACAATGAAATACCCCCAAAGGCTAGCTTCTGGAAAACTACCAAAAGCAGAAAGTGCTATGTTTTAGGCTGGAGGGTAACGTGACCAGCTTACTTATGGCTATTTACCCACCCTTAGGGCTGGGTAGTTAATTATAAGCTCAAGATAGGACCCTAATGCAAAACCTCTGTGATAAGACCAAATAGCAGCAGAACTTCTAGCACAAATCATCTCCCCTGTTTACAAAGGTAATAATGCCTCATCTATCTGGCCTCACTGAGACTTGTGTCCTAAGAGGTTTTTTCAGATACCTGAAACTTGCCCTCATTGGGTACCAACTCCATCTAAAGTCTTTCCTAGGCAATACCTAAATGGCACTTTATAACCAACTTCCCTACTATTTTACATAGTTAATAATGACAATTTGAGATCATGGAGGCTTCAGGGACTACAGGATTACAGGGCTGGGCTAATCATTACTCACAGGCCCCAGGCCACTTTACTTTTTAGGTTATTGTGTTTGCTTTCCAGGTTCCTCTCTTGTCCTCACAGTGTAGTCACAGCTCCCTGTTAGGAGTTTTGTTTGTTCTGCTCTCATTTGCTGTTTCTGCTTCTACTCTGATGATCTAGGAAACCAGGTAACTGAGCTCATAAACTGTGTTTAGATTAAAAGCAAAACAGCTCTGCTAAAGGCCTGGAAGGACTATGCTAATGAGCCAAGAATATGAGCTTTGTTTTGCAGTCTTTGCAGTAACTACTTTCACTGATGGGCCACTTTTTTTTTGTTTCCTAGGCCTCAGTGTTGTTCCTGGGTAATTTAGAAAGCTGGGTAAACAGGAGCCTTTGAAATGTGGTTCCTATATCCTATCACAAGAACTTGAGAGAGTGGGCTCTCTTGCCAGTCATCCCATTTCCAAATAGCAGACTACAGTCCATTTTAGGTCTTCAAAGGAACGAAAGAGTAAGTAGGCAAGGCAGCCACTTCCCCATACTTCAAACTTCTGCTTGTAAAGCACTTTGCTCAACCCAATGAACTAGGAAAAAGCCAATCTCCGATTGCCTGGTGATCAGGAGATAAAAAGAGCTGACCAGGACAGGATGGGCAGAATCTAGACACTGGGTTTTCCCTGCAAGATCATAAATAAATAGAAATCAGGTACCAAAACTTACATAGACTCAATCATTTTCTTTGTAAAAACTTCATCAAATTCCCTCTTCAAACCTGTTTTCATGGTATCAGAAAGGACAAGACTGGGGAGATGGTTAACATTTCTGTCAGCTTCAACTTCTTCATCTTCATCAATTATCCTAAATCAATTAAGGCATCAGCAGAAGAAAAAATATTTAGACAAGCTATTATATATTCTAGTATTTAGACAAAATTTTAAAAATACAAAAGGATAAAAGCAGTAAGTAATACAGCAATAGACTAAGCAAAAAATGAGGCTATACCTGAGTATAAAAGGTATACTCAGGCTGGGCGTGGCAGCTCACACCTGTAATCCCAGCACTTTGGGAGGCTGAGGCGGGCAGATAACCTGGGTTAGGATTTGGAGAAGAGCCTGGCCAACATGGTGAAATCCCATCTCTACTAAAAATACAAAAATTTGTCGGGTGTGGTGACACATCCCTGTAATTCAGCTACTCAGGAGGCTGAGGCAGGAGAATCACTTGAACCCAGGAGGTGGAGGTTGCAGTGAACCAAGATCGTGCCATTCTACACCAGCCTGAGCAACAGTGCAAGACTCCGTCTCGAAACAAAAAAAACCTATACTCAGGGGGTTGTTCAACATTTCATTTAACAAAAAAGTTTTGGCCGGGCGCGGTGGCTCAAGCCTGTAATCCCAGCACTTTGGGAGGCCGAGACGGGCGGATCACGAGGTCAGGAGATCGAGACCATCCTGGCTAACACGGTGAAACCCCATCTCTACTAAAAAATACAAAAAAAAAACTAGCCGGGCGAGGTGGCGGGCGCCTGTAGTCCCAGCTACTCAGGAGGCTGAGGCAGGAGAATGGCGTAAACCCGGGAGGTGGAGCTTGCAGTGAGCTGAGATCCGGCCACTGCACCCCAGCCTGGGCGACAGAGCAAGACTCCGTCTCAAAAAAAAAAAAAAAAGTTTTACATATAATCAAATCTGAATGTTTTTCAGAGAATTATCACATAAACCAAAATTAATATTCAGAGACAGTAAGTGAAAACACTTAGCAGTTCTATGAGAATTCACTTTAAAAGCACATACTTCATGGCTGGGCACAGTGCCTCATGCCTGTAATCCCAGCACTTGAGAAGCCGAGATGGGCAGATAACCTGAGGCCAGGAGTTCGAGACCAGCCTGGCCAACATGGTGAAACCCTGTCTTTACTAAAAATACAAAATTAGCCAAGTGTGATGGCAGGCACCTGTAATCCCAGCTACTCAGGAGATTGAGGCAGGAGAATTGCTTGAACCTGGGAGGCGGAGATCGCAATGAGCCAAGATCACACCACTGCACTCCAGCCTAAGCGACACAGCAAGACTCTGTCTCCAAAAATAAAAATAAAAATACAAAAATAATTAGCCAGGTGTGGTGGCAGACACCTGTAATCCCAGTTACTCAGGAGGCTGAGGCAAGTGAATTGCTTGAACCTGGGAGGCAGAGGTTGCAGTGAGCTGAGATGGTGTCATTGCACTCCAGCCTGGGCGACAGAGCGAGATTGTTTAAAAAAAAAAAAAAAAGGCTACAGTATACTGGCCCAGCACAGTAGCTCACGCCTGTAATCCCAGCACTTTGGGAGGCTGAGGCAGGCGGCTTGCTTGAGCCCAAGAATGCATGACCAGCTTGGGCAACATGGTGAAATCCCGTCTCTATAAAAGACACAAAGATTAGCCAGGGGTGGCGGTGCATGCTTGCAGTCCCAGCTACTCAGGAGGCTGAGGGGGGCAGATGTGTTGAGCCTGAAAGGTCAAGACTGCAGTGAGCCACTGCACTCCAACCTGGGTGACAAAGCAAGACCCTGTCTCAATTTAAAAAAAAAAGGGGGGGGGGGGCGGGTTGGCTCATGCCTGTAATCCCAGCACTTTGGGAGGCTGAGACAGGTGGATCACCTGAGGTTATGAGTTCGAGACCAGCCTGACCAACATGGAGAAACCCTGTCTCTACTAAAAATACAAAATTAGCTGGGCTTGGTGGCGCATGGCTGTAATCCCAGCTACTCGGGAGGCTGGGGCAGGAGAATCGCTTGAACCCAGGAGGCGGAGGTTGCACTGAGCCAAGATGGTGCCATTGCACTCCAGCCTAGGCAACAAGAGCAAAACTCCATCTAAAAAACAAAACAAAACAAAAAAACAAAACAAAAAAAACCATATGCTTTGAATTCTCTGACTTACAGTCTTTCTGAGAGGTTAAGGATCAAGGTATCACCAAATGATAAACAGAATTAGCTTATATGAGAAGAGATATTACAAGGAAACAGCAAAAAACCAGCTATATACACTGCCCAGTTACCTGTCCTCAATCTCCTGAAGCTTCCTTCGGGCAACTTCACACTGTGGTTCTCCAGTTGTCTGATCCATTTCTTCACAAATAACATCTAATATCCCAGGTACGGAAAGGCCACTAATGCAGGGATTTACTCCATGCCCCTCTACATCCTGATGTGCACAAAGAATCCAGTCATTAGGACCAGCACAGAGCTCTGCTTCAGTTATCCTTTTCTTTCTTACTGGACAACTGAAAAACAGAAAAAAAATTCAATGAAAATCCCAACTAATATAAATGAAACGTTTATCATTCCTATCTCCAATCAAATTTTTATATTTAAAAAACTAACTTTTTTGACAGTGTGTGATTACAAGATGGAAAATACTGCATTTTTTTTCCTGCTATTCTCACAGCCACACTGAACTGCTTTCTTCTACTGCTCTTTGCCAAATAAAGATGCACCTGCAAGATTTTGCCTGTTCAGACAGTTAAGTGTTCAATGTGGGACCTTAAAGTCATTCCTGCTTATTTGGCTCTGGAAAGGGCAAGTGGGAAGTAAAGAAACCAAAAGTTGGCTGGGCGTGGTGGCTCACACCTGTAATACCAGCACTTGGAGTGGCTGAGGTAGGAGGATCACCTGAGCCTACAGTTCAAGACCAGCTTGGGCAATATAGTGAGACACTAATTCAAACCATGAATGAATGAATGAATGAATGAATGAAACAAAGAAACCAAAAGTCAGCAATTCAGCGTATTTTGTCATACTGCTACTGCTCCATCAAACATATAGGGAGATGGTCTGGCAGCCATTCTATATTCCCTTAGGGCAAAAATGTACATCTCATGAGGTTTGTTCAAAGTATTAATATTACAGGTGTGGGGGACAGCATTAATTTCTTGGTCCTCTTCAAAATGTCAGAGGCTCTATCAGTGTCCAACCAATAGTGGGGTCCAATTTTCTCCCACTTTGCAACATAATGTCTTCACATCCTAAACAAATTCGTACTTCATAGAAACTTAAGAATTCATCAAATCCTTTTTTTTTTTATTTGGAAACTAGGACCTAGAAAAACTAACCTGGCTTCTCCAAAGTGTCACAGTAAAGTAATGAGTTGCATCTTGAGGAAAAAGCAGAATAAGGCAAGTGTGGTGGTGTGTGCCTACAGTCCCAGCTACTTGGGAAGCTGCGGAAGGAGATCACTTGAGCCCAGTGTCTGAGACCAGCCTGAGCAACACAGTGAGAGAGTCCACATCCCCAAAAAGCAAAATAAATCTAAAGGGAACAGGTAATTTCCCCACACAATCTAACAATTCCACTATAAAATGCAAATGAGTTTAACAGCTGGGTTCTGCACTCTGACCTCCAACAACATGATTTAGGCTAAGTTATTTCATGCCTGTAGGTTCACTTTCTAAATAGAGATCGATGATAATTAAGTCCCAAAGATAATATGATAGCACACTTCTGGGCATTAGACATCCAAATGTCTCATCCCACCTCCTCCCAAGGCCTCAACTTCTCCACTTGTAAATTAAAGATGGTTAACTTTTTAAATCAATAGTTTCTATACTTTAAACTTTTTATTTATTTAGGCATCTATAATAACATCTTAAGAGAGAACCCCAAAAGATAAAAGCAAAAAGTTTCCTGTGTTATCCACAGTAATCCCAAGGCAATAAGGAACAGAAATATTTTCTGGTCAGTGGGTCTCACTGCAACCTCCACCTCCTGGGTTCAAGCAATTCTCCTGCCTCGGCCTCCAAGTAGCTGGGACTACATGCACGTACCACCACGCCCAAATGATTTTTGTATTTTTAGTAGAGAAGAGGTTTCATCATGTTGGCCCAGCTGGTCTCAAACTACTGATCTGAGGTGATCTGCCTGACTCGGCCTCCCAAAGTGCTAGGATTACAGGCATAAGTCACTGCGCCGGACCCAGTGATTTTTAAACTAAGGGAACTTTCAAATCTAATGTTTTATGAATCTACGTATCAACAAGTTTAGAAAATCCAAAGTGTCCAATGGCAGAAAAAAATCATACACAAAATTAAAAGACAAAGGATAAATTTGAAGAAAACAAGTACAACACACATAAACCCCTAACTTCCTTAATAAAGATTTCCTGGCAGGAAGTGGTGGCTCACACCTATAATCCCAACACTTTGGGAGGCCTAGGTGAGTGAATCACAAGGTCAGGAGATAGAGACCATCCTGGCTAACAGGGTGAAACCTGTCTTTACTAAAAATGCAAAAAATTAGCCAGGCATGGTGGCATGCACCTGTAATCCCAGCTACTCCGGAGGCTGAGACAGAAGAATCACTTGAACCCAGGAGGCGGAGGTTGCTACAGTGAACCCAGATCATGCTACTGTATTCCAACCTGGGCAACAGAGTGAGGATCCGTCTCAAAAAGAAAAAAAAAATTCCTATAAATGAGTAAGAAAAAGATCAATAAGCCAATAGAAAATATGCATAAACAGCCAGGCGCAGTGGCTTGCGCCTGTAATCCCAGAGCTTTGGGAGGCCCAGGCGGGTGAATCATGAGGTCAAGAGATCAAGACCACCCTGGCCAACATGGTGAAACCCCGTCTCTACTAAAAATACAAAAATAAGGTGGGCCTGGTGGTGCACGACTGTAGTTCCAGCAACTTGGGAGGATAAGGCAGGAGAATCACTTGAGCCTGGGCGGGAGAGGTTGCAGTAAGCCAAGATCACAGCTCTGCACTCCAGCCTGGCGGCAGAGTGAGAGTCCATCTCAAAAAAAAAAAAAAAAGAAAAAAAAGAAAAGAAAAGATGTTCAATATCACTTATAATTAACAAATATAAAGTAAAACAACAATCTAAACTTCTTTAACCTTTTTAACTATGAAATCCTACACACGTAAAATTACATCAAACATACAGCTTAACAAATAATTACAAAACAAACAATAATGACAATGTAATTTAAGACACAGAATAGGCCAGGCACAGTGGCTCATGCTTGTAATTCCAGCACTTTGGGAGGCCGAGGCGAGCAGATCACAAGGTCAGGAGATCGAGACCATCTTGGCTAACATGGTGAAACCCCGTCTCTACCAAAAATACAAAAAATTATCACACACCTGTAGTCCCAGCTACACGGGAGGCTGAGGCAGGAGAATCACTTGAACCTGGGAGGCAGAGGTTGTGCCGAGGGAGCCGAGATTGTGCCAATGCACTCCAGCCTGGGCAACAGAGCGAGACACCATCTCAAAAAAAAAAAAAAGGCTACAGTATACTGGTCTGGCACAGTAGCTCACGCCTGTAATCCCAGCACTTTGGGAGGCCGAGGCAGGCAGATCACTTGAGGTCAGGAGTTTGAGACCAGCTTGGCCAACATGGCACAACCCTTTCTCTATTAAAAATACAAAAAATTGGCCGGGCGCAGTGGCTCATGCCTGTAATCCCAGCACTCTGGGAGGCCAAGGCAAGAGGATCATCTGAGGTCGGGAGTTCCAGACCAGCCTGATCAACATGGAGAAACCTTGTCTCTACTGAAAATACAAAATTAGGCTGGGCGCGGTGGCTCAAGCCTGTAATCCCAGCACTTTGGGAGGCCGAGACGGGCGGATCACGAGGTCAGGAGATCGAGACCATCCTGGCTAACACGGTGAAACCCCGTCTCTACTAAAAAATACAAAAAACTAGCCGGGCGAGGTGGCAGGCGCCTGTAGTCCCAGCTACTCGGGAGGCTGAGGCCGGAGAATGGCGTGAACCCGGGAGGCGGAGCTTGCAGTGAGCTGAGATCCGGCCACTGCACTCCAGCCTGGGCTACAGAGCGAGACTCCATCTCAAAAAAAAAAAAAAAAAAAAAAAAAAAATTAGCCAGGCAAGGCGGCACATGCCTGTAATCCCAACTATTTAGGAGGTACAGCCGGAGAACCACTTGAAGCTGGGAGGCAGAGGTTGTGCTGAGTGGAGATTGTGCCATTGCACTCCAGCCTGGACAACAAGAGTGAAACTCCGTCTCAAAAAAAAAAAAATTAGCTGGGCGTAGTGGTATGCTCCTGTAATCCCAGCTACTTGAGGCTGAGGCAGGAGAATCGCTTGAACCTGGGAGATAGAGGAGGCAGTGAGCTGAGCCTGTGCCACTGCACTCTAGCCTGAGCAACAAAGTAACTGGGGAAAAAAACAAAAGAAAAGATATAGAATACAGCCAGCATCCCAAAATGGTAATCTAGTCTTGCTCTGTTGCCTAAAATGGAGTGCAGTGGCACAATCTTGGCTCACTGTAACCTCTGCCTTCTCCTCCTGCCTCAGCCTCTGGGGTGTCTGGGATTACAGGCACGCACCACCACACCAGCTATTTTTTTGTATTTTAGTAGAGACAGGGTTTCGCCATGTTAGCCAGGCTGGTCTCAAACTCTCGGGCTCAAGAAATCCACCTATCCTGGCCTCCCCAAGTGCTGGGATTACAGACATGAGGCACTACGCTGGATGCCAAATCAGGACTTTAATGTGGATGCCTAATGATCCTAATGGTCCCAATTTACACTCCTACCCATGTTTAAGAGTTCCTGGTGCTTCACATGCATCCCAATATCTGGAGGTAGAGTGGCATCTCATTGTGGCTTTAATACGCATTTCCCTAAAGATAATGAGGTTGAACACTTTTTTATTTGGTTGTTCTTGGATATTATCTTTGAGAAATCTTTTTACTTCTTATTCTTTTTTTGAGACAGTCTCACTTTGTTACCCAGGCTGGAGTGCAGTGGCACAATGTCGGCTCACTGCAACCTCTTCTGCCCAAGTTCAAGCGATTCTCCTGCCTCAGCCTCCCGAGTAGCTGGGATTACAGGCACCTGCCACCACACCTGACTAATTTTTGTATTTTTAGTACAGACCGGGTTTCATCATATTGGTCACGCTAGTCTTGAACTCCTGACCTCGTGATCCACCTGCCTCGGCTTCCCAAAGTGATGGGATTACAGGAGTGAGCCACCGCGCCTGGCCTTACTTCTTTTTCTATTAGACTGCCTGTTTATGAGATGTAATTTTTCATGTATTAGTTAGGCAGCAATCCCAAAGTTTAAAAATACACTTGTGTTGAGAAGATGTTAATGGGCATATAAATTGGCAAAAACTCACATTCGAACTTTAAAATGCACACACTTTAAGACCCAGCAATTCCGCATCAAGGAAGCCATTCATATACTTCCAAACATATACAAAGAACTTCAAAAGAATGGTCAGGGTAGATTTGTAATAGCAAAAGATTAGAAAATAACTTAGAAATCCATCAATAGGAAATTGGTTAATTATCTATACCAAGTCCCACAATAGAATTCCACACAACTGGCCAGGCGCGGTGGCTCACGCCTGTAATCCCAGCACTTTGGGAGGCCGAGACGGGCGGATCACAAGGTCAGGAGATCGAGACCATCCTGGCTAACACGGTGAAACCCCGTCTCTACTAAAAATACAAAAAATTAGCTGGGCGTGGTAGCGGGCGCCTGTAGTCCCAGCTACTCGGGAGGCTGAGGCAGGAGAATGGCGTGAACCCAGGAGGTGGAGCTTGCAGTGAGCCGAGATCACGCCACTGCGCTCCAGCCTGGGTGACAGAGCAAAGACTCCGTCTCAAAAAAAAAAAAAAAAAAAATTCCACACAACTATTTTTTTTTTGTTTTTTGAGACGGAGTCTCACTCTATTGCCCAGGCTGGAGTGCAACGGCGTGATCTTGGCTTACTGCAACCTCTGCCTTCCGGGTTCAAGCGATTCTCCTGCCTCAGCCACCTGAGTAGCTGGGATTACACGCACACACCACTACCCACAGCTAAATTTTGTATTTTAGTACAGACAGGGTTTCATCATGTCGGCCAGGCTGGTCTCAAACTCCTAACCACCTGATTTGCCCTTCTCAGCCTCCCAAAGTGCTGGGATTACAGTGTGAGCCACCACGCCTGGCTTCCACTCAACTATTTAAAGAGAAATTATGTAAACCTCTATGTGTTGATATGGAACAAGCTACAGAAGAGTAAAATGAAAAGATCAATGTGTTGTACAGTGTGAACCATATCTTCCTACGAATGTAAAAAAATAGCCACTGCACTCCAGCCTGAGTGACAGAATCAGACCCTGTCTCAAACAAAAAAAAAAAAAAGAAAGAAAAAGACTTGAAAACTTGGTAAATTTTTAGATTATCGTCTAAAGGAGACACAGAAAAAGGGTAACGGTTATCTCTGGTGGGGAAAACTAGGGGTGTGGAGTAAAAGACTTGAATACAGTCTGGTGTGACAGTTCACACCTGTAATCACAGAGCTGGGAGGATTGCTTGAGGCCAAAAGTTCATGACCAGACTGGTCAACATAGTGAGACACCATCTCTACAAAAATTTTTTTTAAAAATTAGCTCAGCGTGGTGACAAGTCTGTAGTCTCAGCTATTCAGGAGGCTAAAGCTGAAGGATCATTTTGAGCCCAAGGAGTTTGATGCTGCAGTGAGCTGGGATAACACAACTGCACTCCAGCTTGGGTGACAGAGACCCTGACTTTAAAAAAAAAAAAAAAAAAAAAAAAAAAAGACTTTTCAGGCTGGGGCGGCTCAGGCCTTAATCCCAGCACTTTGGGAGGCCGAGGCGGGCGGATCACGAAGTCAGAAAATCGAGACCCTCCTGGCTAACACGGTGAAACCCCGTCTCTACTAAAAAAACAACTACTAAAAAAACAAACAAACAAATACAAAAAAATAGCCAGGAGTGGTGGCGGGCGCCTGTAGTCCCAGCTACTAGGGAGGTTGAGGCAGGAGAATGGGATGAACCTGGGAGACGGAGTTTACATTGAGCCGACATCAGCCTGGGAGACTCCGTCTCAAAAAAAAAAACAAAACAACTTTTCAATATGTACTTTTTAAATTATTTTACTTTGTGCATGTAACATTAACATGGCTCAAAATCCAAACATTACAATTTGTTACAGAGCGAAAAGTTTCCCTCTGACCTGCCACTGTTACTTTCTCTAAAAGACAACCAGTGTCACTAATTCCTGTGTCTCTTTCCAGAAACACTCATCTAATGTTTCACCTTTTCACTTAAACAAGTAATTTAGACTACAACATGGGTTCAATTAACGGTGACCATAGAGTGAATAAACAACCACTGAAACTTACTCATCATCCTCCTCCTCTCGCTTGTGTTTCTTTTTACAGTGAACAGAAACACTGTTGGAACAAACAAAAATCAGTCAATTCAGAAATGTACTTGAGCTTGTGCTTTCAGGATCCTCTTTCTTGCTCCAATAATCTTCCTCATCCCCACACACCAAACGTCCCTTTCTGAGCCTAGTGGGATGGGTACAAATCACAGGTCAGTCGGGTAACGGTGGGTTGCCCCGAAATAACTGGGCACTGAAATCGCAACTTGTCGTTTTGTCAAGGTGGAAGACCAAACCAGGGAAAACGTCCTCGGGGAAGGCTCTGTTCTAAACACTTTATTTGCATAATCTCACTAAGAGGACCCGTTTCTGTCCCATGCTTGGCATACTTTGCAGATGAGACACTGAAAGTTGTCACTAACAGCGGCCGCGCCAAGGGGGCACCCAGACCGAGTCGCCCAGGTTCCAACTGGAAGTCTCACTTCTCGGGGACACAGTCGGGCCGAGGTTCGGACCGGACTCCTGGGCTGTGCGACCCCAGGCGACTTACAGTTAACGTCTCTGGGGATCAGTTTCTTCATCTGTAAACTGGGCTGCGAAGCTCCCGCGGAGGGCCGTGGGGAGGGAAAGTCAAGATGCCCCGGCGCGGAGCCCGCGCCCCTGCCCGTGCCCGCCGCGAGGGGCGCCCAGCCTGCCCGCCCGCCCTGAGCCCGACGGGCTCCTCACCGTCCGCGCGCCGCACTCCCGGCGGGGATGCTAGGGACTGCGCGGGGTCCCGACCGCGGGGCCAAGTCGGCGCCGTCAGCCCCTGGCGGGAAGGCCCGGCCAGGGAAGGCCGGCTGCGGCGGCGGCTGCAGGAAGTCCGAGCTGCCGCTCAGAGGGAGGCCGCCGAAGGGCCGGCCGAGCGTAGCCATAGCCGGCGAGACTAGGAAGCTGCGACGGCGGCCTCGGCCGCCCGCGTCCCCAGGCCCGGCAGCTGCAGCCACAGCGACTGCCGAAAGGCGCCAGCCTCCGATCCCGCTCTCGACCCCACGTCACGCCTTCTAGAACCCTCCACCTCGGGCCGCTCAGGGGCATGCCGGGATTTGTTGTGTGTAGAGGGCCGCTGCCGCGAGGGATGCCGGGATTTGCAGTCCTTCCAGACTACAAACAAAATGGCTGTCTCTCGACCTCTTAGCCGGGGCTATGTGTTGATATGGAACAAGCTACAGAAGAGTAAAATGAAAAGATCAATGTGTTGCACAGTGTGAACCATATCTTCCTACGAATGTAAAAACAGGGTGGCTCTGGCTGACCAAGAGTATGACCTAGGTTCAAATCCTCACTCCGCAAGTTTCGTACCTCAGTTTCCACAGTAGTAAAATGAGATAATAATAGTACATATAATCATGGAGTTGATGTGTGGAGTACATGAATTTAAACATCTAGAGCCAGGGCTGGGCGGTGGCTCAGTCCTGTAATCCCAGCAATTTGGAAGGTGGAGGCAGGAGGATCTTTTGAGTCTGGGAGACCCTGTCTCAAAACAAAAACAATCTAGAGCCCTTAGAGCAGTGCCTGACGTACAATACACACTCATTAAGTATCAGTTATTAATATAAGTGAATCAATAAAAATGTAACAATTTTAATACAAATGAAGTTGGTGGTGCCTTAGAACAGCATGGAAGATAAGTAAAAACCTCATTTGCTGGCTGGGTGCGGTGACTCAAGTCTGTAATCTTATCACTTTGGGAGGCCAAGGTGGGCGAATCACTTGAGGTCAGGAGTTCAAGACCAGTCTGGCCTACATGGTGAAATCCCGTCTCTACCAAAAATATAAAAAATTAGCCAGCTGTGGTGGTCTGTGCCTGTAATCCCATCTACTCGGGAGGCTGAGGCAGGAGAATCACTTGAACCCGGCAGGCGGAGGTTGCAGTGAGCCGAGATCGCACCACTGTACTCCAGCCTGGGTAACAGAGTGAGACTCCATCTCAAATGGCTAGACCCTATCTCAACAACAAAAAAATAAAAATTAGTCAAGCGTAGTGGTGCATGCCTGTAGTCCCAGCTACTCGGGGGGCTGAGGTGAGAGGATTGCTTGAGCCCGTGAGTTTGAGGTTCCGGTGAGCTATAATTACACCACTGCACTCCAGCCTGAGTGACAGAGCACGACTTTGTCTCAAAAAAAAAAAGTAAATCAGGACTTAAACAAAAACAAAAGCCTCAGAGCACTTGTGAGAGGTATTGGCAAGCCTTCCAGTCTCTTTGGGGCATTCAAAGGCAGCATCTCCTCCCTGGGCTTGGCAGATGGTCAACTCCAATCACTGATTATGCACTGTTTTTTCCATCTCGCAACAGCACCACCATCCAATCTAAATTGCTTATGCCAATCTCAATGCCCTTCAGCCAAAGCACACACCTGTACATAACTGAACAAAGAAAGATTTATCCACTCATTGCGGTGAGGAAGTGTCTCCCTAAGAAGGTGTTACAAAGGCTTTTTATAGGATTTGGGGTTGTGTTAGATGATTTGAGGGAAGGTTTAAAAAAACAGCTTTTGGCCGGACGCAGTGGCTCATGCGTATAATCCCAGCACTTTGGGAGGCCGAGGCGGGCGGATCACGAGGTCAGAAGATCGAGACGATCCTGACTAACACGGTGAAACCCCCTCTCTACTAAAAATACAAAAAATTAGCCGGGCGTGGTGGCAGGCGCCTGTAGTCCCAGTTACTCGCAAGGCTGAGGCAGGAAAATAGCGTGAACACGGGAGGCGGAGCTTGCCGTAAGCGGAGATCAGGCCACTGCACTCCAGCTGGGGCTACAGAGCGAGACTCCGTCTCAAAACAAACAAGCAAACAAAAAAACAGCTTTTCGACTGGGTGCGGTGGCTCACACCTGTAATCCCAGCACTTTGGGAGGCCAAGGCGTTCGGATCACAAGGTCAGGAGTTCGAGACCAGCCTGGTCAATTTAGTGAAATCCTGTCTCTACTAAAAATACAAAAATTAGCCAGGCGTGGTTGTGGGCGCCTGTAGTTCCGGTTACTCAGAAGGCTGAGGCAGTAGAATCGCTTGAGCCCGGGAGGCAGAGGTTGCAGTGAGCCGAGATTTGAGATCGTGCCATTGCACTCCAGCCTGGGCGATAGGGCAAGAGAAAGAAAAGGTAAAAGACAAGAAACAAAACAGCTTTGCCTGGAATTAATCCTGTCAGGAAGTGGGAATAAATTTGTGATTGGGTGTCTTTTTTTTTTTTTTTTTTTGAGACAGGTTCTCATCTGTTGCCCAGACTGGAGTGCAGTGGTGCGATCTTGGCTCACTGCAGCCTCTCCCTCCTGGGTTCAAGCAGTTCTCATGCCTCAGCCTGCCGAGTAGCTGGGATTACAGTCATGTGCCACCATACCTGGCTAATTTTTCTGTTTTTAGTAGAGACGGGTTTCACCACGTTGGCCAGACTGGTCTCAAACTCCTGACCTCAAGTGATCTGCCCACCTCAGCCTCCCAAAGTGCTGGGATTACAGACATCGACCACCCGCCCCCGGCTGTGATTCTTTTCTAGAAGGTGTGAGGAATGAAGGAAAGCTGAACCTGTAATTGGTAAAGCAGCAACAGTCCTTCATATCAGTTAGGGTAGGGTGATATTTGGCCATTTTTGTGATTTGGACAATGTTTATGTTTTTGTCTGTGTTTGGATATGATTAAGTGAACTTGTTTTTATCTTCATCCATGAGGTCACAGAGTAGCCTTGTTCGATGATATTCTGTGAAAATTTTATGTGTAACAAGAGGACACCAAGGTCTAACAGTATTGTGCCCGGAATTTATTCTTTCCGGTGGGTTCTTGGTCTCGGCGACTTCAAAAATGAAGCCGCGGATCTTCGCGGCGAGTGTTAGAGCTCTTAAAGATGATGTGTCTGTAGTTCGTTCCTTCACGTGTTAAGACGTGTCCGGAGTTTCTTCCTTCAGGTAGCTTCGTGGTCTCACTGACTTCAGAAGTGAAGCTGCAGACTTTCACAGTGAGTGTTACAGCTCTTAAAGGTGGCGAGTCCAGAGTTGTTTGTTCTGCCCGCCCAGTGGGTTTGTGATCTCGCTGACTTCAGGAATGAAGCAGCAGACCCTCGCGGTGAGTGTTACAGCTCACAAAGGCAGTGTAGACCCAGAGTGGGCAGCAGCAAAATTTATTGTGAAAAGCGAAGGAACAAATCTTCCACAGCCTGGAAGAGAACCCAAAGGGATTGGCGCTGCTGGCTGGAGTGGCCAGCTTTTATTCCCTTATTTGGTCTTGCCTGCATCCTGCTGATTGGTCCATTTTACAGAGTGTTGATTGGTGCATTTTTACAGAGTGCTGATTGGTGCATTTACAATCCTTTCGCTAGACACAAAAGTTCTCCAAGTCCTCACCGGACCCAGAAGCTCCGCTGGCTTCACCTGTAAGTATCAAGCCAGTTTCCTCTGTCAGAAGATACTTTTCTCTTTCTGACCAAAAACCAAGGCATCACCATTGATGCCTCTCTCTTGTTAACACCCATATCTAGTCAGTTAGCAAGTTCTATGGACTTTACTTGCAAAATGCTTCCAGATTCTCCCCATTCTTCTCCAACTCTACTGCCACTGTGATGATCCAAGAAAAAACTAATGAACCCCCTTTGCCAATATAATGGATTAGGTTTCAGTTTTCTTAATGCAATTTACAATTCAATTTTGTGTTCTTAAAGTAATATTCTGCTTAACTGGATATAAAATATACTCTCCTGGGCAATTTCTACAAATGGCCACCTCATTCCTCACCTTAAAAAATATCCTTTTTTCCAGCCTTGGCTCCCAAAGAGTTTTGTTGACTCTGAGGTTTAGAAAAAAAAAAAAGGGAAAAATATTTTTCCAGGTTGGGTGTGGTGGCTCACATCTGAAATCCCAGCACTTTGAGAGGCTGAGGTGGCTTGAAGCCAGAAGTTCAAGACAAGTCTAGGCGATACAGCAAGACCCAGTCACTGAAAAAAATAAAACCTAAAAAAATAGCCAGGCATGATGGTGCATGCCTGTTGTCCTAGCTACTCCCGAGGCTGAGACAGGGGGATTGCTTGAGCCCAGCAGTTCAAGGTTGCAGGGCGCCATGATCATGCCACTGTACCTAAGCCTGGGTGAGACAGCAAAGCTCTGGCTCAAAAAAAAACAAAAGCAAAACTTCCAGATGATCCTAGGTATAAATATAAATATATATTTATAAAAAGAGAGTCATGGCTGGGCACGGTGGCTCATGCCTGTAATCCCAGCACTTTGGGAAGTCGAGGTGGATGGATCACCTGGGGTCAGGAGTTCACGACCAGCCTGGCCAACATGGTGAAACCCTGTGTCTACTAAAAATACAAAACTTGGCCAGGCGCGGTGGCTCACACCTGTAATCCCAGCACTTTGGGAGGCCGAGGCAGGCGGATCACAAGGTCAGGAGATCGAGACCATCCTGGCTAACACAGTGAAACCCCATCTCTACTAAAAATACAAAAGATTAGCCGGGCATGGTGACGGGCACCTGTAGTCCCAGCAACTCAGAAGGCTGAGGCAGGAGAACAACGTGAACCTGGGAGGCAGGGCTTGCAGTGAACTGAGATCGCGCCACTGCACTCCAGCCTGGGCAATAGAGCAAGACTCCGTCTAAAAAAACAAAAAAATTAGCCAGATGTGGTGGCGGGTACCTGTAATCCCAGCTCCTTGGGAGGCTGAGGCAGGAGACTCACTTGAACCCAGGAGGCAGGGGTTGCAGTGAGCCAAGATCGTGCCATTGCACTCCAGCCCGAGCAAGGAGAGATTCCGTCTCAAAAAATAAAAATAGGCCGGACGCGGTGGCTCAAGCCTGTAATCCCAGCACTTTGGGAGGCCAAGATGGGTGAATCACGAGGTCAGGAGATCGAGACCATCCTGGCTAACACGGTGAAACCCCATCTCCACTAAAAAAATACAAAAAACTAGCCGGGCGAGGTGGCCGGCGCCTGTAGTCCCAGCTACTCGGGAGGCTGAGGCAGGAGAATGGCATAAACCCGGGAGGCGGAGCTTGCAGTGAGCTGAGATCCGGCCACTGCACTCCAGCCTGGGCAACAGAGCGAGACTCTGTCTCAAAAAAAAAAAAAATAATAATAATAATAATAAAAATAAAAATAATAATAAATAAATAAAAATAAGATAGTTATACTCCGTATTATTCTGAAACTTGCTTTTCTATCTATTTCTTGAACATCTAAATTCATTCCTTCTTTTTTCAAAGCATATGGCAGAAAGAGAAGGAGAGAGGGAAGGAAGGAGAGATGGAGAGAGGAGGGAGAGAGAATGAGAGTGAGAGCCAGAGAACCAGAGAGAGAGAGAAGAGAGGGAGCATGGGATGTGGTGTAGAGACACCTTTGGCAGGCCCCAGCCCTGAGCTCCTGGGAGGGGAGGCACACACAGCCATTCTTTTCATTCTTTAATCTACTAGATATATATCTATATATACATATAGATATATTTTTGATATGGAGTCTCACTCTGTCACCTAGGCTGGAGTGCAGTGGCGCGATCTCCACTCATTGCAACCTCTATCTCTGGGGTTCAAGCGATTCTCCTGCCTCAGCCTCCCCAGTAGCTGGGACTACAGGTGCCTGCCCCCATGCCTGGTTAATTTTTATATTTTTAGTAGAGACAGAGTTTCACCATGTTGGCCAGGCTGGTCTTGAACTCCCGATTTCAGGTGATCCGACCGCCTTGGCCTCCCAAAGTGCTGGGATTACAGGCATCAGCCACCATACCCGGTCATAATTCACAATTCTATACTAAGTTATACCCCTTGTCAGGCAATGTACTAAAATTAATAATTTATTAGGTGCTTTCTATTTTCAGGTGCTCTTTACTCAGATTAAGTCAAGTATTCCTCACAGCTCTGTGAATTGGATGATTTTCCTACTCCCATTCTACAGATAAGGAAATTGAGGCAAGTTATAGTCCCCAATTCCCTCAGCTATATGTGAACTAGCCAGTGCCCAACCTCAGATCTGAGACCCTAGATCCTGCCCTAAACTTGTAGGGTCTGCTTATCTCACTGAATTCTGTGAAAGAAAGGGCTTTGGGGAATCAATCTGAAAGCCTCACTACAGTGTGTCTGAGACCTTGGAGCTTAAGACCCCAGAAGCATAAGTCAGAGGATTATAGTTAGTTGTCTCCTCCATTACCCTGGGGAGAGCAGCTACAGAATTTGACAGTGGCCCCTAAGAGCCCCTCCTCTTATTTTTATTTTTTCTTTTTTTGAGACAGAGTCTCACTCTGTCACCCAGGCTGGAGTGCAGTGGTGCTCACTGCAACCTCCACCTCCCGGGTTGAAGCAATTCTCCTGCGTCAGCCTCCTGAGTAGCTGGGACTGCAGGTGTACACCACCATGCCTGGCCAATTTTTTTTTTTTTTTGAGACGAAGTTTCACTCTTGTAGCCCAGGCTGGAGTGCAATGGCCCAATCTCAGCTCACTGCAACCTCCGCTTCCCGGGTTCAAGTGATTCTCCTGCCTCAGCCTCCCGAGTAGCTGGGATTACAGGCATGTGCCACCACAGCTGGCTAATTTTTTGTCTTTTTAGGAGAGATGGGGTTTCACCATGTTGCTCAGGTTGGTCTCGAACTTCTGACCTCAAGTGATCCACTTGCCTCGGCCTCTTTAAGTGCTGGGATTACAGGCATAAGCCACTGCACCTGGCCAAATTTTTGTATTTTTAGGAGAGATAGGGTTTTGTCATATTGGCCAGGCTGGTCTTAAACTCCTGACCTCAAGTGATCCACCTGCCTTGGCCTTCCAAAGTGCTGGGATTACAGGTATGAGCCACTGCACCTGGACCCATCTTTTTCTTAGTGACTGTCCAACCCTGCCTCTTTGATGTTACTTCCAGTGCACCTCTCATAGGGTTGGTGGGTCAGAGACATACAGACACTTAGACAATCCTTTCATGACTACTTTTTCCTTGGTGGTTAATCTCAACTGTTCCCCCCTACCTTTTTTTTAAACAATGTTTTCTGGTTATAAAATGAACACAGCTTCTTAGTTAGTGGTGGGGCTGATAAAAGTACAGAAAAGCAAATAAAAGTCACTTAATACCATCCAGAAGGAAACTCCATTATGACTATCCTGGGCAGTTGAGGCTGCAGTGAGCTGTGACTGCAACACTGCACTCCAGCTTGAGCAACAGAGGAAGACCTTGTCTCAAAAAAAAAAAAAAAAAAAAAAGCTGGGGCCGGCGGGAGGGGAATGAGTAATTTGCCTACATAATAGTTACTAATTGATGGAACTTAAGAAACAAACTTAGCGGCCAGGCACGTTGGCTCATGCCTGTAATCCCAGCACTTTGGGAAGCTGAGGCAGGCAGATCACCTTAGGTCAGGAGTATAAGACCAGCCTGGCCAACATAGTGAAACCCTGTCTGTATCAAAAAATACAAAAATAAGTTGGGCATGGTGGCGCATGCCTGTAGTCCCAGCTACTTAGGAGGCTGAGGCAGGAGAATCACTTGAACCCAGGAGGCAGAGGTTGCAGGGCGCTGAGTTCGTGCCACTGTACTGCAACCTGGGTGATGGAGCAAGACTCCATCTGAAAAAAAGAAACAATCTTAGCAAGCGAGTTAGGTAAATAATACCAGAGTACTAGGCTTTATCCCCTCTGAAAGAAACAAATGATACCAAACTGTTCATGGCAATGATCCATGAGGGGTGGGGGTTGTCAGAAGTTATCACCTCAAGTGATCTGCACTCCTCAGCCTCCTAAAGGCTGGGATTACAGGTGTGAGCCACCGTGCCCGGCCAACCCCTTGGTATTGCGTCTATCTATGCTTCCTTACAGACAACAGTTTCACATGTGTTGTCACAACTTGTTGCTGGGGGAATTATGTGCTTCTGATGTGACTCCACTGGAAGAAGACCCTTGGAAGCTTGCATCCGATTTCTATCAGACTTTGTGCCAGGAGCCTTTTCCTTGTGTTGATTTCATTTTGTATACTTTTGTTATAATAAGTTATAGCCATGAGTAGGACCATATACTGAATCCTGTGAGATCTCCTGGCAAATCATCAGAACTCCGGTGGTTTGCAGGACACCTGACGTAGTTTCTTTCTGCTTGTCTGGATTTTATTCCTCCTTTTCCCTTCTTCAGTTACCACACCTGGAAATGATCCCTCCCTAGAACCAGTGAAGCTGTTTGCACAGGCTTTGGAAATAGGGACTCCTAACAAATCTTACCTCTCCGTGGCATGGCATAGACCCTGGTAAATGGCACCTCTCATTATGAATTGCTTAACCCCATTGACTGGTACTTAATCTTGGTGAGTTCAGCCCTTTAAGAGCACATGCTTTGCAGATAGATAGGTTTAAATACTCTTACTTTTGTTTTTCTATTTTTGTTACATTAAAAAAAATATTGAGACGTGGCTGGGCATGGTGGCTAACACCTGTAATTCCAGCACTTTGGGAGGCTGAGGCAGGCGGATGGCTTGAGACCAGGTGTTCGAGACCAGCCTGTGCAACATGGAGAAACCCCATCTCTACTAAAAATACAAAAATTAGCTGGGCGTGGTGGTGAGTGCCTATAATCCCAGCTACTTGGGAGACTGAGGCAGGAGAATCGCTTGAACCTGGGAGGCGGGGGCTGCAGTGCACTTAGATCATGCCATTGCACTCCAGCCTGGGCAACAGAGTGAGACTATCTCAAAAAAAAAAAAAAAAGAAAAGAAAAAAGAAACAAAACTTGACATGGGGTCTTGCTATGTTGCCCAGGCTTGTCTCTAACTCCTGGCCTCAAGTGATCCACCTGCCACGGCTTCCCAAAGTGCTGGTATTACAGGCATGAGCCACCTCACCTGGCTAACTCTTACCTTCTTGAATTGTGTTTCTTCATCAGTAAAGTAAGTCAAATTCGGCTTATTTTGATGGAATCAGGTGAAATACTACACATATTCCCTGGCATATGGTAACTATGCAGCAAATGGGAACTTTGTTTTTTTTTCAGGCAGGGTCTTGCTCTTTTGCCCAGGCTGGAGTACAGTGGCATGTACATAGCACACTGCAGCCTCAAACTCCTGGGCTCAAGCAATCTTCCCACTTCAGTAGCTGGGACCACAGGCTGCCAACACACCTGGTTAAGTTTTAAAATTTTTTGTAGAGATGGGGTCTCACTATGTTGCCCAGACTGGTCTTGAACTCCTGGGCTCAAGTGATCCTCCCACTTGGTCTCCCAAAGTACCGGGATTACAGGTGTGAGCTATCATACCCAGTCCAGAATCTTTTTTTTTTTTAAATGGAGTCTTACTCTGTTGCCCAGGTTGGAGTTGAGTGGCGTGATCTCAGCCCACTGCAACCTCCACCTCCCAAGTTCAAGTGATTCTTCTGCCTCAGCCTCCCGAGTAGCTGGGATTACAGGCGCACACCACCACGCCTGGCTAATTGTTGTATTTTTAGCAGAGACCGGGTTTCACCATGTTGGCCAAGCTGGTCTGGAACTCCTGACCTCAAGTGATCCACCCACTTCTGCCTCCCAAAGTTCTGGGATTACAGGCGTGAGCCACCGTACCCGGCCCAGCCCAGAACTTTTATTATTGTTTTGTTTTTGGTGAAAAGTGATTTCCCCAAATATACTGGAAGCATCTGACTGTTCTATCTCTCTCAGGGCTAAGTGGTTTCTTACACAAAGTAGGTGCTTGGAATTTTGTTGGAAGAATGTATTTATGGCGCAATGAAAGGCATGATTTTGTTTCCCAAGTAAAAATAATAAAAGTAGTAATTATAATTGAAAGTAAAAGAAGAATTATCTCTGAGTTCCATGTGCCATGCTCCATGCTAAGCAATTTGCATGGATAATTTATTTCACTTAATCTTCACAATGACACTGTGAGATAGGAACTATTATTATCCTTTTAAAGATAAGGAGGCCATGTCCAGGCACAGTGGCTCATGCCTGTAATCCCAACATTTTGAGAGGCCACTGAGGTAGGCAGATCACTAGAGACCAGCCTGGGCAACATGGCAAAACCCTGTCTCTACAAAACATACAAAAATTAGCCGAGCATGGTGGTGCATGCCTGTAGTTCCAGCTACCTGGGAGGCTGAGGCAGAAGAATGGCTTGAGCCCAGGAAGTGGAGGTTGCAGTGAGCCGAGATCATGCCACTACACTCCAGATTGGGCAACAGAGCCAGACCTTGTCTTAAATAAATAAATACATAAATAAGATGAGGACGCTGGGCATGGTGGCTCACCCCTGTATTCCCAGCATTATGGGAGGCCAAGGTGGGTAGATAGCTTGAGCCCAGGAGTTCGAGACCAGCCTGGGCAATGTAGAGAGACCCCATCTCTACAAAAAATTAAAAAATTAGCCAGGCATGGTGGTGCCCATCTGTGGTTCCAGCTACTTGGGAGGTTGAGGTGGGAGGATTGATTGAGCCTGGGAGGTCAAGGATGCAGTGAGCTAAGATTGTACCACTGCACTCCAGCCTGGATAACAGAGACCCTTTCTCAAAAGCAAACAAACAAACAAAATACAGATGACGATGGCCAGGCGCGGTGGCTCATGCCTGTAATCCCAGTACTTTGGGAGGCTGAGGTGGGTGGATCACGAGGTCAGGAGATCGAGACCAGCCTAGCCAACATGGTGAAATCCCGTCTCTACTAAAAATACAAGAAAAAAAAAATTAGCCGGGTGTGGTGGCGGGCATCTGTAATCCCAGCTACTTGATAGGCTTAGGCAGGAGAATAGCTTGAACCTGGGAGGTGAAGGTTGCAGTGAACCAAGATGGCACTACTGCACTCCAGCCTGGGCGACAGAGCGAGACTCCATCTCGAAAAAAAAAAAAATACAGATGAAATATAAGTAGGGGAACTGGGACTCAAACCCAGATATTAGGTAGCTTAAATAACAGCAATTTATTTTCTCACAGTTTTGGAGGCTGCAGTCCAAGCTCAAGGTACCAGCATGGTCAGTTTCAGTTTCTCTTCCTGGCTTGTAGAATCTTTTTTTTTTTTTTTTTTGAGACGGAGTCTCGCTCTGTCACCCAGGCTGGAGTGCGGTGGCCGGATCTCAGCTCACTGCAAGCTCCGCCTCCCGGGTTCACGCCATTCTCCTGCCTCAGCCTCCCGAGTAGCTGGGACTATAGGCGCCCACCACCTTGCCCGGCTAGTTTTTTTTGTATTTTTTAGTAGAGACGGGGTTTCACCGTGTTAGCCAGGATGGTCTCGATCTCCTGACCTCGTGATCCGCCCGTCTCGGCCTCCCAAAGTGCTGGGATTACAGGCGTGAGCCACCGCGCCCGGCCTGCTTGTAGAATCTTAATTACTTCCTTAGAGGCGCCAGAACTGCAACATATAAATTTTGGGGGACAAAATTATTCAGTTCACAACACGAACACTGTCTGACACCAAACTCTGGGAAGACATAGTCACAAATTAGTTGAAACCTCTGATTTGTTCTGACACTATATTGGGAACTGTGTGTGTGTGTGTGTGCCTGTGTGTGTTGGGGGCGGGGGCAGGAGGTGCTTCATTTGCTTCAATTGTTGGTCTGAAACTTTAATACAAATTGGGCTGCCAACTTTTCAGCCGTCTATTAGCATACCTCCCACAGGGCTTTGTTAGGGAACACTTGAAAGGGTTCCTGGATTTAGAAGTCCAGTTAAACTTCAGATGAGAAGGGGAAGAATTTGGAAGAGGTGGGAGAAAAAGGTAAGCCCACTCACCTCAGAAGCCATGACTCAGAAATAATGTCTTTTTTATTTATTCCCCAAATTAGACATGGTTTGCTGGGAGGCCCTGCAGCTTTTCCAGCTGATGGTAACAGGTAAAGGAAAGTTTCTTTGAAGTTCCTCCAAAGATGTGGCAATGTTGATCTGATTTATTTTTGTGGTCAGATTGTTTTGGTCTTGATCATTGTTCTGAAGAAGGAATGAAGATTGTCTGCACAAGTATTTCAAACCCTCCTTTCATTTCCTCCTTTTTTTTGCAGAAGCACCCAATTTAATGAGGACATATGCTTGCATTGTAATTATTTACTTAAAGGACTCCTGGTGTGTTTTCAGACAAGTAATTCATTCTCCTTGTATACTGTGAGGGGGTGGAGATTGTACTGATGTTCCCAAGTATCATTAAGCCCGACAGCTGCTGTGGTTAATTTGCCTTCTAAAGATCAAAAATTCTAAAATGTTAACTGAGTATAACTGGTTCGGGATTCACAAGATACACATTTTTCGACAAGGATAAGAGACTGGGATGGTGGCTCATGCCTGTAATCCCAGCACTTTGGGAGGCTGAGGCGGGTGGAACACCTGAGGTCAGGAGTTCAAGACCAGCCTGGCCAACATGGTGAAACCCCCATCTCTACTAAAATACAAAAAAATGGCCAGGCATGGTGGCAGTTGCCTGTAATCCCAGATACTTGGGAGGCTGAGGCAGGAGAAACGCTCGAACCCGGGAGGTGGAGGTTGCAGTGAGCTGAGATCACGCCATTGCACACCAACCTGGGTAACAAGAGCCAAGAGTCTGTCTCAAAAAAAAGAAAAAAGAAAAAAGAAACTGCAAAGGAGCTACAGTTTTAAGTTCTCGGAGTAGTATTTAAACTTTGGATCAAACCCCCTGACTTTTTTCCAATTACAGACAGGCAATTATCTCCAGAGTTTTAAAATGTTGTTTCTTGGAATTTTTTTTTGAGAGAGTCTCACTCTGTCACCTAGGCTGGAGTGCAGTGGCACAATCTCGGCTCACTGCAACCTCCGCCTCCTGGGTTCAATCGATTCTCTTGCCTCAGCCTCCTGAGTAGCTGGAATACAGGCACGCACCACCACACCTGGCTAATTTTTTGTATTTTTAGTAGAGACGGGGTGTCTCCATGTTGGTCAGGCTCGTCTTGAACTCCTGACCCCAGGTGATCCTCCTGCCTCGGTCCCCCAAAGTGCTGGGATTACAGGAAGAAGCCACTGTGCCTGGCCTTGGAATTTTTTAATTCAGAATTTTGTTTGCTATTTTAATCTTCCTTGATCCAGAGACTTTTGGTTTGTTTTCCTGGAAAGGGATGAAGAACTTAAACTGAATTTCAAAGATACAGAAGGGGAAGTAGAGCTGCATTGGGTTGCATTAGAAGAGCATGGAAATAGTGACAAGTGCGTCAGCTGTCCAGAGAGTAATTACAACTACTCTCCATTCCACTAAGATGGAGCAGAAAATGTGGTTAGTGCTTAATACCAGATCAATTTTTTTTTTTTTTTTTAAGATGGAGTTTTTTGCTCTTGTTGCCCAGGCTGGAGTGCAGTGGTGCAAGCTCAGCTCACTGCAACCTCCGCCTCCCGGGTTCAAGTGATTCTCCTGCCTCAGCCTCCCGAGTAGCCGGGATCACAGGCACGCACCACCACGCCTGGCTAATTTTTTGTATTTTTAGTGGAGATGGGTTTTCATCATGTTGGCCAGGCTGGTCTTGAACTCCTGACCTCAGGTAATCTATCCGCCTTGGCCTCCCAAAGTGCAGGGATTACAGGCATGAGCCACCATGTCTGGCCTAATACCAGATTAATTCTTTAAATTATCTAGTTTGAAATTTAGACCAAAGAGACTCTTAGGCAGCCTTGCTTGTTAGCAAACAGAATGCCCCAACGCCACAGTACCAAAGGGGACTACCTATCTTAGGGAGGAGGGTCATGCCATTAGAAAGTTGTGGCTCTTGGGCAGAGGTTGGCAGAGCCATGGCCAAGTCTGGCTCATCACCTGCTTTGTAAATAAAGTCTGACCGGCACACAGCCCTGTCCATTTGTTTTCTTTTTTTTTTTTTTTTTTTTTTTTTGAGACGGAGTCATGCTCTGTCGCCCAGGCTGGAGTGCAGTGGCCGGATCTCAGCTCACTGCAAGCTCCGCCTCCCGGGTACACGCCATTCTCCTGCCTCAGCCTCCCAAGTAGCTGGGACTACAGGCACCCGCCACTTCGCCCGGCTAGTTTTTTTTTGTATTTTTTAGTAGAGACAGGGTTTCACCGTGTTAGCCAGGATGGTCTCGATCTCCTGACCTCATGATCCACCCGTCTCGGCCTCCCAAAGTGCTGGGATTACAGGCTTGAGCCACCGCGCCCGGCCCCATTTGTTTTCATACTCTCTACGCTGATTGTGTCACAATGGCACAACAGCAGTTACAACAAAGACCATATAGTCCAGGGGTCCCCAACCGTTTTGGCACCAGGGAGTGGTTTCATGGAAGACCATTTTTCCATGGATGCAGATGGTGCTGGAGGATGGTTTGGGGATGAAACTATTCCACCTCAGATCATCAGGCATTAGATTCTCACAAGGAGCATGCAACTTAGAACCCTCACATGCGCAGTTCGTATTCCTTTGAGAATCTAAGGTCAAAGCGGATCTGACAGGAGACAAAGCTCAGGCGGTAATGCTCGCTTGCACGCTCACCTGCCACTCACCTCCTGCTGTGTGATCCAGTTCCTAACAGGTTGGGGACCCTTGATATAGACCACAAAGCTTGAAAATATTCACTACCAGGCCCTTTGCAGAAAAAAGTTTTTGGACTCCTCTTTGTAGGGCCTCAAATTGGCCCCATCTCCACCTCTTCATCCATTAGCCTACATTGGGGTCATGCAATGTCAAGTATCAGATGAAGAACTGACCACCCAAAGCTCTGACTAGGCTGTGTTTCTTCCCACATGACAAACTTTGCCATCCATTAATGCTTGAGCCACAGGCTTAATTAAGATGATATAAACGGTTAAAGCTTATCTATTTCCAACTACCAGAAGCCAGAAAAGAAATACACAATAACTTTGTTTATTTTCTTATTTTTTGAGACAAAGTCTCACTCTGTTGCCCAAGCTGGAGCACAGTGGCAGTCTGTGCCCACTGCAACCTCCACCTCCAGGGTTCAAGTGATTCTCCTGCCTCGGCCTACCGAGTAGCTGGGACTACAGGCACGCACCACCATGCCCGGTTAATTTTTGTATTTTTAGCAGAGATGGGGTTTCACTATGTTGGCCAAGCTGCTCTTGAACTCCTGACCTCGTGATCTACCCACCTCAGCCTCCCAAAGTGCTGGGATTACAGGTGTGAGCCACTGCGCCTGGCAAGAACTTTATTTTTTAAACTTTAAACTATCAACAATTAAAGGGGAATCTTCTTTAACTTGATCTTTTCTTCTATATTTGAAAAGTATCTCATCTTTGTCAAAATTTCCTTGGCTTCTTCAAAGTCATCTGAAATAAACAGAGACACTGAAGTCAGTCTTCATTTCAAGCAAGAATAAAACCAACTCTGATGACTAGGGCAGCCATATATAGGTGGAGCCTGGGGTCCGGAGGGCCCCTCAATTCCTCAATAAGACTTAGCAACAAAGAGGGAGAACATCTGGATCGTTAAGGAGACAAAGGGATAAACCAAATCGGGGGGGGGGGCATGTAAGAGCATGTGCACAGGATTCACATAAATTAGAGAAGTTTATTCTCTTCAGGATAGACCCAAGTAATAAATGACTGGTGGGGGCTAGATGCAGGAGCTCATACCTGCTATCCCAGCACTTTGGGAGGCTGAGGCGGGAGGATGGCTTGAGCCCAGGAATTGAAGACCAGCCTGGGTAACAAGGCAAGACCCTGTCTCTACCAAAAAAAAAAATTAGCTGGGCATAGTGGCACATGTCTGTAGTCCTGGCTACTTGGGAGGCTGAGGTGGGAGGATCCTTTCAGCCTAGGAGTTTGAGGTTGCACTGAGCTATGACTGCGCCACTGTACTTCAACCTGGGTGACAGGGTGAGACCCTGTCTCTTTAAAAAAAAAAAGGGGGGGTTGTGTTTTAAAAGTTTTAAAACTTTTTCCCTAACACATGTGGTGGTATACTGAGGATATGAAAGCACTGGATGCTTCCTCTATGCCAGGTGCTGAGGCACAGAGCTGCCTTCAGGGGGCTTACAGTTCAGGTGCTAAGGCACAGAGATAAGCTCAGGGGGCTTACAGTTCCCAAGAAAGACACCGTTAGACCAGTGATTTTCTTTTTTGTGTGTGTGTGAGATGGAGCCTCACTCTGTCACCTAGGCCAGAGTGCAGTGGCGCAATCTCAGCTCACTGCAACCTCTGCCTCCCGGGTTCAACCAATACTCATGCCTCAGTCTCCTGAGTAGCTGGTACTACAGGGTGTCTGCCACCATGCCTGGCTAATTTTTGTATTTTTAGTAGAGGCAGGGTTTCACCATGTTGGCTGTGGCTGGTCTCAAATTCCTGACCTCAAGTGATCTGCCTGCCGTGGATTCCCAAAGTGCTGGGATTATAGGTGTGAGCCACCATGCCTGGCCAGACCAGTGATTTTCTTTTTTTTTTTGAGACGGAGTCTGGCTCTGTCGCCCAGGCTGGAGTGCAGTGGCGCGATCTCGGCTCACTGCAAGCTCCGACTCCCGGGTTCACGCCATTCTCCTGCCTCAGCCTCCCGAGTAGCTGGGACTACAGGCGCCCACAACTGCGCCCGGCTAATTTTTTTGTATTTTTAGTAGAGACGGGGTTTCACCGTGGTCTCGATCTCCTGACCTTGTGATCCGCCCGCCTCGGCCTCCCAAAGTGCTGGGATTACAGGCGTGAGCCACCGCGCCCGGCCCAGACCAGTGATTTTCAACTGGGGATGATTTTGTCCCCATGGGGACATCGGGCAAGATCTGGAGATATTTTTGGTTGTCACAGCTAGGAGATAGTACTGACATCTGGTGGGTACAGGCCAGGGATGCTGCTAATCGTCTTATAGTGCTCAGGACAGCTCCCCCAAATGAAGAATTAACTGGCTTACAATATCTGTAGTGCCAAAGTTGAGAAACCCTGACTTAGATAAGTACAACACAATGTGAAGAGTGCTAAAATGAAGATATGTTATAACCACTCGCATCATTCCAGATGACTCCAAAAATAAAATATTTAGCAAAAAAGTCACAGGATATATATGATATTATTTATATAAAGATAAAAATATGTGAGACGAAATAATACATTATTATGTACATATATGGTTAAAACTATCAAGAAAAGCAAGGGAATGAGTAACACAAAATTCAGGAGGGTGGTTACTGTGGGAAATGTAATGGCAAATGGTCTACCAGGGACTTGGAAGGCCTTGGTCATATTTCATTTCTCAATTTATTTAATATATTTTTTGTATTAAAAAAATTTTAGGACCAGGTGCAGTGACTCAGGCCTGTAATCCCAGCACTTTGGGAGGCCGAGGTGGGCGGATCATGAAGTCAGGAGTTAAAGACCAGCCTGGCCAACATGGTGAAAACCCATCTCTACTAAAAATACAAAAATTAGCTGGGCGTGGTGATAGGCACCTGTAATCGCAGCTACTTGGGAGGCTGAGGCAGGAGAATCACTTGAAACCGAAAGGCTGAGGTTGCAGTAAGCTGAGATCATGCGATCGTGCCACTGCACTCCAGCCTGGGTGAAAGAGCAAAACTCGGTCTCAAAAAAAAAAAAAAAAAAAATTAAGTTGTGGTAACACATGACATAAAATTCATCAAGTTAGCCATTTCTAAGTGTACAGTTCAATGACATTAACTACATTCACATTGTTATGCAAGCATCATCACCATCCATCCGCAGAACTTTTTTTTTGTTTGTTTCAGATGGAGTCTCCCGTTGTCGTTGAGGCTGGAGTGCAGTGGCATCATCTTGGCTGACTGCAGCCTCCACCTCCCGGGTTGAAGTGATTCTTGTGCCTCAGAATCCCAAGTAGCTGGGATTACAGGTATGCACCATCACACCCAGCTAATTTTTGTATTTTCAGTAGAGATGGGGTTTCACCATGTTGGTCAGGCTGGTCTTGAACTCCTGGTCTCAGGTGATCCATCTGCCTCAGTCTCTCAAAGTGCTGGGATTACAGGTGCAAGCCACCCTGCCCAGCTTCCACAGAACTCTCTTCATCTTGCAAAACTGAAGCTGTCTACTTATGAAATAACTGTCTATTTTCCTCTTCCCGACTCTATTCCCCACAACCACCATTCCACTTTCTCTCTATGAATCTATCACAGGTACCTCATATAAGTGGAATTATATAGTATTTGTCCTTTTGTGACTGACATTTCACATAGTACATTGCCCTCAAGGTTCATCCATGTTGGAACCTGTGTCAGAATTTCCTTTTTTTTTTTTCCCTTGAGACAGAGTTTCGCTCTTGTTGCTCAGGCAGGAGTGCAGTGGTGCGATCTTGGCTCGATTCTCCTGCCTCAGCCTCCCAAGTAGCTGGGATTACAGGCATCTGCCACCACACCTGGCTACTTTTTGTATTTTTAGTAGAGATGGGGTTTCAACCATATTGGCCAAGCTGGTCTCGAACTCCTGACCTTGTGATCCGCTGGCTTTGGACTTCCTAAGTGCTGGGATTACAGGCTTGAGCTACTGCGCCTGACCCTGTGTCAAAATTTCTATCCCTTGGCCGGGCGCGGTGGCTCAAGCCTGTAATCCCAGCACTTTGGGAGGCCGAGACGGGCGGATCACGAGGTCAGGAGATCGAGACCATCCTGGCTAACACGGTGAAACCCCGTCTCTACTAAAAAAAAAATACAAAAAACTAGCCGGGCGAGGTGGCAGGCGCCTGTAGTCCCAGCTACTTGGGAGGCTGAGGCAGGCGAATGGCGGGAACCCGGGAGGCGGAGCTTGCAGTGAGCTGAGATCCGGCCACAGCACTCCAGCCTGGGCAACAGAGCGAGACTCCATCTCAAAAAAAAAAAAAAAAAAAAAAAATTTCTATCCCTTTTTTTTGAGATGGAGTTTTTCTCTTGTTGCCCAGGCTGGAGTGCAATGGCGCAATCTCAGCTCACTGCAACCTCTGCCTCCCGGGTTCAAGTGATTTTCCTGCCTCAGCCTGCTGAGTAGCTGGGATTATAGGCACCTGCCACCATGCTGGGCTAATTTTTTTGCATTTTCAGTAGAGATGGGGTTTCACCATGTCGGCCAGGCTGGTCTCGAACTCCCGACCTCAAATGATCCGCCTGCCTCAGCCTCCTAAAGTGCTGGGATTACAGATGTGAGCCACTGCGCCCAGCCCATTGTTGCACTTATTATTTTGAACAAATTTAACTGTTAGATCAATTAAAAAAAAAGTTTTAATTTTACATTTACTTATTCCTTTCTCCAATGGTTTTCCTTTCTTTATGTAGACCCAAGTTTCTGACCTATATAAATTTCCTCCACTCTAAATAAATTCTTTTTTTTGAGACAGAGTCTCATTCTGTCACCCAGGTTGGAGTGCATTGGCGTGATCTCAGCTCACTGCAACCTCCGACTCCTGGGTTCAAGCGATTCTCCTGCCTCAGCCTCCTGAGTAGCTGGGATTACAGGTGAGCGCCACCACGCTGGCTAATTTTGTATTTTTAGTAGAGATGGGGTTCCACTATGTTTGTCAGGGTGGTCTCGAACTCCTGACCTCGTGATCCGCCCACCTCAGCCTCCCAACATGCTGGGATTACAGGCGTGAGCCACCATGCCCGGCCAATCAATTATTTTAACATTTTTTTACAAGGCAGGTCTCCTGTCAACAAATTTCCTCTTTTTTTTCAGATGGAATCTTGTACTTTTATCCAGGCTGGAGTGCAGTGGTGCGATCTAGGTTCACTGCAACCTCCACCTCCCAAGTTCAAGTGATTCTCCTGCCTCAGCCTCCCGAGTAGCTGGGATTACAGGCACACTACCACACCCGGCTAATTTTCTTTTTTTTTTTTTTTTTTTGAGACGGAGTCTCACTCTGTAGCCCAGGCTGGAGTGCAGTGGCCGGATCTCAGCTCACTGCAAGCTCCGCCTCCCGGGTTCACGCCATTCTCCGGCCTCAGCCTCCCAGGTAGCTGGGACTACAGGCGCCCGCCACCTCGCCCGGCTAGTTTTTTTTTTTTGTATTTCTTAGTAGAGACGGGGTTTCATCGTGTTAGCCAGGATGGTCTCGATCTCCTGACCTCGTGATCCACCCGTCTCGGCCTCCCAAAGTGCTGGGATTACAGGCTTGAGCCACCGCGCCCGGCCCACACCCGGCTAATTTTCTATTTTTAGAAGAGATGGGGTTTCACCATGTTGGCTAGGATGGTCTTGATCTCTTGACCTCTTGATCCACCTGCCTCGGCCTCCCAAAGTGCTGGGATTACAGGTGTGAACCAGCACGCCCAGTCTAAATTCCCTCAATTTTTATTTGCCTGAGAATAGCTTCATTCCTCCTTCAGGTTTCTTTTTTTGTTTTGAGAAGGAGTCTCACTCTGTTGCCCAGGTTGGAGTGCAGCAGTGCAGTCTCAGCTCACTGCAACCTCAGCCTCCCCAGTTCAAGCGATTCCCCTGCCTCAGCCTCTTGAGTAGCTGGGACTGTAGGCACATACCACCACACTCAGCTAATTTTTGTATTTTTAATAGAGATGGGAGTTTCACCATGTTGGCCAGGCTGGTCTCAAACCCCTGACCTCAAGTGATCCACCCACCTCACCCTCCCAAACTGCTGGGATTATAGGTATGAGTCACCATGCCCGGATCACTTTTTTGATATAGTTTGTTTCTCTAGCAAGGCAGAAATGTCGATCCTTTTTTTTCTTTTTTTTTTTTTTTTTTTGAGTCAGAGTCTTGCCCTGTTGCCCAGGCTGGCATAGTGGCACAATCTCGGCTCACTGCAACTTCCGCCTCCCTGGTTCAAGTGACTCTCCTGCCTCAGCCTCCATAGCAGCTGGGACTACAGGCAGTGTGCCACCACGCCCGGCTAATTTTTGTATTTTTAGTAGAGATGGCGTTTTATCCGTTAGCGAGGATGGTCTCTATCTCCCAACCTCATGATCCGCCCACCTTGGCCTCCCAAAGTGATGGGATTACAGGCGTGAGCCACTGTGCCCGGCCCAGAAATGTATTAAAGGCATTTTTTAAAGGCAGAAATGTAGATTCTAAGTATTTCATATCTCCCAACATAGCTATCATAGGAAGGTATATCATAGCTAGTCATTGAATGAATGGCTACATCTTAGTGCTTGGAATTTCTTTCCATATTTAAGAAAGTCAAGAAAAGAAAGTACCTTGTTCAAAAGCACTGCTCACATTGTCAGTAAATTCTTTCTGTTTAGCTGAAAAAGAAAACCATTCTCTTAATTTTTCCACTGAAATAGACTTATAATATGAAGACAATACATATACTTTGTAATCATGCTGGTTTGAACACAACTAAGGAGGAAGTTTATATTCAAGGGTAAGGCTTCATAACCTTTGTCTCTGTGTGTACCATGACGGCAGCTGCTGTTTAGCAGAACTCTGGCTGACCCTAATAACACTCTGTTTTTCTACCCATGAAAGGTCTGAGGAGCAATCACCAAGGCTTATAAAATGGCTATAGAATCAATTAAAAAAAAAAAAAAAAAAGACAAGGATATACTGATTATCTCCACAAAACAGTTTGGGTCTTCGACATTTCAGCAAGGAGAATATTAACATGCTGGGAACACCTATCAGTAAAGCATTACTGAGTGTTTCCGGCAACGATTTGCAAATTGTATGGCCTCTCAGGAAAATGAAAACATTTACATCATGTTGTGTCATAAGAGAGAAGATGCCAAACAAAATAAAGCAGCAGCTATCTCATATTTCTCTTGATTCCTTGTTAGAAAATGAGGAATTTTCCAGTAATCTCATTTCTCAGATATAAATAGTATCAGTCATTTATATGGTGTCGTCTTTCGAAACACTGTCAAATACATTATATCCCTAAGGTAGGAAATGACAGGTATTGGGGGAATTGTCCCATGGGTGATGAGTGGAAGATCTGGGAGCAGAATCCAAGTCACTTGACTCCCAGTCTGGTGTTTGAAACTCACCTCTCAGGTAGCAGTGTGGTGTCCACAAAAGAACAGACTAGGAACCTGGAGGTTCTTAAGCCCTGACCCTAAAATTAACTAGCTCTATGCCTTGAACATTCATTTTACCTGGGCCGTAACAGATACCTTACAGGAGAAAATTTAGGAATTAATCTAAATTAAGGTCAGTGAGCTGCTCAAAGTCAAATGTTTACTATAGGGCTAGAATAAGTTTTTTTTTTTTTTTTTTTTTTGAGACGGAGTTTCACTCTTGTTGCCCAGTCTGTAGTGCAATGGTGCGATCTCGGCTCACTGCAACCTCTGCCTCCCGGGTTCAAGCAATTCTCCTGCTTTAGCCTCCGAAGTTGGTGGGATTATAGGCGTGCGCCACCATGCCCGGCTAATTTTGTATTTTTAGTAGAGACAGGGTTTCGCCATGTTGGTCAGAGTGGTCTCGAACTCCTGACCTCAGGTGATCTGCCCATCTCAGCCTCCCAAAGTGCTGGAATTATAGGCGTGAGCCACCATACCTGGCCTAGAATACATGCTTTTACATGCTTTATCTTATTTATCTTGATCCCCACAACAACCAGTACTAATATTATCTCTATTTACAGATGAGGAAACTGAAGGTCAGAGGAATGAAGTCATTTGTTCAAGGTCACACAAAGTCAATAGCATGCTGCCTTGTCATCTAAAATTGGGCAGCTGAGCCCATCGACTGCAACTCCTGAGTTTCTCTTCTCCCTATCACCGAGCCCTAATGCTGTCAACATATCTCCAGCTGACAGTCCCCTCACCACAAATTCTATTTTACTGCTTTAAACGTCTTTTCTTGGCCGGGCGCGGTGGCTCAAGCCTGTAATCCCAGCACTTTGGGAGGCCGAGATGGGCGGATCACGAGGTCAGGAGATCGAGACCATCCTGGCTAACATGGTGAAACCCCGTCTCTACTAAGAAATACAAAAAATAGCCGGGCGAGGTGGCAGCGCCTGTAGTCCCAGCTACTCGGGAGGCTGAGGCCGGAGAATGGCGTGAACCCGGGAGGCGGAGCTTGCAGTGAGCAGAGATCCGGCCACTGCACTCCAGCCTGGGCTACAGAGCGAGACTCCGTCTCCAAAAAAAAAAAAAAAGTCTTTTCTCATTATTGTTTGCTCATTTAGTAAATACTTACCAAGTTCCTTTTAAACTATAAGTACTTTTCTGTGAGCTGAGGATGTGAGGGAAGCAAAAAGTAGACATGATTTCTCCTTCTGCAGAACTTCCAGTCTAATGAGGGAGGCTGATATTGATCAATTAATATCACACAGAACAGTGAAGTTATAACTGTGATTAGTCTTACAAAAGAGATAGCCACTACTAATAGATAGCTTAAAAAAGGCTTCTCTGAGGAAATGATGATTGCCTTCAGATCTGGAGAAGGAGGGGTTAACTTAAATGGGGTGAAGGAGAGGAGGGCTTCAGGCAGAAGCAAGAGGCCCTAAGGTAGGAGGGTGCCTAGTACAGATGAGGAACCGGAAGTGGTCAGTGTGGCTGGAGTGGAGAGGGCAAAACGAAGAGAAGCAAAGGACAGGGCATGCAGGGCCCTGTAAGGGATGCTAGAGCTTTAGAGCAGTGAGAAGCCACTTAAAAGTTTTTTCTTGGGGAGGGGGGAGGGGGGAGGGATTGCACTGGGAGTTACACCTGATGTAAATGACGAGTTGATGGGTGCTGACGAGTTGATGGCTGCAGCACACCAACATGGCACAAGTATACATATGTAACAAACCTGCACGTTATGCACATGTACCCTAGAACTCAAAGTATAATTAAAAAAATATATATATACATAAAAAAAAAAAAGTTTTTTCTTTTTTTCTGAGACGTGGTTTCGCTCCACTGCTGAAGCTGGAGAGCAATGGTGCAAACACGGTTCACTGCAATCTCCACCTCCTGGGCTCAAGTGATCCTCCTGCCTCAGCCTCCTGAGTAGCTGGGACTACAGGCATGCACTACCACATCTGGCTAATTTTTAAATTTTTTTATGGAGATGGGGTCTTGCTATGTTGACCAGGCTAGTCTTGAACTCCTGGGCTCAAAAGATCCTCCCACTTCAGCCTCCCAAAGTACTGGGATTACAGGTGTAAGCCACACCTGGCCAATTTAAATAAGGCCAAAAGTAGTGATTAGATTTGGGTTTTGGCTGGGCTTGGTGGCTCACACCTGTAATCCCAGCACTTTGGGAGGCCAAGATGGATGGATCACCTGAGGTCAGGAGTTTGAGATCAGCCTGGGCAACATGGTGAAACCCCGTCACTACTAAAAACAAAAAATAGAATTAGCCAAGCATGGTGGCACGCACCTGTAGTCCTAGCAACTTGGGAGGCAGAGGCAGGAGCATAGCTTGAACCTGGGAGGCAGAGGTTGCAGTGAGCCGAGATGATACCACTGCACTCCAGCCTGGGTGACAGAGCAAGACTCTGTCTCAAAAAAAAAAAAAAAAAAAGACTTGAGTTTCAAAAAGATTCCAGTGACAGTGAAGGGATTTGTTAGATGGGGCCTGAAGGTACAGACAGACCAGTGAAAAGCTACTGCAGTTGTCCAGGTGAGAGTGAATGGTAGCTTGGAAAAGGTTGGTGGCAGTGAAAATAGAGATGGGTGGATGAATTTGAGGCAAATTTAAGTCGGCTCTTTCAGACATAAAAGACTGACTACACACATAAGGAAAAATAAGGTTGTTAAGGCCTCCTCAAAATTTACACTTGTTCAACTGGTGTCATTCTCTTAGGGAACACTGGAAGAGGAACAGATTATTCTTCTTATTATTTTTTTATTTGGAGTCTTGCTTTGTCATCCAGGCTGGAGTACAGTGGCACGATCTCGGCTCACTACAACCTCCGCCTCCTGGGTTCAAGCAATTCTCCTGCCTCAGCCTCCCGAGTAGCTGGGACTACAGGCGCATGCCAACACGCCCAGCTAACTTTTTGTATTTTTAGTAGAGACGGGGTTTCACTATGTTAGCCAGCATGGTCTTGATCTCCCGACCTCGTGATCCGCCTGCCTCGGCCTCCCCAAGTGCAGGGATTACAGGCGTGAGCCACCGCGCCCGGCCTAAGAGGAACAGATTTTTTTTAGGGGAAAGGTGGGGAGGGGAGACACTTGGGAATCCATTTTGGGCACAGTTGACATATATAAACTCCAAGAAGGCACAGTCTTTCTTGTTCTATGCTGTATCCTCAGTGTCATACGCAGTGCCTGATATTTGTAGTAGAACACTACAAATATCTGTGAAAGTATGTAATGAATAGAGTCTAACAGAGAACCTTGGAATCTTTTATATGTGGAATGGTCAATTTGATGAGTCAAGTTGGCTAGGCTATGGTGCCCAGTTGTTTGCCAGGCACATTGAGTCACGCCTGTAATCCCAGCACTTTGGGAGACTGAGGCAGGGGGATTGCTTTGAACCCAGGAGTTTAAAGCCAGCCTGGGCAACATGGCGAAATCCCATCTCTATAAAAGACACAAAAAATTAGCCAGGCGTGGTGATGCACGCCTGTAGTCCCAGCTATCCAAGAGGTTGAGGTGAGAAGATTGCTTGAGCCCATGGGTCAAGGCTACAGTGAGCTGTGACTGTACCACTGCGCTCCAGCCTGGGTGACAGAGTGAGACCATGTCTCAAAAAAACAAAAACCAACTAGTTTAGATGATCCTGTGAAGGTATTTGTAGATGTGATTAACATTTATAATCAGTTGACTTTAAGTAATGGATGTTACCCTACATAATGTGGGTGGGCCTCATCCAATCAAGTAGAGGCATTAAGTGCAAAAACAGGTTTTCTGGGAAGGAATTCTGTAGCAAGACTGTAACATAGAAATCCTGCCTAGACTTTCAGCCTGCTTATCTACCTTATAGATTTTATTTATTTATTTTTTTGTGACAGGGTCTCACTGTCACTCAGGCTGGAGTGCAGTGGCGTGATCTCAGCTCACTGCAAGCTCTGACACCCGGGCTCAGGTGATTCTCCCACCTCAGCCTCCCGGATAGCTGGGACCACAAGTGTGCACCTCCACGCTTGGCTGATTTTTTTTTTTTTTTTTGAGACAGAGTCTCACTCTGTTGCCCAGGCTGGAGTGCAGCGGCACAATCTCGGCTCACTGCAAGCCCCGCCTCCCAAGTTCAAGCGATTCTCCTGCCTCAGCCTCCCGAGTAGCTGGGATTATAGGCATGCACCACCATGCTGGGCTAATTTTCTATTTTTAGTAGAGACGGTGTTTCTCCATGTTGGCCTGGCTGGTCTCGAACCCCCAACCTCAGGTGATCCACCTGCCTCGGCCTCCCAAAGTGCTGGGATTACAGGCGTGAGCCACCATGCCCGGTCGACGCTTGGCTGATTTTTTAGTCTTTTTTTTCACAGATGGAGTTTCGCCACATTGCCCAGGCTGGTCTCGAACTCCTAGACTCAAGGGATCTGCCCTTCTCGGTCTCCCAAAATGCTGGGATTACAGGCATGAGCCACTGCGCCCAGTCCTACCCGATAGATTTTAGATGTGCCAGCTCCCACAATTATGTGAGCTAATTCCTTAAAGTAAATAACCTTCCTTTTTTTTTTTTTTTTTTTTTTTTTGAGACGGAGTCTCGCTCTGTCGCCCAGGCTGGAGTGCAGTGGCGTGATTTCCGCTCACTGCAAGCTCTGCCTCCTGGGTTCATGCCATTCTCCTGCCTCAGCCTCCCGAGTAGCTGGGACTACAGGCGCCTGCTACCACACCTGGCTAATTTTTGTATTTTTAGTAGAGACAGGGTTTCACCATGTTGGCCAGGCTGGTCTTGAACGCCTGACCTCAGGTGATCCACTCACTCGCCTTGGCCTCCCAAAGTGCTGGGATTATAGGCATGAGCCACTGTGCCTGGGCCATTATGTACTCTTTACGTTCATTTTTCACTTATCCTTGGACAAGCAATGAAATACATTCGGTGCTATTTTGTCTTTCACCTTTGACAATGGATTCAATCTCTTTCATGGCAGCTTCACTTTCAGCTTCTGCAAGTTTTTCATTGATTTCCATTATTTCCATGAGAAATTGCCTGTCCATTTCATAATCTGTCCTTTCAGGAATCTCTATTCCATGGAGCTTTAGCTATTGGGGCAGAAAGCAAGAAACATAAGTTGAAGAAACTATGGGCAGAGTAATCTAAATCCTACTCATCCGTTAGGAAATAATACCACTAATAGAGAAAACTGGAACAGTCCCAGTAATGAAAGACTAAGGGGTATCAAAAGGTTGGACTGAAACATAAATGCTGGAATGGGATTTCCACTTAATGCTACCTGAAACTGTGTGACCTTGGTGTGATCTTGGGGTAGTCATCCCTCCACCCAGAGGTTGAACTAGATGTGTCTAAAGATTCTATTCAATTACAAAATTTTCTAGATTGTAAGATACTTTTTTTTTTTTTTTTTTTTTGAGATGAAGTCTCGCTCTGTTACCCAGGCTGGAGTGCAGTGGCATGATCTCAGCTCACTGCAACCTCTGCCTCCTGGGGAAGCAATTCTCTGCCTCAGCCTCTCAGGTAGCTGGGATTAGAGGCACCTGCCACCACGTCTGGCTAATTATTTTGTATTTTTTGTAGAGGCAGGGTTTCACCACCTTGACCAGGCTGGTCTTGAACTCCTGACCTCGTGATCCACCTGCCTCGGCCTCCCAAAGTGCTGGGATTACAGGCGTGAGCCACCATGCCTGGCCTCTTAAGATACTTTTGAGAGGGGAAAATAAAAAAAACACAACAGAAAATGACTTTTAACTAAAAGCTACCAACATCAAATCCTTGAAATTCATAGAAAAAAGCTAGAAAATAACAATTTAAAAAATGCTGTTGAGGCAAGTAATATTCACAGAGAAAATTATACTTGTGCTGTAAGGCTAAATACTATTGGGTCCCTGGACTCTTTTTTTTTTTTTGAGAGGGTACAGTAGTACAATCACAGCTCACTGTAGCCTCGACCTCTCAGGCTCAAGTGATCCTCCTGCTTCAACTCCAGAGTAGCTGGGACTACAGGTGTATGCCACCATGCCCAGCTAATTTTGGTATTTTTTGTAGAAATGGGGTGTCATCATGTTGCCCAGGATGGTCTTGAACTCCTGGGCTGAAGTGATCTGTCCACCTCAGCCTCCTAAAGTGCTGGGATTACAGGTGTGAGCCACCATGCCCGACCTCAAGCACTCTTCTGCTGAATAAAGGGGACGTGGCTGTCCTATGTCATAATGGGCATCAGGACTTCACGCACAAAAGGGTTGGGAAATCACCTTACAAGGTACAGTCCTCTGCTCAGGGGGGCGAGGAGGGTCTTATAGGCGTCATTCACCAGGGTCGAATGCTTCTCTGAGAAGTCCTTTTCAGTCTGTTAGTGGAGATGAAGATAGTACTTTACCATCCAAATTACAAAGTTTTTTTTTTTTTTTTTTTTTAGACAGAGTCATCCAGGCTGGAGTGGCAGTGGCACGAACTCAGCTCACTGCAACCTCTGTCTCCCACGTTCAAGTGATCCTCCTGCCTTAGCCTCTCAAGTAGCTGGGACTATAAGCGTGTGCCACTGCACTAGGCTAATTTTTATATTTTTAGTAGAGACAGGGTTTCACCATGTTGGCCAGGCTGGTCTTGAACTCCCGACTTCAAGTGATCCGCCTGCCTGGGCCTCCCAAAGTGCTGGGATTAGAGGCATGAGCCACTGCACCAGGCAGGCCCACAAAGTTTTATAATATGCTGATGGGCAGGCACCTAAGGAAGTGGTTAAGTAGAGCTGGTGTGGGATGAGATGTCTTTATACTCAGCTGATAGGTTTTAAGTTATCGGGGAAGTCAGACAAAAGCTATGAGTGAATGGCAGCTCTGGGTCTGGCAGGCTAGGGTCAGACTGCCATGGGGCAGACACAGCTGATTTTCCAGCTGGGTCCCTGATAATCACATAATCACAAGGCCACTGCCACCCAGTATGCACACATATTTGGGGATTATTGGGGTTGGCCAATAAGCTACCTGAGACCTCTGGCTGAAGAAATCTGGGTGGACAAGACGCTGCAGTTGCTGGTACCTGTGCTGGAGCTTTGCAGTATCAACTCTGAAGGAACGGTTGCTGGAAAGAAATTGGGAGATTAAATTTATGCAACAGATATTTAAAGATTTGTCTACCATGAGCCTGGTTCTTGCTCTTATGGGGAAGTTGCAATAACATATACACAGATAATTTCAAAAAGTGGTAGGTCCTACGAAGGGACACAGAACAGAATCAGAGTGGGTAGCAGATGTAGTGGACAATGAGACGACACTGAACTGAAACCTGAATGATGAGTAGTCAAAGATCAGATGAAAGAGACATCCAGGTGGAATTCCAAGAGCAAGGACCTCGAGGTGGAAGCAAGACAGGGATGCCTGAGGAACTTAAAGATCAGTGTTACTGTAGCCCCTTATACATGTTCAATGACTGGTGGGGGCAGATCCCACAGTTAAGGGAAAAGGACATTCCTAAATTACACAAAGATTTTTTGGAGGGCCAAACTTTAGTCAGATTTCTGAACCTTCTCCTAGGCCCAGCTGTATGCTTTCTTGTAAAATCCAGTTTTGGCAAATAATCTTGCTAAGTCAGTTTAGCTAGAATCTTAGATATTTGATTATCCTAGATCTCTGATCAGAGTGTTCATCCTCCACCATCCCCTAGGTAATGTCTGAGCACCCTGGCCTGTCTTCAGCAAGAATACTGTTAGGTCGGTTTAGCCAGAATCCCGTTTACTCTGCTCCTTGGCTACAAATTTCCTTCTGCCCATGCTGTTTTTGGAGTTGAGACCAATCTCTCTCCCTAACTGCAAGACTCTATTGCAGTGCCCCCTCTACAAGATGATCTTTTTTTTCTTTTTCTTTTTTTTTTTTTTGAGACTGAGTCTGGCTCTGTCGCCCAGGCTGGAGTGCAGTGGCCAGATCTCAGCTCACTGCAAGCTCCGCCTCCCGGGTTTACGCCATCTCCTGCCTCAGCCTCCCGAGTAGCTGGGACCACAGGCGCCCGCCACTTCGCCCGGCTAGTTTTTTGTATTTTTTAGTAGAGATGGGGTTTCACCGTGTTAGCCAGGATGGTCTCGATCTCCTGACCTCGTGATCCGCCCGTCTCGGCCTCCCAAAGTGCTGGGATTACAGGCTTGAGCCACCGCGCCCGGCCTTTTCTTTTTTTTTTTTTTTTTGAGAGGGAGTCTCGCTCTGTTCCCCAGGCTGGAGTGCAGTGGCGCGATCTCGGCTCACTGCAAGCTCCGCCTCCTGGGTTCACGCCATTCTCCTGCCTCAGCCTCCGGAGTAGCTGGGACTACAGGCGCCCGCCACCGCGGCCGGCTAATTTTTTGTATTTTTATTAGAGACAGGGTTTCACCGTGGTCTCGATCTTCTGACCTTGTGATCCGCCCGCCTCGGCCTCCCAAAGTGCTGGGATTACAGGCGTGAGCCACCGCGCCCGGCCAAAATGATCTTGAATAAAGTCTTTCTGGTGTTTGAACAAGTGTGACTGAATAACGTTTTCTTTAATACCACCCTATCTTTTCCACAGCCCAGGTCCCTTCATCCCTGTCTCCCGGTTTATTTTAATTCAACCCCGTTCACACTCTACTCCCAGAGTCTGTCCTATTTCCTTATCAGTTCAGCTCTATCCACACTGCCCCATCTCTCCAAGATCGTCAGCCTCAGGGGAAAAAACTATTTATTGGACCCTTTCCCTCGAATTCTCACTTTTCCCTCAGGTCTCGCCTACAATATTAAGATTTTCATGCTTTACTCCCCAATTTCGGACTACACTTCTACAGTCCTTTCTTAAACACATCAAACCAACTCTTCCAGTCTCCCGGGCCCTGCCCCTCAAGTACCCCTTCCTCAAGCTCCGCCCCTCGACTTCTCCTTCCCTTTCCCGTAGGTACCGCCCCTCAAATCTCCCTCCCCTCTAGCCTCGGCCCCCCTATTTCCTCTAACTTCAGCGCCCGCCCCTCCAGTCCCGTTCGTCTCCCTTCTCCACACCTCAACGCAGCTTCCCTCAGTCCCCGCCTCTCAATTTCCTCCTGAGAAATCAAGACACTTCTCTCACGCCTGCTCTCTAGACCTCCGCCCCCCTATCGGTCCCGCCTTCTCTTCCGCAAGCCAGATCCGTCCTCCCCTCTCGCAGGCCAGACCCCGACGTCTCTCTCGCCCGGGCCCGTTTCCCGAAACAGTCGCTCGTACCAGTCCATAAGGCTGAAGTAGTCTCGAGTGGGGTCAGGTGCCTGCAGCGCTCTGCACTGTGGGCAGAAGAACCTGTCCTCCCGCCCGGGGCCCCATGGGCCGCCGCAGTTCCAACAGTGGGGAGAATTGCTTCCCGCCTGCGACGCAGCATCGCAGCTTAGCAGTCTCCTTCTGGGAACCCCTGTCGGCCAAAACCCCCACACCCGGAGCAAAGCCCCGACTCTCCCCCGCCACATCTCGCCGGCGGCCTAGCTAGCCGTGGTCACCCGTGGGGAAAAGCAAAGAGAGCGTCCAACCAGACTAATGCTGCTGATTGGCTGGGGAGTCGAGGGGGCGGGATCACCCGAGGGGAACCCGAGTTCTAAGTTCCGCTCTGCCTTCTAAACTACAACTCCCAGGAAGCATTGAGGCGATGCCTGTCGGCCACATCTGCTGCTCCTCATTGGTCCGGCGGCAGGGGAGAGGGTTTTGATTGGCTGAGGGTGGAGTTTGTATCTGCAGGTTTAGCGCCACTGCAGGCTGAGGCTGTGGAGAGTGTGCGGCTCCAGGTGGGCTCACGCGGTGAGTCATATTGGGAACTTCTGTTGGGTGTTTGGTGGTTCGAATCCCATCTTCAGCGTTTCGTGCGAGCGGAGTCTCCTGAGCTTCGCTTTGTCTGTATTTTTGTACTGAAGGGGGAGTGTGTGGGCGACTCTCTTCCTTTTTAGTAGATCATCCTCGAGGTGAAGTTCACTTCCCGTATTACTTACAAGCTGAAACAGGCCTGAACGGACAGGATAAGAAGGAACAGAGTTGTGTTCTTCAATATCAGAGCGAAGTTACTTTGTAAAAAGTTCTATAGATGTTAGTAATCATTGCCATTCTTTAGATTCAATCTCTAAAATACTTATAGAGAGGCCAGTCTTAGCTACTGGGCGCTGCAGGAACTGGAAACACACTGAGCTGTGTAGGAGGATGTTCTGCGTGTCCCTAAGTAAGTCCCTAAGTAAGTGTATGGGATAGGGTGGCCAGGAGTGGGTAGGAGGGAATCAGTCCTCCTTCGGACTTAGGTTTTCTACTTGAAAAAAAAGATTGTATTTCACTTGAAAGCCTTCTGGACTTTTTAAAAAAAATTATTTATTTTTGATATAAAGTATACATGTATGAGTACCACATATGTACCTTTTTTTTTTTTTTTTTTTTTTGAGACGGAGTCTCTCTCTGTTGCCAGGCTGGAGTGCAGTGGCGCGATCTGGGCTCACTGCAACTTCTGCCTCCTGGGTTCAAGCGGTTCTCCTGCCTCAGCCTCCTAAGTATCTAGGATTATAGGTGCCCGCCACCATGCCCGGCTATTATTTTTAGTAGAGATGGGGTTTTACCATGTTGGCCAGGCTGGTCTTGAACTCCTGACCTCAGGTGATCCACCCGCCTTGGCCTCCCAAAGTGCTGGGATTACAGGTGTGAGCCACTGCACCCAGCCTGATTTCAGTTTTTTGAGGAATCACAATACTTTTGTGATTAGTGGCTATACTAATTTGCATTCCCACCAATGGTGTATGCGAACAGGGCAAGGTCAGACATAACTAGGTCCGTGAACATTTGTGTTTTGCCACAAGATCAGACTTACTGATGTTTTATTTTAATTGTAAAAGCCACGAGCTACATGGAGTTCCCAAGGAAGCAATTTTCTGTAGTACTACCTGTTTACTTGGTAGTCAGAACCGTGGGCACACAGGCTGAAGCCATTCCACAAGTCAGTCAGCATTGTAAATTATACACAATAGTATATTTATTTAATATATAAATGTTATAGGTTAAAAATCTTACATTAAAGTAACATTTAACATTCAGAGAAAAGGGGATAGGGAAAGCGGTTATCAAACCAGTCCAAGGAGAGCAATGTGGACAAAGAGAGTGTTTTGGCTTGATCTGGGGTGTCAGTGTCTTGTAAGGAAGAGTTTTTGATGTGGATGAGCCTTTGGTGGCAGATGCTGGGTGTTAATCGTGAGTGACAGCAAGATGGTGTCTGTTAGGACAGCCATTCTGACCTAATAAAGTCCTGGTCTTATGACCACAAAATTTTCTGGTAAGGACTAATAACAAAAGCGTGTACATGTTTATGTCCTTATCTGGTTTAGTACCGTCTTTTTTTGTTTTTTTTTTTGAGACAGAGTCTCGCTTTGTCTCTCGCAGGCTAGAGTGCAGTGGCGTGATCTCGGATCACTGCAACTTCCGACTCCCTGGTTCAAGCGATTCTCCTGCCTCAGCCTCCCGAGTAGCTGGGATTACAGGCACGTGACACCACGCCCAGCTAAGTTTTGTATTTTTAGTAGAGTCGGGGTTTCACCATGATGGCCAGGATGGTCTTGATCTCCTGACTTTGTGATCCGTCTGCCTTGGCCTCCCAAAGTGCTGGGATTACAGGCGTGAACCACTGTGCCTGGCCAGTACAGTCTTTATTAATTAGACAAACATCTGGTCCCTATTGGCATAATGCCTTTTAAAATACAAGAGCCTTTTTCTAAGATAAAATTACTTATGTCAAGAGCACTCTGTACAGTTCCCCTTTCTCCACATTCTTCCCAGCATCTGTTATTGCCTGTCTTTTATTCAAACCATTTTAACTGGGGTGAGATGGTATCTCATTGTAGGTTTGTTTGTTTGTTTGTTTGTTTGAGACAGAGTCTTACTGTGTTGCCTAGGCTGGAATGCAGTGGTGCGATTTTGACTCACTGCATTCTCTGCCTCCCAGGTTCAAGCGATTCTCCTGCCTCAGCCTCCCAAGTAGCTGGGATTATAGACACCTGCCACCATGCCCAGCTAATTTTCATATTTTTAGTGGAGACAGGGTTTCACCATGTTGGCCAGGCTGGTCTCAAACTCCTGACCTCAAGTGATCTGCCCGCCTCCGCCTCCCAAAGTTCTGGGATTACAGGCATGAGATACTGTGCCCAGGCCTCACTGTAGTTTTGATTTGTTATTTCTCCAATGATCAGTGATGTTGAGCATTTTTTTATATACCCGTTGGCCATTTGTATGTCTTCTTTTGAGAAATGTCTGTTGGGATCTTTTGCCCATTTCTTTTTTTTGAGACAGAGTCTCACTCTGTCACCTAGCCTGGAGTGCAGTGGCGTGATCTCGGCTCACTGCAACCTCCGTCTCCGTTTCCTGGATTCAAGTGATTCTCATGTCTCAGCCTCCAAAGTAGCTGGGACTACAGGCACGAGCCACCACGCCCAGCTAATTTTTTGTATTTTTAGTAGAGATGTGGTTTCGCCATGTTGGCCAGGCTGGTCTTGAAGTCCTGACCTCAGATGATCCACCCCGCCTTGGCCTCCCAAAGTGCTGGGATTACAGATGTGAGGCACTGTGCCTGGCCTGCCCATTTCTTAAATTGGATTGTCTTTTGCAGTTGAGTTTCATCTCCTTATATATTCTGATTATTCATCCCTTGTCAGATGGCTAGTTTGGAAATGTTTTTTCCCATTCTGTGGGTTGTCTCTTCACTTTGTTGATTGTTTCCTTTGCTGTGCAGAAGCTTTTTTAGCTTGATGACATCCCAGTTGTCTGTTTTTGCTTTAGTTGCCTGTGCTTTTGAGGTCTTACGCAAAAAACCTGTGCCCAAGATGAGTGTCCTGGAGCATTTCCCCAGTGTTTTCTTCTAGTGGTTTTATAGGTTTGGGGACTGGACTTCTGTTTATAGTCCTGGAGTTTTGCTGCCTTCACTTTGGTCTTTCACTCACTTCTCTGCATGACTTTCCAATAACAATGGCTCCCAGAGAGCTTGGGTGGGTGGGGGGAGTATTACACACATCACTTCACTTAATCCTTATGGTCTGTCTACTTATTTTTGATGAGAAAACAGGCTTAGCGAAGTTGTGATCTACCTAAAGTCATGCACAGTTTCACTCAAGTGTCTGACTCCAGATCTGCTTGCCTCTAATCTCTCATAGCAACTTGTTGACACATTTTCTCCAGTTGTCCTGTCTTGCTCAAAAAGCTGTGGGGAAGACTCAGCCTGGCTGAGGTAGTATTAGACCAGCAGTCCCTGGAGTGGCATACTCAGTTTTGGCATTGCCTTCCTGGTATGTTTTAAAGAAAACTCATCAGAACCTTTGTATCCCTTTTTTTTTTTTTTCCTGGTGATAGGGTCTCTGTCACCTAGGCTGGAGTGTAGGCTCAATCACGGCTCACTGCAGCTTCAGCCTCCTGGGCTCAAGTGATCCTCCCACCTCAGCCTCCCAAGTAGCTGGGACTGCAGGTGCACACCACCATGCCCTGCTAATTTTTTGTATTTTCTGTAGATATTGGATTTCACCATGGTGTCCAGGCTGGTCTCGAATTCCTGGGCTCGAGGAATCTGCCTGCGTCAGCCTCCCAAAGTGCTGGGATTACAGACTAGACCCACCACACCTGGTAGAACATTTGTATCTTGAAAGCTGTGTAAATACAATCAATGTGGGTATCGTAGTCCCTACTTATCAGCGGTAGTAATTTCAGTTACCAATGGTCAGCTGTGATCTGAAACTAAGTGGAAAATTCATAAGAAATAATCAATTCATGGCTGGACATGGTAGCTCATGCCTGTAATCCTAGCACTTTGGGAGGCCGAGGTGGGCCTGAGGATCACCTGAGGTCAGGAGTTTGAGATCAGGCTGGCCAATACGGTGAAAACCCTGTCTCTACTAAAAAAATACACAAATTAGCCAGGCATGGTGGTGCGTGCCTGTAATCCCAGCTACTTGGAAGGCTGAGGCAGGGGAATTGCTTGAACCCAGGAGGTGGAGGTTGCAGTGAGCCGAGATTGTGCCACTGCACTCCAACCTAGGTGACTGAGTGAGACTCTGTTTAAAAAAAAAGAAATAATCAATTCATAAGTCTTAAATTATGTGGTTTTGCAGTGCTTGTGTTCAAGTCACCCTTATATTTAATAATGGCCCCAAAGCCAAAGATGCTGACAATTTGGATATTGCAAAGAGAAGCTGTAAAGTGTTTCCTTTAACTGAAAAGGTGAAAGATCTCAATTTTTTTTTTTTTTTTGAGACGGAGTCTTGCTGTGTCACCCAGGCTGGAGTGCAATGGCCAGATCTCGGCTCACTGCAAGCTCCGCCTCCCGGGTTCACGCCATTCTCCTGCCTCAGCCTCCCGAGTAGCTGGGACTACAGGCACCCGCCACCTCGCCCGGCTAGTTTTTTTTTTTTTTTTTGTATTTTTTATTAGAGACGGGGTTTCACCGTGTTAGCCAGGATGGTCTCGATCTCCTGACCTCGTGATCCACCCGTCTCGGCCTCCCAAAGTGCTGGGATTACAGGCTTGAGCCACCGCGCCCGGCCGAAAGATCTCAATTTAATAAGGACAAAAAAATTTGTATGCTGAGGCTGGTAACATCTGTGGTAAGAACAAATCTTCTATTTGTGAAATTGTGAAGAAGGAAAAAGAAAGTCGTGCATAGTTTATATAGGGTTCTGTACTATGTGAGGTTTCAGGCATCCATTTGGGGGGTCTTGGATCTTATCCCCCTGTGATGGTGGGGACTATGATAGTGTTGTTTCCTGTGTTCTCCTGGAGTAGTAGGCTGAGTATGGGGAGGAAGAGAATGTCCTCCTCCCCCTGCCCCCCGCTTTTTTTTTTTGTTAATCCGATTAGGTCAGCAGTGGACGTTACTTTGGTTTTACTGGTGGTTCTATTATCAGAGTCTTGTTTTGTTTTCTGTTCTTTGGAGATAGGGTCTCACTCTGCCACCCAGACTGGTGTATAAGTGGTATAATCTTAGCTCACTGCAGCCTTCAACTCCTGGGCTCAAGTATTCCTCCCACCTCACCTTCCCGAGTAGCTGAGGCCACAGCTGCATGCCACCATGTCTAATTTTCTTACTTTTTGTACAGGGGAGTCCCACTATGTTGGCCAGGCTGGTATTGAACACATGACCTCAAGTGGTCCTCTTGCCTTGGCCCTCCCAAAGTGCTGGGATTACAGGCATGAGCCACTGCACCCAGCCTGTTATGAGAGTCTGTCTATTAAGTTAATTCTAAGACAAGGGTGGGAGCCTCTGTTATGGTCTCCAGTTTATAAAAGATATTTCCTGCAAGATTCCATCAAGGCTGGAAGGCCATTTAGGATGCTGAAAAGATAAGCCCTATAGTTACTTAGCATCACTAAGGGATAGGTGGAGTTATTTAGAGCTGTCTTCCTTTGTGTTCTGCCTCATCAGGTCACTGGGTCCTTAGGTGTCAGGGAATCTAGATTGAATGAACAGGTGTGTTTCCCTTTAGGAGCAAGCCCAGAGGAAAAGGGGTACCAGTGACATTTTATGTAAATGGACCCTTTGGAATAATGCAGCAGGTTATTGTACAATTTCTTTTTGACTTCTATTCCAAGCCACCTGATCCTTTGTCTTCTTTCTCTTTTCAAAATACACAGATGCTCCTCAACTTTCAATGGCGTTATGTCTAAATAAACCCATTCTAAGTTGAAAATATTGTTAAATTGAAAATACATTCAATATACCTAACATACCAAACATCATAGTTTAGCCTAGCCTCCTTTAAACATGCTCAGAACACTTATATCAGGCTGCAGTTGGGCTAAATTATCTAACACAAAGATTATTATTATTTTTCGTAGAGGTGGGGTCTCAAACACCTGCCCTCAAGCAATCCTTCTACCTTCGCCACCCAAAGTATTGTTTACAGTTGTGAGTCACTGCACCTGACCTATTTTATTTTTAAATTTTATTTATTTCATTAATTTATTTTTTTGAGACAGGGTTTCACTCCTGTCACCCAGGCTGGGGTGCAGTGGCGTGACCTCAGCTTACTGCAACCTCCACCTCCTGGGCTCAAGCAATTCTCCTGCTTCAGCCTCCTGATTAGCTGGAACTACAGGTGCCTGCCACCACGCCCGGCTAATTTTTTGTATTTTTAGTAGAGATGGAATTTCACTATGTTGGCCAGGCTGGTCTTGAACTCCTGACCTCATGATCTGCCCGTCTTGGCCTCCCAATGTGGTGGGATTACAGGTGTAAGGCCCCATGCCTGGCCCCCACTATACGTGAAATTTAAATGTAGTATTGATTGTATCAATACATTTTTGGTTTCAGTCTTAATTTAAAATAATTGGACAAATGTGAGCTTTTATGAGCCCCCCAGCTCAATTTTATTGCTTTTTACTTATTCATAATCTTCAGATAATTTGTTTTTTCCTTGTAGTTTATGGCTGTCAGACAAAAAACTGATCCGGTGACAATGATCTGGTGAAAAGCTCAGCCCAGAACTGTAGGTCTGGGCTGTTAGGACTTTTAATTTTTGGAGAGCATGTTAGCCCTGGGTTCGGTTCTGTTCTGTTCTTTTCTTTTCTTTTCTTTTCTTTTCTTTTCTTTTCTTTTCTTTTCTTTTCTGTTGCTGTTGTAATAGGCCCATTGTTTACTTTTTAAAGTCTTGTGCCTCGAAACTCACCTTTGTTGTTGGACACTTTCTTTTTGAGGTCGTGATGTCTCGGGAGTCGGATGTTGAGGCTCAGCAGTCCCATGGCAGCAGTACCTGTTCACAGCCCCATGGCAGCGTTACCCAGTCCCAGGGTTCCTCCTCACAGTCCCAGGGCATATCCAGCTCCTCTACCAGCACGATGCCAAACTCCAGCCAGTCCTCTCACTCCAGCTCTGGGACACTGAGCTCCTTAGAGACAGTGTCCACTCAGGAACTCTATTCTATTCCTGAGGACCAAGAACCTGAGGACCAAGAACCTGAGGAGCCTGCCCCTGCCCCCTGGGCTCGATTATGGGCCCTTCAGGATGGATTTGCCAATCTTGGTAAGACCCTTTGTTATATAGTATCATGTTTTGTTCAGAAAAACAGTTACAGAAAGTTGTTGTGTTACTGGGTGGAAGGTTCTGATTGTGAGTTGTCCAGGTTTTTGGCACTTTGAACAAATAATTGAACATCATGCACGAACAAGCAATGAAAGCATAGATTTATTGAAGTGGAAGGCAATAGAAGCTAAAGTACATGTCGCAGGATAGGAGCAGGCCTGAGCAAGTGGCTGCAGAGCCCTGGTAGCAAAGTCTTCTGGGGTTCAAGTACCCTCTAGAGGTCTCCCATTGGTTACCTCCTATGTAGATGAAGGGCTGGCTCACAGCCCATTAGAGGCCACAGTGAACTGGACCTCGACCATTCCAAGACTGGTGGGGATTGGCGCCTTATGCAAATGAAAGTCCTAGAATGGACAAATCATAGGCCAGAGTGCAAATTCTTTTTTTTTTTTTTTTTGAGAAATCTCGGCTAGGCTCACTGCAACCTCTGACTCCTGGGTTCAAACGATTCTCCTATCTCAGCTTCCTGAGTAGTTGGGATTACAAATGCATACCACGGCACTTGGCTAATTTTTGTATTTTTAGTAGAGATGGGGTTTCACCATGTTGGCCAGGCTGGTCTTGAACTTCTGACCTCAAGTGATCTGCCTGCCTCGGCCTCCCAAAGTGCTGGGATTACAGGCATGAGCCACCATGCCTGGCTGCTCCAGGAAGTTTGTGTGAATCGGCCTTAGATTCCCTGCCTTCAGACCCTATTTTCCTGCCTTAGTTAGTTGCAGCAGAGTGCTTGAGCCACCTTAGAATGATTCTGGAGTTTGGGCCGGGCGCGGTGGCTCAAGCTTGTAATCCCAGCACTTTGGGAGGCCGAGATGGGCGGATCACGAGGTCAGGAGATCGAGAGACGATCCCGGCTAACACGGTGAAACCCCGTCTCTACTAAAAAATACAAAAAAATAGCCGGGCGAGGTGGCGGGCGCCTGTAGTCCCAGGTGGCGGGCGCCTGTAGTCCCAGCTACTCGGGAGGCTGAGGCAGGAGAATGGCGTAAACCCGGGAGGCGGAGCTTGCAGTGAGCTGAGATCCGGCCACTGCACTCCAGCCTGGGTGACAGAGCAAGACTCCGTCTCAAAAAAAAAAAAAAAAAAAGAATGATTCTGGAGTTTGAAGGTGATAAAAGGTAAAACCAAAGAGGCAGTGTTGGGTGTTGCATTGGCTGTTACCAGCTGTGGATTCCGTTCATTTATTCTTTCAACAAATATTAATTGGATATTTACAATGTGCTGTCCATCCAAGGATCTGAAGGTAGCTTTGGACCCTCTTCCTAGAAAAATGCAGATTCATGCAAACTTGCAAACATTATCCCCTAATCACAAAAGCTTCACCAGTTAACCTCTGCTGTGGTTTGCCACAGCTTCAGAGAATCAGAGCTGTTCAGAATAGAGATGGCTATTTGTTGACTACTTGTTATTTGTTTTTGTCTCAAAATAGTCAACCTTGTGATTTAAATATGTTGACCCTTTCTGACACCTCCTGGTTCCAATAGTAAGTTTCGCTATGCATATGTTTAAAATACACATGTGTGTATTTTAAAATTGCCAGGCGTGGTGGCTTATGCCTGTAATCCCACTACTTTGGGAGGCCAAGGCAGGAGGATCACTTGAGGCCAGGAGTTCAAAACCAGCTTGGGCAACATGGCAAAACCCTGTCTCTACTGAAAATACAAAAATTAGCCAGGTGTGGTGGTGCATGCCTGCAATCCCAGCTACTCAGGAGGATAAGACATGAGAATTGCTTGAACCTGGGAGGCAGAGGTTGCAATGAGCCAGGATTGTGCCACTGCACTCCAGTAAAAAAAAAATAGTGTTTTTTTTTTCTTTTCTCTTACATTACAATGACCTCTTTACTAAACACATTTGAACTTGGCATTAATAGGGTAGAATATATTAATATAAAGAAATGAAGGACTGGTATATCATTTTGTGTTTTGTCACTCACCATCTTTGTTTTATTTCATGTCTAACTTTGATGTCTTGAAAAAAACTGTAAAAAATGGAGAAACAATACACCTGCATTCTACATATACAACTTTAAATTTATAAGTAGACACTCGAAGCTATTTTTTACCCATTTAAAATATATTTTTTCAGGCCAGGCATGGTGGCTCATGACTGTAATCCCAGCACGTTGAGAGACCAAGGTGGGCGGGATCACTTGGGGTCAGGAGTTCAAGACTAGCCTGGCCAACATGGGGAAACCCTGTCTCTATTAAAAATACAAAAATTAGGCCAGGCGTGTTGGCTCACGCCTACAATCCCAGCACTTTGGGAGGCCGAGACGGGCGGATCACCTGCGATGGGGAGTTTGAGACCAGCCTAACTAACATGGAGAAACCCCGTCTCTACTAAAAATACAAAATTAGCCGGGCATGGTGGCGGGCTCCTGTAATCCCAGCTACTCAGGGGGCTGAGGTAGGAGAATTGCTTGAACCCGGGAGGCAGAGGTTGTGGTGAGCTGAGATCGCACCACTGCACTCCAGCCTGGGCAGCAAGAGCGAAACTCTGTCTCAAAAAAAAGAAAGAAAAAAACAATTAGCCGGGCATGGTGGCAGGCACCTGTAATCCCACCTACTCAGGAGTCTGAGACAGGAGAATTGCTTGAACTTGGGAGGTGGAGGTTGTAGTGAGCTGAGATTGTGCCACTGCACTCCAGCCTGGGTGACAGAGCGAGATTCTGTCTCCAAAAAATAAAGAAATAAATAAAATACAATATATTTTTCAGATAGGCCTATAGGTTTAGATGAGTGGGAAACAGAAATGGTGAGAAAGGGCTAAATGGGATACATCACCTTTAAAAGTGAGAAAACAAATAGGCTGGGCGCAGTGGCTCACAACTGTAATCCCAGCTCTTAGGGAGGCAGAAGTGGGAGGATAGCTTGAACCCAGGAGTTTGAGACCTGCTGGGCAATATAGTGAGACCCCATTCTCCACAAAAAGGAAAAACAAAAAAAGACGAGTAAACAAAGAGCCTGATTGGATGACCAGCATAAAGTAGATGCTGAATACATAGAGGCTGTTTATTATTATTATTATTATTATTATTATTATTATTTGAGATGGAGTCTCACTCTGTCACCCAGGCTGGAGTACAGTGGTGCGATCTTGGCTCACTGCAACCTCTGCCTCCTGGGTTCAAGCGATTCTCCTGCCTCAGCCCCCTGAGTAGATGACATTACAGGTGCCCACCACCATGCCCGGCTAAGTTCTGTATTTTTTTAGTAGGGACGGGGTTTCACCATGTTGGCTAGGCTGGTTTCAAACTCCTGACCTCAGGTGATCTGCTCGTCTTGGCCTCCCAAAGTGGTAGGATTACAGGCGCGAGCCACCACGTCTGGCCAAGGCTATTTATTATTATTATTTGTTAATTATTTATACCTATGTTTTCTTCTAAAATTTTATAGTTTTAATTCCTTTTTGCTTGTTTATTTATTTTTTTTGAGACAGGGTCTCGCTGTATTCTAGGCTGGAGTGCAGTGGCGCAATCTCGGCTCACTTCAGCCTCTGCCTCCCAGGCTCAAGCAGTTCTCCCACTTCAGCCTCCTGGATAGCTGGGACCACAGATGTGCACCACCACTCCCAGCTAACTTTTTGTATTCTTGGTGGAGATGGGGTTTCATCATGTTGCACAGTCTGGTCTCAAACTCCTGAGCTTAAGCGATCCATCCATCTCAGCTTCCCAAAGTGTTGGGATTACAGGCATGAGCCACAGTACCTGGCCTAGTTTTAGCTCTTTTGTTTAATTAAGGTCCTTTATTCATTTTGAGTTTTATTTATTTATTTATCTATTGAGACAGAGCCTCGCTCTGTCACCAGGCTGCAGTGCCATGGTGTGATCTCGGCTCACTGCAACCTCCTCCTCCCAGTTTCAAGCGATTCTCCTGCCTCAGCCTCCCAAGTAGGTGGGATTACATGCTTATGCCACCATGCCTGGCTAATTTTTGTATTCTGAGTAGAGATGGGGTTTCACCATGTTGGCCAGGCTGGTCTCGAACTCCTACCCTCAGGTGATCCACCTGCTTCAGCCTCCCAAAGTGCTGGGATTACAGGCGTGAGCCACTGTGGCTGGCCTACTTTTTTATTTTCATTTTTTGTAGAGACAGAGTCTCGCCATGTTACCCAATCTGATCTGAACTCCTGGTGTCAACTGATCCTCCTGCCTCAGCCTCCCAAAGTGCTGGGATAAGAGGTGTGAGGCACCATCCCCGGCCAGTTTTCAGTCTTTTGTCACTAAGTATGATGTTAGCTGTGGGTCTTTCCCTTTTCCTTTCCCCTTTCCCCTTTCTTTTTTCCTTTCCTTTCCTTTCCCCTTTCCCCTTTCCCCTTTCCTTTCCTCTTTTCTTTCCTCTTTCCTTTCCTTTCTTTCTTTCCTTTCCTTTCTTTCTTTCCTTTCCCTTTCCTTTCCGTTCTGTTCTGTTTCGTTCCGTTCCGTTCCTTTTCTCTTTCCCCTTTCCTTTCCTTTCCTCGTTTCTTTCCTTTCCTCTTTCCTCTCTTCTCCTCCTCTCTTCTCTCTCCTCTTTGATATCTGAAGACTAAGCTGTGGATGTTTCATAAAAGTTCTTTCTGGGCCGGGGGCTGTGGCTCGCGCCTGTAATCCAAGCACTTTGGGAGGCCGAGGTGGGCGGATCATGAGGTCAGGAGATCAAGACCATCCTGGCTAACACGGTGAAACCCCATCTCTACTAAAAATACAAAAACAAAACTAGCCGGGCGTGGTGGCAGGAGCCTGTAGTCCCAGCTACTTGTGAGGCTGAGGTGGGAGAATGGGGTGAACCCGGGAAGCGGAGCTTGCAGTGAGCCGAGATCACACCACTGCACTCCAACCTGAGCCACAGAGTGAGACTCTGTCTCAAAAAAAAAGAAAAAAAGAAGTTCTTTCTGGCTGGGTGCTCTGATCCTTTCTCCCTATAATCTCAGTGCTTTGGGAACCTATGGCAGGAGAAGTTCTTGAGGCCAGGAGTTGGAGACTGCAGTGAGCTATGATTGCATGCCACAGAGCAAGACTTTGCCTCCAAATTAAAAATAATAATAATAATAATAAATAAAATAAAAGCTCTTTCTTAGGTGAAGGAATTTCCTCCTATTCCTAGTTTTCTGAGTATTTTTTATTATAAAAGGGGGTTGAATTTTGCCAAAATTTTTTTCTGTCTATTTTCCTGTATTCTATTGTTATTGTGTATTATATTGATTGGTTTTCAGATGTTAAACCAACCAAGCTTTCCTGGGTTAATTCTTACTTGGTCATTTGTAATATTTTTTATGTGTTGCTGAATTTAGTTTGCTACTGTTTTGTTGAGGATTTTTGTATCTATATTTGTAAGCGATATTGGTTTGTGGGTTTACTGTCATGTGTCTGTCTGGTTTTGGTGTGAGGGTATTGCTGGCTTCATAGATGAGTTGACAGTGTTCCCTTCTGTATTTCTTCAAAAAGTTTGAGAATAATTGGTATTAGTTCTTTACATATTTCATAGAATTTAAAATGAAGCCAGCCATGTGTTTCTTTTTTCTTTTTTTTTTTTTCTGAGGCAGGGTCTCACTGTGTTACTCAGGCTGGAGTGTTACTCACAATCACGTTTCACTGCAGCCTTGACCTCCCAGACCCAACTCCTACCTCAGCCTCCCGAGTAGCTGGGACCACAGGCATGTGCCATCATGCGTGGCTAATTTTTTTATTTTGATAGAGATGGGGTCTCCCTATGTTGCTCAAGCTAAAGTGAGGCTATCTGGGACTGCATTTTCTTTGTAGGGGATATTTTGATTACTCATTCAGTCTTTTGTTTTGTTTTGTTTTTTGGAGACAGAGTCTCTGTCACCCAGGCTGGAGTGCAGTGGCACGATCTTGGCTCACTGTAGCCTGTGCCTCCTAGGTTCAAATGATTCTTGTGCCTCAGCCTCCAGAGTAGCTGGGACTACAGGTGTGCACCACCATGCCTGGCTTAATTTTTTTTTTTTTTTTTCATTTGTAGTAGAGCTGGGGTTTTGCCATGTTGCCTAGGCTAGTCTTGATCTCCTGAAGTCAGCCAGTCCACCTGCCTTGACCTCCCAAAGTGCTAGGATTATCATTCAATCTTTTCACTTCTTATGGGTATATTCAGATTGTCTATTTCTTCTTGTGCTAGTTTTGGTAGTTTGTATCTTTCTAGGAGTTTGTCCATTTCACCTATGTCATCTAATATTGTCACACAATTGTTCAGTTATTCTTTTTAAATAATTTTTATTTCTGTCAGATCAGTAGTAATTACCTTTCTCATTCTGATTTTAGCAATTTGAGTCTTGTCTCTTTTTTTCTTGTTTAGTCTGTCTGAGGTTTACCAACTTGCTGATCTTTTTAAGTAACTAAATTTGGATTTGTTAATTTTCTTTTTCTTTCTTTCTAGAGACAGGGTCTCACTCTGTCACCCTGGAGTGAGTGGTGCAGTCACAGTTCACTGCAGCCTTGACTTTCAGGCTCAAGTGAACCTCCTTCCTTGGCCTCCCAAAGTACTGGGATTACAGGCCTGAGCCATTGCGCCCAGCCCATATGTAATTTTGATAGATCTTGCTAAATTGTCCTCCCTAGACAATTATAGACAACGTGAGTATAAATTATATTCCCACTGGCAATGTATGGGCGTACCCACTTTTTCATACCTCCTGCCAGCACAGGGTGATATGAAACTTTTGAATTTTTGCCAATCTAATAGGTAAAACATGAAATCTTAATGTGTTTTTGATTTCTAAATTTTCTTATATTGGGTTAGCTTGGCCACCTTTCATATGTTTGAGCCAGCTGTATTTCTGTTTTTTGTAAGTTATCTTTTCATATCCTTTACCCATTTTTCTACTGGACTGTTTATCTTTTTCGTTGATTTATAGGAACCTAACATTTATTAAGGAAGTTATTCCTTTTCCTGATAGGAGTTGCTAATATTTTCCCTAGTCTGTCTTGCAGTGAACATTTAATTGCCTGCCATGTACAATATCCTAAGTGCTGGAGTTGTACTGTTAAACAAGAGGTCTCCAGCTGCCCTCCTGGAGGTTATGTTCTAATGCAGGGAGGTGGGGAGAAAATATACAAGTAAGCAAGGTAATTTCTAGTCATGGCCCATACTCAAAAAGAAATAAAACGGGATAACATTATGATAACAGATGAGTAATGTTTATATAACAAGCTGAGTGGGAGGCTGGGCGCGGTGGTGCACGCCTGTTATCCCAGCACTTTGGGAGGCCAAGGTAGGCGGATCACAAGGTCAGGAGATCGAGACCATCCTGGCTAACACGGTGAAACCCCTTCTCTACTAAAATTACAAAAAATTAGCTGCGCGTGGTGGCATGCATCTGTAGTCCCAGCTACTCAGGAGGCTGAGGGCAGGAGAATCGCTTGAACCTGGGAGGTGGAGGTTGCAGTGAGCTGAGATGGCGCCACTGCACTCTAGCCTGGGTGATAGAGCAGGATTCCATCTCCAAAAAAAAAAAAAAAAAAAGAAAAAAGAAAAAGCTGAGTGGGAGATGATAGTGGAGTCCAAAAGGCAGATAGTATTGTGTAAATAGTATCTATACAAAAGGCAAGGTGGAATGAGCCATTTGTGTAGTTGGGGAAGAAGTGCTAAGACCGCAAGGCAGATTGAACCCAGCATTCTTGGGGGCAGTGAAAGGAGGCCAGTGGTGCTGGGTGTCATGAGCAAGGGGAGAGGGGTATGAGGTGGGGCTGGAATGGTGGCAGGGGCCAGACCTTGAGCATCTATTAGGCCGTAAGGAAGAGTGCAGATTTTATGCTAAGTGTTGTGGAAAACCTCAGGAAGGTAATAAGCAGGAAGTTACTGTATTGCAAGTAATTTTCCAAGTCATTAAAAATTACTCGAGAACTTTTAATGACTATTTGTTATTTCACAGTTTTATATATATATGTATGTGTATGTGTGTGTGTGTGTATAAGTACATATATTAATAGATTATAATATATTATATATTATTTATTATGTATTATATATTATATGTATATATAATTAACATATTATGTAATATATAAGTTGTATTATGTATAAATATATAATTCTATTTAATGTGACATATATTGTATGTATAATAAATACAAATTATATATAATATATAATAAATATAAAATAAATATATAATATATATTAAATATTTGTTTATTTATGTTTTTGAGACAGGGTCTTGCTCTCTTACCCAGGCTGGAGTGCAGTGGCAGGATCACAGCCCTTTGTAGCATCTCTTGCTCAAGTGATCCTCCTGCTTCAGCCTCCTGAGTAGCCGGACTACAGGCATGCACCACCACATCTGGGTGATTTTTTTTTTTTTTTTTTTTGAGACGGAGTCTCGCTTTGTTGTCCAGGCTGGAGTGCAGTGGCGCAATCTCAGCTCACTGCAACCTCTACCTCCCGGGTTCAAGCAGTTCTCTGCCTCAGCTTCCCGAGTAGCTGGCACCTACCACCATGCCCAGCTACTTTGGGTATTTTTAGTGGAAACAGGGTTTAGTAGAAACAGGGTTTCACCATCTTAGCCAGGCCGGTCTTCAACTCCTGACCTCATGATCCACTCGTCATGGCCTCCTGAAGTGCTGGGATTACAGGCGTGAGCCACCACACCCGGCCAAGTTTTTTTTTTGAAACAACGTCTCACTCTCGCCCAGGCTAGTGTGCAGTGGCGCAATCTCAGCTCACTGCAGCCTCGACCTCCTGGGCTCAAGCGATCCTCCCGCCTCAGCCTCCTGAGTAGCTGAGACCACCATACCCTACTGATTTTTTATTTTTTGTACAGATAGGGTTTCACCGTGTTGCCCAGACTAATTTTTAAATTCTTGGTAGAGATGGGTGCCCGCTATGTTGCCCAGGCTGGTCATGAGCTCCTGGGGTCAAGTGATCCTCCTGCCTTAGCCTCCCAAAGGGCTGAGATTACAGGTGTGAGCCACTGCGCCTGGCCATGTGATTATAGATAAACTGCCATTTGTTAAACTCGTTGTAAATGTTGTTTTTTCTCTCCTGATTTTTAATCTTATAAAATCTTGATAAGCAGACTGATAATTCTGATTGCCTTCTTAGGCTATTTTCCTACAATTAGCATTTATGAGCAATTTTTAAACGTTTGATATATGAAATTCAACAGCTGTCTGCTGCATGCTTTTGTATTACAGAATGTGTGAATGACAACTACTGGTTTGGGAGGGACAAAAGCTGTGAATATTGCTTTGATGAACCACTGCTGAAAAGAACAGATAAATACCGGACATATAGCAAGAAACACTTTCGGATTTTCAGGGTAGGTAACAAATACCCACGTATCTAGGAGAGCTGGTAATCTAGTCATTGTTTTTAGGTATTTTCCCACTATAAATCTCTGCTGTTCAAAGTTTGAAATAAAATGTTCTCTGTTTTAGGAAGTGGGTCCTAAAAACTCTTACATTGCATACATAGAAGATCACAGTGGCAATGGAACCTTTGTAAATACAGAGCTTGTAGGGAAAGGAAAACGCCGTCCTTTGAATAACAATTCTGAAATTGCACTTTCACTAAGCAGAAATAAAGGTAATATTATTATCTTATGGTTACTGGATTTTTTTTTTTCCACTCCCTCATAGGAGGAAAATCTGTCCTGTCCTTACAGAGTATGGTTTAAGTGAGTAAAGATGAGTAAGTTGCCAGGTGCAGTGGCTCACACCTGTAATCCCAGCACTTTGGGAGGCCGAGGCGGATGGATCACCTGAGGTCAGGAGTTCGAGACCAGCCTGACCCACATGGAGAAACCCTGTCTCTACTAAAAGTACAAAATAAGCTGGGCATGGTGGCACATGCCTGTAATCCCAGCTACTCAGGAGGCTGAGGAAGGAGAATCGCTTGAACCCAGGAGGCGGAGGTTGCGGTGAGCCGAGATCGCGCCATTGCACTCCAGCCTGGGCAACAGGAGTGAAACTCTGTCTCAGAAAAAAAGATGAGTAAGTTAGCATTCAAGATTCAACTTTGCCGTCCTAGTTGCATTGTTAAATTTTGAAAAAGTTCCATCCAGACAGATTTTTAAGGTTTTAAGGTTTAATTGGTTTTATATAATGCCATATACTGTGTTTTTTTTTAAATTTATTTTTATTTTTTTATTTTTTATTTTTAATACGGGGTCTTGCTCTGTCACCTGGGCTGGAGTGCAGTGGCGCAATCTCGGTTCACCGCAGCCTCCGCCTCCCAGTTTCAAGTGATTCTCCTTGCCTCAGCCTCCCAAGTAGCTGGGATTACAGGCACCCGCCACCACGCCCAGCTAATTTTTTTGTATTTTTAGTAGAGATGGGGTTTCACTATGTTGGCCAGGCTGGTCTCGAACTCCTGACCTCGTGATCTGCCTGCGTCAGCCTCCCAAATTGCTGGGATTACAGGCGTGAGGCCCCACTTGGCCCATATACTGTTAATTGAATTATCATGGTGATTAAAATAAGTTATAGTTCATTGATTGATTCAGTTTATACCACATCAGTCTTAGATATCTATGAATTGTTGTTTCAGGCCATTAATTCATTTTTCCTTCCTCTTCACCTCATTCTTTCCTTTCTTCATTTTTTCCATTCATTTTTTTCTTTCTTTCTTTTTTGAGACATGGTCTCACTCTGTCACTCAGGCTGGAGTTCAGTGGCACTGCAACCTCTGCCTCCCAGGCTCAAGTGATCCTCCCATCTCAGCCTCCTGAGTAGCTGTGACCACAGACACATGCCATCACGCCTGGCTAATTTTTTGTATTTTTGGTACAGATGGAGTTTCACTATGTTGGCCAGACTGGTCTTAGACTCCTGAGCTCAAGCAATCTGCCTGCCTTGGCCTCCCAAAGTGCTGAGATTACAGGTGTGAGCCACCACGTCTAGCCCCATTCCTTTATTTCTGTATACATTTATTGAGTTCCTTTTATATACCAGGCGTTAGGATATGGGTGCTTCTGTAAGAGAGTCACTTTAGAGCATCTACCTTTGTAAATACTACATGGTTATCCTGTGTAAGTGGAGATGTTTATTAGCATCATCATATAAGCATCCAGTTCTTTTTTTTATTTGAGACGGAGTCCCGCTCTGTCGCCCAGGCTGGAGTGCAGTGGCGTGGTCTCGGATCACTGCAAGCTCTGCCTCCTGGATTCACGCCATTCTCCTGCCTCAGCCTCCCGAGTAGCTGGGACTACAGGCGCCCGCCACCATGCCTGGCTAATTTTTTGTATTTTTAGTAGAGATGGGGTTTCACCGTGTTAGCCAGGATAGTCTCAATCTCCTGACCTCGTGATCCGCCCACCTCGGCCTCCCAAAGTGCTGAGATTACAGGCGTGAGCCACCGCGCCCGGCAAAGCATCCATTTCTAAAACTAAGGAAATAAAATCTGAAATGAACAATTGTTTTTCAGGGTAATATCTAGAAGGGTACCTGACAAAAACAACCATAGAGTTAAAAGTAGCTCAAGGTGATTAGACAAGAGGAATACTATTTTTCTTTAGTTAAAGAAACCATAGAGCTTCCCAAACTTATCTGAGAGTCGAATGACTTGGAGGGTGTCTATGTGTGTGCAAGACATTTTGAAAATAAGGGTTCCTACAAGTACTCTTCTCTAGATTCTGGTAGGCATTTAAAAAATCATGCCTCTAGGGGCTGTGGCATGAGCCTGTAGTCCCTGCTACTCAGAAAGGTGAGGCTAGAGGATCCCTTGAGCCCAGGATTTTAAGGCTACAGTGAGCTATGATGGTGCCTGTGAATAGCCACTGCCCTCCAGCCCGGGCAACATGGTGAGACCCCGTCTAACCAAATGAAATAAAATCATGCCTAAGGGATTTTCATGCAGTCAGTCTTCAGTCTGGTATCTTGGAACTATGTCTATATTGGGCGTCCTGAAGTACATTTTATGATTAACTTAGTTTTCCCTGTTTCCGACTATTTTGTTTTCTCTGTGATAGTTATAGTCAGGGCAGCTGCTTTGGGTTTTGCTGTTTATGAGTGTGTAGGGGAGGTGCAACTGGGTGCTGAAATTTGGACTGTCCTATACTTGACAACCTGTGTACCACCTTTTTCTCATTGGTCTGCCCAAAGGGCACTTTTCTTCCTCTTTTTAAAAAATTAAATAAACCTTTAAACATTTATTTAATAGATAAAAATTATAGGTTGGCATGGTAGCTCATGCCTGTAATCTCAGCACTTTGGGAGGCCAACACAGGAAAGTTGCTTGAGCCCAGGAATTCAAGACCAGCTTGGGCAACATAGTGAGACCCCATCTCTACCAAACATAAAAAAATTAGCTGGGCATGCTGGTGTGTTCCTATAGTCCCAACTACTTGGGAGTCTGAGGTGGGAGGATTGCTTGAGCCTGGGAGGTCGAGGCTACAGTGAGTCATGATTGCACCACTGCATTGTAGCCCGGGCAACAGAGTGAGAAGGTGTCTCAAAAATACATAGATATTTATCATGTGCAACATGTTTTGAAATATGTATATATTGTAGAATGGCTAATTTGAGCTAACTAACATGCATTACCTCACTTACTTATCTTTCTTTTTTTTTTTTTTTTTGAGACGGAGTCTCTCTCTGTCGCCCAGGCTGGAGTGCAGTGGTGCGACCTCGGCTCACTGAAAGCTCTGCCTCCTGGGTTCATACCATTCTCCTGCCTCAGCCTCCCGAGTAGCTGGGACTACAGGCGCCTGCCACCACGCCCGGCTAATTTTTTTTTTTTTTTTGTATTTTTAGTAGGGATGGGGTTTCACCATGTTAGCCAGGATGATCTTGAGCTCCTGACCTTGTGATCTGCCTGCCTCGGCCTCCCAAAGTGCTGGGATTACAGGTGTGAGCCACCATGCTCCGCCATCTTTTTTTTTTTTTTTTTTTTTAATAGAGAAAATACTTAAAATCTACTCTCTCAACTGATTTTCAAAAATACGGCCAGTATGGTGATACTTATGGCCTGATTTTCATTGGGATATTTACTTGCCTAGATCATTTTTTCTAGACTCAGACTGATTGATTTCTTTTTTTTTTTTTTTTTTTTTTTTTTTTTTGAGATGGAGTCTCGCTCTGTCGCCCAGGCTGGAGTGCAGTGGCCAGATCTCAGCTCACTGCAATCTCCGCCTCCCGGCTTCCCGCCATTCTCCTGCCTCAGCCTCCCGAGTAGCTGGGACTACAGGCGCCTGCCACCTCGCCTGGCTAGTTTTTTGTATTTTTTAGTAGAGACGGGGTTTCACCGTGTTAGCCAGGATGGTCTCAATCTCCTGACCTCGTGATCCGCCCGTCTCGGCCTCCCAAAGTGCTGGGATTACAGGCTTGAGCCACTGTGCCCGGCCTGATTGATTGCTTTTTGATTCTGGACCTGTTGTAAATCTGCATGGGCATTTTATATTGGTGTAATTGATTAAATATTCTGAGGTCAAGGAATGTAAATAATGTTGTGTTATGGATTTTTTGCACTAGTTTTAGAGTGATGCTTATAGTTCCATTGAAGCATAAAATTTGACTATCATTTATTTCTCAAGGGCTTTATAATATGTATTAGCCTACTGAACTAATTTCCTTAATGTTACATGTTAAATGTAATTAAAAACAATTTTAATATTCCATATGACTAATACATTTTAGAATCAGTTATCTCCTCTTGTAAATAAATTAATGAAACCTATTTCTACTCTTTTTTTCCTTAGTTTTTGTCTTTTTTGATCTGACTGTAGATGATCAGTCAGTTTATCCTAAGGCATTAAGAGATGAATACATCATGTCAAAAACTCTTGGAAGGTAAATTATTTTCTTATATAACTGCGCTTAATTTTTTCCCTATACATTTGTGATTGGTAGTTTCTAATTTCTGATTTTATAACACTTATTATGTATTGATAACATTTATATGGTATCTATTTGTGTATTATTTTTTATTTATATTTTTGTGAGTTATTTCACACGTCATTTTAATTTATTTTTATTTTATTTCTTTGTGAGACAGAGTGTTGCTCTGTTACCCAGGCTAGAGTGTAGTGGCACGATCAGAGCTCACTGTGGCCTTGATCTCCCAGATCAAGGGAATCAGGCATGCAGTACCATGCACAGCTAATGCGTGTTGTTTTTTTTTTTAGAGTTGGAGTTGCGCTGTGTTGCCAGCTCTGGTCTTGAACTCCTGGGCTCAAGTCATTCTCCTGCCTTAGTCTCCCAAAGTGCTGAGATTAGTGGCACGAGCCACCATGCCTAGCCAAGTATTTCTTTTTTTATTTCCTTTGTGTGTGTGTGTGTGTGTGTGTGTGTGTGTGTGTGAGAGAGAGAGGGAGAGAGAGACAGAGAGACAGAGAGAGACAGAGTCTTGCTCTGTTGCCCAGGCTGGAGTGCAGTGGTACAATCTTGGCTCACTGCAACCTCCACTTCCCAGGCTCAACTGATCCTCCCACCTTAGCCTCCCAAGTAGCTGGGACTATAGGCTCGCACCACCATGCCTGGCTAATTTTTGTATTTTGTGTAGAGTTGGGGTCTTGCCATGTTGCCCAGGCTGGTCTTGAACTTCTGAGCTCAAGCAACCCACCCACCTTGGCTTCCCAAAGTGCTAGGATTACAGGCATGAGCCACTGCGCCCGGCCGTGTGTATAGTATTTCACTGTGTATATATACACAACATTTACTTTGTCCATTCATTCATTGATGGACACTTAGGTCGCTTCCCTATCTTGGCTATTGTGAATATTGCTGAATTGAACATAGGAGTGCAGATATCTCTTCAACATACTGATTTAATTTTTTTTTTATATATATCCAGAAGTGGGATTGCTAGATCATATGGTAATTATAATTTTAGCTTTTTGAGGAACCTTTATACTAGTTTCTGAAATGACTGTACTACTTTACATTCCCACCAACAGCGTACCAAGGTTCTCTTTTCTTCACATCCTCTCCAATACTTGTTATTATTCATCTTTTTGATAATTGTCATTCTAACAGGCTTCAGGTAATATGTCATTGTGGTTTTACTTTGCATTTCCTTGATGGCTAGAGATGTTGAGCATTTTTCATACATCATAATAGGTATATTTTTGATGTGTTTGATAATTATTAATTGAAATTAACTCTTTTGCCTCATGAATTTTATTGGTGATAATTATTTTAAATTTATTTTTATTTTATTTCCTTGTGAGACAGTGTGTTGCTCTGTTACCCAGGTTGGAGTGTAGTAGCATGATCAGAGCTCACTGTAGGGGCCTGAGACAGGGTTTCACCATATTGGCCAGGCTTGTCTCAAACTCCTGACTTATGATCTGCCTACCTTGGCCTCCTGGAGTGCAGTAGTGTTACCACAGCTTATGGCAGCCTTGATTTCTCAGGTTCAAGCAATCCTCCCACCTCAGCCTCCCGAGTAGTTGGGACTACAGGGATGTGCCACCACATCCAGCTAATTTTTACTTTTTTTTTTTGAGATGGAGTTTTGTTCTTGTTGCCCAGGTTGGAGTGCAATGGTGTGGTCTCAGCTCACTGCAACCTCCGCCTCCTGGCTTCAAGTGATTCTCCTGCCTCAGCCTCCCAGGTAGCTGGGATTGCAGGTGCCCACCACCACACCTGGCTAATTTTTTTGTATTTTTAGTAGAGACGGGGTTTCACCATATTGGCCTGGCTGGTCTTGAACTCCTGACCTCAGGTGATCTGCCTACCTCGGCCTCCCAGAGTGCTGGGATCACAGGCGTGAGCCAACACGCCTGGGCCTAATTTTTATTTTTTTTATTGTAGAGATGAGTCTTGTTATGTTGCCTAGGCTTGTCTCGAACTCCTGGGCTCAAGTTATGTTCCTGCCTCAGCCTCTCAAAGTGTTGGGATTATAGGTATGAACCACTGTGTTTGGCCAAGACATTTTTATATTAATTCATTAAGTAAACTTACTACATGTTAAGATGGGTAACATTTATTTTTTTCTTCTTGAGACGGAGTCTCGCTCTGTCACCCAGGCTGGAGTCCGGTGGCTCAATCTCGGCTCACTGCAACCTCCGCCTTCCAGGTTCAAGCGATTCTTCTGCCTCAGCCACCCAAGTAGCTGGTACTACAGGCCTGTGCCACCACACCCAGCTAATTTTTTGTATTTTTAGTAGAGATGGGGTTTTACTGTGTTAGCCAGGATGGTCTCGATCTCCTGATCTCATGATCTGCCTGCGTCAGCCCCCCAAAGTGCTGGGATTACAGGCGTGAGCCACTGCACCTGGCCTGAGTAATATTTTTTTATGAAAAATAATTATTAAAAAGATTAGTGAGAAGAGAGGAACTATTCGACATTTTTCCAAATTTTTTTGACATCTGGCTTAGTTAGAAGATGGCTAGATTCTGATATTTGCTTCCTCATTCAGTCTGTTATGTTGTCACATGCCACGTAGCCTCTGGAAAACTCCATATGTATGAGCTAATGAGAATGGAAAACACAAATAATGTCTTAGTATTATTCTGAACATAGTTGTGGCTTTGTGGATGCCCTGCAAGGCCTTGGGGTCCTCTTGGGGAGATCCAGTCATACTTTGAGAACCATTTCTTTAGGAAAGTATCAGGATACTGTTACCACATTACAAAATGCTCCTCAACCCCCTTCCCTTCTCACAAAGGTCTTTCTACTGATATTTTTGGAAACACAGAAGTAGAAAGTACATAAAAGGAAATAATCCTCCATATTCCTGCAACATAGTCAAGCACAGTATCCTCTTTATTATATGGGCGAAATTTTAGTTTACTGATACTGAATTCAGTAACTGATTGTGTTTCCATATTTGCACTGGTTGCTTGAAATCTCACTGTCAAACCTTTTCTTTTCTTTTCTTTTTTTTTTTACTGAGACTAAGTCTCGCTCTGTCGCCCGGGCTGAAGTACAGTGGCGAGATCTCGGCTGACTGCAACTTCTGCCTCATGGGTTCAAGCAATTCTCTGCCACAGCCTCCCGAGTAGCTGGGATTACAAGTGCCCACCACCACACCCGGCTAATTTTTGTATTTTTAGCGGAGATGGGGTTTCACCCTCTTGGCCGACTGGCCAAGAGGGTGAAACCCCATCTCCGCTAAAAATACAAAAATTAGCCGGGTGTGGTGGAGCATGCCTATAATCCCAGCTACGTGGGAGGATGAGGCAGGAGAATAGCTTGAACCTAGGAGGGGGAGGTTGTAGTGAGCCGAGATCGCGTCACTGTACTCCACCCTTGACAACAGAGTGACAATGTCTCAAAAAAAAAAAAAAGTATGAGGCTGAGTATGGTGGCTCATGCCTGTAACCCCAACACTTTGGGAAGCTGAGGCAGGCTTCAGTTTAGGAGTTCGAGACCAGCCTGGGCAGCGGGGTGAAATCCTGTCTCTAGAAAAAAATAGAAAAAGTTAGCTGAGCATGGTGGGCTGCACCTGTAGTCCCAGCTACTTGGAAGGTGGAAGTGGGAGGATTACTTGAGCCCAGGAGGTGGAGGCTACAGTGAGCTGTGATCATGCCACTGTATTCCAGTCTGGACGATAGAGTGAGACCATATCTCAGAAGGGGGAAAAGTAAAAGAAGAAATGTATGGAACTCGATGTTTTCCTAAGGGAGGATTTAATATGAATTCTCTAACTTGTAGCAAATGACAGAAACTCAACTCAAATGAGTCAGGTAAGATAAAAAATTTACTGGCTTTTGTAACTGGGAAATAGAGAGCCAGGCTGGGCGCAGTGGCTCATGCCTGTAATCCCAGTACTTTGGGAGGCCGAGGCAGGCAGATCACTTGAGGTTAGGAGTTTGAGACCAGCCTGGCTGACATGGTAAAACGCCGTCTCTACTAAAAATATAAAAATTAACTGGGTGTGGTGGCATATGCCTGTAGTTACAGCTACTTGGGAGGTTTAGGCAGGAGAATCGCTTGAACCCAGGAGGCGGAGGTTGCAGTGAGCTGAGATGGCATCACTGCACTCCCGTCTGGGTGACAGAGCAAGACTCTGTCTCAAAAAAAGGGGAAAAAAAAAAAAAAAGAAACAGGCAAATCCTTACTTCAGGCATGGCTGGATCTAGGAGGTCTTTAGGCTTTTACTTCATGGTCTTTGAGTTCTGATGGTCTGGTTGACTGCATCTGAGAGCTCTCACAGCGTCACTAGGGCTCTAGCTCCATCTCTTGATTCGGCTGTTTGTTGCCTTCCTATAGAATTGTTCTATGTGGCAGGAAAAATGGCTACCAGGAAGTGCAGATTGATATTTTCTTTGTCTAGAAACTACAGCAGAGAGAACTCTCTCTCCCAATGTCAGCATTTGATTTCAAGGGCAACTCTGGCTGTATGTGTGAATGAATGACAGGGTGTTGCTTTGTTTCTCAGGCTGGAGTGCAGTGGCATGAATGATCACGGCTCACTGTTCCAGCTCAGTTTTAGTTATGTAGCTATCGTGTGTTTCTAGGAGTAGGGATTGTGCCACAGTAGACCCCCAGCTAGAGCTGCATGAACTCAGGGAGGAATTCCCGGGCAAAGAGTGACTGTTTCCAGGAGAAGGGAAATTGGAAAGTGCTTTGAGCTGATTTAAAAAAGAACAGTTGTGTGGACCCTTACCTCATACCATACATAAGAATTAATTCAAAGTGGAACCAAGAATGAAATATAAGAGGTAAAACTTTACAACTCTGGGAAGAAAACATAGGAACAACTCTTCATGACCTTGTATTTGGCAGTGGTTTCTTAAATAAGACACAAAAGCACAGCAACAAAAGAAAAAATAGATAAATTAGACTTAAACAAAATTAAAAACTTTTGTGTCTCAAAAGATACCTATCAAGAGAGTGAAAACACAACCAACAGAATGATAAAATATTTGCAAGCCCTATATCTGATAAGGGCTTATGTCCACAATAGATAAAGACATCTTAGAATTCTACAATAAAAAAACAAACAACCTGCCATTTAAAAATGGGCAAAGGCACTGCACTCCAGCCTGGGTGACAGAGTGAGATCCTGTCTCTAAAAACAAAACAAAAAAAATGGGCAAAGGGCTTGAATAGACATTTCTCTCAAGAAGACATACAATGGTCAAAAAGCACATCAAAAGATGCTGAATATCATTAGTATTAGGGAAATACAAATCAAAACCACAATGAGATACTACTTCACAGCTACCTTCTAGGGACCATAATAAGGAAACAGAAAATAGTAACTGTTGGTGAGGATGTGGAGAAATTGGAACCCCTGTGCACTGATAATGGGAATGTAAAATGGTGTAGCCGCTGTGGAAAATAGTTTGGTGATTTCTTAAAAAGGTAAACATCCGAGCTCTATGAGGCATAAATAACAACAACAACAACAGAAAAAGGTAAACAGAATTATCATGTGACCCAGAAATTTTCCCTCTAGGTTTATACATTCCCCAATTTAAAAAACAAGTGTTCAGGCTGAGCATGGTGGCTCACGCCTGTAATCCCAGCACTTTGGGAGAGTGTGGTGGGTGGATCACTTGAGGTCAGGAGTTAGAGACCATCCTGCTCAACATGGTGAAACCCTGTCTCTACTAAAAATACAAAAATTAGTTGGGCGAGGTGGCACACACCTGTAATCCCAGCTACTCAGGAGGCTGAGGCACAAGAATTGCTTGAAGCCAGGAGACGGAGGTTGTAGTGAGCTGAGATTGTGCCACTGCACTCCAGCCTGGGCAACAGATCGAGCCTATACCTCAAAAAAAAAAAAAAAAAAGCAAACAAGTGTTCAGACAAAAACTTGTACATGAACGTTCATAGCAGCTTTAGTCACAATGAAGAAGTCTAGTTTATCTATTTTTTTTCTTTTGTTGCTTAAGCTTTTGTTGTCATATTGAAGAAACTACTTAGAAAAGGTAGAAACAAACCAAATAATGTCCATCAGAAGGTGAATAGATAAACAAAATATGATACTTCTATATAATGGAATATTATTCAGCTGTAAAAAGGAATGACGTACCACAAATGTTATGGCATTACGCTAAGTGAAAGAATCCAGACACGAAAGGCTACATATTGTATGATTTCATCGATATGAAATATTCAGAATAGGCAAATCAATACATAGAGAAAGCAGATTAGTGGTTGCCAGGGGCTGGGGGCTGGGGGCTGAGGGCTGGGGACAGGGTAGAGTAAGGAATGACTGCTTAATTGCTTATAGGTACAGGGTTTCCATTTGAGCTAATGAGCAAGTTCTGGAATTAGATGCTGATGGTTGTAGAACATTGGCAGTGTACTTAATGCCACTGAATAGTATACTTTAAAATGATTACAGTGATACATTTTGTGTTATGTATATTTAACACAATAAAAAAGATGTCTTGGTAAACCCTCAACTCGCCCGTTCAAAACCCACAATAGTTATAATAGTGTACTTCATAATGGATAATTGATGCCCTAGTAGCCATTCTCTTGGGCTGACCCAAGCTTTGGAGGACAGATCCTACTCAGGATTAACTGTGTTCTGGGTAATGGCTTGGAGAGCATTCCTCTTCCATGAGTAGTATCCCAATTAACTGCAAATCTCTGTGAGAGGTTGCTGCAAGTAGGCTAATTGTGTAATACTTTTGATTTCTTAGGTAATCAGATTTGATTTAGGGTGCAACTCATGCTGTGAACTGCTTATGCACTTCCTTTTAAGATGGAGAATAAGAAAGAAAAAAATATATCCATTAAAGTTATTCATTTGCAGATTCTGTTTACTGTTATTTGTTTGGGGCACTCATGACCAGGGAGGGCTGTTTCTAGTTAATGTTTTTCTGACCTCTCGGATAAGTAGTTTTTCTCTCATTTTTCTCTTAGTATCTTTCTGGGAATTTCACAATCCAGGGCTGCAGTAAGACACATGTTTGTATCACTCAGCTCAGAAATGGAATTTGGAGCTGACTTAGTGTTTTTGGCTGTTAAGCCCTTGACATTTTACATTGGTGAAGTTTCACTGTGTCCTCTGCAAACAGGGACAATGGAAAGGTTGTTATATGGAATGTCTGTAAATTCTAATACTCGAAGCGGACCCAGGAGTGGTAGGTCTCATAATTAAAAACATTCAGACAATCACTGTCTTTGTTTTTCCCTCTAGTGGTGCCTGTGGAGAGGTAAAGCTGGCTTTCGAGAGGAAAACATGTAAGAAAGTAGCCATAAAGATCATCAGCAAAAGGAAGTTTGCTATTGGTTCAGCAAGAGAGACAGTAAGTACCAACAAAAGGCTGCTCACCTTTTATTAACATGTCTTCATAACTTCCCAAAATAATCTTAGCTTGATGATTTTCAAACTCAGGAATAACCCCCTGCTTAGATGGATGAATTTGTGAGTATCAAAGAACATGGAAAATTTGGGGGCATCTTTGATTAATCTAGAAACTTTTACTTATAGATAATTCGATTCCAAAAGTATTTAATTGTACATAATAATGAGCATAGTGGGAAGTTTTTTTTTTTTCTTCTTCTTCCAAGTTCAAAGTTGTTACAAGATTGTTTTTACAATAAATGACAGGAAATTAGAGAAAAAAATTCAGCCATAATCCCCACTGTAACTCCACAGCTGTTTTCAGTTTTCCTTTTCCTTCTAGGTTTTGTTCAGATGAAATCGTGTTTTTAGATGGTTGAAATCATCTTGTATGTACAGTTTTGTATTTTGCTTTTCTACAAATGCATTATGGCATAGACTTTTGCCTAATACATCCTTTTTGATGACTGAGTTTTCATGTCATCAACTTTATTGTAATTTAACCATTTCTTTGGCTGATCATTTAGACAATTTCTTATTCTTTGCTGTTCTGGGTAATATGGCAGTGAGTATCCTTGGTTTGTGGATTAGCCATAGATTTTTAAATTTTTAATTAAATCATTGAAATAGCCTTTCTTTATAGCAGTCATTTATTTTACTACTTTTTTTTAATCCACATTTACTGTGTGGGAGAGATGGCCAAATGCATTGGTCTTTCCACATGTGACTCAAAAAAGTAATGTAAAACACAGCCTCTAATCACATTTTCCCTTGTGGCCAGCTGTTTCTGGCTATTATACTTTCACATTCTTTAAAGATCAATTTTTTTTCCCCCTAGACAATGCCATTCTCACATGGCAAGAGGAATTTCCTTTTTGTGTTCACTTTGTTATAGATCTTTTTCCCTATGATTGTAAGATTTGTTTCCCATTTAGGGGAGAAGAAAATACCAACTAGATTGTTAAAAACTGGGAGCAAAATTTTATGTTTTGATTTCATTATTTGAATCAGATTGGACCCTTTGTGACCATTCTGTTATCAGAGTATACCCTGACTTGGTAATGAGTTTAGCAGCTTACAGAAAGAGGCAGGCTCTTAAAATTAAACATCTGGGTTTCTTAGCTGAAGTTCATTTTACATAAATATGTAATTCTATCTCCTCTTTGCTTGTGGAGGGTGTAGCCCAGGAAGTTGAGTTACTTGATTCATCCTTTTGGAATTGTAACAGAACAACTTTAGTACCCTGAAGCCTCTTGTCAGAGTCTCAGTAAATATATGAGCCTGCTATTGAAGTTGGAACCTGTATCTGCTCTATTAGTAGAAATTTGATTTGACATTTTCTTTATGCAGTTTAATTGAACACCTTCTTGTTCATGTTTCTTTTATCATTTTAATGAATGTAAATAGTTCCATAGCTAATAAGTAGGGTTTACTAATTAAAAATGAACACAGTGGAAAGATACTTGTTTCTGACTGTGGACATTAGGGCAAGGGACTTCTGTTTTCTGAGCCTTGGTTGCCCCATCTGTAAGATGGGGATTCTGAGGCTTATGAGACATGATCTCTGTAAATAAAGAGCTTGGCACAGGGCCTGGCCATTTATTGACTGCTTACTATTTGCCAAGCATTTTACAGAGTTATTTTAGGTGAAGTATTTAAGTCATTGACCTCTGGGCTTTGATTTCTTTGTATGAATAGAGTTGGGTTTGGAACTCAGGCAGCCTTGAGTCAACTAAGTTTAACTGTAAATGTTTTTAAAAATATATTATTAATAAACTCTGTTATTCTATTTATCAAAGGACCCAGCTCTCAATGTTGAAACAGAAATAGAAATTTTGAAAAAGCTAAATCATGTAAGTATTATTGTAAGATATGACTCATACTTAGATTTATTTATCTCAAAATATGAGAAGAGTATAAAGCCTTTCAGTATAATAAAGATATTGGCCGGGTGTGGTGGCTGATGCCTGTAACCCTAACACTTTGGGAGGCCGAGGCAGGCAAATCACCTGAGGTCACGAGTTTGAGGCCAGCCTGACCAACATGGTGAAACCCTGTCTACTAAAAATATAAAAAATTTGCTGGGCATGGTGGCACATGCCTGTAATCCCAACTACTCGGGAGGCTGAGGCAGGAGAAGTGCTTGAATCTGGGAGGCAGAGATTGTAGTGAGCCAAGATCGCGCCACTGCACTCCAGCCTGGGCGACAGAGTGAGACTCTGTCTCAAAAAAAAAAAAAAAAAATTAAATGAATAAATAAAATAAAGCTAATATTAACCTGGGTTCTTTAACTTATGTGTACATGTACATGCATGCCTAGTTGTCATATAGCTGGGAAGAGTTTTACCCCAAAATGTTATTGAGTGAACAATACTATATAAAGATTTCATGATTAAATAATTGCATGATATTTCTTCTGAGTTAGTTCTTGACCAAAAGACATAACAATTATTCTATCTCATAGACACAACTGGTTATATTGGAGAAGGCAGTGTTAATTTTAGTAAATTTGGTTTAGTTATACCTGAAGTTTTAACACCTTTGAATACCTTTTATTTGGAGTAATCCAAATAAATCCAAGCGTATCCGTTAAGTATGACAACATCCTGTCCTTATATCTGATTAAATGGTGTCTGTGGCCTTGTTGGGTGTAAGTAGTTCTTATCTTTTTGTGCAGTGATGACTCTGTCTCAATGAAAAATGTGTCTCACTTTTAAAAAGTGAGAAGAAAAATTAGCGGGTGGGCCTAATCTTATCTTGCTTTTTATTGGTTTTTTCAGTTTCTTCATTAATTCATGAGCACCCATGAAGGCGTAAGCTCATTAGGCACTGGCATTAAACTCAAGGCAAGACCACTCTCCTGTCCAGCTAATGATGATCTTATTCTGGCTTTTTTTTTTTTTGAGACGGAGTCTTGCTCTGTTGCCTAGGCTGGAGTGCAGTGGCGCAATCTTGGCTCACTGCGAGCTCCGCCTCCCAGGTTCACGGCATTCTCCTGCCTCAGCCTCCTGGATAGCTGGAACTACAGGCACCCACCACCACACCCGGCTAATTTTTTGTATTTTTAGTAGAGATGGGGTTTCACCATGTTAGCCAGGATGGTCTCAATCTCCTGACCTCGTGATCCCCCCGCCTTGGCCTCCCAAAGTGCTGGGATTACAGGTGTGAGCCACCGCACCTGGCCTTATTCTGGCTTTTAACCTCCAAACAGCAAAAAGGTTTCTTCTCTGTTGTTCTACCTCTCCAAATCCCCCCAAAAAGTCAGTAGAAACTGAGGAGCAATTACTGTTGTTGACACAGTACTTCAACAGGTTCCTTTAGAACTCAGTGGGTGGACCTGAAAACCCATGAGAACCTGAGTGGCTGACCTTCCTGCTTGGCTTCTGTTTCTTTTGCAAATTCTTCGTCCTCCCTGAATTTGCCAGGTCCTTTTTCCAAGAGATGGGGAGTCTCTCTTTAACATACACACACACACACACACACACACACACACACACACAAGTATTTTTAGAGACCGTCTCTTTCTGTCACCCAGGCTTCAGTGCAGTGGCACAATCATAGCTCACTGCAGCCTCAAACTCCTAGGACCAGGCGATCCTCCTGCCTCAGCCTCCTGAGTAGCTGGGACTATAGGCATGTGCCACCATGCCCTTCTGGGAGAGAGGAGCCCTCCAATTTTCTGGGGTGGGGTTGCATCAGACCTACCCTTAAGATAAACACAAATGTGCTGGGCACTGTGGCTCACGCCTGTAATCCCAGCACTTTAGGAGGCTGAGGCGGGCAGATCACAAGGTCAGGAGATTGAGACCATCCTGGCTAACATGGTGAAACTCCGTTTCTACTAAAAATACCTAAAAAACCCAAAACAAAACAAAACAAAAATTAGCCGGGCGTGGTGGCGGGCGCCTGTAGTCCCAGCTACTCAGGAGGCTGAGGCAGGAGAATGGCCTGAACCCGGGAGGCAGAGCTCACAATGAGCCGAGATTGTGCTACCGCACTCCAGCCTGGGCAACAGAGCAAGACTTCGTCTCAGGAAAAAAAAAAAAAGATAAACACAAATGCTCAGGGAATTTTCTCTGATGTCAGATGATCTTCAAACACAACATTTGTACAGATCCGGTGTCCAGTGCAATAGAGAAGAATTCAAAACCCTAAAAAAGATTTCTAGACATATTTATTTGCATTTTACAAGGGCACATGGAACTCTTGGGAATTAAACATGGGCTCATGAGTGCATTTTGATGCTTGGGGACAATAAGTAGAGTCTAGTGGCCAAGAGAGCCGGAACTTTGCAGTCAGAGATTGATATGGAGAGTTTTTGAACACTTATCATGCCAGGCTGTTTTGTGGACCCAGGCAGTGGTAAGCACAGATAGCGCTGTCCTTTCCTTCTCTCATGTGACTTTAGTGTGGAGACAGACCTGGGTTCCTATCTCAGTACTATCAAAGAAACTGAGAAGTCATTTGAAAAGTTTATTTTACTTATTGGAACCCCCGTTTCCTCAGCTGTACAATGAAGACAGTAAGAATACTTATGTCACAAGGTCAGTGTGATAATTTAATGAGACGTGCTCCTAAAGCTTTCAGCACAGACAACACACTTGGAGAGTGACAGAGATAATTAATTCCCTGAACTGCTTTCCCAGTGTGACTTAAATGGAAGGTGTGGGTTAGTAGCTTCTGTTTCCTGGTAGAGAGACCCTTTTAGCTGTGACAGCCCCAGTCAATGACCCTGGAGGTAGTGGACACTAGAGGAGATAATTCACACTGGTTCTGACTATCAGGTATCTTTTCATGCTCTGTTAGCTCCAGACCCCACCCATTTTCGGATAGGTACTGGCACTGCCCATTATGAAGCCAACCAGAACCAAGCAGTTCCCATTTTTCCTTCTCTCTGTTCCTTTTCTATGTGTGGCTTTTCTTCTCTCCTATTTGTTTATGTATGCATGTATGTATGTATGTATGTATGTATGTATGTGATGCAGTCTCCCTCCGTTGCCCAGGCTGGAGTGCAGTAGCGTGATCTCGGCTTAAAGCAACCTCCGCCTCCAGGGTTCAAGTGATTCTGCCTCAGCCTCCAGACTAGCTGGGATTACAGGCAGCCGCCACCACGCTCAGCTAATTTTTGTATTTTTAGTAGAGATGGGGTTTCGCCATGTTGCGCAGGCTGGTCTCGAACTCCTGACCTCAGGTGATCTGCCTGTCTTGGCCTCCCAAAGTGCTGGGATTACAGGGGTGAGCCACAGCTCCTGGCTTTATTCTCCTTTAAAAGGTACTTTTTACAGCCGTGCATGGTGGCTCATGCCTATAATCCCAGCACTTTGGGAAGCTGAGGTGGGAGGATCACTTGAGCCCAGAAAGTCGAGACTGCAATAAGCCATGATCACCCCATTGCACTTCAGCCTGGGCAGCAGAGTGAGAGCCTGTCACAAAAACAAAAGCAAAACAAAACAAAAAACACAAAAACCTGACCATATGACTCAAGCTGCCTGTTTATGTTTTCCCCATCCTACCCAGAGGTAATGCCATTACCTTGAATGCTGTGTGTACTATCCCCCGCCTTTTTTTTTTTTTTTTTTTTTTTTCCTGAGACAGAGTCTTGCTCTGTTGCCAGGCTGGAGTGCAGTGGCGTGATCTTGGCTCCCTGCAACCTCTGCCTCCCGGGTTCAGGAGATTCTCCTGCCTCAGCTTCCCGAGCAGCTGCGTGCTACAGGTGCATGCTACCACGCTCAGCTAATTTTTGTATTTTTAATAGAGACAGGGTTTCACCATGTTGACCAGGATGGTCTCGATTTCTTGACTTGGTGATCTGCTCGCCTCGGCCTCCCAAAGTGCTGGGATTACAGGTGTGAGCCACTGTGCCTGGCCTGTCCCTTGCTTTTTTATTTTAATTTAATGTAATGTAATTTTATTTTATTTTAGTTTTTTTTATTTTTTTGAGATGGAGTTTCGCTCTTGTTGCCCAGGCTGGAGTGCCATGGCGTGATTTCGGCTCACTGCAAACTCTGCCTCCCGGGTTCAAGTGATTCCTAGGTACAAGTGATTCTCCTGTCTCAGCCTCCCAAGTAGCTCGGATTACAGGCATGCACCACCATGCCCAGCTAATTTTTTTGTGTTTAGTAGAGACAGTGTTTCACCATGTTAGTCAGGCTAGTCGTGGACTCCTGACCTCAGGTGATCCACTCGCCTTGGCCTCAAAAGTGCTGGGATTACAGGCGTGCGCCACCGCGCCCGGCCCCTTGCTTTTGTAAAGCCACATATATATATGTATCCCTAGATAATACAGTTTTACTGCTTGTTTCTGAACCTTATAAAAATGGTATACATTGAGTGTCCCTTATCCATAATGCCTGGGACCAGAGGTTTTTGGATCTTGAATCTTTTTGGATTTTCGAACATTTGCATTGTACTTCCTGGTTGTGCATTCCAGATCCAAAAATCTGAAATCCCAAATGCTCCAATGAGTATTTCCTTTGAGTGTTGTGTCAGCTCTCAGAAAGATTTGGGGCCAGGCGCAGTGGCTCACGCCTGTAATCCCAACACTTTGGGAGGCTGAGGCAGGTGGATCACGAGGTCAGGAGTTCAAGACCGGCCCGGCCAAGATGGTGAAACCGTGTCTCTACTAAAAATACAAAAATTAGCCGGGCGCAGTGGCAGGCACCCATAATCCCAGCTACTCGGGAGACTGAGGCAGGAGAATTGCTTGAATCCCGGCGGGGGCAGAGGTTGCAGTGAGCCAAGATCGCACCACTGTACTCCAGCCTGGCGACAGAGTGAGACTCTGTCTCAGGAAAAAAAAAAAAAAAAAAAAAAGATTTGGATTTTGGGATCATTCAGATTTTAGATTTTTGTATGTGTGATGCTCGACTTGTATCATACTCTTTGAAGTCTTTTGTGACTTGCCTTTTTCATTCAACATTATGCTTCCAAGACCCATCTATGGTGGGAAAACTGGGCATTCATTCATATATTGTGGGAAGGTTCCATTGGAGGATCTTAATCAGAGTGATGAGTGATGAATATGATGAAATACACATTATAGGAAGATCAATCTGGCAAGTTTTACCACTCTTTTGAATCTAAAACCAAAAAATCTGATGGCTTTTTTAAATTCTGATATAACTACAATCCTCCTCTGTGCTGATGAATACTCACCAAATCTTTTATTTACCCACTGAGCTTAACTGTCTTCTGTCCTTTTTATCGTAAAAACAATAGGCATGCCCACCGGGCATGGTGGCTCACTGCTGTAATCCCAACATTTTGGGAGGCTGAGGCGGGTGGATCACTTGAGGCCAGGAGTTCAAGACGAACCTGGCCAACATGGTGAAACCCCCTGTCTACTAAAAATACAAAAATTAGCTGGGTGTGGTGGTGCACGCCTGTAGTCCCAGCTACTCAGGAGGCTGAGGCAGGAGAATCGCTTGAACCTGGGAGGTGGAGGTTGCAGTGAGCTGAGATCACGCCACTGCACTTCAGCCTGAATGACAAAGTGAGACTCTGTCTCAAAAAAAAAGAAAATGAGGCTGTCTCAAAAAAAAGAAAAAAAAAAAGAAATAAAAATAATAAAAAAATAGGTACGCTAAGTGTAAAGTCATGATATTGTATAGGCATTTTAAAATGTGCAGTACTCTCTCCCTTACCCTCAGTGTTCTTCCATGCATTCTGCATTGATCAGTGGTCAGGAACTGTCAGCCATGGGGGCGGTGTGTGTGTGTGTATGTGTGTGTGTATCTGTCTGTCTCTCTGTGTCTCTCTGCCCCCCCCCGCCCAAGTGTGTTTTAGAGTTCTTTTTTTTTTTTTTTTTTTTTTTTTTTTTTTTTGAGACGGAGTCTCGCTCTGTTGCCCAGGCTGGAGTGCAGTGGCCGGATCTCAGCTCACTGCAAGCTCCGCCTCCCGGGTTCACGCCATTCTCCTGCCTCAGCCTCCCGAGTAGCGGGGACTACAGGCGCCCGCCACCTCGCCCGGCTAGTTTTTTGTAGTTTTAGTAGAGACGGGGTTTCACTGTGTTCACCAGGATGGTCTCGATCTCCTGACCTCGTGATCCACCCGTCTCGGCCTCCCAAAGTGCTGGGATTACAGGCTTGAGCCACCGCGCCCGGCCGTGTTTTAGAGTTCTTATAAAATTATAATTTTCCTCTTCCTTCAAAAAATGGTAGGATCTTGTTCCATGGGGTCCAGTTGCCTGGAGGTTCCAGTTGCCCGGAGCTTAAATAACCCTTGTTTGGCAGCATGGCTGGGCTCCTACTTGACCGCTTTTATTCATGCTACTTGTCAGTCTCCCTCAGGGTTCCTTAGGCTGTCCTTGAGTACCTCTGCTCTGGGGCAGTGAGGAAGAAGACTGGGAAGAGACCCAGCCTTCATTCCCAGGTAGCATCCTTGCATGTGAAATATGAACTAGTCTCTCACCATCATGGTGAGGTGGAAAATTTCTTGCATGTTCTCACTGAGGAGTCGGCTAGATTCTATCTGCCTTCTCCCCTGATTGAACTTCCAAGCCTCTGGAGGCAGGGGGCCAAATGCCTGGTCTTGGCCTCCCTGTCCCTCTGGGCAGACAGTTCTAAGCTCTTGTGGTTTTCCTCTTGGGAGTTTCTCACTACTTTCCCTTTTTTCTCCCCCTCTTCTTAGCCTTGCATCATCAAGATTAAAAACTTTTTTGATGCAGAAGATTATTATATTGTTTTGGAATTGTAAGTAGTAAACTTTTTACAACTTTCTGTTCCCATTCAAATGCTTATAAAGCCACCAAAGAATCTAATGTAGGCTTACCTTTCTCATTCTGGGGGACCTCAATGTATGTACTTAGTAGTGGGGCTCACAAAGTCTGTGTGTAGGGAGTTAATGTCAACCCTAAAAACCCTCCAATGTTTCCAAAGATAGGTGGTTGGGACTCCAGGTCCTGGATCTGTGACCTGGGCTTGAACGCCACTCTGCAGTTGACTAGCTGACCACCCATGGGTGAGTTTATGTCACCTCTCTGAGTCTCGTCTTCCTAGTGTTAAATGGGGATTATAATGAGCCCCCACATGCAGAGTCCTTGTATGAATTAGATGCTTTGAGGGATGGAAATCCCCCAGCAGAGCACCTGGCACATGTGTGTACTCACCATGGGGCAATATTGTTATAATTGGCTCACCATAACTGTGGGTTTCCACATCCGTGTATTCAACCAACCTCAGATCGAAAATACTTAGGAAAATAAAATGGATGGTTGTATCTGTACCAAACATGAACAGACATTTTTCTTGTTATTTTCTAAACAGTACTGTAGAACCACTATTTACATAACATTTACATTGTATTAGGTTTCGTAATTAGTTTAGAGGTTATTTAAAGTATCCAGGGCCGGGCACGGTGGCTCATGCCTGTAATCTCAGCACTTTGGGAGGCCGAGGTGGGTGGATCACCTGAGGTCAGGAGTTCGAGACCAGCCTGGCCAACATGGTGAAACCCGGTCTCTACTAAAAATACAAAAATTAGCTGGGCATAGTGTCACACACCTGTTATCTCAGCTACTCAGGAGGCTGAAGCAGGAGAATCGTTTGAACCCGGGAGGCAGAGGTTGCAGTGAGCTGAGATTGTGCCACTGCATTCCAGCCTGGGCCACAGAGTGAGACTCCATCTCAAAAAAAAAAAACAAAAACCACACACACACACACACACACACACACACACATACACACACACAATTAGCCAGGCATGGTGACATGTGCCTGCAATTCCAGTTATTTAGGAGGCTGAGGTGGGAGTATCACCTGAGCTTGGGAAATCGAGGCTGTAATGAGCTGAGATTGTGCCACTGCACTCCAGCTTGGGCAATGGGAGTGAGACTCTGCCTCAAAAAAAAAAAAAAAAAAAAAAAAAAAAGTAGATGGGATGATATACATAGATTATATACAAATCTTATGCCATGTTATATAAAGGGCTTGAGCATCATGAATTTTGGTATCTGAGAGGGCTCCTGGAACCAATTCCCCCTAGATACTGAGGGACGACTCTACTCTGAAATATCTACCTGGGTAGGCCTTTCTACGCAGGTCCTTTCAACCCAGGACCAGGTTGCATGGTGGCTCCTGAGTATCTCTCAGTGTTTTGGTAGTTTATTTCAGTGGCGATAATGTCTTGTGTTATTTGGTGTAATCAGAATAACTTCCTGTCTCATTTCTGGAAGATAGCTGTCTTGATATCTGCTCCTGCATAAATATTAAGTGTTTCTAGGAGCAGCTATTGTGGCAGGCACAGAATGCTTTGCTCCTAGTTGGCAAATGGTATCTATGCAGGGTGATCATTAAGACATATAGAAAACAGGTTGGGTGTGGTGGCTCACACCTGGAATCCCAGCACTTTGGGAGGCTGAGGTGGGCGGATCCCTTGAGGCCAGGAGTTGAAGACCAGCCTGGCCAACATGGCAAAACCCCCTCCCTAATAAAAATACAAAAATTAGCCAGGCATGGTGGCACATGCCTGTAGTCCCAGCTCCTCGGGTGGCTGAGGCATGGAGAATCACTTGAACCTGGGAGGCAGAGGTTAGGAGCTGTGATGGACAGAGCAAGACTGTCTCAAAAAACATATGAAAAAAGACTATATGGTAAACAACACCCCTGGTCACAGCATTAGGAGAGCCTGCAGCCCCTTGTGGATCTTAAAGGAATATCTACTGCTATCAAATAGGAGATTGTTACCTGACTGAATCTAGTTAACACAGTTTAATAAAAGTGATAAGACAGGGCTGGGTGCAGTGGTTCACGCCTGTAATCCCAGCACTTTGAAAAGGCTGAGGTGGGCAGATCACCTGAGGTCAGAAGTTTGAGACCAGCCTGACCAACATGGAGAAACCCTGGCTCTACTAAAAATACAAAATTAGCCAGGCATAGTGGGGAATGCCTGTAATCCTAGATACTCAGGAGGCTGGGGCAGGAGAATCGCTTGAACCCGGGAGGTGGAGGTTGTGATGACCAAGATCGTGCCATTACACTCCAGCCTGGGCAACAAGAGTGAAACTCCATCTAAAAATAAATAAATAAATAAATAAAAGAATAACCTTGCCAAGCACCAGTGCCAGGAGCTTTTCCTACATCAGTTATGTCTTTTTGTTTTGTTTTGTTTTTGTTTTTGTTTTTTGAGACGGAGTCTCGCTCTGTCGCCCAGGCTGGAGTGCAGTGGCGCGATCTCGGCTCACTGCAAGCTCCGCCTCCTGGGTTTACGCCATTCTCCTGCCTCAGCCTCCTGAGTAGCTGGGACTACAGGCGCCCGCCACCGCGCCCGGCTAATTTTTTGTATTTTTAGTAGAGACGTGGTTTCACCGTGGTCTCGATCTCCTGACCTTGTGATCCGCCCGCCTCGGCCTCCCAAAGTGCTGGGATTACAGGCGTGAGCCACCGCGCCCGGCCCAGTTATGTCTTAATTTTTATAACAACCATCAAGGTAGATGGTATCATCCCCATTTTTTAAGTGGTAGAAACAAACTCAGACAGGTTAAATAGCTTGCCCAAAGTCCAAAATCTGGGAAATGGTAGAGTTGGGGTTCAGATCCTGGTTGTCTGTTTGTAAATTTCTGTTTGCTCTTGTACATCAGTCTCAGAATCATCTGTGGTGTGTGATAAAAATGCAAACTCCTGACTGGGTGCAGTGGCTTACCTGTAATCCCAGCACTTTTGGGAGGGCAAAGTGGGCAGATCACTTGAGGCCAGGAGTTTGAAACCAACCTGGCCAACATGGCAAAACCTTGTCTCTACTAAAAAAAATAACAAAAATTAGCTGGGCTTGGTGGCGCATACCTATAATCCCAGCTACTTGGGAGGCTAAGGCATGAGAATCACTTGAACCTGGAAAGTGGAGGTTGCAGTGAGCCAAGATTGCACCACTGCGCTCCAGCCTGGGTGACAGAGCAAATGTCTCAAAAACCCCAAAAAACCAAAAAAACCAAAAAAAACCAAAAGCAACTCCTGGGCCCCACTTCCAAGCTACTGAATCGGATTTTTTAAAGTTCCCCAAGTGCCTCCATTGCCCACTTCTTTCATCTCATTCCTTAGTTTCCAACTGGGACATCTGATTGTGAATAAGGCTTATTACCTCATTAGTTTTAAAAATGGGAGTCAAAAGTGAATAAAAATGTCAACTGTTTGCTTGTCTTAATGAATTTGTTTTGTTTGTTTTATTATCTTCTGTCCAAGTGCATTCCCCCAGGGAATGAACCCCTTTCCTTGCCTTTGTGTTTCAGGATGGAAGGGGGAGAGCTGTTTGACAAAGTGGTGGGGAATAAACGCCTGAAAGAAGCTACCTGCAAGCTCTATTTTTACCAGATGCTCTTGGCTGTACAGGTAAGAGAAGCCCTCAATTATTTTGACAGATGACTTTCTTTTAGTTGAATTACTCCCTGAATTAGGCAGAAATTGAGGGACCATCGATTAAAACTCAGAAGAGAGGCCGGGCTCGGTGGCTCAAGCCTGTAATCCCAGCACTTTGGGAGTCCAAGATGGGCGGATCACGAGGTCAGGAGATCGAGACCATCCTGGCTAACATGGTGAAACCTCATCTCTAATAAAAAAAATACAAAAAACTAGCCGGGCGTGGTGGCGGGCGCCTGTAGTCCCAGCTACTCGGGAGGCTGAGGCAGGAGAATGGCGTAAACCCAGGAGGCGGAGCTTGCAGTGAGCTGAGATCTGGCCACTGCACTCCAGCCTGGGCGACAGAGCGAGACTCCATCTCAAAAAAAACCAAAAAACAAACTCAGAAGAGAATCTGTGTGTTTGCTGTTCTCTTCTTGGCAAAAATGTCCCACTCCTCTCACTGAGATGAAAAAGCTCTCACTGGCCAGGTGCAGTGGCTCACGCCTATAATCCCAGCACTTTGGGAGGCCAAGCGGAAAGAACATGAGGTCAAGAGGGCGAGACCATCCTGGCCAACGTAGTGAAACCCCATCTCTACTAAAAATACAAAAATTAGCTGGGCGTGGTGGCGCATGCCTGTAATCCCAGCTACTTGGGAGGCTGAGGCAGGAGAATCACTTGAACCGGGAGGTGGAGGTTGCAGTGTGCTGAGATCACGCCACTGCGCTCCAGCCTGGCGAGAGAGTGAGACTCTGTCTCAAAAAAAAAAAAAAAAAGAAAAAACTCTCACTGTGTAACTTAAGAGAAAGTAAGAAAGGGAATTAAAGAAATAAATAGGCCAGGCACAGTGGCTCATGCCTGTAATCCCAACACTTTGAGAGGCTGAGGCAGGAGGATCACTTGAGCCCAAGAGGTTAGGTCCACCCTGGGTAATATAGTGGGGCCCTCATCTCTACAAAAAATAAAAATAGCCAGTCATGCTGGCGGGCAACTGTGGTCCTAGCCACTCTGGAGGCTAAGGTGGGAGGATGACTTGAGCCTGGGAGGTTGAGGCTGCAGTGAGCCACAGTCATGCCACTGCACTCCAGCCTAGGAGACAGAGTGAGACTCTGTCTTTAAAAAAAGAGATAGCATGGTCCTATGTTGCCTAACTTTAGCTTGGAGGTATTTCTGGAGGGGTCTTGATCATTAGGTTCATTAGTTCTCCTTGATCCTTGTAGAAGTCTCTCTTAACTCAGAGTGGGAGCTGGGCAGGTTTAAGGGCAAAGCTGCAAGTTGTGATGATTGTGACATGGGTTGGTCCCCCATGGCTCAGAACTAGGTGTTTCCCTTCAGGTGCAGCATCCTGTTCAGGGCAGTGGGCTGGCCGGCAGGGCACGCACATAGCCGTCTCTATTCAGTGAGTGTTAGATGAAAAAAATAGCTGGTGGCACTTGCTTTGAGGAACATCACCATTTCCCAGACCAAATGTGGTTGTGGCCATTCCCTTCCACAGTCTCTTCTTGAAAATCCACTCCATGCAGGAAATGCAGTGACTGGGAGCAATCCTTGTACAGAGTGAGGATCAAGAGAAATTTTTTTTTTTTTTTTTGAGACCAAGTTTTGCTCTTGTTGCCCAGGCTGGAGTGCAGTGGTGCGATCTTGGCTTACTGCAACCTCCGCCTCCCGGGTTCAAGCGATTTTCCTGCCTTAGGCTCCCAAGGCTGGGATTACAAGCATGCGCCACCGTGCCCGGCTAATTTTTTTGTATTTTTCTTAGAGACGGGGTTTCTCCATGTTGATCAGGCTGGTCTCGAACTTCCGACCTCAGGTGATCCACCTACCTCGGCCTCCCCAAGTGCTGGGATTACAGGCGTGAGCCACCGTGCCCGGCCCAAGAGAAATTTTTTTGTGATTGGTCTACGTAGGTTTGCCCTCCCTGGAGGTTTCACCAGATCCATTTCCCGGTGAAGGTTTTGCAGAAAATGTTTGTTCTAGCCCAGAGGGACATCTAGAGAAGACTGAAACCCCTAAACACAAGCCTTTTAAATTTATTTTTGTTTTATTTTATTTATTTATTTATTTTTTGAGACGGTGTCTCGCTCTGTCTCCCAGGCTGAGTCTCCCAGGCTGGAGTGCAGTGGCACGATCTCGGCTTACTATAACCTCCATCTCCTGGGTTCAGGCAATTCTCCTGCCTTAGCCTACCCAGTAGCTGGGATTACAGGTGCCTGCCACCACACCTGGCTAATTTTTATTTTTATTTTGTATTTTTAGTAGAGATGGGGTTTCACCATGTTGGCCAGGCTGGTTTGAAACTCCTGACCTCAAACGATCCGCCTGCCTTGAGCTCCCAAAGTGCTGGGATTACAGGCATGAGCCAACGTGCCTGCCCACAAGCCTTTTTAAAAAAAATTTAATTTTAATTTTTGTGGGCACATAGTAGGTGTACATGTTATGGGGTACAACGCAAGCATTTTTAATAGTAGCTGTCACCTACTCAGTGTATTGCTCCCTTATTGGTTTATTCCATTTATTTATATTAAGTAGCCAAGAATATTAACATGAATTGAGTACAGTTTGTGGATATGTGAAAATTTTGTTTCCTAAAAAAAATGGCCAGGCATGGTGGCTGATGCCTGTAATCCCAGCACTTTGGGAGGCTGAGGTTGGTAGGTCACTTGAGCCCAAGAGTTCCAGACCAGCTTGGGCAACATTGTGAGACCCCATCTCTACAAAAAAATAAAGAAATTAGCTGGTTGAAGTGGCATGCATTGTGCCTATGGTCCTAGCTACTGACGAGGCTGAGGTGGGAGGATCACTTGAGCCGAGGAGGTTGAGGCTGTAGTGAGCTAAGATGGTACCACTGCACTTCAGCCTGGGGGGCAGAGTGAGACCTTGTTTCAAGAAAAGAAAAAAGAAGAAGAGAGAAAAGAAAAGAAATGTGGCATAGTATGTTGGTGTTTGTTCATTTTTATATGCTATTTCAGACAATAGAGTTTTCAAAGACAAAGTCTTTGCATTGAGGAATAGGTTAACTCACATAAACAGATAATTTACAAATATATATTTGTATAGATTCCCTTTAAAAATATTCCCAGGACTGCAATAACCAAATATATCATTTTGGTTGAATTTTTGTGTTTATTTGGTATGTTCGCAAAACATTTTCTATTACCCATTTGTATTTGTATTGAAATTGACACCTTACATTTCTGCCACGTGAAGGGTTGTTTATTATCTTAAAGTGAAATGAAAGGTTGATTGTTCTAAGTTGCTTTTTTCATTTCCCTGCTTTTTAAAGATCTTCTCAAACAAATTTGTAAACTTTACCCCAACAGTTTTCTATGATTTTGGACAATATGATTGTGTGTATCACGGCTTACGGTTTCACCCAGCTGTGAGATGTGTGTGTTGGTAACTTTGATTCTACTTATCTACTGCATGAATCTGAGGGTCATGCCTGCCTTTCTGTGTAGTACCTTCATGAAAACGGTATTATACACCGTGACTTAAAGCCAGAGAATGTTTTACTGTCATCTCAAGAAGAGGACTGTCTTATAAAGGTAAGAAATTGGCATTCTGTATGTGGCTATTCCTGTAGATTCTTGTTCAGAAACTTTTAATTCCTCAAATAAAAAGTGGGAGTGTTAAAAGGTTGAGAATCTGACCTCTTACCAATTATTTTAGAGATCGGGTGACATTGCTCTTATCTAGATTTGAATGAGCATTTATTGAGCTCTGTTGTGTGCAAGTGACCTTTGTGCTGAGAGAGAGAGAGGAGGGGTCTAAATGGACTAGTGGCCTGGGCACGGTGGCTCACACCTGTAATCCCAGCACTTTGGGAGGCCGAGGCAGGCAGATCACCTGAGGTCAGGGGTTTGAGACCAGCCTGGCCAACATGGCAAAACCCCATCTCTACTAAAAATACAAAAATTTAGCTGGGCATAGTGGTGGGTGCCTGTAATCCCAGCTACTTGGGAGGCTGAGGCACGAGAATCACTTGAACCCGGGAGGCAGAGGTTGCAGTGAGCTAAGATCGCACCACTGTCCTCCAGCCTGTGCAAAAGTTCGAGACATCATCTCAGAATAGGTGAATGAATGAATGAATGAATGAATGAATGAATGAGTAATCACGTGCCCTGCCTTTCCGTGTTTCTCAAGCCTGGCATCACTTTAGAATCTCTTGTTAGGATTTATGACATCCAGGCTTTACCTCAGAAGCTGAGAGTGGCACTCAGTTATAAGCATGTGTTTCCAAGCTCCCCAGGTATTCCATAGTGCAGCCAAGTTTGAGACACTGGGGCCTAAGAACCACATAGAACTAATTAGAATCCTGAAGTGTCTGTGATAATGGCAATAAGCTTTTTGTAAGATTACAGGGGACATAGGTTAAGTTGGAAAGCCTGAGTGTTGATATTCCTAGGCTCAGGAATTTTAATTTAAGCAAAATTAAATGTCTTAACTTGCAAAGACATGAATCTGTAGATTCCAGATTAATGGCAGGTGTGAATTGTACAATAGAAACTGATCTAGCCTACATGTCTTCTTGGACTGGCAGACTATGTTAATCTTTTTATTTATGACATAGTTCAACATTATCCCCTTTTGTACTGAATTTTAGATTACTGATTTTGGGCACTCCAAAATTTTGGGGGAGACCTCTCTCATGAGAACCTTATGTGGAACCCCCACCTACTTGGCTCCTGAAGTTCTTGTTTCTGTTGGGACTGCTGGATATAACCGTGCTGTGGACTGCTGGAGTTTAGGAGTTATTCTTTTTATCTGGTAAGAAACATTTTCATTGCTTCACAGACTGGTAGGAGGTGATTAAATGAAGTCACAAATGTGTCTTGCTGTGTTGTCCAGGCTAGCATGCAGTGGCTTGATTTTGGCTAACTGTAGCCTCTGCGTCCAGGGTCAAGTGATCCTCCCACCTCAGCCTCCTGACCAGCTGGGACTACAGGTGCACACCACCATGCCCAGCTAATTTTTCTATTTTTTGTAGTGATGGAGTTTTGCCATGTTGCCCAGGCTGGTCTCGAACTCCTGGGCTCAAGTGATCCTCCTGCCTCAGCCTCCCAAAGTGCTGGGATTACAAGCATGAGCCATTGTGCCCAGCCTAGCTCACTTTTTGACCATTGATATAAAGAAAAATCTTGACTTTTCATTATGCTGAGAAAGAAATCTTCATATCTGAATGCCACTGAGAATGCCACTTGATTTCTTTTCCTTTCTCTCTCTACCAATATTAAGCCTTAGTGGGTATCCACCTTTCTCTGAGCATAGGACTCAAGTGTCACTGAAGGATCAGATCACCAGTGGAAAATACAACTTCATTCCTGAAGTCTGGGCAGAGGTCTCAGAGAAGGGTATGAATACGAAAGGGTTAAGAATTTGTGGTATGCTAAAATGTGTATTTGCTGTGGTGGGAGTTTCTTTCCAAATTCCATGGTGTTTTCTCCTGTCAATTCTGTTCTTATTTTCTGTTGTTAGTTTCACACCATTTGAGAGGCACTGGAAATTATTAAGAGTGTGCACTCAGGTCCTGGGTCTGCTACTACTTAGCTGTGTGGCCTTAGGCAAGTTATTTAACCTCTGTCTCCAATTTCTTTCTGTGTAAAGGGAACCTCAATAATCCCTACCTTAAAAGGTTTTTGTAAGGGTTAAGTATAATGTACACAAGTGCCTGGTACCTATTTTAGTGCCCAAAAAAGTGCACTTGTAACTTTTTAGTTACAGGGTTTCCTTTGAGTAAGCAAGCATGTAAAAACTAGATGTCATTAGTTACCTTGTATTTTATAATTTATCCTGGCAACTTTAGTTCCCCAAAGAGAAAGTAGAAAATTAAATGTCAAATAATATAACATAGGTGATTGTGTTAAATGTCAGAATATTTAAGGAATAACAGTGTTGTAATATACAAGCCAGCGTGCATTTGTTGCTTGCTGGAGTAGTCAAGTTTTATTTCTGACAAGTCTGCAGTTCCAGGAAGCCTCTCCCTGGCTGAGTAACTCTCACCCATCCATCTGTAGATGTCAGGGAGAGTTTGCTACGTATCCCAAGTATCTTATAATTGGGTGGAAGTTTAGCTTTAATTAGTTTGACCTTGAGTCAACAGGCAACAAGAGAGGGAACAGGCAGCGAAGAGGTCGTGACTGACATCCCAGCAGCAGGAGACAGGGAGTGTCATTATCATTCCTGGTCTTCTCATAGTACTCTGAATACAGAGAGTGAGGAAGATTAGGGGGCCCTGTCTGCTGACTCTGTGATGATCTCAGACCCTCTCTGCTCTTTCTGGATGGTGGCCTGTTAATTCTGGCATACTATTACGATTTAATATATTTATCCTTTTCACTGTGATTTGCCCAATTGTTGCTTTAGCTCTGGACCTTGTCAAGAAGTTGTTGGTAGTGGATCCAAAGGCACGTTTTACGACAGAAGAAGCCTTAAGACACCCGTGGCTTCAGGTGGGTGTGGGATAGTGCCTGCTAGCATATAATACATGGGAAGCTCTGCTGCCTAAGAGACATGAGGCAGAGGACAGAAACATGTTTACTTTGTTAAGTCTGCTTAATCTAATTGTTTTAGCTATACGGTGGATATCTTAGAGGATGGGTTACAACCTGTTTTTTTTTTTTTTTTTTTTTTTTGAGACAGGTTCTCGTTCTGTCATCCAGGCTAGAGTGCAGTGGCGCGATCTTAGCTCACTGCAACCTCTGTCCCTCGGGTTCAAGCGATTCTTCTGCCTCAGCCCCCCGAATAGCTGGGATTACAGGTGCATGCCACTATGCCCAGCTAATTTTTGTATTTTTTGTAGAGATGGGGTTTCACTGTGTTGGCCAGGCTAGAACCTTTTCGATGTTACTCATGGCTGTTGGATGTACAAACTCACTTTCTGTCCTGTTCTGGTTCCACTTGACTGCCCTGAGTCTCCAGTTTGGCCTGTGTTCCTTTGAGGGCTTGTTCTGGCTCTAGCCCCAGCCATGTCCACCGTTCCTCATAGGTGGGGTGCATTCCAGCCATCTTCAACCTTAAATCAGGGAAGCTGCGGGAGGGGAGGAGGGCAGCCTCCCTAGGGAGAATCCAGCTGTTTCTCAAGCCCAAGTGACTGGGTACAAAGGGTCCTACTGCTTGTTCATTCAGGTGAGTAAACGTGTCCTTAGTGAAGGCTATCACCTGCACCTTTCATCTGTATTACTGCTGTGTTCCTGCTAGGGGTTGGGGCTGCCATTATTAAATGCTGACCTCATTTGGAACTGCCAAGAGTTGGAAGTACATTGTGGCTTTGCTGGGTTAATCTTTAGTTTTGGAATTAGCTATGGCATTGGGCAAGTTTTTCTGATAGATGTCTGGTCTTCTGTTATGAGCAGTTCCATTCAGCACAGCCATGCCCCTTTCTATTAATTTTCTTTTGGTCTGTGTATTAGTCTGCTCTCACGCTGCGATAAAGAACTGCCTGAGACTGGGTAATTTATAAAGAAAAGATGTTTGATTGACTCACAGTTCAACGTGGCTGGGGAGGCCTCAGGAAAGTTACAATCATGGTGGAAGAGGAAGAAGGCATGTCTTAATGGCGGCAGGGGACAGAGTGTGTGAAGGAAGTGAAGGGCGAAGAGCCTCTTATGAAACTGTCAGATCTTGTGAGAACTCACTCACTATCACTAGAGTAGCCTGGGGAAAACCGCCCCCATGTGCCAGTCTCCTGTCAACAGGTCCCTCTCTCAACACCTGGGGATTACAATTTGAGATGAGATTTGGGTAGGGACACAAAGCCAAACCGTATCGATCTGTTTTCTGTGGAGATGGGGGACAGAACCAGGTAGCTTGAGCTCTAGAGGCTGTTACTTGAGCTACATGCTGTTTCTCTGGGGATTATTGGTCCAGGAACTCCTTGGACAATCCAGCCTCAGCCCCATACTTCTGGGACTCTGGGAAGACTGTCCCCATTCTCTGTTCCAATCCTCTACACCTAACAGTTTTGCTCAGGCCAGCTCAGGTTGAGAACAACAAATCCTTAAAAAAAAAAAAAGACAGATATATGTGTTTTGGATGTTGCCCTGGAAACTACAGTCTCCCCAGAAGAAATCTGTCAGACGATTTAGCATTTAATAGACCACACAGATTTGAAACAGCAGGACCCTGGAGGAAAGGGGTTTGGAAACAAAGGGTGCCTTTGCATGTGGGGATTTTAAGTTTGATGAAAAAGAGAAACATGTCTTTTGGCTCTTTTCATGTGTCCTAATAGGGAAACTCTTGGGTCTAAATGTAGAGGTACAGGAGCTGTGTTCATCTCTAACAAAAAAATAGAGCTGGCCAGTTGAGCCTGGGAACAGGGTTTGCATCTGCCTGAAATTTATGAGCAAGCATAGCCTATTTTTCTTGTACTTCTTTGTCTCAAAGAAAACTTATTAACAACCAAGGAGAAGGTGAAGTTCAACTCTGTTGCAGGGTCTCCCTGGAACACTCTTTTATCCACCTTTTGTTTTTGCAGTAAAAGGAGGAATGAGCATTGAATGAAGACAAAGATGAAGACTGACCATCTAAAACATCTGTTAGTGATAGTTTGGGTTTTATTTTGGGAAAATTCAGTGTTTTCAAAAAAAAACCAAATGGTTTTGTGGGTCTGGCGCTGGACTGAGTGTTGGGAATGTGGATTCTGGTCTCTGTTTTGTCATTAACAGAGTGCCCAGTTTTGGGAGCATCCCTTATATCTACTCTCTGCCTTGTATTTACTGCCTGAAATAGAGGATTTCTTCTGTTTGCTTTTAAGGGATATTATCATTTAATCTTTATTTCATTTATTGTTGGAGACAAGGTCTTCCTCTGTTGCCTAAACTGGAGTGCACTGGTGCAATTATAGCTCACTGCAGCCTCGACCTCCTGGCCTTAAGGGATGCTCCCGCCTCAGCCTCACAAAGTGCTTGGATAATAGGCATGAGCCACTGTTCCTGGCTAATTTAATATTTGGGAATAATTGTAGACATCCTGAAGAAAATCAATATTTATTTATTTATTTCGTTTTCTGAGACGGAGTCTCACTTTTGTCTAACAGGCTGGAGTGAAATGATATGATCTCAGCTCACTGGAACCTCTGCCTCTAGGTTCAAGTGATTCTCTTGCCTCAGCCTCCCAAGTGGCTGGGATTACAGGTGCCTGCCACCATGCCCAGCTCATTTTTGTACTTTTAGTAGAGACGGGGTTTCACCATGTTAGTCAGGCTGGTCTCGAACTCCTGACCTCAGGTGATCCACCCACCTTGGCCTCCCAAAGTGCTGGGATTACAGGCATGAGCCACTGCGCCTGACCTGTTTACTTGTTTAAATATAGGCCCGATTAGGCTTGTGACCCCTCTGTTTGGCTTCACTGAAGGGCTGCTGAGAGATGGA